>NC_137454.1:252705423-253944064 GCF_964235325.1 Thermobia domestica
TGGCCCTATCAATATTTGGCAAACCGTATAAATTATATAGTTCTTCTTTATGAAGTGTCCGCCATTCCCCATTCCCTTTCCTCTTAGGTCCGAATATTCGTCTCAGGATCTTGTTCTCAGATGGTTTCAGTCTACGTTCTTCCCTCAGAGTAAGAAACCATGTTTCGCAACTATACAGAAAAACAGGCATGATTATCGTTCTGTATATTTTAAGCTTCAAATTCCTTAACAGAATTGGCAACGACAAGGGATTTTGAACTGAACAATAACACGATTACTAGCGTTTATGGAAGAAAATGTCCAAATGTGAGATATACCATTCGATAGATCTTGTTGAGCTGAATAAAGGATTTTGGTGAGTGTAAATCCTCAGGCATTGTTATGGATTGTAAATCTAAAAATTGATATACGATAACCACACCATCTATTAAGATGAAACCAGGGATTAAAGTGAGGGGGAACGCAAGTAGTCACCGTTAACCCACTTCCAAAATATATCTATGGCGTCACCCAGTTCCTAAAAAAATTAAAATGGGCAAAGATAGGCACCAAGGCACGGGGGAATGGCGTGGCCGTCATGCATTCCCCTACCTTTTCACATCCACTTTTACTCCTGGATGAAACTGACACTTAAGTATGCACTAATCGAGCTTTCAATTATGGGACTAAGAGAATGTCAGTATACAGCATGGTTAATGTGGTATAACCCAAAATTATGATAGACTCTTGTTCAATACTGTCCAAAGATTGGACACATATCAATTTATAAATGGCATTAAGCTGAACAAAATAACATGCTTAACACGTTGACTGCCAGAGGAAAATCGGGTAAGGTGTATCGTGGGGCCATTTTTATTGGAGGAAAATGTGTATTAAATGATCAAATAACTTCTGAAAAAAAAAAAAACCGTCAGAAGCAGGAAACGAAGGATGTCGAACATCTTCCTGAGGCCAAAGAATTTATTTCACCATTTAAAACTTATGTGCTTGTGCATCAACGGTGATTCACACGGCTTCGAAAACAAGGATACAAAGCCTGTGAAACACATATGATGCACACGACTCCGTAAAGTACACCCACTGTGCATCACCAGTGATGCACATGGTGGTCAACGTGTTAAGGGAGAATTTTCATGTATGGTTTTCGAGAAAATCAGGAAAAAACTAATTTTTATGGGGCTGGAAGAAAGTTTGTAGTTCGTTACCAGTCTGATATAGACGATAGTTTTTTTTATTACTTTACTGTAATAGATGAATTATTTTTATGTATTTTTTATGAAAAATACACTGTTAAGTAGTACAATACATCTATATTTGATTTCTTCTAGCAAAATGAAATGAAATGAATCCTTTCAGTTTGACGTCCCACGATTATGCCCGTTAGGATAAGGGAGACGATGATTAAGGAAGTGAACAATGATGGAAGTATTGGTGGAATAAGAATGTTGGAGGAAACGGGAGTAGCCCGAGAAAACCCACGGACACGATGTTCTTCACCACAAATTTATTTGGGCGGGAATCGAACCAGGGATCCCACGCATCAGAGGTAAGCGCTCTACCATTGAGCTACCATATCCCCAAATTTCTTCTAACAGTGATTACACATAGTCCTAACGCAGCTCTTAGGTAGATTGAGCCCATGAGATTATTTGGGGAAACATAATTATTCATCAAAAATGATACAATCAAACTGAAGACTGTTAAAAGGGGAGAAAGGTACATTTCGGGCGCAGAACGGTAAATTTTATGGAAGAATGGTAAATTTGGAGACTTGTGCCCAAGTTCTTGAGGGGGAATGGATATCCCTATATCCAGTGATGATTTCAGAATATTTTTCCCGGAAGGGAGAATTTCAATAACTGAGGGTGAAAAGTAATACTACGAAAGTACTGGGAACGCACATTGAGGATAATAGGAAATATGGCCTCAGGGGAAATTTCGTAACTCCGGGAGGGGGATTTCCCTCCAGGCCACCCTTGAAATCATCACTACTTGTAACGCACATAATCTTAACATACTACTTGAGCATCATTTAAGATAATCATGTGTCCCTTTGACGAGCTTCGCGAAGTAAGGTTTCATTGAAATTAAATATGTTCTTAAACTGATAACGGTAATAATCCATTAATAGTTTGAAGACTGACTCTTAGGTACAGCAGATAGATATTCTCGCTTACCAGCAAAGTTGTCTGTTTACTTTCGATAGCTCTTTTCAGGCCGTAGTTACTGTGACTCATGCAGTCGCCAGCAAAAGAGGACATTCGCTTGTACATCCTTTCTGTATTCAATGATTTCGAAATGGGTGAATACAAGTTCGTGCAGCTATATTACTCAAAATTTTTACCATTTCAGTGTTATGAGAAAAATGGTATAGATGGGTAGGTACCCATTCTTCTGACTAATATACAGCGTTCAAACTGCGGAGGTGTGAATGCACCCCTATACAAACCAATCTAAGTGTACACCTCGATCTTACAACATAACTCCCTGCTATTACAGTTCACAAAAGACTGCTACCGGTCAAACGACTTTTAGGTACGTGATGTGTAGTCACCATATCAGATACATCATTACTATTTCTGGTTTTCTGTACCGGAATTAATACTTTCAACAGTCTTCCCTATTGCATCACGATCGTCAAAATGAAATATTTCTACCTCCCGGGAACTAAACCCGAGACTACCAGCATAAAATGTACTTAATCTATTTGAATTCACGTGAATACTTGGAATATAAAAACATAGCTTAACACTTGACCCTATGCGCGTGCTATGCACGCGTAAGTAGTTTTCTTCGAGAGTTCTATGAGCGTGTATATCATTCGCACTCTTATTTCAATGCATACATTAAGAACGGTAGGCAGAATATGCGTAAATACGATCTGTTATGCCTCAAATGGAAAGACATACTGTAGGGCTAATATATGTCTTGATGTTTTCAACTAAACAGAGCTACTACATCCGATGTAACCATTAAATACAGAGCAGGTCCTGTAATTAGAAGAAATCCAGATGTAGTGTTAGACTACAAAATAAGCAAAACTGGTGACGACAAAAGAAAACAATTCATAGCTTTATTTCATCAACAGAAGACAACTGGAATGATGAAAACACTCTTTTTCCATTTTCTGATTACATCCACAACTAATGATATAATTCTATACAGAATGACTAAGAAATGTTAGAACAAACAAGAAAGTGGAGTTAAAAGAATTTCTAAAGGCAATAGGAAAGTCCTGGTTGAAAAGGGTCAAATTGAAGCTCAGAATGTTCCTAAGATGACGTCATAAGATCCAAAAAGTTGTCTGAACAGGATTTCCCTGAAGAAGCTCAAGCTACGGATGAGAAAGATCCACATGATATTGCAAAGTAGGTTCTGATAAAAGATAGGCGACAGACTGAAAAAAAAAAAAATAGAGATCGCAACGTGATTATGTTCTGAATGTAATGCTGATCTCTGCGTGACAGAATGCTGCAAATTGTATCACAACAAGATTCATTATGTGTAAAACAAGAAATTAGGACTCCCTCGTCGTAACAAAAACATTGCTCAGTTTTAACTTTGATAACATAATGAAACACTAACCTACTAATACTTGTATGTCATAAATGTGAAGAAATTGTATTTATTTCGATATAAGAAACTTGTCTGTTGAAGTAAAATAAAACATTTTCACTTCCTTCTTTTTGTTACATATCTTGGGACTAAAAGAGTTAATTACCAGGGCATATGATTTTCCTATAGTGGGATGATGGAAACTCTTTCATAATATTATTTACTTTGAACATTCGTTAATTCATCCCTCTGTCGAGAGAAATTGAATTTCCAATTAAATATATTAAAATAGTTTATCACGAATACATTTGCAACATGCACAAATGACAGGAATGAAATTTATTTCACAGATTCCTCGCAAGACTATATAGGAATGAGTCTCGTGGCTAAATAGTTTAGTACAATCTTTTGGCGTCTGAGATTCGGATTCCATATTAAACTGTAGGTTTATGACTTACATAGCCTCGATGCTGAATGGGACGCTAAGCTTCATATTAACCAATAAGACTATACAAAAAATGATAACAATTTAGTAGCATGGACATGCCTCTAGACCTATAGCTAGGAGCATTGTGGCATCGAATTAAACAGGTAATGGATGTGCTCCTCAGAAATCGTATTCCACGCTGCTTATATGCGACTCCACCAGACACCAACTCTATCTGTTGGAGAGCCGATGGGCAATATGGCAGACAACCTACAGACGGTACTCATCTTTCTTCCCAATGTACATTCCACTGTACATGTGGACAGGGAGTGTCTTGATGAGATGTGATGTGTGGGGTTGTCTGAAGGAAGATTACGACTTGGATTTTTAGACTTTTATTTAGAGCTTCGTCATAGCTAAGCGGTTAGCATACGCGCCTTTGGCGGCGGTTCGATTCTCAGCGGGAGTTCATATGGTTCGGATTCCATGTTAAGCTCTAGATCCACGTCTCACATCCTCGCTGCTGCAAGGAACACTAAACTAAAAACCAATTCAAATCAATAATTTTACTAATATAACGATCATTGATAAGGTAACTTTCAATAAGAGATCGAGTATTGTGTATAATGCTATCCTATACAATCAAATCTGTTATTCGGTTGCTGTAATACTCGGAAAGTACGTTGGGAAATTGCGGACACCACAATAGCGTCCAACGATTATACAGACATTACTGAGGGATAGGCTGAGTTATGTCTCGCCCGAAAACATGACTATATGTCGCTCATCATACCAGTGACAATGTTGAGGCACCTACTGTAAACGGAGGCGTTTGTTTCTGGGTTAATGGAAGACAACCTAAAACCATGCATCCGGCCAGTCCAGTATTTAACAGACGTTGTCAACTATGGACGTAAACAAGATCACATCCATTACCATGCTTCAGAGTCGAGCTAACACTATGGACGACATATAATGGTCCATCACAGCCATGTGGATGTGTCTGTTATCCCACGATGTGGTCATATTGAGTGTTCATTGCCCGATCGTCACTGCGAATGGTTCTATTCAGCCCATTGCTTACACACGCGTCAATTTCGCATTACGAGTAGCCTCTTACCGTAAGACAATCATATAACCCGTTCAAACGGAGTTATCTGTTATTTTGCGTCTTTTTTTCCTCGTCGAGACATAACGTTTCCTAATTGCATTCGTACGCCCCACTCGATGACCAGCTATTTTGCGGTACTGCTCATAGCACCACACTGATGATGCTCAAATTCTGCAATTCTGCTCAAATTTTGACGTATTTATGATATTTCTTCTTAGTATTAGGATTTTATACACAGATATATATACAGGGCCGGCGCGAGGGGGGGTCGAGCCGTGCCACCGCCCAGGGCGGCAAGTCTGATGGGCGGCAAAATTTGAAAAAAGAAAAGAATACAGGGGCGGCAAAATTTGAGAAAGAAAACAATAAAGGGGCAGCATGTGAAAGAACCGCCCAGGGCGGCAAAACTTCTAGCACCGGCCCTGGATATATATAGATAGCTATCAAAATATTATTAACATCTATTGGTTAATAATGCTAGTTTAAAGTATCTTTCATTTTTTCTTATTACACTTTCGACACCATTTTGAGGATAAAAGAAACATTTTTTGTAATTTTAAAAAAGAGTTGGAAACAAAGTTTCCTCATTATTTACGTACATTCCGAATCTAATAAAAATCAGTAAATTCCATATACAAAATTCGATTTTCGGTCTAGGCAAACTAGCCGCGACTGGTTTCAGAGGTTCAAAATTCCATAATTAAATTTAAAACATACATTTGATATGTGAAGTTTGTGTTTCAAATTCTTTGCAATACAAACCGGATTAAAAACCTGGTTTAAATAACTAATGTTTCACTTTTTTATATTCTATGTACCTATATATTACGGTCTCCTTCTTGTATCTATATTTTGAATTCTCAAATGGATATGGATATTGTAACGCGTCTTTGAAAATCATATTTTATGCACAAAATGTTTTGGATCAAAATTAGTAGAAAGTAGTACAAACATAAAAACTAGCCCATTAATGTTTTCTTTATTGTAAAATACCTTTCCTTGTCTATTACAATGAAGATGACAAGTAAGATTATTACTTATATACATTTACAAAAGTTTCAAATGTAAAATAAAATAAAATAGAAGATTGAGCTTCTATTTCTAGCCCTAGGCCAATATCGTGTATACAATTAACTAACTTACTGTTCAAAATATATTCCATCCATTAAATTGCATATCATAGGCGCATTCATTATGTTAAAAAGAAAGAACAAAAAAGCGTGAAGTTTTCGGGAGTCGTTCGGTTCGTGCTGTTTTCCGGTAAGCTCCGCCTTTCTGAATTCTGCAGCGTGACCGTGTCGGCTACTCTATCGATTAACTGACCTAGTTCGTGCCAGGCGATCCAATAAAGAACCAAGGGAATCCCTTTCCTTCCCGCCGATCATGATGGGGAAAGCACGTGGGTGGACGACTCACTAAGGTCATCTGAAAATTTAACTTCCTCCCGACTGAAAAAGGGGTTAGTTTCTGTACCTTATCTTCTTTCTCTCAACAGTGTTGAACAACCTGCAGCACATGAATTACACAAAACTCGTACATTATAGAGAGTCCATTTTCTCTATCTTTTAAGAATTACAATTTTTGGTATTACAATTTCATTGGCTTTAAAATAGGAAAAAAAAAGTCCTAGAAATCATATCCAGAATAACTGACTAACTAACCTAAAGGTTCAATGCCGCATTTACGAAAGCTCTCCATTGACTTCTATCCTTAAGAACTGGATTCAGTTTCTATTTTGTATTTCTATTTCTGCGAGATCCATCTTAATATTGTTCTCCCATCTGCGCCTAGGTGTTTCTAATGTTTGTTTCTCTTTGATTTCAATTGAAGTTTAGAAAGTGTTTCTAATTTCTTCTATTCCAGCTACATGACCTACTCACCCGAGCCTCCTAGATTTAATGCCCCTAATAATGTTATGTAAACGGTATAAATTATGCACTTTCTCGTTATAAAGTTTCCTCCATTTCCCATTCCCGTTCCTCTTGGGTACTAATATTCACCTTAGGATAATACTCTCAAATACTTTCTAGCTGCGCTCTTCCCTCAAAGTACGTGGCCATGTTTGTGATGGACAAAACCCGTGTGCGTGGATTTACTAGGGGCTCCTCTGTTTCCTTCCACTTTATTCCACCATTATCATCCATGCCATCGCCAGCGTCTCCTGTAGCTTCGCTGTATAATCGTGGAACAATAATAGAACAATAATATCGAACCACCGACCCTTAAAAATAATAAAAAAAAAACAGTGCATCATTAACAAATTCAACATGTTTAATTGCTTATATTGTTTGTTCACCCTGATCCTTATTGGTCACTTTTATTTTCTTCCCCATAAAAAAAATACAAACTTTCTGGTCTGCACTCTCCCTTTCCTTTCTATCTAATGTTCTGGACTCTACCAGGTCCGTCTTATATTTTTTTATGTCACTCGTTAAGAATTTGAATTTGCCTGTCCTGTAAAAACTTCTGACATTTCATGTTCCGAATCTCATGTTCATTTATTTTGCTGAAGTCGTTCCAAGTTATTAGTGCTGGTCCGAAACTTTGAATATTTGTGAACAAGTAGTTTATTATTATTATTATTATTATTATTATTATTATTATTATTATTATTATTATTATTATTATTATTATTATTATTATTATTATTATTATTATTATTATTACAGGATAACATTTTTAGCCTCACGACAAATCCCCAAGCTCAGGACTACCCCTTGTCGTATATCCACAACTGCTTATTCAATATAATCACAGCTAACCTATGTATCTACAGCAACTTACATTATATTCAGGTAATTAATAGGAAAATACCCTAAAGTTCCACTGCATTCTTTCAATAATAGTGATGGCTAATCTCTGTAAATATTCCGAGAATGCCTGGCCTAATGATGTCAAAATTATTTCAATGTTCGTTATTTGAACAATTCGTTGGTTCAAATATTTTAGTGATGAGTAAACGTTCTTAACATCCTAATATTCTATTCGAATTGTAACAATCTTAGTCTGGAATCAATAAAGTTTCAGAAAATGGATACAAGTAGAAAGGGAGGAATTCTATGGTCTAGGATTTTTTATAAAATATTATAACTTTTAAATATTAGATAGATGTCCATACAGATAATTGTGTTGGTTCAACTTTATAAAATTGAGGGCGGAAATATGACATTTCCCCATCTCTGATCAACAATGCTCATATTTGATGTGATATAAGTTAACTCCTGAAAGTGACCAAAATGGTTAGTGCGCCCCGGTTACAGAATGAGTACGAACGTCTGTTATGACGAGAAATATGTGCAATATTCTGTTCCAGTGGATGAAGCAATATAAGGAAAGTAACGAATTTTAAACAAAGATCTGAACTCTTCAAACATCTGCTTTTATAAATATATATTTTTTGTGGACTCAGAGAAACATACGAAATGCATATTTTCAGTGTATTCTTTCACAAATGTGCTATCATGTAACTTCCACACTCAAAAGTGATAAGAGAAATTTATAAGAGACATTTTTATGCTCAGAAAACTATTTCGTACGAGGTTGTTGAAGTTTGTAAATAATAACCCATTTAGTACGCATTGAATTTATGCTAGTATTCCTCTGTTGATGCTCTGTTGGCAACCTATCCCTCTGCGTCACTAGTCTCCTTTTGATCGCTATCGCTTTCTTTAGCTCCTACACACTGCGGTGGTCATGAAAGGATTTTCCTTATAGAACCATGGTAAAGGTAGAGATTCTACTAATATAGTGTACTAGATCTAACGACATTAAGATACAAATACTCGCAGCAAACAAAATCACAGTTTTTAATGGCAAAAATCTATCGAAAATATTTGTAGCTGTAATATGAAGGTCTGGATTTTCTCATTCTGCGCGTGACTTATTTTAAATTTGACTTTGAATTGTTGTAGTAGTTACATTTCTAGTCTAATATTAAAGACATAATTTTGCTAGTAAATATCTAGAATATTTGTAATGATAAAACATTACAGATGAATTTTAGTTTCCTTTTACTCTTTTTTTTTTTTTTCCAGTTTACAGTAAGAAACTGCAATATAAAATCATTTTAATTTCTTGAAGCTTTAAATAGGACTGTATAGAATGGAACCAATATGTGACATTACGCCAGAACAGGTCGTTTCTCTTTCTGTGACGTAAACAGAGCATTTTTGCATTGCTTGATGCTTTTTATCTCGGTAACTAAGATATATTATTCTGAGATTTTTGGTATGTGTTATACTGAAGACTAGTTCTAAGCGATGGAGTCATTAAGTTCAAACTTTTGGCCACAAAGCAAATGCCGATACCACTTTTCCCTTATTCTTAAAAAAATGAGCAGTTATGTAGTAGTGGATGAAAGGAAACATTGCTGTCCATACAAAATAACAAGGTATGAAACAAGAGCATTTCATAGATCATTCCTTCAACATTCTAATGTCTCGGACGATTCAATTGCATGACGTCATTCCAATTATCAAATCAATAAAATAGCACATGTGTTCTGTTAGTATATGCTTTTATTACACTCTCAACCCTTCTTGTGGGTAACTTCTTAGAGCAGGACTTTTCAACCTATGGTTTGATGGTGTGGCGATGGAAAAGGTTGAGAACCACTGCTTTAGAGTGATTGCGAAACAGATAAATCAGCAAACATCAACTAGAAACTTTTACAATAGTATTTCTGCAATAGCATTCGCCAATATGATGAGAATCATCACATAAAACGTCACCATGAAAGAAAAAGGTGTCCCTTGTAGCTAGCTAATTGTTTATTAACCCCTTACCGCATCCGTGCCATATATGGCACATACCCCTTTTTCACTTTAGCTTTTGTGTGATTTATCAAAGGCACCAAATGACTGTTTTGTCTGCTGTGTGAGATATTGACGTGTATGAATAAGAGATTTTGGTGTCATCTGGCATGTTCTTTGTGAGTTGTAAGTGTATCGTATGTGGCACTTACTTATTTCTCGTCGGAATTAAGTGAAAAATCTAAAATTTAAGTTTTAATTCATTTTTCAAGTTCCCATATGAGGATTTCCAATACTGATTATTATTTTTTTTTTCGCTTAAAGGAAAAAATCATGAAGAAAAGGGTTAAAGATTTAGTTGATGATATGAGGAAAATTATATTACAATTTAAGACAGATAAATGTTATTAAGCTTGTTTCCTTATAAGGAAAAGATAATGCCTTACAAATACATGCATTACAACAAAATCACTTCCCTCTCTGGCAGTACTACGTAATTTAGAGCTGGAAGACCATTTTATAAAGTGGAGTGTCTATTATAACAGAAAATTTATTCGGAATAATTTACAGTCAATATTAATTGAAATGTAACTGAATCCTAATTATATTAAAGTTTATCAACGATGGAACAGGTGAACTCTAGATTGCAAATGACAAGTGTAGAAGACCATGAAAAAATTACTTCGATATTACACATAATATAATTAGTGTTACTTAATATGTCGGTATTAAAATAACTATAATAGTGATTTTCCTTATATGTATACAAACTTCTTTTTTCTTTCTTCTTCTTTTTTGAAGACAGAATCAGGCATTGTTGGTCTTAAGAAAAGTAGTATTTTCACTTCTCCATGTACTACAAGTTGTTGAGAGATCTCAAGTGCGATATTCACATCCAGAATGAAAACCTGATTAATTCCCGAGCATATCTATGCAGATTTAGAAAGGTAATAACTTGCCTCTTTCATATCCCCTTTCATATGATATACAGGTTGTTCGGATGAGTTTGTGACAAATTTAGGGAAGTGACAGATGATGTCAAATGGAAATATTTTTGGTTATAAATCAATATTCGCTAAATGCCTCATACTAGCGCTAATTGCCTTTGAAATTGCCAAAAGGCAATAGGTTTACTATTCCAACTCAAGCAAAGTGTATGAAATACAGCCAACCCGCTACATGTAGTTTGCCTACTGGTTCCCTAATACAAGGATAACACCCTATTACCTAGTCAGAGCGTTCACTGGTTCCATGGCAGTAACACATGCCGTTAGGTTCGCATACAGACCGAGTGGAATGAGTATTAGTTCGATAGAGCAAATGAAATGAAATGTTTTAAAAATGAGAAACTTGCAAACATGCGTTTTGTTTGTGACAAAGCGCATAAGTAACAGCAGTGAAGAAGACCGGATTTATCGTTCCAGATTTTCGAGTAGATGTTATCCAGAACTTTCCATATTTCCAAGATTCTTAACCGCTTATGGGACGCAGGTTGCAGTACCGTGCAATCACTAAGAACACCAGTATTTGAGGAAATCGTCTACAGCGTGTAGAAGAAGGACCTATGCACGAGCACTTAAGTAATTGCTCACGGCATGTGAACAGCTCCTAGTACTGTGTGCGAAGTGTTGCATAAGAGTCAGCTGTATCCATACCATTCTCAACGAAAAGAGGTACTGAGTCTGATTTCGAATCACACGCGAATACTGCAGATGGTTTCTAAAGAGGTGTGCTGTGGAACTGTTGTTTTGTGACAATTTTTTCATATACTGATGAAGTTTTTTTTTTTTTTTTACGCAGATGATTTCTTCAATAGTTGAAATAGCCACATATGGATTATCGCAACCCACATACCACTGTACCTACATCACGTCAAGAGAGATTTTCTATGAATATTTATGCTCATATCACTCGGGCTGTGAACTTATCGATGGACGCCACATGTGTTACTGAAATAGAACTAAAGAATACTGGCTTCTAACAGCACGTTGCTATCCTTATATTAGGCAACCAGTAGTAGAGTTACGTATAGCAGGTTGCCGGACATTCCAGGGACTTTTCTTGAATTGTCTACTAGAAATTTCAAGGTCTTGTAGCACTGCAATAGGACGTTAACGGATATAAGCAAAAATGTTTTAATTTGTCATTTTTTGCCTCTTCTCCATCTTTAATACAAGCTCACCCGAACTCCCTGGATATTACCCTGTTTGGATTGACACTGATTCTACGGTATCAGGGACTTTGATTTCACAGATTCCGGCAGGTACGGACAAAATCTGGAGCAGTCGATTCATTTTGAAAGTACCGATTTTAAACTAAAAACTAAAAATGTAGCATAGTGTATATTTACAGTGTATCAGGTATTTTACACTGTCAGATTGAATAGTGTGCTTGATTAAAACTATAGTACTGTATTATTCCTCTTTCTTTCGTAATGTAATTCTGGATGTTGGCCACTGCAGACTTATTGTGAGAACTTAACGGACAATCGGCAACATCAAACTCCTGTCGACTCCTTTTAGTCCGTTAAAACGAGGGGTAAGTGTACTTTCAAACTGAATTCCAGATATAGTGCAAATAATTAGCAAATGTAGTGAATTAAGCGTTTTCCTATTGCTACGTATCATTATATCGTTAGTATTACACCGGCCAGATTTTTCAACCGGTATATCGCAGCCACATGGGTTGTTTCGTGAAGTTTTAAAATTTAAAAATAAATTTTACGTTATTCAGAATTTTATTTCTAGCATGCAGCCTTTAAGAAGTCAAAATTAATTTTGGGACCAACTGTACCAGTTAACGTCTGCAACGGAGTAACAATGCTCAAACCTAATCTAAGTGTGTCACGATGTTGGAGGCGTTCAATCAACGGCGCTGACTTTCCAAAATTTATGTGGGTGCATATCAATGGCGGGACGTATTATATGTTTTCAGGGGAGTCTCGATACTTTTGGATTGAATTTTCTTTAGTTAAAATCTTTTATGAACACTATCATAAAGGGCTGTGCTCGATTCTATTCACAATATAGTTCCATTTTTTATTGTGAAGACTAGTGTTGTAAAGGCCTGAAAAAAAAACGGAAATTTGGGTAAAAAACAGTTTTTTAAAGTTTTTTTCCCGAGCTTGGAAAAAAACGGAAAAATTGGGAAAAATTGAAATTTTCGAATATTTTACTACATTATGCTTTTAAAATGAAAACTATTTTATATTTACTAGTTTACAGTTAAGATCATTGAGTAGTTATGTTTCCTGTATTAAAATAGGGAAATTAATGGCAACAAATGTATTTGCACCACTCCTTTAAAGTTAGCACCGTGATAGAACGGAATTATGGCTACAAAAGATAATGAAATATAATCCTAGTTAGATTTATTAATATAGACGCATTTAAATTATCTTAAGTAATATTATAAAGTTACCGTTTTATGGCAGGGAAGTGTCAATATAACAGGAACAGAATCATTTTAGTTAATACCAGTATTTTAAAATCAAATATATATTTTATGGAGATACGTATCTTCCCTGTGCTGTGTGAAATTTACGGAAATTTTGAACCCATTAGAAAAAATCTTTTGTTCGGAAATATTGGCAAAACCGGAAAATATAATTTAAAAACAATTTCTTCGCCTGATGCTTATCTTGTTGCTGTAACGTGTCTGCAGCATATATACAATGTATTTCGCTAGCAGGAAGAATACTTAAAACAACAGCTTTTAATTTTACTTTTTTTAGTTTTCTGATTTCTGATGAATAATCCCTCTTTATTATTTGTATTTTTTTCGAAGAACTCAAAAAGAGAGATAATCTTATTTACATATACACACACATACACCGCACACGTGTGTAAATTTCAGCAACGACAAATATATTAAAAAAAAATAACATGTGAAACGTGTTCTTTGCACGGGGAGAACACGTTTCATTTGGGTATAAAGGGCAACAAAACTGTCACCAATGAACTTACGAACCCCAAAAACTATGAATTCGACACTAGTATCGTTCATTTTCAATTACTTTTACATGCCAACCTTTCCCTTTAGGAGTACTAATGGGGGCTGAATTTGGATTTAAACGACATCGGAAGTGTCACTGTTCATCTCAACCACCCCAAAAACTATGAATTCAACACTAATATCGGCCATTTTTGATCATTTTTATGTATCCAACCCTTCTCCCTCCCTCAAGTTGCGACGCTGAATTTGGATTTAAACAGCATCGGAAGTGTTAATGTTCATCTCAAGACCTCAAAAACCATGGATTTGATACTAATATCGGTAATTTTCGATCATATTTATATATCTCCCCACCCTCAAATTGCGGGGCTGAATTTGGATTTAAACGGCATCGGAAATTGTCACTGCTCATCTCAGCGACCCCGAAAACTATGAATTTGACACTAATGTCGGCCATTTTCAGTCATTTTTATATATCTCTTCCTACTCAAGTTGCGGGCCTGAATTTGGATTTAAACGGCATCGGCAGTGTTACTGTTCATCACAACAACCCCAAAAACTATGGATTGGACACTAATATCGGTCATTTTCGATCATTTGTATATATATCTCCGCTCTACCCTGCCCCCAGGTCACGGCGCTTAATTTGGATTTAAACGGCATTAGAAGTGTCACTGTTCATCTCAGCGACCCCTAAAACGATTGATTCGACACTAATATCAGTCATTTAGATCATTTTTCTATATATCATCCCCTTTCCACTCCCTAAAGTTTCGGTGTTGAATTTGAATTTAAACTCCATCGGAAATGTCACTCTTTATCTGAGCGGCTTTGAAAACTATGGTAATTTTCAATATATATGTGCACTTCCTTCCTCCAAGTTGCACCTTCAAAGTGAAATGGTAGGCCCAAACCTCATCTCTGTTGAAAATTTTTATCGAGATCTGTCTGGTGCTTCAAGAGCTGTTAGGTTACAAATATAGTCACTTTTCATTTATATATCTATATATATCTATATCTATATATATTTATATATATATATATATATATATATATATATATATATATATATATATATATATATATATATATATATATATATATATATATATAATTTGTTGCACTAAAAAACAGGTATTTGTTTACATACAAAATTTTTTTACATAAAGTTTATATTAAAATCTGTATTTGAATATTAAATAATCGTAATTATATGTCTTTGTGCATGGGTATTGGTGAAATTTGCCTACAGCTCTTTCTTTTAAGAAGTAGTTTGGTTAAAATTAACAAATTTTTACCAGATAAAAGAGCACATTAAGAACTCAGGTTCATTTAAGAGCCCTATTGCAAGAGAAATGCTTCGTGATGGTAGATGTGTGTCCAATTTTAAAAGTTCTGTAATTAATGCACAACCAGCAGTAAACGACTAAAATGCACATAAAGGAAATAAGTACAAACTATTAATTTTCAAGAATAATTACAACCGTTTTGTTTTTGAATGCCTCTTTTTTTAAATATTCACAGTATTGAAATTTCTCAACTTACATTTTTCACGTGTTCGAAAAAAAAAGGTTCCATTACGAGTAAAACTAAACAAATACAAAGATTTCTGTTATTTTCCCAATTTTTCCAATTTTTCTGGAAAGAAACCGGAAAAAACGGTTTTTTACCAGCAGGTTGAAAATTTCCGGAAATTTTACAACACTAGTGAAGACTGCCTTTGACTAGGCCAGAGACATACAAGGATGGGGGAAGTGTGTTGCTTGGTTGCCTTTGCACAAACATTTGAAACAAACAATTATGTTTTAGAGGTTAGAATTTTTTAACTTCCATCTCAATGTTTTAATTGCATATAATTTTTCGATAATGACAAGTGAGAAATATTTATTTTATTTTGTTTCTATCAAACTAAAGATATTGTGGGTGCGCCGCACCCACAAGATTATTTGGTTGGGTGCTGGAGCCCCGGAGCACCCACGTAGTCGGTGCCCATGCTTTCAATTGTATATGTCGTCATTTAAAAAGGTTGGGAAGTACTGAGAGGCCTATTCTAAATTATCCAGCATAGTATTTATGTGCTAATATACGTCATGTTTTTTTTTTTTTTTTTAAATAACAAGAAGGGCAAGAATGTTTTCCAAAATATTCTACGAAAAGATAAAAATGTATCTTGACAGCAAGATATTCTTGCTTCTATAAATATTTCTTGAACTCCAAAACAACAACCATTCCCATATAGGATTTCTTTTTCTCATCTAGAGGATTAATTAATAGTTAATGTATGTGCGTATCCACAGAACAAGTTTTATTTAATTAAAGAAAAAATATTTCAAACAGTCTTCGCAAAGCAATAAATATCATTATTGGAAAAAAGAATTCGATTTGGAACAATATTTTTTCTCTCTTTGCTAATAGTTTACTTGGCGCTATTCCAGTTTGTTGTACTCCGCAGAGGAAGGAAAGTTTGAAACTCAAAAAACTTCTTTTTCCAATTTTTCTCAACAAGGAAAATCGAATAGTTGCCAAAACAAAGAAGTGAGAAAACCCAATTAGACACGTTACTGTAAGGATATTGGAAACTGTTTTATGAGTTCATAAGTATACTCTTTTTATTTTTAAAAAAAGTTAATTAATGTTAAGCATTTGTTTAACACATTGTTGTGCATTACGAATTAATGTATAGTAGCATAAGTGTGTGCAGAACTCCAAACAGCTCTAAATGATCCTTCTAGAAGAAAAGACACATGACGTAAAAATTATGTACGGATTATTCAATGCGAGCTCCGTAGGATGTCCAAATATTGGAAAGGGGAATTTACCTCCTTCCCTGTGTTCTCTCTCATGAGTACACCTATGTGCAATAGCCGAGTTATTTAGGTTTGTTAGCATTGTTTTTTAAATGTAAATGTGTCAGTGATTCTTAAATATTGTGAATTCAAGGGCCTCTTTGATATGATGTGCACTTTTGCCAGATCCCGAACCATTTCTTTAATAAAAAGTAACAAATATTTTCATGTATGAGTATTGCATGCACAATATATTCACAGTAGAGTACTGAAGCAACCAATTCCCAATCATACAGATTTGACAATCTGTTGCTTGCAATATTGTTTCTCTTACCATGACTGTGAAGTGATACCATTTGACAGTAATGAAAAATTAATTATAATTGCACAATAACTCGTAGTTCTCATCATGAAGTTAAATAAAATTTAGTTGACCCTGATTGTATTCTCAAGTACAGTGCAGAGAACGCGGGTCACAGTTTAAGAATCGCTGATATTGTTTAATGAATACTACACATATAGACTAACAACAGTTTTCTGAGTTCCCTGTTTAGTTTACCGTATGCGTATGGCACTATCATTCGCTAACAGAATACATAACACCTCTGTGCCAAGAGGTCAACGTCATGGGACAACTTTCACATGCACTGATTAGCCAATAAGAAAAGGAAAAGAAATAGATTGAATAATAAGGGTCACCATAGTAGTTTTGAAATATTCGCAAGTTACTTGATGAGGAGTGAGCTTCCTCGTGGATCAATAGTTAACGTTCTTTACTTTTGTGTGGGGGACCCGAATTCGATATCCGAAGGAAATTTATATGGTTTGGATTTCACATCATAATCTCGATGACGAAAATTGATATTAAATCTCAAATAAGTCCGGTGAATGATTAACTATAGATAAATCATTAATCATAACTTGAGACTATAGTGTATCTATAGTGTATTTACAATTTAGTAGTACACAATTTTGTTTAAGTTTGAAAATGCAATATATATATATATATATATATATAATATTATCTGCAGTTGTGTCTTGTCTTCATAAGCAATTAACCTATTAAAAACTAAAGAATCATTTAACAATGCACATCAATCAATCAAGCGCAATCAAGTTAAACACAAAAATATCTGGATCATCTTTACTAAGCAGTAACTTGTAAAGCCTTATAAGCCATATGAGAAATAAATATAGCCTTCCTATATTTTATACAATTTACTTTTGACTCATTCTTCACGTATGTGCATTCACAATTCACCAACTGATATATAAATTCTATTCTATTCTAAATTTGCGGAGGATGCACGATGGTTCAGTGGTAAAGCGTTCACCTCTGGTTTCGTGGGGTCCCTGGTTCGATTTCAGCTCGCGCCAAGTGAGTTTTGTGGTGGACAAACATTGTGTCCGTGGGCTTTCTCGGGGTTCTCCCTTTTCTTTCAACGTTGTTCAAACCACGATTGCATTCATTTCTCATCATCACCGTCTCCTTTAGCTTAGCCAGCATAATCGTAGGACAAATATTTCTTTTTCATTTTTTCTAAATTTGCAGGTGTTTATTGTTATAGTCTCAACTATAAAGCCATGTCGATTTTATCAGTAAAATTATTTCATTTTGAAATTGATTTAAAAGTTACAGTATGACACGTAACCAAATGGCCCGTTGATGAAAACGAATAGCCGGTTACAAGTAAAATTTTTAACACTAAAAAGTGTAAGAAAGAACGGGAGACAGTGACGCCAGACACATAGAATTGTTCTAAATAACTTAAAAATTGTATCAAACTAGTAAAATGTCTAAAAGTAAAATTGTTTAAAGTGAAAAAAAAATAAAAGGTGAGAGTATAACACTCATGCACTTATCTGTCAGGCTGCCATCTTGATCCCCACAGATCTATAAAACATTCAAATACAAGTGTTCCAAACCATAACGATATGTGCATTCACAATTCACCAACTGATATATAAATTCTATTCTATTCTAAATTTGCGGAGGATGCACGATGGTTCAGTGGTAAAGCGTTCACCTCTGGTATCGTTATGGTTTGGAACACATATATATATAATCACTAAGGGGTTATAATGTTCAAGTTGGAACACTTGGTGAGGTCGACTACAGCATTAAGTTTTACGACATACCTTAAACTTCAGTTGTTGAATATCTTATCAAAACCACAGATCATAATGTACAGACTATCAGGCTACTTATCTTCCATAGTACTTTTAGTACAAACCTATTTCAATCTCCAACAGAGAATACTCAAATGAATCATGGTGATATTCTCCCCAGCGCATTGTGTGGATTAGATTAGTTTGGGTTTAACGTTCCGCTTCAGCACCAAGGTCTTACTGTTTGAAGTGAGATCCAAATATTACTTGTATTCGAGGCAAGTACGCTCCCCCCAGGAACCGGGACCCGCCTGGTAATCACTGGATCACGAGGAAGCACTACATTATATTGTGTTGAAATTCACTCATGTTAGGGCTATTACTTTCATTTATTTGGTTGGTTCATGCGTTCCTTGAGAGTTCCTTTTATCACCGAGATAATATGAAACGTGGACCTACAAGCCGAAAGAACATGAGCTCCCACTGGAAATCGAACTCAAGCGCCCCGCACCGAAGTAATATATTCTAACCATGTAGCCACAAAGTAGTTTAACCTTCATTAGCGTATATGAAAATAACAAATGTTTATTTAGCATTAATTTCATTACATTTTTGTTTTCTTAAGAATTTATGTTGGTTTTTGTTCTGCAGCTAGCTGTCTTTTTTCTACACGAGTGGCAAAAGTAACAGGTTCACGATAAAATTATTTTGCACGCCTACAAATATCTAACAAAATTTATAGATTGTAAATTTTGCAGGTTTCACTATAGCTAGTTGAGTTAGACTATAGGAGAGAGAGAATTTTTATATTCTATAAGACTCAATCTGTTGCAGTACAGTCAATTATTGCTTGAAAAAGGCTAACGTAAGAAAATTAAAACTACAAATTTATTCATCGATTTGTAATTCAATGTACAATTTTTACATTTCTGCATTACTTAAAGTGGTTTACATTACATGCTTAATTACTTATCTGGCAACTACTGGGGGATGTTATTTAGTAGCATAAAAATAAGGTGCACTAAAAAACATCCAATCTTGTCGGAAATTGCCAGGAACACCACTCTACACACATAAAGTACAATTAGACGTACGTAATAAACAGAATTTGCGTGTATGTTTGGCATTGGAAACAGTATTCTTATGACCATAAAAAAATCTGAAGTTAGGTTAAATATGTCATTGCTGTTGAATAAACAACTATACTGTATATTGTATAAGTAAATGTTAAAAGGACATTTTGGACAAGAGGTAAATAAAGATATGAAGAGTATGAGATTTATATTCTCTAAATAGTTCTAACCCATTTACTTAATATAGCTACTAAGAGAGTAGGAGTAGCGTGGCAAGTTCATTTTTCTGTATTACCGAAGCAAATAGACTTGGTCCTCCTATGGTGGCTTGTCAGAAGCAATATCAAGTTTAGAAGAAGCAGATATTATTAAGTCTCTGATGTCTTTGAACTTTTTTTTAATTATAATTAAAAGTATATTTTTCATTTCAGTTCTAATTCACCTTATTACTTATTAATCCATATAAACCATGTACTGCACTCATAACATCACTTACTACTCACTCTTTACATTTCATTGTCTTTGTTTCTGTTGTTTTTATTTATTTATTTATTTTTGTATCCACGTCATTGCATGTTTACTCATGACAAGCGTCTCATACATGCGTACTTACAGTACTTAATCAGTGTTACCATCCACTTGTATTAATCAGTCACAAAATTACGTGCTCTTTCAAAACAACAACAACAACAACAACAACAACAACAACAACAACAACATAATAATAATAATAATAATAATAATAATAATAATAATAATAATAATAATAATAATAATAATAATAATAATAATAATAACAATAATAATAATAATAATAATAATAATAATAATAATAATAATAATAATAATAATAATAATAATAATAATAATAATGTTTTGTGACTAAAATGTGTTGTAATTCTGTAAATTACAAACATTTAGTTGCTGAGTGATTTAAGAAATGAAATGAAATGAAATCTTTGAGTTTTACGTCCCACAATTATGCCGGTTAGGCTAAAGGAGGCGATGATGATGAGAAATGAATGAAATGGTGGAATGAAGAAAGTGTGAGGAAACAGGAGAACCTCGAGGAAACTCCGAGGTCCAGTCACCACAAAGCTCACTTGACGCAAGCTGGGATCGAACCAAGGACCCCATGCACGAGAGGTGAATGCTCTACCACTGAGGCACCGTGGCCCCCTGAGTGAGTTAAGAGTTAACTACTTTTCTCTTGGCCTACTCCCTCCAAAAATAATTTTAATGATGCATCATCCATTATAACATTATTGAAAGATAAATGTCCCAGCTTATGTTTTCTGTTTCTACGCTATCGGAGACTGAGTGATTATGGAATAATTGGTAGAACGGAAATATGGACGGAAATGGGAGAATTCAGGGAAAAACTCACGAAAACGATGCCTTCTACCACAAGCTCGCATGGCCTAGGATCGAGCCAGGAATCCTATGTACCAGAGGTGAGCACTATCACTGCGCCATTGTTTACCCAGAGTATCTCGAGAAATGTAGAATAAAAGCAAATTTCTGCTCCCAGCAGTTGGTAACATTGAATATATTCAGTTTTCACAGATTACGTCATTTTTTCCCTTGTCTACCAAATTACTGTCAATTGGAGAGAATTGTCACGAAAGGAACTTAAGCAAACATTCTTTGAAAGCTGAAGAACTGGTTTCTTCACTATATTGTTTCACTGGTGAACCCGTATCAAAATGACAGTAATAACACAAATAAAAATGAAAGAATAAAAATTCATCATCCCTGCATTTACATTTTAATAAGTTTGTTATTTGTATTCTGATCATTTGTTTTGACAAATTGCAGAAATTATAAATTCTTCCGCTTGTGAGATTTATGAGAGCCTTTCAGTCACAAGGTGTTATTTTCAGATAGCCTGTGGATTGCTAAAATAAGATATTTGAAGTAGTAGCTAGTATGTTCAGTTATTAATCGTTCGAAAGGAAAAGTGTTATGTGTACGGTACAGTTCTTGCTTGTTTAGAGTTTTACACAAAATTTCAGGACCAAAATTAGGAGTATGTGCGTCACTGTTAGGAGTATGTGTGTCGCACCGCACAGCTTCTTACCTGTGTGGTACAACTAGGTAATGAGCAGGTGACTTTATTTTTTTCCTTCTCTCTCTTTCTATTATTGTTTCTTATGGTATTTTAATAATTCAATAAAGTAAGATTCTTTCCTCATCAAGAGTTAGTTGTGTTATTCAACGTGAGCAACAACATATCAGCATTAAAGGAGGACAGGTCATAGGCCAAATAATATTGACTTTCTTTAATTAAATTATTTCTTCTTTCTGTTTCTTTCTTCCTAATACGTACCATGTCATGAGATCAATGTATCGTTCAGTACATATGTACCAGAATTCTGGTACTAAAACCATATATGAGGCATTTACTCATTCTTGTAGCCTAAAAACCTAACATTATCGGCTTACTCTTTTAATTAACGAAACAAACAGAGTAATAAATAATATTAGTTCCTATTGTTGTTGACAAGATAAATGTGTTTTAGTCACTATAGTGCTGCCATAATGTCTTGATCCGTGGCAAAAATGCGAACTAAACTCACATCCTTGACACACCTACGCGTTGAGCCAATAAGGGTCCAGCTGTTGCTAAGCGAGCGAGCCTTGCAGCCATGGGAGTAGAATTCCTCCAACCGATAGCAGCGTTTGGAGGTCCGGCACGACATGTGTATAACTGTTAGGAGTATGTACGTCACTGTTAGGACTTTGTGTATCACTGTTAGGAGTATGTGCATCACTGTTAGGAGTATGTGCATCACTGTTAGGAGTATGTGCGTCACTGTTAGGAGTAGGCTCTATGCGCATCACTCTTAGGAGTATGTGAGTCACTGTTAGGAGTATGTGCATCACTCTTAGGAGTATTTCATCATTGTTAGGAGTATGTGCATCACTGTTAGGAGTATATGCGTCACTGTTAGGAGTATGAGCGACACATATGACTAGTGTGACGCTACTAAAACTTTAATGAAAAGACAAATAACAATATATATGCAATTTGTTGCTTAATAGTGGATTTTTTACAAATACAGTACATAATTGTATATACTGTATATATGTAAATGTATTTATGTA
Organism: Thermobia domestica; assembly: GCF_964235325.1. Lineage (NCBI taxonomy): Eukaryota > Metazoa > Arthropoda > Insecta > Zygentoma > Lepismatidae > Thermobia > Thermobia domestica. Next base: position 252,728,298 of record NC_137454.1, read on the forward strand.
TGTTCAGCACAATTCTGAAATATCTGGAGCAATATAAACCAGATTTGGTACACATATGACTTACAATCCAGGAAAAAATACTATATGAACTTGAGGAGAAACAACTGTGATATACCTGTCTGCCAGCAGATCGTGATACCGGCCGTAAGTCAAGTGTTTGTCTACAACCACCACGGTTCTTCCCATGTAAATATGCCCACACTATACACCCGTCTCCATGTTGGCATTATTCCGAGGTACAATCCCTTATGGACTTTCTGCCAAACACGAACATGACCACAAACGGAGTTGAGTAAAAATCGTGAGTCAGATCAGCAAACCATCTTTCAGTCTTCTATAGTTCAATTTGCACATTCAGGCGAGTTGGCATTGCTAAGCTCGGGTGAGGAGTGCTTCACGCAGAGGGTGTTCGCTACAATAGGTTGTCCATACCTAAATGTATAGAGCCCATGGTCACACAGGATATGCTTTCGATTGAGCACGGTTGTATTGGATGGTCAATTACTCAACTGCTTTGCACCTACAAGTCCTACCACTAGTCACTGAATATGACGCTCTCTCCGACAATCATCTGGAGCCGTCCTCTGCCGTTTTACTGACCGTTCATCGCTTCATCTGTTAACACCAACCTTTATATACTTTCAGTTTCATTAGTGCATTCGTTTGTACAATCGAGAGACCAGCCTTCAGACTCCACGATCTGTTTGATTAATCTGATAGTGAATAACTTAAATTTCTTCATAAACTCTCACTACTAACAGATTACCTAGGTCGTAGTTATGCAATACCGGGGTGCATAGTGCGCAATCACAAAACTTACATGATAACGAGGTCTCGAATCTATTACTAGAAGAAGTGAACATAACTTAATGATCAATGAATTCAGTGGTGAATCTTGAGAGATAGGTATTCCTTCATAGGTGAAATTTGTAATTTTATCACTGTGGGCTAAAGAAGGAGGAATCGTCTAGTGTATGACAATGAGTGGATTTTCTTCAAAGTGGCGACAGAATTTTGATTTTTGCTGATATTATTTTCCTCAAGTGCCGCGACTGGATATATTATATATAACGCAAAAAAATCTCCAAACAACGCACTGGCTCAAGATAAAGGATAAGTGATCTTTAGATTGATACGAAAGAGGGCACTTCTGTTAAAAGACCGACACAAACACATATTCTATGCGTAGTGTATGAGACATATGACACAGGCAATAAGAGATTAAGTTTTTGCGTGTAAGTAGAGCAAACAGATGCTGATTTCCTTATATATGTGGATCCATTTTCATCCTAACGAGAGAGATGCTGAAAACTTCAATGTATGGCTAGGAGCTTGAAAGTAAATGATAATTATTATAATTACATCCTTGCATTGCTGCAGCTGGTTATTAACAACAAAGCATGTTCTGTAAGATAACATATGACAAATTCTTGGTGAAGACAGGTAAATATTTAAATATAGAATGTAGTCACGAAGTTTCAATAAGAAATCACGAACAAATCTGGAAAATGAAGAGAGGATTGTTGCTTGCAGAAAATTACATAATTTATTTCTGGAAAGAAACGCTCTTCATGTTTATACATACATGTAAGGATATCATTACGATTAAGGATGATATACTGTACTCTCTTAACAAGCAGCAATAGTTAAAGGATTTTACTCATTTTTCATTATGCAGTGGCTGATTAAGCTAAAGACATATTGCAAGTGGTAAAGGGAGAGGAAAGTTCTCTTCAATTGGTAATTAAATCCCATGCTTTCGTTATAGCACATTAGATGAAATGCGCAGAAAGAATGGGTCTATGGAAAAAGTTTGAAAGGTATATTTGAGCCTACTCCTTTTCTTCAATAGAATCGTATTTAAATTGAAATGAGATGAGAGAAAACCAGCACCACATAAATACTAAATATGTTGAAAAATTATTTTCAAATAATGCAATTCTTGTTATGTTTCTACTTTTGCTACTTTATGAATACGGAATGGAAAATTTAAATATTATAGAAACTGTTCCCGTCTTCCCACTCCTTAGAAGCGGGATTTTCGAAATTACTAGGGTACGTGTCCAATTACTTCTAATGAGGAGTTTATATACCGTATTTTATCTCCGTAACTTGAGGGGCTCATTGGATATTTTTACTTTTGAAATAAATGGATTCTCTGCCTCTTTAAGAGACTTATTTTAAAAAAATTCTAAATACCTAGTCTTTCTTCCCCTCAGTTACCTAGAAGTAAGCTAAGCTAACATTGTGTATTTGTATAGCAAAAGGACATACACACACAAATGAGCTTTACGAGGCTCCAGGTTGTATATGATACATAAGATTTCTTGTGATTAGCGCTGGCTATTCTTTCCTTAGTAAAAGGTAGGAGAAACGGTAAATATTTGAAGCGCATAAAAGCCTATCCGATTTCTAGTCTATAAAACTCACTGATATTTGAATTGTCAATCATCCCGAAAACGCCCTTAAAAGACTATAACGAAGACCTAGTTAAATCGCTTTGTCACAACCAAAAATTGTTGATTTACCCATTTCATGTAAATCATTAAGCAAAAGAGTTAAATGGAACAAATTAGTTCGATTTTTTTTCGTACACTTTCGTACATTCTATAGAACTAATTGTTCTGTTGGGTGCAAGCGTGATGATAGATAACTAGCATAAAATTTCAATGAAGGTTCTCAATTTCTTTATTGAAAATTGGTTAAATAGATTTTTTAGGCCACAAAAAATAAAAACCGAACTTGGAGGCCATTTTTTACTTTCCTTCCCCTTTCCCTCCCTCCCTGAAACTACAGTTCGCTGAATGTGTATAAGCCTTACATTTTCTGAATATTTATTGTATTCTCTATATCCTGCTTCTTGTTTCATGTATCCAGACTGAACGTTTGAAAGTAACCCTATGAACTCTGCTTTTTTTCCCTAAATACCGGCCAGGTACCAACTGCCTTACCTTGAAGAATGGGCTTGGTAACTTAAAGGTTAAGAAAATATTTTCACAGATAAAAATTATGATGGCCAGCTACAACTTTGCATAGTGTTTAAAAGGGAAGAAATCATACGTTTTTCATTTTTATTCGCGAACCGCCATTTGGCCATCATTAATAGACTATGGACCAGCATGTAGCATCTTATGGCGCTCAACTCCAAATTATAGTCGATTCCGAAGCTCACATTACTAACTACGCACACAAAGAAGTGAGTCCCTATGGCAATTCGCATTATCAAGTATACATTCCCTAAAGAATTCAATTCTTCAACAAACGCAGAAATACATTCCGTATCATTATTATCATCATTATCATAGGTAACTGCACAAATCTCGCAGATAAAATATAAATTCAATTCTAACTTATAATTGTGTTAGAAACTACATAATGAGTCATTTTTTAAACATTTTTGCTCCAACTCGGTCAGTTATTTAAATACATATACAAAACTTTGACATTAAATTGCAGCAATGGAGACAATTACAAAATCTGATAAATAATCTTTCGATTGCTGTCAATCAACAGTAGTGACGCCATGCAGTGCAACTCCCCTCAAAAAGACCTTGTTTTGCTGCTTCGTCAGCTTGCAAGTCAGTTAATAGTACATGCTTCTTCCGATCATATTTCTCTCGTTCTTTTGTATTTGAGTAGTTTGTTCCAATTTCACTATAATTTTTCTCCCCCCTCCCCTCTTTCCGTGACCTGTATCAATTATTGGGAAAATATCTTTCAAGGAAATAAACCCACCAGGAAATCAATTTTTTATGCACAAAGGCTCTCCTATTGAACACGAAACCAATATAGAATAGATATATACTGCTGCAGGCACAATTACCAGCGGTGGAACGCGGTTTCCTACTAAGGAAAAACTATTATTTTTAATGCATTATACTTAATATTTTGCATTATTCTTAAATTATTATTGCATTGCTTATTTTATTGGATTATTCTGTTCACTCAGCCTTCAAATCTTATCTCGGTACTATTAGACGTACAGAGCATAATTATTAATATTACACTAAATTGTAAATCATTGCAATAAAATTGTGCCAAAATGAATAAATTTTATGCTAGTATTCTGAATATAGTGAATAAATCAAAATATGAATGCACAACAACAACTACAAATAATATTACTTGTAAATGGAAAGAAAAAGTAATGGATGATAGATTTTTGACAAACCTTCTACTTTGGAAGAATGCGAAATAATCACAGAAGGAGAGTATCTTGCACCAATTAGTAGAACGAATGTCAGGAAAGTAAACGAGGAATCAAGGCATTTATCGTGTGTTGTAGTAGCCTTATTATCATTGCTAAATTCCTCATAAGAGGTGATCCATTAGTGCTAATAACAATACGTTGCAGAGTTGAAATTTGCAAAGAAGCATGTGCGCGAAAAAGAAAACGGAATATGTTTGATACCAGGTAATTTGGCCCAATCAAACAATTCTTTCCGGAGTCGATTCAAATAAAATCTTCGAACGAACAACGAGACAAGTCTTAAATTAAGCAAAGCTGTCAGTGGAATGTTGAGGTATCGGTGGTAAAAAGAGATTCTGGATAATTACTGTAACCTTTTTGTTTGTGCGAAGTGGATTGGAACAACGGGGCAAAGCAGAGTCTGTTCTAGGTGAGTGCAAAATGAGTTGAAGATTTTTAAATTGCCTATACTGCACAACTTATTCGATGGTTCTTGTTCCGCTGTTCGTCTGCACGCCTAAATGAAAAAAAAAATAAAAAATGTAACAATGTCTGTGTACAACGTGCAAAGAAATTTGGTTACAATATTTTTAAAAAATGAATGGTATGCAATCAACCTGGCGTTTCGCTACAGCTGTGCTGCATACTATCAAGGGGCAATTCATTTATCATAACCCCTTATTGGATACTTGGGGGTTGGATTAGGGAATGTCTTTGGGTCAAATGGGTAAATCATCTCCATCAACGATCTCTTTCCTAACTTTTGATGTCCACACCCTAGCCAAAATCCATCAAGTACTTCTTGAGATTTCTTGTTTTTTGGACGGGGGTGCACATCGACGAGCCAAAGTGAATATTAAAAAAGAGTTTTAGTTAGTAAACCTAACTCCTTAGCCAACTATTATTGTTAATGACAAGTAACACATACTTTCAACAGTAAAGCATGGGGCAGGATGAATGATGATATAGGTATATACGCCAACAAATGGTAACATAGCAACACGAAACCTACAGTTTATTGATTTTACTATGAACAAACGTGCGTCTGAGAAAATGGGATTAGGTAATATATATATACACAGAAATTTAATTTTACAAGATTATTAACGATAAAAAGTCCAAAGGTGAGGTATACACCAATCGATAGATCTTAATCATTTAAACTAAATTGAGTGTAAAAGCTCGTGAGTAGTCCTCAAGAAAATGGAGAAAAACCGATTCATTTGTAAACTTAAAATTTGATTCTGTACGAAAACGATGCCATTTATTGAGGCGAGACTCGTATACCGTCATTAAGCTCTTTATTATGACACCAGCAATACAACAGTTCATAGTACGGCTAATGACATGTAGCCTCAAATTACCATTTAATTCTTACATTTTAATTTCTGTTTAACTAAATCATTCTCAAAGTATAAGACATACATCAATCGACGGATCACATCAAGCTGAACAAAATAACATGCTTCGAGGTGAATTCTCATGAGTAGTTTTCGAAAAATCGACAAATATTAATTTTTATGAAGCTAAAATGTAGTATGTCGTTCGTTGCCAATAATAATAGACAGTTTTCATTTTGCTCGAAAAAATATTCATTTACGTACTGTATATGTAATAAAATATACTGTTAACTAGCAGATAGTTGTTTTGTTACTAAAGATGTCCCACATACTCTTTACACTTATATCATTTATAACTTCAAATATGGGTTGAAACTAACAGACTGGTTAATTTGGAAAGTGTACTCAGCAACCTCAAAGTCCTCCCACACTCTACTCCGTAATGGCACGGGAAGTTGAAAACTAGACCAATAACTAGAACTCTGAAAAATAAAGAGGGGGAATCAATCCTAATAATAATAATAATAATAATAATAATAATAATAATAATAATAATAATAATAATAATAATAATAATAATAATAATAATAATAATAATAATAATAATGTCATTTGCACGTAGAGATGCCAAGCTGTGATCCATGATGTGCTGACCACAAATCTTCGAACTTAAAATAATCAGACGGACGGTTAAAGCCCTTCGGTGCTTCGTCCCAGGATGTTTAGTTTGAGTAAAGAGCGTGATCAACTAAATATTAGGTATTACAGTTATGATGTAATGTGCAGTTTTTCGCCATTTTAATTATAGTGTATGTGTATGAAAAAGACTATTGCAAACAAATATATCCTTGTTTTTGCTACATTTTTATTTAAAAGAAATATTTCAAAACATAGAAAAAAATATTACATTTATTTGTTTTCATGAACTAAGAACTAATTTGTTTACATTCTGACGTTACAAAGGAAAGAACAATACATATATATCACTCTCATATATTTTTTTTTATTATTTTACTGAGAAATTGTTCCTGTATGAACATAATTGCTACATGCTATACTGACATAATTTATATATTTTGTATATACCATTCTCTAATTATTGTATTTCTGTTGTTCATAGTTGAATGTGTGCTCTTAGAAATACCTGAAATTATGCTCGGTAAAATTATTTTTAAAATCATCTTCGAATTTCCCTATAGTTTTTGTATTCAACTAAAATTCCCAACTTCGTGTTATTATAGGGTGTGCGAAATTGAACCCATATATATGTATGTTGTTTTCACTAAACCATATCAAAATTTTCAAAGCTTCAAAGCTTCTTCTATATTTAACGAGTCACTATAGGTTGATGAACCGATAGTGTGAATTACAATACCGTACTAATATTCATGACACTTAAGAAAAGCTATTGTGGATTGTATTTCCAATTACGAGCCATAATATGCTTCCACTACGCCTAGCTTTTGTAGTCTCGAAATCTAGGTTGCAAGGATGGGTGTTATTGCCATAAATTGAACGTACACGAATGTAGGCGTTTGGTTATACAATCCCCGTATCTGGAACAAGCAGAAACCAATAGTCGGTGATCCAGAAATTAGTCACAGCTCGATAACGGTGAACCAAGTCAACAGCTATTTTTCAAACACGTGATAAATTCAATCAATATATAATATAGACGGTATCTACTGAATGAAACACAAAATTACTTAAGAATATCTTTGATCTTTTAGATCATTACTTCGATTCTTATTCAAGGTAGGAAGGGAAAAGTGAACCGCTCTTATTTTCTTCCTTTTACTAGTACTCCTTACAGAACTAAGCCTAAGATAGCAATTCTGTGACAAGCGACGGCGTCAGTAGCCCAGTTTTACCCGTAAAGCTGAATCGCAATCGATAACCTGGCGCCTTGACTGAGCGTTTCGTGTAGACAGTTTCCCCTTCGCGTTCGTCAACCAAAAGGAGGAAAATGTCTGATACTTCGTATTACTCAGGTTTGTTTTGTAATTGGAAGTTTAGGCAGAACTTTAGCCTAAGTAGGACGTGGCGGGAGTTTAACAAAAGAGGAAGTATGGATTTTAGTTTCGTAGAAGACTGGGTACAGAAGTATAACCCCCTTCACTGTAGCGATTCAACTCCACATATTAATCAGAGTAACTTTTCAAAGTCAAATTTCCACACAGATAGAAAGAGAGAGGAGTTAATATAGTTAAGAGGGTCTAATAAGAAAAGACTTAATGAATGATCGACATAATTTTTCAAAAGTTAATTCCAATTTCCTGAATGGTTGGATCAACTCCTCCGAAAAAAGGAAAATTTTGCAAACAGGTCAGAATGAGACACGAAGCTAAGGTGAATCAACACTAGTAAAGAAATCGAGATCATGTCCTATATTTTATAATTGAATATTCTAAACCAAAATGTACAAACTTTTCCTAGTTACCTTCGCAAATGATTATTCTTTTTAAATGATAACAATAATAAAGTGTTCATCGCGTGTATATCCACAGTAAAAGTAAAAATGGTTTAATTTATGCAAGAACAAACATACAAAATTAAGTCTATACTTAGGAGGCAAAGGGGTATATATCAGAAGCATTAGCATAAAAGTATATATTACTTTGGATTAAGACATCTCAAGATATTTTGGGGAGAGGGAGCGTTATACACCATGCAGGGATGGGCATCCTCATTTAGCGTCTATTTACTTCCACATTTGCAATATTAAACTAATCATTTACAAACTATTGCACTTTGTAAATAAATCTAAAATCTAACAGTATATTATAGATACGAAAATGAATTGAAAAATATACTGATGAAATATTGAAATGAAAACTATAATAATTTTTCAAAGTAGACGAAACGGAATTTTGGGGAAAGGAATAGAAGCATTCAAACAAGGTTTTCCGGCTAAATTATGACGATTTTCGTTGTGAAAGACAGTGTTTCCGGAAAAGCTGACTTTTGTTTAAATCCCACGTTAAGCTGTAGGTTTCACTTCATATACCTAGGTAATATCATTGCTGACACACACACACACACACACACACGCATACACAAAAGAAAGAAAGATGAACTCGAAACTGAAAGAAGTGTCAAAATTTGTTGTCCATTTGTTCCTATTGTGTAGTTATGTTTTTATTAGATGAAAGAAGTCGATACATTTATCCGTAATATATAATATTAGGTAATATAGTGAAAGATAAGTTGAAAATTGTTCCTACTAAGTATATTCCCTTGTTCGTAGAGATTCTTTCGTTGTCTTTTATTAAATACTAAGTCCGTTGAGGAAATCAATGAAGACTGAATGAAGGAAAATAAATGGTAAAAGACAAAAAATAATTTCTATTTAAATAAACTAAAGGTGTCTGAGTGGCAGTAATTCGTAAATTTAACTAATTTTCAGTATAACGCTTTGAAGTGCGAAAGAGAAATAAAAGTAAATATAATATAGGTCAAATTCAAAAGGAGTGTATTCTTGTGGATTCTGATAGTTTCTTTTTAAAATATTGGGCGCAACAAAAAATACACATTATATTTTTGAAAAAATGAATTTATGTGGATAAGAACAAAAAATATGGGGATGTGACGGAAATGTAATAGAAATATGTTACGAAAAATGAATGAATATCATTGGAGGTCAGTAAAGATAAAATACCCAGTTCACCCCCACCCTCATCAAGAACAGGCTGAAATAGGTCATAGACAGCGGAATGGTAAGGCTTCACATTATCTAGAATTTAGTACAGCAACAAAAAAGCATTGAATGAACATATATAAAATATGTAGACAAGATAAAGAACTTTGAATTATTCTGCTAATAGATCTTAAAACAAGATTTTATTTTTTAAAGCAAAACGTTAAAATTACAAACTTTAAATTATTATTATATATTCTTCAAAATAAGCCATTTCAAGTTAGTTAATAAAATGATTTATTGAATTTTGTTTTTTGTTTTTGGATATTTCTATCCCCATAACTTTCATCTGATTAGTCAATTTCTCAAATTTGTCTTTATAATTTTTAATAAAAATACGTACAAAGAATTGTTGTCTTGGTTTAAAGGAATGATTTTGAATGGCTCAAAAGGAAATAAAGGATTTTAAAATGTTTCCAGTAACCAAAACACTGACGACCTTACGTAGAGAATACAGTAAATAATACATATCTTATACATTAATATGCATAACATGAAACTAATATCCTGGATATTTTGCTTTTACACAGATTAATACATTACTGAATAAAACTTTTTTGAGCAGTCTTGTTACAATGCTTTTCTTAGATTACTTTTATTGTTATTTGCTGGAGCTAAATTAGTAACCTAAATTTCACACACTTCCATAGTAAATAGAGCTCTTATATTTGGTACAGATATATAAATCCGATGATAATACAATACTTTTAAATCATTTTCATTCTAGATTATCGTTTTATTGTAGAAGTAATAAAATTAACTATTATAAATAATTATTGAGCGCCTGCTGCTTATGCAACCCAAACATCACAAAGTATTGTTGGTTGCAGACGACTAGGCGTTCTGTTAACATCATGTAAACAAATTAAAGCTTTCTTTTCTTTTCGTAGTAAGAGGAAAATGATCATTGCCATCCTGAATGCCATTTAAAATATTGACTAAAGACTAAAAAGCAAAAAATAATAATAGTAGAAAAACTTAAAAACAACGTGTTTACAAAATGCATTGAAAAAGAGTTCTTTTGTGGGATAATTCAGTGTTATTGCCTTACTAGCCAAAGTTTAGAATAAAATGTACTGGGCATTGCACCAAACGTTCTTACTTTCACTTCTTAAATTGAATCATATCACTCTGAAATTATGGTGGAAATATTTATTTACGAAATATGAGCAAAATTGTAATGCGAGTTTTCGGAAAATTTTATTGAAGAAAACTCATCTCCAAGAGCGAACTTTGTTTGTGATTTTTCATTCAAAATAAAGGGTCTTTCCTAGTAAGATAGTGAAATCGGCCCTTGATCCAAATTGGGTCGCTATTGACCCAAAAAGTTACCCTTGGCCTAAAATTACCTCATAAAAAATTTGATCCCCCTCCTCTTACCGAATTATCGTATCATACATGCTCAAAATTGAATATTTTTTTAAATTTTGGTGGGGGTGGTAGAAAAATTTTGAAAGTTTCAGCTCGCGGTAGAGAGCGCTACCGATAGAAAGCGCCACTGTGTGTGGCCAGTGAAGCAAGCACTGATAGATACGCGGAGCAGACGCGAGGTGTGTGTAACTTCGTTGTGCAAGAGTCGGTTGCAGTGGAAGCACTGTTACGGAGATATATTTGGTGTTTCTATTCCGAAACGGACACAATCGAAGAACGACAGAATCGGAAGGGACGCAAGAGAAAGGAAAATTGTGAACTCTGGCAAAGGATTGTTTGAAGGGGCCCTCACCTTGAGGGCCCTAAAATGGTGAGAAAACTGCGAAAAACACGTTTGTTTTCAGTTTTATTTCTTTTTGACAATGTTGCCATCACTTTTAGGCCCCCAAAAAATATATATTGTACCTAAGGGTATAACAAAATCTTTAACCAAAAAATTAGCGACATGTCCCGCCCCCCAAAAAGTTCTACAATTTTGTAAGAATTTCAACACGCAAAAAAATAAGAAAAATCGTTTACATCGATGGTTTTGAAAAAATTGCACATTTACATCTAGATAGTATCTACAATCTGTGAATCTTTCAAAATTTTTCTTCCACCCCCACTAAAACTAAAAAAAAGTTCAATTTTGAGCATGTATGATACGATAATTCGGTAAGGGGAGGGGATCAAATTTTTCATGATGTAGTTTTAGGTCAAGGGTAACCTTTTGGGTCAATAGCGACCCAATTTGGATCAAGGGCCGATTTCACTGTCTTTCTAGGAAAGACCCTTTATGGCGTATTGTAGTATTGTTAATGAAACATTTATTTATTAGATAAGAACAAAATCAACTGAATAGTTTTTTTTTTAAAAAAAAAAAGAAAATTGTCCGGAAAACTGACCTCCAAAAGTGACCCCTTGTGGATATTTCACTGCTAATGAATTATGCCACATTATAGGATTACTAATGAAACTTTATTTATAAAATATGAACAAAATTGCCTAATCAATTTTTCAGAAAATCACTAAAAAATCTCAGCTACAAGAGTAAACTACCCTTTGTAAAGTGTTTAATGAAAAATAACTTATACAGACAGCAAAAGCAGTGATGACAAGGGGAAAAGAATACCAATAGCGTATGCGACTATTTTGCGAGCATACTAATCGTGAATAAGTGACTGTATATGCACTGCCTTATTCAGAACTTTACTGTATGCAACATTTATATATGAAATATGAAGAAAATTACCAAAGTCGTTTCCAACAATATCGTCTGAAAAAAAATCCAAGAATAAATGACCTCTTGTGAATTTTTAATGAAAATTGATTTATACCACATTGTACGTTTCTTAATGGAATATTTGCTTATAACAATATTACTTGGGTCGTTTTTGAGAAAATCGTCCGAAACGAACTCAGTTCCAAGAGTAAACTTCTCCTTGTAAATTTTTAAAATTAAAATCAATTTATATCATATTGTAGGTTTGTTAGTGGAGTACTCGTTTATTAATTTTGAGAGAATCGTTCGTAAAGAACTCACTTTCAAGAGTAAACTACCCCTTTTGGATTTTTCCCAGAGAAAATACTTACACCATATGAGGTTGTTAATGAAGTGTTGATTTATGTAAAATAAAATTATTAGAGCTCTTTTTGAATTTGTTTTTATTTTCACTGTTTAGCAAACTATCCTTATACTTATGGGAGTAGGAAGAAAATTCGAAAACTCTTTGTGGATACTCTCATAAAAAACTTATGAGAGTTTAAAATTTGCTGTAGATACGTTGAACGGTATGGCCTTTAGGTGAGTGCACATAAGAACGAACGGACAGAATCGAAAAATCACTTCTTTCGTACGTAGAGAAATATCAATTGAAATCTCGAATTCGATTTTTTTTTCACGATCACCACACTTTCTTTTCTCTTATCATAGCTCGAAAGTAAAAATCGGTATATATTTGGTGGACTAAAATGAAGAAACGGAACTAAGACAAAGCATTAGGCGCGAGCGAACCACTTCCCTAATATCCATAAGAACTTTAGTCCTCAGCTTTAGGAAGAGTGCCCAATGCTTTTAGCCTTAGTCCAATTTCTTCATTTTAGCCTACCAAATATATATACCTATATATTCTCTTTTCTATTGCATTTTATAATTTTTAGAGTGTTTAATATCGGATAAAATACAACCAAACAGAGCGTCTCAAACAATGAACTTTAATCTATGCAGGACATGCCTACTAAACCAAGACTATTTCTTTTCCCTTGAAAACAGATCTCCCTACTCTACAGCCTAATAAGTCCTAAGGCCAGGTCAAATGGCGAACTTTTAAATAAATGATGAGCGGCCAGTGTATAGGTTCCCCGTGCCTTCTAGATGCACTCAACATCGAAAACAATGTAATCCCCAGCCTCACTGGTAATACATAACAGGGCCATATGCACAAAATGCAAGCGCATAACCAATGTGCGACAGATTGCACCTCTTTAAAATTCAAATTAAAGCCTCTAGATACGATTTACAAGTGATTTTCCGTTACAGTATCTATATGTAGTACTGTGTTATATACCACATGTAGTATAAAATACGTGTAGTCATGAACAATTTTCTGAACTAATTATGCTTATTTCCAAGAAAGCTTTTCCACTGTTCACCGGTGCGGAAAGAGCAGAATGACGGAAATCCTTCTTTTAAAGAAATGCTAATAAGCATTCTGAGTTTCCTTACTACTAGTAATAACAATAATAATACAAGGAAATAACAAATAATCTGAGAGCACAAGGTAGGAGAGTTATTTGCTAGAACACGATTGGCCAAAATTATGGTGCAACAGAAATCTACAACATACACTGAACTTTTTAAAATCTTAACACACAATTTCATATTTCTCTTTAAGTAATATATCCAAGTAATGTGTGTAAATATGCAAAAAGAAAATACAGTAGAATTTTCTTACGAATTTTGTATACCTACACCGGTTGGGATGAGCAGTACAGTGCTTTGGAGGCCTATATCGAATGGATATTTCCTAATGCTTCGAGGAATTTTTGGATAATTTTAGAGTATTCAGCACTTATTGAGAAGGTTTATTCCTGTTTGGCGTATACTTGTTTCGCTTACAGTCCTGCTGGGAATTTACATCATCATCTCCGTTTACCTTTGTTTAGGCAAAACATAAATTCCTGTTTGACCTATTGGCCAATAATCTATACAAAATAAAAAAAAGGAAAACACTTTAGAGAATGATAAGAAAAACAGAAATATAAGATTTTGGGTAGTAGACTGTAAAACGTAGAATAGAAATATACAGAAAATTTAAGACTGTCACACTGAGCGTAGATATATATACGAGGACGTATTTTCTCGAAAAAGCTTATTTAATAGGTGAACTAGAATTTCTTAGTGAAAAAGGAAGATAACAGAAATTAGTTCTCTGAAGAAATTTCTAAAAAGAAACCTGGTATTTGGGTTTTTATTGGGCTATTGATTGTAGAAGATAGGATGAATACTTAAAGAATAATCCCAAGAGCAACAAATATCTCTTGGGAGACAGGCAAAACAGAAATAGGCCAAACAGGAGAGATATACATTATTGCCAGGGCTGTACGTGGAACAGAAATAGGCAGACAGGAAGACACCATTGGTAGCTGTTCAGCTGCATAATCTTAGAGTCAATGTAGTTTATTTAGGAAACGTTCTGTTTAGTTTACTAGGACCGATGAAAATATGTTCCGTCGGCTGAGATTCGACTGAAATTCAATGACTCAAGTCCCTATCAATACGCTCATGACGTGCTAATTTAATTACACAATTTGTTAGCATAATAACACGAAAATAGGACACGAATTTAGAAAACAAGAAAAACCCTTGGGAATAGTTAGGCAAAGAAATCAAAATTTATGATGTATATTATAGGTTTCCCAGAAGTAATATGATTTTTCATTGAAGAGCATCTGCGTGATTAAAAGAACGTTATTCAATGTGAATCAATCCCATAAGGTGAGATATTGGGAAACTATTAACAGATATTTCGTAACACATACCCAACTATCTTTTAAAGGCCACATAAGAACTGCAACTCTTGCAACTGTACATAAGAAAATTTCACTGTTTTGACATAGATAAACGAAAACCATAGTTTGCTGAAGAGGATTCATATTTGTCTGATGTAATTCCGTGTATGTATAAGTGTACAAAATTTCTTTCAACAAAATTGTACAGTAAGTTTGTGAATGGAATTTGCTTGGTAGTATTTTTAAGTACAAATAGTTCATCAATTGATCAGAGATCGGCGGGATATTCCTTTTCAACATCGAAGAGTCAAAAACGAATGAGACGTAGGCTTATAGTTTAGCATAGGATCCGAATCATAAGAAAAACATCTGTATATTTGGTTATTTACGCATAAAGATTTTCACTGACTTAAAACAAACAGAAGCATTTAAATCAATGGTTATTCAAAGTGAAAACTATTGTTTTGAAACACCATAATTATACAGTATAAGCATACATATGTTTGTAATGAACAACCAGAGATAATGTCTATTTAAATGTCACCAAGTTAGGAGGTATTACTTCATTCGCCTTCATAACAGAATTAAATTTTCACATTTGTAAAAGTTGTGAAATATCATAATGTATCTTTTAATATTCCAAGCAAATCTGAACCGCTTTTTCGGATTCTCTAAATATGCCCGGTAATATTTTATAAATGAAAGCTGAGCAGACTAGTTGAAAATGAAATACAGCAAATTAAACAGATTTTGTCAATACAAAAGACAAAGAACGGAATAAAAGTGGCGCCACGAAGAAATCGAAATTCCAATTGACCTCGTCGCGTGGTTGAGTTCACATCTGCAAGAAAACCCAGGCTAAAATATCCATATCGATTCGACGAGACCAAATAGTATATTTATAGAGTACATCTTTTAAAATGCCTGGAAATTGACATTAACATCCCTGCACGTTAAACGCGATTGAAATCAGATGTTCTAAAATTTAAAGTAATGCTTTAAAATACGCTTTTGAGGTTTGGATTTTATATCTATCTATCTATCTATCTATCTATCTATCTATCTATCTATCTATCTATCTATCTATCTATCTATCTATCTATCTATCTATCTATCTATCTATATAATCGTCACAAGATCAAAATAGTTTATGGAAGATAATTCGCCCCTGAATCCACTGAATCCACAACAAATTGCAGAATTTCCCCATCAACCTCAGTTTTCATCTAAAATTGTTTCTTCTATATGCGTATTGCAGATATCGTAGTAAATACATATAATTATATGTATTTTTCATGAGGACATGGTTTTACAACAATAGTCCCTAATGTAAAATGTTTAACAATCGGTGTTAGTACACAAAGAAATCAAAGAGGAAGTGGTGACTCTCTTGGTTAGTACACTCAATTCTGATGCTAGGGATCGCAGATTCGATCCCTGTTCGGACCATGTGTTTTTTAAAATATTGCTAAACTGCATGTTTCAGAATACTGCAGAATCCTTATAACTCCCGTCTCATTTAGCCTAGGTGCTGAACAAAATTAAATTAAACAAAGAATGCAAAGCAATGAGCAACGTAAAAATAAATAAAATTAAGAAACGTACCTAAAAGTGTTTCCTTCCCAATCTCATGCGAAACTTTGTCTCTGAAACGTATTGTTTTAATGTCCAACAGTAGTTGGAGAACATTGCTGCATTTCACTTACCTTGATAATATTTTTCCATTTGAGAAATATCCTGGTGAAAGCGTTCATCACCTTGGAATAAGTCAAATGATCATTCAGAAAATGCAATTTAAGTGACATGTGACATTCCATACAATGGTAGGATGTACGAGTTCATGTACAAAATAACGATAATTTTTGCAGTATGGGTGCGTAAAAAGTTCTTGTAGATACTTAAAAAGGACAGCCATACTTCTCAATACCGTTCAATAAGTCAACGAAATTCTAATCATTCATTGATTCCTAAATGTGTGATCGTTCATATATTCATATATTCTTGCCAAACATCACTAATATTTGGAACTTCTGTCGCAAGTACATGAATCTTTGTGACTGTCCATGGCTTAATGTTTACTTGTCATAATGCCTAATGTATAGTGGAGGTAGATACACATTTTTACGGTAAACAAGAGGATGTCCAGACAGCAATGCATTGCAAACAGGCCATTTTCCCCACAATAATGTTTTTGTCTGTACCTACTGTCCCACTCATACAGAAAGTAGCAATATTTTATGTACCTCACCTGCACGCTAAGTAGAATTATAATTACTTTTAGATCTCCACATATATTTCAATTATATTTTTCATATTGAATAAGTGTGAGATGCAGTTTAAAAATTTCATAAATTTCCTTAACCTTACCTGCGTGAGCAAACGTAGCAGAAGGAAACTTTTTCCTATTGTGGAGAAGTACTGCTTTAAGACCTACTTTACTGTAATCTATGTACAGACATCACTCATTTACACTGTATGCATGATCAAGAGTCTTCATAACGGACTTGATATCATTACAAAAAATAAATGTAATCTTTCTTCCAAAAATATTCTGATAAAACAGCGTGACGGTCACGAAAAACACACTTTCGCATCTGGAGAAAGAAGATTCGAGTCTTTTAATTGCAAAACAAAAAACTCAAACTGCTGCTTAGACAAATTTAAATCGCGAACAAGATTGTTGAGATCCGCTTGTGCCAAAATAAGTGGGGTTTTTGATTCACAGGCCAGTTCAAATGTTGGATTGAAATGAGTACCTTTTCTATATCCTGCATCCTCTTCATGCTTCTTACCCGATTCACCTTCACTCATTGTCACATTTCTTTGGAGCCAATCGTATCGGCAATTCCTCGCTGTGGCATACAGGTCTCATAGCAGACGATACATTTGGGCATCGCGTACTTTTCTTTGTTTTTGATGTGATTCTAGTTATTTTTGTCTATCAGTTTGTTGTGTGATCCGTCGGTTTTCTCTAAATCATGGGAACAGGGAACGGCATTAGTGATGTCAACCGGCTCGGCTCGGTTGCGATGAGCCATCGGTTCGGTTCGGTTCGGTTCGGTTCTTCTCAGGTGAGCCATCGGCTAGGTTCGGCTCAGCTCAGGTGAGCCATCGGCTCGAGTCGGCTCGGTTGGGGTGAGCAATCGTCTCGGCTCGGCTCGGTTTGGCCCAACTGAGCCGAGGGCTCGAGCCGGCTCAGTTGGGTGAGCTGTTGACTCACCTCACTTCTCGGCTTGGTAGTGACTGAGCCGTGAGCCGAGCCGCTCGAGCTGTTGACAACACTAGATTAAAGTTGCTAGCTACGTGCTACGAAATGTTAACACAAAAGCCCAATTTTCGAAGTTGGATTACGTGAAAACAAACAAAATGTTTTATATTTGAGTTTGTAGTAACTGATTTGTTGATCAATCTCTTAAATCAGTGGGCACTAGTTGGATCTCTGTTGTAAATATGATTCAAAAAACTAATGAAATAATAGTACAAATATGTAAAAGTTCGAGTACGCCTACAACAATTATTGTTAAGGTCGTGTAACAGCATCTATGTAGTTTTTTTTTTAAAGGCATCCTTTGTGTTCATCTAGACTTGTTTTGTTTTATTACTTCCATCTATTTATCAATAACTGAAAAAAAATATTTCTAAGCGAACGTATTTTTTCTTTGTTGTTAATCAGGACGATGTTGCGCCCAACCGGCTCGGCTCGGCTCAGGTGAGCCATTGGCTCGGTTCGGCTCAGCTCAGGTGAATCATCGGCTCGAGGCGGCTCGGTTTCGATGAGCTACCGGCTCGGCTCGGTTCGGTTCAGCTCAGGTGAGCCATCGGCTCGGCTCGGTTCGGCCCAAATGAGCCGAGGGCTCGAGCCGGCTCGGTTTGGTGAACTGTTGGCTCCGCTCACTTCTCGGCTCAGCTCGGTGGTAACTGAACCGTAAGCCGAACCGCTCGAGCCGTTGATAACACTAAACGGCATGTGTCGTGAACCTTTTAATCAGCCTGTCAGGAGTCTAACACATGTCAAACAGCATATGTAGGTGAGCCATTTCTTGTCTTGCTTCCCAAACTCACACCAGAAATAAAGTTTGTAGCAATTATTTACAAGTAGGATAAATAATCATTCAGAGTAGTGATGAGCAAATGCAAGACCAAGACCAAGACCCGGTCTTGGTCTTGATCTTGCACACCCAGTCTTGCTCTTGCTTGCAAGAGTCTTGCAAGTCTTGCTTCTAAGAAACCTTATGCTTATCATAGGGAAATTTTACTCTGGATATAAGGGATAATAAATTCTACAATGCACCAATAGTAACGGAAATACAATGAATGTTTCTAAATGTAATATACAGTTTACCTTCGTGTAAGTATGATGATAGTGTACAACATAGACGGTGACCTTTATTTATTTGTTTATTTATTTCAATGGGTGCCCACGCTTCACTACTTATAAGATAAATCACAACATTTCGTTATCTTTTTCTATTTTTTTAACAGATCCAATACGCCATTGGTTCCCAAACTGGGGAGGCTACTCCTGAGACGCATGAAAGAAAATCAAGACGGCACAGATCACTGAAATACCATGAATTGCAAAATTATTTTTACACTCTAAAGGCATCAGATTTCTTTTGTTTTCGATTTCGATTAATTCTTCCTTGTATTGAACAAACTTCCAATTAAATACTGAGAATTTGTTTTACTGATTCCAAATATGTACTCTGTGGAGCAGAAACATGGATATTACGCAAAAGTGATGAAAAAATTAGAGAAAAATGGGGGGGGGGGAATGAGAGAATTAGCTGGGTTGAACGGAAACCGAACGGGAAGGTGTTAGAAATAGTAGCAATAGGGAAAAAAAAGAAGTTTAGATGTAATTAAGAGGAGGAAGGAGAGGCGTCATTTCAGAATTCGCTTGAGGGGGAAAGAGCATCACCGACATAAGACTTACGATTAGAACTAGTAAGTAGACAAGCGATTAAATTATATGTATTCCTCAAACTCTTATGGGGGGCAATTGTCCCCTCCTGCCCTCCTAAATGACGCCTCTGGAAGGAAAAGGAACTGGTTGGAACATTGGCTGAGGAGGAACTGTATTATGAGAGAAGTGCTAGAGGGTATGATGGAAGAAAAGACAGGGAGAGGCGAAGGAGATTGTAGTTGAAGGAAGATATTAAAACAGAAAATTTCTACGTGAGACGAAGAGACTAGCTGAGGATCACCGAACATCGGAGCTTCTTAGTTGCAGCAAGTGATCTGCCAATAATGGTAGAATAGCTATGATGATGATGATAATAATATGTTTAGCAATATTGGCTAAAAACAGAGAGAAAAAAATTAAAATAATATTGATTATAATCAAACCAGGTTTTAAGAAATCTGCAATATTTCGAGTTTGCTGCTGCTTTAATGGAAATAGTTCCTGCGCTTCGTTCTTATGCACTGATAAATGATGTTTTTTCAGGCCTAAAGTGTTTCTGTTTTTCATTTTTATTGCCTCTTTGCTTCGATTTTTTGCATAGTTCGCATAACCCATACGGATGCTCCCCACTTTCCGCAACAACTTCGAAATACGCATGAAAGTTACATTTTTTTGCTTGCCACTGCGTTTTTTACTTGGCAAATTTCTTCATACTGGACGTTTGTGGCGTTTCGTCAGCATACTGTCTGAGGCAAAGCAACTGAAGGGTGAAAAACAAATCCCTCTTTTGCTATATTTATCCCAGGACGAGCCGACAAACTTTACCAGCTCGAAGATCAAAGGTTTAAGTTTACTCCAGATAACACACACCTGTAGAATAGTGTCTGATTTCCCGATAAGTAATCCTCATTGTTTAAAAACGCAGCAATGCATCGTAATCCAGCACCAATGACACATTCTTTGTGTGCAACAAGGTTTGATTAGAATGACATCCATGTGGCTTGAAAACGAGTAATAACTACAGAAAATGCGAACAACCGATTCACAAAAATATACTGTAACTATATTCTACAGGGAAAGACCAACTCATACGGATTGCATAAACTACTGGGAACACATTCATTCCAGCGGCATTTTTACTAAGCCAAGAACTTCAAGTGAAAGATGTAATGATTTTTCCCCTTTTTACATTCTATAAAATAATTTAAGTAGTACTGGTACTTGTGCAAGACTCTTGCGCAAGAGTCTTGGTCTTGGTCTTGGTCTTGCAGGTACAGTCTTGGTCTTGGTTTTGCACCCCTTGGTCTTGGTCTTGGTCTTCAATCAGGATACCTGGTCTTGGTCTTGGTCTTGCATGCAAGACTCTTGCAAAAACTGCAAGACCAAGACTCTTGCGCTCATCACTATTTCAGAGTCACCTGTCCACAGATATACCAAAAAGAATTAGGACTATTTACGCACGTACGAGGCATTTCTTCCGAATGAACACAACACAGCATACACCCCTTCCCCACACGCACACAAACACACAAATGAACCTAGAACAACATGCAGTCATTTCCCACGCTATCAGAATTTATAATGTTGCGAAGCTGGTTCCAACAATCACAACACGATTCTACGTGTTTATATACGTAGAACGGCAATATTGCCAAACGTCTTATTTCCTGAAAAGTGTTTGTGATCTGAAGGGCATATATTGGAATTCTTACACATATTTCGACTTCTTTGCCTTTATTTCGACTACTAATTACTTAAATTGAGCCATATAAGAATAACTCGTATGCAGTATTTTCAAATAATTTAGAGGATTTCGACAGCGAGATAGTAGCGTCATACGAAAACCTAGCCCGATAGGCAAAAACTGGTTTTATTTTCAAATTCAACGTACTCGACTTAGCTTAGAACACTATTTATATTTCTCGTGACAAAAATGCTGTTGACCAGAGTAATTTCGAAAAAAAAAGATTAATCGTAATTATAGCTTGAAAAATTATGAATAATTGAAAATAACTACATTGAAATGAAATCTTTAAGTTTTACGTTATGCCGCTTAGGTTAAAGGAGACAGTGATGATGAGAAATGAATGAAATAGTGGAATGAAGAAAGTGGGAGGAAACGGGAGAACCCCGAGAAAACCCATGAACACGGTGTTTGTCCAGCACAAAATCCATACGGCGCAAGATGGGATCGAACCAGGGACCCCAAACACCGGAGATGAACGAACGCTCTACCACTGAGCCACCGTGCCCCTTCTAAAAATAACTACATTGTACTCGAGCTATTCATTTCATTAAGATGTTATTAAGGCATAACCAACGGACGTTCTTATTTACTTATATTTAGTTGTCGACTCAAATACTGTAAGTGTATCATTATTATCACTTGCCACAATTGAGAAGCTTCTATACTCCACAGCCTTCAACTAATCTATTCATTTTGGCATGGAAGGTAGTGGAAGGTATTATATAGGACCACAATAAATATTAAAATGCTGTTAATTCCAAATTTAATGTAGATTTGTCAGTTTCATTGATTTCTTTAAATAGTGCAGTTATACTATTTTTCCATTCAATGTTTCAGTAGTCGTTTTGGCTCTTAAGATTAACATTGCTCCTAGAGCATTGCTAGAGTTGATATCCTTGTGTTAGGTAAGCAGTAAGAAGAACTACGTATAGCGGGTTGACGGACATTGCAGGCACTGAAAGGCAAAACATATTGCATGCTCGCAACTTTAAAAACCTGTAGAGCAGCAATGAGGCGTACTTGAATATGAATTTAAAAGAAAGAAAGTGGGAAGAAGATTCAAGTTCATATTAGAATGATGCGCTGTGTAGATATCGCAAGTTCAGCTAGCAGATTATAGAAGTACTATAATATGGACGACAATATGGTTCAGTGGATGTCCAAGCAAACACATCCATGGTTATTCAAATAATGGATAATCATTGAGATCCATTTCACATCCAAAATATTCTTGAATATGAATTAGACGTAGAGAACATAATATATACAGTGCCTCAAAAGTCCCCTGACATAGAGTAACTCTGTTATTATCAGAGATACAACAAAATGTAAGAGAGGAAACCATCTCCGAATATGATGTTTTCAATCTAAAGTGAAATATTTTTTTAAAGTGAAGTTACTGTCTTTTACGCTAACGTGTCTATGGCCAGCCCCCATTTCAAACAGTAATTTCAATCACTTATGTTGTGAGTCCATGTAAATGGCAACATTGCATTTTCATTAAACATTGGGCGCATAAAGAGTGTACAGTCCAAACGGCTCATCCGATTAAAAAAATCTTTCACTTTAGATTGAAAACATCATATTTGGAGATGGTTTCCCCTCTTACATTTTGTTGTAACTCTGATAATAACAGAGTTGCCTTATGTCAAGGGATTTTTGAGACATCCTGTATGTCCGATACTCTAATTGTAAATTAGAAACAATTTGGGATTAAACAGGATATCCTCCATGTTTTGAATACAGCCTCTGAATGTTGTACGCTCAATAGGTATCCATTCACTCATATACTACAATACTTACAGCATATCCACAGGAGTGCCCATAGAAGATGGTAAGTCATATGTTACTCCTTTGAGGCTTTTATATTTCAGTGCTTGAAAACTCATGAACATTATTATGTGTGTAGTAATATTCGAATAACTGAATTTGCAGAGCTATTAACGAAATTTGATGGTCATCCAAAACCAGTTATTAAATTTTGCAATATATTAATTCACTGGTTGTGGGTACGCAAAAATTAATTGTAGCAACCACTTTCCAATTTATCAAAATTTAAAATGCAAAGTCAAAACAGAATAGTGTAGTTCAAAAATTAAACTACAAAGAATAAATATGAAATTAACGACGTTCTACAGTAGTCAATTCAGGAGTCAACGACTTAACGAAAGTGAAATACTCGTACAGTTCTTCTCTCTTAGTATTAACTGCAATTAACATGCATGAAATTACAGTATACCATTCTGGAAAAGAGCCGCAAGTGTAGTTAAGACGAACCAAGTAACACAAAATTGGGAGGTGGGGAGTGTTTGCCCTTGAACCTTTGAAAAAACAAGCAAATTTGCCTGAAGGCTTCCGACTAATCATCGGGGAAAGGTGGTTGATCCCGATAACAAAAGACTTATGCTGTGTTGCGTTTTATTTTCCTTCCCATTTTGTTTGTTTCTTCTTCCTTGATACTGTTAAGCAAGTTGAAATTTATATGCAGCGCACTATACGCTATGCACTGTCTTATGTTGTTGCGAGGCGTTTGACAATTCGGAAAACTACTACAAGCTGTGATAAATGATGTACTCTCTGGAGTACGAAAAAATATAGTATAAAGAAACCAGGAGTCATTGAAGACAACCAAATCAGTGCTTGAAGCAGAAAAGGTAGGAAAGGAGAGGAAATAATAAACTAACTGGATTGGCTCGTAAGAACACACCTGCCTTCATTCGTTCCAGGAGCTTCCAATGTGTGAGGGAGGATGTTCACGTTTAACCTACCGAAATTATCGTGTGGATAACAATGATGTAATACAGTTCTCTCCTATTCCTGATAGTTTGAGCTGATGCTCTTGAGCAGTAGCGTAGCCAGGTTTTACATTTCGAGGAAGAGAGTAACACGAGATAATACTTTACATTAACCAGAATTTTGGTTATTATATACGAACTATGCAATGTTATTCCTTAAGCTTAAAACATCGATCCCCTGAGTCTTGAGAATACTCCACTGCTCCTAAATAGGCCTGGTAAGCTAGATTTAAGATTCTAGATCATTCTGCCCAACGTTCTTCAATGATTGGGTCCATCCGACCCTGGCTGATACCTTTGCTTAGACTCGCTCCAATTATGGTGACATAGTAAATGTCATCAATCTGAATAGAGATAACATGTTTATTTTTAAAGTACAAAATCCAATTATTCCCCTTTTCACTTAACTTTTTTTTTTTAAAAAAAGAGAGACACTAAAAACATTGCATTCACTAAAAGATGAGAGAATAATGGATTTATGCAGTTTTATTCACAAACTAGCTGAAATGTCCGCTCTTTGTACGGAAAGAACAAGTTCATGAAAAATATTTGGAAATACATATTTGAATCCCGTTATGACGCATGTTTAAATCAAAGTGAAATGTTCAAAACTCAGCTCTACCCAAGTGCTAAGTATACTCAAAACTGTATTTCTGATGGTGCACGCGTTATTCTTGCCGAAAACTTTAAACCTCTATTCCCACTTAGGATACGTATTTCAAAGTAAAATAACCCAGATCGACGCGAGTGCTATGTTTAAATATTCATTTCAAATGGATCAAACGTTTCCTCAATTTGGCCACTTCATGAATACAAAATGAGAAATTAAAACGTTTTAGAAATTAACGCATTTTAGAAGTAGATTTTTTTTTTAAAACTCTGAGGTACATATCCATTTGTGTTCAAGAAGGAGTTTATATATATCAACTTTTTAGTCCATGAAAATTAAGCCAGATTGTTCTTATTTGAGTTATCATCAAAACGTCGGTTCTCGTCGATATTATTCCTGAGTTTCGACATCTGATATAGAAAATGTATGTTTAGTAATTGCAGCGTTTGTACTTGGTATTGAGACGTGGAATCTGAAGCACCTCAATCCATTCAAATTTTAGTGCTCTACTATCGAGAATCGAACCTGGGGCCACGTGGATCAAAAGCTCACACGCTAGCACTAGACTAGCGAAGAGAGCTACATATTTGTACACGCGAGTGTTTGTATGTGCACTTCTTCGATATGGCAATTATTAGCGACTCCCATGATAGTTTCCTGGTTACACCACTGTGATGGAACCTCTGTGCGGAAAAGGAATGTTAAAAATAACCAATAAATTAAAATCCATCTTCCTTCCTCTGTGTTATCCATATTGAATTCGCACAAATCAATAACAACCCTACTATAAGTACTAAATAGATTTCATATATCGAATTTCGTGCTTTTATTCAAGTGCTTCGAATGAAACTTGTGATAATAAAATTATTGCCACTATATTTCAGGCTATAATTCCACTTATAATTTCAGTTACTCAATAATAATAATAATAATAATAATAATAATAATAATAATAATAATAATAATAATAATAATAATAATAATAATAATAATAATAATAATAATAATAATAATCTAATAATTACTTATTATTCTAGAAATATTCACCATCCACAAAGTAGCTTCTATAAGATTATGAAATGTACATTTATTCATGTGTAGGAAAAAAAACTGACACAACTTAAAAGAAGACTTCTTGGTAACCTTGATGCAACCCTGAAGTCACGTCTAACTTAAGCCAATGTTTATAGAAGTTAGCGAACATTTGATATTCGCAACGGTCACTTTGTTGATTAGTGTGCTAAACAATTCTAAATAACATGGATACTAAATAAAACATAGACAGGCATATGTTTCACGTTTATCTTCGTGCAAATATATATATATTTCCCCGAGTTATTATCTTTGATCCATTCGAAAGTTCTTTCTTTCGAAATTTTAAACTAAACTCATACCACAATATAATCTACCTTAAAACGTTGCGGTTGTGACTTCTGTATGTTGTAAAGTTCTTTTGAAACTCACTGGAAGTAAATTACGCCTTAAATTCCTTGTAGTTAATAGTCATTTATAACGTCCTAGTTAATAATTATGCCTAATGTAAGTCTTTTCAGGGAGCCTTAAAATGTGGAATCAGTAATTGTGCTTTTTAAAGTTTAACAAATTTTATACTCCTTAACAGATTGAAATTTTCTTTTCCTAGCGAGCATTGTAGGAGTCAATTAAGAACAAGAAACTACTAATATCTTTGTCACGTATACTTTGTGTTTATTTTTACCTTTAAGTTATGATTTCTTATGAGAGATCCGATAAAGCACGTGACATTAGAACACCACGTTAAATTATAGGTCTACTTATGAATAGCGTCGATGCTGAAAAGGAATATTAAGAATCGCGAGGTATTGGAACTTACAATTTAATGCGATATTCGTACCACACACGCTCCTACCATACTAAATTGCGCACGCTAATATACATCGTGTTTTTCCAAGTGTGTCAAGAGGTATATGTAGTTGTATATTTGCTACCACACGCTTATTCTTTGAAGCATTCACAGAAATGTATAGTATGTATGATTCGTATTCGTAGTATTCTTTTAATATCCGCCTGGAAATAACTTCAAGTTTCTTTTTAGTTATTAGATCTACACAGCGTAGTAGAAATGTTATTAAAAGGAACTATATAACTTAAGTAGTCCTATTCGAAATTTTACCGTTAATATACTAGCTGAACCTATGTTCTCTATACAGCGCATAATTCACATATGAGCATGAATCTCTTTGTCATTCATCACAACATTAGTGCATGTCCCTTTACAGACACAAATGAAAAACGTCTTGACAAAAATCGGCAAGGGCCACCATAAAAAGGAGAGTTTTTCGATTATTTTTTTCAAAATCTCGCACCGTTTGCAAGATTTGAGCCTACTTCCGGTTGGAGTTTCTAATTAATGTGTAATTCTTTCTTCTTGCATGCAGTATGTAATAATCAAATACATTTCCTACACAATTAATTATAATGTCAGTGATATATTGTGTTCATTGGGCAAAACACTCCAAATAATAATATTTATCCAAATAATAAAGATTAATCTTAGATTGGAGATTATTATAATAATCTATCTATTATTATAATAATATATAGATCATTATAATAATTGAAACGAATGTCTGAGAGATATGCAACCTCTGTATATAACTATGTGGTGTTGGAATGTAGAACTCGTAGGATATGATGCTTTATTTTTTTTAAATTTCAACACATTCAGTGTACTCTTAAAATGGAATAAAGAAATAACGGCTATGTATTTTAAATATTCAATTAGAACTGGACAATCTACACAAAATTTGGAACCGACCAGCGAATACGGTACGTTTCTAGCACTTCCGGTTTTCGAGATCTCATTGTCGAAAGATTGGAGACAAACATAGAAACATCCACAAGCATATAAACTTTATTAGCATTTTAATATATAAACTAGCTTAACCTGCGCTGTCTATTCAGCGCATCGTTCTGTTATGACCATGAATCTCCTTCCCACTATGCATGTCTCCTTGCTCACACAAGTAAATGATAGGAGACTCACAAAGGAAGTGAATTGCTACGTATAGATGTTGGAGTGATTTTGTAGCAAATTTGTAGAAGTAACACGATATCAAGTTGAAATATTTTTTTTCTAATAAATCTATATCCATCTGCGTACGCCTCATTGCGTTTCTTGAGGCCTTTAAGTTGCCAGCATGCAATAGGTTTTGCCATTCAGAGTCCGTCAACCTGCCATACGTAACTTCTCTACTGGTAGCCTAACAGCGTAGTTTCAGCCTGCAACAATGTTAATCTTATGGGCTCAAAACGGCCCCTATAATGTTGAATAGAACAGTGACGACACTGTTTTTGAAAACTTGAATGAGAACTGGACAATCTACACAAAATTTGGAATTGACCAGTGAAAATGGCACATTTCTAGCACTTGTGGTTTTCGAGATCTCATTGTTGAAAGCATTGGAGACATATAAACCTATTACAACAAGACACAAATGATCTCTATTGAGATTATTCAATTGGATATTCAATAATCCCAATAGAGACCATTTGTGTCTTGTTGTCATTATGTAATGAGTGACAATGACAATTCATATACAGTACCTATTTCTTATTACGAGTTGTGTTTCATCCCATTAAATTACTTCTTAGTAGGTTACATACACTCCAATAGACATTTCCGTTACATTTCCAAAGACATTTTCGAAGAAAGAACAGGAAATGTAATCGCACTTCGTATATTCTCAGGAAATTCGATTCTCTTCAGGATTTTAAAAACCATTTGCTTTCTTTCTCTCTTCAAACTTCAAACAATCACAGTCGGAAGTTGAGCTGGTAATTTAATGAATCCATCTTTAATATCAATGTAACTCGTATCCACAGTATTGTCAAAGCATTCTAAATATATTACTAGCTAATATTCGCAAAATTTATCACGAAAAGTATGACAATTGCTAACAAAAATGTTTCAATGTTCTCAAAATTCTTTAGACTATACTGTAAATCGTTAATTTGTATGCAGCATGCGTAGCTACTATACTGTACTCGAAGTGTTGATGTTAGGGGTGACGAGAGTAATAGTGATCAATGGAGGATAGGGATCAACCAAGTATTTTTTTTTTTTTTCAGAAACTATGTGCACTGACTCATTTCTGACATTTGCCACAAACAAACATTGTAGCTAACAATGCTATTTCGTCAGTCAATGGAGTTATTGCAGACAATTGTTCTTCCAGCAGTATATACTATAAATTTATAGTATTTTCTTGAGTAAGTTATGTCTAACATCTTTGTTGTTTTGCATTTTCAATGCTTTTCGATATTGTGCTTCATTTGCTTTCTATTTAAGTGCTATGTCATTAATCTCGTTTCTTTATTTACGCACAAAATACACAATTTTTCTGGAAGTTTCTCCTTGAGGTAATAGGAATCACAATGATAACACGGATAAAATGATTCTTTAGTGTACGTTTCCAAAGGAACATACTTTTAATAATTAAAATGAGACAAATGGCAATATTTGTTTCAACAATCTTAACTTCGTCTAATACATTACGGTGAATGATGATTTCTATAGTTAAAAAGAAGCTGACCAATTTATTTCAACTTTATTCATTATGTTATTATTAGCCTATAGGATTATAGCTATATTCCCATCACCACAAGATGAGAGAAATTGGGATCATTCAGTTTATATATTTTTTCGGTGCATTTCGGTGAATCTGAATCGTATATTACGGCTATACAAGGCAAAAGATCCCTAGTTGGGCCTACAGTGTAAAATGGCTGACATTACATTAAGCGCTCTACCACTGAGCCACTCCCCACTAGCTAAATTTCAAGTAATGATAATTTTTCAACAGTTATCTCTATATAATATTTTAATTTTCTATTACTACGTGCCACATTCTAAGAAGATTGCTTAAAAAAGGCGAAGTACAAAATTTTACTAAACAACACAAGACGAGAAAAGCTTTTCCAGAAACGACACAAGACAAGACTTAATGGAAAATATACCAGAAGAAATGTGAAAATCTTACTCTTCCCGTTACGTGGGCAACACTAACAGTTAGCATTAAAAACTGTCTAGAATCTGGAACTTTCCTACTGCAAGAAGTTAGTGTGTTTTTGCATTGAAGGAATATTACACACTGACGAGCAGTGTATCTTCCAGACATATTTTCGAATAGCATTGTCCCGTCCCCTCATCCGAACTGGTCCACTGCCCCTAAAGCTAAGATAAATTAAATTACGATTACATGTTAGTCTTGCGCAACTCACGTCCTTTAGCAAATAATATGCAAAGAACGGTCGTCTGTGTGCTGCTTTTGGTCAATTATGTTGAAGCTATATTAGCGATTTATCAATATTCTTTCACATATGAGCGGCGCAGAGGAAGACAATGGTAAGTCATACGGTATTTTCCAACTTTCGAGTAAACTAGAAGAGGAGTTCAACATTCCTATGCAATGCAATGCAATGATACACATCAAACAATTTTCCTCTCTGTCATCTGCAGGTACAATTTCCGAAATTAAACTACGTACATACTGTTCTGTGGTCTAATTCCAACTAATTTCACCGGAAGAAGAGCTTACCATTGTCTTCCCTAAGCCTCACACATATATCAACGCTTAAGGTATATACAGTGGAATTGAGAGATTGAAATGTTCGTAAGCATGTATCACTTTCTGGCTGGTCAAAGTAGTTTCCGGTTGCAGACACTTGCCACCGTTCAGTCAACGATTGGATTTCATGGCGAAAGAAATCTGCGATGCAAAGAACTCCTCAACCACACCTTACACCGGCAATCATCAGGAAAGTTTCTCGCTACCAAGAAATGATCGTGGTACCGAAAGAAGGTAGTCGGAAGGATAGTCGTCAGATGAATATGGTGGGTGAGAAGCAGTTTCATATTGCAACTCACGAAGGGTTTGGACCATCCTTTTAAGTAACGTGTAAGCATGCATTTTTTGTGAATCATTAGGACACCATATCTTTGACAAAGTTGCGCACATAAGGGGGGAGAGTTTTGGGGTTTTTAACGACTTCTTGAGCAAGATATTAAAAAATAAAATTTATCATGCATACAAACACCTGAAATTATATGAATTTAGAAGCTTGAATCCTCCTTGACGAACTTCTGCACGTCATTGCTTTGACCATTGCTGGATTGTTGCGAACAAGTTTATTGTAATGATCTGCAATGATGCTTTCACTTCGATGATGAAAACATCATTGGTCATCTCCATCATGCCCACCATACAAGCAACAACGCTTCTGTAGGTGTAGGAAGATAGGAAAAATCTTTCAATTTAATGTCCTTCAATTATGCTCTTTAGGCTAAAGAAGACGGATGGTAAAGGCAAGTGAATGATGATGAAAAAAATTTTGGAATGAGAATGTGGGAAAAAACGAAAGTACCTCGAGAAAACCGACGTACAAGATGTTGTCCACCACAAACTTGCTTGGCCGGGATTGAAGCAGGGACTCCACAACCAGAGGCAGGGAAGAGCTCTACCACTGAGCTACCGTGCCTTCCATGGGAAGTTGGAAATCGCCCTGGACGTTAATCATAACACAACTACTGTCCTATTCATATACGATTGTCGTGGCAGATAAATTTTTCATCAGAAGCGGCGGTCTCATGCGGGAAATTTTTCCGCTTATTTCATACACTTAGTGAACTGCACACCTTCAGACTGTAATCGTTGTTGGCCGGTGTTAACTGATGTGACACCCACGTATACAACTTTTTCACCTTATCGATTGCAAGGAACCTTCGAATGATAAGGTATGGTATATGCCTGACTAGTCTGCAATTGCACGAACACTTTTCACCTCACCACAATATACTATTGATCTGTGGAAATGTGTCACGGTCACCAG
The DNA here is from genome assembly GCF_964235325.1 of Thermobia domestica. Classification (NCBI taxonomy): domain Eukaryota; kingdom Metazoa; phylum Arthropoda; class Insecta; order Zygentoma; family Lepismatidae; genus Thermobia; species Thermobia domestica. Next base: position 252,759,873 of record NC_137454.1, read on the forward strand.
CATGAAATTTCACATACCAACTATGTATGATGTATTCATTCATTACGCCTTGTCAAAATGCACTGTTGATGTTTTTCGTGGCTAGATATACAGAATGTTCCAGTTTGAACTCGTAAGAGGAAATTACTCGCTAATATGTGTTTCATATGGTGCTCTTTCACAAGATTTTATTTCAACATCACACTGACTCCTAACTGACATTGTACCCCAGCATATTTTCTGGACATTTATGGACATGTGGTGTCATACACGTAACCTCTGTTTATGCATTGGTTGCGTTAGAGAAAGTGGTCTTCACCAGACGAAAAATTAGATATTTCAATTGAACCAACCCAATACATATCACAGACATATACCAGTATTGTTGTGGTGGTGTACTGGTGTAGCCAACATCATGCTTAATGGATCTAGAAAGCTAAACTTTTTTGAAGATGATACTGTCACTGCTCGGTGGTACAGAGACGAGGTATTAGAATCTCATGTCCGATTGTTTCGGGGTACAACGGATTTATCATTCATTTTCATGGATGATAACACGTTATGCCATGGAGCAAATCTGGTGGAGAAATTTCTTCAGGAGGGGAAGATATGCAACACATGGCCAACTTGAACTCCATCAAACATTCGTACGTGAGACGCATGTAGAAGGCATATTATAGCCAGATGACGACTATTATTGTACTGCCAACATGTCTGGAGCCGTGGCAAAAATGCGAACTAAAGCTCACACCCTCACACACCCACGCGTTGAACCAATAAGGGTTCAGCTGTTGCTAAGCGAGAGAAAGCGAGTGGAATTCCTTCAGCCGATAGCAGCGCTTGCAACGGAAGACTAGGGATCAAGTCAATGTGGCATTAGTATAGAATTATTTTAGAGCTCCTTACTATCATTCGAGAGGAGTGAGAACATCTTCCAGCTGACTTCATCAACGTCTTTATTACAAGTATGGCACATCGGTGTAAAATCTATATATCTGACATAGATGATCATCACACGCCCTATTGATGGTCATTGTCCACTGCATGTTACATTTTTCTATTTTCTTGTATGTATAGGCAATATCAACTTGGAGTTATTTTTCATTAAACTCTAATTACTTGCCCTAGAGCCGTTTCTTTTTGTTTATCTTCCACGTAGGATGTTCTCTCATATATACATACACATGGCTGGTACCTAATGCATGAACTGTAATCATGCTATACCTTTGAACACTATTGTACTTGACAGTGTATCAAAAACACTTAATAGACGGGACTGGTGATGTAGAATACGTATCACTTCAAATAGATGAAATTATAGATGCGGTGCTCAGAGTGTAGCAACAAAGGTTGTGAAACAGCTGCATGAAGAGGGAATAGACAAATTCTCTGAGAAATTAGTTTCTCAAACATATGACGGTAGATTGCTTATGAATGGAAAAAACGACGGAATATAGCGTTTGATAAAAGATTAGAAACTCAAATATTAATTCAATTTACTACTATCGGTAACAACCCAACTTCATTCTTCATAATGCAACTTAAACTTTAATAAATACACAGTACTGAAACGCCAGTTCTTACACTTTATGAAAGATATTTAAGACTTCTTCCGCCTTAGGATACGCATTTCAGTAAAATTGTAACGATAAAAGTCCATGAGATATCCTACTTTGAGCATACATTTTGTAGCACTCTATCCACCTTTAAGCAAACTGACACGATAAAAACCCAGCTTGAGGTGCACAATAACTATGTTTCAAAAGTCAGTTCAAACGGGTCGGCCGTTCTCTCGACTCCAAAAATTAGGAATTTGACATTAATCTCACTCATTTTGGACATTTTATTTTTCACTTCTTACAGTTATCCCAATAGCTGCTGAACTTGACTTTAAACGACATCAAGAGTGTCACTATTCATCACAGCGACCCCGCAAACTATGAATTCGACACTTATATAGGTCGTTTACTATTATTTTTACATGTAATCCCTTCCCACCCGTAGGGGTGTTTTACGTCCAATTAAAGCTAAATATAAACGTAAATGGCATCGAGAATTTCACTAATCAGCTTACCGACCCCAAGAATTGAATTCGACACCGATATTGGTCTTTTCGATCACTTTTACATGTTATCTCTTCCCATCTCACTCCTAGAGGGTGCTACGGGTCTATTACCTCTATAGTTATTTTCCCAGTGGGACTGTTGTTAATTAGCTCAGCGTCCCCGAAAATGGATTCGGCACTAATATCTGTTCTTTAAGGAGGCAACATCATAATCCCGTCGCTATAGAACTTCTGTAGTTTCTGGTGATAAAAATTTTAACACGTGGTTTTTACAGTTCTCTTTTGAAACTACGAGTAACCTAACATCATTCAGAGAATTCTGCAGGCACAGAAAACAACAATAGTCTGACCGTGCCAGGTCCGGACTATACGGTGAATGTATTAAAACCTCTCAGCTAAATTATTTTAATTTTTGACGATACGTTAAAGATGTATGCGATCTGGTATTGCCAGCGTGGTATACGATACCCTTTCTGCTGATAGTTCCAGCTGTTTCTTTTGAATAGTTAGATCCACTCATGCTAATTGTCGACAATACAGATACGAATTTATCGTTCTGTCCGGCGGCAACAGTTCGTGATACACGATGCTCTCCCAATTCCACCAAACGAACAGCACAACGTCCTGGGCGGTTGTGCGGTCTTTATCACAGACTATGGAGCTTCTCTTCGCTTCAACCATGATCTCTCATATATACATACACATACCTCATAAGCCTTATTGTTGTCGTAGCTTAGCCACTTATTATCACTAGTGATCAACCGTTTTAGAAATGACTTGAGTTCGTCACGGTTCAGTAGAGATATGTAGATAGAAATTCGATCGAGTAAATGTTTTTTTGAGTCAGATCATGTGGCATCCAAATGTCGAGTTTGTTTTTCTAGCCAGCTCTTTGCAATGGTTTAATACTGTTTGATGATGGATATTTAGATCACGGACGATCTCGTGACTGCTTACGTCCCGGTCTTGCTCGACTTTTGTCAGAATATCATCCACTTTTGCTGTGGTTGGTCGCCCACTTCAAGGATCATCTCGGACATCAAAATTTCCAGAAACGAAAGCGACTAAACATTTTTTAGCTGTTGCTTTTGATAACGTATCTTTCCCATAAACAACTAAAATTTCTTCATGAGCCTACGCAGTATTTGCACCTTTATCGAAATGAAATTGTAAAATGTAGCGCAGTTTTGCAGAAAGTTCTTTCATCTTCCAGGTGCAATACCTTACGCCTCATTATAAGTATTCCAGCACTTCTGCACATAGTTTCAATCGTCATTTTTCAAATGACATTAGTCCTGACCCGCTGCGATTCGTATACTCTGCAATTTGGAACACTAATGACCTCTCGTTCGCAAAAGGATGAATACTTCTTAGGCTGATATTTTGATACTCAATAAGAGTAATACACTGACTTTTTTTCAACTCAAATTATTATTAAGTTACTAATATTTTTTGGTCTTGAGAGGATGAAGTAGTACCCAAGTTTTACTTTACGAAATTTTTCGCTTCAAAAAATGTTCAAATTTCATCCCCCCCCCTTTGAAACTTGACGCTCTACAGTAAGCTTACCCACCATATTTAGAAACTACTTGTTCCAGCCCTATGTACATAGAGTTAGAAACTACTTGTTATAAAGTCCTTAATGTTATTGAAAACTATGTGCCCTAGGGGAATTGAACCACGTACGCACTGTATACACCAGAACCATTCAGTGAGAACCACATACCGTCACGAAATTTCATATTGATATAGAGAAATAGCACACATTCTTTTAAAGAAATATCTTACACGAAATGTTCTGGCACGTATTACATAATATGATAACTTTAGTAGTTTTCCAGGATACTTTAAATATAAATGTTTGAACTCTGCTTGAGGGGAGACTTAAAATTTCTGAAAGGGCTTTTACATATATATATATATATATATATATATATATATATATATATATATATATATATATATATATATATATATATATATATATATATATATATCCCGAAATTTTCCAAAATGAATAATATGGTAATCAACTTAATTTTACACCCCTATTTAGACGATTTTAATGTTTTCATTGTGTTTAGGGTTTAAATTGCGATTTACCCCCATAATTTACCATAAGTTCCAAATTTAGTACATTTATTTTTTTCTTTTCTTTTCGCAATAACTGCTATAACATATACCTAAAGAAAAAGTCACTATAACACTTAAATAAGGAATTCTTAATCATACTATAACTTAAGTTTTAGGGCGATGAAGTAGAATATTGATAACAAGTGTGTAATTTTGGCTAACAGTATTGATTTTACTAAACAAAATTTCAAAAATACTAAAATATATCATTTTTCGCAATAAACGAAAAGTATTAAGGCTCCATTTTTCCTGAATTGTATAATACCCTATACAATCGAACCCTTATGTGGGATTGGTTGGCGCTTAGCTTCCTTTTCAGCACCAAGACTATATGAGACATGGACCTATAGTTTAAGGTGAAATCAGAACTATTGAATTTTCAAGATGCTCCTTCAAAGAATCGAACCAGGGATTCCATGCACCAAAGGCGCACGCGCTAGCAACTAGATTAGTGCGGAGGGCACGCTTGTTGGAGATTAAACTATCACCAAGAGGTTTCTTATTTCACTGCATTATTTCAAGAAACTTATTCGTATTCTGGAAAGAACACAATAGCTCTATCGCAAATACCATTTATATTATATACAATGTAGATAAGTGAATGTCTAATGTGGTACTATTGTTACTGGCATTTCCTAGGATTACCATACGCAGTTAGTTTAGAAATTCTTGTCATGAAAAACGAAGTATTTTTCTCGGAGAATATTTCATTCATTTTTCCTTGTTATGTTTTGCTTTAAAAAGAAAGGAAGAAGAGAAAATCGTACATTAATATTCTAATACGAGGGAAGCTTTAGCATAATAAGCAGTCATTTTTTGACAGTGGAACGCACAAGGTCGGCCTAAATATTACAAAAATAGAAAGACAAAAAAAAATGTGTAACAGGATCAGTTAGCCATTTAGAGGTAAAAAGAAAAAATAATGATGGACCACAATTTAATATGACTATAAAACTAAGATCAATATCATATCAGGCAATTCATATACCTTATTATTAAACTATTTCGCAATATACTTAACATAAATTAATTTGCATTCAAAAAACTGATTTTTTTTGTTTGTACAGTAGACAACTGCAATTGTGAAAACATAAGTGGCACTAATCTGAAAGCTACGAACAAGTTGTGAATAATGCACGTAATAAGTCGGCTTAAATATGCCTTATACTCGTAAAATTGCTGAACTTGATTAAAATAATTACGTTTTAATTTCGTTTTGAAACATTTAATAAACTGAAAAAAAATGTAAGGGTTACCATCTAACTTACAGCTTCATGAAAACTTAACATTGATTTACCAATGAAAAACAATAAGTTGCATTTCTAAATAGGACTTCTCTGCATGAACTAGTATTCAATAAGTGACTTGAGTATTGTCCGGCAATCTTCTCACAGGCCTTCTTAAATTTAAATAATTTTCTATCTGGCAACAGACTTAACAGGAATTACATTTCTTTACAATATCCGTTTATCTATATTGTATTATTGAGTAATATAGGTTATGATAACGCATGCATAACATATATACATATATAACTTATTATGTTGATAAGGACATATTAATGGTAATTGTATCACCAAAAAAGCAATTCATGGTCTTGGCCCCTGAGACTTGGATCTCCCATAACTGAAAATACTTATCTTGTCCAGCCTAGTTCAATAGCCAAATATTAGTATTTTTTGTATTCAAATATTTTATATTTTATTTTCCAATTGCAATTTCATGATATCAGATAAGATAGTATTAATTATTGATGTGTGTATCGTATTTATGTATGTTACAATTTGCTTCCTTATAAATTACTGTCTTTTGTTCTTCTACAACACGTTACTGTGCATAAAAGTAAGGGATTTTTCATAGATTATATATATATATATATATATATATATATATATATATATATATATAAGTGAATAAATTTATGGTTATAGATCTGTCAATTCGTAATTTAATGCAGCTTGGATTCCGGAGTCTGGTAGTCTAATGTTTATTTTAACGTATTTTCTTAAAACTTGAAATCTTGCTCGTTATTTCACATTTCTAGCTTCGAGATCGTTTTCTAATATTACTTCTAGTATTTGATATTCCACTGCTTATACTTTTTTCTTATCTCTACTTGATATATATTCGTATAATATGTTTGCAGAACCTAATAATGGCAATTATTAGGCAGTTTAGGCCTTTCAATGAAGTGATTGTATATTCCAAAGAATTTCTAAGAATTTCTAAGAATTTGTAAATAATAATAATAATTTTAGAAGATTTGTTCCGCATAAGAAACTCATGTGCTTCCAATGATGTGTAAGTTTTTGTACATATTTAAAAAGAAAACTATATTTAGTATCAGGGGCGTCATTTAGGGGGCAGGAGGGGGCAATTGCCTCCCCCACAAGAGTTTGAGGAATACATATACTTTAATCGATTGTGTACTCATGGACTAGTACAAAACGTGAAAATCTTATGTCGGTGATGCTCTTGCCCACCGACATCTACATAATGTAACATCTACACGATTATACGTTTATTTGTATGTTTGATGCACTTTAAGATATGTGTGCAGAAAAGCTTTCTAAACTTGTCTGTCCAAATAATAATAATAATAATAATAATAATAATAATAATAATAATAATAATAATAATAATAATAATAATAATAATAATAATAATAATAATAAATAGGATTTTGTAGTTAAACTAAAATAAAATTGGCACTCTTGAGTTTGTAATTTGTGATGTGAAATAATGGCATAGTGGTTTTAATAGAGTACGCAATTATATCGACTCATGCCGAATTTACAACCACTGAACAAAAGAAAAGAATAAAAAATTAAAAAAATAACCTAAAGCGAGATTTTTTGTCAATTAATGGTTTACTTTTTTTAAAAAAAAAAACCTGGAATATTATTAATGTTTAACGAAAAAAAATAAGTGTCAAAAGACTTGGAACTTACCAATATCCACAGATTTTATCTAATTGAACTAAATGATATGGGTAAGCGTAAATCCTCATGCTGAGGTTTTGAGAAAATCAAAATCAATGATTTTTTTTTCTGTAAATCTAACCACAGCACAATAACCATGAAACTCATACTGAAGTATATCCTAATGAAGCTTTTCTTTATGCGACTAGGACGACGACAATATATTGTATGGTTAGTGAGATATAGCTGAAAATTTTGATTATCATTTAAAGTTTACTTTTGTTTAATTATAATATTGTTAACATAAGATATATCAGTCAATAGATCACATTGAGCTGAACAAAATGACATACTTAAAGGCAAAATTTCATGCGTAGATTTTGAGAAAATCGGGACAAATTAATTTGCATGCCACTAAAATGTATATCATTCGTTGCCAATCTCATACGGTTAATAGTTTTAATTCTTCTGGAATAGTTTATTTACTTATTTATTTACTGTATATGAAAAATATACGCTGTTGAGAAGCAGATTATACCTATTATTGTCTGTCTTCTCTCCTCGGGATACTCATACTCCTAACAGTGTAAAATTTTATAGTTTTTCATCAGTGTTCATAGGTATACAACATTAGCATAAAGTACACTTTAATTAATAATCTACCAGTTGCTTCATAAGGTGCAGTTGATTTGAAAACCCATAAAATAAACAGACAAAATAATGTAACATGAAAATGAACTATAAACAAAAATTATACATTCACTACTAGTATTACACTTTTGAATATAGGATTTATTGCTAATTTGATTATTGCTAGTCGGTTACGTCATTGTATTCTAGTCAGTGTATTAGGTTGGTTACTTGTTATATTGGTTATAACGAAAGTCGAAGTTCTAATATGGAATATTATCATTGTGTCTAATTTTCTTAAATCTTTCTTAATCGCATCATGAAAGCATCTCCAATAAGAATCCTACTCAAACATCTGTTCATGGAAGTTTGTGAGATACTTAAATAAAGAAAGTCTCCATTCCATGCTGAGTCATTACAACCAAATAGAATTTATATAAATACAGGGTGTTTCAAAAGACCGACATTTGGGAGCTGATTCCTGACACCAAGATAAGACAAAAAGTATAGACCAACCTGGGTGCACAAATGCTTCCTTTCGAAGTTATAGGCTGCCGAAAACATGAAAAAAAAATGAATTTTAAAGGTACATAGCTCCAAAACTATGGGACCTACTTTAGTCGGGTCAAGACTTCACTTAGGAACTAATATGTGCGCTATCCAAATATACATGTTTCAGAATCCTAAGGTACTCACGAAACAATTTTTATAGAGGGAGTTTGGCTGCGGGCATATAATTTGAAGTGATCACCAACTACCTCTATAAAAATTGTTGCGGAAGTACCCCAGGATTCTGAAACATGGATATTTGGATAGGGCACATATTAGTTCCTAAGTGAAGTCTTGATCCGACTACGGCAGGTCCCATAATATTGGAGCTATGGACCTTTAAAGTTCTTTTTTTTTCATGTTTTCGGCAGCCTATAACTCCGAAAGGAAGCATTTGTGCTCCCAGGTTGGTCTATACTTTTTGTCTTATCTTGGTGACAGGAATCACCTGCCAAACGTTGTCGGTGTTGCTTTGAAACACCCTGTATATTCGAAAAATCCGCAATGGCAAATAATACAGTTTATAATACAATAGACGACTCTTTGAATTCCAGTGTCATACAGCAGTCCCACTTCAAGAAACTTATTTGGGGTTGATGAATAAGATCAGACATGATATTTCAAACTAATATTTTTGGGGGGCTCGGTGGCTCAATGGTAGAGCGTTCATCTCCGGTGCCTGGGGTCCTTCGTTCGATCCAAGCTCGCGCCGTGTGGACCTTGTGGTGGACAAACACCGTGCTCGTAGGTTTTCTCAGAGTTCTCCCGTTTCCTCCCAGTTTCTTCATTCCACCATTTAATTCATTTCTTATCATCACCGTCTCCTTTAGCCTAACCGGCATAACTGTGGGACGTAAAACTTAAAGATTTCATTTAATTTTCAAACCGATATTTTAAGAACAAGATTTTATTTTTAAAAAGTATGCTCGTATTTGGACAGGTCTATGCAACCCATGGACGAAGTTAAAATAAGGCTCAATTTCTATCAAGTCCGCTCGTAGAGTAACACACTCGAATTAACTTTACTTCAAAAGGTTGTAAAGAATCCCATTTGACAGCTTTGGTAAACCCCTGAGCCATGTTGCACATGAGTAGTATGAGAAATAAATCCCGTGTCATAGGGAATCGAACTAGCGTCTTCCGGTTGGTAGATAGACTCATTGCCAATTACGTCACCATGAATATAATAATAATATTCTCTGCCATATCTTGATGATAAATGTAAAGTCTCCGGTCCTTATTTGAAGGTAAAATGCTGAGAAACTACAACTTTATGTTACACTCTGAATTGAGAAAGTTTCAAATTAAAAAATGAAATGAAATGATTTACTCGCCTAAGAACTTTCAAAAGTGTCATACAAATGTAAATCCGTTTTGAGAGTCCATTGCCTGTCCAATCAATGCTGTAGACTTCGTTTTCCTTTATTGAATTGGAGGCTTTAAGTCTCCAGTAAAAGAGTCCATGACGTCACTGTCTCGTAGTACTTGTAATATTTACAGTAAAGATAATATAGAAAATTTTGTATTCTCGCTTCTTTTCTTAAGAATCTTACCCTGTTTAAATATATATGCACACATGTATTGTTATATATTAATGTAAGTGCCATAATATATTTGCAAAACAATGTCAAACCAGAACATGTCTTACTATATACTTATTACAATACTTTCAAGCTGTTAAATGTATATCCTATAAGTTATATTACCACCATAACATAGAAATGACGAAATGAAGCCTTACAGTGCAATATAATAAAATTTGAAACGAAGAAGAAAAAACGTTAAAAAAATTAAAGTAGTAGGTCAGGTGTTCTTTATGCATCAATATTTGACCTGTTTTTAATGTTAGTTTCTCTGCAATCCGCTGTCAAAACGCCGCATCGCACGATTCTGGTGCTACTGCCCCCTTCCCCATCGCCCGATATAAATGGTATAGTCCGAAGCCCCATGGTCCACACAAAATCAATGCACCAGCGGAGTTTCAAAACTGACATTTACCAATACGAAAGAAAAGTTTGTTTTTTCTCTCTTTCTTTCTTTTCTTCCTCTACTAAATTGGCAATTATCGGCAAATTTGGTTATTTTGCAGAATATGTTATTACATGACATGAGATACAGAAATACCCTATTTTACTTGTGTGTCCACAGGTACAGTATATTCGGAGAAAAATCTAATGCCGCAACGACTACATTTAGTAGTGGAACACTTGACGGTAGATATGGATTCCGAAACATCTCGAATACAAGAAATCTTTTATTTTCTTTGTTATTTAAATAATAAATTAAAACTTTAAAATGGGCTCTGTTATATTGTCATTTGGTATTTCGTAACTGAAAATTTCCAAGAATTTTTCATTGTTTTTCAAAATCAGAAGTTTGCAACCCATTTCTTATAGAAAAAATGATAAACGTTCAAACTAAATGTAAAAAAAAAAAAAAAAAAAAAATGATTACCATATTAAAACATAATTGTAATAAGAATAAGAAAAGGAAATATTCTTCATGATTGCCAAACGCGAAATGTAGACTGCTTTATAATAGCATGAAATAGATTCTCAAAGTGCTAAATTGAAAGAAGAATTATTTTACAAGCACAAGTGGACGGCTTAAAAGGCAGGAGAATGTAGGCAGCTGGATGTGAACGAATATTAATTATTCCACTTACCTTCAGGTGCAATAAACCCCAAAATGACAACAATCCCGAGAGCAAAGCTAGCTATCCGCAATCTTTCCATCGCTGGCCGGATCACCAACCCACATCCAAACCACCACTCCGCTTACCAGAAACCCGCCTGCCACCGTTTGCACACGGTCATAGCAGCCTTTAACAGAAAACGGGGAGCACGACTATTGGCGAATTTCACCGAAAGTTACCGAATCGATTGTACGTAACATTATCAGCAGTAGGTCATGTCGAACCGCAATGTACTTTTGCCGTATTTAAATCCCCGATCTAGTGTGAGTGAAACAACTAATATTGATTGATTATTGCATTTATCTTCTTTTCTTTTTCCTATCATTTACTTCACTAATCGTATGGCTTCCACTTTCAAAAAGTCATCTTCTTTGTCATTATTCTCAATTTGTAAGAAAGGTTAATTTCCGCTTCAGAAATATTTTGCATTACAAAAGCATGCCCTTGGGTATGAGCGACTTGCCGTAACATCTCGTGCGTGTAGAAAAAGAAAGAAATGAGTCCGAAGATTCTAATCTATGGTCGCAATCTGTAGCATGCGTTTGTCTCTATACGCACGACACTCACTATATAGTAGAACTAAAGAGATGAATGAGTCTTTTTTTTTTTTTTTTACTTTACTTTCTTTCTTTTCTACTATTTTTCTTTTGTTTTGTAAGAGGGTTTTCTTCATATTATTCTTCACAGAGTTCAATTGCAATCAATAGGAATTATATTCTTAATCCTTAAAAAAATAAAAAAAATAAAAAAAATCCATACGTTCAGTCATAATGAAAAAAATTTAAGCTCTATTGCTACAAGCTAAGACAAGAAAGTTTTATACTAGTGCTCTTAAAATTCAAATAACTCATAATTTGAATATTCCAACCATGGACTCTTCAAATATTCGTTATTAGAATAATATTCATTATTTCAAATATTGAAAACGAATATTCGGATATTGGAATAACAACAGAAAAAATGAATAACGAATATTCAAATAATTTTAACAGCCCCACTTTAGAAAGCTGTACACAAGAATGAATACATTAGGAAAGCTTTCTTTCCTTAACTTATAGCTAGAAAATTTAACTTTTCTTTACCTAGAGCCGCCACTGTTCGTTACTTTTTCGAAAAATCAGTTTCCTCAAGAGCCGCCACTGTTCGTTGCTTTTTCGAAAAATCAAAGTTTCCTCAAGAGCCGCCACTGTTCGTTACTTTTTCGAAAAATCAAAGTTCCTTAACAGCCGCCACTGTTCGTTTCTTTTTCGAAAAATCAAAGTTACTCTGACACGTGATCTGTAAAAGTTGGGCATGAGTTTACATCCGTTCCTTGACATATTAATTACGAACATCCGATCAGGTAACCTCAAGGAAACAACACAAAATGTTTCAAGAAAGTCAAGTTACATCGTATTTTCAGAAGGAGTGTAGTTTTCAAGGAAGTCGTGGAAGCGCCGTTTTCTGTAGGTAAACAGAATAATGCACCAGTATAAATAATGCAATAATAATTTAAGTATAACGCATCATATCAAGAATATTCAAAATAATGCATTAAAATTGCATTACGCCTCTGGGTTTAGAAAAGCTATCGCTAAACTTACTCCCTTAAGATAGAATAAGTTCATCCTTGCCTCTGAATAACTCCGACCCCAAACAATGAGCGAGTCAAGTAATTTCATCACTTCTACCCTTAATTTAAGTGCAAGATCCAAAAGTAACATTTGTTGGTCCCGAACAATACATTTCCAAGTTACAGAAAGCATAGGACGGTGAGTGCTTTACGTTTCTTTGTCTTCCTTATCTTTGATTCATTTGCTCTTTAAAGTTCCTTATTTCGAAAATTGAAACAACAAAACAACATAGCTCAGAAATTAGCTCTCGTTCTAAAGTTATTGTGAGTAGTAAAATACTAACAGTACAATCTTACAAGTTCCACTGCCTGATCCTAATAATTAATTAATTATCGAAATATTTTATTTTTTACAGACAAGGACCTTCCTTCGGATTATTAGGTCATTAGGTTAATAAAAAGCCACATTGAAATATGAATAACGATCCTCGAGAAGAGGTTGTATTTCTAATATATATCCATCTGCACATCCACCAATTAAAAGAGGTAGTTTCAACCATAAAAATACTTTAGTAGGGACGTTAACATAAAAATTGTGCACTTCTGAAAAAAAAAAAAAAAAAAAACGTGAAACTTTCAGGAATACTTGTTTACACCTGGCAGAAGAAATCTAGAGGTAGGGTCCAAAGATTTTGGCAGCTATATTGGAAAATGGCTGCCATCTTGGAAAATAGGGCCATTTTTCAGAATATCTATTTCAAGTAACTACTGCTTCAACAATATTCATCCGAATTTCATACGTCATTCTCTTCAGAATAAAACAGGCGTTTAAATGCAATTTAGTGCATGTCTATATGACTTACAAGAAAGGGAAATTTGCCGGAAATCGGGAATTTTTCTTTAAAAAATATCCTTTTTGGAAGTTTGGGTCTCCCAGGAGCAGCCCCAGATGAGAGTACGTGACCTTAATGTACCCTAAAATTATACATAGGGGTTATGGTAATCTCTTTGCCAAATAACATTGTGATATCCTATATAATGATATGAAAAATTATTTCCTAATCCTGTTTGAAAGTAGAATATTTACAATAATAGGGAAAATTGCGATCAAAAATTTCTGGTTAAATTAATATTCCAACGAATTTCATGGCTAGTACGCCATTGTCTTTAAAATGATACAATTTCTCAAATACAATACTGTCCATGCCTCTGTGACGTATGGGAAAAGGGAAATTTGGGGGAAATCGGTAAATATATATGAAAATTCTTCTCTAAAAGTTTGGGCTATTTAGAGCGGTTGCAGGTGAGATTACGCGACCTTAATGTAATCTGAATAATACATTGTGGTATTGCTAATGTTTCTGCCAAATTCCATTACAATATCATACATAGTAAGTTGTGAAAAATAATTTCCAATTCTTGTTTTCTAGGAGAAAATATCACTTTTTAGCAGTACTTTATGAGTTAACTGACGCTATTAATCCCATTGTCGAGGGACCAAAAAAAAAAAAAAAAAAAACCGTTGTGTTCACGGTATACATTCTCAGAACGTGCAGCATCGAAACCACCCATTTCCGCTTAATTTGTCAGAAACTGAACATCTACGATAAATGTATAAGGAATGTATATCAAAGTGCATCATACTACAGGAGCAAGGTGTGCACATCAGGTAACATTATGTGCCCTGTTTATCTTGAGAAAACAAGCTTATACACAATATATTAATGAGCATGAAGAAAAACATGGTACTGGTGAGTCTCTTCCGTTTGAGGAATAGTGTTAAGACACCAACTGTGAAAAGAAATCCAAAATTTCGCATATTGGAGTACAGTGATGGAACTAGAGGATTCACTTCTGAAATTTTTTATACCAATCTGAAGCTCCAACTTTGAGCTCTATGTGAACTCTCTGACAAGATTGGTGATCCCTTGGTTCTTTCCATTTAACCATCAAAACTATGCCAGATGGCCTCCAGTGCATTTGCGTGACATGAAAAATCTGCCAGACATGCCCAACAATTCATGAGCAGTTTTTTGCCGGGAAGTTTACTGCCAACATAAGTGGGAGATTATTTTCTGCAATGGCGTTGAACCAGGCGCATGAACAGTGCAATGCTTACGTTAAAGAGGATGGAGGTGCAGTAGGATTAACAGAAACCCAGATGCTTTGAGGCGATGGATGGTAGCTGGTCCTGAAGTAGCAAGATTGATACAAAAATTTGAAGAAGAGTTTAAAAAGCCTGACACAGCCTAAAAGGAAAACCACGAATGCTCATCAAAAACTGTCTTTATTTTCCAAACACGTAAAGACTTTTTTAAAAAACACTATTGAAAATTTAGTTGAAGCCAGCAGGCAAGACTTGCAAAATGTGCATAATAAAATCATTGCTTCTCAAAGCGAAATTGAGAGTTTAAGAGAAATAAGAGATCTTGAAATGCATCAATTTAAAGATTTTGTCAACAACAGACTTGAACAGCAAGTAGTATTAATTGATCAACTGATCAAACGCAATCAAGTGAAGTTATTCGAAACAAAAACTCTAACCAAGAACAAATCCCAATCGGTGATGAGAAGCGCAAGAAATGATGCCTACCTCTTTTCAAAATTATATATCGGGTTCAGCAGCGAGGTTCTGATCTTGACATTTTTTTAGCCATGAAAACCAGCCGTTTCCACCTTCTTTGTCAGCCTGTGGGCACCTTTTAAAACCTAAGAAATCTGATCTTCAGTTTTTTAAAAAATGTGTGTGATTATCCCAGTGACAAACCTTCTGCATTATGTCCCATACTGAATGGCCCAGTCTTAGTTCACATGCTACCTCCTGGAGATGCCAAGACTTTTGATGAGTAGCAGAGAGATTTGCGAACATAGTTATTCACGAATGGGATAGTGTAAACAGAATTTACATTGTCTAGGATGACTACAAACCTGACAGTTTGAAAGATGAGACCAGGATGTTTATTGGTACTGGTATAAGACGAAAAGTTTATAGAATGCGCCTATGCCTAGAAATTGGAAGAACTTTTTGATCAGTGGTGAAAACAAGAAAGAACTCTTCGATCTACTTGCAACTAAACTCGTATCTCGAGTCGGAAAAAAAGTGGTGGCTACGAAAGGAGAAGCGATATTATGCAAAATACCATTATGTACCCATGAAGATCTTCAGCCATGCAGTCAAGAGGAAGCGGATACAAGAATTTTGTTTCATGCCAAGAAAGCGTGAAAGGCTGGACACAAATCTATCATCATCCAGACAGTGGACACTGATGTTGTAGTGCTTTCTTTGGCAACATTTAATCAACTACAAGCAGACTACTTATGGACTGCATTTGGCACTGGAAAAAATCCAGAGTACATACCAAGTCATCTACTATTTACCAAGCTTGAAGTCGAAAAAGCTACTTCCCTTCCATTCTTATTGTCAGTGTGCGAATTAGATAATCTATATTGGGGGGGATAAAATTAGGCCAAAGGACATAGTCTGAATGTTCAAATTTCAAAATGAGACAATAAATGCCTTACCCCCATATATATATATGTGTGTGTGTGTGTGTGTGTGTGTGTGACATCTGTAATAAATAAAAGATTTATTAATTTAATAAATATACCGACAATAAATATGCACATATATATTGTCTGGCATACACACACCCCGCTAAACCTTTCTGAACGTGTTTTAATGTTGTACTCACTCTTGTCCCCGTAGCTCTCTAAGGTTTATTTAGTTAATAATTCGGCTCGAGCGATAGCCATGATCACAAACATATGTTAATTTTTCCACTCATATTGAAAGCTTCCACTTTGCATTTTAATACATACAGGTTGCGAAAAGAAACCTACTTCAGTCTTGTGAAAACCACTAAAATTATCAGTTAAACCGGACATCTTTTTTTTTTTTTTTTTTTTTTTTTTTTTTTTTTTTTTAAGAATATCTAGATATTAGCCTATCAAATAAGAAATGGATTGTTGCTGGTCCCGATTTCTCACATCAAAGTCAAATCGAAGGCCAAATATTTAAAATCTCTCAATTCAAATTTCGAGCTTGTGCTTCTACTTCCCGCTAAATCTGTGCTCATCACGACTTTTTTTCTCCAAATATCGATTCCGTGATGGGCACAGAAAGTCAACACTTAAAAATTACTTTACTGTTAAGTTGAAGATGAGTTGATTCACTATGGGCTACGTTATTCAAATAAAGTAAAACATTACACTGAAGTTTTTCAGACAACATTAATTGCGTGGACAGCAAACTGTACAGCGAAAAGATGGAAAAATGAAGGGTTAACTTAAAAAAAAAAAAAAACCGCTCCAGTTGAAATGCTTATACAGACACGGAGAACCAGTCATATTAACAAATGCTGAAACAAATCTTGAATTATTCACTTATTCACCTAAAAATCACCTTCATTAACATGTCTGCTCACTAGAAGCGTATCCCCCAGCGTGTACGTTAACATATACTTACGAGAGAATACCTATATCTCAGATTTTGAGTACAGTTTCAAAAGTTCATTTCCGTAAACTGTAAAAGCAGTGATTACTATGCTATTTATCACAAATTAAATGCAACTTTTGAGTTGCATACACACAACCTACTAGGGAATGAAGACCATGTACTAACAAAGAGTACACTGGAAAATGAAATAACAAAAATTAAAATAAGATGATAATCGATACAAATATAGAGGATGAATATGACATATCCGAACTTCGCCAAGTATGGTAGAAGAAGCTATTTGTTTACTTCTTCTTGGCCAACCGCTAAGAACATTTATAAATCTATATGTGGCTTTGTTATACGCAATTAGTACATTCAAATTCACAAACGATGACGAACTGAAGGGTACGAAGGTACAGTTGCAAGTAACAACCGTAGTCATAATAATATAGTTCTACTAAACAACGTTGCAAATAGTGGGTAATTAGGTGGTAACTAGAAATGACCAAAACTGAACAGTTTACATCGATCATTTCGAAATACAGCTAGAAGATTAAATTTACAAGAAATAACAAAAATCAGTGAAATTTGGAGTTATACTAAGCATAGTTTGAGGGGGAAAGCGAGCATCCCCGGTGGGGATACTTCAGCTGACTTCTTTGGGGGGGAACAAAATGTGATTGAGGGGGAAAATCCCCCTCATCCCCCCCGGTAATTCGCACCCTGCTTATTGTCATGCACTGTCGGGTTGCGACACAACTTCCTCGTTTGCTGGTTATGAAAAAAACGCTTGGGAAACACAGAAATCTCCTGTATGTCACAAAGACATTCCAGATTTTGTTCCAACCACCTGCAGAAATTGAGACGTTTATGGAAGATGTTGAAAAATTTGTTGTTATGATAAGTCAACATGTCATAGCACAGTTAATGAGTCTAGGAAAGAGCTCTATAAAGAAGGACGTTCCATGGAAAGAATACCATAAACAAAGGGAAGTTTATTTCAACATGTCTTGAGTGCATGTCAATCTGGCTATTATTCGAGACAGGTTTGGTTAAACTATCTACCTTACGCGATCTACACCTTTGGGGTTTGCAAGAAATGAAACTGTGAGCTGGGAGCCAACATACACAACTCTTCCTGAAGTAGCTCGTGCATGTAGGGAATTATTAAGTTGTTCTTGCAAAAAGTGTAACACTACTCGTTACAAGTGCAAAAGATCACGGGTGCTGTGTACAATGCTTGGCAAGTATAATGACTGTGAAAATGAAAGTTCACGAGCTTCCTACTTTTGTTGACAGTTGTGATGATGATTTCGACGACGTTGAGACTAACACTTAGTGTGGTTTATTCCATGATATTAGTTCTACCTTTATTTTAAAAGTTTATTAATCTCTAATACTTCTTTCCGTTTTCTTTCTAACGTTTTAGATAGGAGCAAATGTGTTTGTTGTGTCAAAGTAAAGAAAAAAAAAATATTGCAAAATTAGTAAATGAAACACGAACAAATAAAATGTTACAAATAATTTCCTTTTGTGTCTCCAGGTTTCAAATTAAAGGATGTCAAAAGACCATCCTAATGCACAATTGTATAATTAAGAGGATTGGAAAATGATTTTTCACTACGTTACTCGTAAAATATTGGAATAGTACCTAGGTATTTGGCAGAAACATTAGCAATACCACAAAGTATTATTCAGATTACATTAAGGTCGCGTAATCTCACCCGGGACCGCTTTCAAAAGCCCAAACCTTTAGAGAAGGATTTTCATATATATTTACCGATTTCCCCCAAATTTCCCTTTTCCCATACGTCACAGTGGCATGGACAGTATTGTATTTGAGAAATTGTATCATTTTAAAGACAATGGAGTACTAACCATGCAATTCGTTGGAATATTACCGGTAATTTATCCAGAAATTTTAGATTGCAATTTTCCCTATTATTGTAAACATTCTACTTTCAAACAGGATTAGGAAATAATTTTCCCTCGTATCAGTATATAGGATATCACAATGTTATTTGGCAAAGAGATTACCATAACCCCTATGTATAATTTTAGGGTACATTAAGGTCGCGTACTCTCATCTGGGGCTGCTCCAGGGAGGCTCACACTTCCAGAAAGGATATTTTTTTTAAAGAAAAATTCCCGATTTTCTGCAAATTTCCCTTTCTTGTAAGTCATATGAACATGCACAATATTACATTTAAATGGCTGTTTTATTCTGAAGAGAATGACGTATTAACCATGACATCCGGATGAATATTGTTGAAGCAGTAGCTACTTGAAATAGATATTCTGAAAAATGGCCCTATTTTCCAAGATGGCGGCCATTTTCCAATATAGCTGCCAAAATCTTTGGGCCCTACCTCTAGATTTCTTCTGCCAGGTGTAAACAAGTATTCCTGAAAGTTTCACTTTTTTTTTTTTTTTTTTTTTTTCAGAAGTGCACAATTCTTACAGACTTGAGCACGATCTCCGTACACTTTGTCCCTATTTCTGAAAGCAACCCAAAATACTTCAGAAACATACGGAGCTACATAACCTACAGGATATTATTCATTTAAGTGGAACACTTTCACAAAGGAAGAAACAATTGTAATTAATGAGGAATCAATTATCAAAATTTCTCAAATATTTTATACATAAGAATTTTAGTATTACGATAAAAAGGCATTGTGTCCATCTTAAACACAAACTAAATACAACTTTCTTACAAGGCTGTGTATAATCTTTATTATAAATTAGTTAGAAATGTTACAGTTTCGAAAGTATATCACTTCCTTCTCCAACTGAAATCATAAATAATATTACATTATTTTTATCTCTACCAATCAGGAATCACTTTTCTTTAAAATTCAAATATATGTCCATTGTCGTGGCATTTAAATTCTTAACAGACATAATACATTGTTAACAATTCTTTATATTTCTTTTAACATATATTAACTAAACATTTCTAATTAATTTATAAGAAAGATTATAGACAGCCTTGTAAGAAAGATGTATTTAGTTTGTGTTTAAGAATCTTAAAAATTGCATTGAAATATGATTAACTGTCTCGATAAAATCGCAACATAGGCCTATAAGCTGGTAACAAAAAGTTTCGAGTGTTGTCTCTTTAAAAGGAAGCAGGGACGGCGCTAAGGGTGGGCGGGGGTGGGCAACCGCCCACCCGATAGATGGCCTCGCCCACCCATCCGCCCACCCCAACAGAACAGGGGTGTCATTAAGGGGGGACAGGAGATGGCAATTGCCCCCCGCAAGATTTTGAGGAATACATATACTTTATCGATTGTCTACTAATATACTAGTGCAAACTGTGAAAGTCTTATGTTGTTGGTGTTCTTGCCCCCTCAAGCGAAGTCTGAAATGACACCCCTGCAACAGAAGGAGAATAATAAAGGTGACCAGTGCCAGATTTAGGTTTGATGGGGCCCTAAGCTATTGAAGATAATGGGGCCAATTTATTTCTAGCATTCTTTTTCAGCGACAAAATTTCGCCTTTTCTGTTTGAATATATGCTATATGGTAATTTATGGACCTAATACATATCTATTAAGTAAATACGTTTTCGTGTATATTTCGTTAACTTAACTTACTGTTTTGAATACATTACAGAAAAACTGTAAAATTTGTAAAATTAGCGGTAGTTTAATTACAGAGAAATTTACAGAGAAATCGGCGCCCTTGCTTTGTGTTGGCGCGATAGCTTCTTATAAGAGGGTTCCAACTTGCAATTGTTTACAGCAATGTACCACATGTCTTACCCGTGTGGCATTAAACAGATTTGTAAAAACCCTTATTATAGCATTGTTGAGTTGATCTCTGGTTGCGTTTAGAAGTCTTGGTGGTCGGTGCTTGTTCAGCTAATATGTCGAAAAAATTTAGCGATTTCTTCTCAGGCTCGGTGTCTTTCTCGTGTTCAAAGAAGCGCGATTTTCAATCCGTTGATGTTAGTGATAATCCTTCTTCTTCACTGGGGAAAAAGACAAAAAATACCAATACATGTGACAACCAGGATTCGCAATTTGAAGTGTTCGATTTCGAGGAAAGTGAAAATGAACTAGATGTTGGAGAGAGCGAAGACGACAGCATTGCTTCTGAAGTTACTCATTTATATTTTTTGTCTCTTGCTTTCTTGTAATAAATACTTCAAAGATAAAAATGTTTGCAGCAGCCTATTTTATTCTTGTTTTACTTTACCTACTTATTGTGTATTTTATGTTATTAATGAAAAGTAGAGTATTATCTGTTAGTCTGCGTTGTTTGAACCTTCTTTTATTTCTATGCATTCATGTGCATTCTTGGAGGAAGAGGAGTTAAAGCAGTCTTGAACTTCTTCGACTACTCAGAACACACCGTTATTATTACTTAAAAAGCTGAAAGTAGAGGTAGTGTGTGTGCCACGCGGAATTCGGTAGGTCGAGCATATTGCCACGAACTCCCGCAGCCGATCCTAAGTCCTGCATTTCTTCAGTCTTACCAGGTGAATGTTGGAATGGCACCTTCTATAAGGCCAACACAGCTGTTTTCCACATCCTTGTTTCTCCCCTATTTCGGTCTGAGCCTTAGCTAACTAAAGAGTATAAAAATTGAAATTTAATTATTGTCAAAAAATGTCTACATTGCCCAGTTCTCATTTTCGTTGTCCGCCCACCCAGCAACTAGGTCCGCCTCTTTCCGCCCACCCCATCAAGCGTTCCTGGCGCCCTCCCTGAAAGGAAGTACTTTATTTACCTACGTTTACATAGTATCACCTTTAAAATAATCACCTTATACAACAATACAGCGCTCCCAGCGTTTCTGCCACTGCTGGAATGTTCTGGGAGTCTTCCTTTCGAAGTGTGTTAATCACATATTGCAATTCGCGCTGGATCTCCGCAGTGGTGTTCAAATGACAATCTTTGGCCTGGATCTTCAACTTCGGGAAGATGATGAAATCCCCAGAAGCCAAATCTGGCGAGTACCGTAGGTGCGGAAGTGCGATCATTATGTTTCTGGTGAGGAGAACCCACGTATGAGGAGAATACGGTGACAGGGTACACTGTCATCGTGAATCAGCCAGTTTTTTGAGAGCCACAGATTCAGTAGCTTTCGCCGAATGTCCTCCCTTAGACGCCTAAATAACTGGCAGTAGAACTTGCTATTGATAATCTGGCCCCTGGAGCAGTGGCGGCCGGTGGATTGTGGTTTCGGGTGTTGCAATACGAACGATAAGAGACAGAAGATATAAAGTGGACTCATTGACTAATCAGCATAATGCAAATGCAAATGCTATGTGACATGTGAAATTAAATAAAATTCTGTTTTTTAAAAAATAAAAAAATGCAGAACATTTTACCCGATTAATCACCTTAATTAATTAGTAAGTTAATTCTTCTCTCTTTGATTGGAGCACATCTATGTAATACATGCTGGTTGAACTCTAGTATTCTTATTGTCAGGTCTTTTTCGATGGAAAGCATAACCAATGGTGATAACCTTTCTTGGGACATTCAATTCCTTAAAAGTGTCCATTCTTTTTCATGTAGAAAAATACTTTTCGTCCTTTTCTGACGCCATAGGTACAGTTAATATTAATTTCAGAAGCTTTGTAGATTCACTAAATTTTTTTTTTCTAGATTATTGCGAACGATTCATTCTAGCAAACTCAGTCCCTGACAATGATCCGAATCCCTCTTCAGCGTTGACTGAAGAGAGGTCGTAACAGAGATTAGTGTTATAAAAAAAATGTCTATTGAACACACTTTATTCACAGTTTATCCAGGAAAATTTAAAATAAATTCAGGAAATGTATCTAGTGCAAACAACATTACTGCCATAAAACATACTGTACATTTAAACTCGAGTTTTTTCGAACACTCTCCTGAATTGTCCTTTGCTTGTTTTGTCTAAGCCTTAATTGCAAGTTTTTCCTCAGTTGAAAGCTGGTTAATGTTTTTTGTAAGTTATTTACAGAAGTCATGGTATACAATTCATTCAGAATTTGTAGGTTATTTACAGAATTAAAGCACACACAATAAAATTAAACCTAACAATTAAAAACCAAAACAGCTGATACAAAAGAGGTACTGGTATATGAATTCCGAATGTCACATATTCATACATCAACACACACACATGTGTGTGTAAAAGAAAAAAAACTGCATTCCAAATCATCCGTCTTGGTTGTTACGCAATGCACGATGAACACAATATACTTCCACATGAAGCGAAACAATGCTTATCAATGTCATATGTTCTGGAAAGGAAACCTCGAAACCCACCAGATGTAGGATCAGCATGTACACCTAACAGAATGTAAAAGTCGAAGAACATCAAAACGAACAGCACTACCAGTGCTATACCCAGAAATGTGTGTTGGGAGGGGTTTGATACGTCTATGCAATATGTACCTTTCTTATTATGCATCCGAAAAGACGATAAGTAATAACTGTCACCTATATTCTTAGCAAAAAAAAAAAAAAAAAAAAAAAAAAAAAAAAAAAAAAAAGATAGAACGATTGATTTTAAGAAAAGAGACTACATGATGAGGCGTAAAATAAAATATTTAGCCTACATCAATCGTTTCTCTGTTAAACAAGTATAGTTCGTTAGGAAAGTCTACAAATGTTAGTCAAGTTTCAAAATTTTTGGGAGGTCCAGACCCGGTGAATCAACCTCATGGTTACGTCCCTGAGCATTGCTAACTAGTCCCAAATTCAATGTGGCGTTCCCCATCATACAGTTTTATGTGGAAATTATCAAGAGTATAAAGTACACTTATTTTATAAATGAAATATGTATATACTAAAATACTAGGCTACCCACAGAGGGAGGGGGGGCGATTCTACTTACTGACTTATTAATATTTGAATCACAAATTACTGGGGAAGAAGCCTTCATTATCAATATAAGCTAAGAATTAACTTGTAAATGCAGGTCTACTTTCATTTGTTTTCTGCTCTACTAGATATTTTCTTTCTTATTTTGTAATTCTGCTATCACGTTTTTTAATCGTTATTGTATTGATTTGCTTCAGTATGGTCCCGTAATTTAAAAATATGAATGCATAAAAATAAATTCCATTTGTTAATTGCTAGTGAAATAAAATTCAGAAATCTTATTTAGCGCGGAAAACCTTCTCGTTCACTGGAAACCGTGCTGTGTTGCAGAAGCACTGCAACGACCAGCCCCTTTAACTTCTGAGATAGGGGAAAGGAGACTTAACATTTGCTGCAATTGCCGCGCTGAAGGAATCTGATCTTTGTATGCTCGCTGCAACACAATATAAAATAGAGACTCTGTAACGGATTATTTTTCGCTTTTTAAAACGGATTAATGGAACGGGCAGTTACAGAAGTAAAAAGTATGTTATTTAAAGTGTATATATGGGAGTATTAAAAAGTATTTTTCTGTTCTTTACCACTATTTATAATAATATTTTTTCTTGAAATACTTTGGTCGTTACGCAACGCAGCAACATTAGTATTAGCCGCCACTGCCCTGGAGACGAATTCGTGATGCACAATGCTGCGAAGGTTGAAAAAGATTATAAGCATGCTTGGTCGAGCTGTGGTCCTACTTCGCCTTTATCTGGCGTGGAGATAATGGGCTCTTCCACTGTGAAGATTGTTGCTTTGTCTCAGGATCGTACCCGCACACTTAAATTTCGTCACTAGTAATTTAACATAAAGAGTCATCTGCTTCACACTGACGGAATTCTTGGTAGACTTGATGCGGTGTTCTTTCTGCTTCTCAGTCAGCAGCCTGGGGACTAGTGCTCTCAAACGGGTCGGGTCAGCTCGGGCCGGGTTGTCGGGTCGGGTCACTCGGGTCAGCCCGGGTCAGGTCATTCGGGTCAGCTCGGGTCGGGTCATTCGAGTCCGTTTGGGTCGGGTTGGGCCAGCTCAGGTCGGGTTGTCGGGTCGGGTTATTCGGGTTGGGTCAATCGGGTCGGGTTATTCGGGTTGGGTCAATCGGGTCAGCTCGGGTCGGGTCGGTCTTCAACCCGACCCTATCCGAACCGTTGAAAGCACTATTGGGGACGAACTTGGCAGCAACACGGCGCATGATCAAGTCACATATGAGGATTTCCTGCACTGTTCCTGACATCCCAAAAATGACAATAATGTTGTGAATTATTCTCTGACGATCCTCATGTACAATTTACCGAATGATTTAAACGTTTTCGAGTGTTCTGATTGTTGAAGATTGTCCTGATTGCGCGTCATCTTCCAGTGATATTCTCCTGCTCTTAAAGCGCGCGTACAAATCAAAATATCTCGAACGACTCACTGCAGCATCTTCATAAACTTGACGAATCGTGTACAGTGTCTCTGTGGCTGATTTGCCCAGTTTCACAAGAATTTCACGTCCGCTCGTTGCTTTAACGTGCTGTCCATGATGAAATCACAAATTTGGTAACTCACGTTGTCAGAATAGCAACCACTGCACAGGTCCTGATGTACACAGGGCGACGTCTCTTCGCTCACTGACTTACAAAGATCGGTGTTCCTTGTCCCTGTACGTGCAGTCTTGGGCTGCCATCTGTTGGCGTATTACAGAACTAGTCTCTAAACTTGTTGATACCACCTCGTACATACATACAGCTAAAAGTGATAACCTTTTTAAAGCGGTCAATTTCAATTCTTTCTTTCATTGTAATATTTGTAAGTCAACTTGAAACAATCTTTGGAAGTTCTAAATGTAGCTCATGTCTTTGGAACCCATGGAAACAAATTATTTTTGTACTGGCGGAAACGCGCTATGCTTGATTCATTCATTGGAATAAGTCCGAAGTTTTAAAGAAAGCACGCGCTTTCATAGAAATCGGAGAATGTTTACCAAAATTGTCTTAAAATGTCTTTTTAAAAATTGTAGGGGAGGTAAATTCTTATCCTCTCGTTCTTGACATATTTTAATAAGAAATAGGGATGGTTGGAATGTTTTTTCTGTAAAGTTTCTTTCCAACAAAAAGCCTTTCTTTTTCATGTTTTTTTCAAATGTCTGTTTTTGTTCTGGTAACTATTATTTATTGCAGAACTTGAGTCGATGCCCTCGTAACTTCAAATCGTTTGTTTCTTTGTACACTCCGCATCAAAAAACTTGCGACAGCTAACGCCCTGCAGTTAGGCCACCCAATATACACCTTCGTATCCCATAATCGTGTCAGGTAAAAGACCCTCTCTCTCCTCCTTTCTTCTCTCCTATACTAAAATTAGCTAACAACATGAGTGCAATTCTTATTTTAAACTACACATGTATTAGTTTCGATAAAATGAAATAACAAAACGGAGACGAAACAAGATTCCTAAGTTGATGTAGGGAGAAACTGAAACACACACAATGAAAAATTGAAACCAATGGATGTCTACCACACAGAGATTCAGAAATGAGGCAGAGAGAGAGAAGAGGAGAGAAGAAGAAGAAAAAGAAAAGGGAGAACAGATAAAACAGTGGAATTCAAACGTAGTAAGAAAAGAACCTAAACATTATAAAGTTCCGTTTCCAGAAAGCCAACAATAATAAAGAAATAACGTTTGTTTTTACATATTTTTTCAGAACTATTCGAATATATAGAAGATGCTTTAAACATTCATTATGTCACTTTCATAATGGATAGTATACTCAATTTCAAGTAGAACCGTAGATCTCCGAGAAACATTCGGGATAATGTCAAAAGATTAACACACATGCTTTGTTTCCGCGTGGTTCGATTGCAAATTCGATAGTGTTCATTGGACATACTGTTCCAAAATACATTCTAATAAACCCAGGAGATGGCATTGGTCATATCCTCTATTTTAGACTACTAATACAAACTGAACAAAACAGAAAAAAACGAAACGAAACGAAAAGAAAAGAAAAGAGAAAGAAAGAAAGAGAAAATAGAAGACAGCTCTATTTTACTATTAAATTTCTATCAGAAATACCCTATATTGAAAGTTCAAACTGTATCGTAACGAAAAGTTACAAATGTTGGAAAGGAAAAGTTTATATTCCTCATAAATGTAGCATGTTTCAAATTTCAACGTGAAAAACACATTGAATTATAGGGTGGAAACAAATTTTGTGTCGAATTAGTATAAATAAAATTTTGTTTTCAAATAATCAAAGAGTTACCATTTTCTAGTCTTTTCCGAAGATTTACCTGTTCCGAACATACAGCATTGATTTCATCTCTTCCGGATATAACGTAATTTGCACAGATAGAATGAACACGCTAAGAGCTCAAACGGATCATCGTGTCAGTCGGATGATGTTGGTTAGGTTATAGACCACCACTGGGTCGAGGATTCAAATCCGTAGTGACCCGGTAATTCGACTGAGACTCGGTAACCCAGAGGATAGAAAAGAGATTTTACTTATTCCCTTGCGTTTAAACAGTATTTCTGTCAGAGATGACCAGGACTGGAGATGTTATCCCCAGAGCACGAAAATCACGACGCCGAAGTTAACAGTTAATAAGATTCTCCAGACCAGGTATATCGGGCTCTTGCTCCGTTTTAACTTTGGAACATGAAGTGCGTGTGTGAGAAAGAGGAGGAGAAGTGAAAGATGCAAAGACAGGATAGGGAAACGTCAAGAAAGAGAGAGAGGGGGACGAATATAAATATGAAATATACTTATCATTACAGTGTATGATATAGAACTCACACACTGTTTATTTGAATTATCGTCAGTGATGCCTTGTAAGTTCTCCATCAGAAGATACATCTCTGCAGCCATTATTTTATGCGAAAAAATCATACTACCCGATGGGGAATCAAACCATGATTTTCCACTTGGAAGTCTAGCACTTTACCACTACACCACCGATTGCTTTATCCAAACTTTGTTTAACAAATGGTGTAGTGTTTGTTTCTTAGAACGATAACACAAAAAGTGTATACAGCAGATCAATGATGTCTTTGGAATGTTCTGGTAATTCCCTTGCCCTCTCCCAACCAGCATTCGTAAATCGTCTCTATCATGATATAGGTGTTTGCTTCCACATTTTTATTCATTGCTTGTCCAGCCTGATAAGTTGATTCTTCACAATCACTTTGTAAAATAATTGAATTTGGCGTGAACAGGATTTGAACCTACAATTGATAGCTATATTATTCATAAGGCCATTACGTTACCCCTACACTATAATGCCACCTGAAATTAGAATCCACACGTTACTTACTTTAGCCCTGATCTTTGGAACGAACCAAAGTACATAACGAAATTGACTTATTCGACGGCCTAGAGAGAAGTTAGTAGACACTAATAAAGGAAAAGCATACAATCCAGGAAGAATTACAGAAATAAAACATATTTTGCAGTAATTTCGTCGTGCAACTTCAAAAGTATGTGAATAGGACTACTACTACTACTACTACTACTACTACTACTACTACTACTACTACTACTAATAATAATAATAATAATAATAATAATAATAATAATAATAAATATTCACATTCACAGTACTGTAGTCTATTATTATTATTATTATTATTATTATTATTAACTTCAATTACCCGCTTCGTTGTGTTAAATTGAGAAAAAGTAGTAATATATTCCGTTACTCAGTCACTGTTTAGGATTACTAAAGCGCTCTTTGATATCGGCCATTTTCGATCTGTTTTATATATCCCCTCCCTACACTATGTTGTGGGGCACGGCATCTGCAGTGTCATTGTTGATCTCAGCGAGCCGGAAAACTATAAATTCGACACTGGTATTGGTTATTTATATCATTTGTATATGTCTCCCCATCCTCCAAGTTGAAGGGCTGAATTTGGATTTAAACAGCATCAGATGTATCACTGTCAATCTTAGTGACACCAAAAATTAAGGATTCGCCACTTACACCGGTAATTTTTTGTTCTTTTTTAAATGTCGCTCCCCCTCACCACCTCTTAAGTTGCACCGTCCAAGTGATATGACAGAAAGCATCTCAGGTTCAAACTTCTAGGTTGAAAATTTGATCGAGATTGGTTTGGTGGTTCAAAAGTCATTAAGTTTTCTTTAGTTATATATATATATATATATATATATATATATATATATATATATATATATATATATATATATATATATATATATATATATATATATATATATATATATATATATATATATATATATATATATGTCTCTCTCCCATTCCCCTCCCCAAGTTCTCCCGTGAAAGTGAAACGATAAAAATCATATCAGGCCCGAACTTCACCTATGTTAAAAATTTGATCGTGATTGATCCTTTGTTTCACGAGTTATCAAGTTTTATTTATTGTTTTAACCCCTCCCAACCCCTCAAGTCCAAGTTATATCGTCAAGGTAAATAGATAAATACCATCTTAGGCCCAAACTTCATCTATGTTGAAAATTTAATCGAGATCGGTCGGGTGGTTCAAGAATGATAAAGTCACAAAGACAGTCACTTTCATTTTCATTTTCTTTGCATATATTTTCCTCTCTCTGGCCCCTACGTTGTACGTCCAAACTGAAAAAATAAAAGTCGTCCCAGATCTGAACCTTATCTATGTTGAAAGTTTGATAGAAATCGGTCTGGTGGTTCAAGAGTTATCACGTTTTATTCATTTTTATATATCAACCCTCCTCCCCTCCTCTTTCCCCTAAGTTTTACCGTTAAAATGAAATGATAAAAACACTTCCCAGGCCCGAACCTTATCAATATTGAAAATTTGACCGAGATCGATCGGGTGGTTCAAGAGATTAGAAGTCACAACCATAGTTACTTTCGATATTATAATATAGGTTATAATAATAATAATAATAATAATAATAATAATAATAATAATAATAATAATAATTATTATTATTATTATTATTATTATTATTATTATTATTATTATTATTATTATTTGCGTACTTTTGAACTTGCATCGCGAAATTACTGTAAAATATGTTTTATTTCTCTATCTTTTCCTCGATTGTATGTTCTTCTTTTATCAGTGGACATTAATTTCTCTTTAGGCCGTCGAATAAATCAATTTCATTACGCACTTTGGTGCAAATAACGTTACAGGAAGAAGCCGGCTCGTTCCAAAGATTTGGCTTGTAAATTCAGATGGCATGATAGTGTAGGGGTAACGTATTGGTCTTATGAATAATATAGCTATCGAACGTAGGTTCAAATCCTGTTCACACCAAATTCAATTATTTTACAAAGTGATTGTAAAGAATCGACTTATCATACTGGACAAGCAATGAATAAAAATGTGGAAGCAAACACCTATATCATGATAGAGACGATTTACGAATGCTGGTTGGGAGAGGGCAAGGGAATTACCAGAACATTCCAAAGACATCATTGATCTGCTGTATACACTTTTTGTGTTATCGTTCTCAGAAACAAACACTACACCATTTGTTAAACAAAGTTTGAATAAAGCAATCGGTGGTGTAGTGGTAAAGTGCTAGACTTCCAAGTGGAAAATCATGGTTTGATTCCCCATCGGGTAGTATGATTTTTTCGCATAAAATAATGGCTGCAGAGATGTATCTTCTGATGGAGAACTTACAAGGCATCACTGACGATAATTCAAATAAACAGTGTGTGAGTTCTATATCATACACTGTAATGATAAGTATATTTCATATTTATATTCGTCCCCCTCTCTCTCTTTCTTGACGTTTCCCTATCCTGTCTTTGCATCTTTCACTTCTCCTCCTCTTTCTCACACACGCACTTCATGTTCCAAAGTTAAAACGGAGCAAGAGCCCGATATACCTGGTCTGGAGAATCTTATTAACTGTTAACTTCGGCGTCGTGATTTTCGTGCTCTGGGGATAACATCTCCAGTCCTGGTCATCTCTGACAGAAATACTGTTTAAACGCAAGGGAATAAGTAAAATCTCTTTTCTATCCTCTGGGTTACCGAGTCTCAGTCGAATTACCGGGTCACTACGGATTTGAATCCTCGACCCAGTGGTGGTCTATAACCTAACCAACATCATCCGACTGACACGATGATCCGTTTGAGCTCTTAGCGTGTTCATTCTATCTGTGCAAATTACGTTATATCCGGAAGAGATGAAATCAATGCTGTATGTTCGGAACAGGTAAATCTTCGGAAAAGACTAGAAAATGGTAACTCTTTGATTATTTGAAAACAAAATTTTATTTATACTAATTCGACACAAAATTTGTTTCCACCCTATAATTCAATGTGTTTTTTTCACGTTGAAATTTGAAACATGCTACATTTATGAGGAATATAAACTTTTCCTTTCCAACATTTGTAATTTTTCGTTACGATACAGTTTGGACTTTCAATATAGGGTATTTCTAATAGAAATTTAATAGTAAAATAGAACTGTCCCTATTTTCTTTTTTATCACGAAAATATCAACTTTGATCGAATTTTTTAATTTAAGAGATCAGACATTTCATCATTAAAACAGTGTCGCCGTAGAGATACCAAAAATGTGTAAATAAGATATAAATGGTATTTCTAAAAACATGTACGAAGGACACCAGGAAATGAAAACACTTATATAAGCAAAAACAATTTTCTTCAGTGAAAGTGTGAAAGTCACGCATACGTCATAGAAACTATTATTTCATAGTCTAGAATTGACTGATCCGGAAGGGCTTGAGAGTGAAAATAACAGATGAGGCGAATATAAAAACTCTTGGTTTTTAGACCAGGGGATCTTGTCTTCTCTCGGTCGTAGTGAGGATCGAGTCTCGGTCGGTCTTGGCTCGTATCCGATATCGCGAGAAGTCTCGTCTCGTTAACTTTGTCTCGTTTTGGACAATACTTGGCGGACTACTGTATTGGGAATCCAGAACATGTAAGTTGTATATTTTATGGTTTTTCTTAATTTGACACATGAGTATGGTCAGGCAAATGCGATTTTCCTTGTCCTCGGAACCTTAAGTTAAGATATACTAGGATTAAGATAAATGACAAAGCGATAGATGTTAAGAGAATATTTAAAACGATTTTTATCATGTAATGCTATTTATTGTCGATCTACTCGCAATGTACTAATAGAGTTTATCTAATAACTGCATTATTGTCGAATAATTTCAATAGATGTCAGAATTGAATAACATTGAGACAATGCAAACAACACATTTTCGAGTGGGTGACTCAACGATTGATTCCGTTAAGTTTATCGGGTTTAGAATAGCTTTGTAAGAGTCAAACCCACATCTGTGTAAATAAAAATCTTATAATAAACGAGATAGCTAAGGATAACATCTGTGTCATCTATGTGTTCTCGTAAAATAACTTTAACCTCTGTTTCCCACGTCAGGTTTTGTGGATATGGTACTCAGGTACTCAATAACCACGATATTACTGAGGTATATAAAGCAGATAAGTGATATAATGGTAATTATCATAACAACCTAAATTACATAACGTATTTATCACGGATTAAGTAACGTTTTATCTGTGATATGGCTCCCCGAAATGAATTATGAGGACTTATGATTGTACTGCCTGAACATAATTATGTGTAATGCATAAACCTTGTGCTTATTTTTATGTGTTGTGTTGGTGATTTAAACTTGTGGTTCGCTGTCAGTGCAATTTGCATCCTTTATTTTGCTAATTTTACTAGTTAACCATGGCTACTACTCGATCGCAAAGTAGGTCTAATAGCGCAACACCGGTTTCTATGATCCTCCCTCCAGTCTCCTTAGATGTATTTTCCGATGGACCGTCTGAAAGTGTTGACAGATTTTTGGCAAATTTTGAACGTTTGGCCGAGATCAACGCGTGGACACCCGATCGGATTAAAGCTATCTTTCCCACATGTTTAAGTGGACCCCCTTTGTACTGGTACAAGACGCAGGAAGAGTCTTTACGTCACAAAGATTGGGCGGGTTTGAAAGCAGCTTTTGAGGAGCAGTTTGGGTCGTCTCAGATACCACTAACAGCACTTAATGCCTATAGGTCTCGTGTTCAAAGCCCAGGTGAACCACTAACACACTACCTCTTTGAGAAGAAGTTCTTAGCGGATAAGTACAACCCCACCCTTCCTTTCAAAGATTTCTTGGCAGACGCTGTAATTGCTATGCTTCCCCAACACATGCATTACTTTTCTCAAAAGGTGTTCGCAAATTTTGAGGCATTGGTTCAGGAAGCTTTTACCAGACAGAAAGCTGACTTGTTATTACATCAGCGCATCGCGGAACAACAGCGGGTCGTGTCATGTGACCCTCAGATTCCCGCAGTGGCGTCGCAAGCTACTGCCAACCCCACCGTATATTCTACTCCCCAGGTCAGGCAAGCAGATCCATACGCCGAAATAATGGATAAGCTGGATAAGTTACAGCTCCAGTTTAACTCCCATAAGGCTCATGTACATTTTGCAGAAACTTCATCTCGACCCCCCACCCCCCGCGCTACTTCTCCTGCGCCCTCCTACCAACAGGATTACTGCAGAAGCCAGGACGCATGTAGCAACTGTGCTCAATGTAATCATCGGCACGATAAGCCTCCTCCGGCTAAAGCTAAACAAGGGAACAAGAATAAGGAATCGAACTCGGCCCAGCCGAAGAACTCTAATAATCTGAAGAAGAAGAAAAAGAAGCAAAATGGTACTTTCCCTAAGGGCAATACAAATTACAACGCCTACTATGGACAATTTCCCCCGGCATACCCTCCGTATGCCCCGCCGTATCCGTATTACGGATAACCCCCACCTACTCCTTACGCTTTCCCACCCACTCCCCCTCCCCCGATGGCCCAGCCACCTACACAGTTCGAACCTGTCTCCGATCCAAAAAACTAGAATTGCCTCAGGAGCCTTCAGCTCCTGAGCCACCTACTTCAATCCCACCCCAACCGTCTGAAACCAATCATGGTAATCCATCTCCCACCATTCTCACTCTACCACTACAGTCCGAAGGCCAGTTATTTTATGTTCAGGGCTCGATAGGGAACATAAAACGCCGTTTCCTGGTCGATACAGGAGCGGAAAGCTCTCTCTTGCCGTGGACAGCCTTACCACGCAATGTGAATGTATTTAAGATGGAAACGAACTTGTATGGTGTAAGCGAGAAACCATTATCGCTTAAGTATGCAGCATACATCAAAATTAATTTGGCAGGAAAATCATTTACGGTTTTATTTAGGCTTATTCCAATTCCTAAATTTCCTATCATTTTGGCTAACAACTTTTTGAAAACTCATCAAGCTGTAAGTGAATATCAGAATAATACACTCACATTACGTCACTTTGGCTGTCGCCCGGATTCAGAACAAAAAACACCCTTAGGCTCTAATCAATTGCCTCCTGCTGTTGCTTCGAAAGTACAGACAAATCAACACTTTACGTTGGTTTGTAAACAAACCACAACTGTCCCTCCACGTTCTGTTGTTTTCATTCCACTTGACATACCGTTAGGTATCAATTTTAGTGCTGTTCATATACACACACCAATTAACAGTAACTTAAAACGTTGCTTTATTGCTCACACAGTAGCTAGTTCAGACAACATAGCGGTTCCTGTTGTAAATCTGGCTTCCAAGCCCAAACGCTTTCACAAGGGAACGCCTTTGGCTATTGCGTCTGTTCTACCAGACATTCCTGAGTCGTTACAGGTAAACACAGTACGTAAGTTGTTTACACCTACTGATGAGCATGCGACTAAGAAAACGAAAGAACGGCTGGCTAAAATTGGTCACCTAATCGATCCTCAACAATTCAAAATTAACAAGGAGTTAAGTAATGAACAACAGCAAAAATTAAGGGATGTGCTAACAAAATATGCTAGTGTTTTCAAATGGTCTGATACTGACTTTTCTCATATAGATGCTTATGAAGCAACTCTTGACTTAAAGTCTAGGGACTCCTTTCGATCCCCGATGTTTACCATACCTCACCGTTTGCGCCCGAGGGCAAAGCAACAAATATTGAAATTATTGGAGATGGGTATCATTGAATTAAGTAATTCAGCCACCCGGAACAACATTCTAGTGGTTCCAAAACCTAACTCGGACGATCTGCGGGTCTGTTTGGACTTACGCCGACTGAACTTAGCCTGCCATCCTATAAGGGATTCCCCGGCCAATATGGCGGACGTCATTGAGAACTTAGCAGACGCTAAGTACTTCTGCTCGTTCGACCTGTCCCAGTCTTTCTTTCAGGTCCCATTAGACCCTGAGGACCGCCCTTTTACAGCATTTTCCGTCCCGTCCTTAAATTTAAAGCATTCCATGTACCAACTAACGGCCATGCCCATGGGGCATGTTAACAGCACGATTATGCTCCAGCGCATTTTACGTGACATTTTTGAAAATGTGGATCCCAACCACCTCACCATGTATGTGGATGACCTATATTTAGGGGCGAGTACGTTTGAGGAACTGCTGGTAAGTCTAGACAAAGTACTTGCAACTGCACAACGTTACTCAGTTCTGTTCAATCTTAAAAAGTCAATGTTTGGTGTGACAACGCTAAAGTGTCTCGGTTTCATAATTAGTGCAGGTCATATTCAACCAGACCCCGCTAAAATTGAGGCTATTTTGAACATCCCCAAGCCCCAAACTGTGAAACAATTACGGTCTTGGTTAGCCTCGGTGAACTTCTTTCGAAATTTCTTTGCCAATATATCACTGAACCTAGCACCACTTTATCAAGCTCTAAAGGGATCGCCGAAGAAATTGGTGTGGACAGATGAATGCGAGAGTGCATTCCAACAAATGCGCCATGCTCTCACTAAAACACCCCTCCTTCAGATATACTCAACCCAAGATACAGAGCACGCTCTGGTGGTCGACTCGAGTTTAATTGGCGTTGGCGCCTGTTTACTTCAGAAACGCGCCACTGATGCTGACTGGCACCCAGTACAGTTTGCATCATCCCGTCATCCGCCACGGAAGACGCCCCCGCCGATATATGAGCTTTAACTGTACGCGGTCTACTTCGGGTTACGTAAATTCTATAAGTATTTAATTGGCCAAGAATTCACCATCTACACGGACTCACTAGCGGTCACAGCCATGAAAACCTCAAACCACCTTAGTCCCAAATTACTGAGGTGGAGAGATTTCTTTGGCACATTTTCTTTCAACATAAAACACTTGACAGGAAGTAAGAACGGATTGGCAGACATATTGTCTAGGAACCCACTTCCGGTTACACCGGAAACAATAGCGGAAGCGGAAGAGGCCCCACATGAGTATCAAATGCTGGCCCTCGATAAAAGAGTAGATTTAGGCGAATTACAGCGCCAGGACTCATTTTTCGGGAAAATTATACGGGCATTACAAACGGAAGACACCTCCCAGCGCCATTACAAACAATGGAAAAAGCAATTCACGATTTCGAATGGGCTATTATATAGGAAAATTAAGGCCATTCCTAACGACAGACTACTTTGTGTCCCTAACAGATTACGGGATTCGATCTTTGATGAACTACATACACATTCATTAACCCACCCTGGCTTTACGAAATTACATCTGCTATTGAAATCGAAGTATTAGTTCCCGCAGATGAAGCAGTGGCAGCATCAAAAATTAGCTAGGTGTCATGAATGTTCTCTGTTTAAAAGATCGTACAAACCATCTGTCGAAACAGTGCAACAGTTACCGCACGAGACCATTTTCAAGTGCTTTTCCATTGACTTGGCCGGGAAGTTGATCGCTTCCGAACCAGATCAATACCAATACTTTTATTTGGCGACAGATCATGCCAGTGGTTTTGTTATTACGGCACCTGTGAAATCTCCAACATCAGAAGCTTTTATTAGTTTCTTTATGGACCACATTGTGACGCCCTACTCCTGTCCATCTCTCCTTTTTATGGACAAACAAACATCCCACACGTCCACGAAGACGCGGCAATTCTTAGCAAGTATGGGGGTAGAAGTTCGTTACGCCCTCCCCCACCATCATCAAACTTTGGGGCACGCTGAGAATCGAATCGGAGCCATCCAGAATGCATTGCGTTTCCTTACCAAGGAACAACACGCACGATGGCCGGACTTTCTACAGACCGCCACTGCTAGTGTAAATAAGACACCCCTCACGGAACTTCGCGTCAGTCCCTTCTCGATCCTGTTTGGTATCGAACCTGCGTTCATTATTGATCGTGTGCTTAATGCACCCGACCAAGAACTAAGCAATCACGAGAGGCTAACTCTTGCACGGGAAACGCGGGACTACGTGTTATACCGAAGGAATCAAATATTTGAACGGCAACGCGAAAAATTGCATTCTAAGAAGCAACCGACAGAGTTTCTTCCTGGATCTAAAGTCGTGGTGCAACGCCTATATGCCAAACCCGGTGATTGCAGGAGTATTCAAAAACTATTTGATGGCCCCTTTGAAATTCACAGCCGTCTAGATGGTAATTCATATCTAATCATACAAGATGGGAAACAGGTACCGATAGCAAAATCACGCTTGAAATTGTATGTACCGGATGAAAATCCGAGTCCCGAATTTCAAACAAAGTATAGACAATATCTGTAATTCCATTGATGGTAACAGAGCATTCGTGTAGTTTTTCATGCATAAATGCACCATATACATACATATATATGCTCAAACGCCCGACTTTGTCTCTTGTTTTCGCATATATCCTACCCTACCTTAGCATCCTGCTATTCCGCAAACCCCACCAACCCATGTCTACCCCCTCTACCTACGCCACTATTTAGTGCCGTATAACGTAATTCCGGTTACAATTCTGATAGCAACAAGTGTCAATGCGTATCATTCACTGTACCACGTGAGTTGTATACAAACGACAACTGCTGGAGGCAACTCCCTGTTGTTTACACT
The DNA here is from genome assembly GCF_964235325.1 of Thermobia domestica. Classification (NCBI taxonomy): domain Eukaryota; kingdom Metazoa; phylum Arthropoda; class Insecta; order Zygentoma; family Lepismatidae; genus Thermobia; species Thermobia domestica. Next base: position 252,797,567 of record NC_137454.1, read on the forward strand.
GTGACACGGGCCTAGCCCCCCCCCCGCCTCTTACTCACGTCGCTACGCGTGTCACGTTACATGCACAGTACATACAGCAAGTACTACCTTGTATTTTGATTGGCGGGACACAACGCGCTTCGCGAACTCCCCCCCCCAAAAAAAACTTACATGCACTTGTCACTACTCAGTAACATTCATTTTCTACATTGGTAGACTTCCCCTCCCTTCCCTCCCATGTAGGTTCTTCGCATTCGCAAACGGAGCAGATGACTCCCTCCAGGCATTGCATGCACATAACCACACTTATATGTAATAACTGTTAGGCCCACATTTAGCGTGCATCCGCGTGGCAGCCATATTGGTTCTCTAACACATGTGTAATGACTCAACTTCGTTAGCATGTAATGAACTAACTTGTTATTTAGTGTGATTTGCATACGTAGGTTCTTATACCCACTGCCTGTATGTATTAGTGCATATGCAGCATGCTATACGAGTAATCCTACACGCTTTTCTGATAACCGTATGCTACCCTACCCTTCTTCCCCTCAGAGACAATTCGTCATACGTACATATATATGATGCATTTATACATGCTAGAAATTGACTATCCAAACTTTCATATTTTATTTTATTATGATTGTGTGCAAAACTTAAGTCCCTACCCACAGGATTCCGTAAGCTTATTATGGTACTACAGAAGTGGACCACGCTTCGTGTTACTCCATGATGCATTTTCTGATACCACAACTGTGTATAAAAACAGTTCTTTGTATTGTTAGAGGTTTGACTGTATTCCAACAATAGAAAACGAAAGGGAGACCGGTGTCCCCCGGGATTGTAAGGGATTTGGTTCCCCCCGGAATGGTACAAGTGTACCACTTACATTTGTTTCCTATAATTTAAGGACTTTGGTCCCCCTGACGTTTTAAGGGATTTGGTCCCCCCAATGGTACAAGTGCACCACTTACATTCATCCCCTCCAATTTACGGGCTTTGGTCCCCCTGACATTTTTCGGGATTTGGTTCCCCCCGGAATAGTACCAGTACACCTCTTACATTGGTTCCCCTGAGATTTAAGGGCTTTGCCCCCCTGAAATTGTGGAGGAAATACCCACCACATTGGCCCCCTAAATGGTCACAGTACATTTTATATAAGCTATTCCATCTATCTTATTTGATATAATTAATATGCGTAAGTACCTATACATAAACTATCAAAATTCTTGACACAACATTGAGATCAGTTCTCGGCGAACAATACATAATCGCATAAATTACTTTACGGTTACATAAGAAATTCTTTATGTGCATAACATGCGACCCCCCCACAAAATATGTATCTACTCCACTGTTTCGGACAATAACAAGATATATATATAATAGTCGGCTTATTTCAGTGTTATTTATAACTAATTTTAGGCAACAAATGCATTTCTTACTGAAAGAAGGAGAAAGATTTATAGAAGCACTCTACATAGGCAGAGTTTCAAGGTTAAAAAAAAAGACATCCCTAGGAAAGATACAACATAGGTTGTATGTAGCCCCTTTCCCACACCCACCCATTTCTTCTTTCTTGCCAAACAGTACAACCACACAAACACAAAAACAATATGAGAAAGTCTCATACAGCACCATGTAAGCTCATTCCTTTGGCAATGAACTTACGTGCCTTTTACCCCAATGAATGCATTTGTTCCCACGTTTCTCATGAAACACACTCTCTTATATATAAAAAATCTAGAAAAAAATAATAAACCGAATGAATATATGTGTAATGACTCCAAATCCCGCCGCGTACATTATAAAAAAAAATAAATAAAAAAAATAAAAAAATAAAACACCTTGGTACTTACCATGCAGCTAACAAAACCCCAAGCCAGACGGATGCAGCCTCCATCACTCTACAACTCAATATCAAATGGAATAACCCCATCCACGCGTTTGGTGGCTTAGACAAATTTCCTCCAAGGGTTTCCTACCCTTGTACGGTTGTGATCACGCAGCCTACCATGCATACGCAATGGCATGCATCAGTGCATGCTGGCTCAGCGAGGTAGCAACCCTGCACGGACATTCCACAGCTTGACCTCAATCAGGTCAATGCATTCTTCCCTGCTATAATTAACCACGCTCTTTTCCTCAAAACGATTACAGGAAAATCTTAGGGAGAGAATCTATGAATGCAATACAAAAAAAAAAGGAACAATACTGAACTTCAATTTGCATTTCGTTAATTTCGACTGCCTGTAAGATGAGTTCCTCTTCTCTCTTTCAGATCATGTGGCGTGTCTATGTTTTTGGCATTTTTGCACTTCAAACCGTCAAGGCCCAAAACCCAATAGAAACGAAAGATGTGGTTACAATTATTAGTGCTGTGGGTACTGTTGGATGTGTATTATCGATTCTGTTTCTTTTATGTTGGTGTCGTTATGGTAGATCCAAGAAGCGCTCCCGATTTTACAAATCGAATATCACATCCCAATTCACGCATTCTCGTTCTCCTTCTGCTCACAATAACATGGACAACCAACATCTGCTAACACGTTTGGAAGGTCAATCACCATCAACACCTTCGCTACACGATCCTGTACTTCAATCCCGTACTACTCCATCCCGACCTTCATCTCCTCCAGTGGACTCCTTGCTCAGTCCAAGATTTTTCGCATCCACACCATTGTAAATAATTCATACTCCATATGATTATTTGGTGGTGATATTTTCTATCATTCTTATATGCCAAAAAAAATTAAAAACTACAAAAAAACCTTATGCTATCTCCCATTTCCTAACCACATTCACTTATGCCTCCTAACTCTTCATTCCCCTTTTCCTTTTCTGCCTACACTAACATTTCATTTCCTCGGCAGATTGCACTGAAAGGGAATTACAGGTGCATCTTGGATGCACATTATTTTATGAACGGCTAAGGTTTGTGCAATAAAGGAAAAACCAGAGGAATATACAACATTCCCCTGATATTTATGTATATGCGTACTTAGGTTAATTGCTTTACATTTGTTATATCTGTATATATATATATATATATGTGTGTGTATATTTTCTATTGTTCATATGTGTATTACGATTGTAATGTAACCAGGTTTCAACGATCCATTGCCTGCCATACGAGTAAGACAATCCTTTCAACATTACTTAAAATGTCATTAATATACAACTCTTAACACTTTACTTTTCTGGATTCCCTCAAAACACTTAATTGTAGGATGTTTGTCCCTATTGGACATGTTCTTTAGGTGTATTCGCGAATGTACTCAACATAGTTACGTTACATTTTACACCGATATTACAACCTCATGCCTCATTAGCCATTCTTGGTACCATTGGCTAGTTAATGTTATTTTTCCTCCCTATGTCACCGATCTACATATTCTAGGCATGAAAGTGACGTTTGCATCTAGGAAGTGTGATTCACGAGTTTCACGACGTACAAGTGTTTTTTCCAGTGCCTCGCCAAAAACCTTATACAGGGTGACCATCGAACTGTGATCGAATTCCACGATTTGGGCATCCATTACAGGATTGCTCAGTATATTTTTTTAAGTGGGGGAATATCACGAAAATATCAACTTTGATCGAATTTTTTAATTTAAGAGATCAGACATTTCATCATTAAAACAGTGTCGCCGTAGAGATACCAAAAATGTGTAAATAAGATATAAATGGTATTTCTAAAAACATGTACGAAGGACACCAGGAAATGAAAACACTTATATAAGCAAAAACAATTTTCTTCAGTGAAAGTGTGAAAGTCACGCATACGTCATAGAAACTATTATTTCATAGTCTAGAATTGACTGATCCGGAAGGGCTTGAGAGTGAAAATAACAGATGAGGCGAATATAAAAACTCTTGGTTTTTAGACCAGGGGATCTTGTCTTCTCTCGGTCGTAGTGAGGATCGAGTCTCGTCTCGTTAACTTTGTCTCGTTTTGGACAATACTTGGCGGACTACTGTATTGGGAATCCAGAACATGTAAGTTGTATATTTTATTGTTTTTCTTAATTTGACACATGAGTATGGTCAGGCAAATGCGATTTTCCTTGTCCTCGGAACCTTAAGTTAAGATATACTAGGATTAAGATAAATGACAAAGCGATAGATGTTAAGAGAATATTTAAAACGATTTTTATCATGTAATGCTATTTATTGTCGATCTACTCGCAATGTACTAATAGAGTTTATCTAATAACTGCATTATTGTCGAATAATTTCAATAGATGTCAGAATTGAATAACATTGAGACAATGCAAACAACACATTTTCGAGTGGGTGACTCAACGATTGATTCCGTTAAGTTTATCGGGTTTAGAATAGCTTTGTAATAGTCAAACCCACATCTGTGTAAATAAAAATCTTATAATAAACGAGATAGCTAAGGATAACATCTGTGTCATCTATGTGTTCTCGTAAAATAACTTTAACCTCTGTTTCCCACGTCAGGTTTTGTGGATATGGTACTCAGGTACTCAATAACCACGATATTACTGAGGTATATAAAGCAGATAAGTGATATAATGGTAATTATCATAACAACCTAAATTACATAACGTATTTATCACGGATTAAGTAACGTTTTATCTGTGATATTTTCTTTCTTTCTCTCTTCTTTTCGTTTCGTTTCGTTTTTTTCTGTTTTGTTCAGTTTGTATTAGTAGTCTAAAATGGAGGATGTGACCAATGCCATCTCCTGGGTTTATTAGAATGTATTTTGGAACAGTTGCAATCGAACCACGCGGAAACAAAACATGTGTGTTAATCTTTTGACATTATCCCAGATGTGTCTCGTAGATGTACAGTTCAACTTGAAATTGAGTATACTATCCATTATGAAAGTGACATAATGAATGTTTAAAGCATCTTCTATATATTCGAATAGTTCTGAAAAATATATAAAAACGAACGTTATTTCTATATTGTGGTTGGATTTCTGGAAACGGAAATTTATAGTGTTAGGTTCTTTTCTTACTACGTTTGAATTCCACAGTTTTATCTGTCCTTCCTTTTCTTTTTCTTCTCTCCTCTTCTCTCTCTCTCTCTCTCTCTCTCTCTCTGCCTCATTTCTGAATCTCTGTGTAATAGACATCCATTGGTTTCAATTTTTCATTGTGTGTGTTTCAGTTTCTCCCTACATCAACTTATGAATCTTGTTTCGTCTCGGTTTTGTTATTTCATTTTATCGAAACTAATACATGTGTAGTTTGAAATAAGAATTACAGTCATGTTGTTAGCTAATTTTAGTATAGGAGAGAAGAAAGGAGGAGAGAGAGGGGGGGGGGTATCTTTACCTGACAGCATTATGGGATACGAAGGTGTATATTGGGTGGTCTAACTGCACGGCGTTAGCTGTCGCAATTTTTTTGATGCGGAGTGTACCAATGTCTTTATGGTTTGTAGAATATAATCGATCTTGCAATTAATAGGATGGTAGAAATGTTAGGTGATAGATTGTAAATCTATTTATGGTGTAATAAGCCTCATGGTAGGTCTTATAGTCCTACTATATGGACTATAGTCTTATAGTCCATATATAGGTATTATGATGTCGGACTGCATTCCGGAGTAGTAGTTAATAAGATATACTAAGACCTAAAAGGCTACTTTTATTTACGGCTTTGAAAGCCATTAGTTTTTTAACTTAAAGTCTTATTTAAAGAGTGTTGATTGTTATGGGTAGAATAATTATTTCTCTGAGCGAAATGATAATGAAAGTTGATCAGATTGATGTTTCTTGATTTTTTTCTTAATAAGGGTATTCATGTCTGACCGTAGTGGTTGAGAATAAAAGCGGTGTAAGTAATTCGTATATAGTAAAAAGAGGTAATTAGTGCTTTTATTACTATTAAGATGAGAATAATAAATTATACTTGTTCAGCAGTTTTTATTATAATGATTCATTTAGGTAAAAAGTCTAGGAATGGAGGTGGACCGCCCAAGAATAAAAGGCTAGTAAAGATGGCTAATTTTGTTGGCACACTAATTTTCCTAGAAAAGGTTTGATTAATACGAAATATTTAGTTTATTATAAAGAGGGTGACTGTTATTGTTGAAAGTAGTGCATAGAATAGAAAGTAGAGGGATCATGTTATATCACCTAGTAATAGTGCTATTAATATTCAACCAGTGTGATTAATTGATGAGAGTGCTATAATTTTACGTAGGGACGTTTGATCCAGTCCTCCAATTGAACCTACAACTAAAGATAGGATTAAGGTTAAGTGGATTATATTTGTCGGGGATAAGTTATAAGAAAATAAACCAAGAGGAGCTATTTTTTGCCAGGTTATTAGAATAACACAGTCTATTCAGAGCATAGGTTCTATTACTTCCGGCATTCAAAAGTGAAGGGGAGCTGCTCCTATTTTGAAGGAGGGAGATGGAGATTAAGTAATATGCACTTTGCAGTCCCATGTAAACTAAAATGATTGCTATTAAAAGCAAGGAGCTTGCAATGGCTTGAACTAAAAAGTATTTTAGAGCAGATTCGATATGACATTGATTGTTGGTCTTTGAAATCAGGGGGATGAATGATACAAGATTAATTTCAAGACCAATTCAAGTACCAAATCGTGACAAGAAGGTTAGGGAAATGAGGGTTTCTAGGATGTGTTGTAGAGAATAGCAGGATTTTAGGATTAGTGAGCATTAGAAAATGAAGAGTAAATCTTCATATGCGCCCACTAGCTTATCTTAGCTTATCTTTCTACATCTTGGTGTACGGTGCACGTTGATTTTTGATGTCAAAAGTGAAAGTTTGTGGAGAGTTTGTAAATAAGCAACTTGGTGTTTGTGGTGTCAAATGCTTTTGATATATCAAAATAAACTAAATCTAATTGAGAGTTAGCCATGAATGTTTACGCCGCATGAGTGACTAACACTGACAAATTTGTAAGACACGAGCGTCCAGGTAGGAAACCATGCTGAGAACTATTTAAAAAAGGTTTGACAAAGCTGTACACTCTATTTTTAACTATTTTCTCACAAAGAATCGATACAGAAGAGAGAAGAGAAATAGGTCTATAAGATGAAACCTCTTTTCTATCTCCAGATTTGAGGGTAGGTATGATATTGACAGTCTTCCACAGATTGGGAAAGATACCTTCCGAGAAACATCTATTGAATAACGACGATAAAGGGTAGGCAAGTGAGTGCGCTGTGTTACAGAGAAAAATAGTACTGATATTGTCTGGACCAGAAGAACGGCGAGAAGATAGTGAAGAAGTTGTTTATTTGACTTCATCAGGGGAAGTTTTAATTATAGTCAGTGAGTGAGAACACACAGATTGGATCTTAGGTAAAGAGGGGGAGTAACAAACTTAGAAAAGCTATTGCAAAAGTACTCATTGAAAGCCACAGATCTGTGCTATCCATCGAAACTATTTGAGTTGTAGTATATTTCTTGCGGGATACGGGGTTGTTGCCTCTGGGAATTTATGAGAGTCCAAAAGCTATTTGATTCAGAAGTAAATTGACATGATAGATTTTCTACATATTTCATATATTTCATGCGAAGAAGAAATGGGCAGTCTACCTCCATTTCGAATGTCGCCTAATGTTCGAAAAAGACCTATAGGTTTGTTCACTCGGAAAATGCTAACACGGCATCTAAGCGAGGTGTTTATTTCGAAGAACAAAACGAGCTTCTCCATCAAACCACGGAGGGAACTGACGAGGACGTTTCAGTTTTCGCGGGACACCAAGGAATTAATTCAATGGTGCGATTTATACTGTCCACCATGGGCGCCCGAAGGGGAGGGCAGGGTGGGGCCCGGGCCCCTCCCTGGCTCACGAAAATGTATACACAATATAGCAAACCACGTATATTAAATACCAAAAATACCAGTCGTAATATAGAAACCATGGAGATGGGACCACCTCTAGAAAATTTTCTTCAGGCGCCCCTGTGTCCCATGGTGTCTTCTTCCATAGCCAAATAAATTGTTTAGGCTCGAAGCTGTTATTTTACGATGACGAACTAGATAATGGAATATCGATGTCCAAAGATTCATGATCCGATGGAAACAAATTTCTACCTGGAGTGATGTCAAGTTCATTAAGAGAGGAAACCACACAATCAAGAATATTCTCGCGACGAGTAGGAAATAGGTTAAATTGACTGACCCCTAATCCTTGGGTAAACATATCTAAAAACCAGTCATCGCTAGGACATTTACCTACACCCGTCCTAGGGTCAAACCAATCTATTGATAAATTAAAATCACCAGAAAGAACAATATTACATTCATTAAGGGCTGCAAGCACAGAATCCCTTCAATTTTCGAGCTCAGAAATAGGAGAGTTTTTGTGCGGTCTATAGTAACATTATTTATCTTACGCAGTGGCGGCGGTTGGACGTTAAAAGTGGGGGGGGGGGGGCAAGACATGATCTCAATATTTGTATATCAATGTTAGTTTTCCTGGTTTCTTCTAACATTTTGTTTGACGAAGGTTGTATAACTATTAGGATACTCTCTTTTCCAGTTAAAATACCGTATATCGTGTTTCATATTTTTTAAAAGTAAATTGGCAAGAGCAACGCAAGTAGATACTAGCCCTTTTTACTCTTAAACAAGGAAGGTGTAAGAAGAGATTTGATTCCTTGATCAAGAACAAATTTAAAATTCTGTCTGGAAAATTGTGTGATCAGATTAGGGGCCTATTTAATAACAAATTTGCAAAACAAATAAACAGAAAAAATAATATTAATCGAATAGTAATGAAAAATGAGGCTTGTTTTGCAAAAGTTACATTGAAACCGGGGATTAATGAACAACTTATATTTTTAATTCCACACATGCTATTAAATGCATGTTATTACTCTTAGAAAGATAGTAAATACTACAAGCATATGCTGCGACATTTAAAGAAGTATTTTTGCAGCTTCCCGAAGCATGTTCGTTGTATGTACAGTTTTCACTTCCTTGGAATACGTACATCAAAACTCAACAATACTTACAAGTTAGAATCACTCCAGTTATACAAAATAATCCTAAAACATAGAATTGTGTTGAATTCACAAATTCACTAAATTTAATTGTATAGGGGAAGTCAGTTGAATATGAGCATAGTTAATGAAAATACTATTATATCTCAAAAATGTTGCATTACAGAAAGAAAACAGTCTCACTAAAAGAAGGCCTTATCTTTCGTCTACAAACGCTGAAAAGTACGAGGTTATACATACTTTTGTTCGTGAGTAATAAACAGATAAATAAGGTAGGTGCGCAGTGCTCATATTTTCCGTAGTACAGGGGTAATATGAGCACTTCGTAGGGCAAATATAAGTAGTATTTCCTTTTTAATATTTTCACATAAAATGCAAAGCAGATACAAAAACATGTACAAAAGAAGAAATAAAACGTAAATGATCACAATAACGAGCAAAAGATAGTTGTACATACACGTAAAACACAGTTCATTTCAAGAGTCCTGTCTATTGGTGTGACGTAAATATGTAGGCATTAAATCTGGTACAATAATCACAAACAAAAAACTCAGGGCGCTGAACGTTCACACAAAGAACATGATACCAGTCTTGGCACATATCACACTTGATCAATTCTTACCCTTTGGAGTCTCTACTAATTTTTTTCCCCCACAAATATCACAGACTCATTTTCCTCACACTGTGTGGATGAGACTGTCCTCTTTCTTGGCGCAGCATTTCTGGCGTTTTCTTTAATGAAATTATTATAATCCACTTGAGCTTTAGATTTATTTGTGGATGTCTACGAGCTTTAGATTTATTTATAGATGTCTACTTGTTCACCTTCTCCGCACGCATAGACTGTGACAACACCTATCCCACACAGGGCTGGGGCGATAGACTGGAAATGGATGAAATGTATCCAAGCTGATTATGAACTTGAAGACTGTAGAATTTATATCATCCATGTTATTACAAATTATGTTATTACAGAATGTCTACTTTAGTAAACATCTGCAAAAACTCCTCACATCCATTTCTTTCATTTCTTTCAAAAGAAATATGTGTGCCCATATTAAACTGAATTCAAAAGCTCACATTTCACTGACTGTTAATGATATTTTAATGTGTTGTGGTTGACAACTCTTTTTATAGAAAAGAAGTAAACAAAAGACTGACGTTGTGTTCCTAGATAGATCTGACTATAAATCCAGTGACAAATTATATATAACGCATAGATACCAAGTTTTAGCTTATTATCCATTACCCTGATTTAATTATAGCTCTAAAAAGCTACACTTTTTTATTCTCCGTACCTGTAAACTTGTTTCTTATTTCACAAAAACTGAAGCGAACGAACTTGGGCTACTCTCTGCAAATTCATGAAACTCCAAACAATGCTATGAACTTCGTTGTTTTCCTCTTGTGCAAGGTATAGATGTGCTGTGTGAGTTTAAGCTTCGTGTTGCTCATATTTTCGGACTGCTCATATTAAACTGACTTCCCCTATACAAAATTGTATATGTACACCCCTAAACTCGTATATTACACTGCAAACATTGCCGCGCCTTTTACATGGGAAACCCGGGTTCGGTTCCTGGCAGAAGCTCATGTGGTTCGTATTCCACGTTAATCAGTAGGTCCTCGTCACATATAGCCTCACTACTGAACGGGATGTTAAACTCAAAAAAAAAATCAAATCAAAATATTTCTTAGTATTAGAAAGATGAAAAGACATTTTAGAAACTTTCGATTTTTGTGCAATTAAAGAATAACTTGTGATTCATAAGTTGTGAAGGATTTCTTGTTTTGTACGAAATGTTGTCTCAATTTGTATCAAAGCGGCTGACTAACATATTGAGCCCTTGTAAGAAGAATGAAAATACACTCGAATTATGGCGCTCCAATAGGTTAATTTTTGGACCCTTGTGAACCTGGCCCCCCCACCTCTCGGTACAAACGATTTCCGCATATCAATAAAAAGTACTTCGTTTGTACCGGTTTGTACCGCAAATATTTTTGTTTGTACTGTACTGCAGTATGAGAAATTAAGAAAACAAAGTGGGGGGGGCCAACTTCACGCAGCCCCCCCACATTGTCCTAGGATCGATTTAATTGGCTCATTTGAAAGATTTTCGTTTGTACCGGATTGTACCGTAGTTTGTTTCGTTTGTACCGTTCTGAATTATGAAAAATTAACGAAACAAAATGGGGGCCCAGAACAAACAGGCCCCAAATCACGACTTAATACACCTGGTACACATGATTTTTGTATGTCATATGAAAGTACTTGGTTAGTACCGGATTGTACCACAAAGAGTTTTATTTTAGCCGTAATAAATTATGAAAAATTAAGAAAACAAAATTGGGGGGGCTGTGTGAACCTGGCCCCCCCACCACGTTGTATAAACGATTTAGTTGGCTCATTTGAAAGATTTTCGTTTGTACCGGATTGTACCGTAGTTTGTTTCGTTTGTACCGTTCTGAATTATGAAAAATTAACGAAACAAAATGGGGGCCCAGATCAAACAGGCCCCCAAATCACGACTTAATACACCGGGTACCCATGATTTTTGTATGTCATATGAAAGTACTTGGATAGTACAGGATTGTACCACAAAGAGTTTTATTTTAGCCGTAATAGATTATGAGAAATTAAGAAAACAAAATTAGGGGGCTGTGTGAACCTGGCCCCCCCCACCACGTTGTATAAACGATTTAGTTGGCTCATTTGAAAGATTTTCGTTTGTACCGGATTGTACCGTAGTTTGTTTCGTTTGTACCGTTCTGAATTATGAAAAATTAACGAAACAAAATGGGGGCCCAGATCAAACAGGCCCCCAAATCACGACTTAATACACCGGGTACCCATGATTTTTGTATGTCATATGAAAGTACTTGGATAGTACAGGATTTTACCACAAAGAGTTTTATTTTAGCCGTAATAGATTATGAGAAATTAAGAAAACAAAATTAGGGGGCTGTGTGAACCTGGCCCCCCCCACCACGTAGTACAAACGATTTAGTTGGCTCATTTGAAAGATTTTCGTTTGTACCGGATTGTACCGTAGTTTGTTTCGTTTGTACCGTTCTGGATTATGAAAAATTAACGAAACAAAATGGGGGCCCAGATCAAACAGGCCCCCAAATCACGACTTAATATACCAGGTACCCATGATTTTTGTATGTCATATGAAAGTACTTGGTTAGTACAGGATTGTACCACAAAGAGTTTTATTTTAGCCGTAATAGATTATGAAAAATTAAGAAAACAAAATTGGGGGGCTGTGTGAACCTGGCCCCCCCACCACGTTGTATAAACGATTTAGTTGGCTCATTTGAAAGATTTTCGTTTGTACCAGATTGTACCGTAGTTTGTTTCGTTTGTACCGTTCTGGATTATGAAAAATTAACGAAACAAAATGGGGGCCCAGATCAAACAGGCCCCCAAATCACGACTTAATATACCAGGTACCCATGATTTTTGTATGTCATATGAAAGTACTTGGTTAGTACAGGATTGTACCACAAAGAGTTTTATTTTAGCCGTAATAGATTATGAAAAATTAAGAAAACAAAATTGGGGGGGCTGTATGAACCTGGCCCCCCCCACCACGTAGTACAAACGATTTAGTTGGCTCATTTGAAAGTTTTTGTTTGTACCGGATTGTACCGTAGTTTGTTTCGTTTGTACCGTCCTGGATTATGAAAAATTAACGATACAAAATGGAGGCTCAGATGAAACAGGCCCTGAAATCACGACTTAATACACCGGGTACACATGAGTTTTGTATGTCATATGAAGGTACTTTTTTAGTAGCGGGTTGTAACACAATGAGTTTTAGTTTGATTTAGATTTAGGTTTGTGGGTTAAACTGGCCCGCACAACTTATTTTTCATTAAAATTCAAATCAAAACTATATCAAATATTTTTACCCGATATGTTCAAATTTGTAACGCCAAAATTAAAGTTTGTACCCTCATCAATTTCGAAAAAGGTTGGATTTTTGATAACTGGTGGAGCAGAGCCTCACAACTATTTTTCTTTCCAATTCGAATCAAAATGACATAAATTGGTACCCCATACTTACCAATTTGTACCACCAAATTAGAACTTGTACTTCTACCAATTTCGAGAAATTTTAGTTTTGATGGCGGGTCAAACTGGATTGCACAACTTATTTTTCTTTGAAATTCGAATCATAACGGTATCGAAAAATTTGGATCATAACGGTACCCATTATGCGCCCACTTGTACCATGAAAATTAGAATTTGTACACACTACTTATTTCGACAAAATTGGGATGTAATGGAGGATCAGTGGATCAGCATGACCACAACTGGCCTACACAACACATTTTTTTTAAAATTTGAATGAAAACTGTATTAAAACTTTGTAAACAATATATACCAATTTGTACCTGCAAAACTATGATTTGCACCCTCACCAATTTCGCGAGAATTGAATTTTTAATGACGAGTCAAGTAGGCTTGCACACTTTTTCTTCCCAATTCAAATCAAAACGGTACCAGAATTCTGTACCCAATGTGTACCAATTTGTAACACCAAAATTAGAATTTATATCCCAAGAAATTTCGTGGAGCGTGGCAAGTCACGTCAGACAGAATTTTGTTGGCAGGTCAAACTTGCTCACACAACTTATTTTTCTTTCCAATTTTAATCAAAATTTTTCAAAAATTTGTACCCTATATGTTCAACTTTTTCAACAAAACTTAGAATTTCTAGCCCCATCAATTTCGAGGAACTTGAGAAACTTTCGAGGGGCTTGAACTGGCGAGCACAAAACTTTTTGCTTCCTAATTCGAATCAAAACTGTACCAAAAACTTGTAGCCAATATGTAACAACTTGTATCACCAAATCTAGAATTTGTACAGCAACCAATTTCAAGAAATATGAATTAAATTGCAGGTCAAACTGGCCGGCCAACTTATTATTGTTTCAAATTCGAATCAAAACCTCACCAAAAATTTGAACAAAATATGTACCAATTTGTAACGCCGCAATTAGAATTTGTACCCCAACTAATTTCGAGAAATTATAATTTCTGGTGGCGGGTGAAACTGGCCCGTATAACTTATTTTTCTTCGCAATTCGAATGAAAACGGTACCAATAATGTGTACTCGATATGTATCAATTTCTACCTATAAAATTAGAATTTGTACCCTCACCGATTTGGAGAAATTTGAATTTTCAATGCTGGAGCCAACTTAACGTCGAAACTTGGCTCGCGCAACACATTTGGTTTATGAATTCGGATTAAAATGTTACCAAAAGTTTGTGGCAAGTATGTACCAGTTTGTACTCTCAAATTTAGAATTTCCAACCTTACCAATTTCTAGAAATTTAAATTTTCATTGCAATCTTCCTGGGCATGGCAATCCTTTTTTTTTTTTGTATTCAATCAAAATAGTATTCGATTCGAACGAGAACGTGCAAACAAATTTCCCCGCAATAAATAAAAACGGAACGGAAATTTGCTTATGATTTGCATGAGCAAAATCATGTACGAATAAAGATTAGAAATTGTTATTCAACGAAGGGCCAATTTATCACCAAGTCAACTCTTCCAGGCCAAAGGCTTATTCAGAATTCATATGAATTTGTCCAAATTTTTTAGACAATTTGTAACAAAAAAATATTACATTGTACCTGCACCAATTCAATAAATCTGAAATGCTTACTCAAATGTGTGTATCTATTTGATCTCAAGGTAAACCAGAGAAACGCATTTTTTTTAAATTCGACATCACTACTTCGCAAATGAATTTGTTACTATTTCCATTAAACATTTTAACTCTGGAGTGTATTATTGATGGTAACTGAATTTGTAAAAATTTGTATAAGCAAAATTAGAACTTAGACTCTGTTTTCGAAACGGAGATATGAGTGAATAGAGACGATTTCACAGAACTGATCCTCTGAATGAGTTCTATAATAAAATTAATATTATCCATGATCACAAATGGTTGGAGAAAAAAATCACCCACTCATAAATATTTTGGAGTCCCCAACATATGTAGATGTTTGACTCTCTCTCCCCCAACCAAGTTGTTTTGTGATAATGCTTTCCTTTATTCTTTCTAACATTTGGTACACTGTAGAAAAATATTAAAATAATTTTGTATTCGGTGTTTATAAATGGCGCAAACTAATATCTATTTGGCACAAATTTTTGGTAACATTTTGATTCGAATTAATAAAAGAAATGTGTTGGCCGAGCCAGGTTTCGACGTCAAGTTGGATCGAGCATTGAGAATTCAAATTTCTCAAAATTGGTAGTTGCACAAATTCTAATTTTTGTGGTACAAATTGGTACATATTAGGTACATATTTTCGATACCATTTCGATCCGAATTGAAAAGAAAATAAGTTGTGGGGACCAGCTTGACGTTGCCACCAAAAATTCAAATTTCTCGAAATAACTGGGGATACAAATTTAATTTTGGTGGTACAAATTGGTACATATTGAGTACAAATTTTTGATACTGTACTGATTCGAATTGGAAAGATAAGCAAGTTATGCAGGCAGCTTGAACCGCCAACATAAATTCAAATTTCTCGATATTGGTGGAGGTACAAATTCTAATTTTGGTGGTATAAATTGGTACATATTGGGTACAAATATTTGGTCCACCATCAAGAATTCTAATTTCTCGAAATTAGTGGGGGTAGAAATTCTAATTTTGTTGATACAAATTTCTACATATAGGGTACAAATTTTTGGTACCGTTTCGATTCGAACTAGAATGAAAAAAAGCAGTGGAGGAAAAATTTTTCCTCCACAAAAATTCAAATTTCTCCAAATTAGTTGGAGTATAACTCTAATTGTCGTCGTACAAATTGGTACATATTAGATACCAACATTTAGTGCCATTTTGATTCGAATTGGAAGGGAAAAGAGTTGTTCGGCTCTGCTTCACCCGTTATATATGAAAATTTCATTTTTGTCGAAATTAGTGAGGGTACAGATTATAATTTTGACGGTACAAATCGTTACATATAGGGTACAGGTGTTTGGTACAGTTTTGATTCAAATTTTAAAGAAAAATAAGTTGTGCGGATCAGTCTAACCCGCATATCTAAATTCGTATTTCTCGAAATTGGTGGAGATATAAATTCTAATTTTGATACTGCAAATTCGTAAATATTGGCTACAATTTTTTGATACCGTGTTGATTCGAATTTGAAAGAAAAATAAGTTGCCCAAGCCAGCATGATCCTCCATCAAAAATTCAAACTCCTAGATATTGATGCGGGTGCTAATTCTAATTTTAGTGGTATGAATTGGTACAGATCTGGTACAAATTTTTGGTCCCGTTTTGATTCGAATTGTAAAGAAAAATAAGTTATGAGGGTAACTTCGATCCGCCGTCTAAAATTCACAATTCTCGAAATTGGTGGGAGTACAAATCTAAATTTTGTGGTACAAATTGCGTACAAATTTTTGGTAACGCCTTGCTTGGAATCGGAAAGAAAAACAAGTTGTGCAGGCCAGCGTGACACATCAAAAATTTAAATTTGTAGAAATTGGTGGGAGTAAAAATTCATACAATTTTTTTGATATTTTCATTCGAATTGAACAGAAAAATTTGTTGAGTGGGCCTGTTTGACTCACCATCAAAAATTAATATTTCTCGAAACTCATGGGGGATCAAATTGTAATTTTCGTAATAAAAAAATAGTACATATTGGTTACAAATTTTTGGTGCCGTTTCGATTCAAATTCGAAAGAAAAAGAGTTGTGCGGGCCAGTTTGATCCGCCAATAAAAATTCATGTTTGTCGAAATTGGTGCTAGTACAGATTATAATTTTGGTGCTACAAATTGGTATATATTGGGTACAAATTTTGGTAACGGTTTAGTTGGAATTGAGAAGAAAAATGACTTGTGCTGTCCAGATTGACTTCCCAACAAAAGTTCAATTTTCTCAAAAAATATTCGGGGTACAATTTTCAATTTTTGTGGTACAGATTGGTGCATATTGGGTACAAGTTTTGGTAGTTTTTTGCTTCGAATTGAAAAGGAAAATAAGTTCTCCAGCCCAGCCTGACGCGCCATTAAAAATTCAAATTCCTCGAAATTGATGGCGGTGCAAATTCTAACTTTGATGCAATAAATTGATACATATTGGGTACAAATTTTTGGTGACGTTTTGATTCGAATTTGAAAGAAAACAAACATGTGCGGGCCAGGTTGACCTGCCATGACAAATTCAAATTTCTCGAAAGTCATATGTATCCTGTGTTTTAAAACTTGATTAGAATGTTTGCTTGAATTGGGACCCCAGTTTGTTTCGTTAATTTAACATAATCTAAGGCGGGAAAAACGAAACAAACTACGGTACAATCCGGTACAAACGAAAATCTTTCAAATGATTCAACTAAATCGTTTGTTCAACATGGTGGTGGGCCAGGTTAACACAGACCCCCAATTTTGTTTCCTTAATTTATCATAACCTGTTACGGTTAAAGTAAAACTCTTTGCCGTAGAATCCGGTACTATCCAAGGGCTTTAATATGACATACAGAGGTCATGTGTATCTGGTGTATTAAGTCGTGATTTGAGAGCCTGCTTGAGCTGGGCCCCCATTTTGTTTCGTTAATTTTTCATAATCCAGAACGGTACAAACGAAACAAAGTACGGTACAATCCGGTACAAACGAAAATCTTTCAAATGAGCCAACTAAATCGTTTGTACTACGTGGTGGGGGGGCCAGGTTCACACAGCGCCCCAATTTTGTTTTGTTAATTTTTCATAATCTATTACGGCTAAAATAAAACTCTTTGTGGTACAATCCTGTACTAATCAAGTACTTTCATATGACATACAAAAATCATGGGTACCCGGTGTATTAAGTCGTGATTTAGGGGCCTGTTTGATCTGGGCCCCATTTTGTTTCGTTAATTTTTCATAATCCAGAACGGTACAAGCGAAACAAACTACGGTACAATCCGGTACAAACGAAAATCTTTGAAATGAGCCAACTAAATCGTTTGTACTACGTGGTGGGGGGGCCAGGTTCACACAGCCCCCCCAATTTTGTTTTCTTAATTTTTCATAATCTATTACGGCTAAAATAAAACTCTTTGTGGTACAATCCTGTACTATCCAAGTACTTTCATATGACATACAAAAATCATGGGCACCTGGTATATTAAGTCGTGATTTGGGGGCCTGTTTGATCTGGGCCCCCATTTAGTTTCGTTAATTTTTCATAATCCAGGACGGTACAAACGAAACAAACTACGGTACAATCCGGTACAAACGAAAATCTTTCAAATGAGCCAACTAAATCGTTTGTACAATGTGGTGGGGGGGCCAGGTTCACACAGCCCCCCAATTTTGTTTTCTTAATTTTTCATAATCTATTACGGCTAAAATAAAACTCTTTGTGGTAATATCCTGTACTAACCAAGTACTTTCATATGACATACAAAAATCATGGGTACCTGGTATATTAAGTCGTGATTTGGGGGCCTGTTTGATCTGGGCCCCCATTTTGTTTCGTTAATTTTTCATAATCCAGAACGGTACAAACGAAACAAACTACGGTACAATCCGGTACAAACGAAAATCTTTCAAATGAGCCAACTAAATCGTTTGTACTACGTGGTGGGGGGGCCAGGTTCACACAGCCCCCCAATTTTGTTTTCTTAATTTTTCATAATCTATTACGGCTAAAATAAAACTCTTTGTGGTACAATCCTGTACTAACCAAGTACTTTCGTATGACATACAAAAATCATGGGTACCCGGTGTATTAAGTCGTGATTTGTTGGCCTGTTTGATCTGGGCCCCCATTTTGTTTCGTTAATTTTTCATAATCCAGAACGGTACAAACGAAACAAAGTACGGTACAATCCGGTACAAACGAAAATCTTTCAAATGAGCCAATTAAATCGATCCTAGGACAATGTGGGGGGGGCTGCGTGAAGTTGGCCCCCCCACTTTGTTTTCTTAATTTCTCATACTGCAGTACAGTACAAACAAAAATATTTGCGGTACAAACCGGTACAAACGAAGTACTTTTTATTGATATGCGGAAATCGTTTGTACCGAGAGGTGGGGGGGCCAGGTTCACAAGGGTAATTTTTGGGCCATTTTTCGTGGTAATTAAAACGCAATTCCTGTAGCTTTCTTAACTGAACCGGAAGACAACCAATACGTACTCACGGGACGGCAAATATTTCATGGCACAATTATTATTCTATGAACCATTAATAGATACAAAAACTTAATATTTCCAAATGAAACTATATATATTAATGGGTCATTTCAAAAAGTGGGGGGCAACTGCCCCCCCTAATCGCCACCCATGATCTTACGTATGGAATTGTCTAATCCGTTATTGTTAGACTTGTAATTTTACTTTGTATACCTTAGCAGTGTTGACTTTATTACATTGTATGTCCATACCATTCTGTATTAATACTGCTGACATAATATTTTCCACTATCTTGCTGTTAATATACAGGGTGTCCATAAAGTCTTTTGCCACCCCTGAAACTCGGAAACGGTGAAATATGTCAAAACGGGAAAACACGTATTTAATCATTTCTAAAGTACCACGTATTGAGGGAAACAAAGTTGTCCCAGGGTCCCTCGGAGGGTCCAGCTCAAAATTCTCAAATGGTAAGGGGGTCAAGTAGTATATCGTTTGAAAGCTATTTTCAAAAAAAAAAAAAAAAAAAAAAAAAGACGATGGAATAAGTTTCGACGCTCTACAGTAAACATGTACAAAATGGCGACAGGTCAAAATGTTAATAAAGTTTGCATTGAAAAATCTTTGGCCACCCGTAGAAATCTGAAATGGATCAACAGCTATCAAAACTGAAAAACACGTATGTCATCATTTCAAAAGTAACGCGTATTGAGGGAAACAAAGTTGCCGCAGGGTCCTAGACGGGGTCCAACTCAAAATTTTCAAATGGCAAGGGGGTCAAGTTGTATATCGTTCGAAAGCTATTGTTAAAAGAAGGAAGATGGGACAAGTCTTGTGTTTCAATACCAACCCTGTGTGAAATGGCGGTGGGATTAAAATGTTAACATGGCTTTCATCGAGAACTCCATAGTCACTTCCAATGATCCGACACGGTAAAACATAAGGTGTCAAAACGCTAAAAGTTTTTTTTCTTTCTTATTTGTAAAGTACAGCTTTTCGATGTGCAAATATTTGTCCCAAAATCCTTGCAGCTTCCCAAGTGGGGTCCAACTTAAACTTTGCGAAGAGGAAAAGAATCAGGTTGTTTGAAAGTTATTGGTACAAGTTCGGAATGGCTATGCAAACCGTGTCTGAAAGAACAAGGATTGGATGAACTGAGAGATATGTAAACAGTCACATCTATCGAAAGGTTTAATTAACTAGATGCAATGTCTGCATTACTAATTGAGACAATACTATTTCAAGCAGTAGTGCGCCTACTACTACTTCGGACGCTATTACTAATATTCCTATTACAAGTAGTATTAATATTATTAGTATTACTAGAATTTGCGTTACACATACCTTATGCAAGAAAATGCTCGAAGTGAGCCCCATTTATCCCTTGGCAGTAGAAAAGACGATTATGAAACGTCTCGAACATTTGTGAACGTTTCTGGTGAAATATCCCTACATGCTGTTGTTATTCTTCGCTTCAGGTCTTCTAGACTTATAGGTTTTGTTTTGTATACAACGGATTTGAGGTATCCCCACAGAAAAAAGTCATTGGGAGATAAATCAGATGATCTTGGTGGCCATTCAATGGAACCACGACGACCTATCCACCTTTGGGGTAAGTAGTGTTAAGATATTCACACTGCTTGAAAATAGTGTGCAGGACATCCATCTTGTTGGAACCAAATAGCGCCTACATCATACTCAGAAAATCCGTTTTCATCTAATGCATTTTCTACCAAATCTGTTATTAAGGGATCTATTGTATCCCTTAAAATTTGTAGCTACAGATTGCCGCTAAGAGTTTCATCAATGAACAGAGGAACAACTATGTGATTCCCCAAGATTCCTGCCCACACATTGATTTTGTGGGGTCTTTGACTGTTCTCGTAGATTTGGGTATTTTTTAGTATGTTTACCTTCTAACTACTCCAAACACAGCTTTGAAGTCAAAAATTCTGATCCCGACCATGTCCTCTACACCCCCCTTTATTGACTGGACTAACAGACAAAGATTGTCTTAACATTTTCAGTCCCTCGCAATTTCACACAGGGTTGGTATAGCCACAAGACTTGTTTCATCTTCCTCCTTTTAACAATAGTTTTCAAACGGCCATTTGCAACTTTTGTGTTGGATTCCGTCTTGGACCCTCCGAGGGCCCCTGGGGCAACTTTGTTTCCCTCAATACGTGTTACTTTTGAAATGATGACATACGTGTTTTTCAGTTTTGATAGCTGTTGAGCCATTTCACATTTCTAGGGGTGGCCAAAGATTTTTCAGTGCAAACTGTATTAACATTTTGACCTGCCGCCGTTTTGTACATATTTACTGTAGAGCGTCGAAACTTATTCCATCGCCTTTCTTTTGAAAATAGCTTTCAAACGATATACTACTTGACCCCCCTTACCATTTGAGAATTTTGAGCTGGACCCTGGGGCAACTTTGTTTCCCTCAATACGTGGTACTTTAGAAATGATGAAATACGTGTTTTCCCGTTTTGACATATATTTCACCGTTTCCGAGTTTTAGGGGTGGCAGAAGACTTTATGGAAGCCCTGTATAAATATCTAATATTTATATATTTTTTTTAAATGTATGTAATACTTATGCAATCAATCAATATGTAACACTTTATAAACAAAAAATTGGAGTTGGTTTCACACGTGACTGCCTTCGTATGTCTATACGATTAACCCGGAAATTTAGGCTGCAGGGTAAAGCCACTTTTACTATTTTGTGATTATTCACCATTAATACTGACGGTTGTGTTTTGTCTTCTTTACAACTGTTACATTTCAGTTTTTAAGAGTTCTAAAATCTTTAGTATAGTTTATGCTGCTTCTTAATTCACATTAATAAACATAATGCACACACGCATTGTCAGACACACAGATTGAGTTATCTGCAATATTTATTCATACAATTAGCATGAGACAAAAGCATCATATAATTATGAAAAACGCTTTGTCCGCTTATTTTTCTAACACCAACATCCCAATCATGTTTACGGTAAAGCAGCAGTGGTTTCGACCTTACAAATCTTGAGCTTTCACCTGCACCAAAACCCAGTATCCATGAAACTTTCTTTGCAATAAAGCACGAAATTACATCGATCTTTTTCATGAATATATCTGTAGTCGTAACTTTCCCGGTCACTCAGGTGATTACTTCGTCCATTATCACAACAAATTTCCAGCAACCACCAGTTTAGGGGACGCTCGTACAACCTTCTGCTCATGCTCTTTTGCTCCGCAATATGGTGTTAAAGCATATACAGTTTGAAGAATCAATTGGTGTGTGTAATCATTTGGTCATAGCACGCTATGGACAAGGGTTCTCAGAAGTCACCATGTCCCGTATCTTCTTTAACACAAGTCTTCACTGACGCTCTTCTTGGAAGTGATATCCTTGCTCATGTGGGCTGTGAAGGAGAATATTGTGTATAGTTTAACTATAACACTAGCAATGCCTGTTTTACCACACAACCGCTGTTCCGAGTCTGACACTGTTCTACTATGGAAAAAAAAAGGAAAAGAAAAGAAAAAAAACTTGCATGGGAAAGAGCTATGATGATCCTTCCTAAAAGCAATTTTTGGCGGCACTTTCATCATTACACCTTCATCTAATTATTATACAACAGTTGAGAGTCTGATTCATGTATGCATCCAGTTTTGTACTCTGTAAACCTCGGTTTGACAGGTGTCGCTGTCTGCAAATTATTCGGGTGGAAAAATATCAGCCTCAGTATATTTCTAGCTAACATCTAACTTGCTGCCCTCCAATCATCACAGATGTTCAATAGGCTGGTCAGCCTGTTTACCTTGTCATAAATATGAACAAAAGTGCGTACGAGAAAAAGATGTCTCATAGCATTCAGACTTCGATGATCAATCACTACATTCAAGCAAGTTTGTCATATACTCGCTTTATCAAAAAAAAAAAAAAAAAAAAAAAAAAAAAATTGTAATCAGTGTTACTTTCAACTGTTCACAACAAAATTTTAGCCACGCGCGAGGTTTGCCTGGACACAAAAAATCAAGAGATATCATTTTGAAAGATTGTGCAATACAGCCAAAGGAAAACTCAGAAATTACGCAGGTAGATTTAACCTAAGGGACTAGTATGACGCTGACTATGCATATGGATTTTAGTACACTGCTTGACAATTGCTAGGAAACAAACACTGCATCATCCTGCTTTATTGTCAAAAAATGACTGGGATCTTCCGGCATGCAAAGAATCAGGATGCGATAAACAATCAAAACAGTAATGCAGACGAGAGAGGAGGCATGAACAGCAAGTTGTACAGTAAGTACAGAGAATTCTGGACAAATTACTAAGGTATATGACCATCTCACACAGCACAGTATCCTTCACATCCACTTGTCATGCTGTCGATGAGTGTTCAAGAAAATATGTAGTATGTTGTCCCATTCTTCTCTGGGCAGTTTTCACAGTCTCGACGATCCACGGTGATAGATTCCTCTGTACAAGTCGCCTTCCAAGAGCATCCCAGGCATGTTCGATAGAATTAAAATTTGTGGAATATGCTAGCCAATCCCAGCATTTAGTGTCCTCTTTCCAGTATATGTAATTTGAGCAGGTATGTATGGGTACGTGTTATCATCTATGTAAACTAAATCAGCACCACGGAAAAGTCAAACATTCTTTTAGTATCTCAGTAAGACACCACTCTCCAGTAACGGATCCTGCATCGAATGTGTACAGTGGTAGTATTCCGCCAATTTTCACTACGTTCGCCCCCAACTTCAAACCTAAGTAAGTGTTATATTTACGGATTGTGCTGCAGATGAAATCGTGCTTCCCATTCTCTCACACAACGCGATGTCCTGAATCCTTGTCGAACAGAACCATAATTCCTCTGAAAAAATACCATTGAACTATCTCCTCTTGGCTCCGGACATGAGTTTCCTATATCACTGTAATCTGCCACAACGATGGTTAGGGGGTTAATGGAGCACAATTCACTGGCTTCCAGGCCAAGCATACAACCTAATACCACTCATTATGAAATAGCTTTGGGGAACAAAATGACACCAGAAGCATCGACAAATGTGTGAGCAATTTGGAATGGAAATCAGATAAGACTTTTTTGCCAACTGTCCTACACACCAATCTGTCGAACTCTTGTACAATCCGCGGCAAAAAACCTGCAACATGAGGATATAAGTTTATTGTGAAACTACACCTAACAGCACAGGGAATGAACATAACGTCTAAGTGGAACGAATCACGCCAAGATAAACCTCGGCCTCCTCGCGTGCACACTTATTTTGGAGCAAAAGACTTCGTCATTTCACAATAAACTTATATGCTCATGTTGTAGGTTTTTTGCCGCGGATTGTACATCTTTTACCAACTAAGCTATGCATACGCACAACTGTTCTTCTTGCAACAGGGGCTCTCTGAAGTCGGGAAATGACATATATGCTCATCACTCATACAACCTCTATGTCACTTTGACCTCACTCAAACTAACCAAGCTCAGTTAGTGTAGTGGCTCAGCAAAACGAAGACCCGGGTTTAATTCCCATCTAAGTTAGGCACTTTTAAACTTTTTGAATTTTTAATGGTTACCGTAAAGAAATGAAATTCAGTAATACCACTACGCTTAATTCGATACGTGCTTGTTCACGTGTATTCACTATTTACTAATGATTAACATATTTTACTAAGTTAGAGTATATTAAGAACACATATACTAGCTGCGCTAACTTCACCGTAAGAATAAGATAGAAGTAATTTGATTTCGATTTGAGTTTAGCGTCCCTTTCAGCAGCAAGGCTTAATGAGACGTGAACCTACGGCTTAACGTACGATCCGAACCATATGAGCTTCCACCGGAAATCGAACCTGGGTTTCCAGCGCCAAAGCCATACACAACCACGAGGGAACTCCGGTAAAACTTGTGACAGGAATCATATTCATTAACAAAAGATCTAGTAATGGAATTTTGACAACAGATTGCAAAATAAAACAACAATTATATTATAAAAAATATTTTGTAATTGCAAAACTTTTTTTACAAATATAGATACAAAATACAATGTTGAAATAGTAAATACTTAAGTCAAAGAAATATGTATATATATGAGAAAACAAATTCATTAAAATTTTCATTAGCAAATAAGGTAACATCACTTCCTAACTGACAAAATAAATAACAATGAACATTACCTGATACCTCTCTCAAGTTGCTACTAGACTGTATCACTCATCATGGAAAGCAGTTATTCATTTTATAATAGCGAAATTTGTATATCCATGGTTAAGCTCATTAAATACCTGCGTCACATTGGGTTCTGAGCTCCCTATTTCCATGGAAAGTTTTTTTTTTTTCCTTTCTTTTTCTTTAGAGCGGGAATTTTGGTGGTTCAATTCACAGACTCCTTCTCCATACGTATTTAAATGTTCCTTATTTTTGGGAATTCCAATTCTGTGATATACAAATTTTCGTGTGACATGTAAATTCATCTTTACATACAAAGAAGGAACATTAAAGAGACTTGAAACAAAATCCGTTTATTTCGAAGAAAAAGAATGAATATTTTCTCAATATGGACCAATGGGTTGAAAAGAGAAATGGACCAGGTATTTACTGGCGAGATGTTGTGAATGATGACAATTATAGGATAGCCGAAAACTTGACCAATATTACAAAAATCACACAATTCTTATCTTTTCATTTTAGGCTGCATTAGATGATGATACAATAAAGTGAGTTGAAACCATCATTTTATGTGGGCGTGAGGGGTATTCTGTCCAAGATGTCGCTTCTGAGTTTCAACAGGCAAGATCCTATATCAATGTATATTCCACACCAAATTACTTCTGAAGTTTAAGACGACGGGCCCAGGTCTACATACCTACGTCTGATAAGGTGCGCAATTCAGTTCTTACAAAACCCATTGCTGCTTTCTTATGTCAATGCGCCGAACATAAAAGGAATTGCCACTATCCCCAAACTAATGGACCTTGCTTCAGTGGTTCCTGCAAAATGATACCCAATTAACTTTGACAGTGCAGAGTTACTAACTTTATGAGAGTTTATACAGACCTTGAACTGATCGCATAGATGCCATCGAGTAGGCCCCGAGTTTGTCTAACTTTAAGCTTTTGGATTTTGCGATTTGGAAATATTAAGTCCCGGACAGTAGGGCTCGATCTTTATTAGGATAGTCCTTATTTTTTGACTTACGAGTTTCTTTTGAGTCTCATTCTCTCCCCCTCCCCCTAAAATGGTTCTATATCGGACCAAAGTAACCCATGAGAAAAATTAGCTCAATTGAATAATATTAAATGGTATTCAAGCAACTTCAAGCTTTGAATGCATTTGCAGTATACAATATGAGGCAATGGTGCTTTAAAGTTTGGAAAGCCAATTGTAAGTTGATGAACATATATTATGAAGGTAGTAACTATTAAATTGCCTTCATAATGATTAGAGTTAAGTTGGAAATAAGATCTTGTTTGTGTAGTGAAATGCTACTCCAAAACAATAAGCACACAGCTCCTCCTACTAAAATACTTTGGAAATGAACCCATGATGGTAATACACAGAAACTATACAGGCTGGTACTCTACCTCAATTACCCCTAGCGAAGATACGATGTTACTTCTAGTCGTTTCAAAGTTAAGGTCGTTTGGTGCACTATTTAATATTATTCAATACAGCTATTTGTTTTTATTATTTTTGTGTGTGTGTGTGGGGGGGGGGGGGGGCTACTTTGGTCTAATATGGAACCATTTTAAGGGCCTGAGACTTAAAGAAACTCCGCAGAAGTCGAAATTTAAAGATCACCCTAACCTAGGTATATATACGAAAGCTGCTGCAAAAGTTTCTGCGAACTACTACTAACAGTGGCGCTAGTGTTTTGCTATTATAAAATTCGAAGAATAGATGTTTCTATGTTTAAATTATCTTTGATTGTTTATTTAAGCCTATTCGTTTATTTTTCACATCGATTTCAAGTAGTTGCTTTATGTGAGAAATGGAAATTCTTGTGAACGCTTTCGGGTTGTGATTTTTAAAATGATTTTAAATGTAATTTAATACCGAAACATTGCACAGAGCGACTGCAATTGGCTTCTGGGAATTAAGTACCATTCAAAAGGACTTGTGTACAATTTGTTTTCCGATTTCAGCATGACTACACATTTCTCAATGATGAATTTCGTGAAGATCGTCCATTCACCTTTGTTGCTGCAAGTAATGTTGTTGGTGTGCGTGAAATAATTGAGTGAGATCAGCATGCGACACGCCATGAGATTAGGGTATCCTTCACCATCGACATGAAAGCAACACATACGATTTTACATGATCACTTGAACGTACAGAAACTCTCAACCCTTGGATCTCACACATGACCGAAGCTCAAATCCAGACTCGTGTCAATTGAAGTAAAGAAATGCTCAAAAAATTCAACTGAGATAAGTCAAATTTGGCGTATCATATTGTAACAGAAGAAGAAACTTGGGACCTATTCATACGAACCCGAAACTAAACAGAAACTCAATGTTTGGGTTTGGAGGTGAGCCGAAACCAAGAAATTTTATTCGCGTGAGAGTGCTGCCAATCAAATGATTCCTTGTTTCTTCGGTTATACCGGACATGTGGAAACCATAGGTTTAAGAGATGGAAGGAGAATGCTGAGTGGTATGAACAATTTGTTTGCCAGAGGTCGTCAATGAATTGCATAAAATAAACCCAAATAGTAGCATGGTTCTTCACTACAAAACCCGCTCCCACTCAGCACACCAAACCGTTTATTTTTTGTCCAACGAAACTGCTGAATTTATGACTCATTGCCGTACTCACCTAATTTAAATGTCTTTCTTTTGTTCCCACTTATCAAAAAGTAAAATGCATGGTGAGCGATTTGTGTTGCCTGAAGCAGCTATTGACACATTCCGAACAGTGATTTCTCAGGTACTTCTTTAAACTGTTATTAAAAATAAACGAATAGGTTTAAATAAACAATCAACGATAATTTAAATACAGAAAGGTCTATTCTTCCCCACTTCATAACAGCGAAACATTAGCCCACTGTTAGCAGTTTGCAGAAACCTTTCTAGCAATCCTCGTGTACATATTATATTATATTATACTATACTATATTATATTATATTATATTATATTATATTATATTATATTATATTATATTATATTATATTATATGTACATGAGGATTGCTGGAAAGGTTTCTGCAAACTGCTAACAGTGGGCTAATGTTTCGCTGTTATGAAGTGGGGAAGAATAGACCTTTCTGTATTTAAATTATCGTTGATTGTTTATTTAAATCTATTCGTTTATTTTATACTGTGTAACCTATATATATACTGTGTAATCTAAAGGAAACGGATTAGTGAAAGTGAATGATTATAAACCCACTGATGGAATGAGAATATGGGAAAAGCCCGACAAAACTCACGAATGATGCTGTCCACAAGACTTTGATTTCTGCCTGCGAAAATAGGTTTCGCCGGAAGAAGCACACATAGAACATATTATGCTGCTCTTTATGCATTACGGGACTTACAGTCCACTCTGTACTTTTGTCCTTTAGACCTAGCTCAAAACTATACGAGTTGATGAATCCGACACCGCATCCGTCAAATCCTACGTGACTATCAACACGTTGTGCCTGTCATATATTTTACAGACCGATCTATTACCACTTTCGTATATTTAATACTTCATATTTTTTCCACTATGAGCAACACATTGGACCATCCATTAAGATAATGGGAGAGAGTACAAATTGAAGATAACCTACGAGGTTCTGTTACCTTATTTATTGAAAAAAAAAATGTATTTCTCTTTAATTTGATCCTTTGAAACAAGAAACGAATAATTCATTAACACTTTTATCACAAGTTCAAGAAGAATGTTTATATTATATACGCAAACAATATACTTTTTCTCTTCGCAAGTAATTTTTACAATGAATACTCTGTAAGTACGTGTTATCATCAGTACATAGAAATAAACGTTTTGGAAATATAACCTTTACAAAAATTCATAACGGATTAGGTTACAAATATATCGCAGTGCATACATAAGAATTTGTGTTTTGATCGAACATTATTATGCAAACAATGAGACTACTACATAGTAGCATCTCCACTGCATATAAACAGAAAATCATTATGAAACAAATATAATATTTTAAGGAAGTTTATAATAAAATGGCACGCCAAGATTTTGTGCACACAATTCTTTCTCTATCTGTCTCTGTACAACTATCTCCTTCATAGAATACATCTGGATTCTCAACACATGCACATACGAAAATTAACGATCACATGTGATTATTTAAATGAATTCATTTATTTATTTTTACCATTTGTCATAACTAAACGGAATTCTCATTGTAGCAAATAATAAGTTCATTTATCTAAAAAGCAGAAATTTCATCATGAATTAGCGTGATATGAATACAGTCGCAGAAACACAATGTCTACTGAAAACAAAAAAAAAAAAAAAAAAAAAACAAAAAAAAAACAAAAAAAAAAAAAAAAACTTCAACAAATACAAGAGCCACTCCATATATTTTGCAATACGCAAGTACTATACGAGATTAAGCAAGGTTTTTTTTTTTTTTTTTTCTCGTTACAGATGAGAGAACTGGAATATTGAAAACATACAGAACTATATTGTCCAATCTATGAATTTTGTGTAAAAGTGACATTTGTGATCAAAAGTGTGGTTGGAATGGAGCTCTCACGCAAAGCATTTTAAGCCATGATTTACTATGATTTTCGCGTTGACCTAAACGACAAAGACTGTCACCAAAGATTGAGGTCAGCGTTTGGGGATACCGCTCCGTGATACACAACAGTCTTTAGATGGTACAAAGACTTTCAAAGGGGTTGGAGGTCTTTGCAAGATGAAGCCCGTGAAGGAAGACCTCCGTGTTCAACAATGCCAGATTTAGTGGCTGCTGTGCAAGACATGGTCTCTAAAGATCCAAGGTATACCTATGCGATGATAGAGGAAGCACATAGCATTAGATCCTCGTCAGTGCACACAATTTTACACGAGCATCTCAAACTAAAAAAGGTAGTTTCCCGGTGGGTACCCCATCAATTGTCTGATTTCCAGAAAGCAGAGAGGGTCAGAATTGCTCGTAAAATCCTGGATATGTTAAACCAAGATGGACACCAGCTCTTTTCTGAAATTGTGACGGGTGATGAAACCTACATCCCATTTTATGACTGCCCCCCTCATCAGGAAAATCTGTATAAACCCATGAAGATGACCCAACGTCAACTATTGTAAAAAATCAGTGAGCGATGAAGAAAGTAATAATGTACGCTGTTCTTCCGAAGCACTGGTCTCGTCGCAATTATTAGGCTACATGAACAGAAAACGGTTACAGCAAACTGGTACACAACCAGTCTGATTATCCCAAGTTCTTGTTACTTGCAAATCCGAGGTTTACTCGTCCACCATGACAATGCCTCCTCGCACACTGCAAACAGTGAAGTATCTTCCAGGCTCATCATTTTAAAACACTTCCGTATTCCCCTGATTTGGCTGTTTAATTTCTAGCTCTTCTTTAACCTTAAAAATCACTAGCGGGGACGTCGTTTTCACACAGAAGACAGAAGTGTCGATCATGGAGTTCTTCAACAGCATTCCAAGACAAGAGTGGCGCCGGGCATTTGAATTGCGGCAAGAGAGATTAAACAAGTGTACTGCTGCCGCAGGGAATTACTTTGAACACATGTAAAAAGGTTAGTTCATAGGACGTATATTCTCTTGTATTGCAAAACTTCTGGAGTGACCCTCATATTGAACAAAACTTTCACTTAAAAAATGAATACTTCTACTCATTTTTTTTTATTTTATATCAAACGTTTCATAACAATATATACAATGAACACAAATAAAGACGCAGCATAATGCTAATGTTAATCAATTATTATTCATTTACCAAATCACGGAAGTCAAATTTATTTAATTTTAACAGACACAAAGACACTTGGTAAATATTACATGCATCATGTAATATATGCTTGATTGATTTTTTTATTTACATCATATTAATTGGAAAAACGAAATTCTCATTGTACATATCAATACATTCATTTATTTAAAAAGTAGAAATTTCATAAGCAAGAATCAGCGTGATATGAATACAGATAGAAATATAATGAAAATTTCATTTAAAATTAAAAACGAATACTTCAATTAGTAATTTACATACCAAACGTAAAATTAAAGACGCACAACAATGATG
Source organism: Thermobia domestica (assembly GCF_964235325.1). Lineage (NCBI taxonomy): Eukaryota > Metazoa > Arthropoda > Insecta > Zygentoma > Lepismatidae > Thermobia > Thermobia domestica. Next base: position 252,828,944 of record NC_137454.1, read on the forward strand.
ATGTTAAAACAATCATTCATCCACTAGATCAATCATTCAATACAAGCCAAATTCATTTAATTTTAACAGACACAGCCGTCTGCAAAATATTAGGTGCATCATGTAGTATTTGCTTGATTCTGTATTTACATCTGATTAATTGAAAAAAAAAAAATTCTCATTCTAGGAATAAACAAATTCATTTATTTTAAAATGCAGAAATTTCATCATGAATAATTAGCGTGATATGAATACAGATAGAAACATAATGTTTACTGAAAATGTAAACACAACTTTAACAAATATTGATTAAAAAATTTCATTTAAAATAAAAAAAAAAAATACATACTTCAATTAGTAATCTATATACCAAATGTCAAATTAAAGATGCACAACAGTGATGAAGTTATAACAATAATTCATTTACGAAATCATAGATGCCAAATTCATTCAAATTTAATTGACACAAAGACACTTGTAAAATATTAGATGTGCCATGTAGTATTTGCTTGATTTTTTTTCTTTTTTACAAAAACATTATTTACATCAGATTAATTGGAAGTAGAATCTTCCGTGCTATTAACTTGAACACTTTTCCGTTTAAACAGCGGTTCTGCTGGAGGCGTAACAACCATTAGGTCTAGAGACAATAGAAGTGGAAAATTTAATTGTTCGTCGAGTTCCAGAAGAGTTATCTGCAAAGAAAACACCTTTACAATATCTCGTGACTTCAGCTTCCACATATACATATTAGAATGCGTCAGGATTTTCGAATTCGCTTTTTGAATATCTTCAAAGTTGTTAACACCTGATCTGATTATGGACCTTAAAAAAAACTTTTCATGACTACCCTATTTAGAGATGTAGAAAGCAGTACATTTTCAATCAATTTGAGAAAAATTGTTTTCGGATGTGATTATTCTTATGTGAAATATTTTAGTTAATTCGGACTAAAAGCATAATTTTTAATTCAAACCTATTTCGTCCTTTGCGCTATTCAGTTACATTTCAAAACTTGTGAAATAAGCAAATTCTGGAATATCCATGGTTATGGGGAGATCTTCACTTAGCCAACATGGTATTCAGAGTGAGAGAAATATGTTTGATGTCTTAAGTTCCCTCTTTTCTTCAGTATAGAGGGTATATAAAACTGTAAATCTAGCAGTTAACGTAAAATTTGAACCACATATATACTCTCAACGGAAATTGAACTTAAGTATTTCGTACCAAATGTGAAATGCTAACTATTCAGCCATCTCACTGAAAGGTATCTGCACCATAGATCGCAATTGGGTACCAAGAACGTATCTGTAGCCCCGTTTGGATAAATTGATTTACGAATTAATGTTTGTCATAAAATGAAATGAATGTTATAATTTAACGTCCTTCGTATACGATTTGATGCTAAAGGAGACAGATAAATGCAATTAAACACAATGATGGAGTAAAGTGAGAGAATCACGAGAAAAACCACGGACAGGGTGTTATCCACCAGTTATTAAATGGGGTCTAATCAGGGGTGTACACACCCTGAAGTCAGGGCTCCCAGTGATAGTTTGCATTAAAATAGTTGCTTGTAGTTGCAACATTGAAAAAAAATGTTGCAAGATAGTTGTATTGTATTCATAAAAAGTTGCAAAATAGTTGCAAACTGTGTTTACAAAAAGTGACAAGAACAATGAAATAGGGATAACAGTATTTTAAACTCAGTAAAATATTGTCCATGATATGTACACCTGTCAAATCCCACACAGATTTTACTGTTTCTCACTTGTCTTCTTAAAATATGCTGACTGTTTACTGGTAATCATCTTCTGTATTTTTTCTGTGGCTGCTTGTTGATTTCTTTCATCTTCTCTAACTTTCTCCACATCTTCAATCATCGCTTGTGCTAAATGTACTTCTGTCATGTCTTTCTTCCCTAACGCTGTTTTAAACCGTTTGTTAGCCTCCGAGAGAAGCTGGTCAGATGTTTTCAGTTTGGACAGCTCAACTTCCTTTGATTTAGCTAACTTCTTTTCCAAGTCAGCTGTTGCTGCTTTGGACTTAGCTGCTTCCTTGATTATGATTATGATGATTATTATTATTATTTCTGTTTCGAGTCGCTCATGTTCCTGCTTTCTCTTTAGTTCCTCTTCTTCCTTTTGTTTCCTCACCCTTTCTTGGTAATTTAGGTAACTGCAATGAGTCATTCTGATGAGTTCTTGACTTATAAGGAATGCTGCTGGGTTGTTTCTATACTTCTTCATTCCGTCGTACACAACAAGTCTTGCATTCAACGTTCCCTCTGACATGCTGCTTCGTTCTTCAGACAGGACTCTCCTTGAGAAAGAATTCCCACGTTGAACATCAGAATTTCCATGGGACAGTTTTCAAGACGGACTTCCCTATGTTCATGACAGTAGGATACTTTGATGAGCCACTGGCGTTTTCCAGTGATAAAATCTTATTCCAAAAATGGTCGATTCTCTCATTCTCTTCATACTGTACTGTTTCTAATTTCAACAGCTTCCACTCATCCAAAAGAACATCCACTGGAACTTTATAAGGGATAGATGAACGAGCAATATCTGTAATGTCACTATCAATGGCAACCTTCCGATATTCCAGATGCACACAACGACAATGTTTCAGGATGTTCTTTTCGAAGATTTTGCATTTTTCGATCACATATTTTCCAACTGCCTTGTAATGCTTCTGCACACTTGAAGCGAACTCTGCTGACTGTTTACTAGGAAGCGTGCTGATTACTGATGAAAGTTTCTCACCAAACTTCACTTCTTTCCATGGCAAAAGATTTTCAGCACTAAAGACTTCCTCCTCTAATGTGTCAAAGTATTCTTGAGATTTTGGCTTGGAAACCTTACCAACTATCTTCAGAAGAACGGTGTGAAGCTCGTTGTATAGCATATGTACAAGAGGTTCTTCTTTTTGGAACATAGTTAAGAATGGTGTGAACACAGATGCACTTTCACACACAAAGGCCACTTCTGCTTTCATAACGGCTTCTTTCTTCAGCATCTTGGAAATCGATACGTAGTTTGAGGCGTTCATCAGGCTGCTTTGCTTTCTCGGAATAAACTGCAGAAAATAATATTCAATGGCTGGAAACTGTTTCGTAAAACGTTCCAAAGAGAGCAACACTGTCGATCAGCGTGAAGGAACATGCTTGATGAAACGATGCCTTTGTGTTCCTGTTTTTTCCTGAATTCTTTCAAAACCTTACCACTGCGATGGCCATCCATGGAAAACATTGTAAATCACGATAAGATTACAGGACAATCCTCACCTATAATAAACTCATCACCAAATATATGCAAGCCTTTTCTGAACCCATTATGAACGGTATAAATATTGCAACTACAAATATTAAGTAACGGAAAGCCACGCACATTTTGCACAAACTCAGATGTGATTCTGAATACCATTCGGTCCATCACTTCCCAACATAAGAAGGTTATTGGGTGACAAATTGTATAAATCCAGCACTTCACAAATGTATTTATGGATATGCTCACCTTTTGCGTGTCCAATGAAAAATGAGTACAAATGGCGTACCATAACCTGTTGCAAAGTAGAGCTCCAATAATGAATTGCAAACTGTAGTTCTTTGCGATTTTGAAAATTTGTCGTTTCATCATAGAGAAGTGTCAACGGAATGTTCTTCAAATCTTCACAAAGCTGTTGTGAAAAAATGGCCCTAAAGCATCAGTCAACACATATGACAGTTTAGAATGGCTCAGACAAAAGTTTTTGGGAAAACTGTTTGGATCTGGAAGCATAGATAGTATAACATCAGCTATATTGTCGCACGATGCCGCAGGTAAGTTTTGAGTAACAATATGTAAAGCCCAAACAGTTTCTGCTCTGGTAGCTGCATGACGCTCTGAGCTTAATTGTGGCTTGATTGGTGTTATTGCTTCACTGAAAGGTGGCTGGTTTGGAGATGGCAAAGACACTGGACTTACTGAACTCGCAGTATCAGTTAAATCAGTACTCACGGAACTTCCACTTTCTAAGCATATACTAGTCGGGCAGATTTTCAACTGCAGCTCACTCAGTTTCTTCTTTGCATTAGTACCATGTTTTGGTGTTGACACATGCTGTGACACGGCTTGAAATCCCTTATTTCTAATGTTTGTTGTTACACTACAAACGCGACAGAAAACTTCCACTTCACTCTTCTTTGATAAACCAAGATGATAGTTCGCTGAAACCAATCATCGAAAACGCGATACCTCGACTCGGACATTCTGCAACGCTCAAATTACAATCTTTGCACTCAAAAAACACTAGCCTGCAGGAAAACACAACATGGATCCATTACTGGCTGTTCCTACTAAAATAAAATAAAATAAAATAAAAATGAAATGAATGGGCTTTCTGTAAAGCTTGGGAACTATTAATATATTATAAAAAGTAACAAATAAAGCAATTCACTTTTAAAAAAATCATAGATTGAACAAGTTGGAAGCAGGCTCTTCCACATAGCAGAATCACTCCTTTCCAGACCACCAGTGAGGACGGAATATACACAATGGAGGGAAATTCAAATGCAGGTTTGTTTATGAACAACTTGTGTCCTCAACATGCTCTACAGTTTTACTGGGCTTTTTTATTTATTTTATATATGCAACACTGGAAGAAAGTTGCAAATAGTTGCAAAATAACAAAAATAGTTGCATTCACGAAAAAGAGTTGCAAAAAGTGGCAAATAATTGTTTGCTGGGAGCCCTATGAAGTGCATCTTCTACCGCTTAACTTATCTTTCTTACGCACACAGCAAAAAATGAAGTGCTGAAACAACAACACAAAATGACTACCACTTTTGCGTGTCACTTGTATCTATATATCTCTCACTGTTTTTGCTGTATGAAAATCAGTATTGAAACCGGAAGTAGTAGGACATTTCAACCACTCCCAGGTTTGGTAGAGTGTTGTGGGTTGTGACGATATGCTATTTTTAGGCACTGGGTCGACACGAAAACCACTTACCGCTATCTATTACATTTTTGTTTTATGGCGATAAGTGTCAAAACCAGAAATGGCTAAATTGAAGTACTACTGGTTTCAATAGAGGGTTAATGAAGAAAGTGGAACCTATTCTTCAGACAATTGATTGATTGATTGATTAAAAAAAAAAAAAAAACCGCATCTTGATATCTCTTACCGTTCTGGCTACGTGGAAATCAGTATTGAAACCTAAAGTACTATTACATTTGAACCCCTTTCGGTTTTAATAGTGTGTTCGAAAAGGTCATAGTACGTTTTTTTATAAGCTGAACCGTTAGCAAAAATTCAAAGCTCCTCGATATCTTTTACCGTTTTCGTTTTATGGCGATAAACGTTGAAACCGAAAATGACATATTTGAACCACTACTCTGAATAGAGAATTAACGTAGGAAATGATACCTATTCTTGGGATACTGAACCGACTGCAAAAGACCGCTTCTCGGTATCTTTTACCATTTTTGCTCTGATATTAGTCGACAGACGGACGGACAAAGCCGTTCTATAATACTTCCGACACTTACACACAGCATAGTTGGGTTGCTGTTTTGTAAATTTACCTTTGATGGGATTTAAATATCTGATATTTAACAATGATCATGTAATATACCATTTTAAAGAGCAAAGTTCAATCTACTTATTATTGTAATTGTTTTTTGTTCTGTTTGTTCTTTGTTTTAGGATGCCTAAGTAATGAGAAAGAAAATTCAATCAATACTATTGTATGAGTTCAAACTGGAACGTAATAACGCAATATCAATCAGAATTTGGCCAGAGGATTATCAGTGATCGTACAGTTCAACTCTGGTTTCAACAGTTTCGTCCAGGGACGAGAGTCTTAATTATGGCAAAGAATAGGCATCCTTGTGCGATTGAGGATGAGGAATTGAAGGTCATAGCTGAAGTGTATTTACGCAAAACAACTCGCGAGATTGTAGAACAACTTCTCGTTAACCATCCGATACGAAGTCTGCTGTGCGCTTCTTCTTCGCAACAGAACGGATGCATTTTTTGATCGCACTGTGATATGCGACGGAAAATGGATCCTATAAAGCAATTGACGATGTCGTACGCAGTGGCTGGAGACACTAAAACACTTTCGAAAAACTGAAGTGCATCAAACGAAGGTAATGGTTATTGTTTTGATGATCGGTACATAGAATCAATCACTAACCTTCTTGAATTCTGGCAAACCATCATATCAAAGAAATACTGTACTGCCAGGGTATTGCCAGACTGCACCAAAAGCTACAAAATTTATGGTCAGCATTGGTCAATCGTAAGGGATCAATTTTTCTTCACGACAACGCGAGATCACATGTCTCACAAATAACTGCATAAAAATTGAACGAATTGGGTTACGAAACTCTACCTCACCAGATTTCTCCCACGTATTATCACTTTTTCAAGCACCTCGACATTTTTCTACAGATCTTCAACAACTAAGAATCAGCCCAAAACTCCTGTAAAGAGTTCATCAGTCTAGAACTCCAGATTTTTTAAGCTACCGGAATCAATAAACTTGGCAAAAATGTATAGATTATAATCAAATGGTTCTTATTTTGAGAATAAGCTTAATTCTAAGCGAGGTATACTATTTTTTTTTTTTTAAAAATCGAAATTATTTTGGACAAACGTGACCAAATATTTCATATAAAAAATCACATCCAAGAACAAATAGTCTTGAATCGTTAACTGATATGGGGCCGTAGAATTAAAAAAAAAAATCCCTAATCAGATCAGGTGTTGATTTTTTGGAGGTATTCAAAACCCGCATTCGATATTTAAAAAAAGTAGAAAAACACCAAAACAGAGACTCTCTGCAATGAAACTAACATTTCAGAAGACAATGTTGAATTAAATTATTGAAGTTTTCATAAACTTGATCATCATTTTTAAAACACTATGATTTTCGCTTTTTTGTAAATAGATTGTCTCGTTTATGACCTACTATAAACGTTAAAAAAATTTGAAAAGAAAATGGACCCTGAATAACTTAACAATACCCTTTTCTTCAGTGTGTGGGGTTCCAGTTTCGATTTCCGTTAGAGATCAACAATTTTCCGCATTTTCCTAGCATTATGAGAACTTTTTGCTACATAAGTAATACGCTGTACGTCAAGTCAAGATTTTGTACTCTACTAGACGGTATAGTGGTATTAAAGAGAGGGAGAGGGCGAAGGAAGCTCAAAACGGAAAAATCGTACGTGAAGACGAACAGGTTAGCTGAAGATCATGACGCATGGAAGCTTCTCAGTTGCGGCAAGTAACCTGCCAATAATAGTAAAATACTTAAGATGATAATGATCCATTCTTCTTACGAACTGCAGTATCACGTATTTTACACACGTGGTATAAATTTACTATACGCGTAGTATGAGAGCTGTGTAATATTGTTTAAATTCATATGCTTCAGATTACTAACTTTTGTACAGTAATATGGGATTATGTTAATTCTGGTAGTGTCCACCAAATATGCCTCTCTTAGTGATCTAACTGAAAGCAACTTATTATCATCGTTTGTTTAACTGTCTAATTTATGTTTATTAACGGAAAAGTTTTGCTCTTTAAGAATACAATTACATTTTCTTCACTTCGCTAATAATGCTGTTTCTCAAACAGAATACAGTTAACAAAGGTGAACTTTTCAAATCGCTTGTTCTGTTTTTGGTACTTCTTGGCTTATTGCTTCCCAAGAGAAGGCAACTTCCATAATCTCATCATTTCTTTTAATATAACAAAAATAGTCATTTAGCTTGACAGTCTATTATTTGTGAAAAATTATGATGGGATGGTCAGTGCTTTGAAAATATTTCTCATTTTTGAGTAACCTTCATTCTGGCCTTTAAGAAAACATTAACAATGCTAACAAATAGTTACCGTATTGACTCGCGTAATTTTCGCACTTTTTTAGAGGAAAAAAGTTGTTTTGAAACAAGGGTGCATAAATTATGCGAGGAAAAAAAAATAGCCACATCAGTGAACATCATCTAATTTTTTCCCCAGTCAAAATAACACGAAAATACCGGTACACATTTTCTTTGTAGCAAGAATTAACAACAAACAACTAATACTAAATTTGTAGAAAAATAACATTAAAAAATTGGTTAAGAAGTCGTGTGGTTTCTTACAAATCACTGTCAAATCCTCGCGTGCGCAAATTACGCGGGGAAAATAAAATATACAGAAAATGTCCTTCAAAATTGGGATGCGAAAATTATGCGGGGCGAAAATTACGCGCGTATTTACGGTATATACCATTTCATATTACTTGGTAAATGATTGACAACTTACAAAATCAATTCATGACATGTTATTTATTTATTAACTACGGTATTTCGAAGATTGTTAGTATTGACCATTAAAACAACTATTTGATATTCTGGACGGAAATTCTGAAACGTACTCACACTTACCGGGCAGGGGGATCCCGGATGAAATAGCACGCGTCATTCCCGCTTCGATTTCCATTGGGGGCCCATATAGAAAATAACTGTGCAATGAATATTAAAAATTTATATGACAGTATTGTGGAGAACGAATTATCATGTTGTATTCAAGTTTAGGAATATGATACGAAAACTGTATGGAAAGTCGACCACTTGAATAATACAGGCATTACAATATACCAAGAGCATACTAAATATCAAAGAAAACGACAAGACGCTTCACACTTACCTCTTGATTTTTCGGCAATGGAGTTGTTTGAATTTCTGATTTTTGCATATGTTTAACTTGACGATGTGAATCAAGAGAAGCAACTGTGACCCTAAGACAAAAACAAAAAACATAATTGATATTTTTTGTTCTGTTGCAACCTTAAAAATTAGCGATTTTCAACAGAGAATGCTTTAATATAGACAGTTAAATATTACGGACATGTGAATATTTCAATTTATAATACATGTCAATACGAGATCTTATTCTCCTCGAGTTGCGCTCATTTCTTTTTTGCTATTTTATTTAACACTCTACAGAACTAACTTGAATGAATAATATTAAGTTCATTGAATGAGTAATATTAAGTTCATGGTCAAAACAAAGGAATCCGAATATGGAAGATTAAAAGTACATTATTAACTACAAAGTTACCACAAAAATTTTTTTCAGATTTTTAAATAAAAAGTGAAAGACCTATAAAAAAAAAAAAGAACTATTTCTACTAAATACGACCAATCCGATAGCGAAATACTGCTGTGAGCAGTATCAGGTGTATAAATGACTTGAGCAATAAAAGTGAATCAGATAGTTTTGCGGAAGCTTGCTTGTAACAAATGTTAATTCCCAACATCACTTTTGTTTCATTAGTGTTGTGTGACTGATAATACTTTTAATATTTTCTGGGAGGCAATTTGTTTTCCATTCCCACTTCGGGATTTCTTTGTTCCAGATTATAATCGAAACAAACAAATCCAAAAGTACGCACATAAAATGTAACATATCAGCTTGTCTAAAAATCATTGAGCTTATGGAGGTAAAAACTGAAAATACATCTATTGTGATATGAAAATAATATTATGAAACCACCATACATCATTCTGTTCGATAAACTTTTCCATATTTTTCGACAACACCATAATTCCGTCGTCATAGAACTTCTGTAGTTTCTGATTTAAAAAAAAAAAGTCGTTTTCCCAGGTCTCTTTTGAAACTAACTTAACACCATTCAGGGTGTTCGACAGAGACCAAATGATAGTCAGAGAATACTCCATCCGGGTCATACGGCAGATCATTTAAAAACTCCCAGATAAGTTCCCCCAATTTCTGACTGGTTGATAAAGATATATGCGGTCTGACATTGTCAGCTGATATAGAACAGCCTTTGTATTGACCAGTTCCGACCGCTTCTTTTGAATTGCTTCGTGCACTTGCGCTAAGTGTCGACAGTACAGGTTTGAGTTATCGTTCTGACCGGCGAGACGGGAGCAGTTCGTGATACACAATGCTCTTCCAATCTCAACAAACGCATATTACAACCTTCCTGGACGTGAGTGTGGGGTTGCCACAGACTGAAGAGCTTCTCTTCGCTTCGACCACGATTATTTTTTTCGCACACTATTCTTGTATATTGTCCACTTTTCATCACTCGTGATCGACCGCTTCAGAAATGGCTCGAGTTTGGTACATTTCAGTACAGATTCACAAATAGAAATTAGACTGAGTAAAGGTTTTTGAAAAAGATATTTTTTTTCCAGTCTTTTCCAAATGGCTTAACACTATTTAGTGATGTTTAGGTCATCGGCGATGTTAAGACATCTTACATTGGTCTTGCTGGACTTTTGCCAGAATATCTTCCACTTTAGCTGAGACTGGTCGCCCACTGTGAGGAGCATCTTGGACATCGAAATTTCCAGAGCGAAAGCGACTAAATCATCTGTAGCTTTTAATAACATATCTTGGCCATAAATAGTACATACTTCTTAACTGGCCTGCGCTACATTTGTGCCTTATTCGAAATAAAATTGTAAAATGAGGGGCAGTTTTGCGGATAGTCCATTCATTTTCACGGTGCAATACCTTACCTCTGATTCTAAGAATTCCAACACTTTTCGCACACCTACTAACTTTAACTATCAGCTGACAAATGACGTTAGGCCTTACCTGCTGCGACTCATACCCATTAACGCCATCTCGAGCAAAAAAGGTTGAATGTTTTTAGTCTACCTGATGTATCTTATGTAGGAATGTTTCAACGAACAGGAAAGAAAACCACTGCAAAGCTTAGTCGGTAAAAAGCATGCGAAATGAAGTCACGTGATAAGCTGCCAGATAGAAAGCGATGGAAATTACAAGACGGATTGAAATGAAATCTTTCAGTTTAACATCCCATGATTATGCCCGTTAGTCTAAGGGAGAGGGATGATAAAAGCAAGTGAAAGATGGTGGAAGAATTGATGGAATGAGAATGTGGGGAGAAACGAGAGTACCATGAGAAAAGCCATGGACACGATGTTGTCCACTAGCGGAGAAGCATGCTCTAGTATTCTGTGCCTGCAACAGAGGTATAATTATCAGTGTAGAGTTGCGTACTTGCGAATAGCAGTAAGTTGAAATGACTACGTCATACAAAATCCAGCCACGTGAGAGGTGAGGTCTGTGATTTGATTTCTCAACGCAAGGGGACATAATGCTCTGAAATCACAGCATATGTCGACCATCGAAAACCGGCAAAGGAGAGTGTTACGGTCTGGAATTATTCTGATACATGTCAAGTGCTGACAATTCAAATTCCCGATGGGAACTTTTTAATCACTTCTCCTACCGTCCTAACTTTATACTTATTAATTTTTCCCCTTTCTTTCTTCACCTGAAAAGATAGCTTCGTTCGCAACTTTCAATGACGGTGAAGTTCTCAAGACACCAGTTCTCGACTAGCTGAATGAAGTCTCAGGCGGCAGATTTCAACACAAACGGTCTACGAAAGCTTTGGCATTCTACCAAAAATGCTTAAAACTTCATAGTGACTACACAGGAAAATAGCCACGGTATGCACTTGTATAGAATCAACAATAAAAATTTTCTTCTTCTATTTTTGTCTTTTTTTTTTTTTAATACATGAGCCTTGTATAAAACTGTTTATACGCACAGAAAAAAATGTAAAAATGTAAACATAGCGAGTCCCAAGATATGATATGATAAATTTTCTTCTTACCACTTTGTCAATAAAATGAGTCGTAAGGTTTTTAACTGATGCTGTAAATAGTTCTTGCTGACACAAATTTAAACTTGAAATTTTCTCACCAAAATCCTATATAAATTTGTCTCACTGCAGTGTGCGGAATTTCGTTACAAAGACTTTTGAAAATAGTGTAGAACACGCTCCACACACAAATAATGAGAAGTACTTGTCGGAGAAGTTCCTCACTGACTATTTTAAATGACAGAAATTACGTTATGACTCACCTATACATCATATACCTCCTAACGAGATGACTGATTAAGACCTCGTGTTCGTTTCGAAGATTCCTCCTAACTTTCAACACTCTCCCTGAGAGACTCATGATAAGGTCAAGTCCAAAGTTAAAACCTGTCCACCGCCACATGTGTTCACCAGGAGTCAAAATATTTCTCCCACATCGAAGACATGTTTGTAGGAACTCTTCAGTGTTGATGTCTTTTGGCCTGTGAGTAAGAACAAAACAAGATAATAACCAACAAAAGAATCTAAGTCCCTCCACATTTAATTTTGTCTGCATGCTAACTACGGTATTGGCGAGAATATAGTACGAATACTAACATGAATAAAACTGATTCACACATCAAATACATGCATATATCGTGACATAAATACTGTCCTTAACTGTCATATTATGTATATTCATTCATTAGGTCTTCGGCATGGGAAACAATAATAAATCAATTATCTATGGCAACAGACGTGCCAGCAGGATTCTCCCAATGAGGAAAAAGAGACCGAAACACAAGCGCAGCAGCGAACAAAAACACACACACGCAGCTTGATACACACATGTACGTTATACTATATGTAAAACATTGTTTACTCATATTAAAACTTAATTAACTACTACAGTAAAAATATATTAAATACTATAGTACTAGTATCTAAGTAAGCAAATCTAATATACAATTCAAAGAAATAAATCCTTTCTAAAAATCCTCTCCATTCCTCACCCTGTACGTAACTTTCTGTTTGATTCTTTGATATACTGTAACATACTGTATAAGGAGGGGGAGAGGGAACCCTTAACTGCATGCAGCTTAATGCTCCAGCCTACTCAGCTTAGGTTAATCCGAGCCTGATGTATTGAAAGTTAACTATGCACCAGTTTTACGTAGTAGAACTACCATGAGTAACACTAAATATGTATAAAACTTCCACATACTAATAACCTTCAAATACTACCATGGGTATATTTTACCAACATTTTCTATGAATACTAATCATGAGTAAAATCTTATTTTCTTACGTTCGCAACGTTGTATTTTTCAACGAAAAGAACTGGCAATAAACCTTCTTTGACAGTAAATTACTTTATAATAAGCAAGCAAAGCATTGTGGAAAGTATGGCTATAAAAAACGTAATATAAGGAGAAATAAAAAGACGAGTCAATGAATAAAATTTACTCATGGCTAATATTCCAGGGTTAAACACACTTTGAAAATATTATTTAATTGAAAATTTACTGATTTAAAGCTTCATTTAAGATTTGTATGAAATGGATATAATTTTGTTCCATCCAGGTGTAATGTTCGCCAAATCCGTGTTCGTGAAACAACGAAGTCTGTGTGCTACTCGTGCGACTATTCAACAACGTTCAGAATGCCTTCATGTTCTTCCACACTTTGATAGCTATCGCGTTCAGAAGAGATGTAAGCATAAGCAGGAGTGTACGTAGTACCATTCAAAAAATATAACTTTATATTAGGTTGGCAACACGTATTAAGCGGGTTAGGTTCTTGTCCCTACCGCATGGCGCATCCTCAGGAGAAGGCCTTTAGATATAGAAGGTAGCTGCGAATACATTGAATAAGCAGTCACGGTCAGACGACAAAGGGTGGTCCTAAAGCTTTGGGGTTTGACGTGAGGCTAACAACCTCATCTTGTGAAAAAGGTGCTTGTTCAGAAACATTCACAGAAGCCTCGGACCAGGACTGATAACTGAGCACAACCTCAGCAAAGTAACATTGACATGAGGTTTGGAACATGGAATATAAGAAGTCATTATAGGGCACGCGCGTTAAAATCCGTAACGATTGAATTAGAGAAATACAGAATGGGCCTCGCAAGAGTTCAGGAAGTTACATGGAAACGAAAGGGAGGAGTGAAGTCCGGAAATTTTGTTCTTTAACGAGAAAGGAAATAAAAATCACCAACTAGAAACAAGGTTTTTCGTTCTCAAACCAGTAACATCAACAATTAAACAGGTGAATTTGTTAATGATAGATTTTCTTTCAATACTCTTAAGGGTTGGTGGTGTGATATTATTGTTTCAAATGTACTGTTTGTCACGAAAGTAAATGAACATCTGTTTTATGAGTCTGGCATTCCTGCGCTTCACCCATGGAGAATATGAGAATTAAATCAATCAAATTTGTACTGAGGGGCAAGAAGAAAAGCCTAATCTGAATAAACTGAAGAGCTATGAATACGAGCTATGAATACAAATAGTGCATAGTGTAAATAAAGAACGACACCGAAAGAGAAAGCCAGAACGGCTGCTAAATGGAGAAAAAAAAAGAGTAGAAATTGTCGAAGTAGGAACGTAAAATACAAATGCGAACAAATATACCAATAACTAAGCGCTTACCAAGCAACGATCTTGGTGCAGTGGTTAAGGCGCTAGATTACAAATTCAGGGGACGTCAGTTCAAAATTTTCGAATGAATATTTATTTTTTTATTTTTTTAAATAATACATACAGCACATGAGAGGTGGTAAAAAAAAGAGCGTATTACCCTTTAATATGTTAAGTGAAAACGAGTTAAAAATTCCGGTGAAATTTATTAGAGAACCGATACAATGAAAACGAGGAAGCAGGTATATTTAATCAGGGGTTTGTATCAGAGGGCGGTGATCGGAAAAACTGGAAATTTTCCCCGAATTTGCACGTCTCTACGATAAGCAAATTTCTTCAGAAATGTGCCTATTGCACAGACCATCATGTCAGAAATGCCGTAAAATTTCTATGCACTTTTGTCAATCATCACGCTCTGAACCACCCTCAGTTCGAAAGTTTCTCTGTATGTATATATATATATATATATATATATATATATATATATATATATATGTATGTATGTATATATATATATATATAGAGAGAGAGAGGGGGGGGGGGGACTAGAGAGATGCTCTCGAAACTGAGAATGGGATGCTTCCCTTCAAATCAACGAGATAATAAATAGATGCTTACATAATAAGAACGCCTAATACAAACAGCTATAAAACATCAAAGTGATAATTGCAAGCATTATCACCTACGGTTCCGAGGTCCGAACAACATACCATTATTATCTCCAATGCCCAAACATTGTAATTTACACAACCCCCCTCTCCCCAAAAGTGTTCTGTGAAAGAGTAACCATATTGAGACCACAATATTAAACTATATAAATAGACTATTAGCAGATTCGTATTCAGTTATTTTTTTCCACAATCAGTTTTATTCATATTCAAGACAGCAAAAGCACTATATTCGTTAACGACAAAACAAAGTTATTACAACACTGCGTTACACGTGAATCATGCATATTATACTCGTGACTTGTGCTATGCACAGACTAGCCACCGAGGCATGCTGAGTCACGCCTGAAGGAAACAGCGGGCACAGATAGCGATACAGTGGACGGAACAAGCAACGCATTACAGACATTTCAAAAGAAGGAAATAAATAAATAAATAAATAAAAAAGAGGAAAAGATCCCTCTTTCACACACTTCATGCTGTAATTCTAACTTCCACTTCCCCATCAAAGTTACGCGCCTAGACTATTATACAATTAGGGTGGCCAAATGCCCTGCTTTTGACCGGGCAGTCCGGCTTTTGGAGGTCCTGTCCCGTGTCCGTCTTAGTATTCGAGCCGTATGCCCATTTGTCCTGCTTTTCAGCTCTCGTTATAAATGTTTAACTTTCCATTATTCTGATGGCTCCAGTCTCAGACATTTCAGAATTTGCAAATTATTTCAATAATTACACTTTTTTAAGTTGTAAAGTAAGAAAAGTTTAGTTTCAAAACTTGGTAGGAAAACCATTATATTAGCATTGAATTTTAACATGTGAATGCAGCTATTTCTAAATGTAGTTTTCCCAGCTTGCTTGAACCAAAGATGCCTAAAAACAATGAATTGAGTTGTCATATGTGGGGAAAAGGTTTACAAATTTATAAAGTCCGGCTTTTTAATCATTGCCTTCTGGCCACCTTATATACAATCCACTATTACACTTAATCCAGAGCTTTCAGATAACTTTGTTCTACGAAGGTAAACGTAGAACACTACACTTATAAATATACCATACATAGACAGTTAAGTAGTAATAAAATTGATGAATGCAATTAACCCCACATAAAATCGATTGTGTAAATATACACTAGTTTCAAACAACTAGACATATAACAAACATTAACAACAACATTATAACCTATCATATGTGAATTTCACTTCACAAGTGGTAGAATGAAAAACAGACTGGCAGCTGACAGAATTTTCTTTTTAATAAATTACAATTATGAACACAAGTTAGTGAATGAAACAATGGGGTCAATGAAAAAAAAAAAAAAAAAGTGATCCGACGTCGGACTTCGAGAAATAATTTGGCAATGAAATGAAAACAGAACTTTGTAAAAGAAATGATTATGATGTGCTAGACACAACCCACCTTATGCAGAGTCGTTTTGAAGTATGAGTACCATCATACTACAGGCATGCCTGCTGCAGGAAACATGATAGTCGAACTCTTTCGTATGGCACTAATCACGCGTCAAAAAGACTCTGCATAAGGCCCAACATGACTACCTGTTTCGTCTCGTCATGTGAAAATGTCTCTCTTAGTGAGGCGAGACAAAGCCTGTGTCTCGTCTCGTGGCTATCTCTGTATCATCTCGTGTTTCCGAAACGAGACAATCTCGTCTCCTCTTGTTATCTCGTCTGCTCTCGTCTAATTTTCTTTCGTTAACCTCATAATAATAGAAGTAAAATTGGAGGCCATGCAGCTTCGAAATGTAACGAAATTTACAAGTTAGAATTGATAATCGGACAATAGAGGGCTATGGAATGCTTTGGAGACATTTAAAATGCGACGAGTCGAGACAAGGTCCTGTCTCGTCTCGGATTCAACAAAGCCTATTGCAAGAAAAAAATTAAATCTTAAATTTATAAATTTGTAATAATGAATACTGACCGTACCTTGCTCGGGAGATGGTAATGTTAGGCAACCTGCCTTACAAACAACCTCAATTAATTAACTCGAAATCTTAAGAATAAATGCTCCTAATCTCTTGCATATTTTAAAAGGTATATAATAAAGATATTATACACATTCTAATATCCTGTTAACCCAGAGGATATCAGTTTCCGGCTGTGTCTAGGGATATACATTTAATCCAACGAAATTTCATCCGGGAACATATCCTGTCAATAAAAGTGTAAAATTCTTTCCTCTCTATGCTTTATTTATGAAAGAAAATGTTTGAGCTTAACTTTGAATCATTCTAATCCGAAAAGAGTTATCGAGTCTACAAGTTGGCTCTCAGAAAACTATATTCCAAACTATAGTCCGTATTCGAGATGTAGCTCCTACTCTGATCTCTCTTTAAAGAACATTAAATGAAAAATTAATTTAACTACAGTCACTCTAAATCTTGGGGCCTGCGGACTCATCTTCTTTGCATTCACTTACACGCTTTTCAGTGAGCCCTTAATTTTCAAAGGTTCCTTCAGTACTCGTTCAGAAACCTGGCCTAACGCCTACTCGTAGTACAGCCTGTCAGAGGCAGTACTACTAAATAAGGATTCTATCTAATCAATTTACACGGATTGGGTAGGGTTAGAGGTAAGGCAATATTTCCTCAAATAGGAAATAAATATGTCCCTCACTACGGAACTGGTTAAATTGTAGGATGTTTAACAAAACGATATAGGCCCATAATCTCTTTCGCTCAAGAGTGAGACTTATAAACTCTATCCGTAGGCCGATCACGACACCTGCCTTCAAAAGAGGAGTCGAACCCAAAACCATAGGATCCGTAAATACCAAATTAGCCTGCTACTGGCCCTCAAGCAGAAACCAGACTTAACTGAGAGCTTACAAAGCCTCAGAGAAACTTTAAGAAAAATCCAATTTCCAAAATAGGAAAAGGATTAAAAACCACACATAATAACATAATAACTTCTAACAAAAGTTCCTTATAATTCAGAAAAGAAAGAAAAAAATTCTAACCAGGGACTACTCTACCAAACCTATCCTACACAGGAATACAGCCTCTCATTTAAAGAGCTGAGAAACTTCCTGTCTTAGAATCACTCATCTGTGTCTCGAAAAGTACTAAACACTAAGGAAACCTAACATAGCCTATAATGCCATCACTAAGGGGGGAAAAAAAGCCAGCATAAGCTGTGACAAAAATGATCTTTAGGCATCGAGCGTAAAGTCTAGCCAAAAATGAAGATGAGGAGGACAGCTCCTCCTCGCATTTATAGGGAACTACCCAGAGGGACGCTTTGACCTCCCTTACAAACAATCCACTGATACTCCAAGAGAAAA
Source organism: Thermobia domestica (assembly GCF_964235325.1). Classification (NCBI taxonomy): domain Eukaryota; kingdom Metazoa; phylum Arthropoda; class Insecta; order Zygentoma; family Lepismatidae; genus Thermobia; species Thermobia domestica. Next base: position 252,847,156 of record NC_137454.1, read on the forward strand.
CGGTCTTCCCCCCTCTCCAAAGGTGACTGGCTAAATCCATAAATAAACTGGTTTCTAAAACTAGCAACAGGGAAAGAAAGATTTTTGTTAATAATTTTTAAGAATCTCTAAGAAAAGAAAAAAATACATGGAATATACAAATATATACAATAATAATAATAATAATAATAATAATAATAATAATAATAATAATAATAATAATAATAATAAATTCTTATATGCTAATCAGAATATATGAATTAAATGATATCCAGGCCTAGGATCCCATCTTATTTTAACATAATTAAACATATAATAATAATACTAATAATATCTATCTATCTATCTATCTATATATATATATATATATATATATATATATATATATATATATATATATATATAGATAGATAGATAGATAGATAGATAGATAGATAGATATAGATAGATAGATAGATAGATAGATATAGATATATATACCTACAATATTAAGTTTTTTAATATATACAAGCAAGAGGTATAAAGTGACTTTTGCACTATCTTGTCTCGGACATCCTGAATTGGAAGCCTCTAACCAGAAATGAAGTGGGTCGTGGGTCAATAGGACATGACCCACTGCAACCCACCACTCACCGTGACCCATCATAACCTCCAAGGAGAATGAAGGGGAAATTCCCTATGGGGATACTGGATGTATACTATAGCCAAAGTTGATTTCCGGATTATCCCTATTGCAATTCGCACACTGTCCACAGATATAGATACGAAGCGTCAACAACATTTTTACGTAACGATTGTGGTAACCGTAATATAGCTAGTGATATCAATATATTTACGAAATGGGATACATTTTGTTAACATGAAATATAGAAAAGTTTTACAACTGATTTGAAAATTTCTTGTTTTATGCATTATAAACATATGGTGAATTAATATTTTACTTGTAGTTACAAATGGCTACTTTATTGGTAAAAGAGAAAAAAAAGAAAAAAAGTAACTCGAGCGGGAATCGAACCTGAGACCCTCCGCATGTGAGTCATAGATGCTCCCCAATCGGCCACAGTGTCACTTGATAATCTAGGCGTCGTATCATAGTATATACGGCGAGTCGAAATTTTCTAGGCTATTTCTAGCTATTGCTCTCTTCCAGTTTGTAATATTAACACTTAAAATGTGCACTACTACCTCGCGAAAGATGGCCCCGAAGTTCATTTACAAAAGCCTGCTTTTTCCTTGTTAGATATACATATCTCAGTTAAGTAAATAGAAAAAAATGGGAAAAAGGTAGAAAGAGAGAAAAAGGAAAATGGAGACTCTAAAAGTAAAATGTAGACAAATTCACCATGTTCAGAGGATGCTATATACAATGCACTGAGTAGAGTGTGTCGGTGGGTCGTAGTGGGTGTGTAGGTCATGGTGGGTCACAGTGGATTACGTCTGTTGACCCACGACCCACTGATCCACTTACAAATCGACCCACATGACCCACCTGGCCGACGACCCACTTCATTTCTGGGAGAGGCTTTTAATTCAGGACGGCCGAGACAAGATAGGCTTTGTCAAATCCGAGACGAGAAGAGACAAAGAGTCTGTCTCGGAATACGGGCCGAGACGAGAAAGGTCCTTGTCTCGACTCGTCTCATTTTAAATGTCTCGAAAGCATTCCATAACCCTCTTTTGTCCTATTTTCAATTTTAACTTGTACTTCGTTACATTTCGAAGCTGCATAGCCTCCAATTTTACTTCTATTATGAGGTCTATGAAAGAAAATTAGACGAAAGGAAACGAGATAAAAATCTTTCTCGTTTCGGAAACACTAGATGACACACGGATAGCCACGAGATTAGACGCAGGCTTTGTCTCGCCTCGCTAAAATGAGACAATCTCACAAGACGAGACATAACAGGTAATCATGCTGTGTCTAGTGCATCATAAGAATTTCTTTTATAAAGTTCTGTTTTCATCTCATTACCAAATTATTTCTCGAAGTCCGACGTCGGATCATGTTTTTTCATTGACCGTCATGGTTTCGGAACCTTAGATGATAATGCTTGCAATTATCACTTTGATGTGTTATAGCTGTTTGTATTAGGAATTCTTATTATGTAAACGTCTATTTGTCATCTCGTTGATTTGAAGGGAAGCAATTCACTGTCAGTCCGGAAGCATCTCTCTCTCTATGCATATATATATATATATATATATATATATATAGGGAGAGAGAGGAAGGGAGGGAAACTTTCGAACTGAGGGTGGTTCAGAGCGTGATGATCATCGACAAAAGTGCATAGAAATTTTACGGTATTTCTGACATGATGGTCTCAGCAATAGGCGCATTTCTGAAGAAATTTGCCTAACGTAGAGACATGTGCGAAATTCGGGACAATTTCCAGTTTTTCTGATCACCGCCCTCTGATTCATACCCCTGATTAAATATACCTGCTTCCTCGTTTTCATTGTTTCACTTCTCTAGTAAATTTCACCGGAACGTTTAACTCGTTTTCACATAACATATTAAACGGGTAATACGCTCTTTCTTTCTTTCTTTTTTTTTTCTCTTTTTTTACATCTCATGTGCTGTATGCATTATTTTAAAAAAAATAAAAAAAAGAAGTATACTTTTTGAAGTAGATTCGAACTGATGTCCTTTGGATTTGTAATTTAGCGCCTTAACCACTACACCAAAATCGATGAATGGTAAGCGCTTAATTATTGGTATATTTGTTCGCATTTGTATTTTATGTTCCCATTTCGACAATTTCTACTGTATTTTCTCCGTTTACCATCTGTTTCTGGCTTTCTCTTTCGGTGTCGTCCTTTATTTACACCTTCCACTACTCGTATTCACAGCTTGTGCCCCTCTTCAATGTCTTATTCAGATTAAGATTTTCTCCTTAACCTTCACTACACTTTTGATTGATTTAATTCTCATATTCTCCATGGTTAGAGCGCAGGAATGCCAGACTCAAAAAAGAGATGTACATTTATTTTCCTGACAGACGGTATATGCCCCAACAGAAGATAAAGATGACGATATAAAATACAGTTTTTACGAAGAAAAATTAAATCTTTAAGTTTTCGTCCCACGTTTATGCCGGCTAGGCTAAAGGAGACAGTGATGATAAGAAATGGATGAAATGGTGGAATGAAGAAAGTGGGAGGAAACAGAACCCCGAGAAACACATATGCACACGATATTTGTCCACCACAAAACTCACTTGGCGAGTTTTTACGAAGAAATAGAATGGATATTTGACCAATTCACGCGATACAAATTAAAAATTCTATTACAGAATTTCAATGTGAAGGTAGGATGAGAAGATATTTCTAACCGATTATTAGCGAATGAAAGTCTGCGCAAGAAAAGTAACGACAACGATGTTAAACCCGTGAACTTTGCAACATGAAAAATCTTATCGCAAAGAGTACAAAATTCCCACCTTACTAGATGGTAAAACACATTGATCACGTTTTAGCAGATAGAAGACCGTCTAGCATAATTGATGTTAGTTCGCTCAGAGAAGCTGATTGTGCCACTCACCAATAGCTGATAGTGATAACAAGCTAAATTATTGTTGAATAAAAGATATATTCAACATCTGAAAACGGAGAGGTTTAATTAAAGAAAAAAATGAAATGAAATCTTTGAGTTTTACGTCCCACAGCTATGCCGGTTAGGCTAAAGGAGACGGTGATTATGAGAAATGAATGAAATGGTGGAATGAAGAAAGTGGGAGGAAACGGGAGAACCCCGAGAAAACCCACGCACATGGTGTTTGTCCACCACAAAGTTTACTTGGCGGGGTCTAGGATCGAACCCGGGACCCCAAGCACCAGAGGTGAACGCTCTACCACTGAGCCACCGCGCCCCCCAGAAGTAAGAGGGGAATACCAAACTGAAGTGTCGAATAGATTCTGGGTTTAGGTTCGGAGTGTACTAATGTTGGGGATACTTGGGTTGAAATTAGGGACAGCATTAAAAATTTCAGCAGAAGAAAAATTAGTTCACGCGAAAATACAAAGAAACAAACCATGTTTCGACCAGGAATGCACTAAAGTAGCAGATAATAGAAAACAGGTACAACTGCGTTGGCTACAAAACCTGAACGAAATTATTACACAAAAATTTCGTTGACACCAGGTAGGAAACTTCCAAAACTTTTAGAAGAAACGCAATTTTTTTGAACGTTAAAATTAATAAACTTGAAGATAATAGTAAAAATAAAAACATTCTGGACATGTATAAGGGCATTAATGGCATCAATCCCGCACTTATGCAAAAGGAAGCCGATGAAACAATTCTCAATGATACAGACAGCATCTTGAATAAATGGAATGATTTATATTATATATATATATATATATATATATAGATATATAAAATTGCTTAACACGCGGCGAAAAACTAATGTTGGTGGAGAAAGAGAAATGCATACAGGAGAACCTTATATTCCAGAACCTAACCGAATAGAAGTAGAAATCGCTATAAAGAAATTTACAAAACACAAATCTCCGGCTGTACACGAAATTCCGGCTGGGTTAATTTTAGCTGGAGGGGAATAATTGTGGGAAAATATACACAAACTCATTCTTATCTGAAACAAGAAGGAATACCACAAGAGTGTAAAGAATCAATCACTGTTGCAATTCACAAAAAAGCGACAAAACTAATTGTAATAATTATCCAGGCATTTCTGTTGTCAGCATCCTATAAAATCCTCTCAAATATTGTATTAGCACGGTTGATCCCACACCCAGATGAAATTACTGGAAATTATCAGTGCGAATTTAGGTGAAATCGGTCAACTATTGACCAGATACTTACCATTCGACAAATGCTTGTTAAGAAATGGGAATACAATACCCTGGCACATCAATTATTTATTGATTTTAGGAAGACCTACGACTCGGTTAGGAGGGAAACATTGTACAACATTCTTACAGAATTTGAGATACCGAAAGAACTACTTAGATTAATTAACGTATGTTTAAATGAATCCCAAAGTAAAGTCCGAGTAGAAAATTCTTGTGCACGAACTTCCACGTCAAGAATGACCTGAAACAAGATCTGTGTTGTCGCCATTATTATTCAATTTTGTTCTTGGGCACGCTATAAGGAAAATCAAAAATAGCAACCAGGGCCTAGAGCTGATTAGTATTTACCAGCTTATGGCGTATGCTGATGATGTAAATCTGATAGAGGATGACAGAACAATAGAAAAAATGCAGAGGTCTTATTAAACGCTCGCAGAGACATGGGTTTAGAAGTAAATGCAAAGAAAAACACATGGAAATTCGCCGGAATCGTAATATGCAAATTATGGATGCGTTAAAATATCAAATGATATTTTCGACAGAGTGGATATACTTTCAAATATCTAGGACAACATTAACAGACCAAAATCATATCAACGAAGAAGCTAAATGTCGACTGAAAGGAGGGAATTCATGTTATTATTCAATTAAAAATCTTTTGTCGTCGCGGATTCTGACGAGGAATTTGAAGCTTAAAATATATAAAGCGATAATCGTGCCTGTTATGCTGTATGGCTACGAAACATGGTCGCTTACTCTGAGGGAATAACGCAGTATTTGAGAATAAAATCCTATGATGAACATTCAGACCCAAGAGAAAGGAGAATGGCGGAAACTTCATAACAAGAAAGTGCATAATTTATATTATTTACCAAACATTGTTAGCGTGATCAAATCTAGGAGGCCAAGGTGAGCTGGTCATGTAGCCAGAATGAAAGAAAGTAGAGACACATTCAAAGTTTTAACTGGAAATCCAATTAGAAAACGTCCATTAGAAAGACCTAGGCGCACATGGGAGTAAAATATTAAGATGGATCTTGCAGAAATAGGAAAACAAAGTACAAACTGGATTTAGTTGGCTGAGGTACAGAAGTCAACTGAGAGTTTTTGTGAACGCGGCATTGAACCTCCGGGTTCCATAGGCCACATAGTTAGTTAGTTAATCGGGTGGTACTACGGAATATGTCAAATAGTTCCCTAGTCGATATTTGCATGATACAAATTTTCATCGAATTTTATCTATTAGTTTAATACTCCACCCTATAATATATATATATAAAGTGGATCATATATCTTGATACGCTCTTACAACTTTTATACTAATAGACAAAAGTGCTGAAATTTTGTGCAATGCAAATATTGACAGGGAAGAACCGCTTGTGATACCGCAAGGTTAACAGTGTTGTCAACATGGCTTTAAGTTGTAGTTTTTGAAATGACACATATTTCAAATCTAAAAGAAACACGTACAATACCACATTTGTTATGCAATATTGCAGACTAACGACGCTACAGTATCAAACTTCGAATAACAGTCCGATTTTGGAGGCTTCCACAACAATAATAACGTAGATGCCACGGAGGGGGTAATATACGTTCAAAGTATCTTAGTGTAGAATACTACGATCATCATATCGACGGTGTTAAGATAAAAGGTCGTAACCCTCAAAAAGTTGAAAATGTGGATTTTTATCTTATTCAGCTCACTATAGGTCAGGCTATAGATAAGAAAAATACTGTAAGCTTGTGTGTATTATTAAGGCAAATAAACAACTTTTTATACTTGTTTTTTGCAAGGATGTAAACGGAAGTTAGAGGTTGTTTTTTTGCTCTCCTGAAAAAAGTTGGAAATGAGGCTTACGACGTTTTACCTTACCGTCGAATGACATACTGCGAATAATTAGAAACACACAGTTACAAGGAATTGAAAATATGACTTTTTAAAGGACTTTATTTTGAATATGTTTAGTTAAGTATCACATCGAATTACGTAGATGGTTTTCAATGGACATAAAAATCATAATTTCGTTTACACCTATTTGACATCTCAAACCATTCGGGAAATATATATATATATATATATAAATTGGAAATATTACTTAAAATAGTGTATTTGTGGAAAGTATTTAAAACCATTTTTGATTTACTTTGCTCCTATAACATTACAATAATACTTTTTGATACGTGTAATTACAGTGTTATTGGAATTACATAATTTTAAGCATTGTTGTAAACTTTAACAGTTTTTTACCGTATCTCCAGAACGGTTTACGATATCAAATTCTGTAGATGGCACTATGATCACATCTACTGAAAACCATATAAGCAATTGGATAAAATACTTATGTGAGCAGTTTTTTGAAATAAAGACTTTGAAAAAAGTCAAATTTTCAATCCCTTGTATCTTTTCTTGTTCATACGAAGTCCTTTAAAACGGATCACATTAGACACTCAAGTACTCTGAATGCGCATTGTCCCGTCCGTCTCATTTGCGTCCTCAGTTTACAACACTGAATAACAAATGTGATATTGTAGGTTTTCGTTTAACATGGATATTTGAAATATTTAACAAATTGACTGCCAAGGTGATTTGAGGGTACTGGTCCCAGGAGGCCATAATTTTTTTATTACCTTTGGCTCGATTATGGATAGTTATATCACATTTTTGTTGCGATATTTTTTCTCCCAAAAATGTATCAATGGGAGCCGAGCACCATATATGATGCTCATGGCCCAACAGAGAAATAAGGAGAGCAACATATATGATGCTCATAGCAGTCAACCTGTTAATGACCTGACGTAAAAACACAAATTAATGTTGGGTTGGCAACATTATTTACCTTGTGTTATCATAGACAAAGCTAAGCAATGTTATCCTGTTGATATTTGCATGGTACAAAATTTCAGCGTTTTTTTGTCTATTAAAAGTTACAAGGACGTATCAAGATAAACAGTCCACCCTGTATATATTTTACCTACTAAATTCTTTACCACAATGACATTTGATCTCTTCATAAATTGTTCCCCAGAAAGTATTATAAAAAGGTTTTTAAGTTCAAACGTTTAGAATACTTTGGACTTAACACCTTTTACTCGCCAAACAGATATATATTTTTAAGTTATTGCTGTTTACAATACCCAACGAATTCAACTATGACAGTTAAAGACGTAAAATATTAATTCTAGTTGTATCAAAACGACAAATGGAAGAACTTACCCTTTGTCAATACACTGATCAACCCTTAGCATCTGATACCATTGCATTTTTATATAAGGGTCTAACCACTCTGGAGGAAGCACTCTGTCTCTATAAACAATTTCCACATCTAAATAGTGATTAAGAAGATGCTGGAAACGAACACCTCGAAACGTTTTAACAAATTTCTCGCCTTCTGACGTCTCTAAGAATGGTGGATCTTCAGCTGTAAGAGAGCAGGACTGTTACTATTTTCATGGACTAAATGTTATTACGAAATATTCTGTAGTAATCAACTAAATGAATGACTTTGACAGAAGAAAAAATTAAAAAAACAATAAAAAAAGAAATTTTAAATCGTTTAGTTTCATACACTATGAACTCTCATTACAGTTTAGCGCTTTCACTAGGTTAGGATTTTAAGGGCAGTTTTCATAGCAAAGCATGGAAGGAAACAGTGATAAAAATAAAGCGATAAAGAGGACAGAATTTTTTTAAGGAGTAAAGGTGAAATGATTCGCAATATCGTATTCTTTACTAATGGATTCTCAAACTCTGTAATAGGAATGTATAAAACATGTTAACTGTCTCAACTATAAGAGCATGGGATTTAGTTGCTCAACTACAGAAACTATATACGGAGTGCCTGTTCATAACCATCGACCCTTTCCCTTTGCGTTGCATTATACTTCAATCCCAGGGCTCATAGTGGTCTGGTCTCTTGTAAATAGTTGAAAAGTGACCAAAAGCACACGAAAAAGTGACCAAAATGTCATCATGCTCCTTTTTTTCCTTTGTCAATTTCTCCATCACCTCTCTTTGTTGTTTTGTTGCATCTTTTCTTCTTTATTTCTTTTTGAGCTTCTTCCTTTCTTAGGTTTTCTAAGTATGCTTTGTAGTTACGGTAAGCACACTTAGTACATGTAGGAAGCTTCTGAGTAAGTGGAACCAGTTCTGGCCTATTACCGAATTTCTTCATCCCAGACATCATATTTAACTTTGCATTGCGAGTTCCCAAAGCCATGAAATATTCGAATTCACCACCTACTCTTAAGAAGAACATACAAGAAGCATAACACAACACGACCATGATGAACCACAGAAACACACACACACACAACCCTGAGCGGAGCGTTAACTATTACGAGAGAAAACTAAAAGACTTAACTATTATGAGATAGAAGAAACAATAGACACAGAAGGGTTCTCAACCCCACCTTCAGAGCTTAAGCATCCACCAACCATCCACTGTGCTTTAGAAAGAATAAAAGCTGAAGTGAGAATAAAGCTGACTGTTTCTGAGAATAAAGCTGACTGAGAATAAAGCTGTAAGTACTAAAGCTTTTAGAAGAGTAATGAGTAACAAGTTTCTGGCTTTTTCCATTTATTTTTATATTTTTCTTAGAAAACTGCCAATGCAAAACATAAATCACACGAAAAAGTCATTTTACCTCCCAAAAAAGTAACTTTTAGTTTAAAAAGTAACTCGCTATGAGTCCTGCAATCCATACATCTTGCATGGACTTTATTCCCTCACCTATGGGGAGAAATATCGAGGTACTCAAACGTATCTGTCTAACTGTGTATGTGGTTTCATTTAGTATATCTCCCAAATCACACTCCGATACTTTCTGCATGTACGGTTTCGTGACCCAACACAGTATTTTCTTGAAGTACTCTTCTCAGTAGCAACATTCGTGTGAATTTTTCGAGAAATTATTGAAAGTTGGGTGGTTTGTCTTATTGAGTGAACACGATTTACATAATTTACATTCAGTATTACATTTTTGCAAATTTTGTCTTCAAAAAAACTGATTGCTTAAAGACAATTCATAATAGAGTTGGAGAACCTTCCTTGAAGATTTTAACATACAGCAGTAAAAAGGAGAGAAAAGGTGCTGGAAAATTATCCCTAATCTCATCCGGAGATTACAATAGCTATTAGATGAGAAGCCTTTCTTGCTCTAAAAGAGAAAGGTGCGACTTAAAAATTCTAACCTCAGTTATCACAAAATCTTATCTAACATTTCCTTTTCCTGTTTGTGCATTTTAAGATACATTCGAAACTTTCTCTTATGCAACAATTGCAGGAAAAAATCTGTAGGTCTTTTGTAACTTTTATTTATTTTCTTAAATTTCATGTCTTTTGTAACTTTTATTTATCTTTTTAAATTTCATTTTATTTATTTATCATCAAGTCCAATCCTCGCTTACGTCATCCTGATGTCCTTGCTATTGAGTCTCATGTTAAGAAAAAAATAGCCTTTGAACAGAACGAAGACTTACTGTTATGAATCCTTATTATGGTTTGCCATCAAAGAAGAAACTCAACTACCAGTCAATTTATCACATTATTTTATACCTTGCACAAATATATTTTCATTACTACCGTGAAACATAAAGTGTAGGCATTTTTTTTATAGTTTGTATACAAATAAAACCACCTTTTTGCTTGACAGTCACGATTCTTAGGATGAGCAAATTTGTCTCCATTGTGCTTCCTACAGACAATAGCGAGAGCTAATTCTTTGTAACAATGGTAACACTGGACTCGCTGACAATCCGCGCATGATCACTAATATTAATTTTAGCATTATCGTTGCTGGTAAGAAAAACTGGATTAGTTTATAATTTCATTATACGGTAAGTTGAACAAAGGGCAAGCACCAGGAAACACCTTGAGAAAATTGACAATTTTAAACTGTTATCAACTTCAAAGAAAATATGCTACTAAGTTTAGAATTTTCTGTCACAATTATATATATTAAGTTATACAAATAAAACGCTTAGTATCCAAAGAAAACTTATTTTCTATCCGAAATTAAAGGATGTAATCCAAGAATTGTTAGGGATAAATGTGAATAACTTAAAAATTTTAATAATTCTGATATTTTACTTATCACATGTAGATAAGTTTGCAATTTCTCTGGTTAAAATTATTCAACAATTTGTGTGTAAGCTTAAAGATATTTACTTACTATTAGAAAGCGTTTCCCAGTACGTTCAGACGCCACATAAATGTTATATACTCAACTAATGTTAATGTTGACTAGCCGATTGTAACCGGGCCTTATCTGATTCAATTCCAATACAGAGCTGAAGGAAGCAAATATAGATGTTCGATATTATTCATCCACCTCAGTGCACAACGTAATATTATACATATAGCTTTTATTATTCCAAAAAGTAACAGCATATCAATTATGTTCAATTGCCGACAGCCAAACCATTTTAAACCTAAACTACAGGTTTCAGAAATCCTGAATTCTTTGGAAGGAAATTTTAAGTTCGGAAAGTTACACATGGTAAATGCCTACAGACAAATTTTACTCGATGAAAACTCAAGACTATATGCATAATTTTTATTTGAAAAACACGTACTTAGGTATGGAAGAGATATTAATTTAATGGAAACTCTACTTTAGTTACACGTCTAAACTAAGGCTTTGGTCAGGATATATTTGGTCTAGGAATTAATTCATGCGGTTGGTACGCACACATTGAAGCTGTAGTACAAACACAAAATACATAAATACCTTAAGAAAAATATTGTCCATCGCTAGCCACCACTTTCGCCCATCTGTCAGGCAATGTACGGATTCCGTGGCGAAAGAAGTCCTCATCCTTGGAAGCGATCCAGTCAGAGACCCATGTTTCGATATCTTCTGAAGAAGTAAACCGCTGTCCAATCAAATCGTTGTTCATGCAATCGAACAAGTAGTAGTCCGAAGGAGCAACGTCTGGTGAATACGGCGGGTGGGGTAAAACTTCCCATCCGACATTTTCTAAATAGGTTTTGACCGGTTTTGCGACATGTGGGCGAGCGTTATCATGTTGAACAATAAGTTTATCATGTCTGTTCTCCCATTCTGGTCGTGTTCTGGCCAGAGCTTGCTTCAAACGCATTAATTGTCGTCGATAACGTTCTCCATTCATAGTTTCACCCGGTTGCAGCAGCTCATAGTACACCACACCTTTCATATCCCACCATATGCACAGCATAACCTTTGCACAGTGAATATCTCGTATGGACCTGGTTCACCTGGTTTCACCCAGGCCTTTTTTCGTTTAGGGTTCTCGTAATGGATCCACTTCTCATCACCCGTAATAATTCGATGCAGAAACCCCTTTCTGCTCTGTCGTTGAAGCAGCAATTCGCAAATGGTTTTTCGTCTTTCAACGTCTCTGTCTTTCAATTCATGTGGAACCCAATGTGACATCTTTTGAATCATTCCCATGGCTTTCAAGCGTTTGGAGACTGTTGTTTGATCAACGCCTAATGCTGCTGCAAGTTGTTCCTGCGTTTGACACGAATCCTGCTCGAGCAATGCTGTCAATTCTTCGTCTTGAAATTTTTTTGGCTGTCCAGCTCGCTCTTGGTCTGCCAAGCCGAAATCACCACTTCTAAACCGTGCAAACCACTTCTGACACGTTCGCTCAGCTAGAGCATGGTCACCATACACTTCCACCAAAATACGATGACTTTCAGTCGCACTTTTCTGCATGTTAAAGTAATGCAGCAGGACACCCCGCAAAAACACTTTATCAGGCACAAATTGCGCCATGTTCACTTAACTACAAACTGGTGTTGTTGACGCTTTAATCCACTGCCCTATACTACGAACGATACGCGATGACAGGGGTTTGCAACACATGTGTGGATACACGGAACTGTGGGACGCTCCGTTCGTAGCGCCATCTCTTGTCCACCCGCACGAATTAATTCCTAGACCAAATATGTTAAAATGTCCTTAACTGTGCTGACGTCATCTTAATTACACGAAAAACAATAGAAGAATATAGATATTCTATTTATACGCAGCATTGGATCGTGTCGCACAGGCAAGTTTGACCGTCACTTCAAACTTTTGGGGCGTAGCCCAGGGTTGATACGATTTCTAGTTCAAACAATTTAAGATTTGCCAAAGTTAATCAATATGAGGGAGATTCATCAAGTCTTGAAGTCTTTATTTCGCTTCCACAATATAGTCCACATTACCTCTTTATAGCGGGGCTTTTTCGACTGCTCAAATACGACAATTCACATTGGAACAAAGATCAGGAACAAGGTAATGAACAAGTCAAATCTACAATTACCTAAGATTTTCCAACGATTTATACTTTTAGTATGATCAGATTTATGTCAGGTATTTGAGCAATCGGAGACCTGCTGTTACCCAATGTGTCATCTGTATGCTAAATAATTTTGATACTCTCTCGAAATCGAATTTCTGCTATTCGTTTCCCTCAGCACAAGTTTACGCCACACCTACTCAGCGAATCTTTTATTCTCCAGGTATCTTCACAACAGACCTATAAAATATATCGTTATAATAGCAAATGGCTAAAATGGTCTTTTCAACTTGAAATCCTTTGAAGTACAGCACTTGAAGAAAGAAAAAAAAATCCAACACGCCAATTTTACATCCTCAACACTGTTTCCAAATACGATGATAATCTCTATTCATGCATTTCAAGAGATGACCTGCAACAGGTTTTCCACTTATTTGGCGAGCACAAATTCCCTGACATTTCCAAGGTTTTACAGGTCATGATTTACGAATTTCCACGATGTAAAAAACAACTATAGTTTTTCCTGCCAGGGAGTTCCTAATTTCCTATGCATGTATGTACTATATGTGTAGGTAGAGAAGTTTTGTGAAACAAACTAATTTACTTTATACATTATCCTCTAAAAATAGCCAGGTAAGGCAAAAAGAGATATGGGCTCTGAGACGTAAAAATCCGCACTTGTAAGTCCCTGACTTTTCCGTAACTTTTTACGAGTTAGCTGAATTCCCTGATTTTTCTAGATTTCTTGGATTTCCAGCTCGGTGAGAACCCTATGCAAGAATTAGAGCAAACCTTAAGAATTTATACGGAAAAAAATATCAGTATTATATATTATTGTTCGCAATTCACAGCTAACTACAGCTGCCCACGTAATAGGAATAAATTGTGATTTCAAAACAAGAATATACCCTTGTAGAATTCCAAATAAAAAGAAAAATCTGTATTTCATCTTGTCACGTTCGACGGAGGCTGAGAGATTATGATGAATTAGTACATTCTGGATTTCGAGACTCGTATAACTTAGGCCAATGGCCAACAATCTAGTGAACATATCATTCCAATGGAAAGAATGATAACTCAGATTAAATCTTACATAAGTAACAGCAAAGAACATATTAAGATGAAACACAACAGCCAACTACTCTATGTGTAAACCGATGCTTCCCATCATTCTGAACAAACCACACTAAGTATATTCTACATTTATATTGAATTATATGCACCCGTGCTTCGTGCCGCTCCTTCGCGGACAAATGGCTAACACATAAGCGTGGTCCGAATTCTATTTCCGATAGGAATACTTACCGTGGATGACAATCAGAGTAGTGTTTCGGATCCCATCTGAAGCAGTAGGTCCCGATTCACATAGCCTCTGTTCTGAAAAGGGACATTAAACTTTAATAATCCATCAATCAACCAATCTTGCATCGTATCTGAATGAATGATGCATATCTGTTTTTCGCCCTTGATATATTTGTGGAAAAGCATTTACGAATACCCAGTAAAATCACAGATCCAGTGCAAAATTTGTACACAAGAAGGTATGTGATAGCGCCCGGAATGTTCTATAGATTGTTAAAAAATATAGGACTCACTTAAACGCAGGTGTAATCACTCTGAACAGTCAGCCAGTCGTAAAAATCTTGAAGATGATTGTCGTTGACGAAGACCACCTGGCGGGCACCATGTCCCACACGTGCTCCATAGGAATTAATCCCGAACACAAAGCAAGCCGGAGTAAAAGGCGTATACGAAGCAGAGCACACTGGGTTGTCTTGACGATACGGGGACGCGCGTTATCCTGTTGGAAGACGAGGATTTTGCATACTATCCAGATAAGGTCGGAGGACAGGATTGACGACGCCATAAATGAGTGACGTACCGGTTATATTCCTCTAAATGAGGACTAGAAGTGAGCAGAATATGTATTTATTTTCCCATATAATAGAATGTCGTGATACTGTATGGTGAGTGTGTACATACGCTGGATTTTCTGCTCACCTGTACGTCTAAGGACATGCACACATCCGTTAGTGCATCCGGATAGAAACGACTCTCACCGCTGAATACAATAATCCTACATACATCTCTCCCGACACCACTGAAGACATTAATTGACGACAAGCAGATGTCAGGGCTAATTGTGGAAAAGGTCTACTTCCGTCTCGTTTTGTATTCGTGAGTTCACATAGTGTCAGTATCTGCACTGGTGAATGGCGTCTTGCCAATTTGGGCAATCCGGACGATCTTTATGTTTAAGCGTTTCCCAATGCATCATGTGGACACTATGGGGTGATCTGTTTTACAACCCTTCTGCCTTTCATGTATACCGATGTTTCAGATGCATTATGCCTCAGGCAACAATCTTGTCAAATAACCACCGGCCTCTCGCAGCTCCACATTACGGCCACGCTTGAAGTCATTTAATTGAACAATAAGCGTAGTTCAGGTATTGTAAACACGAAGTTCGATCCACCACAACTACACTCGTCATGTTATCCGATGACCTTCAACCTACTAGAAAAATATGTCTTCTACGGACACATACATTGTGATGCGAATTTCTTTTAAACAGGATAATGTATAGGGGTATTCTTAAACGCGTTGCCACCAGTTTATTTTGTAACATGCATTGGGAAACCTAAATATAGAAGATATCAAAACACTGCACTCTCAGTTAATATTACATTTGTGCTTAGTTAGGGCATTACACTCGTAGCTAATATTTTATGATGTCTTGTTTCTTGAGTACTGTTACAAATATTTCTACTTACCTTTCCTTTCTTGGAAGTAGCGATGAGAGGAATGCATGGCGTCCTGACTTGATCCATCCCACGTCGGATGAAGAGTTAGAAATGTCCACAACTTTAGCATTTCGTACAATGAAAACTCAGTCTGTGTAACAAAGAGATCAGGATCTCTTACTAACCCTTCCATCAAATCACACCTTGAAAAAGAAATAATAATAATAATAGTACAATACAAATAGTAATAGTATAGAAGGGTTGTTCATGAGAGTGATAACACCGATAAAGTTTTCTTAATTTGTGACTTCTTAAATATGAAATTAAGCTGAATTTGTTTGGGGGTCCGTCAAATCTACGGGTGATCCTGATGGTGGTGGTCGTGGTAATAATAATAATAATAATAATAATAATAATAATCGGAGGAAAAAGAAGTACTAAACTTCCTGGCACACAGCTCGGAGAGGCTCAAGCCATTCAACCGACAACGTGAAATCAGGGGATATGATGTTGCCTCATCGCGAGTCCCACAGCCTAGTTTTCTTGTCCAGGATTCCCTACTCTTTCCCTCAGGTAGTTTCACAATTGTCGACATGGAACTGCGTATGTCCATATCTTGGAATCTCTCAAGGTTAGACATAAGAAATCTGGTATTTGGACTTATCGTTTCAGCGTTGTTTGGTACTTTACCTAGAAGGAAAGACAAAGGGAGTGGGTAGTTTACTATAATGCTCATACGAGATGTTAGAATTTTGATGGAGACTTCGAGTTCCGACAAATTCTATTTGAAAAGTGCAGAAGGATGAACAAAATATTGCCCACAATAACACGTGGTCATTTGTTATTGTTACTATAATACATAAAAAGAGAAGTATTAATGATTAGGAGAACGGCATGGATTTAGGAAGGCATGAAGCAGAATTCAGGTAATGAGAGAACATATAGAAAGATAAAGCGAGTATGACTTACCCGATATCCTCAGCATACTGTATTTATCAACTACAAAAGCGTTCAGTTCGATAGAAACTTCAACGGTTATTATTATTTTTACACCTACTGGGGCCCAAGTCTACATAAAAGTCACTGAAACATTTGTGCCAATATGAAACTGTTTGACTAAATAAAGACAGTAAGAATTGAGAACAGAGTAAGGCATGGTGATAATATTCCTGGTTAGAATAGCACCAGCTGCACAGCTCCCGCAGTACACAGGATGATGTTTCTTGGCACACTGACTTATGAAGATCGGTGCTGCCTGTGCGTGTAGTTTTGCGCTGTCCTCTGTTGGCGTGTTGCAGAACTAGTTTCGAAACTTTTTGATACCACCTCGTACAGAAGTCTGGATGTATCATGTTAGTGCATTGATTGTATCAGCAAATATGGCGAGATGTTTAAGTAACCATGACAGGAGGAGGATGTTCTAGCATAAAAGGCAGATACTATGTGGATGTTCTGGTATGAAAGACAGACACTGCATTTCTAACACATTGCTAGAGAGAAGAAAATAATTTTGGTACGGTACGGTAAAAAAAATATTTGAAACAGAAACACACCAACAAATAGTTAAATAATGATTAAATGTAATAGCACATTAAAATATCTGCTACTCATAATGTTACTAAAAATTTAAATTGGGATGCTTAGAAGAGGACAAGCTCGCATGTAAATTGTATGTGCGGTAACACGTCCACTGGTAGACCAAGAAGGTGAAAGAATAAGAAACCGAATCAATGAGAACGAAGACTAAAAAGATCCTTGCGCCATGTGACTGCTTAACGATACCGTTCACTACCATAAAAATATCAATATTTGTTCCTAGATCAGACAACAGAGAAGAATTTTCATTAAAATAGACTAAAATAAAAAAGCTAATTAAAAAGTTAAATATCTTTAACCCTTTAACGGTCTTATGGTTTAATTTGTATCATACCGGTGTATTATGGATCTTTGCGTCCTAACTCTTCTATTTGAGCTTTTTCGGCCATTTTTTTCTTTCTTTTTAAAGACTAGAGGCATTGTAGAACACGTTACGTACGGTTTCACGCCTTCCTGCGTCGAGACGTAGGAGGTGATGACGTCATGACTTTAAAAAATATATTTTCTTTTATTAGGCCTATATTCATTAT
The DNA here is from genome assembly GCF_964235325.1 of Thermobia domestica. Taxonomy (NCBI): domain Eukaryota; kingdom Metazoa; phylum Arthropoda; class Insecta; order Zygentoma; family Lepismatidae; genus Thermobia; species Thermobia domestica. The sequence goes on from NC_137454.1 coordinate 252,865,089, forward strand.
TTTTTTTTTTTTTTGGCGAGCTTACTTTCGCACCTAGAAGATTGAAATTTTGTACAAACATTCAGTCCGCCGAGTAGTATTTATCAGATTGTTTTTAGATCTCTGAGTTAGCACAGGCGCAAAAAGGTAAAAAGGATATTTTTTAACAAAAACTTTTTTTTTCACTATTTTTACGCCTCCGATACATGATGGACATGTGCATGGTACCGTCTGAAAGGCAGTTCTATTCTGAAGAGAATGGTGGACGAGCCATGATCCTAGGGTAATTAGGAATGTTTCAGGAAATATTTACCCAAGATCCCTTTTTATAGGGGAATCTGAGGTATTGTGGGTATATATATTTTTGGCGGACTTACTTTGGCACCTAGAAGATTGAAATTTTGCACAAATATTCATTCCAGCGAGTAGTATTTATCAGATTTTTTCAGATCTCTGCGTTAAAACAGGGGAGTTCAGAGGGGCAAAAAGTTTAAAAAGAGACATTTTAACAGAAATCCCTTTCTTCGCAACTTTCCCGCCTCAGATACATGATGGGAGACATGTGAATGGTACCGTTTGAAAGGCGGTTCTCTGAAGAGAATGATGGGCGAACCATTATCATAGGATGAATGTGGGTGTCTCACGATTTGTTTCACCTGAGATCAGGGTCTTTTGCGGTAATTTTTGGGGCATTGTGGGAATTAATTGATAAATATTTTCCCACCCTTACTATTCAAGATAGAAGCTTGAAATTTAGTACACACATTCAGTCCACCGAGTAGTATTTATCAGATTTTTTCAGATCTCTATGTTCACACAGGGCCGTTCCAGACGGGGCCAAAAGTGTGACAAAAAATCCCGGTAATTTCCCCTTTCGCCTCAATTTTTCCCTCTTCTGGTATATGGTATGGGTATGTAAGTGGTATCACTTGAAAGCCTGCTCTATTCTGAAGAAAATGAAGCATGAACCATGATCCTAGGATAAATAGTGACGATGCAGTAGCTGCTTGACTGAAATTCTAAAAAATACCCCAAAAACCCAAGATCTTAAAAGAGTATTATTACAAGCAAGTAATTACTGAACCACTAAGAACAGAAAAAGATAGACTAACAATGAAAAATTTGGCCACTATAGTAATTGGGACTTGAAAACGAAGAACGGTTACTAAACCTACTAAGTTGAAGATACGGTTTCGAGTTTCTTTTCAACCGAGCGGCCACATTTGTCTGTATTGCTTTATCATAAGCGTGTTTAACTTATACGAACTATCACATATTCCATTAAATTAACAAACTGTACAACTTCTAGTACAAAATGAACTTACTTAATCTCTCTGAGTTTTGCAGGTGATTCTATCATCGCATTAAGAAGATTAACACGTAGCCATTTTAAAGAGGCCTCCTTCACAGAAGGAACACCATATTCACACGCTGTTTCATAATATTTTACCACCGTCTGAAAAGGAAAAAAAAAAAAAAAAAAAATAATATATATACAGTTTCCAAAATTTAAGAAGTAATGCAAAAAAGTAATAAAGAGTATTTCTCGAGTTTGAAAGATAATTCAAGTGCATTTAAAATTCAAGAAGTGTTTTTGCAAAATAAAATTACCCCACAAATCTATATTACATCGGTATACTGCTTACTAACTAGAAAAAACTTAGGATTTTTTTTTTTTAAGATTCGAGAATCGGAACTTAGAACTTCACATGAAAAGTAAAATATCTCAATAACACGATTTCTCACTCCAATTGAGAGAAGACCTAAAGCACTTGTTAACAATGTGAGAAAGTTAAAATTTATAATACACAATCAATAAATAGGCGTGACCTTAAGAATCTAATCAAAACAAGAATACTACAAAATTTTATTAATTTTCTAAATTTTTCTACTTTCTTTCTTCTCTTCCTCTCTCCTTCAGACAAAATTTTATTAATTTTCTAAATTTTTCTACTTTCTTTCATCTCTTTCTCTCTCCTTTAGGTTACAAGCTTTGAGAGGTTGAGAAAAAACTTGTTACCATACTCAGAAGAACGAAAACTGTAAAGACGTATATCGAATATCACAATCCTCTTTTCTAGGGTTTGGCATAATGAGCAAACATTTCAGGTTGGTAAATTTGAAAAAAAAAAAAAAAAAAAAAAAAAAAAAAAAAAAAAAAAGTTTATTTATTTTTAATTATTTATCTTCCTGAATGAAGACAATTCACAAAACACAATATAATTTTCATAGGTTTGCTCTCTCTAAAAACTTACCTTTACGCCACTAGAACAGAAATTATTAGCAACAAAGGTAGTCACAATACAATACACTAACTCACAGACCATCACTCAGAACTAACTGTTCATCAGATTGGTGTCCAATTACTGTTTGGTACATAGTATAGAAACAACATGACCAATACAAGTTGAAATAATCCCACTTTATACATAGTAGAATGTATTTCAATTATAAGCAAATTACGGAACTAGATATTAACTATTAGGTTTTAGGAATAAAATGTTTATATATTCTTTTATATTGACTAGCCACATGTAATTCGCAAAATAATTTCTGTATTTGGAATAAGAAATCATAAACTAAAGTACAGGGGTGGCAGCCATTCTCGTTTTACAATCGGGAGGTCCAGGCTTTATATTCTGCGAATGACCAACTGACACGAGATTTTTCTGGAGTTTATCTTTAGTCCTGCCATTCAAATGGAAAGGTGGTGCCTTCAAATATAGAAGCTATGCCCGACTTCTTTCATACATTCCTTCGTAACTTCAATAAGTTTCTAGACGTCTACTAATAGATCTGCTTATGTTCAAATAGAAATATTTGAGACGTTTGAATGTTTTCTAAATAATGATTTATCGCCAAATTACAATGATAAAAGCAAATGATTTTTCTTGTTAGACGTCAAATTTTTAAAATCTCATTTTTCGGTATCCACTCTTTGCTATATAGGGTGGCCCAAAAGTAGGTATACAGTCCCATACTGATCAGCTCACTATATTTTACATAATTTCTTATTATCAGATAGATCTAGTTTCTTTATTATTTATTCTTAACGTCTTTTTACTCATAACTTAAGCCCGGAACAGTCGAAGCAAATAAATCCATAAACTAGAATGTTATACTTGATCAATGCATGGGTGTATACCTACTTTTGAGCCACCCTGTATATCATGATCTGTCTTAATTCTTTCGAAGCGCAACTGAATTACAGGGCTCATAGTGGTATGGTCTCTTGTAAATAGTTGAAAAGTGACCAAAAGCACACGAAAAAGTGATCAAAATCTCATCATGCCCCTTTTTTACTTTGTCAATTTCTCCATCACCTCTCTCTTTGTTGTTTCATTTTATCTTTTCTTCTTTACTTCTTCTTTTTGACCTTTCTCCTTTGTTAGGTTTTCTAAGTATGCTTTATAGTTACGATAAGCAGACTTAGCAGATGTAAGAAGCTTCTGAGTAAGTGAAACCAGTTCTGGCGTATTTCCGAATTTCTTCATCCCAGACATTATATTTAACTTAGCATTGAGCGTTCTCAAAGCCATGAAATATTCAAATTCATCACCTACTCTTAAGAAGAACATACAAGAAGCATAACACAAGACGGACATGATTATATATATATATATATATATATATATATCTATATATATATATATTATACACACACACACACACAATGTTGAGAGGAGCGTTAACTATTACGAGATAAAACTAAAAGACTATTCTGATAGAAGAAAGAATAGACACCGAAGGGTTCTCAACCCCACCTTCAGAGCTTAAGCATCCACCAACTGGCCACTTTAGAAAGAATAAAAGCTGAAGTGAGAATAAAGCTGACTGTTTCACATGTGGCAGCAAGTACTGAAGCTTTCAGAAGAATAATGAGTAACAAGTTTCTGCCTTTTTTCATTTATTTTTATATTTTTCTTAGAAAACTGTCAATGCTAAACATAAATCACACGAAAAAGTCACTTCAAATCCCAAAAATGTAACTTCTGGTGACCAACTTAAAAAAAAAGTAACTTTTAGTTAAAAAAAAAAAAAGTGACTCGCTATGAGCCCTGGAATTATTTAGGAGTTTCCTTTATTAGTATATAAGTGTGTGTGTGTGTGTGTGTTGTATTAAGTTTTGATTTAAAAAAAAAATATTTAAATATGGTACAGTAGTTCTCTGACAAATTGAAACTAGCTAGAACGCAAATCGAATTTATTTCGAAAATGAAGGGTGACAGCTTACTACAATGAGACTATTTTCGGTTCGGTTAACCCAAAAAAAGGGAACAACAATCTTGCGAACGCGAAATGATCTGCACATATATTACCTAAACGTACATTAACTATGGAAACAACTAAATTGGAAATTTCTTAAACTTTGAATAACAAGTTGGATGCAGTGCTAACTTACAAGTATAATTAAGGAAAGGGAGATACGGCATCAAAGTTCCACACGGATAAATTGTCGAAACAAGATTAAGAAAGGGCACTTCGTACTGTGTTTCTCACTGTTATTGCTACGCACATTCTGTATAAGTTCAGTACTAGAAACAGAATTGGAATCCTTACGACCACCATGACTCTTCTCATAATCCTTTACATAAGTCTACCGTAAAACCGACCATGAGTATCAGATGGAGAAACAAAGCTGGACGGCAGGATCTTTCAATAAACATGTTAGAGATTAGAATTTAACTGTGAGTGCAATCTTGATTTTGTCCGATACAAAACTAAAGTGAGGGTGTCAACTACATATTCTTCAGCCCATGGGAGCAGCAGACTTCAGGAACAACAGCAAGTAAGTACTATCTTTAAGCGGAAATGCATGAATCTGTAATGATATTCTGTGCATATTTGATTTACTTTTTTGAATAGTACTCGAAATTCCCTTTTCACACATTGTTCTTCAACCGAAAGCCTTTTATGTTATTCGGATTATCTTTCATATCGCAGTCCTAAGTTCAATCCTCTGTACTAGATCATAACAACTCACCGTGCTTCTGACAGCAAGTGAAAGACGTTGTGTCATAAATAATTGCAACAAACAATATTGTATGAATGCGAAACTTGGGTATTAGCTTGCAGGGGTAATAGAACTAAAGATTTTCGAAAATAGTGTCGTAAGAAGAAAGAAAAAAAAAAAAAAGGAAAAAAATATGAGTAAACGAGAGGATGGATAAAATTACACACAGCGAAACTCAAAATGCAGCTCGCTTCGAATATAGTCCTATAATTTTATTAGAATGTCGAAGATGACAAGGGGAAAAAAAACATGACTTTTAGGCTGTTGGCTAGAAAACTACAGGAGAAACGCTTTGATATAAACAGAAAAGATAGATACCACAATAAGGTAACAGCTGTGGGAAGCAGATAATGATAATTTTGACAACATTTAACCGGTTCATTTCAGAATTCTAATTTCTGTGCTACTATTAATTTTAACACAGCAAAAAATTATATACACTTTGCACATTCCGAACGACAAATATACTGAATGTACGACTTTTATACTATATACCTACCTCAATATTAACAGTCTCCAACATGATGCTAATGCTCTGTTCAATTAGTGATTCCATCTGAAAAAGCGTAGCTGCGGCGAGAACTGAGACAACACTTGATGGCTCTACTTCTAATTCATCCTGATATAACGCTCCGAGCACTATTGTTAACGCTGAAATTAAAACATATTATGTCAGAATACCACTCATCCTAACTTTGGAACTTCTTGTATACAATAAAAGGCAAATTCTGACCAAAGCTTATATTATCTAATAAATAATAGCGTTACAGTTTCGGCAAAGTATCTTTGCCTTCTATAATGTGTGTGATGAAGGCAAAGATACTTTGCCGAAATTGTAACCATTATTTATTACATAATATATGCTTTGGTCAGAATTTGCCTTTTGTTGTATATTATGCCATCGTTATTTAGTGGTAAACATTTTAAGGAAAGGAGACAGTAGTCACAGGACCAATTAAGTCAAGTTGTAAAATAAAAGTATTACAGTTACCAGATGCAATAAAAGCAGGTTAACCGCCTACCTAACTTGGCCTCATTTTAGTAAAACGTGAATTTTCCCATAAGATGTATATTACTTATTACTCGGGAAGTTGGCCACCTACTTATCTTGGAACTTGGCCGCATCGAAGTAACGTTATACTGCTACTGTTAAATTTTCCTCTACATGTTGGACACCAAATGAGCACTCGACTGTATCCGTGATCTTTCCATTTCTTACAAACCCTTTCATTTGTAAGATGAATTCTTTCTTAAATTTGAATCATTATCATTGCTCTACGAATTCGTCAAGCAAAACAGGTATCGTAAAGTAAATGGAAATTAAATGAGTAATGGCAATTAATCATTTTGGTGGTATCTAGGTCTGTTTCCGATAACTTGATTGATTAATCGACTGTTTCAACGTTCTTTGTTGGCCAATCGATTGTAGAATGGATTGTTACTACTCGTACAGCTTCCATTTACTCTAGTAGACGTTTATGCTAATCCCATCTATTGGCATCGGTACAAGTTTCTTTGTTTTTTAAGTGTTACATAGCAAACTGATACAAAATCGAGAGTATCATGTTACTAAATTGTTTTACATCATCTAAAACACATTTAAAATTTCCGAATTTCAAGTTTTTCCACGTCCTGAAGATATTATCGAGCATAAAACCGGTAGTAATAGTAAACTGCGTTTGTAAATACTTGTACTAGTGCTATAATTATTATAAGTTTGAATTATATTTTAGATGAAGTTGAAGTATATATATAAACAAAATTAAGCTAAGTATTATAAGGGTAGTATTTTGTGAATGAAGACCTAAAAATGTCAATCCTCAGAAATATTTTGTTCAGTAACATTGTTTTAATTCAAATACGGTGAACCAAGAAAAAACTTCCTCGCCCTCCGAAGGATCAACGCCGTGTTTACGGCGCCTATTCAGTCAAACACAGGACTAACCCCTCGAAAACTTGGGCGCAATCTTAGGTCCGAAAACCCGCATGTGGGCATCCCTGGTTGGAGAGTAACAATATCTGTGTATACAAAATTAGGGAGTTTACGACATTCTAGTATCAAGAAGAAAATATTTTCAATAATGATTCATCTATTTTGGTTGTGATATTTCTATGTACGCCCGCAGTCAGGGAAAATCATGTGGATCTGGTCCTCCAAGTATTTTATACACTGAATTATGCCAAATAATGATCCGAAACTCACGTGTCCTCTAAATTTTATATTGACCCTTTTTACTGGTAGCTGCAACTGTTTCAACTCGTGTTTCGTTGGAGATGTTTTGTCTTATAGTAATATTCTGCCAGATTCTAGCTCATTTATGTAGTGTAGCTAACAAGATCATTAAGAGATTATATCAGACATAAGGTGATGATTCTAACGGTATATGAAAAATGGAACTTAGGAAGTAGAAGTGGTGCGATAAAATGAGGGTTAGAAATTACTGTAACATTTATAAAAGAACTGAATGATTACACATTACATTCATTACACTTATTTCCACACGTCTGTTAAGGCACTATTCATGTTACGGAAATAGGTCGAGTTTTTACATCCATTAAATAATTTCTATAATCATCTGTGTTAAACACAGTACATCTAAAAAACTCATGTGAAAAATATCCATTCTTATAACGCTAAGTGCAGATAAAATCAGAGCCGCAGACACATAAAGTACATATTATAGCAAGTATCCCGCTTGACAATTTTGAGGTGTGTAATATATAATCTGCATACGATTCTCGTCACCGTTATTTCTAAATTTCATGAGGGAAGCTCAATAAATCTTAGGTCTAATTCCAGTAAATCTCTGATGTCTCATTATGTTGGGTCAACGCCGAAAATTTTGTGCCTCCTACTGGGAATCGATACCAGAATTACGATCACCAACAAAAGGTACAAAAGAATATACTGTAATGTGAGTAAAAGAAGTAATATTTAGAAAAGTTCCTTTGCTGTATTATTAAAATGCAGTCTGATAAATTTCTTGTGACAATTTATAATTGAAAATGAATTTCTTGCAATATAGATTTCACATGTGACTCCAATCTTGAGGATGAAAACTACATTTGTACTAAGCAGCATGTAAATGTAAGAGGTCTGTTCTTAAAAATAATTGCCTTAGGTTAACTACTAGTAATAAAATTTAGAGGCTTCTATTGACAGAACTTGTAAATTCATTTTAAAAAGAAACTGTTACAGTTGTCTTGAGTTTTCTTTGAATCAGCTTATATTTCTCAGGTAACAGGCTGCAATTCTACTTAGAATGCAGTGTAACCTGCTTCTTACGTACGCGCTCCCACCAGCTTAGCCCTAGCCTGAATGAGAATAGATAAATTCTTGCTTGTAGCGACTATCTAACACAGATTGGTGCGTACTTTTCTCATGAATAATCCTTTTCTTATAGCATATCAGTTTCTATGCATATTATCAATCTATATGTGCCAATAAAGTAACACTTTAGAACGTATTATGGTGCTATTTGATGCAAGAAAAGTCATGTAAAATAATTTTATGAAGTAGACCACTGCTCGTAAAACTGCACGCTATTTAGTAGTTAAATGACAAGGACAATACTATTCTTTTATTCTTAAAAACATAAAAAATTATTGTCAGCTTGCTACACTTAAAAATGCAAATTACACATGTTATTTGTTCTCATTATGCAAGAGTTTGCAAAGTATACAAATTATATTTTTGACACAAGCTAATGTTACCTAAATAGCAGCATTATGTGCATTTATTATTGTAAATTCCACAGACCGTTTCAACTACTCCGACAAACATTCCTATCACTTCAAAGTTTGGAATGTCAAATACTGTGTTACTACAAAATAATATATTTAAATATATATATATCAAAAAAAAAAAAAAAATATATATATATATATATGTTTAAATTATCTTTTATAAACATAATTTTATTTTTGTTAACTGAGAAAAAATAATACTTCCTTTACTAAACCCAGCAATGAACGAAATCATTAAAGATATTTGTACGGATGTGAAATCGAACAAGCGTACTACGTAACGTTAATTTCATAAGTTATTTTGTAAATTTATGAACTTGCGTATACCAATTGTATTTTACTTTTCCTTTTTTTCTCCCACGATCTACTTGTATAACTAATGTACTTATTTCAAATATCTATAGCATTTAATTTTACATTTTTAAAAGAACATTGAAATTTAAGTGTATACTATCAGATCTCACTGAGATATTGGATTGTGAGTGCCAGAATAAAAATAACATCTATACGATGAAGCAGAATTTATTATTTTGAATTTGACAACTAATTTCCTTTTTTAAACAATTCTTTAGTTGCAATTTGTAGATATTACAAATCAATCAAATTACATTGATTTAATTAGAACTAGGTATTCCTGTACGCAATACTTGGCTTTCGCGCTGTACGTTTTTAAATAATTTTCATTCTTTTCTAGTAATCCATTACATATATTGTTTTTACAACCTAAAAAGAAAAGGAGTAGAAATATGGCTAGTAGAGGTAGGTGAGCAGGATAAAGCTTTTATAACGCACAGAGCTTCCAACAATGAAAACAATCGAAACACAAAATGATTAAATTAACCATTCAAGAAGTGCAAACTGTCTACCTGTGAAGTAGTAGCTACTTAACCGAGTCCTTTTTACAGATATTTCATCCATCACGCCTAGACAAATGGCTTCATAGTTGTTCGATGTTAATAAGAAAATTATTGCGAGATCTCATGATTTGACATAAAGATCTAGAGTTACTGAGTGTTGATATGACGAAATTAAAAAATCGCATTGCCATAGAAATGTTGACACTGAATTCGCAGCCAAACTTTTTTCGGAGACAGGTAAAAACGTACGTAAATGAATACCAGAAATTGGAATTCCTACAATGTGACTACCGCTGATTTCTAATCTATATGGATACAAAATGTTAATGGAGGAGTCATTTGATTCGTTTTAGAATGTCATCAACAATAGTATAAACAACGAAAGACAATCGAAATTTATCGAATATCGTCAACTTCGGTTTACAACAACGAAGCTTATCAGGTTTAGAATGTTATCAACAACAATATAACAAACGAAAGGCAATCGGAATTCTCATAGTTAATTTATGTTTTGTCAACTTCAACTACAAAATGAAACTTGCGATCGGAGTGTCATCTCGTGAGGGGGTACGGTCTTATAAAACGGCCCCCGTCCAAGGTCTCTCCAGAAAGAAACAGAACTTTCTAAACATATTGGTACTTACTGTTTTCGAATTTATTCAGATTTACTTCCTTCAAAATAGGTGGCTAGGGTTACAACACTCGCATTGTTCTTTACTAAAAACTCCCAAACTGAGAAGTGACGAATGGCTAGCAGCATTGTCATGTTACATTTTGAAAGCTTTCGGTCCCTTCTTCAACAGTCTCCTTCAAACGCCTCATCACTTCTAATATTCTTTATTGAAGGTTTGACCACTTGGAACGTATTCATAATGACCACCACAAGCAACACTTCAATGTTTGAGCGACTTTGACTTTTTCCTTCTTTTGTCTCGGTGAAGGTTTCCTCACCCTTTGGGATGAGTATACCTTCGTTTCAACGTCACAGTCAAGTCTCGTCACCTGCTGTTGTTAAGTTTTTCAAAAACTTTTGTCTTCGTTCATTTGTTAGCAACAGTGGGATGAATTTTGTAGAAACACAATGCATTTTACAGTTTTTCAACTAAAATCACATGACAGGATGATATAGTGATTTCTATTTCCTCAGCTATTTCAAGGATAGTCAACCGACGATTTTTTCGTAGAACATTACGACTTTCTCAATGTGAACGTCATCACTTGATGGTGGGCGTCCATATTTCGCCTCGTCTTCGGCAGTAGTTCTTGCTTTGAAACGCTGAAACAACTCGCAACACTAAATTCGATCATAAATTCTTCCCCGTGCACTTACTGCAACATTTTCAGTCTCTGTAAATGTCTTGCACAATTTGAAACAAAAGTTTATGCATATACACAATGCTTTTCCAAAATCTTTATTTTCGTACCACCACAAAATTGCCAAATAAGAAACATACCATCACTGTAACGCTCCTAGTTTCACAATAACACATGGCATGATAACGCAACTACCGTTAAAATGCTTGGGAAAAATCCTACTACGCGGTACTGGCAAGCAGAAAATCAAGAAACATTTTTTTCTTTTTTTTTTTAATTGAAAGTTCGATTTCTTTTTCGACATACTTTGCATAAATGAAATGAAATCTTTGAGTTTTAAATCCCACGGTTATGCCGGTTAGGCTAAAGTAGACGGTGATGATGAGAAATGAATGAAATGGTGGAATGAAGAAAGTGGGAGGAAACGGGAGAGCCCCGAGAAAACCCACGAGCACAGTGTTTGTCCACCACAAAGTCCACACGGCGCAAGCTGGGATCAAACCAGGGACCTCAAGCATCGGAGGTGAACGCTCTACCACTGAGCCACCGCGGCTCCTATGAAGTATAGTAATAGAACAGAAATCACAACTATATAATCCCCACTATACCTATACTTAAAAATTGCCAACTCATAAAGCAGGAAATCTGACATAAGATTAGCGTCGATTTTCTTATATTTATTTAATTTTTTTCATTGCATATTCGACAAGAATGACATTCAAGAATCATTATTATTTACACTGCAAAAACTTATAATTATAAAATAATTCCTACCTTCGAGATTGATATTTGGATCGGCAATTTCAATATGTACAGTATCTTGAAGTGCTTCCTTCCATGCTCCGGAGAACATACTTGCAAAATATGGGCTCTATAAATAATAATATAAAACACACTAACAGAATAATGTGAATATACATTTCCTTTAAAAAAAAAAAAAAAGATACAAATACTTGTGAAAATAATTCTTAAAGATGAGCAAAAACATAACATGACAGGAAAACTGGCATTAATATACAAGGAAAAGTTGACGAATTAGATACTGTCTATTGGCCTCATGTTACACAGGACTTTCCCTTCTAGCAAGAAATTTTAAATGAGGAGGAAAAACTTAACAATTAACAAATTAAGTGTAAAATGATACTTCTTACTTATTTATTTCCTACTTAAAAGTTATGGACGCGTTGATATGCAGTAGTAATGTTACTAGACTTCGGATCGATATGCATTAAAATTAGTGCATATCGATCCATACTCAATATCAGAACCCGTTTGTGTTAAGTTTGATCTCTGCCTGGATTTTTTTTACTAATCAATAGATTTCAGAGATTTATTTGCTAACACACCTTAACAAATCTAATGACTTCATTCTCTTCTTCTGAAGAACGAATCACCTCTCTGTTCAACACCGTTGCCGGTTTAGTTTTATGATTACCTCGGCATTAGCAGAGCTTCTGTTGTAACATATGATTCTACGTTTCTTATTTTCTGACCCGGTTTGTTTATGTATGTTCATGGTAGTTGAATACATATACGTACTCATTTGTTTTTCGTCTTCTTTCTTCGAAAAGGTCATATTGGCAACAGGGTTAACGGTAGTTGGCTGTTTCGAGCTTGCGTCAGAGCATCATCGTCGAAAGTTTCCCGTTTCAGCACCAATCCATCCAACAAACGATGGAGTACCGGCGCTGACTCTCTCGTACTGGTTGGGGAAGCTTCTTCTCAGCTAAACTTTAGTAATAATGTCACAGTATCACGTAACAATACGTCTCCATTTTTAAAACACGAATCGAGATGATAATTCTGTAATCCTACTACTTTTTGAATAATTTAATTCTACTCGAAAGCTTACTTACTACAAGAAGTGGAGCATTTTCATTAATTACTTACTAACGTTTTGTTATAGTACAATCTTTCATGTAAATTAGGATGTTCTGGTACAAAGATTTCCACATCCACACAAAATAGGTATTATAGTACTTATTAGAAAAGCTAAACAAAAATTCCAGGATTGCGTTTGTAAGATTCTTCCTAAATGGTTTTGATCACTTAAACTATGACTCTGTTTTCCAGGTTAAGTCACTCATATAAAGGTCGAATCACTATAAACACATTTTGCACTTTTGGTGCAAGGGTTCAAAATGATTGCGTAGAAAAAGTTACGGTGATTTCTTTATGAAAGAATTGACGAGTTAACAACTCTTCTGTATAAACTAACACTGTGAGACTCTTCTAGACACTAACAATATGATAAGTTTCTCTTAGGCCTTGCTTATTCTTTCCTTCATATGACATGTACACTTCATTTTAAACTTCTATGCAAAAAATTATAATTAGTGATGCAAGAAACTGTTTAGAATGTAACCGTTAGAATATACTAAAATAAATTGTTTGACTATTAACTTTAGCATGTTGTATTTGCCACTGAACTATGTATTTTAGCTTCGTTGTGTTCATTCATTTGCGTCGTATTAACAATCAACAGATCTCACTCCAATTCTGAACCCTCTGCAAAATGTATTTATAAAGTGATTCGATCTTTCTGTGAGTGACTTTATCTGGTGAACAAGGTCATACGTTAAGTAACCGAAACCGTTCAGAAACTAGAACAGACACTACCAACTGAGTTAATGTTTTCATTTATCCTCTAAATAACTTGATTTAAAAAGCTTAAATTTCTGTCTTCAAGTAAACAATTATTTATAGGCTCAATATAAAATGAACTTGTATGAAATAGAAACAGTTTACTAGTACCTATGAAAGCAGCCTGCCTTCATTATATAGCATATACTGTACTATTCGTCACGCAAAAATCAAATACATTTTCTTTCACTACAGTAAGTGAAGACAACACATATAGTAACATAAACTCCTACAAGAAATCTAACTGATATTATATATCCATAAAAAGCTAAAAGCATAGTCGATATGAATTCAGCCAAGATGATTGCCCTGATAGTCTCAGATGTTAGTGAATTTAACATATGTTAAAATTCAGAGCAAAGAAAGGAAACTTGATTTTTTTTTTTTTTTTTTTTTAAAGATTGCCCGAGATACAGCACACTATTTCTCATTTCCGATTTTCAGCAAAATATACTTAATTTCTGGAACGGTTAAGATATTTTGATGCTTTTTGTTTTATTTGAGAAATAATAATTTACTTATTCAAATGATATCCCTCCGTTTGGAAATATGTGTCCAAGTTTTCCTGCTGCAATCTTTTATATATATATATATATATATATATATATATATATATATATATATATATATATATATATATATACAGAAATATTTTTCAAAAGTACTTTCTTAAATACTGTTGATCAGTACCATAAAATACTATATTCCTTGCAAAGGACAACTTCCACTTTTGAGTTTAACAGGTTTTATAAAGAATTTTCATGTTTTGACTTGCGTGGCTAATGCCTTGATTGCAGTTTCTCTCTCTCTCTCTCTCTCTCTCAGAAACACCTAAAAATTCTGAGAATTTCGCAGGAGTTATATCCTTAAGGGTATTACATATCCTGGAAAGGAGAACTTGCCACTTTAATTCTGGAATTTTTCGTAATGGTTTTGTAAAAAATAACTCTCGGACCAATGCTCTTAATGTGATGGAATCAATTTATAAATTAAACGGTGCTGGAACTGGTGAAATGTTATTATTCTTCTGGATTTTTTTCACTAGAAACCTTTCAAATCATGAAAGAGCTTTTAGAACAATGTGGAACCAGGCACATTATTCCAAAACGAACAGAACCTGTTACAATATCCTAGAACCATCCACATAATTCCAAAATGTAACAGCGGGTATCATTTGAATGAACAATTAATTATCTTTCAAATAATACAAAAAGCAACAAAATATCTTGCCGTTCAGAGTTAAGAGCATTTTAAATTTTGTTGAAATTCGAACGGAGAAAAAGAGAAAACAAAAAAAATGGTTTCTTACTTTTTTCTCAATTTTAAGAATCTGTTAAATTCAGTAACATTTCAGACTATCAAAGCAGGATTATTTCTTTGCCTGCTTGGATTGATCTGGACTATGCCTAAATTGCAAAAGAGTGAAATGTAATTTATTACATACCTGACAAAGGTAAACCTTGTGTAGACGCCATTCTTTACCAAGTGCTACGACAGTGATATCCGAATTCTTTCCTTCTTGGAATAACGTCCTATATATGTAGCGTGAGGTACTGTTAGTTTTCCTCCTAAAATGATTTGAAAGTATAAGATTTACCCTCTCAAGCTATTATTTCAAATGTTTCTTGATTTTACACTCTAATAAATAAATAAATAAGTTATAGTACATCAACGAGTAAATAGTTTAAAAGAGGCGGAAGAACAAGGCTCTCAATTCTGAGCTCTGTATAAAATTCCAAAGCACATACGAACTCACAAAATTTGACTTTAATTGTACATTGTCAAAAATATATGTGGTAATTTTCTCAGATTTTAATCAGTTTCCAGTTGAGTTTTGAGTTTCTGTTTCGTGTCCTTATTCAACACTGAAGTTTTGATTGAAATTACTATTACTGTGGGCTCTGAATCACGACCGAGCCTTGAATCGGATGCAGTACGTAGGCGTATAAACCATTATGGAAGATCAGATATCTCAAGCTGTTTCCCATCACACTATTTTGCCTCTGACAGAGCTGGGTTACAGAACTATCTACGTTCCAGTTATCATATGCATCCCTTAAAATTTGTTAATGCTTTTGTTTTTAATAAGCATATCATCATCATCATAGGTATTCTGCCTTCATTGGCAGGTCACTTGCCGCAGCTGAGAAGCTTCCATGCTCCACGGTCCTCCGCTAACTTCTTCGTCTTCGCGTATGATTTTTGTTTTTATATCATCCATTAATTTTAGTTTCCTTCGCCCCCTCCCTCTCTTTCCCGCCACCATGCCCTCTAGGACGTCCCTCATGATACAATTTCTTCTTAAGCAATGTCCCAACCAGTTTCTCTTTCTCTTCCTAATAATATCAAAAAGTGTTCTTTTCTCACCCACCATTTTTAACACTCTCTCATTCGTTTTCCGCTCGACCCAACTAATTCTTTCCATTCTTCTCCACATCCACATTTTGAAGGCTTCCAGTCGATTTTCGTCACCTTTACGTAATGTCCACGTTTCCGCCCCATACAGTACAACACTCCACACGAACCATTTTATGAGTCATTTTCTCAACTCTTTATTCAAGGTCCCACAAAACAGACTTTTCTTCCTACTAAAGGTTTCTTTCGCCATTCCTATCCTTGCTTTTATTTCACGTTCGCACTTCATGTTATTACTAAGAATACTACCCAGATATCGAAAACTATTCACTTGTTCTATTTTCTCCCCTCCTACTTTTATATTTGACACAGACCCCTTCGTTCCAATCACCATGGCTTTTGTCTTTCTAACATTTATTTTCATCCCATATTCTTTAAAGCCCTTTCTCATTTTTTCTAACATTTTATTGATTTTCTTTTCTTTCCCTTTTTCTATAAATCTTTCACCGATCACCCTTAATAATCCAATTGCATCTCTTGTGCCTTTGCCTCTTCTGAACCCGAACTGCTCCTCCTCAACTTCTTTATTTGTTCTTTCATATAACTTTCTGTTCAGTATTCGGAGCAGAATTTTAGCTGCATGAGATATGAGACTAATAGTTCTATAATCCTCACATCTCTTTGGGTTCGATTTCTTAGCCATCGGTATCATGATCGTTTTCAGAAAGTCTTTTGGCCATTCTCCTGTTTCATATATTTCATTGCATAGTCGGAACAATTCTTTCTTTCCCTTGTCTCCTATATTTTTAATGAATTCGATTGGTATGTTATCTATTCCGGTTGCCTTTCCATTCCTAATCTCGGATATAGCCTTTTCAAACTCATCCCTAAGAATACTAAATCCTTTTATCATCCTCGCCTATTTCATTTTCTACTTCAACATTTAGGCTACATGGTCTATCCCTACTCTCATATAAGTCTTCAACGTATTCTTTCCACCTTCCTATGACCTCATTTCTCTCGCTGACTACCTTCCCATCCTTATTTTCTACTGCCATCATAATACCCCCTTGTTTCCTCCGAAATTCCATAGATTTCACCTCCTTGTACATTTTCTCATATTTCCCAACTCTTTCTAATTCTTCTATGTCCTAGCATTTTCTTTTGTAAAAGTCTTCCCTCTCTCTGTCTGTTTCTCTTCGTAATTCATTATTTAACTTTCTGTACATCTTTCTGCCCTTTTCTGTATCAACCTGTTTCCACATCTTCCTCTCCCTCATTTTCTGCAACATCTGCTCTGTAACCCATGGTTTCTTAGCAGTTTTGTGTTCGCGGTAACCTACTGCTTCTTTTGCAGCCTGCTGTAAGCAACGTTTAATATGTTCCCACCGTGCGTTACTACCTGCACCTATTCTTTCCTCGTTTGAACATTTGAACATTGAAATAAGCATATGAGCATAAATATAATTGGTTCCTGTTAGTACGTTATTACTTCTTATCAGTTTTTCTTCGTAGTCGGTATACATGCTGCTGAACCACTGGTCTAGATGAAAACACAGCAATATATATAAGCGATTTTTATTGATATTTCTATATTAATCTGTGAAATATATACATAGTTATTTGATACATTGGCTATGTTTATTCATGAGATCTTCAAGTTTTATTCTTGTTTGTGTATCGAAACCTCGAAAGTTTTTGAAACATAATGTGTTACAAAATCATTAACAATCGAAATTATCACAAAATCATTGAAGATGCAATGGAAACAAACAATATACGTAAGAATAAACTTGTGAGATTAATTTACCGACTCATGAGCTGTGTGTTTCGCTTAACACAAACAACAAGAAATTTACAACCAAACTTCTGTTTCGATGTTATGTTTATGGAAATATATAATAATATCACGTCGGAGTGACAAGAACTTGAATATTGGTAAAGAGTTTATTGATGGAAAAATGAATTCGTCCAAAATATATCGCAGTAAGCTTATACTTACATAACTTTGATTAACACTTTTATGCTCAGATGCATCAATCGAGAATTAATTCGTGGATAGGGACGAAACTAGAATTAATCACCGAAGTGAGGATAATGTATTGCGCCAACAATGATCTGAAGATTATTTCAACAGATCATCGGATTAAGAGC
Organism: Thermobia domestica; assembly: GCF_964235325.1. Taxonomy (NCBI): domain Eukaryota; kingdom Metazoa; phylum Arthropoda; class Insecta; order Zygentoma; family Lepismatidae; genus Thermobia; species Thermobia domestica. The sequence continues at coordinate 252,883,152 of NC_137454.1, forward strand.
CTGCCTTACTAAAAATAATACAAAATTTACCATTTTTCTTCTTTCTGATTATTCATAAGTGAAAGGAGATAATAAAATGCAACTTACCACAATTGTAGATAATGTTATTCTACAACAGAAAATATGACTCTGAAGAAATTACAGTGTTGCCAGAATAACAATTCCCCTAAAATCTAAGTTAAGACAGCGACTAGAGGAACGAACTCAATTGTATTTGATTACATATCATGTTTTGGTTTGCTGGGAACGTTATTATTTAATTTTATTAACAGTATGTTAAAACTATTTTCTTTATTACAAACTAATTCCAAATTATTTAAAAAATAGTTCACAGCAAACCAAAACAACAGTATACGTAATCAAATGCAGTGATGTTCGTTCCTCTAGTCGCTGCCTTAACTTAGATTTTAGGGGAATTGTCATGTATATGTGAATATAAATGATGAAATGAAAAAATGAAATGAAATCTTTGTTTTACGTCCCACGGTTATGCCGGTTACGGTAAAGGAGATGTTAATGATGAGAGATGAGTGAAATGGTGGAATGAAGAAAGCGGAAGGAAACGGGAGAACCCCGAGAAAACCCACGAGCACGGTGTTTGTCCACCACGAAGTCCAAACGGCGCGAGCTAAAATCAAACCAGGGACCCCAAGCACCGGAGGTGAACGCTCTACCACTGAGCCCCCCCCCCCCCGGATATAAATGATGTTATTTGGTTATTTCAATCTTCCTAAACCAAGAAAGAATGATGTTTGTACTAATAATCTGTCATCATCACAATGAAACTATTAAAGTACCAAATTTGAGCAAATTAATTACTTATTTATTTACTACAATTTATTAATTAAGTTTAAACGATTATAATTACACTATCGTTCAAGATAGAAACTTAATTCTTCCTTTATTGTCGATAATATACTCCAGGCCTATATTTTAACAGCAAAACTTTCCTAATCTTTGCCGCCATTTTTAAATATAGTGCCTGAAAGTGGAGAAATGTCATGGTCACACTTCAATCGCAACCTTTAATGGCGAATAACTATGAAACAGCTATATTTACATAAAAACATCATGAAATGAACAAAATTGCACATTTCAAGAGCTTTCGAACGATACCTGAATCATAACTGTATCTTTACAAATAACGGAAATTATTCATTTTATGCGCTAGTAGGTGTAAATTTCTAAGAATTCAAATATTAGAAATTTTACTTTGATTTTGTTTGGCTTGAGTTTAGCTTCCCACGATTATGTCATGGTGGCTAGAAAATTTATATAGACCTACTGATTACAATGGAATTCTAACTACTCTTTTCATTGAGATGAACCCCCACCGGGAATCGAGCCCAGGACCACGCGTACCTAGGGCAAACGTTTTAGCCACTACTCCAAGCGGGAGTCCTCCGAAATTTTACGTTGTCAACATGTGGATCTGACTTTTATTATACAATGTGAATGCGACATGGGGATATTGATTTCCGCAGAGACACACGACCTTCAATATGATCATTTACTGCAGTTCTAGATTTGCATTACAATATTCATACTGGCGTACAGCACATAGTAATAAAAAAAATACACCATTCTTACAATATACGTCCCTAGATTGGGGATCCAAGTACAATAAACATCACTTGGTTCACCCTCACTGAAAGGATACCAAGAAGTTGTATAGCTCACGGTACTAGTAGTCTTTTAATATGGTACATGCAATACTGGAGGGTAGAAATTATAACAGGGGAGTTAGACTGCATAAGTTGCTCTACGAAGCTTTGATGAGATGGACATGGAAAGGCTTTCTTAAATGGATGGAAATAAATAACCAAAATGCCATCCAAGGCCTTAACAACGCTATCACACAGATTGAATTACTTCATGACGATGTGTGCCACGAGAAGTTACAACGTGTATTAGAGAATGTATCCAGTATTTGCATTCTGAATCTCTTCAAGGACTACCAGTAATTCCTTCGGAACGAAAATGGTAATTTATTTTCATTTTAGATTAGCTATATTGATAAGGTAGATTGCTCTTGGCCTAGTTAGAGCTTCCAGAGAAGAAAACTGGTTTCTTTATCTCGCTACGATCAAAGAGTTGATTCCATGATGTTTTATATATGATAGGCAAAATTACTCTAGATTTCCATCGGTTTACTACCTTGAAATGACTAGGCTGCAAATTGACTACCCGCAGTTGTATGATTACCTCACCAGAGGAGGATTCTCTGAAGGGTTTGGAAGAAGCAATCCTTTTGCGAGAATTCCAGTTGACCAGGCAACAGAGGAAAAAGTTAAAAAAGCACTCAAACCGCCAGTGGAGCTAAAGGATATAGTCCTCGTACAGGAACAGTGGCCTGGTATTACATAACTGCAGAGTACAGGTGTGCATGCCTTAGGAATCTAGGAATGATGACTGATATAAAAAGAGGCAGTTTGTCACATGCTGTTCTCGAATCTTCTAGGATATAGAGGGATGAAAAGAATGTACAATCACTTCTTTATACAATGGAGAACAGTTGGAGAACCTTTTGATGGTCCAGAAGACTCGTCATTATCGACTGGCATAGTTGCTACTACCGAAATTGGAAAAGATCTCCTAAATGCTAAAGACAAGAGGATCTTTTAACAATTTTAAACAAGGCAGTATGAAACTCAATGAGGTATCCACCAAATTCCATGACCACCTCCAGCAATTAAGGATTAAGACTTTCAGTGATATGCAAACATCCAAGAAGTTTAGAATTTCGAATAAGAAAGCTGTTCTCAGAGCTGATATCTAGCAATTTCGCCATGCGATCTTAGCAACTGGAAAGAGAAAACTTGGCGTGAGATTAATTCTACAACATCCATTAGGACCACTTCCATGGGTTTTGGATAATTATGATGGAACCGGGGGTAAAAGTAGGGGGACGCACGATGCAGGGTGTCTACTAAAATTCCAAACTGAAATTTCGTGACTTTTTCGTGACCTTTTCTTTACCAAAAAGTTGTTCTCAGAGCTGATATCTAGCAATTTCGCCATGCGATCTTAGCAGCTGGAAAGAGAAAACTTGACGTGAGATTAATTCTACAACATCCATTAGGACCACTTCCATGGGTTTTGGATAATTATGATGGAACCGGGGGTAAAAGTAGGGGGACGCACGATGCAGGGTGTCTACTAAAATTCCAAAATGAAATTTCGTGACTTTTTCGTGACCTTTTCTTTACCAAATCACACAATTTCCTAACATTCTCAAGAGCGAATTTGGGTGCAAATTAGGCCGAATTTTCATCCATGCGATAGAAACGTACTTTGCTAGCGACTTGGTAGCGTCCAAAGCCGACCATAGACATTTTGGTGGTGAATTTTGACGTTATATAAAACAAAATTTTCCAATCTGTACTTACATTTGTACAGTTAAAAAAAATCGTGACCCAAAGGCTAAATTTCGTGACTTTCGTGACCGTTTTCTGATTTCGTGACATTAGTGACCGATAGACACCCTGACGATGCCATGCCGTCCCCCGTGGCTATCTTTGCCCATTGTATTTTTTTAGTAAGTGGGGGACGCCATAGATAATTTTAGAATTGGGTAACGGCATCCCCCGCGTTTCCCTTCACTTTTACCCCTGGATGGAACCATGAAGAAAACAAACAAGGGCACTCTTCGCAGATATCTTGGGAAAAAAGTGTCTGCTACAGAAAACATACAGAAACCGTCAGTCTGTATAATTGGTGGATCTGAATCGTTCACAGGATTAACGGACAGCAAAATACTTTTAAATAGGTATCAAAGAGCATATTTGCAGCAGCCTTGCTAGTTGGATCATTCAGCGACAGGGTTGACGTTGTATTCGATGTATACGACGATAAATCCATAAATAATGCAGAGAGGATTAATAGAAGGTCCATCTCTGGTTTGTTGTACAAAAACATAATGTCCAATAAAAAATAAATAAATAAATAAATAAAGTTACTTGCTTGTTCTGTAAGTAAAACAGCACTCATTGAGTTTCTTGTTAAAAACTTGAAATCTCCCACATATTTCCAGAAACTTGATGATAAAGTTTTTTGTTACATTGAAAGACGAATACATAAGATTAACTTGTAAAGAAAGTATGACTTGTGAAGATCTTCAGACGTTTCGGAAAGAAGCTGGCACCTGAATGCTTCTGCATGCAAAACCTGCAAGTGTCGATAATCCATCTGTGATCATCGTGTCTGATGACCCAGTGTTCTTGATCTCAGCCTTTTCTTCATATCGGTAATGTATTCATAAAGTGTGGCACTAAAAACAGAGAAAAGTACATTGATGTGAAACAGGTCGCCTCCTCACTGGAAAAGATGCATGCAGAAGTTTTGTTGGTTTCCATTCATTCACTGGTTGTGATTCAGTTAGTACATTTGCTGTAGTGGCCGTGGGAAGATTGGAGGTCTTAAATTTATAAATAGTGATGATGAACTTCAAAAAGCAATGGTAGCTCTTGGAAGAGAAAAAAAAAAAACCCTTTCAGAAGTTATAGGAATTTACATGTAGGATCTATGCACCGAATTCACCAATCACCAACGTCAACGAGCTCCGGTAGTAATTGTTCAGGTTAAAGAAAGATGACATCGAATCTGGGCAGTTGCCACCATGTGCGTTTACACTGTACCTTCAAGCTAAAAGATCTAATTATGAGGCAGCTTTCTGGAAGAGAAGCCTCGAAAACCACCCCAACATTCCCAGCCCAAATGGCCATGGATGGCTATTCGAAGATGACCAGCTACAAATTGAATGGATGAAAGGTCCTCCAGCTCTAGATGCAATTTTGGAGTTCCTGGCGTGCAAATGTACCAAAGAGTGTAGGTCTTCTAGTTGTCAGTGTATTAGCAACAACCTGAAATGCCCACTTGCTGTAAATTTCAGATATGTAGTAACATGTTAGATAATCTTTACATGTAGATTATCTAACATGTAACATGTTAGATAATAGAGAGTAACATGTTAGATAATCTTTACATTCAGGATTTGATTTGATTTTGAGTTTAACGCCCCTTTCAGCAATGAGACTATATGAGACGGGACCTACTGCAGGGTTGCCACAAAATTTTTAAAATCATTTTCCATGACTTTCCAGCTGTTTTGTACTTATTTTCCATGACCGTTAGACGAAAAATTAAAATAATACATTTTTTTTTAAGTCTTCCACCATCCTCATAGCCGCCCAACGCACACCTTATTTATTTTCTTTCTTTTGTACACTTTAAAATATATATTTATATGCATATAACATTTGGATATAATATGTTTTGTGTGAGAGAAAGAAAACGATCACTATGCAGTCTAAATGATTCGTTAAGTATATATTTTAACATGCGTTTTAAGAATAATAATGATTCACTTTTCTGGATACAATAAGTTTTGTGTGAGAGCAAGAAAAATTCATGTTTTAAATGCTCACTATGAAGTCTAAATGATTTGTGTTAACAAGTGATTTGTTATGTATAACAGTGGTTCACTTTTTTCCTTCATTCTCCAACCGTCGGATTTTCTCTGCAACAGCTTCCTCTTCTATCTGGGCTTTCATCCTAATGACCTTTCTTTGTTCTTGCAGTTTCTGTAGTTTGTTTGCACTTCTAAGTTTGTCATTTCTCTTTCTTCTCCTCTGTCTTCTGCTTTCGTGCCTCTCCCAAAAAACTTTCATACCTCTGTCTTGCTGCTCGAACAGATCCCAACATTTTACTTGTAATAGTTACATGTTTTCTGCCACCGTGAAATTGAATGGCCTCATAAACAGTTCTCTGTGCTATGATGCTGAACTCACTCTGATTCTCAACCATGAAGTCTTTGTTGATCGAAAATCCAGACTCCATAGATGCATTACCATGCGAAACAATTAACACTAGCTTTACAACTTGCCACAGTTCAGCATACTTTTTATCCTGAAGCATACGTACATAGAAATCATCTAATCGCTGTGGTTTATTAGCATGTTCTTCAAAGAACCGTTTGCCTCAAAACATAGTTGAAAATACTGATGCTTTGCCTTCTCTGCAACACTTCCACTTATTCTGTTTAAACTGAAGAGTCTCTTGAGGAGAACATTTGCTCCAGATTTCCCTACTTCAGGTTCGTTCATTATAATTGCTGGATCAAAACAAGACATTCCTCTCACTTCAGGATACTGAAGGGGGCATCTCTCTTTCAACTTGTCCACCATTTTCATGAGAAATGTCGTACACTCATTCCGAAACTTTAAAAACACTGACAACTTTTTCACCTTTGACTTCTTTTAAGCTGGATCGCTAGTCACCTTTAGGGTAAAACTTTCTCGCTAGATGGCAGAGCTCCTTGCGATACATGCGATGTTGCCACATGAGTTACGGATAGAAAAGTATTTAGACACGGCCGCATTTTATACATGAGTTACAACAAAGAGAAATGAGAGCTTTTATTTCCATTTTACTCAATACTGTATGAATTAATTATATTCTTTGATCAAAAGTGATTTTTAACTTATGAAACGTTATGTCTATCTCTCAAACTAGATGTCTTTACGGTGCAGATAAAGAATGCCTATACTAACACAAAATCATTACATAAATTTCATCTTTTGGACAAAACAGACTCTCAGTACGCTCAAAATTGGTGTTTTATAAGCCTAGTTGTAATCCTTGGTGTAAAACTTTACTTTAGAGATTTAATATATCATGGCTAAAATCCCCTTGTTGTTTGGTCAAAGAGCAACTCAATTTGCATTTAGGGGGAAATCATATCATATCTATGGTAATAGTTTCTTAGAAAACGGCAGTTAAACGTTACACATTTATTTATAATTAGATGCCTCTACGGTGCAGATTAAGGATACATGTACAAATACAAAATCATTACCTAGGTAGATAGGACAAAACATATTCTTAGTAGGTTCAAAAATGTTATTTTATAAGTGAAGTTGCAATTCTTGGAGCAGCTTTACTTTAGGGGCTTAAATATCATGGCTAACATTCCAGCGTTGTTTGGGCAAAATTCGACTCAAACTGCATTTAGGGGTAACGAAAACTACTTGCATGGTAAAATTTTCTTTGCAAATTACAAAGATATAAGTTTATCTATAACTAGATGTCTAAATACAATAATAAGTACCCAAATACAAAACCATTAAACAAATCCGATCTTTTCAACAAAACAGACTTAGTTCCTTCAAGCGTGGTATTTTGTCAGTTGTATTCCCGTGGATGTATTTTGTAAGATGTGTTCCCTAGTGCATATATTTTGTAACTTGAATGCCTTAGTGTAATTTTACTTTAGATGGCATAATCATCAGGCCCTATCCAGGGGGATCTAGGCGGGCAGGGCCCCCCTAAAATTTTCACCGTGGGCTTGCAAATGCACTATAATATTGTTGGATCGAGCCCCCTCTAACTTCAGCCGAGTCCCCCTACAATTTTGGAGTGGCTACCGTGATGATAATCATTATGACTAAAATTCCAGAGTTTTCTGGACCAAACATGGCTACGTTAAATGAAAACTATCACCAACTTTTACTAGGTTGCTTACTTACATACAGATTTGTTCCACAATCCAGGTGGTATGAGGAAGCTGAGATAGGGCTTTATGCAGAGTCGTTTTGACGTATGATTAGCATCATACTAAAGGCCTGACTACTGCAGAAAACATATGTTAGTCGAACTCTTTAGTAATCACGCGTCAGAATGACTCTGCATAAGTTCTCGCAGCGAGTAAAACTACGTGATTAGCACGGGTGTTAGGGTGCCGAAGGCGCTATTTGAAATTTTCTAGTTTAATATTCCACTATTATAGTCTGAATCTAAAAAGAGCAGTGATGATGATTATCGAAATGGTGGACTGAAAGAAGTGGGAAAATACCGAGAAAATCCACGCACACTATGGGTCCTACAGAAAGTCTTCCTGGCGAAAAGTGGGATCGAACCAGCGATCTCGTGCGCCAGAGGTGATCTATCTACCAAGTTATTTATAGCTAATTTTATTAAAATCTACTAGTATATTTAACCTACTTTATTTCTCCATGTGTTTTGCAAGTATTTGCTTTTGAACATTGATTGCTGTACTTCATATATATCACATGATCTTCAACAATAATAAGCTCAAGTGTGAATTCTGTGATTCTTGTTTATAGTGGCATATATTCAAAACAATTTCACGCTATCTTTTAGTACTGGTTCATACTTGATACTATGCACACCTGAAGATAATAACAGTTCCGAATAAGAACACTTTTATCCAGAAACACCCGCAGGATTTTCCCAAGGCCGGGGAAGGGGCAAAAGCCCGACATACATTGATGCGCATAACGCATGATGCAAAACAGTAATCATATTATTCAGTCATATTGCATATCTTTGTGGACTATATTAAATAGGTCTATATCAAATATTCTAGTAGGTGTAACCAAATATAATGTTCCTTGATGTGTGTTTCTGGGTAAAAGCGTTTTGAAACAACCAAACACCTTTCGAAAATGCAGGGTAAAGCGATTGTCCCCTTGCCTCCACTACGTACGCTCATAGTCTGATCATTGACAGAGCATACGGGTCTATTGTTTTACTCAATGGTGTCATTCACCTAGTTCGCCCGAACCGGTTATTAAAATTTCTCAGGTTCTTGGAACCGGTTGTTAAAATCGTATCTCTACTTCCATATCTGGTACTTACGGAAAGAACAATTTTCTAGTGTTACGAGGTGTCAAAAAACCTTTAAAACTTAAAAAAAAAGGAAAATATTGAGAGAGCATGGAACAAATGAATTTCATTTTTCTACATAATCCACTCTATGCTCAATATAAGTTTCCCATTACTTCCAAAGAGTCCCAATGCCTCTAAAGTTATTTTTTTTTTTTTTTTTTTTTTTTTGTGGATTGGATACGCAATCAGTCATACACCATTCGTTGCACCTCTTCATCAGATTGCAACTTCTTTATCTTTAGTGCCTTTCACCACTGAGGTGAGATTCGGTACGAAAGGAGGATGAAATGAAGATTTTCAATGATTGCAGCCATTGCACGCACAGGCAGTAGTATGGGGCCGAGTATTGTTATGTTATAGAGGAAATTTGTTTTCAGAAGTCCGTGTTACTTCGTATAGTAAGTTTAGGACCTATTTAGAGATCGGAATACGAGATATTATTGACTATGCGTTCCCTATGTTGTAACGCTCCAAAATGTCACCCTTTTGGTCCCAGAAGAAAGTACTAACTTTCCTGTAGATGGTTGTGTCCGATAATGGATACTGCCATTGCATGCTCGCTTTCTTACTTCCGGAATGTAGTAGTGCACCCATGTTTCATACCCAGTAACGAATCTCTTCTGAAAGTCACTACCTTGTCGTTTACGGCAGTAAAATCTCGTGACACATCAACACATCGCTGCTTCAGTTCGTCTATCAACTGGCGTGATATCATCCTAGCACACACATTCCGAAATCTGAGTACAGTGTGGATAATATTACAGATTGAAAAGTGACTTATGCCAATGATTGTAGCTACTTCATCCAGTCATTCTGCATTGCTCCTTATCACACTTCCAATTTATATTAGAGCAAAACGGTAAGCGATAACAAGAAATTATTTGTTGATATAGATTCAGCGTCCCAAGTATGGGTTCCATCTCCGCTCCTTATTCTTATGTTGAAACCGCAAGCGGTAAACGTATCACTTACAAATCGGAATTCACGGATAACATTTGTCAGAAGATTGGATCAATACGTGCTAGACATAAATCACTCACTTCTGGTGGGTCAGGTTTTTGGATGGATCCCAGCTCGCGCCAAGTGAGCTTTGTGGTGAACAAACCATGAGTGGAGTTTCTTCCGGGTCCCTCCCTTTCTTTCATTCAACCATTTCATTCGTTGTCATCATCACCTTCTATCTTTCCTTCGAAGCACAATGATAGGACGTCACAGAAAAAAAAAAACATTCATGTCTCTCGGTTATGCCATTTAGGTTAAACGAGACAGTGATGATAAGAATGAATTAAATGGTAGAATGAGAACGTAGGAGCACAAAGAGAAACTCTGAGAAAATCCATGCACACGCATGGTGTGTGTTCTCCAAAAAGCTCACCTGGCTAAGCTGGAATCGAACCAGTGACCCCGTATACAAGATGTCAATGCTCTACCACAGAGTCACTGCAGCACAGGAGTAGAAAAAGGATTTCTACATGAGTGGTTGCGTTTCTCAAGTGAAGATATACATACTTTCTTTTCATTATAGAAAAAAAAATTCAAGCTTTACGGTTTTATGAATTTTTAAGTACGAACTAGAGAAGGTAGCGGAATATTACTCTGACTTCGTTTCGATATTATGCTCAGTCGACGCCTTTTTACATACGAAACAGTTAGGCAACCGGAGAAATCCTCGATCGCAAGCGTGTTCGAATTATGAGCGTTAAAAGTTCAAAATTGAACAGATTTTGCAGAAAGTTTGAAGAACCATTTCTTGAGATAGACTCTTCAGTTTTGATATCAGGGAGTTCTCCTGGATACCCAACATAGTAGTAAGTTCAAAACGTATGTATTTTGCAAGGTAAGGGCAATTATTTTGAATGATGTGAAGGGTAATGGCGTCTTACACCATACAAATTGCCTCCCATTTGACATACTGGGCCAACCAGTGGTAAAAGTGGATCTGAAAGGATGGGAGGACGGTAGATAGCGGCATGACGCCACGCCGTTCCCCTGCCTAACTATACCCATTATAGTTTTTTTTTTTCGGAACTGGGGGACGCCTTAACTTTTTTTCGAGGTAGGGGTACGGCGTCCGCGCTTCACTTTTACCCCTGGGGCCAATAGGCTAATAAAATGTATTTCATACTCCTATTCGACTATATTGTTATTCAAATATCACTTTCGTGTGTGGCCACCTTCAAATTGAACAATCACATTTGTCTTGGGAACGGTTTGCCAGGCGTGCAAAATTCAATGAAGAACGACGTAATATTCATAATTAAACTTGATGATCTATATTGTTGTTCTTTCCAGGCCCGTATCCCTGGGGGTCTAGGGGACCGGGCTCCCCCTAAATTTTTACTGCTCCCCTAAAATTTTCACGATAAGCTTGCAAATGAACAATAATATGGTGATGAACTATAATATGGTTGGATCGGCCCCCTAACTTCTACCGCTCCCCCGCATTTTTGGTCTGGTTCTTCCCCTTCTGTAGCTAAGTCCAAACAGCTCGAGCAGCGCCAGACAGGCTTGCCCTGTCGCGGTACTCCGAATCCTGTCGGCCTATGCTTATGCATCGCAGAATAAGGTGTTCTAATACATCATCGCTAGTCATGTGCTTAGTTTTCAGCAATTGGAATGTCGATTATGGGGAAATATTTGTCAAACTCCAGGAAATATTTTAAGATATTCAACGAGAAAATAGACCAAAAAATTTGAAGAAGAAGAAAAAAGTGGTTAGCTTAAATGTGCGCTCAAAGTTGTGAACTAGGTGACTTTTATTCTCGAGAAAACCGCTGTTTCAATACACCGCCTCCAGCCGATTGTTTGTTTTTTGGTCACATTTCTCGCGAGATACCGTTAAATATTGTCTGAAGTTTGGCCACTATTTTCAAACAATCGCCATTGAAATCCGTTGAAAATTTTAAAAAAATGGCTAGCGATGAAATATTGAAACACCGTCTTCCACAATGCATACCATCATGTCCATGGGTTTTCTCGGGTTACTCCTGTTTCCTCTCTTCTTCTCATTCCATTAATTCTTCCATCATCATTCACTTACCTTAATCATCGTCTTCCTTAGCCTAAAGGGTATAATCATATGATGTTAAACTGAAATATTTCATTTTTTCCACAATGCAAAGAGGCCGGCTGGGTTGAGTGTCGCGTTGAAGTTAGTCCCGCGGCAAAGCGTTTCGGAGACACATGTCATTGTTTAATGTTTAGATGCCACACAGAAAGTGACATTTGAATGACAATACAATTGGTTTCAAATAAATTTTATTAGCCTCTTTATCCGGTGTGCCAAATAGGATGCAATTTGCAAGTTGTAAGACGCCATTACCCTTCATCCCTTCCCCAATAAGTTCCCTTATCTTGCAATGCGTACGTTTTGACCTCACCATTCCGTCGAGTACCCAAGAAAACACCCCAGTACCAAAAATGAAGCGTGTATCTTAAAAATTGGTTTCTTCAAACTTTTTTCAAAATCTGTTCAATTTTGGAATTTTAACGTCCATAATTCGAACAAGCTTGCGATCGAAGATTTCTCCGGTTGCCTTATTGTTTCATATGTAAAAAGGAGTCGACTGAGCATAGTATCAAAATGAAGTCAGAGTAACACCCCACGACCTTCCCTAGTAAGTGGAATTAATTACTATTTTCCACGAACGGGTTCAGAGACTAACGAGTATGTATGAAAGCTCAAAAACATATATAAATAATTTTCAAGAAGATATAATATTTTACCTAAGCAATATGAGTTTCAGAGAAAATAAAGAAAGAAAAGAAAAGAAGAAAAAGAAAGAACACATATTACATATTTAACGTTCAAAATGATCGTCAAAATAAACTATCTTCGTATTGCACGTGTGTATAATATTTACGTGGAAACAAACAGTTAAAAATTGAAAAGCGCTTTGCTGTTTCTTCGAATTATTCTCCCTTTCTCTTCGCTTCCCTTGGCTCTTCGATCTTTTACTTTGAGTTGGATTCTTCTTTTTTGTGTATGATTCCTTCCGTTTCCCCATTTTCCACTTTTATTGTTTGTCATAGTTTTGTCACAGTTCACAGGTTCCGCCTCTAGACTTCAAACGCTAACAAGGAATTGCCCTACTACTGTGACTGCAACAGTATACATGTAAGTTTGGCAACGAAGCATTATGGCGTCCTGCGTAAGCATGATATTCAGCCGCTAAAACTATTTCCGTAAACACAAAATAATATTTGGATAAAATGTAAAACATAACACGAAAAACGGTAGTATAATATTCATGTTCCGTAATGAGACAACTACTTGTAAAATAATTTATGCTTGTAAGTAAAAATTTCGTAAAACTGAGTACAGGAGCATTAAAATCTAACAGCAAGCGCCATCTTGCGTACTCATGTTAAAACTGATCAAGTTTTCCTCTTATATTTTACTTTTTTAGCTAACAGAATACATAAGCAGAGAAAATAGTATCTCATGTTGTAACTGACGCATAACTCTATTTTATAGTGTAATACTTATAATATGTGCCATTTCTTTACGCGTTGGTTAAGGCAATAAACTAATGCTTATACTGACTTCCGGGTAGTGATCCACCTTAAGAACTTTTCACACTCGAATCCAATGTCTACTTTGGAGGCAAAAAGCAAGGCATCTGACTCTTTATCCATGTGTACAGCATACAGCTGCTTGACAGTAGTAGCTTCTTCCATTACTCTTGGTTTGACAATTCGAGCCATGAGGGCCCTCAACAGATGCAAAAGCTCTCCATACAAATATGGAGACAGTGAATCCGAAGTCTGGAATCTTCTCAAAAAGCCTTGGCAATCACATGGGATGGTCTTAAAGAAACTCAATTTACATTTCAGAAAGGGGTCTCGCATGTGCTGAGTAATCCTTTCGTATGGCTCAGAACTTAATGGTTTTGTTTCACGAATGCACTTTTTTACATCCTCAAATATTTGCAATGCCCTTTCAGTGCATTTTTCATTTTCCAGCCATCTTGTTGCGCAATACTTCATAGGGAACATTGAATTACCTGTAACTGCTGTATATTCCCCACGTCTTGCTGATGAGTTATTAAAAAATAGTACAAATCTCCCCGAAATAAGTTCACCTCTCAACCAACTCCTCGCATTCCAGTACCAATACACCCTTGAACGACATGTAAACCACAAACGCCAATATCAAATAGCTGCTTTCCATGTGGATCTTCTGCCAACATGTTCTCTTTCAGTTTCTTCAAAAAACTCAAGTTCACATTAGGTCCGTTCATGGATACTTGCAGCACACTTCTTCTTGGTAGATCTGCTATACCACGGGCATAGGCTTCCAGAATGTTACCTGCTGTGATTCCACTCAAAAATATGCTGTTCAAGTACTGTGTATACACAAGGTTCCTGTTAGTGTCGAAATACCTAGAAATACTAGAAATACCTGAGTCTTTTGGACAGCATTATTCAAGGCTTAGTCGAAACAAATCACAAAGCCCTCATAGCACCTCAATCTGTCTTTCAGTTCAGTATCAAAGTATGGAGCTAGGCCATGATTTATAAACTTGCTGGCAATTGCACTATCGTGAAACATGGACCTGAAATCGTCACTAATCTTTTCACAGGAGTTACGAGATAATTTATCTTCCACTACTTTCAAAGTCCATCGGATTTCCGCAAAAGTTATATCAGCACGCGCAACACTTAACAAAACGTTGTGCGAGTTTGTGCCACTGGTAGATGTCGAAGGATCTTGAACTGCACTTTGTTCAGCACTGTTTTCACCACTGTTGCAGTCAGTCTTGGATTTGGAAAAAGTTCCTATGGTCGGCTGTGATGACTTTAGAAGAAACACTTTTGGTGACCCGGTCCCTTTGCATGGGATGTGATTGCTGCTATTCCCATGTTAGATAAGAACACGTCCTTTTTGCACAGGCTACAATAGGCATGATGTATGTCCTCTGATCTCTTCAGCCATCCAACAAATGACGGTTCCAGCCACTGGTTGCTGAATGTATTTTTTTTTTTTTTTTTTTAATTCCATTGTGATGTTACTCAAAAATACAACAAATAAAGCATTAAGTAAATCATTCTGAAAAAAGATATTCTGTAAAAAAAATAGCAAAATAATTAAAAAGATATTTTTTTTCAGAACTGTCAAAGTTAAAATTAAATAAAAATAAATATTTATTATAGCAATAAGGTTTCCATATCATAGTGATCTCTTCGTCAGAGTTTTATCTCTTCTTCGTGAACACCCCCTAACCCTTATATGCATTACAACATTAACCCTTAGCAAAACAGCAAGTCATATTACTTCTTCTGTCATCACTGGGTTGTTCGTATGTTGTAATTTCAAGAAGACTTATTATTGTCACAAACAAAATCTATGTACTACTACCATTACTAAGATACCCACTTAGTCTGTGAAAAAGTATTAAAACAGCAAAATAATTTAAAACATACATCTTCATACAATTTTCCATGACTTTCCCTGACCACTTTCAAATTCCATGACTTTCCAGGTCTGTGGCAACCCTGTACTGATTAACGTGGAATCTGAACCACAAGAGCTTACATTCAGGAGAACAAAGATGAGGACAGGGATGAAGACATGTAACATGATAGAGTGGTTCGTCAAAGTGTATACACGGGTTCACTTAGATTTTATACTAAATAAATAAATAAATTAATTAATTAATTAAAAAAAAGTGTAGATAAAATTGCATATAGTAGCACACGTATCGACAGAAGAACGTGTAAAATAGGGTGTAAAACCAGTATAGTTCATATAATACTTACGAGACATAGTAAATTAGGTACAGAAAGTTTTCCCGTATACTTTGAGATGATTTCAATACTGTTATTTGTTTCACATTATAAAAGTATTTTGGGTATGTGCGTATATAATCAAACAAAGTATTCTGTGTGTAAGAGTAATAGATACATAAGCTTAGAAAAATACTTTAAAAAATAGTATATATACTTTACAATACAACATATGACTTGAAACATTTATGTAGTTTGTCAGTGTAAACAGACCTATATATAAGCTGTACGTA
This sequence comes from Thermobia domestica, assembly GCF_964235325.1. Lineage (NCBI taxonomy): Eukaryota > Metazoa > Arthropoda > Insecta > Zygentoma > Lepismatidae > Thermobia > Thermobia domestica. The sequence continues at coordinate 252,898,862 of NC_137454.1, forward strand.
TGAGTTTGTGTGGATGTGACAGAGTATACAGAGTTTATTCGTATAAATACTGTTCAATACTGCCTCATAAATAATATTTTCTACCTTCAGTATATAAGTAATTACGTAATTTACGGTTACATAATCTATTCATACTAGCTTTAGTAAGTTTTACTGTATATGCGCGTTTGCTTAATTGCCTTTAATGTTTTACGGCAGATTGCAATTGTAAATCTAGAAATGCAATAAATGATAACTACACATTTCTGTCGAAATAAATATCACAAGGTTTCATTCATATCGTATAATAAGTCAGAGCCATGTATTGACAATGTACTATTTCAGATATTTAAATTCTTAGAAACATACATCTAGCAGTGCATAAAATGAACTGTTTCCATTATTTGTAAAGATACAGTTAAGATTCAGGTGTCATTCGAAAGCTCTTGAAATGCGTAATTTTGTTTATTTCGTAGTGTTTTTGTATAAATATAGCTGTTTCGTAGTTATTCGCCATTAAAGGTTGCGATTGAAGTGTGACCATGACATTTCTCCACTTTCAGGCACTATATTTCAAAACGGCTGCAACGATTAGGAAAGTTTTGCTGTTAAAATGTAGGCCTGGAGTATGTTCTCGACAATAAAAAAAAGAATAAATTTTCTATCTTGAACGATAGTGTAATTATAATCGTTTAAAGTTACTATGGTGATATCAGTAGGCAGCCATATTGATGACGTCATATTTGACATAAAGCTGTGCGGGACGAAAGTTCACCAAGCAGTTTTGACATACTGGACCACGTATCTGTTCAAAAAGTATTGGGGGATTTTGTCCCCACGAATGGTACCGTTGACCAGATTTTAGGGTCTGGCTCATGGACCACTTGTTTGGGATACAAATTACGGGTCAGTATTCTGACCATGGGCGCCCGAAGGGGAAGGGCAGCGTGGGACCCCACTAGAAAAGTTTCTTCGGGCGCCTATGATCCTGACTGAGGACCTTTGGCCTTTCCTCACCATTATTTTGGCATCGAGGAACTAAAATATCAGCTAAGTACGATTAGTGCAAATCGAAGAGGTATACATGCATAAAGAAATCGTGATAATAATTTAGATAAACTTTAAGTCTAAAATAAATTGATGAAATATAAGTATCACTGTTAATATTAAACAAATTGAAAATAGTTTGGAAAATACATCGGTAAATATCGGTGTTCATTTGCCGATACCGATATTCCCAAAACTGGCCGATATCACTGATAACGATATATTGGTGCATCCCTAGTTCTAATAGAGAGATAAAACTTATTAATGTGGTATGAATCAATATAAAACGCCATTATTCACTATATTTTAGTTTTCGTTCTATGGTGATCGGTTATAGTTAAGGAGCCGTACTTCCCATTTAGGGAAGGACGAGAAACGCCATACTTTCAGGAATTATTCATTGACTATCTAGGATGTTAAAAAGTAGGTAATAGACTGAGTTCTTGCCCTTGTACTTAGGGTGTTTAGGTAGTGCAACAGTAAGATGTATCCTCGTGCACGGGAGATGAGAAGTAGCTGTTCTTAACTATTACCTGGTATCTTTTCTTGAGATGCTGGATCGATTAAAAAAAAAAAAAACTCCTTGTCGCTACCTATCACTTTTCTTTCTATGAGGACTAAATTTGAAACTAGAAACGATGGAGCCTATTCTTGGGACACTGAATCGCTTCCAAAAATATGCTTCTCAATATCTCTCACCGCTTTCGCTGATACCTGTCGAGAGATGGAAAAACAAACAAGTGGTCCCACAAGATTTCTAACACTTATGACTATGGTAGGATAACTTGAAGTCTAAAAATGTGTTCTTAAGTTTCAGCAATTATTTTCTTTGGTTACGAACAATTATAGGGTGAGTATACTTCGAGCAGAACAAATTATTTTTGTCACAGGATGTGCCATTGAAAGAACGAATCACTATTTAATAGATTAGGCTGGTTTATCTTAAGTATCGGTTCCTATGAATGTTCTGCTTCAAGTGCACTTTTGCCCAATTATAATTCATGGCTCACGATTCAATATTCTGATTACAATTGTGATTTAGAGTACGAGAACCACGTAAACAAATCCCAGTAATCGGAAAACCTAAAACAACAGAAAATGAAATATTAACGATAGGTAAATCCTCCAGAAAACTCGTACATTCATTTCTAATAGTTCAAATGAGCAATGAACATACAAGTAGAATAATGTTATATTAGGTTAGGTAGGATTTTCATTTGGGGGCAACACGTACATTACTTAAGACACCATTATTGATACACGTTGTTCCGGTTCTCTTCTGATTACTGTGATTTGTTTACGTGACAGTCCACATATTCAAATCACTTGTAAACAAGGCAATGAATCGGCACATCGAACCGCATTTGCCATAAACCGTAATCTTCTTCTTTTCTAAAGGAATGAAGAGAATTAGTGGAAACGCTTGTTATTGTAAATTATCTATGCAATTAGTTCCGGTACTTTTTGTAAACAAACAAAATTAACATGTTTATTTCTTTCAATAGTATTTTAATTTTGACCGCACAATTTTAAGTCTATGGCCCTCACATTAGCAATGTACAAAAACTGTTTGTTATGCAGTAATACCTAAATTAAAATTATGAAAATACGTAATTAAAAATGAGTCTTGCAATATGCTGAAGAACAATGCATGAAGAATAAGATTTAAAATAAAAATTTTAAAGATGACAAGATTTCAAAAATTCTCTTACTTTTTGGGAGTGTGAAGTTCTTTTTCAAGCTCTGACATTGTTTCTGAATCCGAATCTTCATCATCACTTCGTCTTCTCTTCCGCGTCCATGCTATCACATGTTCTCTGATTCCAGTCGTCTCGACTGCTTTCGAAAATATTTCGCCCATTGTGAAAACTTATTTACACTTATCATAACAATTCATTTAGTTCATCATCTTACGGAAATTCGTCTCATTCAGAAATTAGTAATACCATTATTTCATTATTCAAACACGATTTCATTTACACAATACACATAAAAAATCTGATGTTTGCTTCCGTTTACACTTAACTGAAACTGAAAGTGAAAGCACAACAATGTTGCTAACCTCTGACATGTATTATCGCACAAAATTATGTAAAATTACCGTATACTTTTGTTCATAATAGGAATTTCTAGCATCCAGCGGTGTAGCATACAAATTCTTTTAAAAGAAGGGGTATGACTTTATCAGGGAACCGGGCTTATCGTGTTCTAAAAGCAAACAAAGTCTTCTTTCAGTTTCAGAATATGAAAGCATTAACAACTTGCTTTTTCAGTATGCTATTTGTTGAAACGGGTTAGGACAGTGTGTGAAGTTAGAAGTTGCAAGAAACTATATATAAACTATTCATCAGGAAACAAAAAAATGTATTGTTTTCAATCTTTTTAAGTTTTACGTCTTACGTATATGCCGGCTAGGCTAAAGGAGGAGGTGATGATGAGAAATGAATGAAATAATAGAATGAAGAAAGTGGGAGGAAACGGGAGAACCCCGAGAAAACCCACGCACACGGTGTTTGTCCACCACAAAGCTCACTTCTTAGCGCGAGCTGCGATCGAACCAAGGACCCCATGCACCAGAGCCATTCAACGGTGGCCGACCGAAAATGTAGGGGGACCGACCCAATCATATTATTGTTCATTTGCAAGCCTACTGTAAAAATTTTAGGGGGTCGGCCCACCCTAGCCTCCCGTGGATGCGGACCTGACTACGACCCTTGTTTACTGTTTTATTTGGCGTTTATAAAGGCATACAGTTGGTTATATACATCTAAAAAAAATCTCAAAGATAAAATAAGTTCAAACTCAGACATTCACGCAGTAGCGCGAAAACGAGGATATTTCAGCCTATTAGTTATGTTTGTCACACACAAAAAATATTAATTAGTGACTACTTCATCATTGTAATAGATATAACATGGAAAGACAGAACTATAAAATACTTAAACAGATAACTACACACTAAATGCCCTACCGCTAGAACTTGATCGGATTCTCAACATCAAACAACCAAAAACTAAGATGCTCCGTAGCAGACGGCAGTTCGTAAAGACAACATTATCATGACACTGTATGAAAATTAAAATTAATCAAACTATTTTTTAATTAAAGGTTAAATACTTTAATTTAATAAATACTGAGAGTATATTACTTTAATCGCTAATTTCATAATTATCGCCAATATCACTGGCTCTTTAAACTTGAGTGAAAACTAAATCAACAATGGATTGGAAATGTACCGTACTTACTTAACGGTATTCACCACAGCGAAATTAAACTACCGCTGATTTTAGAGTTTTTCTGTAATATCTTTAAAACAAATAAAAATATTCGAAAAGCAAAGACGTAGTGCACTAGACAATATGATTTTGTACGTGATACCGTTATCACAACTCATCTATCTGCTTTCTATTTGCAACTGTTGATAGGTTTAGCAGTTTTGCGGGTTCCGTAAATAGCGGATAACCAAAACCAGATATGAGTTGTGGTACAGGTATAATATGCAAAATCATATTGCCTAGTGGACTGTGCGTTTGCTTTTCGATTATTTCTATTAGTTTTAAAGATAATGCAGAGAAACTCTAAAATTTGCGGTAGTTTAATTTTTCTGTGGTGAAGGCTCTGTCTAATCAGTGATGCCAACCCGTGGAAAAAAACATATTGCGGGGTTTTTTGACAATGATTTCTCGAAATAGGATAAAGGGAATTTTTGTATAACTTGGCAGCATTTATGGGATTTTTCACATCTATTCCATTGACGCCGACAAAACTGTCTATGAGCGAGAAGTAGACAAATGAGCCTTCATTAAACTTGAAATTAATGCTAATTGTCAAATGTTGTTACTATAAAATGTATGTTAGTGTTAAAGTCGTTTATGTAGTGACTTGTGAATCTAAAAAAAAAAAAGCCAAGGAACATTAACTCTGGTGTTAAAAAAGAGAGAAATGAAAGAAAGAACGGAATTAACAGAAGAGAATAAAACGAGAAAAGTCCAACTTCCAAATTGTTCCATACGAAATGACTGAACAATGAAGTTTATCTAGTTTTATTACGTTCAGTACAAAGCGTGGTGGAAATAATAAACTCATAACAAAATGTACAGCTCACAGATGACGAGAAGAACCCTAAAACAGGGTTAGCGGGGAAAGGTCAACGACACGGTCAAGTCCATTTTCGGTTTTTGAGGTATGGTTTGTACCCAGATGTCGTCTGCCACTCCGGGTAAAGTTATATGTTGCTATTCCGTAGTGTCATTTGAAATCCCCGTGCGAAAAGTGGGCCAGCCCATACCTACGTCACACTACTTCTGCTAGGGTTCTCGTCATCTGTGAGCTATACTTATGTTCATTGACATTTTCAATTGTCTCTCAATTAAGGAAAATACTTGTTCATAAACTGTTTGATTAGCATTGACAATCGGGATTTTTTGAATAATTCACTCATATATTGACCAAAATGATTGATATATACCAGTAGCGGTTCGTAGTCTGTAGAAGCTCCGGTTGCAATATCAAAGGTATGTAGATGCGCGCAAGTGTTTCCTTCCCCCAACGTTCTTGTGTCTTATCCAAAAAATATTCAGGAAATATGAAGAGGAAAGTCTTTTTAAGCTATATTTGTATATTTATTGATTGAAGTGTATTCTCTAATATCGATTTAATATATAAGCTATTTTCTTTATTCGAAACAACCACTATAAATGTACGTCCATAAACTATTTATATACCCAGGTACAAAACTTCTACACTCGTGTTATTGAACAAGAGATAAATCGAATAAATAGTATGTGCTGTAAGCCATGAATGATGGCGCTAACCCAAAAGAAGAAAAAAAAAAAAAAACAAGGAAATTGCATATATTCAAGCAAGTAGTTAAACAAAAATTATTTAATTAAATAAACTATGCATTATTTTAAAATAAAAGGTCTTTCTTCGTTCTTTTCGAACTTCAAATTTTTATATGACTTCATTGAAATTTGAAATGCTGCTCGCCAAGTTTTTCTGAATAAAAAGCATCGCTACCGCAAATATTTTCCGCTTTATTTTCTTTAGGGTACAGAAATACGTCTCTCCGACAATACGCATTTTGTTAACATTTCTTTGTATGAATATAAGGGACAAAATGTCCATTTTCAGTAACCACGTACTTTTGTCTGCTGTTCTACTATATAGAAGCATGAAATCTAAGATGTTTTCCTTCGAAAATAATTATTAAAAAAAATAGTTTAACATTCCAACAAATTAGGCTAAAGAAGACAGATGATTATTGAAAGTGAATGATTTGAGATTAATTTTTTATGCTTTTCGCCGGAAATCGAACACGGGATCATGTGCATGAAAGACACAGAGCTAGGAATTAGACCAGTGGCAGAACTTTTTCTCCTTCGAGACATGATTTACTAAATATTAATATTTGGAATGATTTGTTAGTTTTCAATCGATGGGAATTAACCGTGAATTCGAAATCACTGAACTTGATGCTGAAAATATCTTGAATATAGGAATTTCTCTATTGGGAATGGTAGGTATATATCTAAAAGTAGAAAAAAAGAACGAACTGCGATTGCAATGACTAGATATTTCTGCTATTATCAATGTTCATTTGATTCTATTTGGTTTACCATTCATTCTGTACATCATATTATATGTATATTTGAATATTGTGTCTTCTTTATTTCAGTTCTTAACTGTAACGATGTTTTAAATTGGAGAAATTTTGTGAAAACAAAATCAAGCAACCTCTTAAACACAAAAATAATATGTATACTTCTGTGCATAGTAAGATTATTATTCTTTCAGTGTCACAAATTATTACCTATATTGTAAATTACTTGCGGCCCCTGGTTCGATCCCAGGTCGCGTCTAGTGGGGTTCGTGTTGGACGAACACCGTATACGTGTGTTTCCTCCCACTTTCTTCATTCCAACATTTCATTCATTCCCATCATCTTCTTTAGTATATGGCCATAAAAAGTATTGATGAGAAATTAATTACAAATTACTTAACTGGGTGGAGTGGGAAGAAATATCATAAATACAATATTAAGTCCCGTTGACTACATTTATACATACTTCCTGGTGTTTCATGTTGGAATCTCTTGATTTCATGGCTGGTAATATGACAATATCCCCCCCCCCCTCAGAAAAAGGAAAACATCTTGCTTGAAAGAGAACAGATAGGGACAGTCCTTGAGGCAGTAAACATTCTTAAAAACTGCACCGATACAAGCACAAAATTAAAATACAGAATTATTTTATATTTTGATAATTCCTCTGTTTTAATCGTAATGAATACTTAGGACCACAACCACCCAACTTCGAGAGGGCAAAACTCCCCCGATATTAAGAAAGAAACAATACTACCACTAGACGCGTATTTGTTCTCTGCGAGTTTGTTTCGTGAATAACTTATTTCTTCCAAGCGTCTATATGTTACCCTATCAATTGAGCCAAGCGCTGCCAAGCGGAGGAATTCGTAACTATTACAGAAGCTGACGATACACCAGTTGCGCAACGAGCTGCAACTGGAAACAGGCACCTCATGTTAAAAGATAGGCGCTCGCCGCTATATGCTCAACGTTACTGCTTCCAGTGGCAACTCTCGCTGCAACTGGAAATGTAAATCTCTCTCTTTCTTTCAGTTTTTTTAATTTTTTTTTTTTTTTTTTTTTTTTTTTTTTAGAAATGCATCAATACTGTCTTGCGCCCAAGAGCAAAGGTTTATTTTTTACTGATACACTACTTTAATACCTAAAACTATAATATCTAATACTTAATACATTTTTTAATACCTAATATCTTTAGTATTAAAAAAATATCCGGTTGCACAACCATGCAACATATAGTACCAGCCGCCACTGATATATACACTGATTTCACTATTCATGTTTTCTAAGTTTAGAAAATTTTGTTGTTAGTATAGCGTGGGAAATTCAAGTACAACATGGGAATTTCTGCCTCTCGAGATGGAATTTTACAATATTTCAGGTTGGCATCGCTGACAGTGAGTCTAATAATTTTGTTTTCCCAGTGATGCCAACCTGTGGGGAAAATCCCATATCGTGGGAGTTTTTTGACCTTATTTTCTCAGAAAGAGATAATAAGCAGCATATATGGGATTTTTCGAGAAGATCGAAATTTACGGCTTATTCATTTAAATATTGTAAAAAGTGACTAACACAGAGATTTTTTTTTTAATATTATAGCATACGTTTAATGAGTATAACGTGGGAAATTCACACCTAAAATGGGATTTTTTGCCTCTCGACATGAGATTTCATATTGTGTCAGGTTGGCACCACTGTGTTCTCCTCGTCGCGTAACTCTGTGTGCTTTTAATACTGCTTGAAGCCGTAAAATATGCAACGTAAATGTAATTAATAAACATAAAATTCAAATAGACTGGTCAGATTAGTACATTTAACTTTCACACGAATCTGATTCAAACAAAAGATATTTATTTTAACCTAAATAATATATTTTCCATATACTTCATTTTTTTAAGTAGTTACGTCAACTTCTACCGCTCAAGTAAATGCACGTGTCCCTTATACGATACAGCCGATGCTGCATACATTATCTTCAATATGTCATAATAGAAAATTCAAGTAGCCCTAAAGAATACGAGGCGTGGCAATTAAATAACGAGACTGGTGCCATAAATGTGATGTATTGCAAAGAAAGTTACAATTGACTGTTATCCCCTTCAATATACTCCTCTCCCCTATCTATACAAAGCTGCATACGTTCCTTCCATTGTTCAAATCAATGCTGTAGATCATCAGACGTCACCCTGTTCAACAATTCTGCCGTTTTTAGTTTCACCTCTTCCACAGACTGAAAATGTGTTCCCTTCAATACACTTTTCACTTTTGGGAATAGATAAAAGTCACAGGGAACCAGATCTGGGAAATACTGAGGATGATCAAGCACAGGAATGCGCTTGGCTGCTAAAAACTGCTTCACAGAAAGGGCATTATGAGCAGGCGCATTGTCTTGGTGGAGGATCCATGCATCGTTCTTCCACAAATCCGGTCTCTTCTTCCTTATTCTTTCCCTCAGCTTGATTAGGACTTCTTTGTAGTAGGTCTGATTCACCGTTTGACCCTGAGGCACCCATTCAATCATGATGGTATCCCTGATATCGAAAAAAAAAAAAAAAAAAAACGATGAGCATTGCCTTCACTTTCGACGTGGTCATTCGTGCTTTTTTCATTCTTGGCGATGTGGGAGTCTTCCAGTGCATGGATTGACGCTTAGTCTCGGGGTCATACTTTAAAATCCATGTTTCATCACATGTAATGACACGTGTTAGCAAGTCTGGTTCTGCTTTGAGTCGTTCCATCATGTCACAGCAAATGGTCTTTCGAATGTCTTTTTGTTCCTGAGAGAGGATTTTCGGAACAATTATTGCACAAACTTTTGTCATGTTTAAATTGTCATGCAAAATTTGTCTTACAGTCTCTGTCTTACTGTCGTCATGTCTGCGATCATCCGAATGTCTTTCCGCACAAGTTCACTAATTTTTAAAATATTTTCGTCCGTTCTTGAACTCAAAGGGCGTCCGGGTCGTTCATTATCTTCAACCTCCTCCCTACCTTCTGAAAATCGTTTGTGCCATTCGTAAACTCGCGCACGTAACATAGCATTATAACCATAGACCTGTTTTAACATTGCACAACATTCCTTCGATGTTTTGTTTAATTTCACCAGAAATTTAATGTTAATGCGCTGCTCAACTTTACTGTTCACCATGATTCCGACACTACTACAGAACACTGTCCTCTTTATGCAAGCCTGCAAAGAAAAGAAAAGCTTTCAGAATCATGAAACAAATAGTGGATGCTCATGAAGGTTCAAGATCAACAACACATCATTAGCTACCCCCCCCCCAACGATCCTGCGCGACAAGAGGTCGGCAGTCTCGTTATTTAATTGCCACACCTCGTACACAATCACTATCATAACCTGAAGATAGGTATTCTACAAGCTATTTTTGTTCATTGACCTGAGCATTAATTTGGCTAGTTTGAACTGAGTTCATTGTTGGCTGTAACAAATTATGATGAAAGCCTTCAGAATTTCTATTTTCAGGGCTGGTTCTATAATAGACATTTCTTAAGTGTAAGCAAGCAATATTTAGGCGCCACCACCTAAATGATAATAAGAAAGTAGGGAGTTGTAATTGGCAAAAAAAAAAAAAAAATCTTCAAAAATAATTGTAACAATTGCAAATTTCTTTAATATCTGTAGTCTCACTGTGAATATTAGCGACAAATGGCGAAATTATAAGTAATTGATTGTTGATGAATACTGAAAAAAGTTCCAATTTTAATAATTAATAGCATATTTTTATTATATAAGGACAAGATACAAGTAACAAGCAAAGGATACGATATCAGGACTCGAAATGCGCAATAAGATATATATATATATATATATATATATATATATATATATATATATATATATATATATATATATATTCTTAAAGAGCATCACATAGTTAGCTACTAATTACCAAGTTATTAGCTGCAGTCCACCAATAGGGAAAAAGGGATGGGACTTCAAAGGTAACATTGGGGCCTATGGCGAACACAAGAAAGAATGAAAGCGTTTCTCCCGTCTTTCCTATGGATTTGGGAAAGTGAGATAGCGATTCAAATGGCATATTCAAGCCACACAGTGGATGTGGAGAGTAGAAAAGATAGAATGATCCAAACAAAAGCAGTTTGTACAATGTGCACAAACAACGAACGAAGACAACGAGTTTACTGACAAATTTGCTCCTGCGAATGTCATATTCACGAAGAAACTGATCCTGGCTGGATGCACAGGACTAGTGCAACCCCTGGATGTGTACTTTTACGGTCCTCACGAGAACTTTGTCAAATTCGTCACTGACACACTCGCAGGACACGAACACCTGGCACCGTGACAAGTTCTTGAATCTCCAATCGTTCATGCTGTATCAGTTCTGCACTTCCCTGTTCCGCAACGTGGTTCGATTTGCTTTTTACAAAGCAGGAAACCTGGATATCAAACCGGAAGCCTTCCAGATACCCATTCAGTTCTGCTTTGACTCCCTTTCCACTGAATTATGTTATCACTCCGAGTCGATGGCCATTGTAAGATGTGCACATACTGCACAAACTGCTTTTGTTTGGATCATTCGATCCTTTCTACTTTCCACATCAACTGTATGGCTTGAATATATCATTTAAATCGCTATCTACCTTCCCAAATACATAGCTGAGAGGGAATAAACACTTTCTTTTTAGTATTTGCCGTAGGCCCCAATTTGAAGTCCCATCCCTTTTTCCCTATTGGCGGACTGAAGCTAAGAACTTGGTAATTAACTAACTATTTGATGCTCTTTAAGGATATATAACTCATTGCGCAACCACTGTTGCCAACTCGCGAGTGTGAAATGTCGCTAGTTTAGTACTCTAAAGTCGCTAGAAGTCGCTAAACGCCTCCTGTCAAGTCGCTAAAAAAAGTCGCTATATAATTTTACAAAGGAATTAAAATAATTTAAATATTTTCCATGTGCAATGGAAGACTCGAGTATTTTTTCTTTTAAAAAAATGACCATCTTGACAAAACCACTGCACTATGCGTTTGAAGAATACAAAATTTATAAATATAGCTTGCAAATACTGCTAGAGTTTGCAAATACTTAAAATTTTGGATCACTTTTTCCCATTCCTTCTTATAGAGGGGATGTGTACGATTATCTTTTTTTCTGGGGCGGGGGTTGGGGAATTAATGTTGCTTTCGTATTGAAACACTTCACCCAACTCACCCCACGAAATTTCTGTATAATTTATATTAAGAACAACCACAGTTAAATTAATATATAAATCACACGCACTACACTGAACCAGAAAAGCACAACGTTCTCCGTCACTGTCACTGTATGCACTGTGCAATGCAAGAGGTTACCAGCTATCATGCAACTAGTTAAATACGGGATATTCCAGGATTTCCGAACCGCAGTGAAGAAGGACATAATCCTCATAGCAGCAATGAATCCAACGATGTAAGTCGCTCACAGCAGTAGTGCAACCGAGTGTGTAAAAGTAATTAGTATCACAAATTGCAAAATTTTGGAATCTTTAATATAAATATAGAACAAAATATTTGAATTCCTAAATGTCACTAGATTTGTCGCTGGACGCTAAATAAAAATTTTTGTCGTTAGACACTTCCGAAAGTCGTTAGTTCTAGCGACAAAGTCGCTAAATTGGCAACACTGTGCGCAACTCGAGTCCTGATATCGTACCCTTTGCTTGTAAGATATATACCTAAAATGTATTTTGACAAGTTCAATTGAAACATAAATGTCGAAATAGAGTAACACTAATGAGCTTCAAGTGTAACATTAACGCAGGTTTAATTTTGACAGAGGTATGCTTTTCTACTTCATAAAAAGCACATTTACATAGTATTTTCTAGTGATACAATTATGGTAATTAGCTTTATTTCCCGTTTTCTTTGATACTGAAAAGTTCATGTTATACTATTCTGGCTCTCAATTTGGTAAAATCTCTTACTATTGCATCCGTAATCAATTGCATTGAGTATGTCATTGTCAATGGCCACCACAAGTAGACCATTTAATCGTTCTTGAGATATAGTTGATCTCAAATAATTTTTAATTAATTTTAACTGAACTTGTTTAATACACAACAAATGACAAAAGCGTGTGCCTTAATCGATATTTAATGTGTCTTCTATCCAGTGGCGGAATTTCAAAATCAGGTCCCCGCAAAAATTCTTTTCAGGGTCGTTTAGGCCTATAAGCAATTCAGTATTTTCATGTCTCTTTCCAACATAGATGCTCAAAATCAGGCAATGAGTAACAGAATGTAAATACAGGCAGTGGCGGGAAGATTTTTCGGAGTAGCCTACAACATGCAAATTATTTTGTGTATTTGCCCCCTGAAATTGTGATAATTTTCTTAAAAATTAAAAATTCTAGTGTATCCAGATTCTTGGATTCCTCAGTCGGTGCATTCCTGAACACAAGTAATTAATAACCATTCTTTCTTCCAGACATGTTTTTTGGGGGACTGCCCCCCGGAGCTCTGAGAGTGCCCCCCCCGGACGAGACCAAAATAATACGTCTAAAATATAATAATAAATAAAATAGTACCAGCAGTGCCCCTCCGGAATACTACGTGTGTTCCCCGGAACACTTTGTCTGAAAGAACGACTGCTAATAACCGAAACTCTACTTTGTATTAGGACTATTACCAAATGTTTAAAAATATCTTTAAATCTAAATTTAATACAAGGGAATGGATTGATAATGATAGTTACACTGTTATAATACAACGAGAATATGCATCAGCGGCGTAGCGTAAGGGAACGCCGGTATGCCCGGCATCCCCTGTTAATAAGAAAAAGTACGTATTTCATTATATATAAATTGTTTGCTTGTAATTATCACAATTATTTCCACAGCAATCTTCTGGCGCGCTCTCTCGACTTACTTTGACAAGAGGAACCTACGCATGCGCGTCGCTCAGATGCACATTTTCTGTCTTTCCTCCTGTCGTACGCTATTTTCCTCGGGCTTCCAGGCCTATTGAAAGCATCGGGGTTTTCGTCTGCTTTCTGTTGAATGCGCATGCGCAATACTTCCCTTCTCACTCCTCCTCATCCCTTTAACCCTACATTTGCTTTAGATATACGCTGGCATATTCAAGTATTTCCAACTGTATATATTTTGAACTAAGCTATAGTTTCTGAACAGAACGTACGAGCCCTAATATAAAGGAAATAGAACAAAACGGAAATGGTTAGTTCAACGCATTTTTGAAACACGCCGGTTATGTAAATAATAGTATTAAAATAGTTATGCCTTAATCGTAACTAAATGCATCGTAATTGTAATCTTCATCGTAAAGGAGCTCACAGACACAGGCATAAATTTAAAGCATTCTGTAGAATTACGGTCACCGATCTGGTAGGACACGAGAGCCACCACTCCCCGTCACTCGCAAAGATTGTGCCAGGGCCCTTCAGTCACTGGCACAAATCTCGGGGACATAAGGGGAACATGTTCCCTACAATCTTGTCCCCTCCCCCCAATAATCCGATTTGATATTGTGATGATGGTGATTTCTATCCTACTACTACAAAGGAAACTGATGTCCTTTGACTTGTTTCACTTTTAAAAAAGTCGTATTCTTTAACCCTTATCCGGGCAACCGGGGCCTCCCAGGCCCAGTAGCTTCATATTTATTATTAGTAGTCTATTTTCAACTATTTGTTTAATTCCTGTAACAATTCCTATAATGCTATTGTGGTAATCATAATTTTGCTGAAATAAGAGTATTGTTGCGCCAAATATAGGCCTGATTGATTTTCTTTCATAGTTTTGGGGAAGTCATTATTTGTATTGTTATAAAACAAATGTCCTAAAATTTTGATGTGGATCATTGTGGATGCGTAAGTAGAAACATGTCAATTATTATTATGCATATATTCAAACTTCAGAATGTGCTCACGGTACTGAGTTGTAATAATGATATGTACCACTATTTCATCTACATTATTTGGTATATAATATACGAGTACAACAGGTTTACCTCAGAAATCTGATTCATCTACTGTAATATGAGTCTCTTCTCCCCTCCCCCCACAATAAGCCTTAAAATGTGCCCTCCTGCCGATGTTATAGACAACTCTGCTCCCCTAATCCTCCACAGCATTTTTTTCAACTTCATAAATATTTTGAACATCATTAAAAAAAGGAAAGGATTGTGGGAACAGTCTTACCCATCCCACGAACGTTGAAGACAGATTTGCGCCCTTGACTTCTGTAATCTGGATACAGAAACAGGCCCCCAGAGTTGGTTTAAGTGCTCTGTATTTACATCTTCAAATGATATATACACTCAGGTCCATATTCACGAACGGGCGTCTGAGTTCCGGACCCAAGATGACAAATTTCTAGGGGCGATATATATATATATATATATATATATATATATATTGAAAGAACGAGATTGACGTGTGGTATGTGGATAAAAAAGCCGCCCACGAGAAAGAAATGAAGAAAACGATACTGGAAACAATGTTCATACAAAAGTGGGGCCTAGTTTTCTCGTCACAACGGTAGTGGCAAGAAGGAGCTGAGACAATTGGTTATTAAATTCTAACGTAATCCACGCATTCGCTTCTCTATGCCCCACTAGACCTCCAATTAGGGGGGCTTCCTCCTAAATTTTGTATAACCCTATATTTCCATTCGGAATAGCTATGTATTGCTGCTTGCAGTAGTACTGTATCGCACAAATGACTAACTTTGGCATCCCCCTTTCGGAATATCACGCTACGCTACTGATATGCATACGCTGCTGTGATTGACAATGAGAGTTCTGAAAACAAAAATGTGTTACTTATAAACCTAATGACCTTTCGATTACAGTTTCTATTTCAATGCAGTTACCCTTTCGAGTTAATACGCATAACTGCCTGAAAATTAATTGTATTCAAACAAATTTTGAAATACATTAAATTTAACTCAGACCTATAACCAAAGAGGCCGTATCCATTCCATTTTATTTTAACAATTAAATTACTGCAATCAAGTAAAATAAACTTACAGTTTCAAAAGTTTGTCGACTTGCAAATGCTTTGTTAACAGTAACTAGTATTAACTAGTAACTAGTAACATTAAGCAGTGGGAACGATTGTGAGCCACTGATATTAGGAGGTTAAAATTTCCCTCAGAAATGATCAAAAATTTCATTTGTACCACCCACCTTTTCTTAGAATTCGACCCACTTCCCGGACCAATAGACAACAAAACCCTAGTCGCTTGAAGTTCGATATATGCATTTCATTTACGCTGGCCTTTCTCAACCTTTAACTGTGGTCATTGAACCGAAACACTTTGCGGGGACACTGTTTATGACAAGGCAGACCACCCTTGAAGGCTGCCATTGAACCTTTCATTATTCAACTACTCTGCTTTGAATCGTTCTTTATAAAATCGTTTTTCGTCTTTGGACAGTTCTCCTCTAAGCTTTTTTCTTTTTCAATCTTTCGAGGTGTTGCGGGACTTTTTTTTCCCGCTTCCGCTTCTTCTAAGATGTCCTGGAACTAGCACTTGTCTCATTGAAGAAAACTCTATTTACTTTCAGATACGCTTAATGCAAATAACAAAACATAAAGTTCACAAAGATAGAGTACGGGGATGCGGCACAGGATCGACACGGCACAGGATCGACACGGCATACGACCGACAATTCAGCTCAGAAACCTGTTTCGGTCCTGTGCCGTGTCGATCCTGTGCCGTTTCGGTCCTATGCCGTGTCGATCCTATGCCGTGTCGATCCTGTGCCGTTTTGCTCTCACGCCGCTGCTCTGAAATAATTTAACTTTTAATCATGTGCCTAAAAAAATAATATTTTTATTATCTGTTTAATCTTTGCTCTTAAAAATCATAAACTCCTGTCGATTCTATGCCTGTGCAAGTTATATGCATAGAATACGTACGATCGAAACGGCATAGAGCCGACACGGCATAGGACCGAAACGGCACAGGATCGACACGGCATAGGACCGAAACGGCACAGGATCGACATGGCATAGGAACGAAACGGCACAGGATCGACACGGCACAGGATCGACACGGCGCAGGACCGAAACGGCATAGGACCGAAACGGCATAGGACCGAAACGACGCACGATCATCCCCACTGCGTAGTATCTATAAAACCAAATATTTATTTCTCATAAAAGCAATCAGAGACCTGTCAATTGATTTTAAAATATAAGAATTATAAGATATTTACTATATGAATATTAATAATTGTGAGTGACAAAAGAATGATAGTGCTAAATGGACAAAATATAATTTCTTGTGTGCTTGGTCAAAAGCATTTCTATATGTATGGAATACTTATATATTATTATTATTATTATTATTATTATTATTATTATTATTATTATTATTATTATTATTATTATTATTATTATTATTATTATTACGTTTTAACTCGTTTTGAAATCATGGCCTAATTTCACTAGAAAGCGAAAGCCATGAGAAATGTAAGCTAAGTAGTAATATGGAATACTTTTAATGTTGCTCACTAGAGGAAACATGCTCGCATGTCTTCTCGTCTCGATATCGAGACCACAAGAGACTTTTTTAATAAGAAGCTCAGTTGGGAAGTAATAACTGAGCCGATGGCTCGAGCCGGCTCGCTTGGGGTGAACCATCGGCTCGAGCTGGCTTGGTTGGATGAACCATCTGCTGGGTTCGGCTCATCTGGGCCGAAGGCTCTTGCTGACACGGTTCGGTGAGCTGTTGGCTCGGCTCACTTCTCGGTTCGGGTCCATAGTGAGTGAGCTGTGAGCCCAGCTGCTCAAGTTGTTTACAATTGTAAACCCGGGCCGAACAGTTTTGAAGATATTTGGCCAGTGCCCTATAATTTTTAACAATGTTTGGCTCGAGCCCGAATACTCAACCTAAACCCTCAACCCAAATTCACAAGCTCGTGAACAATATCCTTGACTCCTAGAATTCACGACTACCGAGGTTAGCAATCAACTAGTTTTTTTAGTATTCAAACACAGACCGCGTTTCTTTCATGTTTAAACACAGTGTTGTTATAATTATAATTATAATTATTATTTATTATTATTAATAATAATAATAAAAGTTGTACTAGTAGTAGTACTAGTATCATTGATAACCTATATTGTCTATGCAAGATACTTGAAGAGAATACTCGAAACTACAAACCAGATTTGGTTCGACTCGACCCGAATTCGAGTCGAGTTGGAGGAAATTTTTCGAATCGCGTTCAAAGATGTCTGTTTTTAGTCGAATCGAGTTTCAAAGAATACTCGCTCGTACTCACTCGTGCCCATCGTAGGATGACCACATTCTAACAATCGAAAAGTAGGACACAAGTATAATAGTACTGTATATGATATCTTACTGCGTCGGCAATACGCATATCATTATTTCAATTAATGTTAACCTTAAGTTAATGAACATTTTTGTTAAGAAGAAGCACTGAACAAAATTATTAAAGGAATTAAACACAACTCCAAATGCTTTGATGAATAACAAATTGGTTTATTTTATGAACGTACAGTCAAAGTTCGTGTTGGGCTAAATAATAATAATAATAATAATAATAAATTTCGAAGCGTGGTATTATTTTAAGAAATGAAAGAAAATTTAGACCGGCACAAAGGAACTTCTATTTAACTTGGTTAGCATCACTGTCATAAGTTCAATAAGAAACCTTTCCTACTTTACCGATATCTCAACAAGGCCTTCTCAGTAAAAGCGATGTATTGTAAAAAATGGTTTGTTGATTGTTCTCCATCCCTAGTCTTCTGAGGAGTGTTAAAAAACACAGCGGTTCATCATTCAGGAAAAGAGTGTGTTTGATTCAAAATATTGTGAATAAAGAATGAAACATTAAGATATTGCAAATAAATTAACTCTGGACATTTCGCAGGACATTTTAAAGAAGAAGGATATTTCTCGATTTCCTAGACATCTTCGCAACACGCAGGACAGCTCTTTGAAAAACAGTACTGTACTGCGAAAATCAGTACGTCTGGTTACCCTAGCCCATCCGTACGAGTAACGCAGTATGGCATTTTAGCCAATGTTACCTTATATGAAAATATTCATAACTTATAGCTGTCAAGTAAAAATGTGTCCTTGCATTTACATAAAGCAATTCAGAAAGGGCAATAATAATAATAATAATAATAATAATAATAATAATAATAATAATAATAATAATAATAATAATAATAATAATAATAATAATAATAATAAAAGCGATAGTAATAGTAGTACGGAAAATTGAAGTGATAACATTTGTTCACATATTCTAAGTTTCAGACCTAAAAGTAACGCGTTACTTTCGAAGTAAAGTAACAGTTACTTTTTGGGGGCAAGTAACGCGTTACATTTTAGGAAAAAGTAAAGTAACTTGTAACGCGTTACATTTTTACATGTAACTTACCCAAAACTGTCCATGGGAAAATTGTTCACTGCTCGGGCCAAGATTGTTTCTGACTGTCGACAGATGGATGCCGTTTATGGCAGACCTTTGCCTGAAGTACTGCCCAAAGTTTGTAGTCCAACGGGTTAAGATCCGGGCTGCTAGAAGGCCAATCAGTGGTAGAAATGAAGTGAGGGACGTTCCGCGCCAGCCAGTCCTAAGTTGGTTTCGCTGTGTGGCCTGGAGCGGAATCCTGTTGGAAGGTCCACCTTTCTCCAGGGAACATGGTAGCAGATAGTGGTTACACTATAGGTGTTAGCACTGTGTTCTGGTATACCTTGGCAGATGTTTTAACACCTTGTTCGCAAAAATACAGCTGGGTTGTGCTTGAGTAGCTCACTCCCCACCAAACCGAACTTAGGTAATTTCGTCACCGGAAATTTCGCCACCGGAATTTTCGTCACGGTAATTTCGTCACCGGAATTTTCGTCACCAAAATATTAGCATGTAGGTTATTTCGTCACCGGAAATTTTGACATAGTAATTTCGTCACCTGTAATTTTGTTACCAAAATATTTGAATGTACGAAATTTTGGCATGGCAGGGGCGTCATTTAGGGGGGGGGGCAGGAGGGGGCAATTGCCACCCCCAAGAGTTTGAGGAACACATATACTTTAACCATTTGTATACTAATATACCAGTACAAAACATGAAAGTCTTATGTCGGGGTGCTCTTCCCCCCCCCCCAAGCGAAGTCTAAAATGACGCTCCTGTGTTTTGGTCATTTTTCACCTTTGTTGAACTAAGCAGGGACAAAGTAAACGACCAAAACAGCTAATCTTATCTTAATCAAACTTGGAAAACAATTCAGTTGGTGTTCGACTCTGGAAAATCGAAGTTTCGGATACTCGACGCAAGAGCAAACAATAATAAAGAACATAATGTCAGCTTCAGCAAATGTTAAAAGCACAGGCAAAATGGGCCACTAATGGATTTATATATCACTATTTACAAATATTGTTTTCAAAATTTCAGAACAGAAAATAGAAAAAAACATAACTTGTTATAATGCAATAACTGTTTTACATGTTGATTTTCTACTATTCATAACATGATAGGAAACAACAAGCAATTTTTTTGTTCAAACATTTAGTTCCAGTGTTATACGTTATGCACAAAGACTGGAGCCGTTTCTGCAAAATCTGAAACACTCTTCTAGTTTTCCTTTCTGGTGGCTGGCCCGCAGCATCCTGATGTAGCGCAGTTGAAACCGTTGCGTCAACTTGTTGAATTAAGTACTATCAAAATAATCTAGAAGGTCCAGCTCTTCCTCCGAAGCCTCTGGAATTCCTGATGCACATCTTCTACGGGAAGAAATGCCAACCCATTCATTTTCTCGCATAATAGACGAAAATTTTCATTGCTCTTGTACCGTTCTGTGAATCCAATCTCTTCGACCTTTCTTCACGTTGAGTGAGTCAGGTGAAAGAAAGCAATGCTGTACACGAGTTGAGTTTCCGAAATTTGCTTTTACAGTCTGTATTTCCGCTATCTCGAAATCCATAACCACAGTTACAGGGTCCGGGTATTCACTAAGTTCACTGCACTGATGCACCACCGCACGAAACAGTTCTTCATATGAATGTTGTGTCTTGCTCTGCATTAGTGACATAAGAGAGAGTCGTTGTCCAGAGTGGATGTGTGTTGTGTGAGCTCCCGTGATCATTCTTGCGTGAAAGGATGGGTGTCAGTGTGGAGTGCTGGCGACAAAGAATAGGAACATACAATGCAAGGTGTGTGGTGAAGTGTTGCAATCTAAAAGAAAAACAAACAAGTGAAGCAAAAACACTAAGTTGCGCGTTGTTAGCGGGAACAGTGGTGGTAGTGCTTCTAATTATCGGAAATGTCGAACTAAACCCTGGCCCAAAATCCCTAGATGATTTATATAAGAAACTAGAAGACATGGACAAGAAAATATCTGGGCTCTGTGACGACATGCACTCTTTCAGAAAAGAGTTGGCCAACGTCTCTAAGGAAGTTCAAGAACTAAAACAAGAAAATAAACTGTTGAAGGAACAAGTAGAATTAAACAGAATCACGATAGATAAGTTAGAAAACCATTCTCGCAGGAACAATTTGGTATTCAGGAACATTCAAGGCAAGGACAATGAAACTTGGGAAGATACAGAACATCTTGTGAAATCCTTTTGCAAAGAACAGTTAAAACTTGAACTTAATTCTTATGAAATCGAGAGGGCTCATAGATTATCAAAAGGAGCAAGTGCACCGATAATAGTAAAGTTCGCGTCATACAAAAGAAAGTCGGAAGTACTAAAGAATGCATATCGATGTCGGGGTTGTCCTGTTATAATACACGAAGACTTTTCACCGGCCGTTAGAATGATACGTAAAGAACTCGTAGTGTACATGAAAGAAGAAAGATCCCGTGGCAAACGAGTAAAGTTACAATTTGACAAACTGTACATTGATAACAAAGGATATACCTTAGGTGATCTACAAGCAATGAAAACTGAAACGTCTTCAAGTGTTACCTTTTGGACACCAAACAACCAAGAAGAAAGTGATATAGCAACACTGCAGCAGTTTCCGGCAAGTGAACCAGGGCAGCGGACAAGAGGACAAAGGGGTGCTGGCTCCAGTCACCCTCGGGGCAGAGGAAGAACCATCTGATGTCAAGCTGGCTTTTCAGGTAAGCTACCAACAAGTGAAATATTGAAATCAATGAACTGCAAAGAATGCACCACAGACGAAAGGGGGAGCCTCAGAACTGCAATTTCTAAATGTGGGCGGGGATCAACCAGTTTGTCTATTTCTGAAACTTCTGTTGTGTTAAATAAAGACAACGTTCTTAGAAATAACAAACAAAAGGAGAAGTGTACCCTCATAAACATTTATATGCAAAATTGCAGAGGCTTAAGGACAAAGATGTCATCGTTCCTTTGTAATGTGTTATCGTCCAACTTCGACCTAATTGCAATCTGTGAAACTTGGCTTCAAAAAGAACACTATGATTCAATGATTCTTGACGATCGCTATTATGTATATAGGACAGATAGAGATAACAAAAGAACAGGGAAAACCAAGGGAGGGGGAGTACTGTTAGCGGTCTTAAAAAAGTATAAAGTAGTAATGATTGATTGCTTATCAAATGAATATGTAGAATGTCTGTTGGTTAAATTGTTATGCGAAAAAGTAACTATATATATTCTGTTAGTATATTTTATACCGGAGTCACCTACTGAAAAATATGAGGAAGTGTTCGACATAATTGATTCAAAATGTCCATCAGGTTGTACCCTTCTCATACTTGGTGACTTCAATTTACCGGACGGAAATTTCAATGACTACAATAGTTATCTCAAAATTCCGGCCAAACTACAATGCATTAAAAATTTCATGTCATTTAACAATTTACAGTCATTTAATAATGTACATAATAAATTCGGTAAAACTCTTGATCTAGTTCTAAGTAATTTAGACCACGTAAAAGTTAGCAAAGAACCTCATCCCTTTGTCAAAGAAGATGAACATCACCCTACTCTGAACGTTGAAATACAATTGAGTCGTCTAAAACAAGCAAAATCTAAGTGTAATGTAACGGGATATAATTTTAGAAAGGCAGACTTCAAAAAACTTTACACTGAACTTGGGCGGGTAAACTGGGACTATCTTACAGGATACAATGATGTAGACGAAGCTGTTAAATGCTTTTACGACACTATATATAGCATATTTGACCGCTGTGTTCCAAAGAAAACAAAATCCTCGCAAAATTATCCAACGTGGTTTACTCTGGATATAATTAAGAAAATTAAATCAAAAACATATCATCATAGGAAATTAAAAAAGAGGGAGGGGAGTAAAAGTTTCCATCAACAAGAATTCAATAGATTACGGAGGGAAATTAAAAATGAGGTACGGAATGCATATAATAATTTTGTACTAATGTCCGAGGCATCCTTAGAACAAAACCCATCCGAATTATGGAATTTTGTAAAAAGTAAGACACGGCATTTAAATGCCGAATTCATGTCTAATAATAGTAAAGAAATAAACAACGACGACGAAATCGCTAAGGAGTTTGCGGACTACTTTCAGTCTGTATACAGTAAAAGTAAAGACAATACAACAGAACAGTTAGTGTGGGTAGATAACGGTCTAAATATACTGCGTATATCATCGATAGAAATGCAGGAAATTGCTAATATAATAAAAAAAAAATGAAATCCAAAATAGCAGTAGGACCCGATGGAATCCCAAGCTATATTGTAAAGGGGTGTATAGATCACTTCCTAACACCATTGAAAATCATATTTAACCTGTCAATTAAATCCGGAAAATTTCCTAATGAGTGGAAAACAACGAGAGTTTCACCTATCCCGAAATCGAATAATAATAAGAGAGAAATTAAAAACTATAGGCCCATCTCAATCTTAAGCACCTTTGCTAAAATTTATGAAACAGTCTTATACCAGCGGATAATAGCACACGTGCGACCATCTATATCAGAATCACAACATGGCTTTCTTACAGGCAGGTCAACGGTCACAAATCTTAGTCTAATATCTACCTTTATAAGTAAAACACTAGACTTGGGGGGACAAGTAGATGTAATATACATAGATTTCGCGAAAGCGTTCGACAGCGTAAGTCATAATAGATTGCTCAGCAAGCTTAAACAATTTAGCTTCAGCAGCGAACTTATTGATCTATTTAAATCTTACTTGGAAAACAGAAAACAATTCGTCGTGTACAAAGGGTGTAAGTCTCAGGAGTATGTACAACTATCAGGGGTGCCACAGGGGTCAAATTTAGGGCCATTGTTGTTTCTACTATTTATCAATGATCTACCGCGAAGTATACAAAATTCTCACACGCTGATATTTGCAGATGATGTTAAAATATACATGGCAATAGAAACATTAAATGACTGTAAAATGCTTCAAAATGACTTGAATGAACTGATGGAATGGTCCAAAGAGAACATCATAAACGTGAACACTAACAAATGCAATGTAATGTCCTTTACAAACCGCAAAACCCCTCAGCAATTTTCGTATAAAATGAATGACATCACTTTACCAACCTCGGATACTGTTAGGGACTTAGGGGTGGTATATGACAGAAATTTAACATTTAATAATCACATAAATCACATGATTGACCAGGCGTACAGAAACCTCGGATTTATCATCAAGATCAGTAAAGAATTTACTAGTATTACCGCCATCCGAAAGCTATATGAACACTACGTACGTACAAAACTCGAATACG
Organism: Thermobia domestica; assembly: GCF_964235325.1. Lineage (NCBI taxonomy): Eukaryota > Metazoa > Arthropoda > Insecta > Zygentoma > Lepismatidae > Thermobia > Thermobia domestica. The sequence goes on from NC_137454.1 coordinate 252,923,172, forward strand.
CAGCCACTATATGGAACCCTTACACAAAAACAAATTTAAATAATATAGAAAAAGTTCAGAATAAATATCTAAGGTACTTGACATATAGGGAGACACAAGTATATCCGAAAACATATAATAGTCAATCTTTAAATTTAAACTTTAATACATTAAGTCTAGAACAGCGACGAATAATGCAAGATATGTTGTTCCTATATAAGTTATTTAATAATAAAATCGACTGCACCAATTTACTGCAAGAATTTAAAATACGCACTCCTACAAATGTAACTCGCCTTGAAAACTTCAATTTCTTTCACTGCGACAGATTACACACAAATGCAAACAAGAGGTCACCAGTATGGAGATTGAGTACAACCTACAATAGGTTAATAAAATGCACAATGGATTTGGATATCAATAGTAACAGCCTAAGTCAATTCAAGGAAGTTCTTTGTAATGTAATAAGAAATAATTGTAAATGAAAAAACATCAATGATATTGCAATCACATTATAACTATGTATTATAAGATGAATGTATGAATATGTTATAGTCGCTTAATATATGTAACGGACACTGTAATTGGGTTATATAGCCTGTTGTGTCTAGAAATAAATAAATAAATAAATAAATAAATTAGGGCATACACCTAGTAAAGGAAATCTCACCTCAAATAACATATAGAGCCTACTTTTTTTTTTTTTTTTTTTAAGGAGCCATTGAAAAGCTTCCGTCCACCATTCATGTTTCACTTCTCAATAGCTACATAAGGCTATATTTAATGGAAATTGTTAGAAATATTTACAGTATATGTTTTTCTTCCTTTATATAAATTTGTTTTCTTCACATATATATCCAATAACAATTTGCCAATGTTTAATCAGAGTTGAAATATAACATTCCTCTTTCAATAGCTCCTAAAAGAGATCACTCTTTTCACATGACTCAGTTAACGTGGATGAAGGTCCAAGAGTTTGGGCTCGGAGAACGGTAGAAGAATGATGCAAATTTTCGTCTAGTTTGCGGGAAAATGAACGGATCGGCATATCTTCCCATATTTGTTTTCAATTTTTCTGAAATTTTGATATTGGCGAAGCTAAATATTTGTAAATAGTGATATATATAAACCCAATAGTTCCCCATGTTGCCTTTGCTTTTAACATTTGCTGAAGCTGGCACTATATTATTATTATTATTATTATTATTATTATTATTATTATTATTATTATTATTATTATTATTATTATTATTATTATTATTATTATTATTATTATATATTTCAATTTGCTTCAGTTGAAGATTAAAGAAAGCAATTTCAAAAACTTTTTCGATTCATTCATTGTATTTGTATTATGTTCTAAAAGACACTGGTGATGAAATTATCATGACAAAATTTTCGGTGACGAAATTACCTATATGGTAATATTTTTGTGACAAAATTACCGGTGACGAAATTACCGTGACGAACTTTCCGGTGACGAAGTTTCCGGTGACGAAATTACCGCCGCCCCACCAAACCATCACTGAGGTAGCATGATGTGTCGGGTGTCATCCAGAAGTCCTAAACGGCAGAACTCCTAAAAATATAGGCACTAGACCTGAATTTTAGTACTTCTGCAGTTTAGGACTTGTGGCACGGTATGATTTTTAGGATTTCTGCCGTTTAGGACTTGTGCCGCGATATGATTTTTAGGACTTCTGGCGTTTAGGACTTCTGCCTTTTAGGACTTGTGCCGTTTAGGTCTTGTGCCTTTTTCATTCACTTGCTTTAGTTCTGAAATTCGCCACCACCCCACGAAATTGCGACGATGCAGCAACTAGTTGGCAATAATGTCACGAACGTAGCTAATTCCAACAGTAACAGCTATATTTGTACTACTAAGATTATTATTATCACTATCTGTTCTGCACTTATACGTGAATTACATAATACAACTTATTTCATTCTAAGAATTAATTACATAATTAGTTAAGAAATTCGTTTCTTTCGAATGGAGATACGAGAATCCCAAGACAAATTCCTAAAACAAAAATAAATAAATAAAAAATTGAAAAAATGTTTAAAAAGCATATTTTACCAGACTTCTGAAAGCAAGAAAACATTCAGAATTTCAATATATACTGTGTGGAGCGAATTTTATTAAGAGTAAGACAAAAATCCACCAAAGTTTACTTAATTAAGACAAAAGCTCACTAGACATTTCACGAGTGAACATTAAATACCAACGGTATACATAAAGAACGCAGTAGATTTAAAATTGAACAAAGAACATTTACTATGCAATACATTGGGTGACATTCATAAGTTCTAAACGGCACAAGTCCTAAAAATATAGGCACTAGACCTAAATTTTAGGTCCTGTGCCATTTTTGCAGAAATTACTACATAGTCATTTAGGGGTGTAGCCTGCAATTTTTTCTAGGGGAGCTTGATTTTTATATATTAAAAGCAAATCAAAAGTTTATTTTCAGATTACGAAAGCTTCAATAAGACAATAAATTTATACATAATATTATTGTATTTCCAGTTACTTCCTTTTTGAAACCTGGACCTTGACAGAGCGTAAATTTAAAACCACAGCTTGTGGGAAATGTACGAATAAGTTAGTTATAAGAAATCGGAAACTGTTCATGGAAGTCCATTTGTTTGACTGTATTTATCTTCTGTACTCTTATATAAAAGAGTAAAGATGAGTGATTTTTGGGCGTACTACTACAAGTAGAGTCGATAAATTTTAGTTATAAAATATAATTTTCTTATGAAAGCAGTACATAAGAAAGAATTTTTGGAAATAAGTATCGTAAAAAGGGTGGGGTAAGATTTTTTTAAAGGGTAGTGTATCTCGCAAGTTTCTAAAGCTAGTAAAATAAAACTTGGCATATAAGCTTTCCTATTAAAAAAAAAACTGAAAATTGAAAATTGAAAATTGAACACATAAAAGGGAAAGAGCAAAGGGAGCACATTTTTTTATGTTCGATTTCCCCATTACTTACTCAGAAAATATGTAAATAAATTAAGGAAGGATTTGTTAAAGCTAGATGCGTGAAACTCGGCATTTGAACTTTTAACTAAAAGTAATAAAATACTATATGTAATTCCGTGGAAATTGGTACTTCTGTGCACAGAAGCAACAAAAGTGGAGAAATAAGGGATGTTGTACACGTTGCATAACGATACCAAGAAGTGCGCTGGAATAGTATACTTGATTTATCCGTTAGATGAATCTTCTCCCAGGAATACTTTTGATGGCGTTTTCCTCTTCCTTCGAGTTGGCAAACCTCAACTTTTCCCTGAGCTATGAAAAACTTCATTGCTATTGTGAATATACCAAAATACTATCCTAGTGTAGACCACTTACATTTTGATTTTATCATTGCCGGAGAAATTTTCTCAAAGGAAGCTCGTTGAAAGTACATTTTAAAAAAAGGATAGTCTTTTTTCGACATTCTAATGTACATACCTTAGAGCTGTATGGAATACCTACACGGAGGAATACCTACGGAACTATCGTCCCTTGTGTGCCAATTGCGAGTGGCTTACAGAAGGCTGTCTTGAAGTTTTATTGTGGAATGGCTTCAGTTAGCATGGCTGAGTTGTAATAAGCATCTACGCAACTTGTGAGTGATATACATAGTCAGATACTCTACTGTTACACGTGTAATTGCTGTATAACAGGATGGGAAATGTTGTGTTCAACGGTAGAGGGTTGTGTCCAGGTATTTAAGGTCGTGTAAAAGTGTAGACGTTGGTGTTTAAGTAAAATTGATTGTGTTAACCTGTACACGCCTGCGCGATGGAAGATTACCCTGTCCACGAGCTGGCAGATATGCAACTCATTTATGGAGTAGCAAAGGGCAATAGCCCAGAAGTGAGGCGTTTATATCGTGACCGTCGCCCTCAAAAGAGAGTAACTTTCCTTGTATTTTTCCACGCCTCCATATTCGACTTCGAGAGAGGGGTCCCTTCGGTTTCTCGTACGTGAAATCGGAGGAAATAGCCCCATATGGACAGCTGAACTTGAAGACAGCGTACTTCGAATGATCAAAACCGTCTTGAAACTATCATGTGTATGGCGTAAAAACCCACATGCAACTCTAGTGAACGATCAGCAGCAGAAATTTGGTGTGGTGTGGTGGATAATTTTATGGTAGGATCTTATTTATTATCGGTCTGCCTGTGTGGGAGTACGTATCTTTTATTTTTACGTAATTTTCTCCCAAAATTGATAGAACATGTGCCCTTGAACATAAGACAGCAGATGTGATTTCAGTATGATAGTACACCTGCACATTTTGACAGGAATATGCAGACTTACCTAAATGAAACATTCCCAGATTGGGAGAGAAAAACCTGTGTTATGACAACCTCGTTCATTCTACCTCACGCTGCTTGATTTTTTATTTCGGGGATACGTATGAAACTCCGGCCACGACAGTCGAAGAACTTGTAGCTCGATGTAATATAGCTGCGGCAATCATCTACGAAATTTCAGATGTGCTTGATCACACGCGGAAAAATTTGCTTCGCCGATGTCATCTTTGCAATGCGGTCAACGGTCGACAATATCAGACTGTGAACTGTTATTCTTCATAGCTGTCTCGTGTACACATACTGCATTGCACAAATACTGTACAAGGTACCTCTGAGTATTTCACAGTTATCCTACCTTCTCCGAAACAGAATAAATCGATAATTTGAAATTGTATTTCTTTCTTTCCTTGTGCAACACGCGCAAAACCTTGAGTATCGTCGAGTTTCATTCCTTCTGTACTCGTAGTTATTATCTTCCACGAATTTACGCATTACGGGGAGGAAATCTTTTAATCTAGCTTACTTTGGCTCAAATTATATTCACATAATTTGTGGGAATCACTGTTGTTATGTGAAGAATCCCTTATACTCTAGTTCATCGTACATGATCTTTTGCCCCTGACTGTCTTATGCACAGTCGTTATAAACCTGCTCTGGATCAAAGTTATTTTTTTCTCATTTTTACACACTCTTAAGTTGAACAGGAAGCCGTTGATTGATCATCCGTTACCATTGGCATAGAAGTTATAATTATGATAAGCTAAAGACTTCGTTTCATTTAAATTCTTCTTCCGAGTCCAGGAATCACCTCCAGACGTTCATTACATTAATGAAGTTACACACTATATATATAATGATAAAAAATAATACCGATATTAGTGTCGATGAAATAGTATTTGGAGTCACTCAGACGAACAGTAACACTCCCGATGCAGTTTAAATCCATACTCAGATTCCATTGCCCTTTATGCTCAAAATGAAACTATTCTCCCCGTGCGAAGAACGGGTATTCTGTTAATAATTTATTATTAAACATCACACCATAAAATACAAATTGTATCACGTAATGTACACGTTATACTGTTACTTGCTTAATGTATAAATGGAGGATGAAGGACTATTATTGGATCAAAAGATCCAATATATTTCAGACAATAAATTTCTTGTAGGCTTTATATCTGGAGAACAACATATAGTGTACCCAAACCTAAACTATGACTGAACTCAGTATGATATGCTTAGTGCCTGGATAAAACGAAAGCTCGATTTAGGGGCCATTCAAAAATTCTGTTGGCCTTGATCCAAAAAATCGAATGTATTTCATTCAATAAAAAAAAAAAAAAATCTTGTACGTCTTATATCTGAAGAACTACATATAGTGCAGCCAAACCAAAACTATCACTTAACTCAGCATGATGTGCTTATTCCGAAAGTAATACGAAACCTTGATTTAGGGACCGTCCAAACGTTTGTAGCCCCTGATCCAAAAAGTCCAATATATTTCATTCAATCAATAATTTTATTGTATGTCTTATATATGGAGAACTACATATAGTGTAACCCAACCCAAGATATCACTTAACTCAGTGTGATATGCTTATTGCGTAAAAAATATGAAAAGTCGATTTAGGGACCGTCCAAAAATTTTGTGGCCCGTTATAAAAAAAAATCCAAAATATTTAATTAATCGAAATTTTTCTTGTACTCCTTATACCTGGAGAACTACATATATGGAGAAAACTCGATTTAGAGACCGTTCGAATATTTTATGGTAACTGATCCAAAAATTAATATTAGCCAAGATCATAATATTTTGATCCATTTTTTAGATCATTCCTAAAATTCTTGTTTTTATCCAATCTTTCTTTTAAACAGTATCACTCTCTTTGTTCTCAATTTGAAATTTATCAAGCAATTATAAAGCATTGCTTATTATCCAATTTGTATTCGGTGTAGAGCTTCAATTTTCTCAAAGTTTCAAATAAGATAATGAAATATGATTTACTATCGGAATTCGTGTCAGGTATTATTATTACTTTTATTGGTGTTTTCCTTTCTTTCAATTGTTAAAACAAGAAACTACCTTGCACTGTCATAAAATATGTGCTCTTTTCCAATAGCATAATAAGTGCTCATATAATTTTGAACTTTAAAATTAAGGATTGAATCAGTACAAGAAGTACAATTTGGATAACGAATGACTTATAATTGATGTTTAGTGGCGTACTGAAGTAAAGGGATTAAGGACTTTGAAACCCCCCTTGAGCAAGGTATTATGCAAAATTAAGCACGTTTATCATATTAGCACGTTTATATATATAAACACTTGATATTATATAAACTTGTGTTCCTAAAGCCCCTGAACCCCCTAAACATTTGCGTAGAGTACTGATTGTCTTTCTCTTATTATTTTAACCGTTTTATGCTTTGAACGAAATTTGAAGTGCAGGAACCCTGTGAAGGTGACCACCTTTACTATAAAAATTTCTTTAATGGTTCTTAGTTTTTCTTCAAAACAATCAATAACGAACGAAAAATAAATGATTGAGTTTGATTTTAAATCGAAATTTTAAATACCACCAAAAAGTTGGCCCACCCAACCTTATTTTGTAAATGACTTAATAATTTTCAAAACAAACTATTTCCTCTTCAAACCAATCAATAAGAAAGGAAAACATGTTATTAGCTTGAGTATTGAATCGATATTTAAAAGCAGAAAAAACAGTATGAAGTTGACCACCAAATGTATCCTGGAAATAGATATATTTTACTGGTTGTTTTGAAACAAGTGATTTTTTCTTCAAAATAAGCAAACCGCCCCGAAACAAATCACCTTCATCAACATTATTTCTTAATTATATTCTTATGTTTTTCGAATCAAATTACTTTTCTTCCAAACAAGCAACAACTAATCCATATCAAACGATTGATTTTGGTCTTGAATCGAAATCAGATTGAATTTGATCACATTCTAAATTTATTTTGTAAATCTCTTTCTCTATTTTTTCGAAACAAGCGATTTGCTCTTAAAAACAACCAATAAGAAACGCTTGGCTTCGGTTTTGATTCGAGACTTTAAAGTGGAGCCAATATGAAATTCCATCACCCATTTCTCTTGAAAAGACTCTTTATGTTTTTCGAAACAGACTATTCTTTTTCAAAATAATTAGTAGCATACGCATATCAAACAATTGATTTTGATTTTCAATCAAAATTTTAAGTGGAGGAACAAGGGTAAATTTGGCCATATACCAACTTTATTTTGTAAACATCTCTTTATGTTTTAAGAAAGATACGATTTTTACTATTTTTCTTCAAAAAAGTCAATAACAAACGAAAAACAAACGATTGGCTTCCGATTTCAATTCGAAATTTGAAAGGAGGCAACTTAACATAGGTGCATTGCTTCGCTTAAAAAAAAAAAAATCCAAACGCAAATTCTAAGCCTACAGTTTTAAAATTGCAGTTACATGTACATACTTCAACTTAGTATACATAAAAAATTACAGCATTATAAAAATATCAGACAAATAATATTATTTATTCGGTATTGAAAACCTCGAATCAACTATTGGAGTTATTTAGCGTATTTTTTTTTAATATCACAAAATTAAAGGTGTATTTATTACGGCATGGATATATTACTCACAATATTTTTATACAATTTGTATATATATATATATATATATATATATATATATATATATATATATATATATATATATATATGTATATGTATATATATATATATATATATATATATATATATATATATATATATATATATGTATATGTATATATATATATATATATATATATATATATATATATATATATATATATATATATATATATATATATATATATATATATATATATATATATATATATATATATGTATATATATATAATTAATTTTTTTAAAAATAGACCATTTAGAATTATTTATCCTTACAATTTTTTATATCCACAAATTCAAGGTGAGGGATATGCGATATTGATATTTTCAGAAAGTGTTGACCACCCTACAGAATGTCGATCCTGTGCCGTGTCGATCCTATGCCGTTTCGGTCCTGTGCCGTGTCGATCCTGTGCCGTTTCGGTCCTATGCCGTGTCGGCCCTGTGCCGTTTCGGTCCTATGCCGTGTCGATCCTACGCCGTTTCGTTCCTATGCCGTTTCGATCGTATGACGGTTCTCTCCTATATATCCTTGAGAAAATAATTGTTACTTAATATTGCGTAATTATAAAATAATGTATTTTTTATTATTTCGATCGTATGAAAGTTCTGCTGTCGATCCTATGCCGTGTCGATCCTGTGCCGTTTCGGTTCTGTGCCGTGTCGATCCTATGCCGTGTCGATCCTACGCCGTGTCGATCCTATGCCGTGTCGATCCTACGCCGTGTCGATCCTATGCCGTGTCGATCCTACGCCGTGTCGGTCCTGTGCATGTAACCCTCAAAGTTCTGGTTCTACTAAAGACATTGGGCGCGCGCAACTTTTGAATTCAAGTATCGCTGTCTCCTTCCCCAATTAAGCTACTCATGTGTCTAATATAAGCATGTATTTATACCTAACTTTTACCTTGAGCTCCTTCGTGGCTAAGCGGTTAGCGTACGCGCCTTTGGCGTGGAAAACCCGGGTTCGATTTCCGGTGGGAGCTCATTGGTTCGGATTCCACGTTAATCAATAGGTCCACGTCTCATATATCCCAGCTGCTGAACGGAACTCAAAATCAATTCAACTAACTTTTACCTTATCAACATTTCACATTTAGGGCGTGGATCACTACATAATCATTCACCAACATTACCGGACTCTTCTGCCAAACATCGAACTCGTAAATGCTGTGTCTCACCAAAATAAAGCTCAAAAATGTTCGTATTCAAAGTTATATTAATTTTGTGTGCTTACAAGTCGGGAGGAATAGAGGTATCTCAGCGTCGACAATGACAACTTTGATTGTTTCATTTTTAACGACACTGTTTATTTTATTTGCTTTTTGCTTCTACTATTTTTACTTTCTATTTAACTTTTTGTACAAAAACATGAGAAGTTCTCTCGTTATGCAATAGATGGCATGACGAGCACTGTGTATTGTAGTCTGTGTGGCGAACCACGTCATTCAGCATCAGGTGTGTACACGACCCGCTCGGGAGAGTAATACTCCCGGAAGTTCGTTTTTCCGCGCGCTACTCTAGACAGCTGTTTTACGCGCTATCCTAGCCAGTTGTTCTAAGTTGGTCACAAAATTTATATCATGAAGTACAAGGGGAACAAAACGACCCTATATCATGGAGTACAAGGGCATAAGTACTACAACTACTTATCTGCATAAAAATAAATAAATTACATTTTTAAGTATTATTTTCATATTATTTTAATTTAATAAGTGTTATAAAAATGTAAAAAAAATCTTTCCTCGGGTGGGGTTTGAACTCGCGCCAAAAGAGGATTTTATTATTAGCATATAGCGCTACCCCACTAGGCCACTGAGGCCGACAACAGCCAGCGTTTGTTGTCTGCTATTTGAATGCAACGTGGCAAGAAGTGGATAACGCCAACCAATCAGAACTGTGTTTCTCGTTTCTACTTCCGGGAGCATTACTCTCCCGAGCTAGTCCTGTGTGTACTGGGTTCGGATCTAAATTGTGAAATTGGTATTTGGTTTAATGTAACGTAGGAAAATTACAATGTTTCGGCGATACGTTTTGAATTAAAATTTGAGAAGGCTGAAGAAGACCAGAAAAAGGGCATTTGAATGATTGAGAATTCTTATAGTGCTGTGTTAAAATTTAATTTAATTAGTGAATCGTAATTTGTGAAGTTTGGTGATAAGTGGAATGGCTCTGATTGAAACAAGGTAGTATTCTTGTGTTGTCTGGGCACTTATGGGATATCGAAATATTTAACCTGTTTTGGAGAGTGGTAGGAGATTTGAAATTAATTTCGCCCCCTCATCATTTCCTGTGGAGCATAGAATCACTTCCTTTTTCTTGGTTCGAATCCCTTCTTGGTTCGGATCCCAATGGAAGGAGCCTTTAGACTTGTAAATTATAGTAACAGAATTTAGTTATATGGAGCGCATGTTATTTGACTTAAAACGATTTACTAGGAAATGGCACTATTAAATATTGTGGCAGAGCCCGTATTTTATGTATCAGAATTTTATTTTAACGATCAACTTTATTTATTTTTGATATTGGGTTTTGTGAAATATTAAAAATTATGTGGTGAAGGAAAACATCTGTTAAAATTGAGGTTAATGCAAGTTGGTAGAATTGCATTATTTTGTTGTCAGCAGATAAAGTAAACAAAAGCATAATTGATAGTCTGCGAATGCAGAAAGGAAATTTATGAAATGCGTTAGCTATAACATTTATAACATTCTGTAAGAATCATGAATCGCAGTTGTAACATGTTTGTGAACATCAAACACATTCACGGATATGTGGAAATTGCCTAGAATTGGGAAATCAGAGCGTGTCGAGTGTTGCAGTTTTTGTTCTTGACACGAGGAAAGAATTTGTTTTCCGAATGAAAAGAGGTCACACGTGCCTGACAGCAGACGACGCCGCAGAATTCCGGAAATCAAGATCCGAACAAAACCAAGGGACAGGAGGTCTTTGGGATAGAAGTTCTACGGCTTTGGGATAGAAGTTCTACGGCTTTGAGATAGAGAGGTCCTACGGCTTCGAGAGAAGTTGAAGCTTTTAGAGAGTGAAGTTCTACGTTTTCGTGGAAGTACTTTGAGATCATCGCGACAAAGATCGAAGGTGATTCAATGTAAGAATTCAATCGTAACATCGGAAGACCGATCTTATAACGACTAACAGCCAACGTTAGTTGGTCTGGAGCATTGGTTGGAGAGGTCAATATCCAATGCAATTTGTCTACTGACCAGCGACGCCTGTCCGTAAAGGTATCAACCTGGCGATACCGAAATCAACGGAGCAACCCCGGAGGTCAACAGAGAACGTCAACTGAAGACATCAGTAAAGGTATGTGTTTCTCCAATTCAGGGTACAAATGCTCAATGCTCGATACGCACTACTCGTCTGGCAAAGTTTCTAAATATCCGTCATAATTCACAACACTTACACTAGCTACATTCTTTTAATAAGAAATACAGTTGTTGTTTTTAATAATCGAATTGATGTGTTATCATTACGACTTAATCCCCAGTAGTTATGTGCTTAATTTGAAACCTCTCGTTTATGAAATAGATACTTGCCCACTCATTCTAGATGGTGAGTGGAGGGTGATCTGCTCAATTCAACTTTTGCATCCCCAAATTCAGGCACGAATTGAGCGGGTTGTCAATATATTCTGTGGGAAGAGATTTTACGTACCAACTCGCATTATTTCATTCGGAAGGAATTAACTTTGAACTATATGATACAATTGTTAAAAGTCGTTGCAACTTGCGCCATTTCGTACGTTATTAAGAGAAAAACTGGATTCTCCTGATACGGGAAATAAATGTTCAAGATTTGTTGTTTAGAGATTCTGAAGCTTAAAAATTTGAAACCTATTAACGTATTCGTTATAAATTTGCATATTGGAAAAGTTGATCAATATTTGGTTTGTTAGTTCGTTTAAATTTGTTGTTTTTGTTAATTATTTTTGGGTTTGTAATAAAAATTTTGTTACTGTTGGAAAATCGTTTTTCCATATATTTCCTGAAGCTAAAAATAAGCTTAGTTGCTACCGGAAAAAAAGAATTTGTTTTTAAGAGTTGGCTTCTCTGCTGCCGAAACAAGAAATGCTGAATCCGATCTCGACTATATGCTTGTGATTGGTTTGGAGGCTGGTAAGAGGATTTGCCCCGGATCTGGCGTATAGTTTTTATACTTTAGACAGGGGATTGCTGGCTGTTCCCAGTAGCCAAACTAATTGCTTGGACATGTGGTATGTGCGACAACTATAATCATGAAATACGACACAGTAAAAATTAATGGTTAATCAAACTTTGACACGTGCCTGGCACTATTTTAGCTCCATTGGATTTTGGATTATATTGTTAAAATGGAAGTGGTTAAATCTACTACCTGACAGTTATTTGAAGTATGGAGTGATTTTAGTAACACATTGGTGTTGTTTTGTGTACAATTTCCAAACAACTACGTTTACAAACACATTTTCTTCCTAAGTAAGAGGGATAATAAATATATGATATAAGCTATTTATAACTGGGTATGGTGTAAAAAGTCGAAGAAAGAAAGGAAGAAGAACATAATGGACTTTGTTGTTTGCAATTTGACAACCATATTTCCTGAATTATACAAATTCATTGTGAAATATCCAGTAAAATAATGAAATGCTACGTCAGACGTTCTTGGTTTAGCTGCATTTAGAAGTGTCTTTTTTGGGTTGAAATACATCGAGAACAAGTGTAAGAACATCGAAAACACATAGCAGTATTTCTGCTACTGTAAATTTGACAGAAAATTCATACACTCACAAAGCTAATTTCATGGAAGATTACAGGAAATATACAGTCATCTTACTCTATATAAATGTCAAATATGTCAGGCAAAACTTTGTTCAAGTTCAAAATAAAAATTAATACAAATTCTCAATGCTAGTTACTTAGATATTTACAGCGTCCTTGCAAAGCAATGTGAATATGCACGTTTGCGTTCCATCAAGTGTCCCGGAAAGAGGGTCAATGTTGTAAAAATCCTGAAATTCTTACGAGTGAGCTTGTCTCTTACTGAGGAATAAATATTCCTTAAAGTTCGTATTCAATCGAAAGTTGTTTATAAGATTCACTTGCACATAAATGAAGGAAATGCCATACACTCTTTACCAATGGCGCCGACTTTCCAAAATTTATGTGGGTGCATATCAATGGCAGGACGTGTTAGCCTATATGTTTTCAGGGAAGTCTCGATATTTGAATGATTTATTTTTAGTTAAAATTTTTTCTGAACACTGTCATAAAGGGGCTGTGCTATGTTAAAGTAAATTATGCCAGTAAGGGTGAGATGGGTCTTCCCTAGCTCAGTTGGTAACACGGCTGACTTAAACGCAAGAGGAACTGGTTCAAATGCAGGTTCAAACTAATAATCTTGCGGGTGCGGCGCACCTACAAGATGATTTTTGTGGGTGCGGGAGCCCCAGAGCACCCATGTAGTCGGCGCGCATGCTCTTTACATTGTGTCACAAGGAAGTATATCACATAATATCTGAAGAACTGAATTGTTCTTATGCATCATCATGCAGTATTCGTTACTTGCCAACCCTACGCAGCAAAAAAAGGTGTTATTACAAATCAATTTTAACACAAACCAGTGGTCCTAGCATGACCACCACTTTAGTGTGTTTCTTCACAACAAGGATCGGGTGTTGTGGTTAATACAGGCCCGTTGTTACCGGTTTGACACACAGTCGGGGTGTTGAACAGAGTTAAACTAGAGGATGAGATGAATTGGGCAATGTGAAGATGAATAACACAACGACAGTGTTAAAGAACTAGATCAGCGATTCCCAACCGGTGCGACGCGGCACACTGGTGTGCCGCGAATGGGCCGCTGGTGTGTCGCGAGGAAATTTAAACAAAATTATTAATTCTATTGCAATCAAATTGCAAGACATTGGGGAAAATGTATATTTGTATTTCACATTATTATGAACCTCTACTGTGAATCTACAATTTTAAGTTTCATACTCTGTTACTATTCTGTATATTTTTAATGTTTAAAAAACATTTCTTATCATTGTTATCACAATTATTGCTTCTTTATTGTTTCAGACTATTTTGTAACTTGAAATTTTAAAATGTCATTCGATCCCTTCGACAAAGCAAACATGCATACAAATTACCTACATTTGTGTTTTAAAAGTACAAGAGATTTGTTTGTTCGTTGGTTATTTAGTGATCTTCCTTCTTAGTGAAAGACTGGATACAGTTTTAGAAAAAGAAAGTGTATTTTTAAAAACCGGAGTCCTATATTTCATTGTAATTGTTTTCTATTTTTAAATTAGAATGAAAAATACGCATAATGATTTACCATGGGGGAAAACCAGTAATCGAGCTTTCTTCTCTCTGAAAAGGATATCAGTAAACACAGAAAAAAATACCCCGGTATTTTATATTTATAAATAATAATAATAATAATAATAATAATAATAATAATAATAATAATAATAATAATAATAATAATAATAATAATAATATCTACATGAGTGTGTCGCGATAATTCAAGTTACACTTGTAGTGTGCTACAAGTTGAAAAGGGTTGGGAAACGCTGAACTAGATGAATAAGCGTGGAGATAGGAACAGCGCGATGCTGTTATTTCAATATACCGTACATGCTGTGCTGTTTATTACACCCCAGCTCGCATGGTGAATGTAGGAGCGTCATTTCAGATTTTGCTTGGCGGGGGGGCAAGAGCTCTTGATATAAGTCAAATTTCGCGTTTTTCACTGATTTACTACTATTTTATTGATAAAAGCTATATAAATCTCAAACTCACGGAGGGCAATCGCCTCTCCCTGCCCCCTCTAAATGACGCCCCTGGGTGAACGCAAGCCCAAGCGTTACTAATATTCATAACCGTATTATTCGTCAAGATTAAGCCAATTCTTTTATTTGTTGCTTTAAAATTCTGTGTCAGACAGGAAGATGGTACTGTAACTTTTAGCATTCCCATTGCCTTGCAAGAGCATCATAAATATGTAACTAGTAATGAGAGCTTGTATTAATTTTTATTTTGATATAAGATCATTAGCTTTACCTGACATTTATAGAGAATAACGGTGCACATATTATATTTTCTATAATCATTCGCATTCGTGAAATTAGTCTTGTGAGTTTAGTAAATTTTCTGTCAACATTTATAAGAACAGAAATGCTGCAATTTGTTTTCGTTGTTCTTACACTTGTTCTCGTTATATTTCAACCCATAAAGACTTCAAAATAGAGGTAAATAAAGAACATTTGACAAAACGTTTGCTTACTTTGCTGGTCATTTCACGGTGCTCTTCTTTCATTTAGGAAGCGTGATTGCCAAATCGTAACAAACTCTATGATGTTCCTCTTCAACTATATTTCGTTGTCGTAACCACTTATAAGTAATCTATATCAGCTTTATTATCCTTCATAACGATATTTCCGTTTAATTAGGAAGAAAACGTTTTTTGCAACTGTACACACACACACACACACACACACACACACACACACACACACACACACACACAAAAAAAAAAAAAAAAAAACAAAGATATGTTACTAAAATTATTCCATACTCCAAGTCACCATGTCAAGTAGTTCATTTAACCACTATTATTTTAAGAATTTACTCCAAAATCCGATGTAGTTGAAGTAGCACCAATAGTGTTGCTGAAGAGACAAGATATTTCTCGTCTCGTCTCGAAAATGAGAGGAGATTTTACGTCTTAAATTTCAGACTAGACGAGACAAATTACAATTCTGGTGTCGTTTTCGTGAGTAGACGAGAAATATCGGGAAAAAATTTTCGTCTTATTTCGATTCTCGAAAAGTTTTATGCCTATTTTTAAATCATGAATTGCTCTGTAGACTGGATACAACACATAAAGGCTATTTTGTATTTGGAAGCACATCGAATATCCAAAGAACAGAAAAAGTAGCTGATTGTTATACATAACATTTCCATGTTGTATACGTACACTGTACGAGTGGTACCATCTGCAGAAACAGAAAAGCATTTTTGGGTACTGTCCCGTAAATTTCGCAGTAGGCTACAGGGTCCTGAACACGTACCTCTATCTATTCTCCATGTCCCACATGCACGAAGTTAGTCTACTAGGAACGTGTAGGGTCGTGATATTTTAGTTCCTGGCTCTTAGAAATCGCGAAAGGCTATCTACCACGGTTCTGAACATTAACATTAGTAAGTTTAGAAGGGATAGATAGAATTAGGAAGCTGAGAAAATAATCCTCTGTCTAGATTCTAGCATCTGGAAAAACTTCGATTCCCACCTGAAGGCCGAATAACGAAGTACAGAAAACCAGATTTCCTACTGCTAGTAATTCAGATTGGTCGGAATTAGGTTCTCTACAGGACAGTAATAAGAATAGTTTTTTACCAGGCACTGAGAGCGGGTTAAAGCCCGTGCTGATAGTCATGTAGTGTTTCACTACTATGAGTGGTCAGGGTTGGCAGGTAAGTTCTTGTTCGTAGAAGAGCACCATGCATGCAAGTTCGTTAATAATTCAAGCGAGTCTTGTCATTAAGCAACAGACTGTATACCTTCAGGTTCTGTCCCTCTACAGGGTCGCACTTCCCTCAAGCTGAGGAAAAAGCCATGAGGCACATCGTGTGTGTCCTGTAGTCTAACTTTTCCCCTAGACTACGATCATTTTCACAGAGTATTTGGAGATCATTACAGCCATCAATTACACATTCCTGTATCAGTTCAGCTTCTCTTCCCGGGAGCCAGCCACCACGGTCAATGGTTAGTCAGTGTCCGTCAAACAACCAGCTGACGCGCCTCGTCACCAGGACATCACAAGATTCATTATTTCTGGTACTGAAAAAAGAGCCAGAGTTGGAATTCAGTCACGGAGTGGGGAACCATGGAACATGATTGTAGGCTCTGTGGGTTACTAGAGTAGATGGCACAAAGGTCCGTGATGAATTGTGCTTTCAACTGCCTCCAACTACTTGCACTGACACTATATGTCCGCTGCTGCTGGCTATCTCGTCCTGAAGTCTTGTTTCAGGTTACCTGAATGAGGAATCTTTTATTTGCGAGTTATTAAATTGGTAATTTGTTATCCTTGTTAAATCATAGTAAACTCAGGGGAGTCTTGCTACAGTACACTTAAAATTTAAACTTGTCTTTTCATTACAGACCTTATTTACCATCAGAAAACAATTGCCTTATACCCTATCATAAATAGAGCACAACTTGCACAAAATTAACTTTTTTTATGAGACTTAATCTGCAGTTTACTGCCTGATATAAGTAGTCTTTTCTTTAGTTCTGCAATACTACTGTACCACGAGTATATATATATATATACATATATATATATATATATATATATATATATATATATATATATATATATATATATATATATATATATATATATATAAATGTTTATATGGAATAGAATCAAATGTCGTCGTTTGTACATTAACAAAATATTCCTAATGTTCATGTCGGAATATTAGGTTATAACCAGGGCTCGAAAAATCCCAGGTGCCAGTCGTCATGGCGACTGAAAATACTACTTGGATATTTTCCTAATTTACGACCAACACATGTAGGTCACCGTATTAGATTTGTTACACCGTATTAGTTGGAAAAAATAACGGAAAATTTAACGATAAAAAGTTAAAAATGAAAGTTCTGAGAAAAAGTATTGATTATATTTAAAGCTAACGTAGGAAAAAGTAAAGGTTAAAATTAAAATTATAAATGGCAATATTCAATGCTGTGCAGTAAAAATATTTTGAATTGTGGAGGTTAATGTAACATTTGATGGATAAAATTATGTAGGGACTACATGACAAATTTAGTTAAGTGTTACGAATAGGGCTAGCGTTTTCATACAAAACTGATAATTAATAAAATAAAAAAATATCATACAATTACGGATCAATTTATCAGTACTATAGACAGAAATAGGAACCTTTTTTGCACTTGCTAGTCTAGTAGCTAACATGAGCACCAGTATTGTAGTTCGATTCCAGATGGGAAAGAATTGAAATTTGAACGCAGTACGGTGGTTCGAATTTCATTTTCAACTGTAGGTCCACTTCTCGGAGATGAGATGGATCGATGTTAAACTTCAGCAACAACTTATATTGATATAATATATTGAAAGATAGCAACAATGATGTGTATATAATGTCAGTTTGATATCAAAGGACTAGGTATAATCTTCAATAATGATGATTTCATTATTATGAAGTTCGCAAGAGAGGGTTCCTAACATAGATAATTAATATTAATAAAAAAATAAATAAACAAGAATCCACATTCTTTTAAGAAACTCTATGTCTTATCACTACCTTCCTACTTAATTTTGAAATAAAACATTATTGTGGTGGTAAATTCGTACAGTAATATTTTTTGTAGTCATATAACCACTCATATGGATATTCACCTTTTGTTAATAGGTAGCAATTATCTTGTAAGTTTAGATCTCTAAATACTTCGTTAAATAACGCTAAGTTTTTTTTTAAATAATGGGTGGTACCTTTTTTGCACTATAAAATACTTTAGAGGTAGTTGATTGCAGAAAATGTTTCTTTCACTCATGCGATGATTCTAATTAGGGCTAGTCTAAATTAGCGATTGAATTTCAGGCTGTTACAAGTGCGCTTAAAGCAATGACCGCCATGTTTTAAACGTCATCCGCCGATTCAAGGGAAAATGCGCCACTCAGAAAGGAAATAGCTTACGATGCATGTTTTTCAACACTGTCTTAACAAAACGAAGGATAAAAAATAATAAAACTTAAGGTTTCTCTAAAAACTAAACTATTTACCTTTTGTTTATAATAAATTATTTGAATATTCTCAAATGTCTTAAAGTAAGGTTATAGTATACTAATTAGCAAGATTTTAAAAATAAAATATCTAACATATATTACTCAATAATAAAGTCAATGCACTGAATTTACCTAACCTCTTAAATATTATGGCAACTAGTGTTCTTCACGCAATGCACCACATTCAGTGCGTATGAACATATGTACTCAAGTTTTGTGCTTCCTTTAAATGTAATTATTTGTGGTGATGTAAATATTGATTGGTTAATTGACTCGAAGTATAAGTGTCAGTTAGAAAGTTTGCTGAACGCATTTAATATGCATGCCGTTATAAATGAATCTACGCGATTTGCAAAAACAGCCCTAGATCAGTTCATAATTATGAAAATTTAACCAATAAATGTATCACGTGTTTTCAATCCTGTTTTTTCAGATCATGACGCTATATACGTACAACTACAATTGATAGATAAATTAGTTAAAAATAAAAACTATACAGCCTTAAAGAGACCCTTTTCAGAGTCGAATATTCAATATATGTATTATTTAATAAGTCAAGAAACATGGAAGGAGATGTATAAATATAGCTCTATGGATGAAAAGTTTAAAGCTTTTATGGACACATTTTTATATTATTTTAATGTTGCTTTTCCCCTAAGTTACATGGCATTAGAAAATCCAGTACCAATTTGATAAGATTTAATAAGATGCTTAAATTTGGTAAATTCAATCTGATGACTTAAAGAAATACATACAACTGTATAGGAAAACCTATAAGAAGGTCATAAGAGCAGCAAAATTAATGCATAACAATAGCTTGATTTTAAATGCTCGAAATAAGACTAAAGCAGTGTGGCAAGTAATCAATAAAACTCTTGGCACAAGCAGGCCTAAGAGTGTAGAATATCTTAAAGTAAATAGTAAAGTTATAAACGATCCACAGCAAATTGCAGATATATTTTACGATCATTTTGTAAATTCAGCTGAACAAACGACTAATACTGATCACTCAAAAATAATGCAAAAGCTCCCAAACCAAGGAGAAATAAACACAAAGTCTATTTTCTTATATACAGCTTCTGTAGATAAGTTAATTATGATAATTAAATCCTTATCAAGTAGCAGTTCTTCAGGTATGGATGAAGTCCCTTCCATTGTAATTAAAAATGTGCGAAACATATCACACATCAACTTTGTTACCTCATAAATTTCTCGTTAGAAAACGGTATATTTCCCACACTGCTTAAAAATGCTAAGGTTCTCCCAACTTTTAAAAAGGGTGATGAAAATGTCATGACAAATTATCGACCTATTTCAGTGTTATCGATATTTTCAAAGATATTTGATTCAGTCATGGCAAAAGGTCTTAGCATATAATAACTCATAATATTATCTCGACTTTTCAGCACGGATTTCAGAAGAATAAAAGTATTGATACCGCTTTATTTGATTTTCTTACAGATGTCCTAAAATCACTCGATAATAAGAATTATGTTATAGGGTTGTTCATCGATCTGTCAAAAGCATTTAACAAAATTGATCACAATATTATGCTAAATAAACTGTCTCAATATGGCATACGTGGTAGCAAACCAGTGGTTTTCATCCTACTAACAAATAGATGCCAAACTGTTCAAATTACAAAAGTTGAATCAAATCGATCCCGCACTTTCTTCTAGAAACCAACAAAAATTACCAGAAGTGTTCCTCAGGGCTCTATTTTAGACCCTACTCTGTTCATAATTTACATAAATGATCTGATAAAAATGTACACCCCACAAAATACATGTTAGCTGATGATATAAATATGGTTTTTACTGAACAAGACCCAAATTTAGTATTCGTAAAGGCAGAAAAGGTTATAAGCAAAATGAGCGAAACATATCACACATCAACTTTGTTACCTAATAAATTTCTCGTTAGAAAACGGTATATTTCCCACACTGCTTAAAAATGCTAAGGTTCTCCCAACTTTTAAAAAGCGTGATAAAAATGTCATGACAAATTATCGACCTATTTCAGTGTTATCGATATTTATAAAGATATTTGATTCAGTCATGGCAAAAGGTCTTAGCATATTTTTAATAACTCATAATATTATCTCGACTTTTCAGCACGGATTTCAGAAGAATAAAAGTATTGATACCGCTTTATTTGATTTTCTTACAGATGTCCTAAAATCACTCGATAATAAGAATTATGTTATAGGTTTGTTCATCGATCTGTCAAAGGCATTTGACAAAATTGATCATAATATTATGCTAAATAAACTGTCTCAATATGGCATACGTGGTAGCAAACCATTGGTTTCATCCTACTAACAAATAGATGCCAAACTGTTCAAATTACAAAAGTTGAATCAAATCGATCCCGCACTTTCTTCTCGAAACCAACAAAAATTACCAAAAGTGTCCCTAAGGGCTCTATTTTAGGCCCTACTCTGTTCATAATTTACATAAATGATCTGATAAAAATTTACCCCCCCCCCCAAAATGCATGTTAGCTGCTGATATAAATATGGTTATTACTAGAGACCGGATGTTAGGCAAAATGCCTATTCTTTAATATTAAAGATACGATCAAAAATAACGTTTAAAAGTTTATATAGGGGGTTATAGTTTCGATTTAAGCCAATTTTATTTTGCCTATTTTGCCTATTTCGACCGTTACTGCCTAAATAATTGCTTTAGTGCCTAATGTTGCCTATTTTATGCATTTTCTTCAAAATAAGCCTTCATTGGGAAAATATATTATTTATATAACATAAATAATACATACATATATACGTATATTAGGTGTTTGTAAACACAAGCACGTGGTACGTTACAATATATACACAGGGTGAGCTTTAAAGATGTGCACATACTTCTGAGGTGATTAATATCAAAAGAAGACAAAAAGTTCTCTTGTAGTTTGTCGAATTCCGTGTCGTGTACGAGTGACAGGGGTGCCAACTTGGAATCGAAAATCGAATCCTGACAATTGGAACGGAACAGATAGATGTGCACATACTTTGGAAGGTGATTTGTGACATGAAAAGAAGACAAAAAGTCCTCTTGAATGTCACGAATCATCTCCCAAAGTGTGTGCACAATTTTATGTCTCGCTCCAATTGTCAGGGTTCGATTTTCGATTCCAAGTTGGCCCCCCTGTCACTCGTATACGACGCGAAATTCCACAACATGCAAGAGGACTTTTTGTATTCTTTTGATGCCACGAATCACCTCCCGAAGTATGTGCACATCTTCCAGGTTCACCCAGTATATATGGAATGCATAACAAGCTTCGTTTTTATATATACAATAAAAGAAGATATTGACAAAGAAGTATGTTTCTATATTCTTTGAGCATTATTTATGACTTGAATCTATGTTTTAATGGTACTGAGTATTTATCTTCATTATTTCGAGCTACATTTTAGTGCCTATTTTACTGCCTATTTTTAAAATTTTTAGTGCCTATTTGCCTGCCTATTTTCTAGGTTTTTAGTGCTGAACAAGACCCAAATTTAGTATTCATAAAGGCAGAAAAGGTTATAAGCAAAATAGTTACTTGGTTGAATGCAAATAACGTTTTCCTAAATACAGATAAAACAGTCGCAATAAACTTTCGTTTTCCAGGAAATAATCCATCCTTCCCTTCGCTAAACATTAATGAAAAACAAATTAAGTATTCTAATGCAACAAACTTACTTGGTGTTTACATCGATGATGATATGTCTTGGCAAACCCATGTTAAAACATTAAGTAAAAAATTGGCTACTCTATGTTTTGCGTTCTTTACGTTATGTGATACAGTTTCACTAAATAGTTTATTATCGATATACTATGCAAAAGTTCAATCATTCCTCAGTTTTGGAATGATTTTGGGGGGATCAGCGCATGCAGTCAGGAAACATTTCGGATACAAAAGAAAATACTACGAATAATATTCACACTAAATAAAAGAACATCCTGTAAACAAATATTTAGATCACAAATTTTTTTAACCCTTCCAAGCCTATACATATATAAATCTATTCACTTCGTGAGACAAAACAAATAGATGTTTATACAAACTAGCGGCAATTATGTTTATGCATACAACACGCGGCAATTAAACGACATTTTCATAGTACAACAAAACTACTCCAAATACCGAAAAAATGTATATTTAAATTGTACGAGACTTTACAATATGTTACCATCACATTATAAAGAGATAAATTTTAATACCCAAAACAAAATCCATACTCTGTTACTTTCTAAAGCATATTATTCAGTTCAGAAATTTGCAAATGATAACGATGTATGAATATGATGTAATGATGTAATAAATTTAACATGTGATGTTTGTTTATAACTTTGTACTACAAATGGTGCAATAAGTTGTAATTACAATTTGCATTTATATACATATGACAACTGTAGAACTTATAGCAGATGCTCTCCATATTGTAAGTCAAAACAGGCAAAATAAGTAAATAAAGAAATAAAAGCTGTAATGTATGCTACATGTACAAACACATGAAGGAAGTTGTCATAGTAATTTTAGTTTGTACGTTTTTGTAGCACACTTAGTTAATACACTAATCGGTCTCCTCATGTTGGGTCACCAAACGACCATACAAAGCTTATCTTATTCATATTTTTTTTAAAAAAAATCCACAATAGAAAAGCACAGTATTTTGATAGTAGAGTACTAATTTCTGATATGCATGTTCATCGTAGATTCGATAGGTAATGCGTTCAGGGGGAGCCCGAGGAAGTTTACGCAGGAGAGGATATTTTTCCAAGTAAAAATAATATAAAGTCGCTACTGATTTAAATACTAGGAAGCACAAACTTAAGATGACAATCATGTTCATAAGCTTTCTAGGAATTCTCCAGTACTATTATCTAACTACTACACATGTCAACAATATTTCACCATCGTTTTCTTTAGCCAATGAAATATACTCGTAAATTATTTATATTAATCAGTAAATTGTATATAATTAGGAGAATTTGGTCCATGTAAAAATTTACAGATTGCCTAAAGTGTTTTGAACGCATCAGTTAACATTTAAATCAACAAATAAACAGATGTAATAGTACAGTAACGATAACAAACTAGTTCCAATTGGCTGATTACTGAATGAAATGAAATGAAATTTCTAGTTTCACGTCTTACGTTTTAGCCCTGTAGGCTTAGAAAGACTAATGAAAGTGAATGATTTATATAAGAATTAGTGAAATGGTAATGTGTAAGGAAACTCTAGAACCGCTAGAAAATCCCGAACACAATGTCATCCTCCACAAATTCACATATCCTGAGAAAGAACCAGGGACCACAATCACCAGAAGTGAGCACTCCACCTCTTATTCAAGGTGTCCCCTGATTACAGAATTAGTACGAACGTGTGTGATATTTTATGAACAATATACACAATATATTGTTGAAGTGAGAAAAGCAGTTTAAGGGAAGGCAATCTACATTAACGAAACAAGGTGCTAAAGTCTTCAAACATTTGCTTTTAGGATTTTTTCCCCTTGTGGTCTTCAGGAAACGTAAAAATCAATACTTTCATGATCTAATATTTTGCAGGCGACCACTATATACCAAACACTCAGAGTGTTGAAAAAAGGTTGAAGTATAAAATAATAACATAAGTAATATATAATGCATTTCTGCTAATATTTCTCTTCTTCAGACTCGAAAAATCCCGTGCGCCAGGTAGGCATGGCGACTGAAAATATGAATCTGGCGCCTAGATATTTAAATCCTTAATATGCAGCGGCGGCTGGTACTATATGTTGCATGGTTGTGCAACCGGATATATTTTTTTTAAATACTAAAGATATTTTTAGGTATTAAAGTAGTGTATCAGTAAAAAATAAACATTTTCTCTTGAGCTCAAAACAGTATTGATGCATTTCTTTAAAAAATCAGTAAAAAAACTGAAAGAAAGAAAGTGATTTACATTTCCAGTTGCAGTGAGCGTTGCCACTGGAAGCAGTAACATTGAGCATAGCGAGCTCTTATCTCTTAACATGAGGAAGTGGATTTATTCCTGCGTCGCTGCTATCCCCCCGTATTGCTCCCTTCCAGTTGCACCTTTTTGTTCCACTGGTATATAGTCAGCTTCTGTAATAGTTACGAATTCCTCCACTTAACAGCGCTTGACTCAATTGATAAAGTGAGTGAGATATGGATGCTCGGAAGAAAGAAGTTATTCACAAAATAGAAACTTGCAAAGAACAAATACACGTCTGGTGGTAGCAGGGGCGGATCCAGGCTGAATGTTTGGGGGAGGGGGTCGTTTGAAGTCAATAGGTTTTATTTTACATTTATAATACAAAGGTGAAAATTCTTGTAAAAGGTTCTATTTTTAAAATAAAAAAATATCCTATTCTGGGGGGGGGGTGACGATCGAACCTTGAAGCAGAAAATGTCTTACCACTGCTCTAATTCCTAGCTCTGTGTCTTTCGTGCACATGATCCCGTGTTTGATTTTCGGCGGAGAGCATAAAAAATTAATCTCAAATCATTCACTTTCAATACTCATCTGTCTTCTTTAGCCTAAATTGCTGGAATGTTAAACTAATATTATTATTTTTTTCATTTTCGAAGGAAAAAATCTTAGATTTCATGCTTCTTTATAGTAGAACAGCAGATAAAAATACGTGGTTACTGAAAATGGACTCTGTCCCTTATATTCATAAAATAAATGCTAACAAAATGCATATTGTCGGAGGAGAGAGGGGTTTCTGTACCCTAAAGAAAATAAGCAGAAAATATTTGTGGTAGCGATGCTTTCTATTCAGAAAAACTTGGCGAGCAACATTTCAGATTTCAATAAAGTCATAGAAAAATTTGAAGCTCGAAAAGAACGAAGAAAGATCTTTCATTTTAAAATAATGCATAGTTTACTTAATTAAATAATTTTGTTTAACTTCGTGCATGAATATATGCTATTTTCTTGCTTTTTTCTTCTTTTCGGGTTAACGATATCATTCATGGCTTACAGCACATGCTGTATATTCGATTTATCTCTTGCTCAATGATATGAGTGAAGAAGTTTTGTATATAAATAGTGTATAAACGTACATTGATAGTGGTTGTTTGAAAAAAAAGAAAGTAGCTTATATTAAACCAATATTAGAGAATACACTTCAATCAATAAATATACAAATGGAGCTTAAAAGGACTTTCCTCTTCATATTTCCTGAATATTTTCTGGGTAAGACTCAAGAATGCTGGGGGAAGGGAACACTTGCGCGTACCTACATACCTTTGATATTGCAACCGGTGCTTCTACAGACCACGAACCGCTACTGTTAATATGTAGGCCCGTGTATCAATTGTATTTGTATTATTATGATGCATTGCTTTAAGAATTGACACCTAGGTCAGAAAGGTTGAGCACTGCTCTTGTTCATGATGCTCTATCGTCAACCTAACCATCTGTACTACTAGCCTGCCTCTGTTCGCTATAGCTTTCTTCAGCTTCAAATCACCCCGCTGATCACGAAAGCATGTTCCTTGTTGAAATATAGTAATACAATAAAGATGCTATATATAATACAAGTTCTTATAACAATAAGATATATCTATATCTATATCTATCTATCTATCTATCTATCTATCTATCTATCTATCTATCTATCTATCTATCTATCTATCTATCTATCTATCTATCTATCTATCTATCTATCTATCTATCTATAGTTGTAGCAATGGTATGGTGACTAATTGCTAATATGCACAGTAACTGGTAGAAAAAATATAAAGGTTGCAGTAGGATACGATTTTTTAAAGGAATCAAGAGCTTTTGGTGTATAAAATGCTATATTTATATATGTAGTGTAATTGCACGGAGATTCCCTACATTTATAATATAAACGAAAAAGAAATTCCAGAGTGTGCAATTAAGAGTGGGAGAAATGTATGGCAGCCAACAGAACATGAACTTTCAAAGTACTGAGAACTAAGCTTTGAAAATAAAGAAAAGGTATAGACTATTTGTAGCTATAATATGGTGCTCTGCATATTCTGAATCTGCGCGTGATTATTTTTAATTTGAATTATTGTACTAGTTAGACTCTAGGACCTTATGCAGAGTAGTTCTAACGCGTGATTAGTGTCATACTAAAGAGTTCGACTAACATACGTTTCCTGAAGTAGTCAGGTCTTTAGTATGACGCTAATCATACGTCAAAACGACTCTGCATAAGGTCCCTAATGTTTTTTGTCTAGTACAATAATAAAATAATCTTACTGATATATATCTAAAATATATGTAATGATAGTATATTACAGATGTCTTCTAGTGTGCTTTAAACTTGGAGGATAGGTCTTATTAACACGTTATTTTTATATACAGTAAGCATTTTACTTATTTTTGTCACTTTCCCTCCACTATTCCACTAAACTGATTTATAGTTTGCAATAAAAAACTGCAATGTAACATTCCCTGAGATTTTCAATAGAGCTGAGACGGGACCCGATATGTGGTGTCAGGCCAAAAATCTTGTTTCTGTTGTCTTGAAATAGGCAGCTCATTTTTGCATCGTTTGAAGCTTTGTATCTCCGGTAAGGAATAATTTTCTGAGATTTATGGTATTTGTTATATTGAAGACTAGCTTTACATGATACAATCATTAAATAAAAAAATTGAAGAAAGGAAATGCCCATTTTAAAATACATTCATCCCTGGGTAATTCCTAAACTGTGTAGAAAAATATTATGGAGAAATTGAATTCTTATGGGTTTGCTTAACAAAATGACGTTTCGGAATATATTCACACATGCGCTTTTAAAAATTAAAATAACTTGAAAATATGAGAATATGAACTCAAAATTGTGTGTTGTTTAAAATATCTTTGATATGCCACGTGATCAGAGGTGACTTTTGCCCCTCTTTCTCCTGTGCACACGTCCATGAATATGGCTACACATATGAAATTGTTCCATCGTCTTATATGTAACGTAACTGTGCAGGAATTTTGAGTAAAGATAATTTCAGCACTTTTTTTTTTTTTTTAGAATATTCGAGAAAAGACGATTCTTTCGAGGCTAAGGTTAGTCTAATCTCGAATTACAAGTGTATGTCTCTGTCTCATCTCGAGCAAGTCTCGGTATTTGAGTCTATCTCGTCTCTATTTACAAACGTCTAACTCGATCTCGGTCTTGTCTCGAAATTTCAAGACTAGACGAGACTGTCTTGGTGTCGGTACCATTCTTAGTGTTCCCCACAAGACTCGAGAAATTTCTCCTCTCGCCTCGAAAACAAGACGAGAATTGTCATTATGATCTTGAAACTTTGCTGGCGTCTACTATTAATCCAATGTTCTCGGGATTGCTGCCAGAGTGAGTGTTACTGTGCTGAGCTTTCGTTAACATACAGCGGCAACATCTTCAGAGCTATGTGTTGGAGTGTGCTTGTCGTACAATTTATATTGTAGTCTTTAGGAATTGCTGTATTTCTAATGGTTGTTTTTGTTGGCCAATGGCGTGTTCTGATTTTGCTGGTGGAAACTGTTCTCTGATTGGCTGATTGTTCTTTTCGTACTGAGAAGCTGGATCCAGATGTCAGGTAGATGAAAACCTTCGTCTCTGTTGATGGATGGCTTGTATGTACGGATGAATAAAGATTCATGTATTTTCCTGTCCCAGAACTGTTTGCTTTTCTTTAGTACTTCAATTTGGTCCCATATGGGCGTATGATTGTATTGTATGCAGTGTTCGGCTATTGCAGATTTTTCAGGTTGTTTCAGTCTGGTGTGTCGCTGGTGTTCTTTCATTCTGTCTTCAATGTTCCTTCCCGTTTCACCTATGCAAGTGGCATTACATTCACAGGTGATCCTATAGATGCCCGGTGTCTTTAATCCCAATGAGTCTTTTGCAGTTGGTAGTAAACTCCTGATCTTCGGTGGAGAGCAGTGTACAGTCTTGATGTTGAATTTCTTCAATAGTCTTGCTAGTTGGTTGGAGGTTTTTCCCATATATGGAATAACTGCAATATTTTCCTTGTGTGGGGGACCAAATTGAAGTACTAAAGAAAAGCAAACAGTTCTGGGACAGGAAAATACATGAATTTCTATTCATCCGTACATACAAGCCATCCATCAACAGAGACGAAGGTTTTCATCTACCTGACACCTGGATCCAGCTTCTCAGTACGAAAAGAACAATCAGCCAATCAGAGAACAGTTTCCACCAGCAAAATCAGAGCACGCCATTGGCCAACAAAAACAACCATTAGAAATACAGCAATTCCTAAAGACTACAATATAAATTGTACGACAAGCACACTCCAACACATAGCTCTGAAGATGTTGCCGCTGTATGGTAACGAAAGCTCAGCACAGCAACACTCACTCTGGCAGCAATCCCGAGAACATTGGATTAATGAGAATTGTCATGTATCTCGTCTCGTCTCGAATTTAAAATAGGTACTTTTCGTCTAGTTTTGGGAGGCGATAAGGGAAATTTCTCGTCTCATGGAGAACACTAATTAAAACAAGAAAACTTTTCCCCCTCGATGATACATTGAACCTGGACCGCCCATTTGACAGGTGAACGCCTTATCGACTATACTACTGAGTAGAGACCGGATGTTAGGCAAAATGCCTATTCTTTAATATTAAAGATATGATCAAAAATAACGTTTTAAAGTTTATATAGGGGGTTATAGTTTCGATTTAAGCCAATTTTATTTTGCCTATTTTGCCTATTTCGACCTTTACTGCCTAAATAATTGCTTTAGTGCCTAATGTTGCCTATTCTATGCATTTTCTTCAAAATAAGCCTTCATTGGGAAAATATATAATTTATATAACATAAATAATACATACATACATACATACATATATACGTATATTAGGTGTTTGTAAACACAAGCACGTGGTACGTTACAATATATGAATATAGTACACATGAAGCTGCATCAGTTCCCGAAGGAGCAGGACGCTCATACTTTTAGGGATTATTCATTGAGTATGTACGAACTTACACAGGGGGTACAAAGTGACTTTTATTTACTTATCGACTGATACGAAAATAAAAAAGAACGTACCTGTACTTTATATCTGCATGTGTAGTGCCCTTGTACTTTATCTATGACATGTGTGTGTGGGGGGGGGGATTCAACGCATATCGCATGTCTTGTGCACATAAATACTTCTTACTATTGCACTACGTAGAAAATTTATGGTATTTCATGTAGAAGTGGTAATAGAACACAGAAGAAACGCAGATCAGGGGGTTCTCATGTATACTATTACCCAATATATACACAGGGTGAACTTCAAAGATGTGCACATACTTCCGAGGTGATTAATGATATCAAAAGTTCTCTTGTAGTTTGTCGAATTCAGTGTCGGGTGCGAGTGATAGTAATGCCAATTGGGGATTGAAAATCGAATCTTGACAATTGGAATGGAACAGATAGATGTGCACATACATTGGGAGGTGATTCGTGACATGAAAAAAGACAAAAAGTCCTGTTGCATGTGGAATTCCGCGTCATGTACGAGTGACAGGGGTGCCAACTTGGAATCGAAAATCGAATCCTGACAATTGGAACGGAACAGATAGATGTGCACATACATTGGGAGGTGATTCGTGACATGAAAAGAAGATAAAAAGTCCTCTTGAATGTCACTAATCGCCTCCCAAAGTATGTGCATACTTTTATGTCTCGCTCCAATTTTTAGAATTCGATTTTCGATTCCAAGTTGGCCCCCCTGTCACTCGTATACGACGCGGAATTCCACAACATGCAAGAGGACTTTTTGTATTCTTTTGATGTCACGAATCACCTCCCGAAGTATGTGCACATCTTTCAGGTTCACCCAGTATATAAGGAAGCATAACAAGCTTCGTTTTTATATATACAATAAAAGAAGATATTGGCAAAGAAGCATGTTTCTATATTCTTTGAGCATTATTTATAACTTGAATCTATTTTTTAATGGTATCGAGTATTTATCTTCATTATTTCGAGCTACATTTTAGTGCCTATTTTTAAAATTGTTAGTGCCTATTTGCCTGCCTATTTTCTAGGTTTTTCGTGCCTAAACATCCGGTCTCTACTACTGAGGCTTTTCTTATTACATAACAATTGTTAAAAATTGACATAAATTACTAACTTATATGTACTTCTAAACACTCTATTTACATCATTCTTAGATTTATGTACAATATTTATTTACATACGTATGTACAATATGACACATTATTAACTGAATTTAATATTTTTGTAATTATGTACAATATATACATTACCCATTACCCATAGGATATTGTGTATCCTATTTATGATACATTATTTATATTATATACATTTTTACAATTCATTATGTATGATACATTATTTACATTTTTACAATTATTTACAAAGCAAGAAAAATTATTAGATTTGTACTTACAATAATTACAATGGATATTTACATATAATACAGTGTTTTTACTTTTCTATATTTATCTTTCTTTTAATAATGTTCCATTTTTATTTTTGCTAAAGTTATTATACAGCTACGCGCAATGCAGCTGCGGTGTCTTGCATCTAAACGTCGAAATCATGAGATTAATTTTCTCATGGATTTCCAAATAACTATCAAGGTCTGCAGAGAAAACTGTCAGTTGGTGAGCAGCTTTTATTTTCATGGTTTCTTGTAATATCTCGAACATAAGATGTTCTGCACTATGGGTTGATGGAGGGTTTGGAATTCTAGTTCTTTTCTTGTTCTGATGTCTTCCAGGCACAATCTCTAACTATTTTCCACAAAATTTATAACATAGTATCCTCGTTGGAGATGCAAACCAAGATAAGTTTCTGTTGAAGAGGAGGATCAGCTGGAGAATGTTGGCAAAAGTACGGTAATTATTCAAGCAGGCAGTTTCCCAACTAATACTAGCAGTTCTATCTTTAAGTTTATCTTAAGATTGGCTAAGTTAACATTTAGCTTAGTAGAGTGGCTTTCCGAAACATAACATTTACACGTGAGCTAGTGTGGAAGTATGAATCGACGAAACACGATTGTGAAGAAATGACAAATGCCCATTTGTAGTTGACCCCGTTTTCAAGTACTGTATTCTTTTCGAAGAAGATGGTTTACCCTAAAGACTGAATTAATCAAATCATTATTTTATGTCTTTTCATGCTCCACGTTATTTTACAATTCTTCTCATGTCAGATCTTAAGAAATTGAACGAAATAAGCCTTTCTTTGGTTGTTTACTAGGAAGAAATGCTAAAAAATGTCTTGTTATAGAAGTAGACGATTACTTTGTCTTCTTAGCTGCTGCAATTAAAGCGAATAGATTAAACAAAATTAATTAGATGATTGCTAACCATCTTCACTTGGTGTTTCATAAGTAGGTGCTAGATTTAGTAGATAACGCACAAAATGATGTTGAGATTCTATATTTGACTTTTTCAGTTGTCATAAATTTTCCTTACTAGGATAATTGTGATTCGCAGACTTTGTGTTTTCTGGATCTGGTGAAGGCGCTGAAGTTAGGTCAAGAGATGATTCAGTGATGTCTCCAACTGTCGCTACACGTTCCGATTTGTATAAATGACGTCATACAAAGTCTCATCTTCTGATTCAGTTTCAGAGAAACGTTACATGACGTATTTGGTCTTTAGGTCTTTAATGCTCTTAAAGTATTTTCGGGACATCCGAGAGACGATAATGATTACGGTAACGATCTGTTTCCTTTATTCCGTGACGTTTTGAAGCTCATACTTGACTATGACTATCTCTTCAGCTGTATTGCGTCAGGTATCATTGGTGTCAGCTAGAATAATAAACTGGAGTACGGCTGCGCAATTAGACTTCAATGTTGTTCAACTCTTGGTAAGTGTGCAGTTGTAGAATCCATATCGTTGCATGGGGTGGATTATAGAAGTTTAACGGATCCTTTTTTAGATGACAGGGAGTTAAATTCAGTGATAGAATACATTGCTGTAGATATCGTTCGGACAGTTGGCATGCGCTATTTAGCTGCAGTACCTCGAGTCCAAATGTCGGTATCACGAGCGTTGTTTTCTTACAGATCCGTATTTATTATTCATATTGACCTATTACGAAGAAAATAACTTGAGGAGAAAATTGTCAGTGGCTTGCTTTTGTCTTCTTGGATCGGGGTACATGTACATAAAGGACTTGAAGTTTAAGTTCTTTTCTTGTTATGACGTCTTCCAGATACCATCTCTGACCATTTTCTACCGAATTTGTATTATGCTGTATCCTCGTTGGAAATGGAAGTTGAGAAGTGATTTCTTTAGAGTGATAATGAAAAAGAGTAACAGTGGTGCCAATGTGTTAAAGTTTATCTCAGAATTATCAAAAATAAACCTTTTATATGACACCAGTGAGTCATTGTTGACGCTGAAGTACTTGTAAAACAAACAGTTATCCATTCAATTTAGATAGTTGAAAGGAGTTAAAGTAATTTACGTCAAGATTGGCTACCTCAGGTGTTTACCTCAAGTTAGAATTTAGCCTAATGCGATAGCTTTTCGAGACAGAACATCTATAATTGTAGTGTGGAAATGGAAATCCACGAAAAATGATTGGGAAGAGATGACATAGACTCCCATTTGCGATTAGCATCGTCCTTTGACAGTAGAAACAGTCAGGTCTTAACGTTCAACGTAATGAACTCTTCTTTTGTTGTTTAATTGGTCGTAAAGGTGCTAAAGAACACTATTTGGCAGTAGAAGTTGACAGGTTTTAAACTTGAACGAAATGAACTCTAATTTCTTAGGTGGAAGAAGAACTGCTAAAGAATAATCCCTGACAGTAGGAACAGAGAGATCTTAAAATTCAACGAAGTGACCTCTTCTCTAACTGTTTGCTTGGAAGAAGACCTACTAAATTTAAAGAACAATCTTTGACTGTAGAAGCAGATCCATCGTCTTTGCTGCTACAATCGTAAAGAATAGTCTTAACAACAATGTATCAGAAGATATTTTCCCGCATTCACGTATTTTAAAAATCGGTTCTCGAACTGTATCAGTCTTTGATTTCTGCAGAAAGAATAATTTCTTTGGCACCAGGATAAAGCATGTCTCAAGATATAATGACTCTTTGGCCATGTTCCCTTCTACAGGAAGATGTAACATTTAAATTCCTTCTGGGTCTGCTGAAGGCGCTGAAGTGTACGTACATTGATTGAATCAATAGAAGTAAAAAGGGATATCTCCAACTCTCACTAATTCCTTATTTCCTCTGTATCTGCTACAAGTACTGAGGTGGGTAAAAAGAGTAGATAGTGTGTCTCCAACTCTCGCTATTTCCATCATACTTTTACAAATGACGTGTCTCCAACAGTCTCGTCCTCTGGTTCAATTTCACGAGAATCGTTACTTGATGCAGACTCTTCAGATGAGTGTTCTTGAAATGTTCCTGGTTTGTAACATAGTTATTTGTCGTGTTTTCTTGGCCATATTGTGATGAGATTTGTTGGTGGTATTGATAGGACGTCACATCCTCCCCATATTCATTGTTTAAAATGTTTTTAATTAAAAAAAAACGAAACATAAACAAATAAGTTACTTCCACTCTATACAATATCTCTACAAGATATTATATTAGCTTTCATGGAAATACTTCATTGTTAAAAAGTAGTTGCTTATTTTCAAAAATGTAAATTGTCTTAAGTTATTTTTGATAATTATAACAATACTTTTTTTTCTTAAACAACATTTCGTTTACATATGTTCAGATTTCTTACAGAATACCGAAATGGTATATAATAGTGGACAAGGGTCTAACCATGGTGGGGGCCCGGTCCCCCAAAATGAGTTCGTCTATTACGTATACATTTAAATATATATTTACCACATCAAATAAATGATTGTTTATAATATAAGTAGAAATGCCCGTTCTTCGCACAGGAAGAATAATGGTTTAATGAATATCAAACTGGAAACTTGATTATTGTAAAATAAAAATTGCCCTCTTTTTTCGTTTAGGAACGAAATTTACTATAAAGCGCTACAACACGTGTTCATTCATTTTTGATTATGATTTATACACCGTGTATACTGAATTTTCCAACTTAAACGAATTTTCACATTAGATATTTTCAGAATATACAATTGAAAACTTTAATGCTATAAATTACCCCTTCTGTTTTACATTAAAAATAATAGGGTATCTAATCCTAGTTTAACAAATAATTTCATAGCCTCAAACATAGAACTCATTATTTTAAGTAATAATTTCACCTAAAAATAAAAAGACAAAGTCCTTTAATTTAAATTTATAACTACACCTTAACCATCTCCACTCTTCCCTCCAACCCCCTCGTCTCACCGCGGCAGCTGGCACGAATTTCGCCGGGTCTCCTTAAACCTTAACTGCTTCAAACACTAATTAATAAACAAAAACAAGTACTGCGACTAATTATACCTCATTACTTACCCTCAAGATCAACAACAATTTTATTCCTTGCCCGAAAGGTTACATGTACAACTAGATGAATAAGGGAAGAAAAACCAGGATAATACTTTAATATTAATTTATAATGTTAAAATAAATAACCATTAATTACATCTTTAACTTCAATTGATAAAAATTAGTATTAAATAAAACCTTATTCCCCCTTGTCTAGGATACAATTTTTTTCCCCTCTTAAACAAAATTGTATCCTATACAAGTATATTTATTTTCTCCTTACACATATGCTGTAAAAACTAGCATATAATGGATATATTAAGCTTATTAATATACCTTTAGCCGGGATTCCAGGTTAATTAAGAGGATTTAATAGATTTTCAAGTTTTAATTATTATTAACATATAATATTTCTAAATTTAATTACTATAACACAATATTGATCTATTTAAGTTCTCATATACCACTATAAATAATTATTAAATAATAAGATGCCTGATTAAAGGATTATCGTGATAGGATAAATCAAGTATTTTAATATACTCTTATTACACCCAAAAGAATTAAACTTTCACCTTTGATATCAAAAATCAACGTGCACCGTACACTAAGGTGTAGAAACATAAGCTAAGATAAGCTAGTGGGCTCATACCCCGCATATGAAGATTACTCTATTCTCTACAACACTTGTGTTAGGAACCCTTATTTCCCTAACTTCCTCATCATGATTTGGTACTTGAATTGGTCTTGAAATTAACCTCCTATCGTTCATCCCCCTGATTTCAAAGACCAATAATCAACGTCACACCGAATCTGCTTTAAAATACTTTTTAGTACAAGCCATTGCAAGATCCTTGCTTCTAATAGCAATTATTTTACTCTATATAGGACTGCAAACTACATATTATTTAATCACCATCTCCTTACTTTTTAAAATAGGAGCAGCTCCCATTCACTTCTGAATGCCCGAAGTAATAGAAGCCATACTCTGAATAGACTGCATTGTTTTAATAACATGACAAAAATTAGCACCCCTTGGCCTACTATCTTACAGTTTAAAACCTACAAATCTAATCTACCTAACCTTAATTTTATCTTTAATCGTAGATTTAATTGGAGGTTTAAATCAAACGTCACTACGTAAAATCATAGCATTCTCATCTATTAATCATACTGGCTGAATACTTATGGCCTTACTGTTAAGTGATATGGCATGATCCCTCTATTTCTTATTTTATGCCTTACTTTCAACAATAGCAGTTACTCTCTTCGCAATAAACAAAATATTTCATATTAATCAAACTTTTTCTAATAAAATCATCATAACAACAAAATTAGCTATTTTTACCAGTCTTTTATCTTTGGGGGGCCTGCCACCATTCTTAGGATTTTTACCTAAATGAATCATCATCATAAAAACTGCTGAACAAATATCATTTATCATTCTCACCTTAATAGTAATAACAGCACTAATTACCCTTTTCTACTATATGCGAATTGCCTATGCTGCCTTCATTATTAACCCCCATAACCAAACATGAACATCCTTAAGGAAGAAACCAAGAAATATCAATTAGATCAATATTTATTATTATTTCATTAAGAGGCATAATCATTTTACCTTTAATTGTCAACATCCTTTAAATAAAGACTTTAAGTTAAAAAAAACTAATGGCCTTTAAAGCTATAAATAAAAGGCAATCTTTTAGGTCTTAGTATATTAACTACTACTCCGGAATTGCAGTCCGATATCATAAATATTGACTATAAAACCTAATAGGAGGTTTACTACACCATAAATAGATTTACAATCTATCACCTAGTACTTCGGTCACCCTATTTATCTTACTTGCAACGATGATTATTTTCTACAAACCATAAAGGCATTGGTACAATATATTTGATCTTTGGGGCTTGGGCAGGGATAGTAGGAACATCACTAAGTCTCCTTATTCGAGCAGAACTCGGTCGACCAGGTAGCTTAATTGGTGATGACCAAATTTATAACGTAATTGTTACTGCCCATGCTTTCATTATAATTTTCTGCATAGTTATGCCAATCATAATCGGAGGCTTTGGTAATTGATTAGTGCCTTTAATACTAGGAGCACCTGATATAGCATTTTCTCGTCTAAATAATATAAGATTCTGGTTGCTACCACCCTCATTAACTCTACTATTAACGGGAAGAATTGTAGAGAGTGGTGCAGGAACCGGATGAACTGTATATCCTCCCCTCTCTAGAGCCATCGCTCACACCGGAGCCTCTGTTGACCTTTCTATTTTCTCTCTCCACTTAGCTGGTGTATCTTCAATTCTTGGAGCAGTAAATTTTATTACAACTGTAATTAACATACGAACTCCCGGAATAACCTCAGAACGAATACCATTATTTGTTTGATCAGTAGTAATCACTGCTGTATTACTTCTTCTATCTCTTCCTGTATTAGCAGGAGCTATTACAATACTTTTAACTGACTGAAATCTTAATACCTCCTTCTTTGACCCCTCAGGTGGAGGAGATCCAATCTTATATCAACATCTATTCTGATTCTTTGGTCATCCCGAAGTTTACATTTTAATTCTTCCAGTATTTGGTATAATTTCACATATTGTAACCCAAGAAAGTGGTAAAAAGGAAACTTTTGGTGTTTTAGGAATAATTTATGCAATACTAGCAATTGGATTCCTAGGATTTATTGTCTGAGCTCATCATATATTCACTGTTGGCATGGACGTTGATACTCGTGCTTACTTTACTGCAGCCACAATAATCATCGCCGTTCCAACAGGAATTAAAGTATTCAGATGAATTGCTACACTTCGTGGAGCATAAATAACTTACTCGCCCTCAATCTTATGAACTTTAGGCTTCATTTTCTTATTTACTGTAGGAGGTCTCACAGGAGTTGTACTAGCAAATTCATCTTTAGATATCGTTCTACATGACACTTATTATGTCGTAGCACATTTTCATTACGTATTATCTATAGGTACTGTATTTGCTATCATAGCAGGACTTATCCATTGATTCCCTCTATTTAGAGGAACAACGATAAATCCCACATGACTAAAAATTCAATTCTTAGTAATATTTATAGGAGTAAATATTACATTCTTCCCTCAACATTTCTTAGGTCTAAGAGGGATACCTCGTCGGTATTCAGATTACCCAGACGCCTATACTACAGGAAATATAGTATCAAGTATCGGTTTATTCCCTTCCTTCGTTGCCGTCCTAGTACTTGTAATCATTATATGAGAAGCCTTTGCAAGAGCTCGACCAGTATTTTCAGATCAACAAATAACATCCTTAGAATGATTTCAGAATCTACCACCAGCAGAATATAGTTATGCAGAACTCCCTTTATTAACAAATTTCTAAGGTGGCAGATAAGTGCATTGGGCCTAAGCCCCAAACATAAGAATAATCATCTTCCTTAGAAATGGCCATTTGAAATCAGCTAGGTCTTCAAGATGCAGCATCTCCTGTAATAGAACAAATAGTATTTTTTCATGATCATACAATACTCATTGTAACTACAATTACAGTCCTCGTAGGCTATCTACTAGCCTCCCTCTTACCAAACACATATATTAACCGTAATTTATTAGAGGGACAAACCTTAGAAACCATTTGAACAATTCTGCCTGCTATTACACTAATCTTTATCGCCATCCTTACGACTCCTATACTTACTAGACGAAATTCATCAACCAGCAATCACCCTTAAAACAATTGGACACCAATGATACTGAAGTTATGAATATTCTGACTTCTCCCTAACAGAATTTGATTCTTATATAATTCCTATCAATGAAATAAATCCTAATTCATTTCGTCTACTAGATGTAGATAATCGTATTGTATTACCTATTAACATTGATATTCGTATCTTAATTACCGCTGCCGATGTTCTTCACTCATGGGCTATACCCGCCTTTGGAATTAAAGCAGATGCTACTCCAGGACGTTTAAATCAAGTAGCAGCTAATATTACACGTACAGGCTTATTCTTTGGTCAGTGCTCGGAAATCTGTGGTGCAAATCACAGTTTTATGCCAATTGTCGTTGAAACCTGTCCTCATTCAGTATTTATTAACTGAATAACAAAAATAATACAAGAACTTTCATTGGGTGGCTGAAAGTAAGCAATGGTCTCTTAAACCAAAAGATAGTAAAATAACAATTACTTCCAATGGGAAAAATTAGTTAAATTATAACGTAAGCATGTCAAGCTTAAATTACTACTCAATAGTGTTTTTCTATTCCACAAATATCCCCCCTAAAATGACTCATACTATTTATTATATTCTCTTTATGCTACCTTCTATTTGCATCTATTATATACTTTAATTCAAATACACCTCATCCTACTTTAGACAGTACTAATATTAAAACAACAACTATAAATTGAAAGTGATAACAAACCTTTTTTCAACCTTTGATCCCTCTACTTCAATTATAAACATATCATTTAACTGACTTAGAACAGTAATTGAACTTCTAATTATTCCAATTCCATTCTGATTTTTACCAGGACGATCAAACATTTTATGAAATAAAATTACCCTAACTCTTCATAAGGAATTCAAAACTATTCTCGACCCTACTAGTCATCAAGGAAGAACCTTCCTATTTATTTCCTTATTCTCCTTCATCTTGTTCAATAATTTTATAGGTCTATTCCCCTATGTATTTACCAGCTCTAGTCACTTAACCTTTACATTGACCCTGGCTCTTCCCCTTTGAATAAGTTTCATAATCTGCGGCTGAATTAACCACACTCAACATATATTTGCGCACCTCGTTCCTTCTGGGACTCCAGCCCCTCTTATAACATTCATGGTGTTGATTGAAATAATTAGTAACATTATTCGGCCTGGAAACCTAGCTGTTCGACTAATAGCAAACATAATTGCAGGTCATCTGCTTTTAACCTTATTAGGTAATACGGGCCCTTCCTTATCCCTCTCTATACTTTCATTACTAATAATTGGACAAATTACCCTGCTAATATTGGAATCTGCCGTCGCAGTAATTCAATCCTATGTATTTGCAGTCCTAGTCACACTATATTCAAGAGAAGTTACTTATGTCAGCACCACAAAATCATCCCTATCACCTTGTTGATCAAAGCCCTTGACCACTTACTGGAGCTTTAGGAGCCTTAATTACAACCACAGGCCTCAATAAGTGATTCTTCCAATATGACCCCTCCCTATTCTTCCTCGGCATACTAATTACATTACTAACTATAATTCAATGATGACGAGATGTAACTCGAGAAGGAACATATCAAGGACTACACACTATACAAGTTACATTAGGTCTTCGATGAGGCATAATTTTATTCATTATTTCTGAAGTATTCTTTTTTCTTTCATTTTTTTGGGCCTTCTTCCATAGTAGACTAGCACCAACAGTAGAAATTGGATCCTTCTGGCCTCCGGCAGGAATTGTACCATTCAATCCAATACACATCCCTCTTCTCAATACTACAATTTTACTAACCTAAGGGGTCACTGTAACATGGGCCCATCACAGATTAATACAAGGTAATCATACTCAAGCCACACAAGGCCTACTACTCACAATCCTCCTAGGTCTATATTTCACTGCCCTACAGGCATACGAATATTATGAAGCCCCATTCACCATCGCAGATGCCGTTTATGGTTCAACATTCTTTATAGCAACAGGCTTCCATGGCCTTCACGTTATTATTGGTTCCATATTTCTAGCCACCTGTTTACTACGTCACCTTCTATCACATTTTCCCCATACCCACCACTTTGGATTTGAAGCCGCCGCCTGATATTGACACTTTGTAGATGTGGTATGATTATTCCTTTATATTTCTATTTATTGATGAGGAGGCTAGCCTATTTAATATATATAGTATATTTGACTTCCAATCAAAAAGATCACTTAAATGAAATAGGCAATTAACAGTTTTAACAACTGGTCTATTAACTATTGTTATTTGTTTAATCGTTATAGCTATTTCAACTCTTCTTTCCAAGAAAATTATTAATGACCGAGAATTTGAATGCGGATTTGACCGTAAATCCTCAGCCCGAATTCCCTTTTCTCTACGATTCTTCCTCATTGCAGTAATTTTCCTCATCTTTGATGTAGAAATTGCCCTTCTACTCCCAATAACAATCACCATTAACAATACTAATACACTATCCTGATCTCTCGTCAGACTAACATTCTTAGTGATCCTCCTAATGGGTCTTTATCATGAATGAAATCAAGGATCCTTAATATGGGCTGACTAAATAATGAAATGGGATAATAGTTAAATATAATATTTGGGTTGCATCCAAAAGGTGTTGTTGTCAACTTATCTCATAAGTAGGAAGCAAACAATTGCACTCAGTTTCGACCTGAACTTCTGGTCCTCTCGACCCCTACTTGCTTAGTTG
This sequence comes from Thermobia domestica, assembly GCF_964235325.1. NCBI lineage: Eukaryota > Metazoa > Arthropoda > Insecta > Zygentoma > Lepismatidae > Thermobia > Thermobia domestica. Next base: position 252,964,772 of record NC_137454.1, read on the forward strand.
AAGCCAAAAAGAGGCATTTCACTGTTAATGATACTATTGGGATTCTTACCCCAACTAAGGAGATGTGAATAATCAAGAAGAAGCTGCTAACTTTTATATTTAGCGGATTAGACCGTTAACATCTCTTAATATAAAAAATGACTATAACCCCCTTAGTATAAATATTACATTACTTTTTCAGGGTAAAAAAGAGAGTGCTCTTCTCAGGGAGTACTATTTAGGGAGTATAACCTCTTCTTAGTATCTTCAATACTATGCTTTCAATATAAGCTACCTAAATACACAAATATAAAGAAACAAAGGAAAATTGTAAAAATAAAAAAAATAAGTACATTTTAAATAAATTGTCCTGTGATTGCTGGATTAATATTGAACCATCCTTAAAACTATTATACATGCCCTGAGCACCAATACATTCTCTTCACCCTTGATCAATATTATTATAATATAGTGCCCCTACATATAAAGGTAATTTAATAATATAATTTGTTGATAAATAAGGTAAAAATCATATACTTCCTATTATTGTAGAATTAAAGTAAAACTTTACACACATTAAAGACTGCCCAATAGAGAAACTTGATAATAAAATACCAACTCACAAACCTACCGCACTTACAAGCAGAGCACCTATTTTTAGGTGTAAAGGCAAAACAACACAATTAACAGTAGGAAAAATTAATCAACTTAATATTGCACCTCCTAAAATTGCCACCACTACTAGTCCTAATATTTCCTTACATATAACCCAACCTTCATTATCACTAATAGAATGAATATTAGTACCCCCAAAGTCCTTGCCTGTTAAATAAAATCTTAAACGTACTGAATAACACACAGTTAAGCCTGTAGAAAAAAAGAAAAAGCTAACTACATTAATTAAAGACAAGGAAGAAATTTCCAAAATTAAGTCCTTAGAATAAAACCCAGCTAAAAATGGTATTCCACATAACGCCAAGTTAGCTACATTTAGACAAGACAAAGTAAGAGGTATTTGACTTACAAGTGCACCTATTCTACGAATATCTTGTGTGTCCCCCACACCATGAATAATTGCACCTGCACACAAAAAAAGTAGTACTTTAAATAAAGCATGTGTCAACAGATGAAAAAAAGCTAATACAGGGAATCCTATAGACAAAATTATTATTATAAGACCGAGCTCACTTAATGTAGATAGAGCAATAATCTTTAAATCATATTCACAATTAGCACCAATGCCAGCTATAAATATTGTCAAACCTGAAAAATACAAGTAACACATCTCCCGCATAGACACTTAATAAAACGTCTCTAAAACGAATTAGCAAGTAAACTCCAGCAGTCACAAGTGTAGAAGAATGAACTAATGCTGATACTGGTGTGGGTGCAGCTATTGCTGCTGGTAATCATGCGGAAAAAGGAATTTGTGCACTTTTTGTTATTGCTGCTAAAATAATCAAACTAGAAATAATTACTATCTCATTATTACTTAAAACTCTATGCAAATAAAAGACACAATTTCAACTTCCATAATTCAATATTCAAGCAATGGCCAATAAAATTGCTACGTCTCCAATACGATTAGAAAGGGCGGTTAACATCCCAGCATTATAGGATCGCACATTTTCATAGTAAATAACTAAACAATATGATACTAATCCTAATCCATCCCACCCAAGGAGGATTCTAATTAAATTAGGAGAAACAATCAACAAAACTATTGAAAGAACAAATATTAATACAAGTATAATAAACCGATTAAGATATCGTTCAGATCCTATATCTTGTTCACTGTAATAAATTATTATTCTAGAAATATAAAGCACGAATCTTATAAATATAAATGATATTCAATCAAATAGAAACGTTATAATAATTTTATTTCTATTAAAAGAAATAACTTCTCACTCAATAAATACACTATATTTATTAATTAAAAAATTCAAGAATACTATAAATAAAAAACACTTATTCTATTTAAAAAAGCAAATCTAGTCACACAAATTGAAAAAGATCAAACCATGGCTTAAGGGCAATTAAACCTTCTTTAGTTCCACAAACTAAAATTTTATTCTAAACTACTCAAGCATCTACAATCATAGAAATCTAGGCCCCGCAAAAAAGATTAATAAATTTAAAGGCAATCAATGTAATACTAATAATAAATATTCTCGCACAGTTCCCCCTCAACAAGAATATAAATTAGAATAAGGTATTCCATGTTGGGTATATGAATATAAATATAAGCTATAGCAGCTCTAAAAAAAGAAAGTAAAGCTAAACCTAATATACTCAACCAAGATCAACCAACAATTCTATTTAACAAACTAATTTCTCCTAATAAATTTAATGTTGGTGGTGCAGCTATATTAGCAATTCTTAGTAAAAATCATCACAGCCCTAAACTCGGCATAAAAGATAATATTCCTCGATTAATTAACAATCTTCGACTTCCTAAACGTTCATAAGAAATATTTGCAAGACAAAATAATCCTGAAGAACATAGGCCGTGAGCAATTATTAATGTAAGAGCACCTCTAAATCCTCATAATTCCATCGTTATTAGCCCCATCAACGCTAAGCCTATATGAGCAACAGAAGAGTAAGCAATTAAAGACTTTACATCAACTTGTCGTAAGCATACTAATCTAACCGATCAAATACCTACAACTCTAATACCAAATCAAACTAAATTTATATTTACAGCTACATTTTCTATAAAATATATAATACGCAATAGTCCATATCCTCCTAATTTCAATAAAACTCTCGCCAAAATTATTGAACCACTTACGGGTGCTTCAACGTGTGCCTTAGGTAATCAAAGATGAACTAAAAACAGGCATTTTAATTAAAAAAGCAACAACACATATAATATGTAATTCCTAAATCTATTACACTTCTCATATTAACCATCAATAAGCTCCCCTTAATATATTCCAAATAAAAAATACCAATCAAAAGTGGTGATGAAGCAAACAAAGTATAAAACAATAAATATATGCCTGCCTGCACTCTCTCGGGCTGATATCCTCAGCCCAAAATTAAAAATAGTGTAGGAATTAATGAACCCTCAAAAAATAAATAAATAAATAAACAATCTAGAAGAAGAAAATCTCAAGTAAAGTAATACAATAGTAATAAAATTAAACTAATAAAACTCGTACTATAAAATGAAATTCTCAGCACGCCTTCTCTAGCCATAATTAAAAGAATAACAATTCAAATACTCAACAAAATCAATGAATATCTCAAACTATCTCTCCATAAATAATAGCCCACCTCTCAAGGAATTATTCCTATACTATTTCCTATTATAAATAAAAAACAAACTCTAATAAGACAAAACTGAACAACTCACCATAATTTAAAGTTAAAACCTAAAGGTATTAAAAACAACATAAATATTAAATATTTTAACATCGTAATACAACTAAAGAATTCAAGTAATCGCCACCGTGGGTTCGAACAATAGACACTGAAATTGACAAACCTAAACTACCTTCGCAAACACTAAAAGTTAGAAATAACAAACAAAAATAATTTTCAACATACAAACTACCTAAGGAATAAGATAGAAGTAAAAAACTTATCAACACAATAAACTCAAGTCTTAATAAAACCATCAGTAGATGTTTACGCTGAATAACAAAACAAGCTATTCCTAAAATAACTGGAAAAAAAGAAAACAAAACAAATAATATTTTCATAAGCTTTTCTAGTTTAGTTAAAACGTTGGTCTTGTAAACCATTAATGAATAATATTCTAAAAGCATCAAGAGAAAGTATGAACTTATCTTTAGTCCCCAAAACTAATATTTTAATAAACTACCTCTTGAAATTAAAATAACCTGAATATTACTTATAATTTTAGTAGTTTTAAGATACATTCTAATTCAAATATCCCACCTCTTATCAATAGGACTAATACTTATTGTCAACACTATTACTACCTGTTTAACTATTTCAACTATAAGAGAATTGCCTTGATTTTCTTATATTCTCTTCCTAGTTTTCCTAGGAGGTATAATAGTTTTATTTATTTATGTTACAAGACTAGCATCAAATGAAATATTCACTTTAACACCTAACCTTTTCCTACTAACTTTCCTCGTTCCACTCCTCTTAATTCTCATAATAATTATTGACCCTCTTCTACTTCCGAACATAATTTCACTGCCAGATCCCCATCAATATATAAGTAACTATCAAGAAATTCCCGGTATAAAATTTTATATAACATCAATCTTAATAAATATTATTATATTAGCAACATACTTATTTATTACATCAACCAGAAGTTACATCCAGACTTCATAATTCCAACTTAAACGAGTACTCACATTGAGATTTGTGTATATAAAATCAAAAATTTGAGTATTATAGAAATTCCTTTCTTTCTCCTATTAAAAGCAGAATGGTCGAAACGTTGAAACCCATATTTACTCATTATAATTAAAGAGTCGAAATATCGAGTCCACACCCCTAACATTTTAATAAAGAGTCGAAATTTGTAACTAGAAATTTTCCTTTTTTTGCTATTTAAGAGCTGAATTTCGAAAAATGCTGTAACACATGCTCAGTTATTTTTAATGGTAAGGTCATATGCCAAAAAAGTGAAATGAAATCTTTGAGTTTTTCGTCCTACGATTATGCCGGCTAAGCTAAAGGAGACGGTGATCATGAGAAATGAATGAAATGGTGGAATGGAGAAAGTGGGAGGAAACGGGAGAACCCTGAGGAAACCCAGGCACACGGTGTTTGTCCACTACAAAGTTCACTTGGTGGGAGCAGGGTTTGAGCCCACGACCCCACGTACAAGAGGTGAACGCTCTATCACTTTTTAGCTACTGTTTTAATTTCCTGAAAATAAGTTACATGACCAAGGTATTTAGCACAGAGCACTGATGCTTGGTAGACGCGATGTTGTCACTGAACAATGTCAATCAACAAAGAAACAGAATAGTACAATAGAAGTACAAAGAAAATTGTCAAGTGTCAAATATTACCTGCAAAAAGTAAGCGAAGAGTTCTTGCTCTTGAGGTTGATTGAAAGCCTTTTTTCTTACCCTGTTGAGATTCTCTACATATAGGCGAGGATCACAATAAGGTCTGTATTGATGTATAAAGAGAATCGTAGTACCAATTAACCAAACTACTGCCTGCCGTTTCATGAAAGGATACCACTGAAAGTCAGGGAAGAAGAGAATAGTAGATGTAAAGGCGGAAGCTGGACAGCGGCAAATTAGTCCGAGAATGCCGCATAGCCTCTGATACACATGCTGAGTGTCAAGAAGTATAGCGATGCTCAAGAGTATCTATGTGCAAACACAAGTCACAAAGTTCGGAGGTACTGCGGCCTATTTTAGCAAGTCGTATGTAGGTAACTACTAGATTATTCACAATGCCATACCAAACGTCCGTCGCTCGTCCCATGAGATATGGTGAATGAATTATTTTCCAAATAATCGTCCAATTACGATCTGGTTTTCGTTGCTGACATAGGGGTATGACACTTTGAAGAGTCGACGCAAGTAACACATTATAGGAGAGTTTTGGGTCCAATCTTCCGGCATATCCTCAAAAGGCATTGTGAACCATGCGAGTATTAATTGTAGAATGTACGAAGGACACACATTTGGAAAGCGAACATATGCGGGATTATTGTTAGGCCAGAGGTGAGGCACCCAACAATGATGTCACTGCGCTGTCTGTGGAGCCACAGTTCATTGTCCATATGCATCTTGGCTGTGGCCATATATAATGCGAGGCATTTGTGACGGACACTAAAAAGACCGAAACCTCCTTGATTACATTGAAGATAGAGCACCTGCCTTTGTACACGAAACATGTAAGTTTTCCAGTTATCCATAGAGTGAATCAATTTGGCGAGCATATTTCTCTGGCAATGGAAAAATTCGGGCAGTGAACCATAACTTAGAGCTGACATACACATTTAAATATTGAATTTTCTGACCAAGCGTGAGAGAGCGCAGACGAGTATCTGCCAGCTGCATACGCGAAGTTCGAATTAATGGGCTCTATATGTGATCGTAGGAAGGGTCGGGTCAGCTGAGAAAGGAAAACCTAAAATAGTCTTATTAGTCGAGTGGACAAAAGCTTGTGACAAGTGTTCTGGTATTAAAGTATGAAAATTGTTTACAGAAAGGATCGTTGTTTTCCGCAGATTGAGGTGAAGGCCGCTTGCGCGAGAAAAGAGCTCCACTTGATGTGATGCACACATGAGTTGTTGAGGGGTTGAGCAAGAAATAGTCCAATCATCCATAAAGGCAATGACTGTCAATTGTTGAAAGGGATGAGTGTCGCCCACATTAAACGTCAACAACCGATGGAGTAAAGACTTGAGGGCAAGACAAAACAGAAGACCTGAAAGCGAACATCCTTGACGAACTCCTCGGAAAATTTAAAAAGGTGGAAGAAGATGCCAATTTATTTGTAACTGCGAGGTCGCTCCTGCGTATGGGTGACGTATTACCGATATAATTTGCGCAGGAAAATTGTATCCTTGCAAGACACTATATAAATAGTCGTGTGACACAGTGTCAAAAGCTTTGTGAAAATCGCAAGCTAACAAACCTACAGGGAGTCTTTTAAATTTGAAATAGGCTAGAATATCTCGAATGGTTACAAGTGTTGTATGTATGTTCCCTCAAAATGAAGCGCCGTTTGAACTGAACTGATGTACGGTTGGACAATCTTGATACGTTAAGTCATTGTAGCAATGAAAATTTTATAGTATGTATTGAGCAGAGTGATAGGTGAATAGTCTGCAACACCAGTTTGGTTTCCTCCTTTGTGTATTAAAATAATGATCCCTTCGTGCTGATACATTGGACCATCTTGCAATAAAAAGTTATATGTATTGCATAGGATCGGACCTAATAAAGGAAAAAATGTCACATAAAGCTGGTAGATCAATCCAACTTTTCCAGGAGCCGTGCGTCGCTTGACCATACGAAGAACGTCCTGTATTTCTTGAAGCGTGACAGGCGTGATAAGTTCCTGTCGTTCTTCATCGGAAAGGCTATGTGGAATGTTGGCAACAAAGAGAACTGATAATGAGATATAGCAACGCTGAAGTGAGTAAAGTTGGGTATAAAATTCCTGAAATTGGGCGTAGAGACCATCAGTTGTCGTAAATGTTATGCCCGTCGTGGACGTCACCTCTGTGATACATTGTAAGTTTTGGCGTCGTAACCTATGTATGTAATGGTATAAGGAGATAGGTTCCGCAACCGTTCTGCCTGCTGTCCTTTCGTTAACGCATACACTAGGTGAACTTGTAGACTGAGTCAAATAACGGGAGTTGTTGAACATTATAAAGAAATTCTCTCTATGTTGGAAGAGATGAAGATTGAAGGAAATGCCAACACATCTTCAGGATCAGCAGCTGGGCTTTTGCGCTTTTTGAAGAAAGATCTACGTTCCTTGGACTCATAATGGCTAAAAATATTATCAGTAGATTGGAGCTTCTTAACAGGACACTTCAAGGCCCACTTTCAATGTCAGAATGGGGAACAATGCATCCCATAAATGAAAGCATGAACATGAATAATATGCTCAATCACTGACCTTAAATTCAATGTGCTGTCTCGAAACATACAAGTCAATTTCGTTGCCCTGAAACCCCCATTAATTTTAATAAATTTTGTTAACAGTACCATAGATAGGGTTTTTCGTGCCACTGAAATAGAACTTGTTACAAATTATTGATAGGATTTATCCTAAATTGCAGCACTTGAATTTATGTCATGTGACATTTTGAAAATTTGGGGAGGGGTGAAGTGCCATCAAGCTTTCTTTAACATTTAGACTGCCGTGTTACCCACACCGTGGGCTACCCCTGTATTATACTATGACGCGGGGCAGCCCACTATGTGGATATATATAGATCAGTGCTTAAAGTGACATCAGATCAGGTGACGGTATGGAACAAATATGACCATTTTTAGCACTACTTTTGCCAGAACCAGTGGCGTATTTAGGGGGGCCTCCGGGTTTAACCCCCCGAAATTTTATTTACTATATTAAAGTAAATGGCATATGTTGCAGAATTTTCACATTTCCAGGACTAAAGTTAGCAGTCCCCCCGAAACAAAATCGTAAATCCACCACTGGCCAGAACCCTAAAGAACATCTCTATTCCTGACATTTTTGCACCATTTTTGATGTAAAAAATCTATAGAAAGAGAGAAAACAATATTTATTCCTTACAATCATCAGCCTAACAGAAATAAATATTAATATTCAATGAATATTATTTTCCGTTGTATCCCATTGTATTGCATTGTATTCCATTCAATAAAATGGAAACTTTAAATATTGCTAATCATCATATTATTCGGTAAATAATTACCATCACATAATACAAATCCAGTGAACAGAGAAATGTGTAGCCGGTTTACGATTAAGAAAAAAAAAAACACTGTCAGCTCAAAGTGTAAAATTCTTATACTTTCTACATAAGTGTGGATCTCTAAAAATATACAAAACACATTGTACATAGACCTCTTTAGAACCAAGGGCGTCATTTAGGGGGACAGGGGGCAATTACCCCCCCCCCGAGTTTGAGATTTATATAGATTTTATCCATATAATAGTAGTAAGTCAGAAAAAAACGAGAAATTTCACTTATATCAAGGGGTCTTGCTTCCCCCAAACAAAATCTGAAATGACGCTTCTGTTTAGAACACGATTAGAATATTAAACTATTTTTACCAACCTGGTTTCTATTACATACAAATGTCTGCTATCCGGAACATTAAGTCATAGTATCCACCACAGCTTCTTATAAGGTCCATCTTCCTTCTTTTCTCGTTGCTGACATCTTCTGTAGTCTGCACTGCACCTTCCTTTTCGTAACCAAGACTTAACATACGGCTCAGGATTAAACGTGTGTACAGGGGGGCCGATTAATGGCACAAACATTATACTCGACACTGTACTAATTTGTAGCGAATCATTCATCGCTGTAAGATCAGACATTATTATGTTCATTTTACTGAAACCACGTTCACAATCAGCACTGCTAATTGCTATGGTGTTAAGAGCAGTGAAGCACCTTTTTACAGTTTCAATAACAACCCTCTTCCCTGTTGCCTTATATTGCACAAAGTCGCGAAGAACATAATGTGAATTTAATCCAAATCTAAAAGCAAGTTCCTTGATTTCTTTCTCACCTTGTCGAATGTCACCGGAGTCACTGAAAACAGATTCTATTTAACTTGTTAGCTTGTGATTCGTATCGTCTTCGTTAATGGTTCGCATTTTGAGGTTATTCACTATAGAGTGTATGAACTCATATCTGTTGACAGATGGAAAATTAATGTGCTTGTTAAGTTCCACGCCTTTGAAAACCCCGGTTTCAACACTTTTGAATACTTCATCTTCACTGTCCCCTGGCGTACATTTTAAACTCTAAGCTCTTTTTATGGTGCAGTCACGCATTTGCAATAATTCTGACAGACTTTTTAATTCCTGCAGAATATCAAAGAGAAGTCCTAAAAGTTTAATAAAATTGTAGGAGCTTAGTTTATCTGCTAGTCCTTGGAACTGACTTCGCTCTTTCCTGTTGCGGTAGCTGTTTTTAGATTCTGTAGAGCAATGTGTAGGGGAAAGTGGGGGAATACCACGCAACGAGAAAATACCACGCACTCTATTTTCTCAGTTCTAATGCTTCGAAACTGATTCAGATTAGTGCTACTATCTAGTTTAGATTATAAAAGACATATTACATGAAGGAGGCGCCAGTTACTGCTAGGTGTGGTCCCTGGCATGGCGAAATGTTGTTTTGCTGTAATTTCTTCTAATTTACTTCGTTTGCAGATTTAGAGGCATGTATTGAAATACTTAGTTGATTTTTATAATGTGTATACAATGTTTTAGCGTAGTGTGTTAGTAGTAAGTTCATGCTAAATCTGTTTATATGAAACGACGTGAAACTTCAAAAGGTTCAATTTTTCTTTCTCGGCTTGGAATGGGGTAATTTCACGCATGTCGTCCATTAAGCGTGGTATTGCCCCTTTACAAAGCAGTTATCAAAAAAGTTTATGCTGCGTTTCTTTTCCTTTTTTATGTATATTGCAGATGCCATGACACTATATTAGGCAAACAGAGAAGTGCAAATGAACATTAGAACAACTACCAAACGCCATAGAAGCAATAAATGGCGGAAGAAAAATTAGAGAGGTAGCAAATGATTTTGGGATACATGAGGCTACATTAAGAACAAAAGTGAAAGCTGGGACTGTCTGTTCTAAGAAAATGGGAAGAAAAGCTGTATTGAGCTCTACACAAAAAGCGGAACTTTCTGGTCACGCTTTACATTTAACCAAGTTGTTTTACGGAATGTCTCCAATTGAACTACGCAGAATAGCTTATGAATACGCAGAAGCTAATAATATCAAACACAATTTGAATAAAGAAGGTCGACTTCCTGAGAATGATTGGCTGGAATTGCTTTTAAAGAAAAATTCCACGATAATTTTAAGGAAATCTGAAGCAATTAGTATTAACAGGGTCGACGAATTCAATGAAGAAAAGGTGAAAGGGTATTTTAAGAACCTGACAGAAGTTACCGAAAAATATCATTTCTGCGAAGATTAGATCTTGACGAAACAGGTATATTCATAGTATAGACACCAGGGCGTATTTTGGATTCAAAGGGAGTGAAACAGCTCGGAGCACTAATATCATGGGAAAGGGGTAAAACTAGTGTTGTAAAAAAACGGTTTTTTTTTCTGTGAAGTTTTTTTTCAATAAAAAACATCGTTCTTTTTCATGTTTTTTTCAAAAGTCTGTTTTTTTTTCTGGCAACTATTATTTATTGATTTATGTTGCAGATTATTGAAATAATCAACAGAACTTGAGTCGAAGCCCTCGTAACTTACAAATCATTTGTTTCTTTGTACCTATACGAGCAAAATTGTGCGATTATTCCTTTCGGACCCAGGCGTTTTCCTACATTCTCAGTTAGTGACTTATTGCTCAAAAACTATTCATTTGATTGATATGTTTAAGGTCTTGTTTTTTAGAAAATAGAAGTGGGTATTTTTTGGTGTAAGTTGCATTGCATTGTTGCCAACGGGTGGGAAATTATTGAGGGAAATGTAGGGGTGAAAATTTACAAAAAAATCCCTAACAGAATTTCAAAATTTTTTGTATCTAGCACCACTGCTGCTATATGAGTTCAAGTCACCTAAACAAATCTTTGGTGTGTTGACAAGGTACAGTGAAATCCTGAAGTCGCTGGCTTCCATTCAAAGAGGGGGAAAAATTCTGTCATACACATGAAATTTTGACACTTTTTAGGCCTCAGAAGCAAAAATCAAATATGCCGAGGCTACAGCTTCTCTAATTATCCTATTGAAAATTTTTATGGTGCGTTCTGTAGGGAAAAGAGGAAGCTTTCAGGTAGTGATACGTTTGTTTCAATGTAGCCAGTAAGAGGGTAATAATAGAGGGGAAAAGGGAATTTTTTCGAATTGTTCACCTAATAGTGGGAATTAATTGTTTTGGCTGGAAACGCTGCCATCAGACAGACGAAAACTATCTGGAAATAAACCGTAGTACTCCAAGAATATATCCTACAAGTATCATGGCGATATATAACAAAGTAAGCATGAAATTAAAAAAAATCTCATTCTACCTCACAAATTCACCCTTTTCTTACCATTTCCAAAAAATGGTTTATTATAAACCTCAACTGTACTTCCCCTAATTATTCTAGTGAATCTTTTTGTGGTGCGCTGTGTAGGCTAAGGATGAGGCTATTATACACTTGTACGTTTGTTTGAATGTAGCCAACAAGAAGGAAATAATAGAAATAAAAAGGGAATTTTTTCCAAAATTTGCCCCTAAAATCTGGAATTAAAATTTTCTGTAGCTGGCAACACTACCATCAGACAAACACAAACTATCTTAAAATAAGCTTTGGTATTCTTCTAATATATCCAACAAGTATTGTGACGATATGTAATAAAGTAAGCATGTCAATAAAAAATATCTCATTCTACCTTTAAAAAAATCAGTTATCTTTCCAATTAGAGAACAAGGTCTACTGTAAACCTCAACTGTACTTCCCCTAATTATCCTATTGAAACTTTCTATAGTGCGTTGTGTAGAGCAAAGACGAGACTTCCAGATACTGGTACGTTTGTTCCGCTATAGCCAACAAGAGGTAAATAATAGAGACAAAACATATAATTTTTCCAAAATTTCCCCCTAAAATCTGGAATTAAAATTTTCTGTAGCTGGCAACACTGCTACCAGACAGACGCAAATTATCTTAAATTAAACATTGGTTCACCACTAATATATCCTACAAGTATGATGGCGATATTTGAGGAATAAAGTTTCTAATTACCAAAAATATATTACGGTAAACAGAAAAGTAGGCAAAAACTAGAAAAATCAAGGGTTAGAACCTAAATACGAATTTTACGTACGCCCCCTAATTGCCCCATTGTAACGATCTGTACTTGCGTTTGTTAAGTAAGGACAAATTTTCGATTGTTGTAAGTTGACTTGCACTCGGACGTATAAATACCTATTTATAAACAAAAATTTCTAATTTTTTGCCCAAATATAGGAGAATTTAAATTTCCCTAATTGGCAACACTGCGCGCAGGCCCGTCCAATTGATGTCAACAGTTAGGTATCCATCCGAGGTATCTCCCTGGCAAGTCTTAAGGATGTCTTTCTACAACTAAGGAAGCTACAGGGAAAAAAGAAGTAAAGGAAATTCGAAATTAGAAAATTCTCGAATTTTTGACTGGGGTGAAATTTGAAAAGGAAATTCGATACCAGAAGAAAAAGAAATTAATATGATAAACTATAGTCCAGCCATATTTTGCAAGAATAATATCCCGATATCTTAATTAGTGTCCACACAGGAGCGGATTAAACAAGTGACACACCCGTGTGTGCCACTTTGGCCACCTGGGCCACCGAGTATACATTTGATTACATTTTTTGACTACTAACTCATGTTGTTTTGTAGTTATAGTCTCGACTAATAATAATATCGTTGTAAGTAATAACTTTAAGGAAAATTTTCTCTCCTTTTTACATCTTAGTTCCAACACTGTTGGTGAGAAATGCAGGATGTTTCAAAATAAATTTTGGGGCTTTAAGTCTTCGTAGTACTTATTACATTTTATGTACAATTATAAGCAATGCATCAAGTAAAAGAGCACCTCAAACAGTCTTTGCTACAAGTGTTCGATGTGAGATTCATTCGTCACACGGCACACATCTAGTCGATGGGCGAGAAAGGCCCATAAAGTTTCTGCCATATGGCACAAAACACATTCAATTTAGGGGAGTCTCGTTTCAACTGTACTATCTCCTGAGGATTTGCTGACGGCCAGATGCAAACATTATGAGTTGAGTTGATTTTAGTTTAGCGTCCCGTTCGGCAGCGAGGCTATATGAGACGTGGACCTACTGATTAACGTGGAATCCGAACCACATGAGCTCCCGCCGGGAATCGAACCCGGGTCTCCCACGCCGAAGGCGCGTACGCTAACCGCTTAGCCACGAGGAAGCTCGCAAACATTATGAGTGTTCACATTACCTCTTAGGTGAAAGGTCGATTTATCGCTGAAGACGACACGATCCAGAAAATCTTCATTGTTATGCAGGAATATTTCACTTGCGAAATTAGCACGTAAACCGTAGTCTGTAGACTTTAGACCTGTAGCAACTGCAAACGATAAGGACGTAGTTGCAAGCGTCTCCTTAATATTCTTCACACAAACGGTTGCACTGTAACTACAGATTCAGTCTTTATTAAAACACAAAAAGCTTTCTGCTCTCTAGTCTCCATCTTTGCTACTTGCTCTTTCTAACGGCAGAAAGAAGAAACAATGCATGTACATGCGTGAGTACAAAACTGTTTGAGTTGCTTTTTCATTTGATATAATATTTATAATTGTAAGTTAATTGTAATAGATACTACAAAGTTTCAAAACCCTAATATTAATTTTGAAACAGCCTGCATTACTTCAAATTGAGTCATCCTATATTCATGTCTTTTATATACATATCATCAGGGCCGGTCCTAGTCAATTTGTCGCCTCGTGCAATGCCATAATTTGCCGCCTCCCCCTTTCTCCAGAAAGAACAAATCTTAAAAGTCATGATTTTAAGTATGCTACTCCAGCATGAACAACAAAGGTGAGGGTAAGTGCAGTCGCACTCAGAAAGGCTTAAATACTTACTAAAAATGCAATCCCGTCGTGTCTGTTTATTTTTTTAAATATTAATCTATTATGTTAGTGAAAGATAAAGCAAACACACCTGCAGAGGAAAGATGGTAATCCTTTTTATAGAATTCACTATCGAGCTTCAATCTCAATGTATAAGTTTGCAATTCCAGTGCAACTAGCCCTTTTATCTTTATTTCTTGATTTTTCTTCTATATCTTCTAACATTAAAAAAAAAACTTGTTTCTATCTTCAATGATAAGGAACTTGTTTCTGACAAAAACAAGACTAGTTTCATATCAAAACTGTGATAACGTACTACATGGAACAGATATTCACTACTATTCGAGAATTGAATTCTTGCATTTGAAACAATCAAGCAATTTGTGCTCGGATTTATTCGGCCATTTGCTTTAGCATTGTCCATGTAGCCTTAAACTAATGCAACCTAAACTTAATTTATGAATGTAGTATTCAAATAGAAGGTTAGCTTAGTAAATGTAACTACCATCCTCATGAAGTCTGTTTCCAATAAGAAATATTTAATTTAAATAATATTGTAAAACTTTGTCTCATATAGGATCTTTGGGTAGAGGAGTTAATAAAAAGAGTGTCGGGAATCGACTCTCCACTACCAGTTTTTATTATAAAAAGTTTCCTCTATAAAAGTATTTTCACAAAATACTATACAAATTGATCTCTCTAGAACCAAGGTGAGTTAATAGGTGGTCTTTGACCGTAAGGTCGCAGACAGGATCTCCAACAGAGCCCCGTAGCAGGCTAAGAGGAGTAGATTTAAGGAACCAATGCTCCGTAGCAAGCAGAGGCGGGTTAAGTGGCCAACAGAGCCCCGTAGCAGGCTAAGCCAGGAGATGGAATAGGCGTAGTCCCATAGCAGACTAGAGGCCTGGGGTTAGGTTACTCCAAGAGTCCCGTAGCAGACTAAAGGAGGGTCTCCAGAAAACTGGTATCGAGTTGCCTTCGTCCATCCAATTTATAGGGTCCTTTGGGTGGCGGTGGCGCTGCTGCTCCGATGTCGTCTTCTGCTCCATGGGAGGGGCCAGAAGCCGTCGTCTGCATGTGATTATAGGTCCCTCTGGTGGGAGATCCTCTTGCCGAACTATGTGGAGGTGTTTGTAAACATTGATGTGGAATTGCTTGTTTACCACATCACATAGGATATTACAATATACTTATGACAGATTTTGCCGGACCATCCAAGCTTGCCGCTCCACGCAAATGCACGTGTTGCATATATGGTAGAGTCGGCTCTGCATATCATATAGCCCTATATCTAGTCGACGAATTATTTATATATAACATTTAGAAAAATACTATTAGGCAAATTAGTATTAGTTTTTACCTTTAGACAAGTTATTGGATACTGTTCGTGACATTATTTTTGTACTTATTAAAGGCCTGTTTTCACGAAAAAACAAAATTTCATTTCAACTTTTATTTCTTAGTTGATAGTGATGAAAACTGCTGAAACCCGAATTGTTAATAGGTATGATATTCATGTAAATTGTAAAATATTTGTAGCGTATCAGTATCTAGCGTATAATTTATGTTGCATTTTACGGTAATTACACCTACATAAAATATTTCATACTTAAATTGACGTAAGATGCATTACAAATGACTATTTAAAAAAACGAAATTTAGAAAAAAAAAACGAGAAGCAATGTTTTTTTTCTAAAAAAAACGTAAATTTCTGAAAAAATACGAACCGTTTTTTTTTTTATTTACAACACTAGGTAAAACCGTTACAAAACTGCCAGGTCTTGCCTACCCCTATGTTTATCTACCCAAGAAAACGCATGTCATCTCAGCTGCAGAAAGGAGAATCTACTGGATCTATATATTCTTGGGTGGAGCAATGAATCTAGTGGCTGCAACATTTTGCTCTTATTGCGAAACCGATAACAAATGATCCAGTCCTACCTATTTTGGATCACAAGAGCCATATTTCATTAGAAATTTACAATTTTTGTAAGAAGAAAGGATTTTTTACGGTTACAATACCGCCGCATACGTCACATAAACTTCAGCCGCTAGACCTCACCTCTTTTGGTCCCCACAAAACATATTTCAACCAAGAATGCACACTGTTTGCGAAGCGCTACGTTAATGAAAAATTTCTCTATACGACTTAGTCGATATCTTTAATAGAGCTTATCTGAAAGCAGCAAATATGGACGAAGCTGTTAATGGTTTTAAACAAGCGGGTATTTGTCCTTTGGAGCTGGACATTTTTAGAAAGGAAGATTTTGAAGCTGCTCAGCAATTCCAGGCCGTAGAACTTGAAGATGAAAGAGAGACTTCTGAAGAAGTGAATACCCAATTGCTTTCCGATGCTCAAACTATTATAGGCCTACGCCAAAATGAACAACAATCTTCGACGAAAATAGGGCTAAATCGAGAAGAACATCAACTACCCGGAACATCACAGCAGTTACCATTGCTTGTCCAACCGTCTTCTTTACAAAATGAGGCTGTGAAAGTCTCACAGATTTCTCCTATCTCCAGGTCTGCCAAGTCAACTCCTCGAAATAACAAAAAGCGTTCAGAAATCTTAACTTTTACTCCAACCAAACGAATATTGGAAGATGCTGAATTCAGAAAGAGCACTAAGCGAAGAAAGCACCAAGAAAGCAAAGTTGAGAAGAAAATTCGAAAATTCGATGTTGGTGAAAAACGTGAAGACAACCTGAGGAAACAAACTAGAAGTTGACCTAAACGTACAGTCAACAAACGACTTAAGTTTATGGAAAGAGATTCTGATGCTTCACGTTAAGGAATTAGTGCGTGCCAATACCCGATGTAATGTGTGTGATTACCCGATGTGGTGGGGAATACCACGCGTTTCTCGTTTTCCACAAACTTTATTTTTACAGAATCTACGAAAATCAAGCAGCACTACCAACGACCGAATATGAAACTAGAATGATTAAGTTACAACATACATTTTTCTCATGTTAATTTGTTTGATTTGTAGCGAGATATTGGAAAATGTATCTTAAGTGCGTGATATTCCCCCACTTTCCCCTATATACTACAGTGTATGAACTCCATACAGATTCTACACAGCGAAAAGAAGACGCCACCCATCTTACATCTATAATGCGACCTATCTTTTTAAGTTGACTTGCAACATCATGTGCACACTTTTCAAGTTCGTTCGAATTTTTTGGAGAGAGACTGTACAGCTTGTACAGAGCACTAACCAAAATACTAAAATGATTCACACCACCACCAATAGTCTCCAGTGTATCGTTTACAGCAAGTTCCAATATATGACTAAGGCAATGCCACAATACGACTTTGGGAATTTGTTGTAATCTTGATCCGACTCCAGATTTTTTCCCGCACATAACACTAGCACCATCACTTGTGAAACCAACCAGGTAGTCCCCGAGATAATTATCATCAAAACCGTTCCTTCGGAGACAATCCATAAGAACGTTGTATATTGTATCTGATTTTTGATCCGGAAGTTCCATTAGTTCTAAAAAGAATGTATAAATATCATCACTACAGTTATTGTCTTTACTTTCAACTCCTTCGCTATCCGGAATACGCTCACGTATAACGCGCTTTTGTTACTTAATGTGGTTGATTCATCAACAATAATGCCTATCGTGGACTTAGCACATTTAATTTTCTCAATAAGTCTACTTTTCATTTCAGCACTAATGTGGCTTACAATGTAAGCGCATACAACATTACTGTGTAAAATTCGCCACATGTCAAGGCCGTTGGCAGCTTGAAGATCTGTTAAATGAGAATGGTCCAGAAACAGCCTGTCTTGTTTTGCAGTATAGTATCTGTTCGACAAACCCGACACGTTGTTTCAAAGCTACATTTGCTTTCATTATCGAAAAGTTTTTCTAAGCTCTGGTTTTCAGCTTCCAAGAGTATTTTTTCCGCGGTGCAGTGGGCAATACTTTTCTTATGTTCGAAAATTTTCTTCCGTAATGAATGTTGTTGCATTTCTGTTGTAGACCCGAAAGGTTTAACACTACGCGCAACCCACTGTTGTGACAGCCATACGCCAACACTTGAATACAATTTCAAGTCCTGAACTTTACCACAACTTACACAGCCAAGAGTATTCGAGACAGTTAACCACGGATACTTTTCTTTAAACATGTTAACTTGATTTTGGCTCCAGCACAAAGGTGCACTATTGGATTTCAACAATTGGCCACTAGTATCACTTGAACTTGAGCCGGCAGATTTCTCCTGTAGACTTTCGGAGTCTTCCTGTGAAAGACCTACACCAAAATTACTTTTCTTCGCATTACCACTAGCCCTTTGGGGTACTTATGGTATAATTTGTACCATAAGGGTGTTTCATGGTACATTGCGTTATAACTCTCCTATTTGAGCTTTTTCGGCTTTTTTTTTTTTTGTTGTTGTTTGTTTTTCAGGTCCAGAGGCATTGTAGAAGACCTTACGTATAGTAGTAGTGGCCGACGTATATTGAGCCGAGTCAGCAAAAATTTCTCGATTCTGATTGGCTGAGAGAGGTCACGTGACGTTAGGCCCCGCCCACGCGGGAAATTCAAATTTTTTAGGTCACGTGGTATGACGTCATGAGTCACCCCGCGGGGAAATCCCTCACTAATTTGTTCCCTTTTACGGGTAAGATGAGTGTTTATGATTGGTTGATAGCTGTCACGTGATTTTACACCCTACGATATTTGAAATTCGTTCCCTTTTACGGGTAAGATGAGTGTTTATGATTGGCTGACAGAGGTCACGTGATCTTAGGCCCTGGGATTTTTAAAATTCGTCCCCTTTTACGGGTAAGATGAATCCTTTTGGTACCCCAATGCTGATTGGTTGATAGAGGTCACGTGATCTTAAGCCCTGTGACTTTTGAAATTCGTTCCCTTTTTACGAGTAAGATGAGTGTTTTGGTACCTCGATTCTGATTGGCCGACAGAGGTCACATGATCTTAGACCCGTCACACACCCCATGAGTGAAATATAGAGCGATATGTCGGTGATCACCCTAGACCTGTATTTTAGAATTTTGTTCCCTTTTATGGTTATCCTTAAAGTTCCCATGGAGGGTTCAACCTCCTCCTTAAATAACCCTTTTTTGGTATCATGATATTGTACTGAAGTTTACCTTAAATATTATCGTTCTCTTTGACAGATAAGATGATTACCAGCTTTCTTACCTTGATGGAGATCCTGTCCTTGAATTAGTTGTCTATGTCTCTGGAAGTAACAATGGTGAAAGAGAGGTGTCGCTTGTAGATTTCTTATAACACATTGTTGTGAGTTTAAGCGATTTATTGCTCAGTAAGCGCTTCATTAATGGAAACAGTGTTGCCAGATTTTTCTTACCGAAACTGCTCCGATTCTTTTCGAAACGGTTCCGCAGAGTACAAGAAATTTTAAACTAAAAAATTTTTCGAACTAAAAAATTTCAAAACTAAAAAAATTTTAAACAAAAATTTTCAAACAAAAAAAAATTTCGAACTAAAAAATTTGAAACAAAAATTTCAAAAAAAATCGAACTAAAAATTTAAACTAAAAACTTTCGAACTAAATTTTCAAATCAAAAAATTTTCGAACTAAAAAAAATTGAAACAAAATTTTGTCGAACTAAAACATTTTTAAAAACAAAAGTTTCGAACTAAAGATGTAAATCACATCTAAAAATTTTCAAATCAAACTTTTTATCGAACTAAACTTTTAAAATTTTCGAACTAGAAATTTAAACCAAGTTTTAGAAAAATCCTAAGAAATGTTTCTCCAGGAATCGAACTCAGGTCTTTCAAACCAAAGATGTGTATCCTAACCGCTTAAATGAATTCGGTTTTAATCGATCTTGGTGGGTTTCGAACCAGGGTCCTTGAAAAGGATACACATATACTTTAAGAAAATAAATCTGACAGTGTAACGCTTCTCAAATCAAACTTTTTATCGAACTAAACTTTTAAAATTTTCGAACTAGAAATTGAAACCAAGTTTTAGAAAAATCCTAAGAAATGTTTCTCCAGGAATCGAACTCAGGTCTTTCAAACCAAAGATGTGTATGCTAACCGCTTAAATGAATTCGGTTTTAATCGATCTTGGTTGGTTTCGAACCATGGTCCTTGAAAAGGATACACATATACTTTAAGAAAATAAATCTGACAGTGTAACGCTTCTCAAATCAAACTTTTTATCGAACTAAACTTTTAAAATTTTCGAACTAGAAATTGAAACCAAGTTTTAGAAAAATCCTAAGAAATGTTTCTTCAGGAATCGAACTCAGGTCTTTCAAACCAAAGATGTGTATCCTAACCGCTTAGCTATGAATGAATTCGGATTTAATCATGCTTGGTGGGTTTCGAACCATGGTCCTTGAAAAGGATACACATATACTTTAAGAAAATAAATCTGACAGTGTAACGCTTCTCAAATCAAACTTTTTATCGAACTAAACTTTTAAAATTTTCGAACTAGAAATTGAAACCAAGTTTTAGAAAAATCCTAAGAAATGTTTCTCCAGGAATCGAACTCAGGTCTTTCAAACCAAAGATGTGTATCCTAACCGCTTAGCTATGAATGAATTCGGATTTAATCATGCTTGGTGGGTTTCGAACCATGGTCCATGAAAAGGATACACTTATACTTTAAGAAAATAAATCTGACAGTGTAACGTGGATTAAAATAAAATGCTGATAGACTTCTTTGTTTGACGACATAGAAGCACATATGATTGAAAAAATGCAAACGTCAGCGGATCGCATTACTTTAGTTTTACTACGAACGTGTCAGCATGATTCATGAAAAAAGCAAACATTGACATTCTCGTATGGAATATGAGGAAAATGAAATGTCGTCACAGTTACGACAAGTAGTGACATGTAGAAATCATTTGGGATCGGAATTGCGATACTATTGAGAAACGTGAATGACGTCACGATCGATTGTTACACATCGTTTTGGTTCGTGATTCATGACAAAAGCAGCGAGCGTTTTGATTGGTTCGTTATGACATCATTTTATAAATTTCCTCGTTTCTGATTGGCTGACGGTGACGTCGTTTTCGCAGCGACCTAAATAAAAATCTAAATTTCATTTTTCAAATCCTACACCGCTCTCAACTATCGTGTGAGAAGGTCTGTTCTTGAAAAGTGTCTTTATTTAAGAAGCTTTACTGCACCGACTTTTTGTTCATTGAATTTGAGGTAAGTTCAGTGAGATTTTATTTTTCACACAAGATTCGAAAATCATTTTTATTTTATATTTGTGGGCGGATCACGAATACAGTGTTTTACTTTTAGTACGAAATATTTAGACTATGAAGAAATTAGTGGAATGGGAAAGTGGGAGTACGAATCAGGATCCCCACACATTAGAAGTAAGCACGATAAATGATATGGTTTAGCGCCCCTTCAGCGAGCACCCGTCGGGAATTGAGCCATGGCCAAAGATGTGTGCGCTTAGTTTTGAAAAGAATACATTACAAAATTTCAGAAACTATGCCTGAGAATAATATGGTTCGATACCCTTTGAAATCATTAGCGTCCCTTCAGCTTAACGTGATATTCGAGCAACCGCCCCGGGATTGAACCTGGGCCAGAGGTGTGTACGTCAACCATTTAGCTTAGTTTTGAAAAGAATGTATGATAACGCATGAGAATATTAAATTTCAGAAAAGGCTTGACAGCGATCCGATGTGGGAAAGCAAACCCACCGAGGATTGAACCAGGGACTTCCACGTTAGAAGCATGTACGCTAACCACTTAGCCACGAGTGCATGAATATGTGGTTAAAAAGATTTACGCTATACAGATTTTGTTTTGACAATTACGTATGTGTTACGTTAACGGTTGGTGAATCTCTTCAACTTGCAAACACATCATTTAAAGGTCGTTGTGAGTAGAAAAAATGCTTACGCGTACTTTCTAACATCTCAGTACTGTTGAAACATTCATTCATTCATGCATTCCTTTTATCACTATAGAATGGTAGGTCAGTTACATGCTGATGTAATGGTCTCGAGTTTGACAGCAATAAAACACACATTTCAGTAACATAATTATTTTTAAAAAACTTTGACTTCTAGTACATGTGCTTTCATAATGAGATTCTGAACGTCACCGCCAGGGGAATCAAACTCAGGACCTTTACATGAATTGCTTAGTTAATTATTTATCATGAATGTTATGATTTCCTGGGCTAAGCGGTTAGCATACGCGCCTTTGGCGTGGGAGACCAGGGTTCGATTCCCGGCGGGAGCTCATGTGGTTCGGATTCCACGTTAATCAGTAGGTCCGCGTCTCATATAGCCTCGCTGGTGAAAGGGACGCTAAACTAAAAAATCAACTCAAATTCACGCTGCTCAATTCCTTTTTTCCCATTACATATTTGTTTTACCGTACCTGTTTGTTTGTTTTCATTTTTTAATCATGGCCGAATCGGGTTTTACTGTTCGCAATGAAATTACTCGTCATTATAGACGATTTATGTACGTTTCTGTATTATGAGGTGTGCACGTCAACCATTTAGCTTAGTTTTGAAAAGAATGTATGATAACGTGTGAGAATATTAAATTACAGAAAAGGCTTGACATGCACCGACGTGGAAAAGCAAACCCACCGAGGATTGAACCAGGGCCTTCCACGTCCGAACCATGTACGCTAACCGCTTAGTCACAATAATAAAAAAAATACGCTATACAGATTTTGTTTCGACAATTACGTATGTGTATCGTTAATGTTTGATGAATCTCTTCAACTTGCAAACGCATCATTTAAAGGTCGTTGTGAGTGGAAAAAAAATGCTTACGCGTGCTTTATCACATCTCAGTACTGATGAAACATTCATTCATTTCATGCATTCTTTTTATCACTATAGAATGGTAGGTCAGTTACATGCTGATGTAATGGTCTCGAGTTTGACAGCAATAAAATACTCATTTCAGTAACATAATTATTTTTTAAAAAAACTGATTTCTAGTACACGTGCTTTCATAATGAGATTCTGAACGTCACCGCCAGGAATCAAACTCAGGACCTTTACATGAATTGCTTAGTTAAGAATTTATCATAAACGTTATGATTTCCTGTTTATCAGGTGATTAAGATTTTTTCTTTCTTCTTTTCTTTTGTAGTAAATTCACGCTGCTCAATTCCTTTTTCCCATTACATATTTGTTTTACCGTACCTGTTTGTTTGTTTTCTCCTTTTCTAACCATGGCCGAATCGGGTTTTACTGTTCGCAATGAAATCACTCGTCATTATAGACGATTTAACATTGAAGGCAGAATGCTCGAAGTTCAATTCAACGCACCACCCGTAGGAACCGATATCATACAGTATGTACACAACAGTTTCCAAGCAATTCTGGACCATTTGTTAGCCAATGTCGACGATGAGGCGATGGTTGGTTTATCAGTAATATCACCACGGAACACGAATAAACCGTTTTGGGTGAGTTTTCGCCAAGCACGAAACTTGACACTGGAAACGATGTGGGCCTCATTCGAAAGAGTGTTACAAAGTAACAATGCGTTTCTCCTGCATGAACCATTCACCGTGCATTTTCATCGTGTCGATATTCCACGTGGCTATGGCGGTTTGCGGCAAGGAGTACTTCAAAACGAAGAATTATTACGTTGCAAGCGAGGGATTGTACGTGTAAAAAATCAAGATTCAAGGTGCCTGGCGTACGCCCTTGTTATTGCTATTGGCCTGAAAAAATACAAGAATGTAGATGTGAAACGACATAGACAATATCAAGATCAATCGAAATGTGTTGTGGACGATGAAGTGAATGCATTATGTGCAAATGCAGGAGTGAATTTGGATCATGGTGCCAGTGTAAATGAAATTCGACAATTCCAGGCATACCTCAAAGAATATAAAATTACAGTGTATACCAGTTTCACAGGCCATGATATCATGTACGAGGGGGCCAACGATGAAAATCGCACTCCCATAAATTTGATTTGTTTGGCTGGCCATTTTGACATCATTCAATCTTTAACTGCTTGTTTTGCAACCAATTTCTACTGTGAAGCGTGCCATAAAAAGTATGATCATCGTAACAGACATGTAAAAAATTGTCCTGTAACATGCTCCAAATGTTTACAGAGACCTCTATGCGACAAGAACCAAACGCCGATATTATGCAACGACTGCAATCGTCAATTTTACGGCGAACAATGTTTTAATAATCATCGTAATATTGTATATCATCATGGGGAACCTGTATGCAAAATGGTGCAGCAATGTACTAAATGCTACAGAGTATATTCTTTTGTGCATACAGGACAACGCATTCATGATTGCAATGAGATCTTTTGCAATGTTTGTAAGAAGATTGTTCCAGGATCCCATCAATGTTTTATGCTTCCCGATCGACAATGCTTGAAACCTGGTGTTCCTTCACTCATGCACGCAAAGAAAACCTTATTGATATTCTATGATATAGAATCTATGCAGGACATGAATATTGGTGATAATACGTATGTACACATTCCAAATTTATTGGTTGCACAACAAGTATGTTATGCATGTGTTGAAAACAATAATATCCAGCAGTCTTGCAGTACGTGTGGTCAGCGCCAGCATATTTTCCAAGGAGAGGATCCAGTTTATGATTTTCTCCAGTACTTGCGGGAACGTCGTCCCAATATAAATAGGATTTTCTGTGTCGCGAACAACGCTAAGGGATACGATGGACATTTTATCCTAAAGACCATGGTAGAACAATGTCAATGGAGACCTGACGTCATATTAAATGGGACCAAGATACTGAGTTTAACGTTGAATAATCTGACGTTCATTGACTCGTTGAACTTCCTACCTATGGCATTAAGTAAATTGTCAAAAGCGTTCAATTTACCCGCAACCAAAGGCTACTTCCCGCATTTCTTCAACACCAAGGAGAATCAATCGTATATTGGACCACTTCCAGAAACGAAGTATTATGGTGCAGATGAAATGGCCGTCGAAGACAGAAACAAGTTCATGCATTGGTACAACGATCATCGTAATGACACGTTTGATTTCCAGAAAGAAATTCTCAAGTATTGTATTCAAGATGTCAATGTACTGCGACAAGCATGCGTTTCGTTTATGACGTCATTTGAAACAGAAACCAAAGTGAATCCCTTCTTGGAGACGATCACGATTGCCAGTGCTTCCAATTTAGTATTTCGCCGGAATTTCCTTAAACCTAATACCATTGGAATTCTACCGGCACATGGCTATCGATGGAGAAGTACCCAATCGATCGCTGCAATGCAATGGCTGGCCTACATTGAAAAAACCGAAGAAAAACAAATCTTACATGCGGCCCGACAAAAAGAAGTGTTTATTGCGGGATTCCATGTTGATGGTTACTACCAAGATCCTGAGACGTTAGAGGAGCACGTCTACGAGCATGCCGGCTGCTTTTACCACGGGTGTAAAGTATGTTTTACTACAGGCCGTAATCAGCACATCTACAGCAATCCAGAAGACACCATGGAATTCCGTTATGAACGAACGCAAAGAAAAAATGCAAGACTGCGTGAATTGGGGTACATTGTACATGAAATGTGGGAGTGCGAATTTAATCAGTTCTTAAAACAAAATCCTGCAATGGCGACGTATCTGAAGAATCACCCGTACATGAACCGCAGACCATTAAATCCAAGAGATAGTTTTTTTTGGAGGAAGGACCAATTGCGTGAAATTGTACCACCAAGTCGATGAAAAAGCAGGAGAAGTAATAAAATATTTCGATATTGTCTCGCTTTATCCTTACATCAATAAGTGTGCTAAATACCCTGTAGGCCATCCACGAATTTATCTACAGGGTGATGAAAACATACCACCAATAAATAAAGTCAATGGTTTAATCAAAATGTCGATATTACCAAGTCGCCATCTTTATCATGGTCTCCTGCCTTACCGATGTAACAAGAAACTACTCTTTCCACTGTGTGCTGCGTGTGCCGAAGAAATGAACCCAGACCCTACAGCAACGTGTACACACAACGACCAGGAGCGGTGCCTCACTGGAACATGGGTATCATATGAAATCCAGAAAGCAGTAGAATTAGGATATCAACCAGTGGAAATTTTTGAAATTTGGGACTATGACATTGAACAATATGATCCCATCACGAAAACAGGTGGCTTGTTCACGGAATATATCAATACGTTTTTGAAATCAAAAATGGAAGCGTCTGGCTGGCCTAGTTCCTGTGTGACCGAAGAAGACAAATCAAAATTCATACAAACCGTCCTGGAGCGTGAAGGTATTGCATTGGATCCGTCCAAAATTGAAAATAATCCTGCACGAAGAAGCTTATCTAAGCTTTGTGGGAACTCTCTATGGGGAAAGCTTTGCCAGCGTACAAACTTTAGCCAGACCACAATTATTGATCGGCCGGAAGAATTTTATGAAAAACTCACTTCCCCCGACATTAAACTCCATCAAATTGTACCCATCAATGATACGATGTTGTATGCGTTCTGGGAGTACAATGAACATGTGCCTGTTCAAAACCGAAACACCAATGTCGTGTTAGGTGCATTTACAACATGTCAGGCACGTCTGGAACTGTACAAGTACCTGGAAATGTTGCAGGAACGTGTTTTATATTTCGACACGGATTCTGTAATATTTACAGAGAAGCCCGGGGAGCCAACCATTGAACCTTCTACGTACTTGGGATGCTTATCGAATGAGATGGAATCTTACGGACCACGAGCATACATCAAAACATTTGTCAGTGGAGGACCGAAAAATTACAGCCTAGAAATATACAATCCGGATACCAACGTCACCAGTTACATATGTAAAATTAGAGGATTTACATTAAATTACAATGCAGGACAACAATTAAATTTCAACACGCTAAAAGAAATGATTACAAATCAATGCCGTGGACAAGTCACCATCACTATCCCCCATAAGATATGCAGGACCAAAGACCATACCATCGTCACACGAAAGGAAGAAAAAATGTACAGTATCCGATACACAAAACGTCGATTTAAAGAATTCAATTCCTATGATACGGTTCCGTACGGGTACGTTAAAAAACAGAAGATGGAACTGGAAAAAGAAGATGAAGAAGAAAAAACTGTAAATACCCAATAAGGCCGCCATTTCTTTTTTCCTTTTCCTTTTCTTCTTTCCCTTCCTTAACCACAAAGCAGCAACACCAAGAAGAAAATGAAGTACCCACAAGAGTTTATAAACCATCAACACAACCATCAGTGGAAGAAATGCAGTCATCTCGTACCGAAGGAGGAACCTTGACCATAAAGGAGCAACACCAAGAAAAATGCAGTACCCAGAAGAGTTCATAAACATCCATCGGTGAAAAAAATGCAGTGATCCTGTACCCGAGGAGGAAGATGAACCTAAACAGATCCATCATTTACGAGTAAGTTTTATTTCTCTCTTATCAATATTGACTCATTTTTACTGTTTCAGAAAAAAAAAAGAGAATTCATAAAGTAATCCGTCGTTTCTTCTTTTTCTTTACAGGATACGTCTACAACATTCGAAGATGATGACGCGTCCAACATATTCATTAATTAGATCCTGTATTTATTATGTTAATAAACATGTATAGGAAGACCACATACCTTTCGTTAAATACAACAAGTTGAAAAAAAATATGTTTTATTATTTCTTGAAACCCTGAACACTTGTTTTCAAATCATGGTAATCTTGAAAATTTAAGGTGAAAAATATATTCAAGATTTGGTTTACACGATTTTGTTCGAAAAATAATTAAAGAATTTTTAGTGTCCAAAATTTGATTTTTAATTTAGTTCGAAAAATTTTTAATTTGAAAATTTTCAAATGTGGTTTACATCTTTAGTTCGAAACTTGTTTTTAAAATTGGTTCGAAATTTTTTTTAAATTTTTAGTTCGAAAAATTTTGATTTGAAAATTTAGTTCGAAAGTTTTTAGTTTAAAATATTTTTCGAAAAATTTTTAATTTTTTTAGTTCGAATTTTTTTTGGGTTCGAAAATTTTTTGTTCGAAAATTTTTTGATTTGAAAATTTAGTTCGAAAGTTTTTAGTTTAAATTTTTTAGTTCGATTTTTTTTGAAATTTTTGTTTCAAATTTTTTAGTTCGAAAATTTTTTTTGTTTGAAAATTTTTGTTTAAAATTTTTTTAGTTTTGAAATTTTTTAGTTCGAAAAATTTTTTAGTTTAAAATTTCTTGTACTCTGCGGAACCGTTTCGAAAAGAATCGGAGCAGTTTCGGTAAGAAAAATCTGGCAACACTGTTTCCATTAATGAAGCGCTTACTGAGCAATAAATCACTTAAACTCACAACAATGTGTTATAAGAAATCTACAAGCGACACCTCTCTTTCACCATTGTTACTTCCAGAGACATAGACAACTAATTCAAGGACAGGATCTCCATCAAGGTAAGAAAGCTGGTAATCATCTTATCTGTCAAAGAGAACGACAATATTTAAGGTAAACTTCAGTACAATATCATGATACCAAAAAAGGGTTATTTAAGGAGGAGGTTGAACCCTCCATGGGAACTTTAAGGATAACCATAAAAGGGAACAAAATTCTAAAATACAGGTCTAGGGTGATCACCGACATATCGCTCTATATTTCACTCATGGGGTGTGTGGCGGGTCTAAGATCATGTGACCTCTGTCGGCCAATCAGAATCGAGGTACCAAAACACTCATCTTACTCGTAAAAAGGGAACGAATTTCAAAAGTCACAGGGCTTAAGATCACGTGACCTCTATCAACCAATCAGCATTGGGGTACCAAAAGGATTCATCTTACCCGTAAAAGGGAACGAATTTTAAAAATCCCAGGGCCTAAGATCACGTGACCTCTGTCAGCCAATCATAAACACTCATCTTACCCGTAAAAGGGAACGAATTTCAAATATCGTAGGGTGTAAAATCACGTGACAGCTATCAACCAATCATAAACACTCATCTTACCCGTAAAAGGGAACAAATTAGTGAGGGATTTCCCCGCGGGGTGACTCATGACGTCATACCACGTGACCTAAAAAATTTGAATTTCCCGCGTGGGCGGGGCCTAACGTCACGTGACCTCTCTCAGCCAATCAGAATCGAGAAATTTTTGCTGACTCGGCTCAATATACGTCGGCCACTACTACTCGTATGGTTTCACACCTTCCTGCGTCGAGACATAGGAAGTGATAATTCTAAAATATATATTTTCTTTTATTAAGCTTATGTTCATTATTTTTTGGTGGGCTTATTTTTGCACGTAGAAGATTGAAATTTTGCACAAACATTCAGTCCACCGAGTAGTATTTACCAGATTTTTTCTTCAGATTTCTACGTTAAAACAGAGGGGGGATCCAGAGGGGCAAAAAGTTAAAAAAGGGATATTTTTACCAAAAAATCCCTTTCTTCGGGATTTTCTCGCCTTAGATACATGATGGAGACATGTGAATGGTACCGCCTGAAAGGCATTTCTATTCTGAAGAGAATGATGTGCAAACCATGATCCTAGGGTAATTAGGGATGTGTCAGGGAATTTTTATCAAAATATACTTCTGTATAGGGGAATATGGGACATTTTCGGTATTTTTTTTGGCGGGCTTATTTTTGCACGTAGAAGATTGAAATTGTGCACAAACATTTAGTCCGCCGAGTAGTATTTCAGAGATTTTTTTTTAGATTTCTGCGTTAAAACAGAGGGGGTCCAGAAGGGCTAAAAGTTGAAAAAAGGGATATTTAGACCAAAAAATCCCTTTTTCGGGATTTTCTCGCCTTAGATACATGATGGAGACATGTGAATGGTACGCCTGAAAGGCAGTTCTATTTTGAAGAGAATGATAGGCGGATTATAGTCCTAGGGTAAATAGAGATGTGTCAGGAAATTTTTTACCTGAGATCATGGCGGTTTGCTGTAATTTGGGGCATTGTGGGGATTCTTGATAAAATTTCTCTCTCCCTTAGTATTCAAGATAGAAACTTGAAATTTGGCATACACATTCAGTATACCAAGTACTATGTATCAGATTTTTCTGAGGTCTCTACGTTCACACAGGGCCGTTCCAGATGGGCCCAAAGTGTGAAAATTTTCCTCCCCGAAATTTTCCCTTTGCCATCACTTTTCCCTCTCCTGGTATATGGTATGAGCATGCAAGTAATACCATTTGAAAGCCAGGTCCATTCTGAAGAGAATGAGGTATGAACTATGATCCTAGGATAAATAGTGACGATGCAGTAGCTGCTTGACTGAAAGTCTAAAAAATACCCCAAAAACTCAGGTACCCGAAAGGGCTAGAAGCACTGAAATAAGATTCTATTGACCTCTGGGTACGCTTCATTTTTCTTAATTAGCACACCACACACAATCACAACATTAAAGGAGCAAAGCAACACACTTAGAAACGGCCTGAATTAGACATGCGTAGTTCGCATCTGCCAAATGTCGAAAACAACTTGTGCGTAGGCGCTGTAGCAAGCTGTGAGAACTACGCGAACTAGAGTCAGTCTGTAGTAAGCTGGGAACTACGCGAACTGCCAATCTCAGATGAACCCTCGGAAATATGCAAAACATAGTTAGGTACCACCCTCTGACGGAGGAACCCCTCCCTTTGATCAGGGAAAAGAAGTGAATGACCTCGACTTTGTTGCCAATTTGTCATTCAGTCGTTTGGTCTTGACGAGTGAAAATCGTAGGCTACTTAAAATGGCTAAAAAGACGGAGTATAGCGAAGTCCGTCAAATAAATCATTGTGGCAATGCTTCTGCATCAAACAATTGAAAGCTTTCGGTCGCAGCAACTTGTCCCTCCTCTTTCGAGGGACGGACGGGAAAACACACATTGACAGGAGCACCACACCATCAGAAGGGGCACAGCGTTGCCAGTGTGTGTAATTACACAAAATGTGTGCAATTTTGTCTTGTGTGTGCATTTAGTGTGTAATGCCAATCTGTGTACACTTTGCGTTTAGTTTGGCACAATTCAAAATTTTGATCATTGATGATTTTTGCGAAGTCCCTTTCATTCAAATATTCCTTATTTCCATTGTTTTTTTTAAATTGCCTTCTAAAAACTACGAGCGACAACTCCTGACTCCAGGGCGGCGAATAAAACCTATCTTCCTTCCTTGGTACCTCACGTTTTGTTTTTCAGAAGCGGGTGTCATGACCGTTAGCCCACATCCCCAAGCAAAGCCTCTTTGTTCAAGCAAAGCAATATGAATGAATGTTGTCCCTCGATGTTGGCCAAAACATGGGGCGGTGGGGAGTAAGAAGTCTTTTTTTTTTCCACCAATTGTCAAGAAAATGCCATTTTGTAAACAGATGAACGACAGAGTGAACGAGGGATGGGGGTATTTTATTGAACGAAGGACAAAAATGAAAATGAAACGAAATCTTTGATAGTACAAACATATTTGTTGACTCAATGTTAACGTCGTCCTTATTTCTATGTGTATTTTTTCTACAATTTAAATAATTACAATTTAAAATAAGTTATTTTTTACCGGTATGCCATGCCGGCCGATTTTCTAACTTTCGGATGCATAACCGGCTCATACCGCCTCACTTTAAGCACTGAATAGATGTTATTGCTCAAGCCGAGCTGCCCACAGTGTTTGCACACAGATCATTAGTTTCTTATGGCAACTTCATTTAGTCGGCCTGCTGGTATAATAAATTGGTACATATAATTTTGGTCACGAGAGTAATATATATTGATCATGCAACTATTGATGCATACAACATTGCCCATGGCCTGAGAGGATCCATTTTTTTTTTTCTGTGTGCCGACAGTCTGTGTTAAATTCGGCTCACAATGTTGAGTGAAAGGTACTGTCCCCCCTAGAAATTTTTGGTGTGCACCCTATGGGGCAAATTAAAGAGTTGCCCAAATTTTTCTGTACATTGAATAATCTGTGGATCTATATAGTAAATCTGCATCTTTTTTGTTGCTTTGACGCAAACTATTACGTAATGGGGACATTACGTGGAATGAGGTCTTTTAAATTTTTCTTGTATAGATATTTTTGTCTTTCAGAATCACTCACAGGCATTAAGTGAATGTGGACGATGAAGCAAAAGAGGTGGGCGTGGGAGAGAAATAAGTGGAAGTAATTATTTAGTGTAATTGGATGAGAAGGTTAATTTTACTTTGACTCGAAGTAATTTCGTTACATGATAGTCAATCACGAATGCGGCAGAGTGTAATATTATGCGTAAGTTTTCTTATATTGGAATGTTAATGTGTTGTAGGCATAGTAAGTGCAAGGACAATTTCAGTGTACACACGAAATCTAAGGTGAGCAGAAGTTTAACTTTCAAAAACGGAGCGTATATCAACCGCGGGAGAGGTGTAAAATTCCGATATTGCATTTTGGGGGAATAGCAGTGTTCTTAAGCTACAAAGTAGACATTAAAAATTATACCGGAACTTTTCTCGTGCAGGTTTACTTTTGCCGCACCACTCAGAATAATTGTTTAAGAAATATTCTTCTTTCACTAATTTTCTTCGGTCAATGTTCCGTTAAGGGGGTCCAGTAATATCTTCTACACGAAATTTGCAATTTCTCCACTTCTTTCTATTGGTTTTCGTTTGATTACATAGAATAACGTTATATTAGGTTAGGTTACTTTTGGATCCGCTTAACGGAACATGGACCTTTTCACTCTTATTGTCCCCTAAAAAAATTGCGATGGGCGACATGAAAATATATCACTTTGCATAGATAAAATTCAAAGTGGTCACCAGAAGTAATGGGGAATGTTTAGTACAAGGGGTCCAGAAGCACGTAAGAAACAAAATTTACAGGAGAAATGAGTGATGCAAGTACTTAGACGTAACATAACGTAACGAAATCTAACCTAACCTAACAAACTAACGTAAGCTAACCTGAACTAACCTAAACTAACGTAATAGTAGAAATAAGCGAAATTCTGTCATTTTTTTTGGAAAATTATGCGAGACTCCTACACTAATATAACATAAACTAAACTAACCTAACGTAACCTGAACTAGCCTAACTTAACTTAAACTAACCAACCCTACCCTAAACTAACCGAATATGAACAGAAATTACCAAAATTGTAACATTTTTTAGAGAAAAGAGCTGGACCCCTTCTGCTAAACATAGGCCGAAGTAATTGTTGGAAAATTAGATTTATTTTACGATTTGTGTATAAATACGGCTTTCGAATATATGGCGTACAAACTACACTGCATAAAATGCAAACCAACCTGTGCCAGGTGGCCACTAAAAGCAGAAATGCTATTTAAGCTAGTCAAGCTAGGGCGAAGCTAGTGGCAGAGCGCGGGGTGCGTCCGAAGGGAGCAGGCGCGTCGGGGATTGTGAGTATATGTATATGCGACAATAGTGACAAGAAGTGGGTTTTGGCAAAGATACAAGTTTCCGTGCAGTTTTAGAGTAGAAGTAGGAGTAGTTGTAGTAGTAGGAAGAGCAGAGACGGGTTAGAAGCCCCACAGCGGTTGGTTGGGTTCTGTTCTCGACATAAAAGGAACAAATTAAAGACTTGCCCAAATTTTTCTGTACCTTTTGCAATCTGTGGATCCGTATAGTAAAACTGCACCCGAGTTTCAATAGCACTTGAAGTCATGGTTTCATACTACCAACGCTCCACTTGTAAACATAAAATACAGCTTCTGTACACTGTGCAGAAATGCACCGCCGGTGGAAAGTAGCATCTAATAGAGTCATCTTTCGTATGTACTTACTTATTTTATCCGTCGTAAAGCACTTTTAATGATTTTACACTAGTAACCCTTGTAAATCTAAAATACAGCTGTATTACATTGCCGCAATTTGTTCCTTATATGTCCTTTCATGCAAAATATTCAATTTTACCTGTAAATCTTCTAAAACGTGATGTGCGAAAACTACACCAGCATTGTTTTTGTAAGTAATACCCAAAAGTTGCCACCTCTAGGCACGTCCTGAAGATTCCCAGTAATTGTGAATATTAAAATAGCTCTAATCAAGTTTTTACTTTAGTAATTTCGAATTAAGATAAGCCCCGCCGTCCCAAACCTATGTACTAAATAAACGAAATCTAACATAACCTAAACTGGCCAGTCCTTAGCTGAAGGGTGCCATTTTTTTTTTTCCAGAAAAATTAAAAGTTGCAATTCTGCTAATTTCTGTTGGCATTACTCGAGCAAGCGTTTCTACCAATTTTTGCAGATTTCTTAATTTCTTTTTATAGGACTTTTAAAATATTGGTAACGATTCTTACCTTCAAAACGGTTTCACTGCCCACAAAATTTACAGATTTGTTACATTTTCAGATTATGTTAGAGCTTCTAAAATACTGGTAATAATTCTTACCTTCGAAACTGTTCCATCTATTTTACGCCATTTGCATTCTTGTATTCTGCCGCTTCCCGCTTCAGTAAATAGTTACACATACAATTTTCACTGCCATACAAAATACATTTCAATATTGTGTGCACTGACAGAAATTACTTATATTCACACCCTCATTCCTTCGGTGAAAAATGTTTCACTTTGTATTCTACCTATATATTTTCTATTTGGTAGAACCATCTGCTCGAGTGAACCCTTTTTGTTAATATTAGGTTAGGTAAGGACGAACTACTTGCATCATTTTATTCGTATTCCCTTATGTGCGTACTAGTATTTCGCATTTCTCATTTCTACAAAATGTACAAATCCATTCTTAAATGAGACACAAATCTATTACGCTTTCCTTACTTTAACTCATTTCTCCTGTAAATCTGGGAAGGTTCAATGCTGATCCGTACACATAGGTGAAGGTAGGGTAGCAGCCAGGTTGGTTCCTTTCTTTATAAAAGCTCAATACTTAATTTACATAGTAATATCGTGCGTGTGATAGCGAGTGAAGGTGAGTTAATAGCCAGGCTGTTTAGTTTATTACTAGGCCTGCATCTGAATAGGGATGCAGACCAGTGTTCTAGAACCCTACCGTAAATCTTCTGAACTTTCACCTACTTTTTTCTCCCTGACTATTCGTAAGTCTTTATTCTCATGTTGGAAAGCTGACGGGTTTAACGGAATTTAACGAATTTATTCTTAAGGAACTGGTTTCTCGGAACAGTTCCTTAAATATCACTATCAACCAGGGTCGTGACAATTATGACAACCCAAGTCGATGTGTTTGATTGGGTAAAATTGGGTTTTATGGGACAGGTTTGACCTTTATTGGGCAATATCGCGTTTTATTAAATTTTGTACGTAGGCCTATATTTAAAGCCATATTCCGATTTGAAATACCATTTAAACATTCATGCTCTACTGCATATATGAAACTATGAAATTCCCTTGTGGGACCGCAGTGGTTCACCCCAGGCGTGGATTCCTAGTTCGATTCCAGCTCCCCTCAAGTGCACTTTGTGGTGGACAAACACTGTGTGCATTAATTTTCTCAGGATTCTCCCGTTTTCTTCTACTTTTATCATGCCACCATTACCATCCATCTCATCATCACAGTTTTCTTTAGTCCCGGTGTATAGTCATGAGACATTGTAATTATCAAAAAAGAAGGAAAAAACAGTCGCAAAAGGAATCCGTGAAGCTCCATCCACGTTCCGTGGACTACACTTTGCACCATTGACACTCGCTTGTATTTCTATTTCTAGAAAGAAGGAAGTACACAATTTTCTAGAGTAACAGGGAGGTAGATAATTTTATGTAATTCAGAGTAGAAATAAAATCCCCTCTTAGCCTTAAGATTCAAATCTCTGAGCCCGCCGTCCTGACTAAAGATTATTTTAATTCCCCTCAAAATACGGCAGGCAATTATTGGGATAGTATCTCAAGTTCAGGAACAAGAGATTAAAAAAAAAAAAAAAAAAAATGATTTGTTGAATGGATGTTGTTTTTCTTAAAGAAATAAAAAGCCTTTTTGTTTAAGAACTGAAATATTGGAAATGGATTTTTTTTTTTCTCATTTTTACTTGCCAATTTGCTTTCTTACAATAGATTTTATGATTAAAGGGCTTTTGTGACATACCATAATTGTACTTGCTTCACATACTCCACCAGATACGGAAGAAGAAAGTTTCATGATCTGAAATTAGGAAGTTTCACAGTCTCATTGCCGTTAGTTTTAGTAATTTTCTCTTTCATGTGAAAAGTTCTCGATATGTAATTAACTGACACATGGAGAAAGACATTTTATTATTTGTGTAATTAGTAGGCAGGTATGTACTACAGAAACAAAGAGAATGTAGTCGCATTACTTTTTTATTCCATACTAGCTGAAATGCCCATTCTGTGCATGGAAAGAATTAGGTTAATGGAAAATATTTGACTCTCCTCTCTCCCCCTTAGGATATGCATATCAATGAAAATGTAGTAATAAAAACTCCACAGGATATTCTATTTTTGGCATACATTCTGAACTCCTTTCTCTTTTAGGATACGCCCTTTAAGGAAAGTTACATGGTATAATCCCAGCTTGAGGTAAATATTAAAAGTGTTCAAAAACTCATTTCAAACTATTCAATCATTTCCTCGTGATGCGATCACAAACAAAAAGCATCGTCGATTTAAATGTCAAGGAAGAAATTATAGAAAACTTCCTGGTTCTTCCCTTAAAATTGAAACTTTCAAAAACAGGAAGTGACGTGTCCTTTATTTTTTAATGAGGTGTTTATATACCGACTTTCATTTTCCTAATTTGACGTACTCAAGAGATACTGTAATTTTGGCTGAAATTTTGAACCCCCTCTACTTCCATTACGATGCGCCCTTTAATGAAAGTAACACAGTAAACCAGGGCATAAAATTTCCGGTCGCCATTGGCAACTAGAAATTTAGATCTGGCGACCAGTGTTCAGTAGGAGTGGCTGCTGCGTTAGCACACAGGGCTGCGCACTTTCTGTTTCGCACGAAAATAAGTGCCACTGAGTGAGAGAAAACACGGAATGTGAAGTCTTCACAACGTTGTAATTTGCCCCTTCTTTCTCTCCCTCAATCAAAATGGTTTACCTCCTAGCGCGTCAACGCGAGAGATAGTTTCCCGTGCTGTTCGAAGCTAGAATAGATTAACCAGTCACGTCACGATGTCAATGATAAGTAAATACATAAAATATTTAAAAATATATATATTTGCATGAGATACCGTTATCACTGGTCACCTAGCTGCTTTTTTCTTTCCAGCCAATCAATTAGTCAATAAATAAATGAAATGCATATGAATTGTCCAATTCAAAATTGATTATCCTGAATCTAATTGTTTGGTTCTGAAATTTTGTTCTCCCGTTTCCTCCCACTTTCTTCATTCCACCATTTCATTCATTACTCATCATCACCGTCTCCTTTAGCCTCACGGGCATATCCGTGGGAGGTAAAACTCAAAAATTTCATTTCATTTCATTTTTTTTTTTTTCATTTCAAACTGTTCAACCGTTTCCCCGTGATGCGATCAGAAACAACATGCAACATCGCTTTCAATATGGACCAAGGAATTACAGAATATCATCCCCTCCCCTTAAAACGAAAATTTTCAAAAACGTTGGAACGCAGGCCCACTTATTTTTAATGAGGAATTTATATACTGAGTTTCATCACCTTGCTAATTTAGTAGTCTCGTGAGCAGAGATGCAAAAAAGCCGGGTTTTTGGGGGGGGGGAAAAACGAGAATTTGGAAATTTTGGCTTTTTTCATTTTCATGATTTTTCTGTTTAAATAGCTTTCTTATAGTATATTCTAAAGTTAAATAAGATTCCATGACCTAATTGCCATATTTCACTCTGGAATTCACCATCATGATGGATGGAGTACATGGTTTATGAATTAAAGTAAAAAAGTACGTAGTATTTGAGGGCAATTTTAGAAGCTATTTAACTTTAACTTCTGAATTATCGACACCTTTTGCCTCTAGATCATTTCTTTTTAGTCATTCCTGTTTCACTTCTTAGAGCTTAGTACTGTAGCTTCTAGCACATAATTAAACTTATGTTTTTCAATATATCCGTCAAAGCGTACGTTTTTCAATATATCTGTCAGAGTGTACTTCCACATTTCCGTTATACTGTAGCTGTGCAGTGATTTAACAATAATCTTCCGGACACAACCTTGAATACCATTTGATAGGAATAATCAGTATCGGATTTAGAAAAATATTTGGAAGGGTTTTTTCTGAATAATGTTTGGTTTTTCTAAAAATTTCTAACTTTTATTTAAGAGGAGCTTAAGTTTATGAGTACAGGCATAACAAATATTTCGTTTCATTTGTATATTCAGCTATAATCTTTCAGATACAACCTTGAAGACCATTTTATACTGATAATCAATGGCGAATTTAGAAAAGTATTTTGGGAGGAGCTTTTCTTATTAATGCTTAGTTTTTCTAAAAATTCCTAATTTTTTATTTGAGGACAGCTTGAAGTTTATGAGAAAAGGCAAAACTAATATTTAGTTTGTCTTAGAAATTCCGTAATTTCGGGGTAGAGGCTTCAATCCGAAAGACATGCCCACCCTAACCCTCTTCGCAAATCCACCACTGCTGGTAATTAGTAATAACAAAGATTTAAAAATATATTAGAAAGGAAGTCGGCCAGGACTCACGGTACACGCACTATCTCTACATTCACTGATGGAATTAAGAAAAACTTTTGTCAAAATGGTCGAATGCGAGGTTGAATTCCGGACTTCACGATAGAAGCGCGAAAGCTAACCACTCACTCATTTTGTTGTGCAGTTGTGCTTAACTTAAATGTATTCCCTCTCTCTTTTTCTCTATGGCCACAAAAGCTCTCCATTCACTTCTGTCCTTATCCAATTCAATCCAGTGTCTACTCTGTATTCCTATTTCTGCTAGATCCATCTTAATATTGTCCTACCATCTGAGCCTAGGTATTCCTAATGGACGTTTCCCGATTGGATTTCCAATTAAAACTTTGAAAGCATTCCTACTTTCTTCCATTCTGGCTACATGACCTGCCCACCTGAGCCTCTTAGACTTGATGACTCAAACGATGTTTGGTAAACCGTATAAATTAATGTAGTTCTTTCTTATGAAGTTTCCGCCATTTCCCATTCCCGTTCCTCTTGGGTCCAAATATTCGTCTCAGAATTTTATTCTCAAATAATTTCAGTCAGCGTTCTTCCCTCAGCTTAAACGACCATGTTTCACAACCATAAAGCATAACAGGCATGATTATCATTTTATATATTTTAAGCTTTAAATTCCTTGACAGAATTCGCGACGACAAAATATTTTGAACTGAATAATAACAAGAATTTCCTGATTTCAGTCGACATTTAATTTCTTTGTGGGTATGATTTTGGTCTGGTAATACTGATCCAAGATATTTGAAAGTATCCACTGTGTCGAAAGTATTAATTGATATTCTAACGCATTCATAATTTGCCGTATTACGATCTTTGTGAACTTCCTTGTATTTAGATTTCTCTGCATTTACTCATGTCCCTGGAAGCGTTTAATAAGGCCTGTGCATTTCCTTCGATTGTTCTCCTATCAGATTTACATCATCAGCATACACCATACCCTGGTGAATACCATTCAACTCTAGACCCTGGTTCCTATCTTTGATTTTTCTTATAGCATACACTGGAACAAAGCTGAATAATAACAGCAGTAACGCATATGCTTGTTTCATGCCAATCTCGACGTGGACGCTCGCATTTTTCTTCTCGGACTTTACTCTGGGATTCATTTAAATACTTAATAAATCTAGCTTTTTCGGTATTCCAAATTCTGTAAGAATGTTGTACAATGTTTCCCTCCTAACCGAGTTGTAAGCCTTTCTAAAATCAATAAACAGTTGATGTACTGGGTAATATATTCACATTTCTTTTCGAGTATTTGTCGAATGGTAAATATCTGGTCGATTTCGACTAAATCCACACTGATAATCTCCAATAATTTCATCTGCGTATGGGATCAATCTTACTAATAGACTGTTAAGAGAAATGCCTCGATAATTATTACAATCAATTTTGTCATCTTTCTTGTGAATTGGAACAGTGATTGATTCTTCCACTCTTTTTAAATGTATTCCTTTTTTTTTTTTTTTTTTTTGTTTGTTTGTTTGTAAAAAAAAAGTTTTGTAACGATATGTTGAATTTTCTTGTTAAAAATGTAGAAACCTTCAGGATTGGGTAAACCGTGATGGTGGTTATATATTCTACAGCCTAGGAAACCGTACGCTCAGATGAACCGTCTATTACGTATATGATCCATGGACAGAAAATTCGATACTTTCCCGATTCTGAACAAGCTTAAGGAACAGTCAGTGCATTACAAAATTTGGAGCTTTACCGATTTTGCAGATCCGAAGCACCTGATAGGTGGTAACAGATTATTACGTATGTGATCAATCAGTGAAAAATTTGTTCGAAATATTCATACAGTGTATATGAAAGTTAAAACTTAACTGAAAAATTTCAAGAATGTACAGAACCACCCGAAACGAAGCTTGTAATGTGCAGATTTCTCTCATGTTTTTCTTTATTTTGCTTCAAAAAGAGGGTGTGTGATATTTTGAAGTAAAAATACTACATACAATTTTGCTAGTTATTTGTGTATCATTTTTTAAAAGTACTTATTATATAAGAGGTTAAAATATTATTACATATATTGGTTAATCCTTTGGAATTCATAATGTAAATATGTTAAGAAATCTTAACATATTTTAAAAAATCTTTTTGAAATTCATGGTTTATTTTCCAGGTTTCATATTATTATCTGCATGAAC
This sequence comes from Thermobia domestica, assembly GCF_964235325.1. Taxonomy (NCBI): domain Eukaryota; kingdom Metazoa; phylum Arthropoda; class Insecta; order Zygentoma; family Lepismatidae; genus Thermobia; species Thermobia domestica. The sequence continues at coordinate 253,005,677 of NC_137454.1, forward strand.
CACTAACTAATTTTTTTTTTTTTTTTTTTTTTTTTTTTTTTTTTTTTTTTGAGAGAGAAGCGAAACAAAGTCTGCTTTATCAGTTTAAAGCAAAGTTTTCAAAAAAAGACCCAAAATTTCCCAAGCAAAAAAGCGAAGCAGAAAAAAACGAGTTTTTTTTCCGAAAGAAAGACGGTTTTTTTCCGAGCCCTTGCATCTCTACTCGTGAGAGACTATTTTCTTAAACATTAGTTTTGAACCTCCTTTGCCCCCTTTCCGTAGGATGCGCCCTTGAATCAAATCAATATGATAAAAATCCAGCTCAGGGTAGATTAACTACTGTATGTTGAAAAGATTATTTCAAACTTTTTAACCGTTTCGATTTGATTCCAAAAAAAACAACAAGCAGCATCACTTTCAAATTGTAGAAAATGCACTCCTTCCCCACTTAAAATGGAAATTCTCAAAAACGGTGGGACACGGACTTATACTTATTTTTAATGGGAACTTCATATAAAAAGTTTCATCTCCCTAACTTAACAGGATCGTGAGGTACTACGTTTTTCGCATAGATTGTGAGCCTTCGTTCCCCTGGTCCCCATAGAATATCCATTTTACTCAAAGTAATATGAGTAAAAACCCAGTTCGACGTACGTGATAACTAATTCAAAAATTCATTGCAAACGATTTAACCGTTTTCCCGTGACGCTAACACAAACAAGATCCTTTTCATTTGTAATATACATTACAGTTGAACACTTTTACAGCAAATTTGATCCAGCAAAACAAAATTCCTTATGTATAATTCCAATTTTTTTTCAATGGTATTCTGTTCTGAAAATAAATACATATTTTAAGCTAATTCTGAAACTAGGCATGTACTTTGTAGAACAATTTTAAAAAGTAATTATGTTTGCATTAAGGTTATTATTTCAATCCAAGTTTTGAAGTATATTTTTGGAGGTTGGTATTTTGTGTTTAATTGTGGGTTTTACCAAAAAAAAAATAAATAAATAAATAAATTAAAAAAAAAAAAAAAAGGAATCGTGGACTGGCGAAAATTCCTGCAACCCTGCTCATAAAATAATGTATGAAAAGGTATGATATAATATTTTTTCTTCAACCTTTAAAATGTTAAATAACTAGCCTCGTGCAAGACCTTAATACCAAGGAACTAAAAGGTTTACTAAGCAAACGTCCTGAAATCATGTTCGTTACATTGACTGGGTTGTCGAAATTAAATTATGACAACTATGTATAGTAGGATGTGGCAAATTTTAACATATCTAAATACACAGATTCAACAACATACAGAAGTTATTTAAATTTATCATCAAAGTCAGTGTTCAGTTCGACAGACGCTTCGTGCATTACGAAGAATGTATGGTCAACATAATTGACAGAACGGTCGATTTACTGATTTGGGGAGCTGAAAATTTACGAGCAATTCACGAAGTAACTCTCCATCCTCTAAAGTCACTCTGTGTTGAGGTTTAGGGACAATGGTGTGATCGACCCGTATAGTGTATACGAAAATGCATTTTTTTTTTTTTTTTTTTTTTTTTGCCTCAACTGACAAATCATAACGTAAACAATGTTTTTGTCAACAAGATGATACAACATACCACACAGTTCGCCAGATTCTTGAGTCATTTCACGAAAAGTTTTCCAGATGCTTTCTGTCTCAAAACGTTGATGCGAACTGGCCGCCCGAATCATTTCTCTTTCCCTCTGAATTATTTTTTTTTGTGTAGTTGCCTCAATCTGAAAATAAGCCAGGAACAATAACAAGGAAACATTGAACATACTAACGCAAATTTATCGCGTAATATGTGTGTAAAAATGTGCAAAAGTTGACGGTGAAACATGTTGGTCATCATCGGTTCCATTGAGAGTGCCCAACTTAAAGAAAATAATTATATTTTGAAGCAATAACTATAGATGGTCACATAATGCATTTCTGATGTAACAACTCTTTATCACATGCGTCAACTGTATCTTTAAAGAATATATATATGTTACTGTGCGCAACCTTGGTGCTAGAGACATGAGTTCGATTTCACATTTGTCGGTAGGTCCACGCTTCATATGGCCTCAATGCTGAAAGAGATATTATGATGCTCCGAATCAACCAATGAAATAATACACAGTGAAAGTATTTCTGCAATATAAGAACGTTATGTGTAATACTTATTTGAGATTGCCATTTGCACTCTATTACTTAAATGTTGTTATTTCAACATGCTAATTATTTACAAAACACTAAGGCACATTATTTAATCTTTTCTCTCTTCCACCAAGGACAATAGGTAAGATTGTCAGTTCATGCAAAACCGGGAACAACCATACCGTCTCACTCCTACTGATCCTTAGTTTATAGTTCACAAGCAGATGCATCCTTTTGCAAGATTTTGACCAGAAGAGAGTTGAAAATACATTATTTTTTTTCACTGCAATATGAATCCGGTTCTGATTTGTTATAAATTTCTTGAAAATTTGCCAGGAGGAAAAGGCTTCAAACACGTGACGTGAATAAAAGACACCCATAGCTCAAAAAATCCGTGTGAACTGGAAATATGAAGGGGTCTTTGGCCCTCCAAAATATAACAGTAAAAGATGTTTTCAAGTGTTCATAAGAAATGAAGATGGTTGCGTTTACTGCCAGATGTTCAAGTGTCGAATATACAGAGGTAAATTTAACATTAACAACATAGGAATAAAATTACCTCAGTGCGACCAAGTTTTAAAATAGACAGTAGTCATCTTACAGAGTTATAAGTAATGTGTATTTTATGGGTAAATGCAGATTGCACAGCAATGAGGCCAACTTAAATAAGTGGCCAAGTTGACATGTTTAGTGTATTAATCTTAGCCGTCAAAAATTTTTCTAATGAGCTTAAGACTTATTTAAAGCAAATTCTTACGTTACCTGTTAAAGAATAAATTATAGTCAAAGGTGTATGAAAATAATCTTTTTACCGTAATTAGCATATATGTTTTAAAGTACAGCTCTATATATATTGCTTATATTTATTTTCTTCCCCAACAGGTGCAGCTAAACTCGCTTTCAATTACATCTACACGTCAAAATGCTTACTTTCAAGCTGATTATGGAATCAGGTCAAGTGAGAGTTCACGGAGAGTACATTAAAAACTATTGATTGATATATTGAAAAGAAGATATCGTGAAAACTATCGAAAATGATGGTGTTAGTAAGCATCATGAGATGTACTTCATCATCACGTTTTAGTTATGACTCAAAGTGTATACAATTACTAATTGATAAACAATTGTGGAAGAGGATATTTTGTAGGAGTATATCGTACAGTTGTGCCTTACGAAGAAAAGATGAAAATAATCGTAAATCTTGTTCATTAAACGCTAAAAGTTCGGTGAATGGGTCCTTTGCTGCCTACATGTCAAGGAACTGCTCACCAATTCTCTTGTGTAATAACTTAAATGGAGTGCAGAAACAAACAAGACATTTTTCCATTTCGTCATGGCTAGAACCAATTATGGAAACATATGCAGGTTGGTTCAAGGCGCTATCGGAGAGTACTCCTGTGGCTTACTCGCAAGGATTCTTCCAGTTAATTCATGACACTACGGGGCTACCTTGGTGGGCATCTATTGTTCTCACAACTGTACTAGCGCGGACTGTAGTGACTCTTCCTCTAGCCTTGTATCAGGTAAGAAGTGTTCGTTATTAAAGCAGAAATGTAACTGACTATGTCTTCTTTTCAGAGCATTCAGTTATTCAACAGAAAGCAAAATGCTAATATTACGGGTGTTATAAGGATATATAAGGTCTGGAATCAATGGGACAGCACATTACTTTTGTAATGAACCACTTTGTGATTTATTCCAGAGAAGGTTTTGTTTTTTTTATTTTGTCTAGTTTCATTTAGTCAGTTGTTTGTTCAATGTTTGCTTTTATCTTCCATTTAGTTAACATGCTTACATGACGTAGAACACGGTCCGAACCGACTTGCTGCATTTTGTAGAAAAAGAAAAAGAGAGAGAGAGAGAGAGAGAAAAAGGATTTAAAAATAGATACGAACTGAAAGATGTTAAAAATAAGTAAACACGAATATTTGTTGATAAAAGTTGAAAATACATTAGTTATCACCATCTAATTAATAGAAGGAGAGTTTTGTAGTGAAGTTAATATTCTTCTCTGTTTAAAATCTTCTTAAAAATTGGATTTAGAGTGCCAAATAAGATAATTTAGCTGCGAATTCAATAATACACAAAGAGTGAAAAAGTGCACGACTGAACCGGGGCTCAATCTTCGGGGTACCGAGCCGATGTGCTAATCACTAACTACCCAGTCCACTCCCAGAACAGTCATACTCTCTCTCACTCTTCGGTGCTTTATCATTCAGACCACATGGCTTGTACCATAATCTAGTTGTTATGCTTGGACAATCCAGCGTCCATGTTCAGAACACCGCTTTATAAGTATTATTATATTAATGAAAGGGGAGAACAACCGATTTAAACTTATTTTTACACACCAAATCCTACAAGTGTAGGTTCAGCTGTACACTTTTTCACTCTGTGTATTATTGAATTCGCATATACAGAGGATTTGGTGTGTGAAAATAAGTTTAAATTGGTTGTTTCCTCCTTAGTTAATGTAATTTAGCTGTATTGTACTTTGTTGAAATAAGATTCGTAAGCATGGCAGCGTTGAAAGAAACTACATTTTCAAGTTTACTGCGCCCAGGGCACTCGTACTTTACATCTTCGTAATTCCGATGTTGATTGAAATATTTTCACCGGCTTCAAAATCGTCAAAATTCTAGTAATTTGAAGAATGGGAGTAGTAAAAAGGAATATGAAAATCATTGGACACATTTTTAAATACAGAGGGAATTCATATCTCTTTTCAGGTGTCTTTATATTTTGATTCCTGCTTAATATGCAGTCACTGGAGCTGTTACCTTCATTTGAGCTTTTGGAAATTTAGAAGTTAGGACGAGTTTAGAAATTAGTAACTCGTTATTTTCATTCCTGCTATAACTTTTTCATACTTAAGTAAAGTTAGTTCTGTGTATAGCGAATCTTCAAATTTACTATACAGTGCGTGCAGAAAGTCGCACTGCAGTGGATTATAGCAGATATACATAGATACACTGCAGTACAGTAAATTGTAAAATGGTTTATCTTAGCCTGAAAGCATAGGTCAATTCTTTTACACATGTTTGCAAACACTCGAAGTAAAGATTGATGGTGTTCGACAAAATATATGTACACCTTGTCTCAAAAAGGTTGAGCGCATTCTTTATTGGTGTTTTGAGGCAAAAATTTTCAAAGTCCAACTTCGGGTATCTTCGGGAAATAGTAAACCAGGTTCGAACCTCCAAACCAGCCTTTGTAATCGGGAAAAAGTTTGCAGATGTGTTTTTCTTCTTTTAAATATAATAAGACTTGTTATCAAGTGTTGAAAAAAGCAACATTGATTGAAATGCTTAATGACACAATATTTCGAAACTTTGTATTAATGTCACCACATGCTTGTTTGTCATTTAGCTCTCCATACGTAATGGAACATTTAGATATGTAAACGAATCTTTCCATATGTAAAAGAATGCTCAAAGTTAAGACATAGAACATAATTATCGCCTAAGTACTAAAATAATAGTCAAAGTAGAACAAAAACAGCGTTTCTAGTGGGTATGAATGTCATAATTTTCTTGAGAACCGCTATACATCGCTAAAAGTACTTTAGCAGAAGTCCTTGTGTTAGCTCACTGGTAAGCTGTTGGATTTCAAATCATAAGGTTGTGAGTTCGAATCTTCTCTGGGTCAATGCCTTTTTAAAAAAATATATTTTCCGCAATGCATGAAAAATTATATAAAATAATTACATTAAATACATCAGTTGTATATATATAACATAATCATTGCAGAATGTAGTAATTATTATTTTAAAATATAACATCTGAAATAGGAGGTGTCCACAGTAGGTCTGTATTATATATATGAGAATGTTAAATACAAGTTAAGAAGCTCGTTCACTAGCAGTAAATAAATCATGTAGTGTATTTATTTGCAGCTATTTGTCATATACAGGGTAATTCTCAACATTCATAATACAGCATGTCATTTATGTTCTTGAAAACTTATTCGATGCATAAACCGAAGGTTTAAACAGAGAATCCAAAGTTGCAACGCTCGCAAGAAATTCATGAACCCCAAAGGTCACGTGAGCAGACTGGAATTGTCCTTATGAAGCACGCCACAGCAGAAAGTCTTTACATAGATTTTCAATTCAATTCCTGATATATGCTTTTGCAATGTGGAAGTGGTGATGCCTTTAGTCGCTCTCTCTCGCTCGCTCGCTCACTCTCTATTTATACAGAATATAAAAGTGGATGGATGTGTGTGTTTCAACATAATTCTGATATATCTAGCGCAATTATAACTATATTTCTTACAGTCTGGAAAAGAGTACTGTCGGGATACATATCAAAAATGCTAGAAACTGGTCGATATTAGTATCGAATCCATAGCTTCGTGGTCGCTTAGGTGAATAGTTCTACTTTCAATTCAAGTCCAATTAAGTTCCCATTAGCGCCCAGGGTGGTTACGTAGCGACATAAAAATATCGAAATAAACCGATATTAGAATCGAATCGTAAATTTTCAGCGCCGCTAACTGCCGCATTTCCCATTAGTCCACATTAGTCCACATTTCACATTAGTCCCATTGCCTAGAAGGCAGTGTTGGGCAAAATCAATTGAAATCAATTGCAATTGATCAATCAATTGAAATTAATTGCTCTGAAAATCAATTGCAATTGATTTCAATTGCAATTGATTTCAATTTGTAATTGACAATTAATTTCAATTGCAATTGAATTCAATCATAAAATTTGCAATTAAATTTTCGTCAATTGTTAATTGGTCACCAGGCAATTGAAACTTTTAATTGTTAATTGTCAATTGCAAAGGGTGCAATTGAAACATTTAATTGTTAATTGCAATTGACAATTGAAACTTGTAATTGTTAATTGTAATTGTTAATTGCAATTGAAATCAGCAATTAAAACTGAAGATAAGAAGATGTGTGTGTATTGTGTTGTCCACTTGTTACTGTTTTACATATTTCAAATAAGGTACTTATAAGAAATGCTGGATACCTACCATCCCTTCCCCCCCTGGGAAGAAAGCCAGGAAACTAAGTATTTTTTAAAATATATTATGTTTATGGTTCTATCCCCCTCGAAGAACTCTATATGCCCGTCATGCATACAATAGGAATGGGCACCAGCGAGTTCGAGCGAGTTTTCTTTAAAACTCGACTCGACTCGAAGCAGACATCTTTGAGCTCGACTTGAGATCTCGGCTCGAAAAATTTCCCCCAACTCGACTCGAATTCGGATCGAATTTCCAGTCGAGTCGAACCAATTCAAGCTAAATCCTTTGTGTAGTTCCAAGTACTACTATCTTCAAGTATCCTACATAGACAATATAATAATCAATGATACTACTACTACTACTATAATTAATTATCATTAAATACCGTGTACCTGTATAAACATGGAATATAGGCGGTTTGTATCGGAATACCAAAAATTAGTTGACTGTCGATCTTGGTCGTCAAGAAATCTTCAGGAGGCAAGGACATCGGTCACGAGGTTCTTGGTTTGAGTTCAGGAGCAAGTATTCGGGCTCGAGCCAAAAATTGTTAGAAGTTATGGGACTCCAGCCAAACATGTTCAAAACTGCTCGACCCGGGCTTAGGGTTGTCAACAGCTCAAGCGGCTCGCTCACAGCTTATTCACTTATCGAGCCGAACTGAGAAGTGAGCCGAGCCAACAGCTCATCCAACCGAGCCAGCTCCAGCCGATGGCTCACACGAGCCGAGCCGAATTGAGCTGATTGCTTACCCCAACCGAGCCCGTTCGAGCCATCGGCTCAGTTGAGCTGACTCGAACCCAGCCTATGGACTCGTTTCAACGGAGCTGGTTCGAGCCATTGGCTCCAATCGAGCCGAGCCGATGACTCGTCTTTACCGAGCCGGTTCAAGCCATTGGCTCAATTGAGCCCAGTCGATAGGTAATCCCAACCAAGCCAGCTCAAGCTGTACGCTCAGTTGAACCAAGCCGAGTCGGTTGACATCACTATTCTGGTTGGGCTTTTACTTTGGCTAAAAAATTGGACCGTGCAGTTCTCAGCCTTGATGGTAAGAACTACAAAAAAAATGATAAGAAATCTTTAGTTTTACGTCTCACGCTTATGCCGGATAGGCTAAAGGAGACGGTGGTGATAGGAAATGAATGAAATGAAGAAAGTGGGAGGAAACGGGAGAACCCCGAGAAAATCCACGAGCACGGTGTTTGTCCATCACAAAGTACAAACTGCGCGAGCTGGGATCGAACCAGGGACCTCAAGCACCGGAGGTGAACGCTCTACCACTGACCCACCGCGCCAACTGGTAAGAACTACATTATATACTTATATTGGTGCTCACGGCGTCATTAACTTGTTCCGCCACCAACGAATTTCAAGGTACTTTGTTCTGCATCTTTTGTGCGTGTTTTGTGTCGCTTTATGCGCCTATTCCCACATTTTGTGCATCACCGGAAGTGGGTCAAAATGGGCCTACAAATATGGCGGAACAAGTTATTGCTCTTCTGCCACCAATGAATTTCGAGATTGTTTCCTTCACATCGTTTTGTGCCGTTTTGTGCGTCTACTTCCGTTTTGTACGTCGTGGGAAGTGGGTTAAAATGAGTCCCCAAGGTGGGACGAAAACGATCAAGAGTTCCGCCACTATTAAATCTCGAGGTCGTTAATTTCACATCGCGTACCCTTTTGTACGTCTATTTCGACGTTTTGTGCGTCACTGGAAGACGGTCAAAATGGGCCTCGAAGGTGGGACGAAAATGACCCACTGCTCCGCCACTACCGAATTTCGATATCCTTCCTTTCGCATCGACTACTGAATTTTCGTGCTGTTTCGTGCCGCCATTTCCACGTTTCGTGCGTCACCAGAAATGGGTCAAAATGGGCTTCCAAGGTAGGACGAAAATGACACACTGTTCCGCCACTATCGAATTTCGAGGTTGTTAATTTTACATCGCGTACCCTTTTGTGCGCCTATTTCGACGTTTTGTACGTCACTGGAAGATGGTCAAAATGGGCCTCGAAGGTGGGATGAAAATGACCAAGAGTTTCGCCACTACTGAATTTCGATATCCTTCCTTGTGCATCGACTAGTGGATTTTCGTGCCGTTTCGTGCCCTTATTTCCACGTTTTGTGCGTCACTGTAAGTGGGTCAAAATGGGCTTCCAAGATGGGACGAAAATGACCGAGAGTTCCGCCACTATTAAATCTCGAGGTCGTTAATTTCACATCGCGTACCCTTTTGTACGTCTATTTCGACGTTTTGTGCGTCACTGGAAGACGGTCAAAATGGGCCTCGAAGGTGGGACGAAAATGACCCACTGCTCCGCCACTACCGAATTTCGATATCCTTCCTTTCGCATCGACTACTGAATTTTCGTGCTGTTTCGTGCCGCCATTTCCACGTTTCGTGCGTCACCAGAAATGGGTCAAAATGGGCTTCCAAGGTAGGACGAAAATGACACACTGTTCCGCCACTATCGAATTTCGAGGTTGTTAATTTTACATCGCGTACCCTTTTGTGCGCCTATTTCGACGTTTTGTACGTCACTGGAAGATGGTCAAAATGGGCCTCGAAGGTGGGATGAAAATGACCAAGAGTTTCGCCACTACTGAATTTCGATATCCTTCCTTGTGCATCGACTAGTGGATTTTCGTGCCGTTTCGTGCCCTTATTTCCACGTTTTGTGCGTCACTGTAAGTGGGTCAAAATGGGCTTCCAAGATGGGACGAAAATGACCGAGAGTTCCGCCACTATTAAATCTCGAGGTCGTTAATTTCACATCGCGTACCCTTTTGTACGTCTATTTCGACGTTTTGTGCGTCACTGGAAGACGGTCAAAATGGGCCTCGAAGGTGGGACGAAAATGACCCACTGCTCCGCCACTACCGAATTTCGATATCCTTCGTTTTGCATCGACTAGTGGATTTTCGTGCCGTTTCGTGCCCTTATTTCCACGTTTAGTGCGTCACCGGAAGGGGGTTAAAATGAGTCCCCAAGGTGGTACGAAAACGATCAAGAGTTCCGCCACTATTAAATCTCGAGGTCGTTAATTTCACATCACGTACCCTTTTGTACGTCTATTTCGACGTTTTGTGCGTCGCTGGAAGACGGTCAAAATGGACCTCAAAGGTGGGACGAAAATGACCCACTGCTCCGCCACTACCGAATTTCGAGGTTCTTCCTTTCGCATCAATTAGTGAACGTTTCGTGCCGTTTCGTGCCCTTATTTCCACGTTTAGTGCGTCACCGGAAGTGGGTCAAAATGGGCTTCCAAGATGGAACGAAAATGACCGAGAGTTCCGCCACTATTAAATCTCGAGGTCGTTAATTTCACATCGCGTACCCTTTTGTACGTCTATTTCGACGTTTTGTGCATCACTGGAAGACGGTCAAAATGGGCCTCGAAGGTGGGACGAAAATGACCCACTGCTCCGCCACTACCGAATTTCGATATCCTTCCTTTCGCATCGACTACTGAATTTTCGTGCTGTTTCGTGCCCCCATTTCCACGTTTCGTGCGTCACCAGAAATGGGTCAAAATGGGCTTCCAAGGTAGGACGAAAATGACACACTGTTCCGCCACTATCGAATTTCGAGGTCGTTAATTTTACATCGCGTACCCTTTTGTGCGCCTATTTCGACGTTTTGTACGTCACTGGAAGATGATCAAAATGGGCCTCGAAGGTGGGATGAAAATGACCAAGAGTTTCACCACTACTGAATTTCGATATCCTTCCTTTTGCATCGACTAGTGGATTTTCGTGCCGTTTCGTGCCCTTATTTCCACGTTTTGTGCGTCACCGTAAGTGGGTCAAAATGGGCTTCCAAGATGGGACGAAAATGACCAAGAGTTCCGCTACTATGGAATTTCGAGGTCGTTAATTTCACATTGCATACCCTTTTGTGCGCGTATTTCGACGTTTTGTGCGTCACTGGAAGACGGTCAAAATGGGCCTCGAAGGTGGGACGAAAATGACCCACTGCTCCGCTACTATACCTACCGAATTTCGTGGTCCTTCCTTTCGCGTCGAGTAGTGAATGTTTCGTGCTCTTATTTTCACGTTTTGCGCGTCACCAGAAGTGTGTGAAAATGGACGTCCAAAGTGTGACCAAAATGACCCATTGTTCCGACACTATCGAATTTCTAGGTCGTTTCTTTCGCATCGTTTAGTGATTATTTTTTTAAAAGTTTTCTGTGCCTACTTCCTCGTCTTGTGCGTCACCGGAAGTGAGTTAAACGGGCTTTTAAAGTGGGAGTTAAATGGCTCACTATTCCGCCACTATCGAATTTCGGGGTTGGTTCTTTCGCATCGTTTAGTGTGTATTTTGTACCGTTCTGTTCGCCTACTTCCACGTTTTGAGCATCACCAGAAATGCGTCAAAATGGTCCATCAATGTGTGAGAAAATAGAGCCATTGTTCCGCCACTATCGAATTTGGGGGGTCGTTTCTTTCGCATCGTATAGTGCCTGCTTTGTACCGTTTTGTGCTCCTATTTCCACTTTAGTGCTTCTATTTCCACTTTAGTGCGACAACAAAAATGGGTCAAAATGGCCTACAAGTATAGCGGAATAACTTAATGCTGTTCCGTCACCATCAAATGAGGTCGTTTCCTTCACACTTTTTATACATGATTTGTGTCGCTTTGTGCATCAGTGGAAGAGGGTCAAAATGGACCTTGAAAGTTGAATGAATATGTCTTTCTCTGCCATATTTGTAGGTCACCTTTGACCCACTTTCGTTGGCCTACAAAACGTGAAAGTATGCGCAGAAACGGTATAAATATGCACTAAACAATGCGAAAAAAGCGACCTTGAAATTCGATACTGGTGGGAGAGTGGATCAGTTTTCTTCCCACATTGAATGCCCATTTTGACCCACTACCATTGATTCACAAAACGTGGAAATAGACTTACAAAACTGTAGAAAACACGCACAAGACGATGTGAAGGAAACGACCTCGAAATCGTTCCTGACGGAACAGCATTAACTTGTTCCGCCATATTTGTAGGATAACGTTGACCCATTTCCGGTGACGCAGAAAACGAGGAAATAGGCGCACAAAACGACACAAAAATGGAAATTTAGCTTAATTACATGGAAATTTTAAGTTTGTAAGCTTAATTATATGGAAAATTTTATAAATTTTCCTTTAAGTTGGTCTACTTTACGTTGATTTGGGACTTTTAAATTGTATTCATTTTTCCACTGAAAAATATGTATAATTCAACAAGTTGATTTGATTTTGAGTTGCTTTTGGGGTTTAACGTCCCGGTCAGCAGCGAGGCTATATGAGACATGGACCTACTGATTAACGTGGAATCCGAACCACATGAGCTCCCGCAGGGAATCGAACCCGGGTTTCCCACGCCAAAGGCGCGTACGCTAACCGCTTAGGCACGGAGGAGCTCTATGATTCAACAAGGAAATATTTATTAGTTATAATTATAATAATTATCTATATAATTGAATTCATTGTAATTTGGTCCATAACAAACACTTTACCATTTCGTACTAGCTGTTATACCCGTTCTTCGCACGGATCAGATAAAATATCAATGTAAACAAACTGAACAACGGGAGAACAATTAAGAAACATTTCTAACATTGGATATATTTTGTGTGAATATACAGGGTGGTTCAGTAATGTTGGACAGCCCTGAATAAATCGGAAACCAGAAGAGATATTAGCAAGAGTGTGGTGGATCCAGATACTTCTGGAAGGGGGACGTCTTTTGAGGTACCACACAATGTTACCAGGTCAACAGTGTTGCCAGCTCAGTACAAAGTTGTATTTTTTTAAATGGAACATATAGAAGTTTATGCCATCAAAAGAATTAGTACAGAATGTGAATACCAACAAGCGAAAGCGCATCTGTCAGTGTTGCCAAATAAGGAAGTTATAAAGCTTCAAAGAACAAGAAATTAAAGTGTCCGTAGGGCAAAACTAGCAAAAAGGCAAGAAAAATAATACTACGGAATGAAAAGGAGTAACAGAAAGAGTAAACCAAAGAACGCACAGCATCCAGTGAGTAACAGGGTTGCCAAAGCAAAGGGGGAAAAAATTGAAAATTTTGCAGTTGCTATAGGAGGAAAAGTGCCCATATGACATAATGCTGGAAACACCATAGAAAGTCTATGTAAGAGTCAGGAATCCTAATCGCGTTTGTTCGAAAGCGATATCTCTAACCGTTTTCGAGATACACCAAAGGTGTGCGGGGTTTGCAACACTGCATAATTGATTTGACGATTAGACCCGTGTAGTTCTTACATTTTGTTGGGCGTATCATTTTCATTACTCGTTCCTGTAGTTTGGAGGGCGAGGGAATTATTATGCAGTGTTGCAAACTCCGCACAGCTTTGGTGTATCTCGGAAACGGTTAGAGATATTGCTTTCGAACAAACGCGATTAGGATTCCTGAATCTTACATAGACTTTCTATGGTGTTTCCAGCATTATGTCATATGGGCACTTTTCCTCCTATAGCAACTGCAAAATTTTCAATTTTTCCCCCTTTGCTTTGGCAACCCTGTTACTCACTGGATGCTGTGCGTTCTTTGGTTTACTCTTTCTGTTACTCCTTTTCATTCCGTAGTATTATTTTTCTTGCCTTTTTGCTAGTTTTGCTCTACGGACACTTTAATTTCTTGATCTTTGAAGCTTTATAACTTCCTTATTTGGCAACACTGACAGATGCGCTTTCGCTTGTTGGTATTCACATTCTGTACTAATTCTTTTGATGGCATAAACTTCTATATGTTCCATTTAAAAAAATACAACTTTGTACTGAGCTGGCAACACTGTTGACCTGGTAACATTGTGTGGTACCTCAAAGGATGTCCCCCTTCCACAAGTATCTGGATCCACCAAATTCTTCCTAATATCTCTTCTGGTTTCCGATTTATTCAGGGCTGTCCAACATTACTGAACCACCCTGTATATCCAACAACGTACATGTGCTTTCATTGGGAAGGCCGATGGGGCTGAATTTTAACGTAAACACTATCGGGGGTGTCACTATACGTCTGAGCAACCCCGATAAATATGGATTCGACACAAATTCTACTACTTTTACATGTCCCGGTGAACACCCCCTCAGACCCCCTTGGTTCGTATTGTGAAACAATCTCCTCTGGCCCCCACCAACCCCCAACTAATACCACGAAAACTATGAATGTGACACTAACATTTGCCATTTTCTACTACTTTTTATATATGCCGGTAAAAATCCCTATAATCCTCTGGTTCCAATTTTGAAAAAACAATGCCTCTGGTCCGCAGCCGATGGGGGCTGTATTTGGAAGTCAACGCCTGTGGAAGTATCACCATTCATCTCAGCGACAGCTAAAACTATGGATTTGAAACTAATATCGGTCACTTTCCATTAGTTTTACATGTCTCGCAATTCCCTACCCCCGGTGACTCCCGGCCCGCATACAATGCTGGCTAAATTTGAAAATCATCGCTAATGAAAGTATCACCATTAATCTCAGCCACCGCGAAAACTACGGAATTGACATCGGTCATTGTGGATTATTTTTACATGTCTCTTGATCCCCTTCATAATGCCCCCGTTTCTTATCTGCTGGGGGCTAAATGTGAAAGTAAACGCGATCTTGAGTTTCACCAATGAGCTCAGCTACCCCGAAAACTATGAATTTGACATTAATATCGGTCATTTTCGATTATTTTTTTACATGTCTCGGAATTCCCCCCCTCTGGTGACCCAAGGCCCGCATACAACGGTGGATGAATTTGAAAGTCATCGCTAATGGTAGTGTCACCATTGATATCAGCAACCGCGAAAACTATGGATTTGACACTAATATCGGTCATTTTGGATTACTTTTACGTTTCGGTATCCCCCCCCCCCATTGACCCACGGCCCGTAGCAGAATACGGTGAATTTGGAAGTTAATGCGATCGGAGTTTCACCATTGATCTCAGCGACCGCGAAAACTATGAAATCGACACTGATATCGGCCATTTTCTACTACTTTTACATGTCCCGGTAAACGCCCCCCTGAGACCCCCTGGTTCGAATTTTTTCGAAAAAGCTTTGCCTTGGTGTGAAACCTGGACCAAGGTATCTTTGACCAAAATTTGGTAACTCTCGGTCGACTTGTCTGGTCCCCAGGCCGGTCCCGGTAAACGTCTCCTGGAGACCCCATAGTAAGGAATTAAAAAAAAAAACTCTTCGTCTTGGTCTGGGGCCTAGACCAAGCTACCCGTGACCAAATTTTGAAAAGTTTCGGTCCACTCGTCTCGTCCACAGGCCGCACAAAGATAGACACACAGCCACACGAACAAACTATTTTATTTATATTAGAAAGGTCAGATCCGCTGTTATTGTATTAGTGCGATGCTTGAGCGATTGATCGTAGAAATTCAAACTCCGATGAGTGATAATTTTATAGGCTTGTTTTATTACAAGTTTAAACTCTTTAGTCAGTAGAGAAG
Source organism: Thermobia domestica (assembly GCF_964235325.1). Taxonomy (NCBI): domain Eukaryota; kingdom Metazoa; phylum Arthropoda; class Insecta; order Zygentoma; family Lepismatidae; genus Thermobia; species Thermobia domestica. Next base: position 253,021,257 of record NC_137454.1, read on the forward strand.
AGGGCGTGAATCATGGGTCAGAGTTGATGACAATGGGTTTTGGCGGGTCTGTGGGTCACAGTGGGTAAGAGTGATTTATGGTGGGTGGTGGGTCAGAGTGGGTCACGGTGGGTCGTGGGTCACGACGGGTGGTGAGTCAATTGGTCGTGGCTAAAGTTTTCATTGCCCCACGCCCTCTCTGAACTACAGTGTTGAAAATTAATCAGTGAAAATCAATTGCAATTGATCAATCAATTGAAAGTAATTGCTGTGGAAATCAATTGCAATTGAATCAATTGCCAATTAATTTCAATTGCAATTGAATTACAGAATTCAATTGCAATTACTTTCCACTGCAATTACTTTCAATCAATTGATCAATTGCAATTGATTCTCCTTTTTTAATGGCCAACTGCAATTAACAATTAACCATTACTTATTTCAATTGTTAATTGCAATTAACAATTAAATTTACAGATTAATTGTTAATTGTTAATTCAATTGAAATTTGCCCAACACTGCTAGAAGGCAATATATTTGCAGAGTGAAAAGTTTAAAACTTGAATAATATTTTAATTTTTTCCGTATTAAAAAGTTAAAAATCAAGAGCAAATATACTATTTCATGAACAATCCTCTTTTACTGTTCTAATATGCATAATAATAGCGTAAGAAATCTAAAAATAATTCAGAACACGTTTCACATTTGTTATTTTTTGTTACGTAGTTCTAGCTGTAGCATGTAGTGAGTGGTATTTAAATGTAATAAATTCACTAATTAAGCATATTCGAATTAAGTTTTATTTTTAAGTTAGGGATGAAGGGGCGGAGAAATATGTAGTTATTGGGGCGCCGAGAGCAAAAGTGCGTAGAGGCGCCGAGCTTTTAAATGCAACACTGGTCGCTAAATTAATTGGTAGAAATTTTAATGTCATTTAAGACCAAATTTAGTCCTAACGGTGGCAGTATCCGTTTGCTCTCCTAGGAGAAATGAAAGGGGCTGACATCAAAGACCGACATTAGTGTCGAATCCATAATTTTCGAGGTGGATTAGATAAAGAGTGGCACTCCAGGTGCTTAATGATATAGAAAATTAGTTTTTCTTTCTTTTTTTTTTTTTTTACGTTGGTCTACTTTTCCTTGATTTGAGACTTTCAAATTTCATCCTATTTTCTACTGAAATGTGTCTGTAAGGCAACAAAGAAATAATTATATATGATAAATTTAAATTCATTTTAATTCGGAAGTTGAGAAACACTTTGCCATTATATATCGTAAAGGTCAGATCCACCAGCATAGTAACAGAGAGGTGCTTGAGCCATTGACGGTAGAAATTCAAACTCCGGTAAGTGATAATTTCACAGTCTTGTTTTATTACAAGTGTAGCCTCTTTAGTCAACGGAGAAGAGGACGTGGATCATGGGTCAGAGTTGATGTCGATGGGTCGGAGTTGGTCGCAATGGTTCAGAGTGGTTCATAGTTGGTGGTGGGTCAGAGTAGATCACGATGGATGATGGGTCAGAGTGGGCCAATGGGTCATTTGGGTGGTGGGTGATACTGGATCATGGTGGGTCGTGAATCAAATTTTCATTGACCCACACCATATCTGGTTAAAATTGTACTAAAGATAAGAGGCACCGAAGATGCATGTCGGCTATTATGCTCAAAGTTTGCACATAGATAGTACCCCACCAGAAAGCAATAAATCTGAAACGGTTCACGGTATCACCTCCTAGAACTCGAGATGTAGGGGTTTGTCTGATTGGCTAAATTAAGACGTCAATGATTTATCCATCAACAAGCAAGCTTTTTATGATCGTTTCCGTAGGGAAATCAGAAGAACACGTGCCTAGTAATAGTAATATTGATAGTTCGCGTCCACTCCGGGGTATTTGTTTTGTGTTTTTTTGACTCACCTAAATATAAACAAATCACACATATAGGCATTTTAACATATTTTGGGAGAGTAATTTTGTGGTTCGTTGTCGTTTCATCGCGTCTCTGCCGCTGGTAGTAAAGTTTTCAAAATGGAACTGGGGCCACCGCGGATTGTCGCTGCGGGGCCACCAATTTTTGGCGAGAGGTCAATAGTTGACCATCTGTAGTCCACCGACGCTTACAGCTTAGGGTAATGAACGATGTCTTTGCCTTGTAGACGTCATAACTACCGACGTCGGCAGTCAACTAGCTTTTAGTATTCCTTTACTAACCATCTATCGTTCATGTTTATACACGGTGTTGTACTAATAATAATAATAATAATAATAATAATAATAATAATAATAATAATAATAATAATAATAATAATAATAATTATTATTATTATTATTATTATTATTATTATTATTATTATTATTATTATTATTATTTGTAGTAATAGTAGTATAATTGATAATAGAATAATTATATTGTCTATGTATTGTCTAGGTAGGACTACACACAGGATTTGGCTCGTTTTAGTTTGACTCGACTCTAATCCGAGTCGAGTTGGAGGATATTTTTCGCGCCGAGTCCTAGAGAAGACCTCAAAGATGTCTATTTCGAGTCGAGTCGAGTTTCAAAGAAAACTCGCTCGTGCCCATCCCTACTAATGAGAGCTTAATCGGAGTTAAGCGAAATCGAAAGTCATACTATTTATCTAAGCGACCCCGAAAACTATGAATTCGACACTAATACCGATCATTTTCTAGCAATCTTTTATATGTATCCCCCTCCCATTCACCATAGGTAACCCGACAGCACTCTTTTTCAGACTATAAGAAATTTGGTTAAAATTACTCTAGGCCAGTGGTTCTCAATCTAATTCCTATCACGATCCCCTTTTATCACATCCTCTTGCCAGCGACCCTTTTATAATTTGTGTTTTATAATAAGCTTGTGTGGGATTTTTAACATACCTATTTCTATAATAGTATTTATAGAATCCATTTCTTGTTTATAGTGAACAGTGCATTGGCATGGAAAATCAGCGCTCGGGGCGAGAGTATACGACGATGTCTCCGTACATATGAGTGAGGTCGACAGACTAGCTGCGAAGCGCCACCATGGTTGGCACGAAGCTCAATAAAATTTTCAAAAGTAAACTCTGCCTTTTCTAGATTTTGAGCACATTTTATTACGTTTTTCCTTCTATTCTATACATGTGCACATGCACTTTCCTATAGGGATGCACGCGAGACGCGAGAAGTCTCGTCTCGTCTCGCATTTGCGATACGAGACACGAGAGTGAAAATTTTAAGCGAGACGCGAGACGAGACTAAACCATGCGAGACGAGACGCTAGACGAGACTCGGTTAAGTCTCGCACGAGAAGTCTCGCGAGACTTCTCGCAGTCTCGCAACATTTATGAATTACATTTAATTGTATATTTAGTAATTTTACATTTATTGAGTTTTCTAAGTTGAGCGTTAATGCCTCCAGGAACAAAAACGTGATTGGGGCAATAGACATTTTATGAGATTTATTATTAATCAAGGTTAATTTTCAGAATTAAAGCCTTGTTTAGTTTCTAAACATCATTAAAAAAAGAAAAGCTTTGTAGATTGGAAATTTATTACAGCATCGATTTAGGACTTTATTTTGCGACACAAACACACACACGCGGGCGCGCACGAATACATGAACTTCTATTTTTGGTCTGAAAAGCGAATAAGACTCCCTATTGCTGCGAAATATGATATTTCTGTTGTTTCTGTCTTTTTCACATTACTACTAGCGATTAATGTTGGGGAATGGCGGGGAAATCCCCTCTCGTCAAAGTTTATCCCCGGCCCGGCTCGCAGAAATAACATGATATTTTTTACATGGAATAAGTATTTTCTTTCTATATATTTATCAAAAACATCCCCCTCTAGTTCGGAAGTTTAATTCAAATACTGGTTTGGCAGGATGTCCCTATATACTAGGTTTCGTGGGAGATGGTAGGAATGGCCCTATATCTGTCAGTAATTTTATTTTCTAGATCTGGCAGTATAAGTTGAAAGCGAAAGTTGATAAAATGCGATAATCCAACATTGTTACAAGCCCGAACGAACCAAAAGAATTGGGTCGTATTGTGTTGTGAGGAGTTCTTCTGTTGTGTACAAGCGCTTTTGGTGGTATAAAAATATCTTTATACTGGAAAATCACCCTTCAAGGAAACGACCAAAACGTGTAAATGTTGATAGTGGCGACGATATTTTAGAAGAGGCAAATATTGCTGGAGACCTCTAAGCTGGAAAACAATGTTGGATTCAGCAACAATTTATGCCGGTTTTGCTGTAAATTATGCTATTAATTTGACGAAAATTAATGGTCCAGCGATCAAATTCGCTGGTATATGGTATGGTATATGGTATGTGTTTTTATACGTGTAAAGTCAGTATAACAATTCATTCTTTATACAGCTTTTCGTATGTATTAATATTCCTTTATAAAAACTGTTTTTAATATTATTATTACGGCGCACCATTTTCAGATTTCTTTCGCGAGTCGTTGACCAAGTCGTTCCCCACAATAGGCGTGTCGTGCAATTAACCAACCACGCATCAGGTACTAGCTTTTACCTATTGCTTCCTGCTCACAGCTCAGAATATTGGTAACTATGGATAGACGTACAGCAGTAATTACTTTATGGGAGTTGGAAGGCTATTCTGCAACTGCAGCTAGCAGGCGAGTAGGTGTCCCGGCCTCTACAGGAAAGCGATGGATTCGGAAATATGGTCACCGAAGCCGAAGATGCGAGATTAGTAAACGAAGCCCGGCTAGACCCACTAAGGACGTCTAGACAGCTAAGGGAAGCTTCTCTTTTTCCTGGTAGTAAGCATACAGCTCTGCGAAGGATTCGTCATGCCGGGTTACGTGGCTGTGTTGCTGCCGTGAAGGAAAAACTCTCAGACGACCACAAAATTTGCCGTCTCGCGTTTGCACAGGCGAATGTGGGTCGCAATTGGGAAAACGTGGTTTTCTCAGATGATTCCATATTCACAACATTAAATGAGGGACGCCGTTTTGTGTATCGCCCGAGAGGCACCCGATATGACCCTGGATGTGTTGCTGCTTGAAATCGCAGTGGCCATGTATCTATTTCATGTTGGGGTTGGATTTTCAGGCGCGGAGCAGAACAGCTTCACAGAATTGAAGGACACCTGGACAGTGCTCAGTACTTAGATATTATGAGTAATATCATGGTGCCATCTGTACGAGTATTTCAGCCTGATGGTGTAATTCAGTTCCAGCAAGACCAGTCGCCAATACATACTTCCCGTGTGGTTTAGGAATGGTTCGCAGGGCAGCCTGAGATTGATTTAATTGACTGGCCGCCTCGTGGAGCAGACCTCAATCTCATGGAAAATATGTGGGCAGAAGTGAAGAGTACTCTAAGGGGTAGTTGGCCTGAGGCAGATCCACCAGAACCCAAGATGACCTGTGGCATCTTTTTTCCGAAGCATAGCTGGAGGTAGGGGAAGGAGATAAATTTGTCACCCATTTAATAGATTCCATGCCCAGAAGAATAGGGCGTGTAATAAATTCAGAAAGGTGAATTTTTTTAATTCTAGTGTTTGTTTTAAATTGATAACATAGATGTAATATTTTATGTAAGACTCCTGTAATTGGGATTCTCTTGTTGGAGTCAGCGGATTTAAATAAATAAAATAAGTATTGGACACAATGTCCCCGCCTTAACTCCCGAAAACAGTCCTTTTCAGGGCTACCTAAACGCTTCTGAAAATATTTCTAGAAGTAAACCACTCCTTGAATCCGATTTCTGTGCAATTCTACTAACAAAAAAAAAAAGATAATTCTCTGCAGGCTTTGAACTCAAGACGACCTCATTAACAAGCCCGTACGTAGAGTGAGCTAACATGAACACGCAAATCCAACCTGAAGAAACACGACTTTCAATTTCCGGTATTCCATTACACTGATGGTCATATACTTTGCAAATGTTGTATTCAACTTGGGATATTCCGCAACACATAAACAAAGCGAAAGAGAGAGAGAGAGAGAGAGAGAGAGAGAGAGAGAGAGAGAGAGAGAGAGAGAAATGAATATACAAAAGCATATTCAACGTATTCGAATGAGACTCTAAGTAACGATATTCCGTTCTAAAGAGAATTTGTGTTTCTTCCCGTGACGTTAAGGGGATCGGGAAAAGTTATGTGTCTTGAAGCAGGATCCGACTTTGGATACTCTGTTTACACACTTTCTATATTCGTAGGAATATACTGTATTTCACGAATGTAAATGACATGCTGTATTGAGAATATTGAGAAGTTACATCTGTATGACAAATAGCTGCAAATAAATACACTACATAATTTATTTATTGCTATTAAACGATTTTCCTAACTTGCATTTAACATTCTCATATATAATAACGACCTACTGTGAAAATTATCTCAGATTTTATATTTTAAACATAATAATTACTACATTCTGCAATGATTATGTTATATATATACAACTGATATATTTTAATGTAATTATTTTATATAATTTTTCATGCATTGCGGAAAATATAATTTTAAAAAAAGGCATTAACCCAGAGAAGATTCGAACTCATAACCTTATGATTTAAGGTCCGACAACTTACCAGTGAGCTAACACAAGGACTTCTGCTAACACCCACTAGAAACGCTGTTCCGCATATCTAAATGTTCCATTACGTATGGAGAGCTAAATGACAAACAAGCATGTGGTGACATTAATACAAAGTTTCGAAATATTGTGTCATTAAGTATTTCAATCAATGTTGCTTTTTTCAACACTTGATAACAAGTCTTATTATATTTAAAAGAAGAAAAACACATCTGCAAACTTTTTCCCGATTACAAAGGCTGGCTTAGAGGTTCGAACCTGGTTTACTATTTCCCGAAGATACCCGAAGTTGGACTTTGAAAATTTTTGCCTCAAAACACCAATAAAGAATGCGCTCAACCTTTTTGAGACAAGGTGTACCTTATATGTGATAGTTTCCCTTAGTACTTTAATAGTTTTAGGTCTATCCTGGTACTGTTCAACGAATACTGTTGAGCCACTTTTCAGGGAATAGTGTTTCACATGTTTTCCATATGAGTTTTCACCGGCACGAAACACGTGTTTAACCAAAAAGCACTTTTTTTTTTCCATCGTTAGCATTGTAACGCATACTTGTATTACTCAATACTCAACAGAACTCTGATCTACCTTTGATCATAACACCTGGTCACAATGTAACACGAACTGCCTTTATTGTGCATGTGCAGTATGTGTTTCTATTAAGTTGAAAGTTAAAGTCTAACTTAGTTCGTGTCTGTGTTGAACATTTACATAACACAACATACCCACACTAAAGGAGCAAAGTAAATGTTTCAATTGTTTTCTTACAATAATGTACCTACATTAATTGCAGAGCGACATTTTGAACCACTTGTTAACGTGTAACGTGTAGAATAGTTTTAAATCACTACTCACGAAATGGGTTTTGTGCAAGTACTAAAGAACTAGGATAGAATGGAAATATTTAATTACCTAATTCCAAACTCATCATGGCAAAGGTAGAAGCTATAGGTATAGAAAATATGAGCACAAATCTACACATGGCACTTGAATTCGAAGTTAAAATGATCTCAAAAACTGATGAAGGTGCTTTTAACTTTTTGGATCATAATTTTACTTATCGCAATTATAATCAGTTCTGTGATGCTTTTCGTAGTGTTTTTCTGTATAGATTAAAATTAAAGTCTTATAATTAGAATATTTTATTTACAAGTCCTGTAGCTTGTGGCAGAAAACGGATCTCGATTGATCTTAATCTTCTATACAGGGTAGCACCGTATTCATAGGTAGAGGTTCTACTAATTCCCCTACATTTTTTTTATTACATCAGTTCTTTTTTTATTCTTTTCCATTTATTATCTGTCCCCTTTATCTTTGTTTACTATTGCTGTTAAAATTCGAACAATCTCATTCATTATTTGAATAAATAAATATTATAATAATTTTAATGACAGCATTGTTCACTGCATGGTGTGACCTATATTCAAACTATCATGCACTCCAGAAGTAAGTATTGTATTCTAGTTCTAGACTTACGCTTGTTTTAAAAAATGTTGTTGATATGAAAGAAAAGTAAATAATGTAAACTTTTCAAATGCCATTAATAAAATAATGCTTTACAATGATTTAAATATTTATATATTGAACCGTATTATGTAAAACAAAGAAAATATATTAAATAGTAAAGTGTGGAGTACACGGAGTTAAAATAGTTGCATTATGTACAGTGTGATAAACAGTGATGATAATGATAAACAGTGTGAGCAGTTTTAATTTAATTAAATAATTTTGATTATTAATGGAGAATTTATGCTGCAACTATACCGTTTACTTCTATGATTCCAGAATTATATAATGGCAAAGGTGGAGAACTTGAGACAAGAGATGCCGGGAATAGTGAATGAATTGAAAAAGGAGACCGCCATGGCAATGAAAATGTTTGGGTGGACTGAAAAGGAAGCTAAGTTTATGTATAGGCGTTCGGTAAGTAAATTACATACAAGTGGAATACACAAAGCCCTAAAACATTGTTCTTTATAAATATATATATATATATTCATTTTCTGCCGTAGACTGACCTATAACTGAATCAATCATTTCGAAAAGACCATATATCCACCAAAGTAAATTGTTAAGGAGAAAGAAAAAGCTTTTGATTGCAAACTCGACGCTACATGGCATCGATGATATTGAGGCAATAGTATAGGATATGTAAACATAATGTGACCACACAATTAGGCTTTCACAGGGGATGTGCGTTTCTTCGCGTACGTCTCGAATTTGCACTAAAGTGAAAATGTAGTGGGGATGGACATATGGCCTTTTCGCAATGACTGATTCAAGTGCTATTTAAACTGTTATTTATTAAATTGTTATTATACCCAATGAATTGATTTAAAACATTAACTGTACATAACTCAGAAACCAGAAGTCTACAAATCATAATATTCACAGGTTTATATAATAAGTGAAGGTCTCTCACCCCCGCTTGAATTCGGTATTTGTGTTTTGTTCAAATCTTACTAAACAATTTGATGGCCGATAATTCGGAAACTAAATGTCTGCTCAACATAATATTTCGCATGCTTATATAGCAGGTCTGGGCCCACCGTCATGCCCACCATGCTAAGTTTGATCCAAATCGGATGAGTTTTCGGCCATGTTTTTGTTTTCGAAAATGTGACTCAAACTTTGACCGCTCAATACTCGGGAACTGAAAGATTGCACATCATAATATTTCATACTCTTATATAGCAGGTCAAGACCTGCCACTATACTAAGTTTGATCCCGATTGGATAAGTTTTTTTTTTTTTTTTTTTTTTTTTTTGAAAGGTGACTCAAAATTTGACGCCTATAACTCAGGTAATTTGACGCCTATAACTCAGGTAACGAAAGCCTGGATGACATAATATTTCATTTGCTCATATAATAGATCAATCTCTACCACTATCAAATGAAAAACAAAAAAGTAAAGATTAGCCAGTGACGTGCAGTCCACCCAAGCAAACCAAGTAAAATTAAATCATTTTTACTTCTTATTTTTAAACTTATAAAAATTACGGTTTTAAATCCATGCTTAAACTTCCTGTTTGTTTAATAATTAAACCCTGAAAAAGTTCTAAATCAGCTTTGTATCAATCGATCGGCTAAAATGCACAACCTATTCCCAAAAGGATGACCGCATTGATTTTGTGAGCTGAAAATTGTATAGGTCCAGCTTCGGGTATCTTCGGAAACAGTAAGCCAAAAGTAAAGGTTGGTATGAGCCCCCATGAGTAGGCAAACCTTCACAATAAAATAATAATAATAATAATAATAATAATAATAATAATAATAATAATAATAATAATAATAATAATAATAATAATAATAATAATAATAATGATAATAAAACATGTTGAAATGTGATTAAGTGTAGAAAAAGAGTAACATTCATTAAAATACGTAATGATAGAGTATTTCGAAACTATGTATACGTGTGAGCACATGCTGGTTTTGTTACCTCCATTTTCATACGTAAAAAAACATATCCAGTGAAAGCAAAGGCAGCAAACATAGTTCTCTTACCCATAGTAGAGTGAACAAGACTTAGGGAAAAAGAAAAGAAAAAGAATTTCCAATGTTTATGAATGTCATTGACTAGGAAATTCAGTCATGTTTCTTTAGAAAGAGATTAGCAGGAATGTGTTCATATTAGTTCAGTGATAGAACGCGCGACTGCTAATCGTAAGGTCGTGGGTTCGATTCCGTTTCCGACAAACTTTTTGGTATGTAGTGATATATTCCTCAAAGCATCAATAATTATATGAAATAATTACATTAAAGCAGATCAGTTGTATGTGTATTTATACAATAATTTCAGAACATCCATAAGTAATTATTATGTTTAAAATATAACATCTGAGATGTGGTGGATGTTGTACGTTTATATTTCCTGTGTAACTTGGTGAAATAATGAGGATTCCTATACATAGATAGATAGATAGATATAGATATAGATATATACTACAATAATTGTATTATAGCGCTTGTCCTTAATTATGAAATACACTAAAAACGCAGAATTTTTATATATGTAAACAAAATATAAATATATAAGCTGATAATGCAATACACTACTACTAAATTGAAGTAGTCTTTCTTTTTCTTTTTTCTCATATTTCACAGTAGCCTTGTATAGCAGTTATAATTCATTAATGAAAATTTACCATTCAGGATTTTGAACAATTGAGACCAACAATGCTAAATTAAACTGTTTTCCTAATCGTTTCCATACCAACTGAAGATATTAAACTTAAAAATGACTGTTGTACAACGTGCTTATTTTGTGAATGATACAGCTAGATATACCAATGATGAACAGTGTTCGGGAATCTACTGATGGTGACAATATCATTTACACTTATGTAAATTGTAAACGGTATGTAAATCAAATTATTCTAATTCAGTTATAGTGTATAAATAAAATACTATTCAGACATAGTATTCAAATCACTATCACAGGTAGTTTTAGCTAGTTGCCATTAATTGTACAACATTCTTTCAGAATTTGAAATACCGAAAAAGCTAATTAGATTAATTAAGATATGTTTCAATGAATCCCACAGTTAAGTCCGGGTAGGAAAATTTTTGTCCACGAGCTTTCACGTCGAGAATGGCCTGAAAGAAGGAGATGCGTGTCGCTATTATTATTCAACTTTATTCTGGAATACGCTATAAGGAAAATCAAAGATAGCAACCACGGCCTAGAGTTGAATGGGGTTCACCAGGTTATGGCGTATGCTGATGATGTAAATTTAATAGGAGAACAATAGAAAGAAATGCAGAGGTCTTACTGCATTTACTTGCAGTAAATGCTTGCAGGGACATTGGTTTAGAAGTAAATGCAGAGAAAACTAAATACATGGAAGTGCGTCGGGATCGTAATACGACAAATTGTGGATGCGTTAGAATATCTAGTAGTACTTTTGATAAAGTAGATACTTTCAAATATCTAGGATCAATATTAACAGACGAAAACCATATTCACGAAGAAATTAAATGTCGATTGAAAGTATGGAATTCGTGTTATTATTCAGTTCAAAATCTCTTGTCGCGAATTCTGTCGAGGAATATGAAGTTTAAAACGATAATCATGCCTGTTGTTCTTTATGGTTGCGAAACATGGTCGCTTACTCGGAAGGAAGAACATAGATTGAAAGTATTTGAGAACAAGATCCTGAGACGAATATTCGGATCCAAGAGAAACGTGAATGGGGAATGGCGGACACTTCATAACGAGGAACTACATAATTTATACGGTTTACCCAACATTGTTAGGGTCATCAAGTCTAGGAGGCTCAGGTGGGCAGGTCATGTAGCTAGAATGGTAGAAAGTAGGAATGCATTCAAAATCTTAACTGGAAGACCAACCGGAAAACGACCATTAGGAAGACCTAGGCGCAAATGGGAGGATAATATTAAGATGAATCTTGTAGAAATAGGAATACAAAGTAGAAACTGGATCCAATTGGCTAAGGATAAAAGTCAGTGGAGAGCTTTTATGAACGCGGCATTGAACCTCTGGGTTCCATAAACCATAGAGTTAGTTAGTTTCCATTAATATCTAAAAAGGCTATAAAAGATAACTTAAGTATTCATATATTAACTAAAAATTTAAAATTACATTTCCTGTATGGTTTTATTGTGAATTGCTTCTGGGAACCTTAATAATTGTCTGAGTTCATTATTGATCTTATCCTCTGAATTCAAAACTTCAACATATTTTCCCCACCTTCTTTATGTCAAAATATATCAGTGTATTTTAATTGTATATAGGGTGTTTCAAAACAACACCGACAACGTTTGAGAGGTGATTCCTGACACCAAGATAATACAAAAAGTGTAGACCAACCTGGGTACACAATGCTTCCTTTCGGAGTTATAGACTACCAAAAACAGGTCCATATCTCTAATACTATGGGACCTACCGTAGTCGGGGTCAAGACTTCACTTAAGAACTAGTATGTGCGCTATCCAAAAATACATGTTACAGAATTCCAAGGTACTCACACAACAACTTTTATAGAGGTAGTTGGTGAGTACTTCAAATTATATGCCCGTAGCCAAACTCCCACTATAAAAATTGTTGTATAAATTGTAGGGTGTAAATTGTACACCCTGTACAACTTACACTCTACTATAAATGCGTTGTAGTGGGAATAAATTGACTTCTATTATACACCATGAAGTTGGGGGAATGGATTGCTTTTGTCGTAGATATGTAGATGTAAACTATGTACTAGTATTTCTATGTACTTTTAATCTAAAAACCAATATCCAATATATCAGACACTTCACTGAAAAAGAAGAGAAAACTAATCGTGAATTTTACTTGCTTTTTGTTAGCTGAAGAAGCAGTATAAAGTTCTAATTGAAAGAGACAACTGTCATCCAATGAAGGCAACTATCCTTTTGTGGGTTCAGTTACCAATGTGGATTTTCTTTTCAGTTGCTTTAAGGAATATGGCATATATGCTACCACGAGTTGATATAGGTAAAGTACTTACACGTTTGAAACTAGTAGCATGTTTCGAAGATATGGTACAAATTATATTGTGGGGATAAACTAGAATTCTCTTGCGGTTAAATTAGTATTGAGCACTGACTGTAGTACAAAGCATTGTTGCTGCCGCTGGAGTCGTTGACTGTACATTCTGTCTTAAAATTTATTTTTACTAAATATTAAATATTTTATGATTTTTAATTCTAAAATTTCACGACACACCGGTTAGAAACCACTGTTTTAAGCTTAGGTTCACGTCCCATATAATGGATTAAAAGTTAAGGTAAACAAATTTTCAAGTTACTACATATGAAATATTGACAGTGAAACGTCAAACAAGAGTAACTCATGGAAATAATTTTTTCTCACACTAGACACTATTATATTAAAGGGAATAGTGCATTATTGAAATTCGACCTTCTGGTTTGAAGGAACTCTTCGAAGACGTTCTCACAGCTGTTAAATTGTGAACCTTTTTCCTGCCACAAAAACGGTCTAAAGATTTTTTTTTTTTTTTTAATGGTATTCACTTGGAGAGAATGCTAGTGAGAGTGGTGGATATGGAAGAAGAGTCTCACTCTGCAAGCTGTTTGTTTTTTCCACTGTTCTTGCCAGATGGGGTTTCCCGTTGTCGTAAAGCAATAATATTTCATTTCTGTTGACCAATCAAGGCTGCTTTACTTGTAATTTTTCATGTAGTTCAGTACTTCTCAGCACTTAAATGATTCAGGTGCCATCATTATGTTCATTGGATGATAGATCGGTTTCTTCATGTGTTTGGAGCCGCATCAATATCTAGCAGGTGACATATTAAGTATTGTTCAGTTTGTTCAGCGAGGTCACGGAAAATCCTTATGCAGCTTCTTGACTTTTTTAAGTTCTTCCAAATGCCAGAAAATTGTGGAGTAAGGTACACATTAAGGTGTCCATCAGGTTTATTCCCACATTTCATTTTTTCTCAAAACGCTGTAGAAATCAAAAGGTAATAATATTAATTTCTGTGCGTAATCTCTCTATAAAGAGTGAATGTGAGTTTCTTATGTTGTCATGCAATAATTATTGAACGAATTAAAATAATATCTGGCATGATTATCAACCTTTGGCTTTCCAAGGACCTTATGATATTGCATTAACAATTTTCGCCATGAAGATGAGAAAGTGGGTGGGTAGGGGTGACATGTAAAAATAACAAATGACCAATATTAGAGTCCAAACCATAGTTTTCGGGATCACTGAAATGAATGGTGACACTCTGGATGTCGTTTAAGATAAAGTTCGGCCCTAACGTTATAGGGGTGAGGAGTGGGCGTGGAAAACGGTAACATTACGGATTTTTGTTATTACATTTTCATTGAAATGCGTATCCTACGGGGGGAAGTGTTCAAATACTTTCCATAAACCATTTCTCGCCGTACGAAGAAGGGATATTTGAACTAGTTTTCCACTAAGTGCAAAAGACTACTCGTAAAATGCTCAGTTTTTAGTGATGGTCGTAATTCTTGGTCAGTTCGTCATACAAGACCATGACACCATAATTAATTTGAAGACATTCTTTGACAATGGGCGAACATACCGATGAAACAAACTATTTCACTAAATAATATTTTCTAGATAGTAAATAATTGCGCAAATAATTTTTTAGTATTATTCTTTCTTTTAACAATATTTTGTAAAACGTGAAGAAGATATGGGCAGGACTGATCTGCATATTTAATGTCAATGCCATATTTCTTACGTTTTTGTAGAGGTAAACTATACCAGTGCTCGTAGTTCATTATTATTGCTGGGTCTTGATGCTTCTCCACGCTGTTCACTTTCATTGGTCATATCAATTGAAATTTTATGCTTTCTTGATGTTCCAGGATGTCTATGCTGCTTTGGAGTCAAGTTTAAAGTCATAAAGAAACAGTAGATATATTTGGCTTAGTCTATGTTGTTTCTATACGATCAAATTACACTGGCACGAAACTGATTCAATATTCACCCTTTATTTTCCGATACATTAGCGTCATCTGGTGGTATGTGGAAATATACAACTCATGTTATTGCGAAATCCGACATTTCATATGCAGCGGTCTGATAAATGCTTAAACTATATATTTAAGATTACTTCTGGATTATTCTAGATTTATGATTTGTTCTTTATACATAATATTTATGTTTCTTAATTTCTAAAGTAGTCTATTTTTAACTGTAACTTAAAGGTGTGTATGTATGTGTGTAAATGACGGTGTATTTCATTAAACTCTTTCTAATTTATCCTTGCATTTTCTATGAACATCATTTATATAAAATAACACTAAATTTTTACGCAACTGAAGAAAGGTAGCATAGAATAAAATAATTAACTTTGAAACCAAGAATATTCCCATAATATCTGTGAAATAGAACTAAATTAATATTGAAAAAAATGCCTGTCGAAATTGTGTTTTGCGTGATCCAAAGTAAATTATTTTGTACTGTGAAATATTTATACTATATTGTTATTTTTACGTATTCTTTGAAATATTAATGTTACCTCAAAAACTTTCTGTTTCAGATGCTCAAATTTTGTACTTACAAATGTCTGTCGGTGGTTTCCTTTGGATTCCTAATCTTACAGAACCAGACGTATCACTTGTGTTGCCTGTGCTCTTGGGCATTGTAAATTTGGCAATTGTAGAGGTGAGTGATGTCATGTTCTAGGAAGAAGTTCGCAGTAATCTTTTATATACATAGAGAGTTGTATTATTTGTAAGGATCTTTTCCTCTAAAATTAAATGAAAGATGGGAAAGAAAGTTCTTGAGTAAACATGAGCTTTAAAAAGATCGATGAAGAAAGAAAAGCAGATACTTCAATAATGAATTTCTGGTAAGGAGATATATCTATCTATCTATCTATCTATATATATATATATATATATATATATATATATATATATATATATATATATATATATATATATATATATATATATACAGTAGTAATTTGTATGGTATATATGGAATATAGAAGCATCAACAAAGCTTATTTGTTATTGTAGTCCTACATTCAGTTGTGCGTAGATAACTTAGGTTGCCCACTGGGAATCAAATCTACAACAACGCGTTCTAATATCTCAAGTATGTAGGTATTGAATCTAGTTTTGATGATAATACTAAAGTAAGGAACTTGTATAACGGTGATTCTACAACAAATTTAAAGTAATATGGTAAACATTTTATTTGCATAAATTTCCGAATATGATTATTAAAAAAGAACATACTGGTGAATTTTATAGATTGAAGAGTCTCGAAGTAGTCATAACCCATTTTCAGTCGATAGTGATATTATCACCATCTATTAACTCAAAAGGAGGGCTATCAGATTGAAATGTAATGAAAGAAAAAATGCTCTTTGTTGTAGTAAGGGTTACCAAACTTTTTTTTGTACGGACATGTATTTTTTTCCTGGAAAATTATTCCAGGCGGAATTTTTTATTTTCCATCCTGGAAAATTCTTCCAGTCGGTTTTTTAACATATAGTACTATGTCCATGTTTTTAAAGAAGAATTTAAAGAACAAGACTATTTATTACAGGTAATCTCGTACATGAGTTTGCGCAAGTGCCAAACAGAACCAGCTGTGTGTTGAAACGACTAATGGTCTTGTAATGTTTAAAGATGCGTACTGCTGATCGCATCATACAACTTGTTTTGTTTTATGTTTCAGTTTCACATGCATTGAGTTCAGATTTACCTGTTGGGGGATAAATCCCACGGCGTAGGGATTTTTCTCATGGGAATGTATTATATAATGAACCATTATCCCCAAAGACAGTTGACTTTTCCTTATCAGTCTCCTTCAAGAAGCAATAGAATTTATCTTACTATCTTTATTCACCATTATTAGAATGAGTCAGAATGATAGATTAACAGGAACAGAACAAATAAATCAGACCTATTGAAGAAAATTAGATCAATTGAAAAGTACCTTTGATTATCAACATGAGTAGCTGGAGCATTAAAGGATAAAGACTAAGGTGGTAATACAAGTATAAATTTATTCCTTAAGCTATTAAGTTTGTAGTCTCCGTCATGTGTCAATACATTTAACGTTTGTATAAATCATTTTTTCAGAGCGTTGAGTTTTAAATACCAATGCTTATAAGGTGTCCTCTTTGTAATTACATAAAATTTAGTAGCCTTGGTTGTATTCCTTTTTCCGTGGGCCCCTCAACTATTGAACAAAATCAAGATGGGTTGACATTCTTGACACTTCATCTAGAATACTTTTGGAATATATCATACTTTCCAAATTACTAAAATGATCAAGGTAAAATTATTTCGACGATCAGTAAGATAACTACTCCTGTTTGCTATATGTTTTATCGAACCTAAGTGGCAAGGTGAAAGTAGAAGTCAGATAGAGATGAGGTTGAACAGGTTTGAGGACAGTTCAGACCATGCATCGAACTGAAATTTGCCTGAGTATTCAATTTCTCAGACAGATGTCTGTATGCTTGCAATGAATGCGTCGTCCCAATATCACCCCCCTCTCCTTTAAATTGTGTCAAACAACATTAGCATGTACGCAAGTGACAGTTAGACTTATGACGTATTTTTAGAAATCCATCGCTTCATTTACTATGCTTCTTTATGAACATAGTATACATTTATTGAACCATAAAATGATTTTGCATTTTTAAACTATTAAATGTAAATTTCTTCTTGCCACAGGAATAACTTCCTGTTACTTTGAGTTGATCTGTCATTATATTCGTAGAGTTACGTGGACTACGTTTTCAACATAGATAATATGAGATTCAACCTGTATAATACTGATGATTTTGGATTATTTTCTCGGAAGGGGGAGGGGAATGATATTTGAATAAACGGGAGTTAAGATACTGGTAGCTTGGGTTGAGTACGATTGGAGAAAGGTCTGGAGAGGGAAAATTTTGCGCAAGGGCCACATACTATAATCATTACTGGTATAATGGGATCCGAAGAATATGCTCTAATTAAAATAATAATAATAATGGAACGAGCATAATTACATTTCGTGTTTAAATACAAAAGAACTTTTTGGGTTGAATCTGCTTCTTCAATGTTGAATAGAAAAATCATTCAGAATATTCGTTTGTACACCATTCATTCTGTATTTCATTTTTATTCCTTTCGTTTCTAAAAAGGAAAAAGGAAGTACAATCAATTGAAGTCATATATTCCATTTTCTTCATTTTGTTTCTTTGTAGTTTTACTCATGTTTTCTTTAATTTTATTGGGTTACATATTATTAAACGATTCATCATTATTGTTGTTGTGTTAGATTATGACCACAAGTAGAGAGTTAAAAAATAAGAATGATATTTTAAAATGAATGATTTATGTGTACTTTTACTTTATTAGTTGCCTTTCTGATTAGAATACATGTTCCACAGATTCAAGCCATGTGTAAAATGCAACAACCGAGCAAACTGCAGAGATACGCCACCAACTTCTTTCGCGGCCTAACCATTGTCATGATACCAATTGCTGCCAATGTTCCTTCTGTAAGTGTTTTTCCTCAGTTTTCAAAATGTACATTTATAATTTAACTATTACTGTTGTAAATGTCAATTTTCGTTGCCAAGATAGATATTTTGGTTTTCATTGCAGAATCTTCAGTAGATTATCTTTCAACAGACATCTCTCTGAGTAGAAACTTTGTTATTTGGGTGGGCTAGCATATCATTGTGTCGGTTACAGAAGCTATATGCGTTAAAGAGATGTATTGTTGTTTATATTCCAGATTTAGTCAGAATTTCATTCAGTGCAATTTGTCTTGAGCATTATTTTGTTTGAAACAGGTTTATTGCATTTGCCTTAAAGTAAGAAATACTTCTTAGAGTGTATAAAAGTCAATCATTGATAAATATTCCAAACCTTGATACGAAAAGGATCTAGAAGCGACATCGTTAAAATTTCAATATCCCATTGAAAAGAAAGGAAAGGAAAAAAAAAAAAACAACAGAACAGATGTGTATATGTTAGCTTTAAAATACAATTTGTCTCGAGAACATTAAACTGTTATAATTCGGAAATGAAATATGTGACTTGAATGCGGATTGCACACGAAGGAAATGTGATTCTCTGGCATATTTTTCTGAGAAAGTGAAATAAACCACGTGAGTAAGGACATATACGTGAGAATGGCATTAGGTGTAAAAACAAAAATAAAGAAATCTCTTTGTTTGGCCGGAAACGTTTTCAAAATCCAATGCCACAAAAATTTCTTATATGGTTTTAGACATGGCATGTGCTAAAAATGTCGAAGCTAATCGATATGCTTTGTTTAAATGTACGAGTTGATAGTTAAAAGCACTTCATGACGTCTGCTTAAAAATCTAGTTTTCTGAGAATTTCCTGTCTGCTAGCAGCACTGTGAGCACTAAACTGCACCAGAGGATACGTGGCGAATGTCTGTACATTATATCAAAAACTAGAACAAAAATAGTAGAATATACTTCTATTAGGAAAATCAGCAAAACTTAGTTATACACTAACGTGGTTAGCAACGCTTGTTACTTTATATATATATATATATATATATATATATATATATATATATATATATATATATATATATATATATATATATATATAGATGGTGATTAGAAAAATGGAAACACCTGAACGAAATTGCAACTTACCAGATTAATGTGGTGTCGGGCCACCTTTCGCCTTCAGAACAGCCTTGATGCGACGTGGGATGGAGGCATAAAGGTCGTGAATAAGTGGAATTTTACACCATTCCTCGTGCAGGGCATCGGCCAGTTCTGTGAGAGAGGATGGAGGTGGAAATCGTCGCCGGAGTCGTGTTTCCAAGACGGACCACAGATGTTCAATTATGTTGAGATCTGGGGATTGGGCGGGCAAGGGGAGGTGTTGAACTTCATCCCGATGTTCCTCAAACCACGCTGCAACAACGCCAGCTGTGTGAATGGGTGCATTATCATCCTGGAAGATGGCGTCATTGTCCGGGAACAACATCCGGACCATAGGATGCAAGTGGTCTCCTAAAATTGCGACATAATCGTTGGCAGTGATTCGTTCTCTAAGTGTGACCACAGGACCCAATGAAAACCATGGTATGGCGGCCCACAGCATCACCGAGCCGCCGCCATGTTTCACAGTTGGGCGGAGACACTGCAGATCATAAGCTTCTTTGGGCATTCTCCACACATAAACACGGCCCGTGGTTGGGAATAGGGTGAAGGATGACTCATCCGACCACATCACACATTTCCAGTCCTCAACGGTCCAAGTTGCATGGTCACGGCACCATTTACGGCGTGCGAAAGCGTTATGGTCCCTGATGGGCGGTTTGGCCCGTGCAACACGACCCCGTAAGTTCATGTCATGTAATTCGCGGCGGACTGTGATTGTCGAAACAGAGTGGGGGAGGTGCTGATTGAGTTCCTCCGTCACTTGCTCCGCAGTGGCACAACGGTTCTGCGTGACAATGCGCTTTAATACCCGACGTGACCTGTCACTCATGATTCTCTTCCGCCCACTGTTCCGCTTCCCCGATGTGGTTTTCCCGTGTGTTGTGTAGGCCATCATCACCTTCGACACTGTCCCACGCGACACACCTAACACAGTAGCCACTGCCGTCACACTCACTCCACATAACCGCGCACCAACAATTTGCTCTCTTTGAAAATTTGAGAGGTCTCCCATTTTACACTACCTCCGTCTGCTGCAGATACTGGACACTGCTGTTCCACTGCGCCTGACGTAGTATGGAGACCGACCTAACACACCACCACCAGCGGTCCGGCGCTGCAGGCGCCACGACACCACTGCCAACCAATACATCTGACGTGTTGCCAACTACAGGTGTTTCCATTTTCCTGATCACCATCTGTATATATACTTAGCAAATACTGGAATTGTCCGTCCATTATAGCTGTGCAAGATATCATACGACGCCGTAAATTACGAAAGAATGTCCTTTAAATAACGGATTTCATGCTGTTATTGAAGTCGAGAGTGGTGTACACAAAGGGATGATGCCGAATTTTACCCATTCCTCCTCTCGTCTTCAATAAGATATAATGAAAAACTAAACATTTATCATATTGAGATATGTATACAAAAATGACGTGTGTTCTGAAACGATCCTTGTGGGTTCGGTTGTGGGATCCTTGTTTGGTGAATTTCTTTGTACGATACTGGCGTGCGTAAATCTTGCCTGGAGAACTTTTAATGTTTGTGGTACACAACGTATTTTAAATAGCCCCACAAGAAGTAATCGAATGGAAACAGTCAAAGAAACAAGAGAGTCGTAAACCCTCCCAATGATCCAATCTCTACAATACACTATCACTACACATATTCTTTCATGTGATCAATGATTTGTGGCGCATCATGTTGATCATGTTCGCCATGAAAACGTTATTCTACACGTTCTAATTGGTTGCAAATACAAGTGTCAAACAAGTGGAAAAAAATAGCATGTGCTGCCATCTATTGACCATATTACCTTTTTAATTCTGTAACATATTCTTGCTTAAGTCGATTTGAATTGAAATACGTCATATTCATTTCGTAAATTTAAAAAAAAAAAAAAAAAAAAAGAAAAAAAAAAAAAAGTGACAAGAGAAACAGCTTCTTCAGAAAAAAGTACCAGTACTATTTACCACTAGAAAAGCTCTGGATTCTATCCTTGCTAATCCATCAAATGAGGTGCGTCACATGTATTCAAGTATTTGCTAATGGACGCTGTAGGATCATATTAATAAATTAAATAAGCACTAACCTTGGTTAGTGCTTATTTAATTTATGTATTCAAGTACCTGTGTAAAAAACAAAAAAATAACAGATAATTTAATTGACATATTATTGAGTTATTGTAGTGTTAACTACATTACTTTCGCGGTTTGGAACGGAGAAGAATGACGTGGAACTAGTTTCCGTGGTATTGTATCACTATATATAATTGGAAAATAAATGTATCTGTCCAGTTTATTTAAAAATCAAAGCATTTCTTCCTCTTCTAAGATTTCAGAAATACGTTAACATCCCATCACAGTATTTATATATATTTTTTCGAAAGATTTTAATGTCTGTGCAGAATTTGTTGCGTTATAAACAGGATTTAACAATACATTCTACATGATTAGCATCTTGCAGTTGATTGGATATTTTCCATTGATTGGAATTATAAATAAATATTAAGCGTCGAATACTAATTCTTAATTTGTGTTTTATATATATATATATATATATAATTAGTTATTTCAAATTGCCAGGATATTTGCAATAGCTGCATTGTTATATGCTAATTGTGTGCATTTTACTTTTTTCTTTTAGTGTATGTGTGTCTATTGGCTGACCTCCAGCATATATGGCCTGGCACAAAACTTAATTTTGCTGTCTCCTCGTGTGAAACGTTTCAGTCGAATACCAGTAACGCCTAGTGAGTTGGAAAATCCGTACAAACACATTGCATCTGTGATGAAAAAACGCACGGATTATCTAACTTCTTGGATGAGGATGAATAAATAGCTTTGTGCATTCAATTCTGAACTTGAAATTGATGTAAAATAGACTTAATTTTTTTTGTAGATAGTGTAAATAAATATTTATTATTTATGTAATAGATTTTTACTGCTAAATTACTAACTCCATACGACTCTGGACATTATTAGATAAATAAAATTTTTCTGACCAGAGTGATACACTATTTATTAAAACTGAAATAATGTGTAACAGTTTCCAAGCTTAATCTGAGGATTGAGTGTCTGAGGAAGACAACATTAAATTGCTGAAACTGTTACACATTATTTTAGTTTTAATAAATAAGTGTATTGTTCTGGTCAGAAAGTGTTTATTTATGATTTGCTAACTGTCAAAGTATAAACCATACTATATTTTTGTGTAATCACTGTATAATAACTGTATACTATCACCTATGGAAGCTAATCGTTTCATTTTTAGTCATAGAATCAAGGTCACTTGGTGAATTATCGGAATTTAAGGTTAATCAATTTCATCTTGTGAAATGATGCATTGAGTACTTAAAATCCCTCTTTCTCTCTTTTATTTTTTATTTATTTATTATTATTATTATTATTATTATTATTATTATTATTATTATTATTATTATTATTATTATTAGTTACACTTACTATGAGAGTCCCATGCTTCGAAAGCTATACAACTAAATCAAACTATAAAAATTTTAAAACTAGAAATCTTTAACGCGCCACTAGAAACATATCTGCAAATTCGTAATGTTAAGTGAACAACATAGAAACACCTGTCGCGAATAAATTACAAAGGTGACAAACATTTCATAGTTTAGACATACGACTGCTTAAAACAATGTGGCAAAACCAAAAAGTCAAAAGTAACTTTCCCATTTATGCAGTTCATCAACTTTATTTTTAGTATCAATACAAGGTTAATAATAGATTCAGGGCTGTATCCATAAAAGAAATTTTTCTAGTACTACTTTTATATTAAGCTCGTTGTTGACATTTCATGCGTACATCTTTTCTCTTCGTTGTAGATTACCTAGCTTAAAAAGCAAATTCTAGACTTACGAACATACGCAACTCTAACATTAAATCTAAAGATAACTCTTATGGTCATAGTTTTTTTCTTCCTTTCTTTTACTCATCATCTATACTAGGAAAGAATTTGCAGAAGCACAGTGCAGGATAAGTATAAATGATGATTCCTTAATGTATGCATTTTACCTTAGCCTCATTTACATATTTAATAATAAAGATTATAACTTCTTTCCTTGTTGCGTAAATTTTATAAGTCGGATAAGAACTGATAACTTGGTACGACCTCAGCAAAAGAAAATAGACATGACATTTGGAACATGGAATATTAGAAGTCTTTACAGGGTAGGCGCGTTAAAATCCGTAACGAGTGAGTTAGAGAAATACAGGATGGACCTAGTAGGAGTGTAGGAAGTTAGGTGGGAAGGAAATGGAACTGTGAATTCCGGAAATTTTACGTTCTTTTACGGGGAAGGAAATAAAAATCAGCAATTAGGAACAGGGTTTTCCGTTCACAAATGAATATTATCAGCAATTAAGCGGGTTGAATTTACTTATAGACTTTCTTTTATTACTCTTAACGAGTCGGTGGTATGATATTATTGTTTTAAATGTACATGCCTCAACAGAAGATAAGGATGACGATATAAAGGACAGTTTTTACGAAGAAGAAGTGCAACGGATATTTGACCAACTTCCGCGATACCGTATGAAGACTTTGCTAGGGGATTTCAATGCGAAGGTAGGACGAGATAATATTTTCAAACCGATTATAGGGAACGAAAGTCTGCATAAGGAAAGTAATGGCAGTGGTGTTAGACTCGTGAACTTTGCAACATCCAAAAACCCAATCGTGAAGAGTACAAATTCCCACATCGCGACGTTCATAAATACACTTGGACCTCACCAGACGGAAAAACACATAATCAAATTGGTTACGTTTTAGTAGATAGAAAAAGACAATCTAGCATAAGTGATGTTCGCTCGTTTAGAGGGGCTGATTGTGACACTGATCACTACCTGGTAGCAGCGATAATAAGAGAGGGATTATCGTTCAATAAAGGAAATATTCAATGTCTGAAAACGGAGAGATTTAATTTAAAGAAATTAGAAGAGAGGAATACCAAATTGAAGTTTCGAATAGATTCTCTATCTGTTTTAGAAGATTCAGAGTGTACTAGTGTTGAGGATACTTGGATTGAAATTAGAGATAGCATTAAAATTTCAGCGAAAGAAAAATTGGGACACGCTGAAATACGTAGGAACAAACCATGGGTCTACCAAGAATACATTAAACTAGCAGACAAAGAGGCAAAATTGCGTTGGTTACAAAATCCGAATGAAATAACTACATAAAATTTCGTAGACATCAGGCAGGAAACTTGCAAAACTTTTAGAACAAAGAAACGTGATTTTTTGAAATCTAAAATTAAGGAACTTGAAGATAATGGAAAAAATAAAAACATTCGGGACATGTATAAAGGGAGCAAAGAATTTAAGAAAGGCTATGAACCTAGTGCTTATATATTAAAGAAAGCTGACGGAACAGTTCTCACTGATACAGATAGCATCTTAAATAGATGGAAAGATTTCTTCGACGATTTGCTTATCACGCAGCCAAAAACGAATGTGCATGGAGAAAGGGAAATACACACCACAGAACCGTATATTTCAGAACCTAACCGAGTAGAAGTAGAGATTGCTATAAAGAGATAAAAGAAACACAAATCTCCGGGTGTAGACTAAATTCCGGCTGAGTTAATTTTAGCTGGAGGCAAAAAAATGTGGAACAAAATACACAAACTCATTCGCCTTATCTGGAACAAGGAAGAATTGCCACAAGAGTGGGAAGATTCAATCATTGTTCCAATTCACAAGAAAGGCGACAAAACCGACTAATAGTTATGAGACATTTCTCTTCTGTCAACATTCTATAAAATTCTTTCAAACATTCTATTAGCAAGAATTTTGTGGTGGACAAACATCGTGCTCGTGGGTTTTCTCGGGGTTCTCCCGTTTCCTCCCACTTTCTTCATTCCACCATTTCACTCATCTCTCATCATCACCGTCTCCTTTAGCCTAACCGGCATAACCGTGGGACGTAAAACTTAAAGATTTCATTTCATTTTCTATTAGCAAGATTAACCTCATACGCAGATGAAATTATTGGAGATTATCAGTGCGGATTTAGACGAAATCGATCAACTATCGACCAAATGTTTACCATGTTAGGGTCGTCAAATCTAGGATGCTTACATGGGCAGGTCATGTGGCCAGGATGAAAGAGAGTAGGAACGCTTTCAAAGTCTTAACTGGATGACCAATCGGAAAACGACCATTAGGAAGACCTAGGCGCAGATGGGAGAATAATATTAAGATGGATCTCGCAGAAGTAGAAACTGGATCCAGTTGGCTAAGGATAAAAGTCAGTGGAGAGCTTTTGTGAACGCGACATTGAACCTCTGGGTTCTATAAGAGTTAGTTAGTTAGTATATGCGTAACGAGAATGTGTGTCACCATTAGGAAACGACAAATAATAATATGCTAGTTAACAGCGTACTTTATTATATATAAAGTACATAAATAGGTAATTTCTTCCAGCAAAATAAAAACTGACAATTACTATTGGCAACGAGCGGCTTACCTTTTAGCATCACAGAACTTAGTCTTTTTCGATTTTCTTGAAAACTACGCATTAGAATTTATCCTCAAGCATGTTTTCTACTTCGGCTCGATGTGGTCTACCGCCTAATACATGCGTTTAAATTTGGACGATATAATGATAATTTTAGGCTATATCTCTGTAACTATACTATGAACTGTAGTCTTGGTAGTATCATAATGAAGAGCTTCAAGAGAGTATAATTTAGTATGAGTTTCACTTCAACAAGTGGCATGGTTCTCATGCAGTATCGGGTTTTAGATTTTCGAATTAATTGTTTTTTTCCTTCATTTTCTCGAGAACTGTGAATGATCTTTTTACACTCACGTGTATAATTTTTCTTCAGCTCAATAAGATATATCGATCGGTATACATCTCATCTTTGGACATTTCATTTTCTGTCAAATGCTTAATTATATTGTAGAAAATTTATCCTTGACTATGCTTTCAACTGAGAAACCGGCAAGCATTGACAAGTCCATTATTCAGATGGTAATTGAACTCAAAATTTTCATACATCCTTCTGTATGTCTTGTTGATTAGAACTTATTACATTGAGCTTATATATCACTTAAATGTATATAAATAGATGTAAAAATTACGTTGCACATGCATAATCATCCATCAGTGTAGTAGTAATGTTGCCATAGTGCAAGATTTTCTATGTACTTCTGATTTTTACGTAATGTTATTTCCATGGTATTTTTGGTTCAAAATTAAATTTATAAAAAAAAAATTATCATTGTTTGTGAATTGTTTAACTAAATTGTCTGTATCTAAATTTAATTTTGGATACTTCGTTCTAAAGAAATAAGATTTAAATAAGGTTCTTTCCAGCATGAAAGAGGTCTTACGTAAAATCTTGACGTCTTAAATGAAATGCTTAGATTCAACACAAATAATATTTCGATTATCCTGAAATCGTTGTGTTTTTACATCTTCGACGATCTAGATGTGTTTCTTTATCCTAGTGTCTATAGTTCCCTTCGTCAGGCCGATATGTTTTTTTTTTCTCCACAATCACATCTGACTTCATATAGTCCGTATTTACCTTTTTCTTCCACTCAACTTAAATGTCTTAACTAAATATAATAAAGAACTTAATGTCTTCACTATATATATATACAGACTGTTCCATAATTCGTGTTATTTTCTACAGCGCTGGGAGAAGATGAAGTTTATACACTATTAATGTAAAATTTGGCACTCTTATTGAGAAATATCTGAATTTTTCGAATTTCTAAAAAAAATAAGAGAAAATTGCTGTTTAGCCCCCCCTTTTGGGGTGTAAACACGAAAGTTCATTTTCCTTATGGGAGACTCAATGTTAAATATTAGAAGCAGTTTTCTCCAATAATTATTTGTGAAGATTTTGGAGCAAATGAGTTGTATTTGTTACAAAATGCAAAAACACTCATTCACAAAGCTAGTAAAGCCGTCTCAAACATTCTTTTGCGAAGGTCCCCCTTTTGGGGGGCAAGGGGCGTAAAAAGGTGGTGGGTGATATGTTACCAAAATCCCAAAATGTATTTTCGGAATGCCAGTAAGCGTGAGATTAATCACAAATGTCACAGAATGAATGCCCCAATGTCCTTACATGTAAGAGTGACTGATAATGGGGCTACAGCCCCCTTTCAAAAATAAAAAAAATCACCATAAATATCCTTAGTAGGGACATACGAGAAGAAGGTATTTTTGTTAATTAATGTGAAATTTGGCGTCATTGTATCAAAAGAGTATGCGTTTTTCAAATCTGGAATGTTATTTTGATAACGCACCGCCTTAGGGAGGCACAGGGGGCGAAACATAAAATGATGGATGTTTATAAAACTTCCAAATTTTATTCTGGAAGTGTGAATGAGTATTAGATTAATCACAAATGACACAGAATTAATATTCCGATGCTCCTTGCATGTGCCAGTGATTGATGTGGTGCTACAGCCACCTTCCACAAATCACCAAAAATCACGATAAATATCCTTAACAGGGACATACCAGAAGAAGCTTTTTTCTATTGGTCGATTAATGTGAAATTTGGCGTTATTGTAATAAAAAGTTATGTATTTTCCAAATCTGAAATGTTATTTTGATAACAGGGGACAAAGGGCGCGGTTGGTAATTTTTGGCTTTGGAGGGCACAGGGGCCGAAGTATAAAAATTCCAAATTTTATTTTGGTAGCGCCAATGAGCATGAAATTAATTGCAAGGCGTACAGAATTAATGCTCCTATGCTATTTCCATGTGCAATCCGCAGCAAATAACCTACAACATGAGCATTTAAGTTTATTGTGAAACTACGACTAACAGCACAGGGAATCAACATAACGTCTAAGTGGCATGAACCACGCCAGGAGAAACCTCGGCGTCCTCCCCTGCACACTTATTTTGGAGCAAAAGACTTCGTCGTTTCACAATAAACATATATGCTCATGCTGGAGGTTTTTTGCTGCGGACTGTACCAGTGACTGGTATTAGGCTACAATCCTCTTTCATAAAACAATAGAAATGCATTATGAATGTCCTTATACGCAAGGACCTACTGGCAGAAGGTAAATATTTTTCATTATTAAAGTGAAATTTGGCATTATTGTCGAAAAATGTTTGTTTAGAAAAAGAGCTAAAGCGACAATATGATATTGGTCATGTGTTGATCTCTTTTAGTGGCGTCAACTCAAAATTTGATTGGCCTAACTGGAGTTTCAATGTAAAATGCGGAAAGCAGTTTGCTCTATATTTATACGAATTTTGCTGTGAATTAGCAGTTTTAGGTAGAAAATACGATACCATTCCTCTTCTCCCTCCCCTTTCATCTATGATGGTACATGCGTTTCTAGTTTTATTACGCCAAACCTCTAAATTGGGGAAGATAGGCAGTAAGAAAAATTCAAACTTTTCGTTATTTCCCGTGAGCGTCAAAATATTTGGAAATATACCAAAATTAATGCTTAGAAGCTATCTCCATATGCCAGCGACCACTTTAGTGATTTAATTCCCCCTTCCCGGTCCCAAAATCATTTAAAGAACCACACCACTTTGTTTTATTATCTTCCATGCTTCTCTCTGGCCTATTCAGAATGCATGCTAAGAGATGTGTCTTTAAGAAGCACTGGAACACGTCCGAATCATTTGTTGGCGTCCCACTGTAAGCTGATTTTAAGCAATGTCAACAAACTTTTGTTTATAAAACACCCTCTAATTCCTGACTCAACTTCTTGTTCATGTGTGCTAACAACAGTTTCAGACCTTTTCTTATCGCAATATACCAACAATTTACGAGTTAACGTGTTGACAGTTCAATAGGATTTCGTGTCTGTAATCAACACCTGGGCTAGATTGACTTCTTCGGAAATGGACATTACATAGTAGGCGAATCTCGGGGATAGACTGGCTTAATCATTTGATAATTACTTGTCGTTACCAGTATACTTTAAGACTGCATTCATACTGTAGTGTCCTTCGATCATTCAATCTTCAACTCAGGATCAGCGTGCTAATGTAATTGAATGGTACATTTTATCAGAAAAATCTGCAAGAGCGACAAGATCCCGTATAGTTAAAGAACTCGGATTAAAAGTAGACGATATGCAAATTCGCCATTTGTACAAACAGTTCCGCAGCAATTGTTTTTACATTGCCCATCTTGCATCTAGAAAAAGTGCAGGAAGATCTCCAAGTGTATCTACAGAAGAAATAAAAAGACAGGTGTTGTTATCTGTTACTAGTTCACCGCGGAAATCCCTTGCTCGTCGAAGCTTAGGCTTAAATATTAAGAAAACTACGCTACAAAGAATTTTAAGAAACTTGAAGGTAAAACCATACAAGGTCCGAATGGTTTCTGAATTGTGTACAAGTGATTATGGTGATCGTGTTTATTTCTGTAACTGGTTTATCGAGAAGTTAAATGAAAACCCTATGTTCTTATTTCAAGTAATGTTTTCCGATGAAGCGTGTCCTCATCACATGCAAGATATTGGTCATCGATACAGCCGAACGTGAGATCAGAAGTGTCGATGGACAAACGAGGAATAATGGTTTGGTGTGGTATAACTGCGACTGAGGTGATAGGACCTTTCTTTTTTGATGAAAATGTAACAACGTCATCATACCAAAAGCTACTAAGATAAAAAGTATTTGCTGAACTTGATCGTTTAAATTTAGGTCAAAGTGATGAATTATGGTTTATGCAAGATGGAGCGCCAGTGCATCGCTCAAATACGACTATAAATCTTTTGAGAGAGAAATTTGGGGAACGGATTATTTCTATGGGGTCAAGTGTCGAATGGCCACCAAGAAGTCCGGATCTTACACCATGCGATTTTTTTCTTGTGGGGATTCCTAAAACAAATTGTCTACCAAAAATAATGTAACAGTGTAGAGAACTTGAAACAGAGGATTGTTCACAGTATAGAGATGATCACTCCAGATATGTTGGAGAAGGTGTTCGCAGTTTCTTTACCAAATCACATTAATTTATGTCTTGCTCGTTCAGGAGGCATGCCGAATAAAAGTAAGTTGATTTTATGGGTTTTACACTTAGGTTAATGATCTTTTCAAACAATTAGTGATAGTAGAGCCAAAAAGAGTTGTTTTCAACAAAGAATAATTTCCTGCAACTGATTCTTATTCCTCGGGAAACATTTGTTTCTATTACAACCGTGTGTCCGTGTGTATTATGTCTGCAGTACATACGAGTAAGTTGTTATATGGAAAGTTGGATAATACGGTTATTGTGTAAGAAATAACGAAAATACATGCTTTTTCTTTTTACGAATAAAGCAAACAATATTGAAACTTAAAGCTCACTTTTAATTTTTAAGATTTTACTTTTCATTTTTTTTTTTTTTTTGTTTGTTTGTTCCTGCTACGTTTTCCATTGTCATTTTGTGTTCTATTTCGAGATGGTTCTGCTTAAGTGTGTAGAAAATACGTAGGTGATTTGTGTGTGAGATTTTCTGCTATAAAAAAAAAAGCCCTAATTGATTTTTAAAAATATAAAATTCTTTGATTATATTCCAGTGACTCCATAACAACGAAGCTATATGCATAATCAGTTACAGTGACAGAAGTTATTCATTTACAGTAATTTCCAGGTTTATTGTATATTTTTTTTTTTTGTTTTGCAATAATGACAACTTACATATTAATTATGACATATTTATTGTGAATTTTTGTGATTTTTTGGAAGGGGGCTGTAGCCCATATAAGTCACTGGGACATGCAAAGAGCATCGGAATATTAATTCTGTGACATTTGTCATTAATCTGATACTCATTCATACTTCCAGAATAAATTTGGATTTTTTAAAATAAAGATTCAGATGCTTATGCTGCGCGCCCTGTGCCCTCCTAATCCGGTGTCACCAAAATAACATTCTATATTTCAAAAACGCGTACCTTTTTACTAAAATAAATTGTTTTACATTAATTTGACAAGAAATAATGGTTTCTCGGATGTCCCTGCTAAAATATTTATGGCTAATTTTTATGTGATTTTTTGGAAGGGGGCTGTAGCCCCATATCAATCACTGGCACATGCAAAAAACATCGGAATATTAATTCTGCGAAATTTACGATTAATCTGATGCTCACTGGCATTTCCAGAATAAAATTTGGAATTTTTATAAACATCCATCATTTTGTTTCGCCCCCCGTGCCCCCTAAGGCGGTGCGGTACCAAAGTAACATCCCATATTAAAAGACACATACCTTTTTAGCACAATAAAACCAAATTTAACTTAATTGATTTTTAAAAAATAATTTCTTCCGGTATGTTCCTGCTATGGTGAATTTTTAATATGATTTTTGGAAGGGAGGCTGTAGCCCCATATCAGTCACTGACACATGCAAGGAGCATTAGAATATTAATTTTGTGACATTTGTGATTAATCTGACCCTCACTGGCATTTCCGGAACAAAATTTGGAATTTGTATAAAGGTCTATCATCTGATGCTTCGCCTCCTGTGCCCCCCTAAGGCGGTGCGTTATCAAAATAACATTTCAGATGTGAAAAACTCATACCTTTGTGCTACAACGACGCCAAATTACACATTAATTGACAAGAAGTACCTTCTTTTCGTATGTCACTACTAAGGATATTTATGGTGATTTTTTTTTTTTTTTTTTGAGAGGATGCTATAGCCCCATATTAGTCACTGGCACATGCAAGGAGCATTAGAATATTAATTCTGTGACAGTGGTGAAAAATCTGACGCTCACTGGCATTTCCGGAACAAAATTTTGAATTTTTATAAAGATCCATCATCTGATGTTTCGCCCTCTGTGCCCCCCTAAGGCGGTGCGTTATCAAAATAACATTCCAGATTTGAAAAACGCATACTCATTTGATACAATGACGCCAAATTTCACATTAATTAACAAAAATACCTTCTTCTCGTATGTCCCTACTAAGGATATTTATGGTGATTTTTTTATTTTTGAAAGGGGGCTGTAGCCCCATTATCAGTCACTCTTACATGTAAGGACATTGGGGCATTCATTCTGTGACATTTGTGATTTTTCTCACGCTTACTGGCATTCCGAAAATAAATTTTGGGATTTTGGTAACATATCACCCACCACCTTTTTACGCCCCTTGCCCCCCAAAAGGGGGACCTTCGCAAAAGAATGTTTGAGACGGCTTTACTAGCTTTGTGAATGAGTGTTTTTGCATTTTGTAACAAATACAACTCATTTGCTCCAAAATCTTCACGAATAATTATTGGAGAAAACTGCTTCTAAAATTTAACATTGAATCTCCCATAACGAAAATGAACTTTCGTGTTTACACCCCTAAAAGGGGGGCTAAACAGCAATTTTCTCTTATCTTCTTTAGAAATCCGAAAAATTCAGATATTTCTCAATAAGAGTGCCAAATTTTACATTAATAGTGTATAAACTTCATCTTCTCCAAGCGCTGTAGAAAATAACACGAATTATGGAACAGTCTGTATATAAAAGACTCAACAATAGCTTTCATACTGAAAATTAAGTTAAGAATAAAGATAATAATAAAGATTAAATAAAGATTTCTTTTCCATTGTGCTCTACTTTATCGTTTAGCCTTTAAAAATTTTTACTTGAATGTGGATTAAGAATCGCATTCAAATTTAAAAGTCTAGAAAAGTCACTGACAGGCTACAAAAATTATTACTTGGAAAATAAAATAAATTTGGGCGTATACGTAGTCAGATGCTATTGTGATCAAACATATATCGGAATGACGAAGAAGATGAATACAGACTCGAGTATAAAGAAACAAATTTCGAACACCAAAGATAATAATCCAGTAGTCTCAGGATTATCTAAACATTTGTGTTGAGTCTAAGCATTTCATTAAAGACGTTACAAAAGACATCTTTCATGGTGGATATATATATATATATATATATATATATATATATATATATATATATACACAGAGGGTTGATTAATTCGTGTGTCAATTTCATTTGTTCACTGTGCAAAAGTGGTATGAGGTAAAGCCGTGCAATTTAGTGTAACTTTAGACGAAGGACATAAGTTTTGTTTCGCCATAGAAGCATGTCACTTGTACTAAAGATTGAAGAGATATAGGGTCAAAGGTCAAATTTCGATTTTTTCCTTATGGGATTGCAATGGTAAATTCTGAAAGAGCCTGAAAAGACGTAATTCGAAGTAATAACAAAGAAAAAGTTGTATGGTATGATTCGCAAGACGACCAAATATGCATCAATCAAGTGTCAAGGTCAGAGGTCACGGTCAGATCAAGGTCACAGGTCATCCTGAGAACCCATTTGAATACACTGAAAAAAACGCAATGTTTGTACTTCATCATGTCAAATGGGTTCTCAAGGTGACCTGTGACCTTGATCTGACAGTGACCTCTGACCATAGCACTTGATTGACGCATATTTGGTCGGCTTGCGACATAGAATCATACCATACAGCTTTTTCTTTGTTATCACTTCGATTTACGTGTTTTAGGCTCTTTCAGGATTTAACATTGTAATCCCATAAGGAAAAAATCGAAATTTGACCTTTGACCCTATATCTCTTTAATCTTTAGTACAAGTGACATGCTTCTATGGTGAAACAAAACTTATGTCCTTCGACTAAAGTTATACCACTTTTGTATAACACGACTTACACATCATACCACTTTTGTACAGTGAACAAATGAAATTGACACACGAATTAATCAACCCTCTGTATATATATATATATATCGCTGTAAAAAAAAATCCCTACGTAATTAGCACTACACGTAGTGAATACTGCAAAAAATTATAAATTAGAAATCAATGTTCCTTCTATGAAGTCAAACTGCTACCTTTTGTGTTGGTAGTCTGTTGCCTTAACTATTATAACATGACCACTTCAAGGTGCTGTCAATGACGACTTTACAGACAAATTAATCTGTGCCACTACTTCTAATCTTCTACGCCGCTTTTGTTTGTTTCATAGCTTCTTTCATATTTATTTTATGCTGTCGTTACTTATCTCTACTATGAAATAGGACTTTCAATACGTCTGCTCACCAAACTACATATTTGACTGATTTAATTCTCATGTTCTGCTCGCCAGTCGGTATAGGGATGTCAAACTCACAAACAACTGTACATTTATTTTCTTGACAGATAGTATCTTTCCCGACACTATTTTCAATCTGTTACCATCAGGAACTCCACTTTCCACCAATATATGGCTGGTCCTCCATTTACTCTGTGTGATACATCCTACAAAACCATCATTCTTAATTTTTGTACATGAGTGTATAATTGAATTCCATGGAAGAACATCCGAAATACAGCACGGGAAGTTGGAACAGGACCCGTATTGTCATTCTAGGTGTCATCAGACTTAATCAGGGCTGTATTCAGCAAGTTTTCGTGGAGGGGCTCAAGACTTTTTAAGGGGGGCCGATTAAAAATGAACCGAAAGTCCTGCTTCAGAATGTAAAAGCATTAATAACTCACCATCCATACACTATACATATTACACATGATCATTATTATTATTTGCAGTTGAATAATGGGTTTAGACACTAATCAAAATTAGAATCACAGGCTGTAGTAAATATGCCAATAAACTATTCATAGGAAAAGAAAAAAACTATTTTAGGAGAGCCATTTGTTTGACTTTGCCTTTATTTGTGTAAATAAAAAAAATATCAACCACCGTTCTGAACTTTCTTACTGTAATTTCTTAAACAAAATTATGTTTCCGAAAAACTTCATTCGAAGAAAACTCAGCTCAAAAGTAAACTGCCGTCGTTGACTTTTTAATGACAAGTGTTTAATAGAGGAACAATTATTTTTTTTCCTCTTAAATATCATATATTAGGAATATTTATGAAACATTTGTTTATGAGATATAAAGAAAATCACATAAGTCGTATTTGAAGATATAATAAACAATATTAATTTTGTAGGAATAAAAAGGAAGCTACCCTTCTAAACATTTTCGTGACAAGTGATATGCTCAACATTGTAGAGTTATGACCAAAATTCTCTGAGTTGTTTTTTTTAAAAGAAAAACTCACTTCCAAGAATAAACTGCTCTTTGTAAATTTTTTTCACGCCAAATGAGTTATGCCATAGCGCTAGGTTACTAATAAAACATCTATTAATGAAATATGAACAAAATCGCCCTAGTCATTTATAAGAAAATTATCCGGGAGAAACTCACCCCCAACAGTAACTACTGCTTGTGGAGTTTTTCATGACAAATAAGTTATCAAGTTGTTGATTAAATATTTATTTACAAAATATGGACAAAATTGCCTCTGTCGTTTTTGAGAAAATAACTCATAAATCGCATCCCCAGCATAAACTATTTCTTCTGGATTTTTCCTAGAAAAACGACTGAAACGTTGGTTTATGAAAAACCAACGAAATCGTTAGAACCGTTTTTGAGAAAATCACAAATTTTAATTTTTACCCTTCAGTGATCTACTCTTATTTTTACGGTCTCTAAGAGCTTGGTCTCGATACGTTGAACGGTATGATGTCTATGCCAGTGAACATCGAGACCGGCAAACAGACGTCCAAAATTCCATTTTTCGACATGTAGCGGTATGAAATATGTAAAAGAACTGAAATCTCGAATTCGTTTTTTTTTTTTAACGATCACTTTTTTCTCTCCTATCGAAGCTTGAAAGTTAAAATGATAAAAATAGAGAGAAAAAATCACTCTCAGACAGTTATGCAATAGTATAGTAGGCTCATAAAATAGTTACTGTGTGCATCCAGTTAGGTAAATGAGAGTAACAAAGTTGATGATTAATCAGTATCAATAGCGTAGACAGAGGAGACTTGGTTCAAGTCCTCTTACCTTTAGTGTAGTAATAACGAAATAGATTCTGCTTTCATGCAGTGTGTTCTATTTGTGACACTTTTAATAGATATATTACAACTTTCCTTTTATATAAATAATAATTTGTCACGAAAAACAGGTTTTACAAAGTCGTGTTTAAAGAAAAACTTACTTCCCATAAGCTTTATTCTTAACCCTTTACAAGACTTCAGTAGATTAGCTATATACTGTATTCTTAATCATCTTCAACTCTTTTTCGTCACCAGAGACATGAGAATTTAGCATCTGCGGGTGAAAAAAGAAAGTGGATTTTTAAATTTTATTATTTCTATTATGTAGCTCCCGTTTAGTCGCATTGTTAGCGTGTGCGACCTTGGCGTGCATGGTCCCTGATTCTATTCTTGCTGGGAGCACTAACATTTTCTGGTATTGACCTAGCATCATGAGGCACTTGGGAAGCTACCTGAATGAAGAGGTACTGAACTCCGATCCAGAGAGCCAGAAATAATTACATCTGGGAATCTATGCGCTGGCCATTCATCACCCAGTTGAACGTGAGTCATCTGATTGACATAGTATTTCATGGCTGTAGCGTCAGGAAGTTTAATTTATTGCTTTTTCGCCAATTTTACCAGTATTTTAATAGTGTTAAAAAAAAACTGAAAAGAATGTAACTTCTTTCTTGTGTGTTCCACTTGCAGTTCGCCTCATCCTTATGCAAAAATACTAAATTTCGGATCATAAAAGCCCATGAAGTACTCTGGCCGACCATTATTATCCGTATTCCAGCCGGTGATGCCATATAATACTTGATTTATATGTATGTAAATGTGTGAAGGCGCATTTCTTCGTTACAACAATTATTAGTGCTCTCCATGATATATTTCTGGCTATGTCACTGATCAGTATTGCACTAATATTTTTGCATTTGGGAAGTTTGTAATTTTGTGTTGACGCTGTTTAAAATCTTATCCTTTCAGATCTATAATATTATATAAAACTAATTCAGTCATTAACATAATGCCATACTACAATAGCTAGAAACAAAATTTGGACAGGGAACTTTCCTGCCATGAAAACAAATGACAAGAAAGGATTTTTTAAAAAAATATGTATCCTAAAGGAGGTTAAATAGGGTTCAAATCTTTTTTTTTTTTTTAAACAATGAAGTGTTTCACATTAGGAAGATAAAACTTGTGGCATATGACCTTCCTATTAAGAATAATTGTACTTGTGTTTTAGTAGTTTTCGAAAATTCCGCTCCTAAATATGGAAAAGAGGCAATTTCTATCTTACAAATTTCGATTCTTTATTGTGAAACACCTAAATGTGAGGATTTACTCAAGTTAGCGAAATGGAATTTGGTATTTAATCTCCTAATTAAAAATAACAAAATTCATGTTTCGACAACTCAGCTTCTAATGGGTAAATTGAACAATTTCTATAATATTTAAATTCTGATTTTTTACACAGAAAAACTTTGTGTGAGTATCATTTAAGTTGAAGGTAAAAAATCTTGTACATGAACTTTTAATTGCAATTAATTGAAAACGAGTTTTAGCCTTTTCTAAACTTGGGCTCCTAAAGCAGACAATTTCTAGTATAAAATTTTGGAGTCTTTATTAAGAAAAGACTTAATGTGAGTATTCACTTAAGTTGGAACTGTGAAATTCGATATAATTATAAACAAACTAGCTGAACCTGCGCTCTCTACACAGTGCATCATTCACATATTAGCATGAATCATCTTGTCATTCCTCACAACATCTGTACATGTCCCTTTACAGACACAAATGAAAGATGTCTTGATAAAAATCGACAAGGCGTACCATAAAGGGCAGATTTTTTCGATTATTTTTTCAATATTTCGCACCATTTGCAAGATTGAGCCTACTTCTGGTTGGAATTTCTAATTCATGAATAGAGCAACCCACATTATGTTTTATTTGTTGTTTAATTATGCTTTGGTTTTTCCAAATTATGCTTTATTGTTAATTTCAATCATTGTTTTACATTAATCCTATATAACGTACAACATTTACTATACATTAAATATTCTAAATATCTTGACCTATTTATTAATATTTTATGCAACCAGTTTCTTTTATATTTAATGAACTTTCTACTTAATACACTGTACAGAAATAGGCTTTACTCTAGTCAGCTTTTTATCACTTGTATGCGCCTTAAAGGTGCATATATACAGAAAGGGAAAGTAAAAGATGCCACCAAAAAGTACAGAAAGTGCTCAAGTTCAAGAAGTACACATAATATAGTGTGGAGTTCTGTTCTATTCATTGTTAGCAGAAAATTTTCTTCCTTTTTTTTTTCTGCACATCAAAGGATTACACCGAAAAGTTTACAGAAGTAACAATAAGCTTTCATTTTGCATTGTTATGTTCACAATGATTTTGCAGTGTAAATATTACTTTTAAAAAATATTAATACAGTATGTTAAACTTTCAGTTAAACAGAATTTTCCAAGAATTGTAAGGTACCAACCATATGTGTAAATTGCTGTTATGCTTTTTATGCTCTTTATGCTTTTGGGTTACTCTATTCATGAATGATCAGTGCTTTCTTTCTTCTTGAATGCAGTATGAAATAAGCAAATACATTACATACACAGTTAATTATAATGTCAGTGATATAGTGTTCATTGGGCAAAACACTCCAAACAATAAAGATTCATCTTGGCCTGGGGAAATTATTATCCTTCGTTTTTCATTGTCATTTGGCCATGAAACAAACGCCTGAGCTATGCAACCCCTGTATACAATTATGTTGTGTTGGAATGTATAACTTATAGGATATGATGATTTTTAAAAATTTCAACACTTCCAGTGTATCCTGAAAAAATGTAATAAAGAAATAACGGCCACGTTTTTTTTAAATATTCAATTAGAACTTGACAATCTACACAAAATTTGGAATCGACCAGCGAAAAGGGTACGCTTCTAGCACTTGTGGTTTTCAAGATCTCATTGTCGAAAAGATTGGAGACAAACATATAATCCTAGCATATATATATATATATATATATATATATATATATATATATATATATATATATATATATATATATATATATATATATATATATATGCTAGGATTATATAAAAATCAAAATTTCTAGGATTATATATATATAAAAATCAAAATTGAGGAAACGTGTGTTGCAGTGTTTCCGATAATTCTGCTTCTAAAAGAAACAGAGGAACAACTTTTACAATATTAAAATTTCCGGTTTCATATTCATTTAAAACATTCTTCCCGTGTGAAGAACGTGTATATATATATTTGTTCTGTTATAAACATTCGTCATTTTTCTCTAGTAAACATGTTTAAATGAACACCTAACAGTCTAACTACATTTGGGAGGGGGCATACAGCCTCGATGCTGACGTCCCCATTCATACCCCTTACTCATTCATTCATTACATTTGGGAGGGGGCGAAGTGGTTTGAAAGTGACGGGCTTACTTTTACTCCCACCCATGGGTACACCCCTTCAACTATTAATAGAAATTTGAAAAGTTTATAATATTTAGCTTCCATCCGTGCGAAATATTCCGTGCACATTCAGTTTGGCCAGTTAAAGATTATTACTATAAATAGACTTCTGTGATGCCTCTTGGGACAAACATTCCTCAAATGTATTTAAAAACTTCTATAAACGACTTTACATTTCTTCGTGTGCACTTTGGATGGGCTTTTTATTTTTTATTCCTTGTTTTCAAAATTCACGTAATTTATTTTGTTCATGATTAAACTTTCAAGGTTTCTTTTCTTCTTTGTTCTTAAAAGAAGTTATTTCATATTTGCGAATTTGTATTCCTTTTGCTATTTCTAAAGACTTGGTATAAAATATTTAAATTAGTACAGTGATTGCCAAATGCGGCCTGTTGACCGACGCAAATAAAAATGAAAAATATATGATTTGTTCCTTTTATTTAACTTAATGCATAACAGCCTGGCTATCATAATATACCTAAATCAAAATTTGGCTGTCACTGTGAAAAAAAGGAAATATTTCAATTTATGCCCTTTAGGCTAAGGGAGACGGATGACTGGCAATGAATGATGTTGGAAGAGTTAGTGTAATGATAATGTGGAAGGAAAGGGGTGTATACCGAGAAAACCCATGTACACGATGCTGTCCATCACAAACTTAGTTGGCCGGGGATCGAAACACGGACCCCACAAACCAGAGGTAAGCGTTATATCACTGAGCCACTGTGCCACCCACTGTGAAAATTATACTTACAATCTTTTGGTCACCAATCCCACACATTCTGTAAGGTAAATGTCATTGGTACTGATACCGGATCGATTTTCAGAAAAATGCAGATTTCGTAAAGTTAGTTCTAAATGTTTGTAGCTCGGATTTTAACTTTCTTCGACACACGAAACAAGAAGCAAGACGCAGAAGAATAGAACAAAGGATTACAACATGTATGACTTAATTTCATCCATCAAATTATCGCCTCAGAAAGGACATGAAAAATGGCATCAAGTATGGTTCTTATAATATTCTAGTTCAGAGTGCATCGCTGATTTAGTACATAGACTATTGTTGTATAAAATACCTGTAGTTCTGTAAAGTAAGTGAAACAGAATCAGGGTTTAAAAAAACATTTTTAAAAAAGAAAACGAACAAAACATGTGTTTAAAACATGAAAAGATGTTCAAAATGTTTTAAAACACATACGAAAAAAATAACATGTTTTAAACATTTTTAATAGTTTAAAACATTATTTTAGACATAAATTTCAAAATCGTGTAATAAATTATTTGTTAAGACTTTTTGCTCTTTACTTGCAACCGACCTTTTTATTTATTTTATTCTGGTTAAAACTACACTGTGTTGGGTACAGAATATTTCAGTATATATTATTATCAACTTATTTTATATCACGACCCCCTTTTATTACACTCTCTTGCCAGTGTGTCTCAAGAACTTTCTTGGTTGCAATAAGCTTTCTAGGTAGATTTTAAAATCTGCCTATTATGAAGATTTCACACAATTTATCAATATAGGAAATGCAGATTATCAAAACTGGAAAGTTGCTTAGACCCAATCTCCAGAATTTTAACCCTTTTAAATTTATTTTTTAAGGTAATGTTTATGCTTTCAGTCAAGCAGCTACATTACCAACACTATTGACGCTAGGATCATGGTTCGTACCTCGTTTTTTTTTTTTTGTAATGAAGCAGAGTTTCCAACTGCATCAGTCAAATTTCCCTATTACGTACCAAATGCGAGAAATTCCCGTTCAAAGTGGGAAAAAGGTTTTTTTTTTTTTTAAATCTTATCGCGAATTTCTCCGCTCAGGTATATGGCACGCACATACGAATGGTACCAAAAACACTTTGCTTCATTGTGAAAATAATGAGGAACGAAGAGTGTACGGGGAAAAATAGTCTTGACGCTATAGCCGATTTACCAATTTTCCCTCGATAATACATTTTCAGTCAATTTCTATCCAATCCACTTCAGCATAAAGACTAATCATTGTAGGAACATGAATCGTACCTTATCTTGTTCGACATGAATCGGCCTTTCGAACGGTATAATTTGCATGTCCCTATCGTGCACCTGAAGGGAAAAAAATCCCCCAAAAGGGAAATTTTTGTAAAAAGAGTCCCTGGACGCCCCTCTCTAGGACAATCATATAAAATTCTTGAGTGCACCTTGTCACGTAATTGTTCTTTCTTTCATTTCGGATTCGTGGTTGCGAAGTTATGAAGTTTTCCATCGGTGTATTATTTTTGACACGCCCTGCATTCATTTAACGTAATTATGCATCATTGACTATGACATTCGGAGCTTGACTTGTTAATCTTTTCCACGCTGCAGCGTACACAGAGCAGGGAGGGGAAAATTAGCCCTCTTTTCCGTTCCATCAACACCCTTGTATATAAAACTCCTATGAAACTAGCCCACACCACACCCTTTCACGTGGCTTTTGTTTAATTTATTTCGGACTTTTGGCTATGAAGATACTTCGTTTGCTGAGCAAAAATGAACCTTTTTGAAAATGAATTTGGATCCCTTGTGCTCTCGATGCCCCATATACGTTGATTGATTGATTACAGTTTCTGGTTTGATTGATTACAGTTTTACATCAGTAGCAAGGCTATATAAGGCAGAACTTATTGTTTAAAGTGGTATCCGAACCACTAATTTTAAAATTTTACGTCGAATCGCAGTCAAAATCTGTACAGCAAATCCTGGACGCCTCATGTCTCTATTCTCAAAATGTAATGTTGAAAGACCGAATATTGCGAAACAAATGTAGACCAAGTCGTCCCAAGTGCCTCGCTGACATTCGGCAATGATATAACAGTAAGTATCACGCTTTAAGGGATAATGACGTGTGTGCCTCCCATATCTTGCGCTTTCTCGCCTGGACCCCTTAATACAAGTTATGCCAGGGTATAAAGTTTTTAAGAAAATTTAGAACGGAGGTGGGGAAGGTGACGAAATAACATTTTTATAATATACTGAAAAAGAAATTGGTGATACACAATTAGTTCTTACCTGAAGTTCCCGGTTGCCTCTCAACCACATCACTGACGTTAGAATCATCAGAAGCGATTTTCGGATCAACACTTCTACCATCTGTTTGGGTTTCCAGGTTGTTCACAGGATTGCATTTTCATAATGATTCTTCATTCTTTGAACTAAACCAACTATTTCTTTCTTACACGTTTCGCAACGAGCTTGTATGGTCGTTTCCTTATCTGATGGAGTTTGAGTTACTTTAATAAATTTGCTCCAAATAATATTTTTTTTTTCTTCTCGTAAAACTCATCCAAAGTTATACGGAGACTGAGAACCAACATATACTGTACAACGAATACCTGCAATATTTTAATTTCAGATCCGTAATTTAGGAAATAACCCTTTGTTTGTTTCCGGAATACAACACAAAGACTTGTTTACAAGATAATTCTTTTACTTATTTTTTAATATCATTTCTACAAATAGTCCAACCTTCGACTACGACATTTTCTCGCAAGTTAACTGATAAGCATTTAAACAATACAATAAACGCTAAAAACAAGGGGAAAAAAAGAGAGAAAATACATTCTAGATCATCACATTAACCTGCTGTAGCCACGAGAAATCAAAACATTCACACGGGAAGAAAATAGCCTTCTGAATGGGGAGCACTTTTTGACAATTTTCTTTCTCCGGCAGTTTTTTTTCTTTTTTACAAAAATTAAATTAAATAAAAGTAAAAATATGTTTAAAACAAGCCTTAAAATACATGTGTTTAAAACAAAATGTTTAAAATGTATCGTCGGTATTTTGCAAAAAAAAAAAAAAAAAAAAAGGGGGAATACTGACATTTTTTTGTGAAATTAAGATAACAGCATTTTTGAACTTGAAATGAAAGACCCCATCATCATGCGAAACGGTTATAACTACAATCCAACCAATCCAGAGATAACTAGCGGTATAACTGACACAAAAGTAGACTGTGGTATACAGAAGTCAACCCATTTTACCTTCTGAGAAATTTATAATTTGTCAGTTATACCATTTTGTAAAATAGTGACGGTATATAAAATTTGTTTTAAACAAAATCAATTGTTTAAAACAAGTTTTAATAATTTGTTTTTAATCCTTTCTGGATTTTGAGAAAGAAATAGATGGATTCTATGGATTTTAACTATCCTTCTATCTTTCTGGATTTTAACTATCCTTTCTGGATTTTGAGAAAGAAATAGATGATTCTATGTTGTAGGATTTGAATGAAATATTTATTTAAGAAGTATGAACAAAACTTTCTAAGTTGTCTTGGGAGAAATTATCTAAAAAATATACTCCATCGGTAAATTAACTCTTTTCGATTTTTCTAAGGTAGAAATAAATGACTTTGTAGAGTGTTCTACAAAATCTTGATTTATGAAATGTAAACAAAATTGTTAGTTACACAGAAGACGACACGAGACGGAGTTTTTGTGATGAGGCACGAGAGAAAAAAATAGAAATAAATATACTTTCCGAGACAGTTTTTTTTTACTCCTTTTCGAAATGAAACAGCATACAACTATTCTAGTCTCCTAGGCTAGTGGTTCTTTACCGATGTGTCGTGACACACTAGTGTGTCACGCAGTCTCCTAACGTGTGTCGCGAAATTTTAGAATTTAAAAATCATGAAGAATTTAATAATAATTTGTTAAAATGGAGACAGACTGTACCAATCAACACCTCCAGCGGTAGCAATAATCCTCAATGCTATATAGAGTCATTATAAAAACTAATTGATTTCACTGTTATAATAGATATTATTATTTATGACCTGGACGTTCAATAAAGTGCCTCGTCAATCAAAA
The DNA here is from genome assembly GCF_964235325.1 of Thermobia domestica. Lineage (NCBI taxonomy): Eukaryota > Metazoa > Arthropoda > Insecta > Zygentoma > Lepismatidae > Thermobia > Thermobia domestica. The sequence goes on from NC_137454.1 coordinate 253,066,121, forward strand.
AAGGTTGAGAACCACTGTCTTAGGCAACCCTAGTCGTTAGAGATATTTTCGAGATATTTTTGATCTCTGTAATGTAAGCTTTGGGAATAGAAAGAAAATTTGAATAATTACCTGAATAATCTAATGAACATTCTTTAAATTTAAACATTGAACCTCATACGTTGAATGATATGGTTTCTAGCATAGGCTATTTGTGCCTACAGAAATTCTATTTCTTCTATGTTTATATTTACTATAGTAACAACGGCATCTTATTTGGGAATATTTTTGCGTTTACTCCGCTGTGGATTGCTAGGGGCTTGACCTAAGTTGATTATTAAATATCTTTTTGTAAAGTTTCTTTACTTTTTTTAACGAAAAAAAAAGAAAAGAAATCAGTTTACGTTAACTGTTATATTATGGATCACCAACAAGTAGATGAGGGTCTCTGTATCATACAATAGTATAGTGCTTTAGTGGTCCACTAAGTGGTTGAATAGAAATGCTGAGGAAGAAAAGAGGAAATAAGAAGCCTCGGGAAACAAAGTCATAACGCTGTTTGAAAAGAAACTGCAACTAGTTGCCGTTATCGATAACGATTGAGAACTCAAGTTTCACATTAGATGGCCATTATATAGTATATGGGAAACAGTTTATCCGTATCTAAAGAGCAGACTATCTACGTACTAGCTATACATGTATGTATACCGTTTTATACGTTTTATGCTTCTGGTGTTATTAATTCTGTATTTTATATGGACTACCTAAGAGTCTTATCAACTGCCAGCATGTGTAGATGAATAGTGGTGACTTGAAAGCAAACTAGTGGAGAAAAATGTGCCCCAAGCTCATCACGAAGAGGTCTAAACATAAAGAGCGCACAGTAGTAAGACGACTCATGAAGGCGACGCAACACAATAAAAATTGGAGAATGACAGAATTACTGCATCGAATTGTAATACAGCTCATAATAATTAATTTATGACGGTCCTGAATGTTTGACTATTCTCGCTAACAAAAGAGAATTTTGGTAGATTTGTTATGACTTCACAACAACTTTTATTTATTGATATAATTATTTGGTACTAACAACTAAATGTTATATCCAGTGGCGGCGACAGACTTTTTTTCTGAGTAGGACACAGGTAATCCATGAAATATTTAGATGGGCCATATTTAGATGGATTGGAACTAGTAACATACTATGTGTAACCGTGAAGTGAACCGTGTCATTTCTACTTCTACAATATAAAACCATGAGCATGAGCATAAAGTTATGAAAGGATGAAAATATTTATTTGAGATCTTAGCTATAAATTAAAATTTACTTTATTAGTTACTTTATGAAACTTACTATTAATTTTGCTCTAAAACTGTTTATATTGAGCTTAAGTCTATCCTTTCCGATTTCAAGGAACCTCGTAACAGCTATGATCTAACTGGGGACTAAACTCAATTTCTCCTAAGTCAATAGGGTCAAGGTTTCTCCCAATTTTGTTTTTCTCTATTGAATGTTTCTTTTGTATCCTGTAGTGTCTAAATATGTTATATTGGGTATATTGTGAGGATGAGATGATTTTAATCCTGTAGTTATATGTATTATAGGCAATTTACAATATTAAAATTTTCGATTTTTTATTCAGACAATGCTTAATGTCAGTATTTACTTAAGTTGGAAGCATGAAATTCGATATGTAAACATATGAAAAATTAGTAAAAATGTGTCGCAGCGTTTTCGACAATATGCTTCTAAAACAGAAAAAGGGGTTAATTTTTACAACTTCTGGTGTATATTCATTTAAACCCTATTCCTCGAGTCTGAAGAATTGGAATTTCTTTTTATTCTATTATAAGTATTCATCATTTGCTTTATTAAACACGTTCAAGTAACACCTAAGAGTTGAACTCTATTTAAGGGGGGCAGAAAGTCGTTTGCGGGGCCGGGCCTCCATTTGCCCCTCGTGGTACAACTCATAATTTGGTTGACTATTATTCATAATTTGGTTGACTGGGATGTTTCGAAGAACCATGTCTATCTACGAATAAAAATGAAATTTACATTGTTTGTAATCTTTTGATGACAATACGGCTGAACGGCAGTTGGCTATAGTCGTTTTTAAAAAGAATCATTACATCTTGATTAAAGTGTATATCATAAGATAGAGGAGTTAAAATTAGTAGTCAAATATAGAGTATCTGACGATAGTAAAATTAGGGGATGAAGCTTAGCATATAAATTCTGAATTAAAAGTAAATGGAGCTGTTTCAGTGTTTTCCAAAATTCCGTTCTCAAATATCATAAAGGCACGCAATTAGAATAATATTTCAAATCCTGATTTGGTATTCATAAAAAATTTACCTAACGATTCGTATAAATTGGGTGAATGTATTTGAAATTAAATTTTGAACGTAGTTTGCACTTAGGTCGAGCTGCACCCATTAATTCCTGTCTTAATTAAATTTTCCTACTACAATTCAGTTAGTTTTATATTTGGCTCATGTTGCTCCATTCATAGGCGGAGCTAGGAATTGTCTGCTGGGGGGGCAGTGGGGGCATGCATACCTTTTTGTCGGTCTCGGATGTCTTGGTAGGTGGCATTTTTACTTTTTACCAAAAAGTTGGGGTGAAATGCCCTCATGCACCCCCATAACTCCGCTCATGGCTCCATTAGGTTGCTTTCTGTTGAAAACTCGATTTCTATGAACATAAACTATGAAGTTCGCATTGAAGAATTTACGACCATGGTTCTATTCGACAGAAGACTGTCATTATAAATGCTCTTGTACCAAATTTCACAAAATTAAATCCCCACGTTAAGCGGGTTTGCATATCCAGGCTCCTAACTATGAAAACATTTACGCTCAGTCCAACCTCAATCATTTCACGAATTCAACCTGTTTTACGTATATTATTAGGACATAATATCGATTGTGATTTATTCTAAAAACACTTTTATACATTGCAAGAGCTGTAACGTCCAAATATTTACTGAGAACTCATAGTCGTATCGGAATAAACAAAAGCGAATATGGAACAGTAAACTGCTTTCACAAAAGAAAAAAGAATACGTGCAAAAGGCCTGCAAAACGGTCGAGTGGTTTGAATCGATACACTATCAATCACATGTTTGTGAGTTCAAACCCTGTAGCAAGTTGTTTCTTTTTTAAGTGTCTTCCTATTTTCATCCGGAGGCTGAAAATCTTTCTTTCAGTAACTCATTGAAAACTTCTTTTGTTTCAAATTCGATTAGAACGAAACGTTATATGAATTGCGAATCTGAAATCTATAGCTAAAAAAAAAAAAAATGAAGTATACTCACTACTCCATTATCCTGTGATTTGTAACGAGAAACTATTTATAAACAGTGGTGACTTCAGAAAATTATCCTCGGGGGGAATTTCAATATGCGGGTGGAGTGCAAACATTGGTAGTCCACATTGAGCACGATCGAATATATGGTCCTGAAGGCGGAAATTTCTTAGCTCGAGAGGGGTCTCAAATTCTCCCTCAGATCACGTCCTGAAAGCATCATTGCTTAAAAGCTTTTCGTAACAAATATAATATTACACTTGTTTCTCGTTCTACATTTAGAATTGGTAAAATCATAACTTATAGAGGATTATAATAAAAGCATAAAAATTACAATACCGATCATGTATAAATTATCCTGTAAGTTACCAACTTTGGGTCAGATTAAAACTCAAATATTTGTTTTCGGATTGCACTTAGAAGTAAGTTCTCTCTATATAATCCTGATTGGAAAGCCATGTTTAACACTAATTAATTCATCAATATTTATACGAATATTTTTTTATTTTACTATTTAATATTATATACGCTTCATTTCCAAAATCAAAATCTCGAAAATGTATATTGTACGAGTGCAGACTCGCAAATAAATGATTATTTATCATATATATTGGTCTCTATTCGAAATTCTATTTAATCGAATCCGACAAGAACACAGACAGAAACATCGAGAACAGGTGAAAAAAAGAGAGAAAAAGACGTTGTACCCGGCGGGGACTCGAAGTAAGTTCGAATGGTGCTTTACAAGCCGAACGCCTTAGACCACTCGGCTATGGTAACAACTAGTGATTGTAGCAAAGGCTTCGAGTAGTAGTTCTTGTTACAGAATAACATTTTTCTATTGCCTAAAATTTAAACCTAATTTACTTTGATATAATATATCTATTAATTTGTTTCATGAACGTTTTCGTTACTTAGATGAATGATGTATGTTGTTGATATAGATTCTATTACACATTCTTTCGTAAATATTATAGAAAGTATCAGGGTTATTTATGATCTTTTATGGAAATTGACTGGCGCATGCGCAGTACACAGACAGTTCAATTGAAAGGCGAGGAAGGAAACGCTAACAGACTGTTAGAATGTTTCATCGCTATGAAGTATAAAGAATAGCTAAAATGTATTTTACGCTTGTCATTGCGTAAAGAATCACCAGGTTAATGTTTGTCCAAGTTCTCACTAATCAACTGGACTCATGAAAAATAATTAATATTGTCATTACTGCACAATATGAAGAATAAAGAACGTATATTACACCAAATTGTTCTCGAATTCGAACTTAGCTAAGGAAGAGACAATAAACAAAATGTGATTTATTCATTAGAATTGAGATAATTCAATGAAACTAGAAATTACACAATCAAAAGGAAAAACAGCGTTAAAAAGACAATAATACTTTTATCCGAGATGTGAAATAAAGTTATTAATTAACTGAAATGAAAGTAATATTGGGCATGATATAGAGTAAGGAAAAAAAGTAAATGTATTCTTAGAAACGTTCAAAGTAAATTCACATATACTTTTTGAATATATACTACTCTTCCTTTACGTTTTAACGAACTAATAAGTAAACAAGCAAAGGAAAAGAATGAAGAACGAAAGTATTGCTCTTGAAAAAATATAATAAATAAATGAAACTTAAATAAATGTTTACACAAAAAATAACACACTAGTACTTCGTGTAATCACCTCCAGAGTCAATAACTTCTTGAAGTCTGGAGGGGATACTAGATACATTTCTCGAGCAATACGACGGTGTGTCACGAAAATGTTGCCACAGTTCCATAACATGATTTTGAAGAAACGTTTGGTCTCTGTCTTCACGTCTCTCTTCCCATTCTTGCACCATGTAGGCCCACAGATGTTCATTTGGGTTCAAATCTGGGGATAGAGGGGGCCACTCAATACAAATTAACTCTGGATGTTCATTTAGCCACTCTCGTGTTTGCCGGGAAGTGTGAACAGCACTGTTGTTATGCATAAATATATATTCTTCCTGTTCGGGGAAGTTTCTTTCTAAGGACGGTAACAACGTATTTTCGAGGATATTAATGTAAACACTGCTGTTCATTCTCTCAGGCACCGCAACTAAATCTCCAGGACCAGCGGCCGTGATGTATCCCCAAAAGTGTGCTGATATTCGTCCTGAACAAGAAGTTCTGATAATATTTTGTTCAGCATACCTGTTCCGCGCAGTCTATACAATATAACTCTGAATTGTTGGTTAGACTTGAAAACCTTCTCGTCGGTCCAGATGACTAAGTCCCAATATGACTGAGATTGGGTTATGTTATTCTGTGCCCATTCCATTCGTCTGGCCTTGTGAGTTTCAGTCAGGAGAGTCTTCCTAGTGGGTCTTGGACAGTGTAGACCAGCCACCAATAATCATCTTCTTATTGTTTCGTGAGAACAATTATATTCTCTGGCTTTGTCCAAGAGGATTGACGTGTGGCATAGAGGTCTGTTGATTACTTCTGTAACTAAACCTTGATCTTGAGCTGAAGTTGTCACTTTTGGCCTTCCACTTCTTGACCGAGACCTGAACCATTCACACCTTCTTCATGTCGCTGAACCCATTTCTTGACCGTTTTCTTGTCACATCCCAGATCTCTAGCAATCTGAGGCACAGTTTGTCCCATTTTTGCTCGGCCTATGATTTCTCCTCTCAGAGCAACAGACAGTTCTCCACAGCCTTTAGAGCGAGGCATTTTGAGAACCTGTTAGAAATTTGCGTTCTGACGTGTATGACAAATGTCGGTAAAGTGCATCTTTCTGTTTCTACTGCGCATGCACCAGTCAATTTTCATGAAAGATCATAAATAATCCTGACAATTGCTGTAATATTTATGAACGAATACGTAATAGAACCTATATTAACAACATCATTCGTCAAAGTAAAGAATACCGTAAACATAAAACAATTTCAACAGACTATTAATCAGGGCAAAATAGGCTTAAACTTCAGAGAATACAAAATAAATTTCATACGGTAACAAAAGATTGAACATGAAACACGCTTACTATATTTTCAACTTGTCACATTAGCCGAGTGGACTGAGACATTCGGTTAGAGATTCTGAGGCACCATTCAAGAGTAGTTCGAATCCCACCACAGTACAATTTGATTTTACCTCTTCTTGACGTTTCTGTTTGTGATCCTACCGGATTCTATTAAATATAATTTCGTAATACGCTAACATATACGTAATATTTGAAGTTCTTAACCTCCCATTTTTACATTTTTCAAGCTCATTTGAGAAGAAAGAGGGAAAATGAAAGTACAAAGATTTACAATAATTACTTAGCATTTACTGTCATTGTAATTGTGGATATTTTATTTATGAAAATGTATAATTAACTAAAAATATATTTAGTAGGTCACATGTCTCCATTTTTCGATTCTAACTTGAAAGTTACAGTTTAGGTGGTGACATATTGAAGACCCAGGGGGTTGAGGGGGTTGTAACCCCTCCCATTGAAACTTTTATATTCTATTGAAAAAAAAGTGTCTCAGTTCATAATCTTGGTAAAGCAACAATCACTGTATGTGGAGGACGGTTTATTTATATTACGATTTATCACTTCCAAATGTGTAGTAGATGTGACTGGATATTGTGTATAATCATTCAAGAAATATAAGACAACGAAGGGACTTCGTAAATCCTTCACGCCACCCCAGGAGGAGGAAGTGCGTCCCGCCGTCCCTCGGTTGGGAACTACTGCTTGCGAGGGAAACATTGTAACAGTGTGTAAGCGTTTCATTCCTCGCCTTCCAATTGAACTGTCTGTGTACTGCGCATGCGCCAGTCAATTTCCATAAAAGATCATAAATAACCCTGATACTTTCTATAATATTTACGAAAGAATGTGTAATAGAGTCTATATCAACAACATACATCATTCATCTAAGTAACGAAAACGTTCATGAAACAAATTAATAGATATATTATATCAAAGTAAATTAGGTTTAAATTTTAGGCAATAAAAAATGCTATTCTGTAATAAGAACTACTACTCGAAGCCTTTGCTACAATCACTAGTTGTTACCATAGTCGAGTGGTCTAAGGTGTTCGCTTATAAAGAACCATTCGAACTTACTTCGAGTCCCCGCCGGGTACAACGTTTTACCCTCTCTTTTTTGTCACCTGTTCTCGATATTTCTGTCTGTGTTCTTGTCGGATTCGATTAAATAGAATTCGAATAGAGACCAATATATATGATAAATAATCATTTATTTGCGAGTCTGCACTCGTACAATATACATTTTCGAGATTTTGATTTTGGAAATGAAGTGTATATAATATTGAATAGTAAAAATAGTAAAATAAAAAAAAATATTTGTATAAATATTGATGAATTAATTAGTGTTAAACATGGCTTTCCAATCAGGATTATATAGAGAGAACTTACTTCTAAGTGCAATCCGAAAACAAATATTTGAGTTTTAATCTGACCCAAAGTTGGTAACTTACAGGATAATTTATACATGATCGGTATTGTAATTTTTATGCTTTTATTATAATCCTCTATAAGTTATGATTTTACCAATTCCAAATGTAGAACGAGAAACAAGTGTAATATTATATTTGTTACGAAAAGCTTTTAAGCAATGATGCTTTCAGGACGTGATCTGAGGGAGAATTTGAGACCCCTCTCGAGCTAAGAAATTTCCGCCTTCAGGACCATATATTCGATCGTGCTCAATGTGGACTACCAATGTTTGCACTCCACCCGCATATTGAAATTCCCCCCGAGGATAATTTTCTAAAGTCACCACTGTTTATAAATAGTTTTTCGTTACAAATCACAGGATAATGGTATAAGTGAGTATACTTCATTTTTTTTAGCTATGGATTTAAGATTCGCAATTCATATAACGTTCCGTTCTAATCGAATTTGAAACAAAAGAAGTTTTCAATGAGTTACTGAAAGAAAGATTTTCAGCCTCCGGATGAAAATAGGAAGACACTTAAAAAAGAAACAACTTGCTACAGGGTTTGAACTCACAAACATGTGATTGATAGTGTATCGATTCAAACCACTCGACCGTTTTGCAGGCCTTTTGCACGTATTCTTTTTCCTTTTGTGAAAGCAGTTTACTGTTCCATATTCGCTTTTGTTTATTCCGATACGACTATGAGTTCTCAGTAAATATTTGGACGTTACAGCTCTTGCAATGTATAAAAGTGTTTTTAGAATAAATCACAATCGATATTATGTCCTAATAACATACGTAAAACAGGTTGAATTCGTGAAATGATTGAGGTTGGACTGAGCGTAAATGTTTTCATAGTTAGGAGCCTGGATATGCAAACCCGCTTAACGTGGGGATTTAATTTTGTGAAATTTGGTACTTGTTGTACTTCAGTAGTTTACATGGTGAAACATGAGTCTTACACAGTAAGGTTTTCTTACATATTTCCTTGAATACATCCCATAGTGTACAAGTACGTGTATCCATGTATGCAAGTTTTTTTTTTTAAATATGTACATAAACATTTATTATGCACACATGTTACTATTATCGTTTTATCTGTCTAATCCGTCTCGAACCTGCACTTACATTACCATAGTTATGCGTCCGTTACTGACATCTATATATTAATAGCGATGTATGTGATCAAAAAATTTCAGATCCAAATTGAAAGTGACTGTGTTTGTGACTCTTAATCTCTTGAACCATCTAACCGATCTCTATCTTTTTGACGTAGATGCGGTTCTGACCTGGGTGCATTTTTAGCTATTCACTTTGACGGTAGAACTTAGGGGAGGGGAAGGAGGGGGAATTGTAAAAAAATAAATAAAACTTAGTAACTCTTGAACCAAACGACCAATCTCGATCAAATTTTCAACATAGATGACGTTCATGCCTGAGATGGATTTTACCATTTCACTTTGACGAAACAACGTAGGGGATGGGAGATATACAAAACTCAATAAATATAAAAATAAAAGTGACCATGTTCGTGAGTTAATAACTCTTGAACCACCTGATCGATCTCAATCAAATTTTCAACATAGATGAAGTTCAAACCTGGGAAGTTTTTTATTATTTCATTTTCATGGTAGAACTTAGGGGAGAGGAGGGAAGGGGAGGAGGGTAAGTATATGAAAATGAATAAAACTTAAAGCTCTTGAACCACCCGACCGATCTCGATCAAATTTTAAGCATAGATAAGATTCGGGCCTGGGATGTTTTCGTCATTTTACTTTGACGGCACAATGTAGGGTTGGGGAAGGGGGTTCATATATGTAAATAAAAAAAAAGTAACTGTCTTTGTGACTTCATCACACTTAAACCACCGAACCGATCTTAATCAAATTATCAACATAGATTAGGTTCAGATCTGGGGTGCTTTTTATATCCCTTTGACGGTAGAACTTAGGGTTAGGAGGAGGGGAGGGAAGAGATATATAAAAATAAATAAAACTTAATAACTCTTGAATCACCAGACCGATTTCGATCAAATTTTCAACATACATGACATTCGGCCCTGGGATAATTTTTATCATGCCGTGCCCCGCAGCATGAGGAGGGGAGAGGGATATATAAAAAGCACCGAAACCCAGCAAAATCGGGGTGCGTCTTAGATTCGAGGACGTCTTAAATTCGAGTAATTATCGAGAAATTCTTAATTTAAGACATTATTAACGAGTCATTAAAAACTACTTTGCTAGCCATAAATATTTTAAATTTTGTATCATATTCAATTATTCAGACAACAATATAGTGTCATGCGCTTGCGCAGGGCGTTCGGGTTTGCTAGTTTCTCTTTAAAACACGATACACGTATTCTATGGATGGAAACGTGTTCAAATATTCTATCAGATGTTTTCTCCAAACCTTATTTTTCTCATGCGAAGAATGAGGATTCCGCTAGCAGTCGATGCGGACATATATTTTTATTTTAATGCGTATAGTTTCATGAGGGAGCACGGTGGCTCATTAGTAGAGCGCTTACCTCCGGTGCAAGTTGCCCTTGGTTCGGTCCCAGACCATACGAGTTTGTGGTAGATAATGCGTCCGTGGGTTTTCTCAGGGTTCTCCCATTTCCTCCCACATTATCATTCCACTAATTATTTCATAATCAATTAGTATCATTAGTTATTCGTTTCCTTCAGCCAACATGTTATAATTGTGGGACGTAAAAGTGGATTTTTTTAAAAAAAATCACGTTAACGTTAAATAACACTGCTGGAGGGGAAAAAAAAAAGTTCGGACGCATAAACACCCACTTTGCTACGCCACTGATAGTTATTCTTTCGCATTCTGTATTGAGACAATATGAAGACTGCTTTGCATTCCAATAAGGCCTTTTCAAGTAATCAGTCAATAAACACTGTGTGAAGAGAAGGGGTCATGCAAATTGACCCTTGAATTGTAACCTCGAGATAAGAGCACAGAAAAAAGGCAGTTTCAAGAAATGAAGTTATCCTTATACGCAAAACATTTTGGTCCTAAACCTAAACTCAATTGTGTGATAAAATAATGTCATTGGATTATTTTTTCTAATTATTACGAAACAGAAATAGTTTGTATAAACAAAGAGTGAACTAAACAGTGTTTCAGTAGTACGTAACATCATGAAGAAAGTTATTGTTTGTGTGGCTATATTTGTATTTTTGCTGCCTGTTATATCCAATGCGGTAAGTTACTACCTTCTTTTGTTTATTATGTTATTGGTTTGTTCTCTGAATAAGTTGCTAGATATGTAGAAAGGTTCTCCGTAGTAAAAAGTATTGTACTGTACACTACAAAGTGTTTGAAGAAGAAAATAGACGACATTTTTCTAATATTTTGTCTAGGAATAGAAAATGATCAAACAAAACTGAAAAAGAACACAAAAAGAAATCAGATGTTATGTTTACATTTCTATCAATCTGACATTTACATAGCATATACTACTGGATTTTTCAGTACCGGTTTACTAGTTTCCAGAAATGGTGCGATTTTTCAACTAGTGTTAAATTTAAACATTTTCCTATAAGGAAGAGCATTTGAAAAATTAGGGGGTGTCAACATTGTTCTTATACAAGTATGAAGTAATATACAGGTTCCTATGCAATCACACATTTTCTCAGAGGGAGCGGCGTTAGGTATCGGTAGGGTTGCCCATGAGACAAGACGAGATAGAAACTTTGGAATAAGACAATACATGAGACTGAGTTCTTCCAATATAAACATCTTTTCGAAACAAGACATTATTTTCATACCTTTTCGAGAAGAGACATCTCAAATTTGGTCTCGTAGACAATTCTGGAACGCCAATGAAAGCAGAGGTAGTGTGATATATACCGGTGGATACTTTCCCTTCGATCGATAAATACGTAGGACTCAGATATGAGCCTTGGTATTATCGATTTTATTCAACTTTTTTTTGTGTGTGTGTGTGTGTGTGTGTGTTAGTCTTAGTACGATATTTGTACTCAGTTGTACCGACCTGCATTTCTTCAAATTTCACACACATGTTTATCTCTGATTTGAGAATAAACAGTGATGATTAAATAGCAGCACACAGCTCCCATCCGGCCGCCTGCGCGTAGGTTTCATCCGCCCTACGACAAAAATTAAAAACTGTGTGACCTTTTCTTTCTTGAACTTCATGCACAACAGGTATAGTAGAGTGTAAATCGTGTCGTGATTCTAGTTACGTATTTCTGACACAAGCAATGATCGTGCTTCTAGCACCCAAAAATGTTTCGATCTAATTAAGGTGCTAGGGTTGACCAAAGCGAAAAGCCATTATAGAAACAATTACTAACTACAGCCTCTATGATTCTCAAGTATATACCCACAAATAAATTTACAGGGTGAACCTGAAAGATGTGTGCGAACTCCGGGAGACATCAAAAGAAGACAAAAACTCCTCTTGCATGTTGTCAAATTCCGCGTCGTGTGTGAGTGACAGGGGTGCCAACTTGGAATCGACAGTCGAATCCTGACAATTAAAAAGGAACAGAAAGATGTGCACAAACTATCTCTGTCTGCGCAACTGCCTATAAATATACCACATTGACTTGATCCCTAGTCTTCCGTTGCAAGCGCTGCTATCGCCTGGAGGAATTCCACTCGCTTACTCTCGCTTAGCAACAGCTGAACCCTTATTGGCTCAACGCATGGGTGTGTGAGCTTTAGTTTGCATTTTTGCCACGGCTCAAGACATTTTGGCAGCACAATAATATACCATTTTACTGATGTTCATACCCAAGGTTACTAGAGAACAGGTTGTCTCTTATCCATGCTGCACTGTCATAGGCTGTTCCGGAATGACGTCACCCATGGACCCATGAAGCGCACAAAAAAATTGTCGTCTGCTCTTCTCCCGCTTAAGAATAAAGAAGAGGGTCTTCGCGTGAGAAATCCTATACTGAATTAACGTATTTAGTAAAATATTTTTTTGTTGCTTGCATGAAGAATCAAACTTAAGTGTCTGTAATTTACTACATAGAATAAGATTTTAAAAAAAAATTATAATAATTGTGTTTTACGATAATATTCTATGGTTAGAAACCTTTACCTCATTGGACAAGTTTCCTGATCTTTTTCTTCCGTTTGTCCTGGGAGCCTCCGTCTCTTTTTGCAGAAACCTTACTTTTCATCTTGCCAAATTATTCAAAAACTTAATTTTGGCAAATGTTCCCATTCGTACAAATGAAGTCACTATTTCAGAATCCATATTAGCACTACTCCCACAAATAATTCCCTTCAGACATTTTATGGTATCTTTTCCCCTACGCACTGTTCTTCCATGGTACAATGAAAACTGTTTTTCCATATATTTTACACACGAAAACCATTCTTCAGTGGGCTGTGTGAGATGGGCATGAGACAAGCTTTGAATCCATGATGGTGAAGAGTGATGAACGGGAACATTTTTATTGTACTGATTACTTAAATTAGGTTTTTTTTTTTTTTGTATTTTTTTGCAAGCCAACCTGCTATATATTTCAGTCCATCTTCTTCCATTGCTGATTTTGACTCAATATCGCACACTTCACTTAACTTAAGAACATCTTTGTCTTCGGTCATTGTCTTTGTCTTCAGCATTTCATCAGTACATACAAGGCTACATTTTTAAAGAAATTTGCTTGAAATAAATTCTTTACTTTCGACAGTATAACATTAACAAATTAATTACAAATGTATTGAAATAAAAGCATGCAGAAATAAACATAAAATGTTCTTAATTGAAAATAGCAATTCCTACTCTAATTTGTGCTTAAATGAAGATACAACATTATTAAGATTATCATTTACCATTAATGCAATTAGCATATTTTAATGACACACAATAATGTACTATTTACCTTCTTAAAGTAGTGTAGTTTATCCTTCTTGAGAAACTGGGTAATAATTCGTTTGGCCTTGCATCAAGGGATCCCCACCTCCACACAAAACTGTGTGACAAGAGAAAATTAATCAGAAGAAATAGAAGATTCAAATTTAAATGGGAGATAACAACTTAAATGTAAAATTTTTAGTTTAATATTCGAATAGCATTCTAATTCAAATAAAAAATGAAAGCATTAGGAAAACAAAAGTTTATCAGAACTTCTTTTATTTATTATTTCAATTTATTTACAGTTTCCTCTTATCGTTAATTTTCTTACCGTATTAATGAAACCAAAATTCTTTGACTTCTTGCAGATTCATTTGCGTCTACTACAACTAATAACACTCAATTCATATTCAGGACAACACATGTAACAAAGGTCTTTGTCTACCCGTTCTAACACCTAAACATTTATATTCTGGTCTGGAAACACCATAATACTAGTTCAGAATATATGTTGTATGAGCCAGATTCTAGGTGGTATCATAAAAAATATAAAACTCAATCATTCTTCAGCTATAAGCTTCACAATTTATTACATATATATTTTGTTCTACGTTGTTGACTATAAAAATATATAAATCGTAGAATTGGTGCTGGTTTACTTTTTGCGCACCACATTTTGCAAGATTTACAAGTAAAGTTCAATATTTGCATGAAAAGACATATTCATACAGTACAAATTTCTGGAAGCGATATAATTAAATACAAAGTAATACACCTGTATTTTATATTTACAAGTGTAGAGTTACTAGTGTAAAATGTTTACAAGGTTTTTACTACGGACAAAATAAGTGAGTGGATATGAAAGACGACTGTATTAGAAACTATTTTCCACCGGCGGTGTATTTCTGCACCGTGTATAGAAGTTGTACTTTATGTTTACAAGTGGAGCGCTACTAGTATGAAACCATGTCAAGTGCTATTGAAACTCGTATCATTGCCAAAAACTACTCGTTTTCACTACCCCTTGCTTATGTGTATAACCACCTTCGCTGACGCTGCTCCCTTCGGATACGTCCTCTCCCTAACGCTCGGGTAGGTAGCATTCGTGCTTTTTAGTGGCCACCTAGCACAGGTTGTTTTGTGCACTGTAGTTTTTATGTATACATCCGAACGCCGTATTTATATTCAAATCGTAAAAGAACTGTAAATTTTCAACAATTACTTATAATGCCCCCTTGAATTTTAATTACGCAATGTGAGAAATTTTCATGTCACCCAGCGCAAATCATTTAGGAAACAATAAGGAAATCAGTGTAAGAATTCTAATTTTCGAACAATCATTTCGTGTGGTGCTCCAAAAGTAAAGCTGCAAGGTAGAATCTAAAGAGGTTGCTATAACATAACATTTTGAGGCTACTTAATTTATGTATTTTATAGCATTTTTATCAGGTCAAATTTTCTTGAATCACTTATGTATATTTTATTTATTATCTTTGATTCGAAAACTTTTAGTCATAAAGTAATAATATAGTATAAGAGGTTTCAGCTATTCTTCCCGCTAAAACTGTGGAGACTGTGGCGCCGCCACTCAAGTTGAGTACCATCAACTACTACAAGCAAAAACGAATCAAATCGTTCAGAGCGCGTGAGTCTGATAGAATTAGCCAATGATACACTTGACTACTACCAGCAGCAGACGATGGAGTTAGTTATAACTCTAGCCGGTAATGTCGCAGAGTCACTTTTGTTGCATTGTGGGAACGATTTGAATTTCCATTAGGAATATAGGGAGTGGTTCATCAGGGTCATCAATGCTTTTAGTTCTCTCTTTTATTTATGTTTTGGAATCATAGGGTAGAGACCATAATAGACTGAAATAGTGATGTCGTCATTTCCACTTCGTTACTATGGTGATCGCCATGTTTTTTTTTCTTTTCTAAACAAATGCATGAAGCGATAGAATATTATGAAGTATACTGTTAATATGAACACATACACAGAATTTTAGAATATTTTGAGGTCAAAGTAAAGTTGGTAGAAAAAGATACAGATTAAGAATATGCGACCACTATTTAGAAAATTTACAAGTGAAATCTAGTAATTAACAATGTAACATGTAACCTTTTCATACAGAAGCCACTCTGATAAGATAGAAATTGCATAAGTAATGCCAGCCAGCGCCATTACCACGTAATGCACAATGAACAAAAGCAACTAACTATACGCAATGTGAAAACCCTAAGGTACAGACTGACGAGCTGTCGGCACAATGAAAATTGAACAAATACACGATTTGTCTACAAGGAAAAATAATTGTCTACTTTGAAAATAATTACATTGGCGCATTTAGATACTTTACGCCCAGCCCGCCCATCCTTTAAAATGTGAGTGCATAGTTACAGTGGCTATAAAATAAAGAAACAAATAATGAATAAAAACAAAACAAATAAAAAATAGGACACGAAGCTTGTAACCATACGTATTCTGAGAATTTTCAATCTGGACCAATTTCTGATCGGTTAACATGCATCGGATCTTTCCTTATAAGTCCTCCTTACTTTAAAAATAGGTAGGTCTATATACTGACAGTACACAAGAAAACATTTAATAATGAGTGGTACAGCATGTTTTAAACACTATTTCTGCAGACCTATACGTTTGGAATGGAGTGTGTGATACTGATGGTACTAAATAAAAATTTTCCAGAATTATTTAAATTTACTATCCGATAATAATTAACCTAAGTATATTTTGACACTTAACGTAATCTCCAAATATATAAATCAATATTAGTGGAAACATTTCACTTTCAACGCTTGATATAGTCCTATTTTAATATATTATTACTCTAATGTTTGCAATCCTGAAGTTAACACGTTACTGTTTTCGCTTTGTAAGTACGAAGTTCTTAGGCCATGTTGTTTAGAAAATAAAACTACGATCATCATGACAACGAGACGGATGTAACGTCACACTACTTCAGTCTATACTGTTATCCATATTTCAAAATAATGTGTAATGCGCTACGGTGTAGCTATATAATAGCGGCTAATTACAGCATAGATATAAAAAATAGATGTCGTATTTTAAAGAAACTTAGAATCGAAACTATTTATAGCAAATTTTGAAATTGCTACAAAATATGTTCCGAATGAGTATGTATAACAAAAGTGATATTTGACGATATAAACGTGAGTAAAAACAACAGAGAAAATAATACCTTTATTCGAGACATCTTCAATAAGACAAGAAACCATTCGGAAATTCGACTGGCTACCCTCACTGGTGGGAGTGAAAATTATCAAGAAGAATCGAGTAAATGTAATTAAATCACTTATCCAATGCTAATTTACTGTTTGTTTCCAGAGACGGGCTGCTGCAATATGTTCAAATTGAACTCTTTAGTCATGTTATGTAGGATAGCGTAAGTCAGTAAGAGATCGATCGAGTCAATAAGAGAGCAGCGTCACACTTTTGATTCTAGTCATTGGATTTAGCCCTAGTTATTAGACGAATGTTTATTATTTATTAGAATTACTGCTATTAGATTTTCAAAATTAAAACATCTGAAAACATTTTCATATTTGTGACTCGGCTGGAGGAAGAGTAGTGCATAGAAGTTGGGTCCACAGCCTTATTTCTGGATAATTTCAGTATAAAGCCGTATTATGCTGAACTACAATTGCAATTGCATTTTAAATTACCTAAATATTTTCGAAACCTCTTATACAAAGTCATAGGAATTGATCCCCGATGCATTCAATCCAACGACGAATTTTGATGTTATTAAAAGGAAAGGAAAAGTAGTTTAAAACAAATGAAAAGGAAACTCTTACTATCCGATTCTGATATTATGTACACATATTTTCGCATATGAGTAATGCTAATATTTAACAATGAATCTTCGTATGTATTTAGGTATACTGAACCATGCTAAAATAAGCAATAAGGTATATGTGCGAAATGATAAACATCAACATTGATTACACGTGAAAGTAAAAGAAAAATGTTTCGGAGAAAGTAGTTGAAAATAATATAAAGGAAAACTTTTAGTTTAGCATCCCACAATTACCCCTTAGGCTAAGGGGAACGGATGACTAAGGCCAATGAATAGTGATGGAAGGTTTTGTGGAATGAGAATGTGAGAGGAAACGAAAATACCCGGAGAAAAGACACGATGTTGTTCACCACAAACATACTTGAGTTGGGATTAAACCAGGGATCTCACATATCAGAGGAAAACGGTCTACGACAGAGCCACTGTGACCCTATGAAAATAATAAAAGAAATGCAAAACATTTTTCACTTATTTAGATGGAATAAGCCAAACCAGACAATTACAAATAAGAATTTATGCTTCATGTATTCAATGATACTTAACACTAGTACCAGTTATATTTATTATATAAGCGGATTTGATTTAATTTTAAGTTTAGCATTCCTTTCAGCAGCAAGGCTCTATAAAACGTGGTCCTATAGCTTAATGTGAGATCCGAAACTCATAAGCTCCCGCTGAAAATCGAACCCGAATCACTCACGACTTTAAATAAATGAAAAAAAAAAACACCAAATTTCGGATGGCAAAGTGATATATCAAACGGAAGAAAAATATGTTGAACATGGGTGAAAAACGACTTTATAGCTCCAAAATTTTGAAAGCGACAAAATCAGCATAATTTGAAAATTATATAATTTAACTCACCGGCCCGAGTACTTATTTCGAATAAAGTGTAAGTTAAACCTACTCGACCCCGTCCCACTTTGTTAAACCCACAGTCAATCAATCATTTCTAGTTTTATTTTCTATACATTTCATACTTGTAACTAGTTGGAAAAGCCAATTCCGTAAATAATTAGAAATATTACAAATACAATCTAGGAAGTCCCTTATGATACAGTTCCTTCTTAGCCAATGTTCCAACCAGTTTCTCTTTCTCTTCTTAATAATATCTAAAATTGTTATTTTCTTCCTCACCATTTCTAACACCCTCTCATTCGTTTTTCGCTCGACTCAGCTAATTCTCTTCATTCTTCTCCACACCCACATTTCGAAAGCTTCCAGTCGTTTTTCATCTCTTTTGCGTAATGTTCAAGTTTCTAACCCATTGTAACTTTAAAGATATTACATATTGAAAACATGGTAAACATATAACGAACATTCGATGTTAATGTGGAATACACTGTGGAAATGATTCTATGTGAACGTTACTACACTCATGCGCAGAAGTTAATAATAATGTATTTTGAAGCATGTATGAACACACGAAATGAAAACAGAAGCAGCTATATATTGGTCGAAAGTGGAATTCATTAATATAACAAACTAAAAACATTGTGAGAAAAGACACAATTGGAGAAAAGGAACAAAAATATATAGGGACATTGCAATCAGAAAATGTACCTATGTGCTATTCCACTAAACAATGGTTACGTATAGGGACATCAGTAGTGTGTAAGATCTTCCTATACTGAAAGAAATGCAGCACAAGATGACTGCATGCTGAGGATGACATTAACAATAAGTGGCTGTGATATGAGTTGCCATTCGTGGCTCAGTGCCTCCCTTAGCTCGGAAACCAATCTTGGAGATATGTGAAAGTATGCAAATAGCCTATCAAACATATCCTACGTATGTTCTAATGGATTTAATTTGTTGATCGTCTGGGTAAATCTAATCATCTGATGTATTGAGTCTCAAAGTACTAATTCACTATGCCAGCGCATTGCAGACGTGCATGATCGTCCTTTCGAATGGAATTACGATACACTGCACCCCGAAACAGACGAACACAATAGTGTCCGCGTCATCCGAATTGGCGTGTGGCATCAGCCAAGCTCGCAGTGTGCTATTACTAAACCTTCAGGGAGGAATATAATCATTCATAATTGATTTTGTTTGTATTTGTGGACAATTATGAATGATTAGATTCCTCCCTGAAGGTTTAGTAACAGCGCACTGCGAGCTTGTTGGCAGTATAGTCCAAGATACCGTATACATGTCATGATTTCCCGTCGAAAGACATGGAGGGGAATCCAAAATCCCAACATAATCCCATACCGCACCATGATTCATTCATTCCTGTAATGGTCCAATTCAGCAATGTTAGCTGAAAGGAACTGTGTTCTAAGCCAGTGGTTCTCAATCTTTTCGAGTCTAGCGCTCCTTATACTGAATACAGCTATCCTGAGCGTCTCCCATCATCTTAACCCAATCCAACCACGCATAAGGCTGTAAGATTTGGAAGAAGAAGTCGAAGAACCAGAAAAAGGCTTTGATTTTTAAAAAATAAACCTTGAAGAATATATATTTTCTATAAGCAAAAGGAAATATTGTTTCTGGAATAATAATAATATTTATTTATTTATTTAAGCAGTTTATTGGCAACAACAGCTTGACAGCCACAAGTGCGATAAGATACGGAGTACAGTAAAATACATTAGATCATAATCATAAAATAAACAGTTTTTACATAAAATGATAGCAATGAAAGGAACATGATAAATACATCAGTGATAAATAAACATAAAAGTAAAAGACAAGTAGTATATACAATTATAATAAATACATACATAAACATAAGAAATCAACTATATATATATATATATATATATATATATATATATATATATATATATATATATATATATATATATATATATATAGAGAGAGAGAGAGAGAGAGAGAGAATAGATTCAATAGGGTTTGCAAAATATTTTGATTCACAATTCCAAATAATAGTTGAATATTCAAGGTGAGACCTTCATTACATAGATAAACAACCTTGCATGTATTAATTGAGTTAAAATCTCTACACAACCATTTAATTAGTGCAAAATTTCTTTTACGTTAGTTTTAGATGTTATAACATGAAGATGTTTATGAAATAATAGTTTTGTATCCAAAGTAATTTCTAAATCGTTTACCTATTTTACAAATTGAATCTGATTGTTATTAATATTATATTCACGTATAGAGGGATTTGTTTTCCTGGAGTAAGATATCCCTCAGTTTTAGACAAATTCAAAGATAGGGAATTTATTTCTGACCAATGTGTATTATTATTATTATTATTATTATTATTATTATTATTATTATTATTATTATTATTATTATTATTATTATTATTATTATTATTATTATTATTATTATGTAAAATTGCATAATCTTTCGTTGTTAAACTAGGATGAAAAATGTTGATATCATCCGCATACAACAAATAATTGCAAGTAATTTAGTAATAGCATTAATGAATAACAGAAAAAGTAAGGACCCTAAATTTGAGCCCCTAGGCACTGCACAAGTAATATTACAAAAGAAGCAAAATTACAAATATTACAAGTATTTCCTTTATATCTTCCCAAAAATTTCCTGTTAGATAAATACGAAACAACCTAGTTAATTATACAACATGGTACATAGAATTTAATCAATTTACTTAGTAATATATGATGAGGCAGTTTATCACATGCCTTCCCAAAATCCAAATAAATCATATCAACTTGATCACAATATGAACCACAGAGAGCACATTACGCACTAAATTTGATAAGTTAATTACTATAGATCTCCATTCAGAAAAACCACGTTGATTAATATCGTTCGCAATGTACATAATTATATATATATATATTCAAAACTTTTACGCATAACATTCATTACAGAACTAGGTCTAAAATCACTTATCCACTTGTTTTTGGAATTGGCGTTAGAGAAACAGTTTTCCGAATATCAAGATATGTGTTAATACTAAGGTTCCAATTAAATAAAGAGGCTAAAACAGGAGCCATGACCTTAGCTATTTCTTTGATTATGTAAGCGGGTATGCCATCAATGCCACAGATAGATTTATCATTTAAGTATTGAATAGCGTCTAACATATGTTCAATAGTAATTACAAGTGGTTTCCTGGCTGAAAAATAATGAGAGGGCCTTAATACTTCTACATCTTTATCAGGACATTTTTGAAAAACTGAAGCAAAATATTGAGCAAGAGAATCAGCAAACAATTTACAATCAGTTATTAAGATATTATCTTTAATAACACCGGATGTTACATTGGCATTACATTAACTCCATGTGTACATTTCTAGCATTCAGTAGCATTAGCTAAATGATTTTCAATTTTCTGATAATAAATCCGCTTATCTTCATTTAGTTTAGCCTTAAAGGCTCTGCGAATTTAAGAACGTAGTATCACATTCTAAAGAAGTAGTTTTATATTTCTTAAGAGCTGAATTCTTTTCCCTCAACAAAGAAATAAGATCTTTCGAATACCATAAAGGATATTTGGATCTTTTTTTTTTTACCTTGCCATAGGATTATTATTTTTCATAGACAACACTGTGAGATCCTGAACTTTTTAGGCCACTATATTAATTTCTACTCCTAGCAAAATATTAGTCCTATCTACTTAAGCAACCTGACAATAAAGAGCTAAGTAATCTCCTTTTATAAATTGAAACTGCTCAGAAACTTCATATAATTTGAAACCGTCTTGAAGAAAAACTTTAATTTCAAGAGGATTATGATATGAGTTAGGTTTTCCCATATTTTCGTAATGTTTGTTAGACGCAACAATAATATTAGATATAACCAGGGCAAGATGTGAGGTTGAAAAATCAACACTTAAATTCATATTATCTAATAATAGTAATAATAATAATAATTTGAATTTATTGATAGTAGTGACCACAGCCTAAGCCATAAATGGTCGCAAATATGCAAATAATATACAATGGAGGATTACATCAAAGTAAATACAAAATAAACAAATTAAAAGGAAATGACACATCAAAATATTTCGATCAGATACAAAATTATATGTTATACACGAACTTAATACAAGCTTAGATTACAAAATAAAATTTTAACATTACCTCCGTTCAAGTATCTATTAAATTGAGAACTGTGATGTGATGTATAACAAAGTAAAATTTAATGAACACTAATAAAATTAAACAAAATTTATAAAGAATATATGTAACAAAGAACATAATTAGATAAAAATAAAAGCACATCAAACGAAAGACAATTGGAATTTCATAGACAATATACCAGACGGAACAATTGTGAATTTATATATTTACTTTATAATACATTCTAAATATTGTTTATTAAGTACAGCAAAATTTACATTGAATAGATAGATTTTCAGAGATTTTTTGTTTATATTCTCTACACTAATAAATTGTGGAGTACCAATTATTTTGTTAATACATAAAATACATCGATAGTCCCTGGGGTTATGTGAAGGAATTCTAATATATGGATGTTCAGTTAGGTTCACCCTAGCATGTATTACATCGTGAATAAGATTTATTTGCCTCAGGTCTCTCCTAACATCAAGAGAGAGCAAATCAAGCCAAGCAAGAATCTCCCCAATAGTCTTCTTATTCAATTTCAATTTGAATCTAAGCCAGGCCAAGAAAGGGATTTGAATTGAATCAAGAACTTTAGCAATACTAACAAGATTTCGGTTCGATATTAAAGTTGCATATTCCAGATGAGATCGAACATAGCACAATATAAAATTTTACAGGATACAATATCTTTAAAGGTTTTAGCAACCTATTTAATAAGTCCAAGATTCCTTCTGGCTTTAGCTACCATAGTAGAAATGTGTTGATCAAATAATAGCTTATTATCCATCATAACACCTAAATCTTTATTAGTTGAAACAACTTGTATTGTATGATGATTGATTAAATATGAGAAAATGGATACATTCGTTTTTATAGAAAACGATATAATTTTGGTTTTATTAATGTTCCAAGGTAGTGTACTCTGAATGGACCGTTGATAAACTGTATTAAAACCGTAATTTCAAATGATCCTGACAATTTACTATTTTAGAAAAAAAATCTTCAAATTATCGGCATAGAATAGAAAGGGACACTTCAAAGATTTACCAATATCTTTTATATATATTATAAACAAAAGAGGACCCAGACTGGATCCTTGAGGAACACCCGAAGAAATATTGTATACAGATGATTTGCAACCCATATATCTGACCACAAATTTACGACCAAACAAGTAGGAAGCAAAACCAAAGTATCAAAGATTTAGGAATTTCAAAGAGTCAAGTTTCTTTAGAAGAATATAATGAGATATATTGTCGAAAACTTTAGGAAAATCATAATGGACTGTATCGACTTGACCACGATTATGAACAACAGAAGAAACCCATGTCAAAAACTTATTCAAGTTTAATTCCGTAGATTTGCCTTTGATAAATCCATACTGTTCAGGAATAATACAATGTTGAAGGGAACAATAAAGATAGTTATAAATAAGTTTATCAAAAATGTTAGGTATTATATCAAGAATAGAGATAGGTCTATAGCCAGTTACAGTCTTTCCATCAGTTTTAGAAACTGGAGTTACAGCAACAATTTTCCATTCATTATGATAGAAACGAAATGCTAAACTCCAATTAAACAATGATGGCAAGATTGCAGCAATTATTTCAGATATACCTTTAATTATAAAAATCGGAATTTAACTAAGATCTACAGAAGCTTTAACATTCAGAGTTTAAATAACATCAAGTACCTGTTTAGTATTAAAAGATATTTGGTCACTACAAAATTGATTGGCCATAGAAGTATCATTACTATCATTTGCATTAACTTCATCTTTGTGATAAATAGTTTTAAAATGCTTGGCCATAGCCTCAGATAACAATCGAGGACCAGTGACCAATTTATCGTTTATTAATACTGCCTCAACACCCTCTTTAGCATTAATTTTCTTTTTTTATTTACTTCCAAAATCTTAAAGTTTTCTCAATTTTACTATCACATTTAATTGTATCAATAAAAAGTTACTTCTTAAAATTAGAACGATATTTGGAAAATACATTATAACAGCGTTTCCCAACCTTTTTCAACTTGCGGCACACTACGGGTGTAACTTGAATTCTCGCGGCACACTCATAGATATTATTATTTGTAAATATAAAATACCGTGATATTTTTTTTTCTGTGATTAATGATCTTTCTCACAGAGAAGAAAGCTCAATCACTGGTTTTCCCCCCGTGGTTAATCATTATGGTTACTTTTCATTCTAATTTAATAATAGAAAACAATTCAATGAAATATTGGTTTCAGGTCTGCAGAACTACGCTTTCTTTTTCGAAAACTGTATCCAAACTTTCACTAAGAAGATAGATCACTAAATAACGAACGGACAAACAAATCTCTTTTACTTTTAAAACATAAATATAGGTAATTTGTATGCATGTTTGCTTTGTCGAAAGTATTGAATGATATTTTAAAATTTCAAGTTACGAAATAGTCAGCAAAAATAAAGGAGCAACAATAGTCACAACAATGATAACAAATACTTTTTTCAACATTAAAATTGTACACAAGAGTAACACGGTTTTAAACTTAAAATTGTAGATTCATAGTAGAGGTTCATAGTAATGTGAAATACAAATATACATTTTCCCTTATGTCTTTCAATTTGATTTCTTTAGAATTAATAATTTTGTTTTGATTTCCCCGCGGCACACCAGCGGCCCATTCACGGCACACCAGTGTGCCGCGGCACACCGGTTGGGAAATGCTGCATTATAATCCTGAGCAGATTGGGTTCTTTATACTTCTTATAAGTATTTTTCTTTTTATTAAACAAATAAATTAAATTACGAGAATACCATCTTTGATATTTAGAAATTGATTTAGTTGCTAATGGAACATTATTCCTAATTGCTTCCAATATGACATCGCTAATATTTTAAGTAACAGTATCAATATCTTGATTCAACAAAATATTGGCCCAGGGAAGCCTTTGGATTTATCTATATAAAGAAATTTAGTCAATCTTCTGATATAGCATAAACTATCACTTGGTATCTCCCGTATTAGAGATGATAATTTGACAAAAAATTCAATAGGATCGTGATACCAATCGGGCGGAACCAGAGGTGCTACATTATTACTAAGTTGAACATAAGTATTATACAGAATTAGATCGCGACCAGACATCCCAGAGTCAACATTCAAATTCATATCATCCAAGCCTTGAATAAAATTTTAGCCTTGGATTTAATCAATGAATAATTTATTTGAAAAATTTCTATTCGCCCAATCAACTTTAGATATATTGAAATCACCAATAATCACTATTTCATAGCTCAAAAAGTTCACTCTTGACACAATATAATTAAGATAGTTCATAAAACTTGTAACAGAATAAGTTGGATGAAAGTAACAAATCAAACTAATATTTTTTTCCCATTCAATGTATCAATCTCAATCCAAACACACTCAGTTTCAGATTTTAAATCAAATCTTTGAAAACTTTTGTTTAACAGCTAGTAAAACGCCACTACCTCTGCTACATTGATTAGAAATATAATTCCTATCACAACGAAAACACTTGTAATTTTCAGTAAAATAGTCACCAGTATATTGATTGTGACTAAATCATGACTCTGTTACAGCAATATCAAAAGAACAGTCAGTAACAGAAGAAAAAATATATTACTTTTAGTTCTAAGTACATGGTCATTTTGATACCAGATATAGACTTCCATATTGAACTAGTTGTTGTTCACATTATTAATCTGATTTTCGGAATTGGTTGTTAAGAGTTTAACCATAAGACGGACCAATTAATATAAAACTGGGCCAAATCGTAGGGTCGTTAATAACAGTGTCAAACACTTCAACATGAAAAGAGGCATAGATATCATATTTGGTTTATATTCTAGGCAACATTTGACATAAGTTACATTTCTGCACTGACAATATTTTCAACATCGCTTTTATTTACTGATGGATCAAATCTAGTAACAAACAATGCTCTTTTTCTACTTTTAGGAACCAAATCTAGTTTGTTAGAACCACTACCAGAAATGAACTTACGTTGATTTTCATTTGAACCAGTATTGAAGTTCCCTCTATTGTCTGTCTCTCTTGATCCTTTATTTTCTAATCTCTTTTTATTACGTGAAATGACTTGAACCCATTGTTCTTTATCCGTATCAAACTCTACTTCTTCCTGGCTACAATCTAAAAACTATATTCTCATTTCTAGTTAATTCAGGGAATTGGCCAGGATCACTTACATCTACAACCTTTGAATTCTTATGAGTGTATTGATTCCTTCATCTAACAATTACAAGATTTTTTCAAGAGTAATTCTGTAAGTCTTCTTTTTTTAATTTTGGGACCTTAATTGCTTCCTCTTTCAAGCCTTCAAATTCCCTTAGAAATACACTCTTCAGGTCATTCAGTCTATTTTACACAAATTTTCAAAGAATCGTCAACAGTTGACCTTTCAAGATCTCCATGATTACCTTCATCCTGAGATACTTCAGAAACCGTATCACCCTTTATCCAATTATTACATAAAAATTCGGATAACTGAATTGAACTACTGTCCATTTTCGAGTGCGATTCAACACATGCAAAATGACAATGAAACAACTATTGCATTTGATGGACTTTTGTCTACCATAAATGGGCTGATTACAGAAAGGACAATTCTCGCCAGTAGGGGCCATAGTATATTGTCTATCAAATAAATTCAATATTCACATGCTTATATATAAAACAATTCTACACACTACTGGCCCTAGTGTGTGAACTAAAATAAAAAAAGACAGGTTAAACAAAAAACACAAAGTTCACAAAAATTTGCTTCTCGACCTCCATTAGGATCTAAAAGAAGACTACATGACCCAGCCTACCAAGTGAGGAACATAAACAAAGGAAAGATAGTAATTCCCTTTAGCAACTACACTGGGAGTCCTTCTGCGACACACTTCCCACCATGAAGGTTGGAAGGCCGACTTATTGCCTGCAGTGTTACCAGCCCAACATGAGGAGGCAGAGACAGTCTCTCACAGATGGAAATTGGCCAGAAAAGAGAGAAAGATCTTAAAGAAATGAGCTACCGCGGGGCCAAAGGCCGACAAGTGATGATTATTAATAATAGGCAAAATAATAAAAGCCAAAGGCCGATTATTATTATTATTATTATTATTATTTGTAAAAATGTCTAAACTTTTGATAATTTGTCAAATGCAAAATGACTTTCTCCAATAATAAGAAAATAGTCAGTCATGACATTTCTAATGCTCTTAAATAGTATGCCGTCCCTAATCGCCTCTTTTTGCTCCTGTGTCCCGTTTGGAAACGAGGACAAGCCTTGGGAACTGTTAACGATCATGTTAAACACCACTGTTTTAGGTTTTCTCCAGATGAATCCACATCGAGAATAACTTGTGAAACTAACTGGGATTCATCTGAGAACAGGACATGACTCAATTCCTTTTAGGTCCATACGTAATGTTATCTACAGCAATTCAAACAGGCTCTTCTTTGCAATGGGATCAATGTAACACAATTTTCTGGCACACAAGTGTCCTTCAGCGAACCGTCTGAATACTGTAAACCTGAAACGGTCGTCCCTGTAGCTGCTGCAAGATCCCTACCGAGATCTGAGGAAGTGTTGTGTCTGTTGCTTCTGGCTGCTAGACATAGTAAACGATCCTCTTGGGCAGTGGTACTCCTCGGAGGGCCTTCACTAGACCTCCGAAACACGTTTTCTCCCTGTTGAAATCGTTTCCAGATTCTGGAAATGACACTCAGTGGGATATCGAGTTCACGCAACATTTTCAACTGTGTCTGGCCGTCTGAAGTCATTCGATGGTTCTTTCACGTATGACATCATCAATACGGTTTCTTTATGTCATTTTCCTATACGTGTACTGACAATAATATCAACAATACGATAGTATGCGCACCTGTATGTGACTTCTCGAACATGATTGTGGCGCGTTGTAACAGCGCTCGTCACATACCTGTCAGTGGGTGTATACATCGCCGCCATCACATGGCAAACAGTTAAGAACTCGTCATGGGATAAACTCAATGCATTTACGACTGCTTCCAAGAAAGATTTTTATGCAGTTTCTTATTATTCCTAAGTTTTGGATACAAGTGCACATATTGGGAATTAAGGTTTTGCTTTGAAGATTTTTTTTTTTTTTTTGTATTTTAAGCATTACTTTTTAATACATTTCTGTAAGAGACTATTATACAGAATATTTCCCTAACATGTTATCACTATAATAGTTATTAGTAATCTCTAGAGTATGAGTCTTATTAATGAATAATTATTAAAGTGACTTTTACATCTAACCCTTGCTGGTAATAAGAAATTGTACCGAAATTATCCTTTTCTTTTGTAGGTATCTGGAGACGAGATCACAAAACCTCCAAAGAGAAGAGAAAATATACGACCAGGTCACCAAAGACGTAGAAAGAATAATATAAAAGGCGGACGTGAAAGACAAAAGTCATCATCCGAAATTACTGATATTTTAATACCACCTGCTCCTGAGCCAGCTTATCGACCTGTTATTGTAAGAAGTGGAAAACCTAAAATTTCCGAAAATTTACAACAGTTTTCACCAAGCGAAACCCTTTCATTTCAAAATGTTTACTCACAATCACGTTCAAGTTCACAGCGGCCATCATGGAGTGAATCTATCTCCCCAGCAAATAAATCACCACCTGAAGAAAACAGTGAAATGGCTAGGATATTATCCTCTGGTATGGAACCAGCTTATGAACAAAATCAAAGGAACTTGGCCTTTGGAATGGAGCCCGCTTATAGACAGAATAATTCCACACTTTTATCATATGGAGTAGAACCAGCGTATGAGCAGAGTGTCGCCAGAAGTCTAGCTTTTGGAATGGAACCTGCTGACAATACATCACAAATACTTGCATTTGGAATCGAACCTGTAGAAAAACATCAAAGATACCGAAGTGATACTATACATATTACAGAATCGTACAGCAATGTGGCCGTAACAAAACCAGAGGAAACAGAACTTAAAAGAAATAAAACTGGTAGAAATAGAAATAAAAACGGATATCCATATAGTGGATTTAGGCATGACCCATCACCAGCACAAGAGGATGAGGAACATTTTGCAACAAGTGATCAGAAACTTATTCTAGTTTCATCTTTGGAAGCAAGTACGGATTCTTTAGGTCAAGATAATGCACAAAGAAATCCATGTATTTCAGGAGAAAGAAGGCAAAACTCTGGTTCGTTCAACAGGGAAAATTCACAACAAAATCAGCATCAGTTCTTAGAAGAACAAACAAGATGGCGCCCTATAAATACATATAACTTACAAAACAATCAACAGCCTCCTCAGGAAACAAGATGGATATCAAGAAATGAAGATAATTCACAGACAAGTCAATTCATACCGGAACAAAACGGATGGACACCTATGAATCAAGGAAATGTACAACAAAATCAATTTACTCCAGAACAACCAAGGTGGCGACCTGTGACTCAAAACAACCAAGTAAATAAATTCTTCCCAGAACAAACAAACCGACGACCTAAAATAGATTATTACCCATTTGAAGGTAACTTATCTTCAGAACAAGGAAGATGGCAACCAGATAAACACCATGAATCACAAGAAGGATTAATATTTTCTGCTGATACCAGATGGGAATCTGGAAACCCATTTCAGTCGCAAATTCCTCCACAGTATGTCGAAGGAAGCATTAATAGTAACAATAGACCTGGCTTTTCGCAAAGTGTGACAAGACCGCAACCTGATTCTTCAACGTGGCGTCCTGTCCATAATACAAATTCATATAATGCTTCTGTTCCTTCACAACCCAAAAATGATGGTCAAACAGCCATAAAATCTAAATGTCCCTCTCCAACAGCTACTGGTGCGTATCCTTATGAACCGGATTGTCGTAAGTTTGTGAATTGCTGGAAAGGTCGGGGGTATATCCAAACTTGTGCTCCAGGTACTTTATTCAACCCACAATCTCGTGAATGCGACTTTCCTCATAAAGTGAAGTGTCTAAATAAACCAAATTCTTCTCGCAGATTGAAAGGGCCAAGTTCAAGTTCATCTGTGGTAAGAGTACCTGTTACATCTCCTCCTCCAAAACCAACAAGAACTTCTCGTCAGCGTGTTTTCTGTCCAGAACCAACAGGATATTTTCCTCATCCTACGAATTGTAGTAAATTCATTCAATGTGCGCACGGAAGAAGCTTTGTCCAAGATTGTCCTGCAGGAACACTGTGGGACTCATCAATTGGAATATGCAATCATGCTTACCTTGTCAAGTGTCAGCAAGAAGTAGTTGAAGGAAATGCGAAAACAGGTGAGTACAATTTTATATACATATAAGTGTCAATCCTATCAGGCTTGGCTTAAAATTTTGAAACAAGAGTATCGAATAGTATGTAAAGAAGCGCGTCTAGTTTGAATAGGTTATAACTATGTCTATGCTATATTTTTTAAAATCTTAAAATTTAGATACATTGCACGTGACACAAAATCGCACAAAATGACGGTAACATTTTTTACTACATAGACCACAATAATTCGTTTTGGTACTGACTTTGCTTCTAAGTAATGACTTTAATAAATAATCATATACTTTCAACATATAAATAATCACATACTTTTTAGAATGCACAATTTTACTAAAAATGGAAATTTTAGTTTGGCTTTCAACGGTTACATTCTGCAAATTAAAGGGGGCAGATGACTAATGAAAGCGAATGATGGAGAAAGAAATTATGGAATAAGAATGTAGGCGGAAATGGGAGAAACTTGAGATAAAATTTATGGACAATGTTGTCCACTAAAATCTCACGTACCTCGGGATCGTAGAAGGAATCCAACCCACTAGAAGTTAGCACTCTACCACTTTTTTGTTTAACGAAACTTCTACTGATCCATCGTGCCAATACCATTTCACTAAAACTATCAGAAAGTCGAGATATTTGAAGAACGTGACAGTAGTGTACATCCATTCCCAGACAACTTTTTAGCACTTGGCGTAGAATTAGAGACGCTTTTGTAGTGTATTCAGCTACAAGCAGGGTGATTCAATGACAATTGCGGCGATAAGACATTCCACAATTGTGATTCGAATATATATATAAACTTAAATGCTTATCTGTTCCTTTAGAGAAGGAATAGGACTAGAACCTTTTCACAAATACGAAACCAACAATAGAAAAAGTAAAAGTAGAACTGGATAGGTCATACACGTGATAAACAGTGACTTTCAGATTATCCCAAAAGAGATCAGAAAAAAAAAACATTTACTTATGTTCACATAAACAATTCCTTCTTCAAGGATTTACATGGCCTTCAGCTTCCGTGAATGTTAAATTGTAAATAGAAAATGAAAGTGTTTGCGTCTTCGAGAAATGACTGTAAAACCCTCTGACAAATTTTACTAAATTATCATTCTCTCTCCATTCTGGCAATTATTACAGTTGATACTACGAGTAAGTGGGGTGTGAACTGCAGCTATGAACTCATAGGAACTGTAAGTACGCTTTTACATTTATCCTCTGTTTATCATGGTGTGAAGAAATGAACACTTGACAGACTTAATTTACACACGAGTTTGTGAACCCTGCGTCATTTAAAATCATGTTAGTGATCCCACCATTAATCAGTGATGCATCATATTCATTTTATTTTCCTTCTGTGAATCTTTTATGGTGTTGGTAACGACAATTATGTATTCATATTAATAAACCTTTTTGCTGGCATTTGTCTAGAGAAATCACTATGTTCTTATTTTAAACTATCCGCATCCATTAGATTAAGCAACCCGATCATCACTGTGCTACCATGACAGCAATATCTACCACCGCAATAATTTTCTTAGATTTTTACAGTTACATAAAAATTGCGGACCCCCTCATAAAACTTTCTCGTTCCAATTGCTTAAAATAAATCATGTTATGCTGCAGTTATTAATGAAATATTTTCTTGTGAAATACGAACAAAATGATAAGACGTTTTCCGAAAAAACTTAATTTAAAAAATCCTAAAAAGTAAACTACCCATTATAGACTTTTTCGTTAAGAAATAACTTAAGCCATATGTTAAGGTTATTGATGAAATATGACTAAAAAATAATAATAAAATTGCCTGAGTGGTATTTTACAAAATTGTCAAAAGAAAAGAGTAAACTACCTCTTGTGGATATTCTCATGGAAGTGAATTATGCAACATTATAAGAACAATAATGATATATTTATTTATGAAATATGATCAAAATTGCCTTGTCGTTTTCGAGAAAGTAGTCGAAATAAAAACTCATCCGAAAGAGTAAACTATCTCTTGTGATCCTTTTCTTAAGGAATAATTTACACAACATTATAGAACTCTTAGTTAAATATTTATTTATGAAATATGAACAAAATAGTATGTAATTTTTGAGAAAATCGTCAAAAAAAGAAGAAGAAGAAGATCAGCCCCGAAAATAAACTACTCCGCACATTTTTCAGGACAAATGAAGTTCTGTAATATTGTCAGAATATTAATAAAATATTTATTGATAAAATATAAAGAAAACCACTTGAGTCGTTCTCTGAGAAAATCGTTCGAAAAACGCATCCCCTACGAATGTACTACTCCTTGTACTCTTTTTCGGGACAAATGAGTGGCATATTCTCAGGTTAGTAATGAAATATTTATTTATGAAATATGAGCAAAGAAGTCGACTTGGCATCTTTCAAAATCATGGCGAAAATTATGTTTGAAGAAGTTTAACACACTAGTTTTGCATTAAGTGTTGCTCTGAAATAACTTCCTATTGAGTTCACTAGTAATTTCTAAATCATGTAGATTATTTGAGTAACAAAACAATTCCAAACAACTGTGATTCAACATTGACAATATACTAGCATATATATCAAATCTAAGGATCTTTTTCCAATGTCAGTATAGACTAAAATAAAACAAAGTAGGGTACATTTCATGTGGCATTATTCTTTTAATATCATGTAAGCAACTACGTGGAGCCCATCAATCATTATTTCTCAAACTGAAAAAAAAAAAGATAGGAATCCACAAGACAACTGAAAAGGAAAGGTAAAGAAAGGTCACTGGCGAAAATAGCAAGCAAAATCGAATGCAGACAAATTCGTTGCAGACGTATTAAGTTATGGCTAAGAAAGTTTTGTAAGAAAATGCTCATATGTCAATATTCCTCCCCTGGTACGATTTCTTTCGTCTTCTCAATTCTCTTCTCCCTTAACCTCCCCTATCCCCGTGCCCACACAAAACTTTTTCGAGGTAGTTTTTGTTTCCATATTCTTTCGTTCGTTCGTGCTTGATTTTATTCAATGGAAACCTTGAATACAGGAAGGCATCAGTCAGATTTCACTGAAAAGTTTCTAGCGAACATTGAACAGCAAAAGAGAGAATTTTGCGTGACACTGCGATTCGAGCGTTCGTTTTCGTTCTTTTGTTCCAAGAATTAAAAAAAAACACAGCTGCAGATAAACGTATTTCTTTTCCTTTTCTTCTGCTTCTTTCTTTTGGAAGCTCGTGATAGACAGTTTGAGGAAATCAGCTGGAGTAGAGGGAGAGACGTGGAAGAGGAATTACAGAGAAAAAGAATGGTTATGAAATAGGAATTATTTTGTTAAAGTTGCAACTAAATCTGTCAAAAGTCTTTTATCGTATAATGGTTGTCAATTACTTAAACGGTACTCATTGTGCCAAGCAAAAAACTTTTTCGGGAGCACCGACCGGAACAAGTTCAAATTCACTAAACACGCTATTGGATGCTTTTGTTCTATTTTCCTGATTTAATAATTAATCCGTTTATTCTTCAGTTAAAGCTACGGCGTAACTTGCATAGTTAATGTGGAATTTCAGGAAGTGAAAACACAAGGACGCTTCTCTGACTAAAGTCTGAACTATGATCGATCGCAACGCATAGAACAGGAAAAAAGATGAACCTATTTACTTAGAGTTCCTTCTTGCTTATGGCCTGCATTTATTGGCGCCATATTCTGGCACCACCGTGCTGTTTCGCTGTAACCTGACTAGAATATCTGTGTTTCTTTTACTTTGTGTTAGAAACATAACTAGAGGAACATAGTTAACAGAATCACTTATGTAAAATGCGCTCGAATTTTTTATTATTATTGTTTAATAAGTTATTTATAAATAATTCCGATTATCTGACCGAATTGTGAGATTTCTATCCAGCTAATTTGCCTTTAATGAAATACAACTTGTGATTAGTATTATAAAATTATATTTAAATTCAATGCAGAACAAATAGATTCATTGAAACTTTATTTCTCTTATAGTTAATTACTCACGATGAATTTGTAATAACAAGGCCGTATTAAAAAAAAAAATACATATGAATGAGACTTATAAATTATTTACAATGCTGTTTTATGCAGTATAAAATTTGAAAATTTCAAGGAAAGAATTTGGCACCTCATATTCCCTCTCAGTTTAGCCTTATGTAACAAATATTACGTTTGTTATTTTAGCAGCTTAATTGAAGGACAGAATTGCATATGAACGTGCTCTATGTAGATTCCTTTACTTTTTGCATGTGTTAGCTTAGAAATCAGAAAACTAATTGATTTTTTTTAAAAAGTCTGATCTCATTTGTAAACCTAGTGACTAAATTTTATTTTTCTCTCTGATACACTGGAATTGACTTGCGTTTAGATCTAGTTTAATGCTTCCATAATTCATATGGTCTTCAACATATCATTTGATACTTCAATAGGTCGGTAATTCATCAATAAGTAGTATATTTGAAATAACTTGGTCACTTTAATAATTTTCAGACTCATATTCTCATCTTACATTAGATTAATTAATTGACTTGAATTTAGCTCCCCTATTCAAGACCAAAGCTAATAGAT
The DNA here is from genome assembly GCF_964235325.1 of Thermobia domestica. Classification (NCBI taxonomy): domain Eukaryota; kingdom Metazoa; phylum Arthropoda; class Insecta; order Zygentoma; family Lepismatidae; genus Thermobia; species Thermobia domestica. Next base: position 253,101,415 of record NC_137454.1, read on the forward strand.
GTAAACATACAGCATCATATGAGGTGATTTTCAACTGAAATCTAATCTGGGTGAGTATGCAAATTATTTAGTCAGCAGAGGAAAAGATTAGATATGACTTACATTGATTCTTGATGGATAGGATTTTCAAACGTTTTCTTTTTTCCGAACTTATCCTCTTTATCAGACTTTTAAAATGGTCCGGTGAGTTTTTACGAAAATAGGGAAATACCCTCTTGTCTGGGAGTACAGATAATTAGGTCAGCTTCGAAATTCATAATATGAAGGAAACTCGGGTATTCTGGACTCAGTCGGGTAAAGTGGACCCTGCCTTTTTTTCTGCAGAATTCCATTGCAGTGAATTTGCAATACCATCAGAGGATGCGGTTTTGTACGTAACAACATGAGAAAACTTTAAGTGATGTGGCCATTGAATGCAAATTTATGTCTGTGGAAGATTTTGAAATTTTGCAAAAGAAAGTTTGTTTACAGTATTTTTTCTGTATTCAGTTCATGTAGGATTATGTAGTCCATACAATGTTATATCATGCACATGTTGTATATTGTCTTGGCGTAACGTTACGATGAATATCAGAAATTATCAAGCAAAAATTTGTAATCACTGATGGTACGTAAAATAGACCCCTACATAGCGGCTAAATTAGAGTAGAATTTATTTTCCCGAACTTTCAACAGTTTCTTTAGTTATCCTAACTCTTTTGCTGAATTTGTAACTGTCATAACTTAAATTTTATGAAATTATTTTTAAGTAAAAATCTTGGATGCACACATGCTCGCATGTATCTATTTTTCAAGTTAATGCAGCATTTTTGTAACTATTGGATAAGATGCACATCAGAGTTAAGAAGCATTGAACTCGTTAGACCTATAGGTGATTCTATCACTAGCTGTGATTTGTTTCAACTCTTTGGCAAATCATATTTGGGAATAATTTACTTTCCGAATCAAAGCATTTCCAGTGACCCTGTATATACAACATGCACATCAATCGATCCATGGTGGCAAAAGAAATCGATTGACATCAATCTTGACCACTTACGGAAGTCACTTCTGGACTAAAGTCACAATTTACTTTCCGGAGTTTTTGCGTTTCTAGTTACTGTACCTTGTGCTCGTATATACAATCGATTCATAGTGACGAAACAAAATGAGTGACACCAATTGTAGCCACATTCGTGAAACCACTTCTGATATATAGTCACAATTTTCTTTTCTGAGGCCTGGAAATTTAATTCACCCTCCATATACAACATGTATGTTACTCCCTTCAGGGTAATGAAGAAAATTGATTAACACAATTACAGTCACTTCCGTTAAGACACTTCCAGTTGAAAGTCATATTTTTATTTATTGACTCTAAGCATTTTTAGTGACTCTATATAGAAAATAGTGCATCTAAGTAACAACCGATAAACACCACTTTTAAGACACTTAGGTGTCAGGTAAAGAAGATTGCATGCTACGGTGAAATTTAGAGCTATGTCGGCAGTAGTTCATTACCAGAAGGGCCATACTTACCGAGTTGGTCTAAATGTAGTAGTTAGACGAGGAGCGTTCTGGGAGAAGTTGGCAATTCTTTAGTAGTCAAGTTGTGTTCTCCAAGTTCAGTTTCAAGTTCTCCAGAAATTCGTAGTGATTGGTACGGCAACTTGGATATTAGTCCCAGGCATGGACATACTGACTATAACGACTGGGATACTGTAGGGTGGAAGGCAATAGAAGATCATTCTATTTTTCCTTAGTTTGCTGAAAGCAGAAAGAGAACATACAGAGTGGCCCAAAAGTAGGTATAAGTCATAGTATTGCCATAACTTCTTGTTTGTAACTTCTTTTCTCTTTGTCTTTTTGGATATCTTGATATCTTGAATGATGACGGGAACTTCGATGAAGAGCAAAGAAAGTAGGATCTTAAAACCTATTAGAAAAGTGCTGAGTATGTTTGTACATTATAAGCATGCAGCAACACGTTTAAGAATTTATCACGTCAGAGACAAATTTGGTGAAACAGGTTCGAATACAGGTTAAGATTCGGACAAAGTTTATGTTGTAATGTATGTCGCAGCCTTCTGGGTAGGTTTGAAGAACGTTGAATTGTTGAATGAGGACATTTCGAACACTTTCGTGTCTGAAAATTGTAGTCAAGATTTAGGCGTCACTGCATACCTACTTTTGGGCCACCCTGTATAATGGTCTTTCGCAGCTCAAAATATAGTTTCGGATTAAAATATCTTTCATTCGGATCTCCAGGAGAGGAATATCTTCTGAAGGATCATTGGACAAGAGGGTAACAGTGTGGAGAAGATCGCTAAAGAAAGGATGACAAGCAAGAGTAAAAAGATTTAGGATAGGGATGTGGAACGTATGTACCATGTTACAGGAAGGGATATTAGAAAATCTTAAAGGAGAAATAAAACAAAATAATCTAGACTTGGTAGGAGTTTATGAAGTTAGATGGGAAAGTGGTAGGAAATTGAGAAGCGAAGGATATAGAATGTTTTACTCAAGTAGTGGAAAGGAGTGGGAATAATACTTGGTAAGTGCTTAAAAGAAAAGATAGTAAAAGTATAACTTCCTGATGACAGAGTTATGATGTTAAGATTTAAAGGAAAAAAAGAATGATACACTATGTGATCCAAAGTATCCGGACACCCCCACAAACATACGTTTTTCATATTATATGTATTGTGCTGTCACCTACTGCCAGGTACTCATTATCAGCGACCTCAGTAGTCATTAGACATCGTGAGAAAGCAGAATGGGGACAAGTCTGACACAAGTCTGATAGTACAAGACATTAGACACAAGTCTGATAGTACGCAACGTTGATTTTGACGTTTTACTTCACCTTTCGAAAACGCAGTTTTCCCCTATATGAAAAACCAGCCACAATCATGAACCCTTTCGGAAAATCTCTATGGACTGGTAGAAGAACATGCTTCAGCTCTTGCACTGAGGAAAAAAATCGTATGTGACGTACGTAAAATCGATGTTATATTTGTAAATCCTGTAGTTTTTGGACTTAACGTATGGCAAATATATAACTGAAAACACATGTTTTAGAATACTTTCTGTATAAGCGTTCCATCTGTACGTACTTTCCGTATGAAACAAAATAGACGGTCAGGATTTAGCTGACGAAGATAACATACATAGATGTATGTAATATAAGGAAGACTGTTAGATATCAGACATCCTGCAAATGGCATGATGTAACATCTAAGGGCATATGTAACATATGGATAACGTATGCTCCGTACTGATTTCTGTAGTAAGCAAGAGGGTTCCGTATATTTGTACAATATACCACTGCACAGAGAACGGATTTTTCTCAGTCTAGATTGTATAAATGTCATCTCGCGGGTGATCGCTGGAAGTTTGTTTTTAGCCTTGGTGGGGTGTCGACTTAACCTCACAACCTGTGGTGAAGTTGATGCCATTACATTCAGACTTGTTGACACCACACTGAGAAAAGTCCGTTCTCCGGACAGCGGTATATTGTACAAACATACGGAATCCTCTTGCTTACTACAGAAAGCAGTACGGAATATACGTTATCCGTATGCTACATAGGCACTGCCCTTAGATGTTACATCATGCCATTTGCAGGATGTCTGATATCTAACAGACTTCCTTATATTATATACATATATGTATTGTCCGTTCACTCTAGGATGGAAAATTGTTTACAAACAACAATTGTAGTGCGAGTGTCAAAACCTTGCTTCTCACCCCTACACGATTAATTCATGGTTGCCAGGCACATGAATCGCCGAACCGAATGTACCTACTTCTGCACAGTCATAGACCAAGTGCTATTACTACATAAATTGCTGCTTTTGAAATAACTGAGATATTAACGTTATGGCAAATCGAGTTAGTTATTATGTAATACAATCTTACATATAATGCAAACTCATTTTCATTGCCTCAAGTGTTCTTGTTCGAAAGTGTGCGAAAACCTTGTACGCCTGGCAATATTGGAAGATGGCAGTTTGTGTTGTAAACAATAAACAGAGGGTGCGAAGACCGTTAGGTTCGCTGGACAGCGTTGTTTTCATGTAAGGCGACAGAAACATATTGTACTGATTGTAAACAAAGGCTGGGAATTTCGATGCGAGTATAGTTGGAAATATTCTCGCGACTTATTGCCTGTTGGTGAAGGTTTGCAATGTTGCAAACTGCTAAGTGTAGAATTTCATACTAATTGAACGAGCTTTGAGAAGGATTAGTATGATGCAATAATTATAAATACTAACAACCATAGACTTAAAGTATTAGGAAATAAACCATGCTGCTGTAAGAAGAATATAATACACATTGAATTACGTGTTCAAAGTACAGTATAAAACGAATTTTAACTTTTAAACATTTTAAAGCTGTACACATATGCCCTGTTTGGGTGTCCTTACCAGACACTGTGCAACACAAAAAAAGGCATTAAAATAGGTAGATCGAGCGTGGGCATGAACCCGGCTCTAGCCGGTATTCCTTATTAAGGTTTTCCTAAGTCCCACGAGGTGAATGCCTAGATGGTAGCTTCTGTAAGGCAGGGGCGGATCCAGGACGGACTTCTTGGGGGCGGTGGGTTTTAATACTGCTACTTAGAGCTACTTTTAAGAGCTCCAAACTCTGGAATTGGGCTTTATTTAAATATATAAAATGAGAAAGTTTCCTTTCCTGGGGGGCAATCGCCACGATCGCCCCCTGGATCCGCCACTGCTGCAAGGCCAGAATTGGGTCAAACACCGAGGCCCCAGAATTGGCGGAAAATATATTCCTTCAGAATATTATGTTGCCAACACTTCCACAAATATTATGGTGGTGGGTTCCGGCATCCCTTTTTCGTTTATATGTGCTTAAATTCGTTATGAAGTAAATGTAGAAGTGTTTCTTTCATTCTCTTTCTTTCTTTCTTCTCCTCTTTCTCATCCTCGCTCTTCTTTCCCCACCTTCTTAAAATATGAATACTATCCTCCTGTAAGATTGTTTCTCTCCACGGCCCAAGGTTTAAAGAGAGCAACCTGATATAGTTAACTATTAGCAAAACTGTACCAATAAATTCACATTAGAGACAGCGCCGTAACTTAGATTTTTTCTGGGGTGCAAGCATTTCTGCAGGGCCGTTACTTACGCCCCTGGGCCCGTTCCATGCATGACAAATTAATTAAGGGGACAATATTGACAAGTCTCAAAGCCATATGAATAAATGGTATTTCTAGGGCCCCTAATAATATACGTTTCTTACTGAAGTGGGCCCACGGCTCATTTTTGTTTTATTTACCTTTTGTGCACTGCTTTATGGAATGTAATGAAACTGTTTGATGCTTCATTTATAATTTCATGTTCGTATTGTATATGGATTAAGAAAATTTTGTCTCCAAATGGGCCCCTTCGAACGGCGGGGAACGTCCCTGGGGGGCAGTTGCCCCTCCCCTGCCCCACACAAGTTACGGTCCTTTTTAGAGAAGAAGTAAACTCTTTCGAAATTTACGCAACTTGCAAATACCAAACCCTACTAGTGCTAAAATTGATGAGTTAGTGCCACTGTTACCACTGCTATAAGGGGAAAGTAGGGGAAGGACTGCTAAGATTCGCTGGCCAGGATTTGTGTCAAAACATAGCGCCAAGCTACAGTAAACGGACAATATGTTACTTTCGTCAGCTAAATCCTGACCGCCTATATTGTTTCATACGGAAAGTACGTACAGATGGAACGCTTATACAGAAAGTATTATAAAACATGTGTTTTCAGTTATACGTTTGCCATACGTTAAGTCCAAAAACTATAGGATTTACAAATATAACATACGATTTTACATACGTCACATACGATTTTTTTTCTCAGTGCAAGAGCCGAAGCATGTTCTTCCACCAATCCATAGAGAGTTTCCGAAAGGGTTCATGATTGTGGCTGGTTTTTCGTATAGGGGCAAACTGTGTTTCCGAAAGGTGAAGTAAAACGTCAAAATCAACGCTGCGTACTATCAGACTTTTATCCTGACTGAAATGCACCAGCATGAAATCCAAGCATTGTACGGACAAGTAGTATTGCTACGAGCTTGTCTCGTGCAAAGCACGTCTCGTCTCGTTTTCGAGACGAAACGAGACACGAGAAACGTCTCGTTTCGTAGCAACAGTAGAGCGGCTGAGGCCCACAAAAAAGAGCTGTTGTGCCAAGTGGTTAAAATTACAACTTTTAACAAAGTTTGGTTTCGTCAACAAAGCACAACACGCAGCCACAATCTTCCAACAACGACAGTCCGACATCCAGTCACACGGTGAAAACATCACTAGAATTCTATCGTCGTGTATGGAACAGGAAACTGGAATTTCTGCGATTCCCTTCTCAGACATCCCTGTCAAGATTCCATATACCAGCCCAATGGACTATTGTGCTTTCGAAATCCTCAAGCGGTGCCTGTCTCATCGTCGAGTCCGCACCGTCTCCGGCCTATGGAAAGATTGTGAAGAGGATTGGGATGAATGCCCATGGTCCAAGTGCAACGCATTCTCTTGTAATGGAAACTTCGATGCCGGGCAATAGTCAGTAGTAGTAATCTGCAGAACCAATGGTAGAAACACGGCATCTTCTGGGTAAGTAGCACATTAAAATTCGGCTCAATATAAACGAATCAACCTCTGCAACACACAAAGGTGATAATCACGCTGGGACCACTGGCCTGTGTTAAAGTTGACAAATTAACACCACAATTTTTTACTGTGCAGGAAATCAGGGGGAATTTAATTCACGTGTAAAGTATAAAATTGAATATAAAAGCTATAATGTAATCAATAAGATTTCTGTCTAGGAACCGTAAGCATTCAATCACAGGTGGGTACGGAATTTATTTCCTGTTCTACCCTCATTTCAAAGCGACTCAGCGATAGGACTTCCAGACGTCCCAATTTAGCCGGGAAAACCCCAGATTAACGTTATCTATGTGTTCAAAACTTGTTCAAAGCTCCAAATGTCTGTTTTTTTCCTCCTAAACTTAAGTTAATATTACTCGTGAGCTATTTTAAAAAGTCCCGCTCTTATTAGTCATCGATACTCAACTGATTGGAATAATTTACTCTATCACTCACTTTTGGTGAGTGTTGATCTGTTATTTAATTCATTCTTATATTTAATCAAAATTCAAGTTCATAACTATGAATTGCATATTTTCATAGGGTTTCCCGTTATTTTGAGCCGATAACTCTGGAAGCCCTACTAAGGGTCAACCCAGCCTCTGTAAATGAATATCTGGGGAAACTTAGGGTGGAGCAAAGGGAGCTAGAATTTGATACTGTTTACGTAATCTCACACGTTTTAATCAAGAAAATATGAAACCTTATCTCTACATCAAACGTTGCTATTTAAGAATAAGTACAATATTGCTTAAGTATCCAAAATACTGTAGAACAAATTGTCTTATAGCATTTTTGTTATTAACTACATACGTATACAGTATTCAAAATTAAAAAAAAAAAAAAAAAAGTAGCAGACGATGTTGCCAATACGTTGACACAAAAAGTCGCTAAACAACTAAACCTATAAGCACGTACTTCACGATTTTCAAAAATGCATACCAATTAAATATCCACAAAGGAAAACGAAACGAATATCTACTTAATTCATTGTACTCAGACTTCTATAGGTGATCAGCTTACTACTGGTAATTCTGTTTTACTTGCGCCCCTTAACGGAAGCTCTGAAAAGTAGAAATTGATGGCTCAGATTGTCTCCGTTAGAAGATTATATGTGAAATCAAACATTGCGTGCAGTTTAAAGGTGGTATAGTTGAACAACTCATCGTCGCTTGCGATTATTAGGCCTAATACAAACAAAAAGAAAGAAGGAAAAGAATCATATATCAAAATTGCTTCGAAGTAAGAGTACTTCATTACTGAAGGACAAATTGTTCGTAGGTCAAAACTCGCTCAATTTGTATGTCGCCAAATGGTTATTTAAAAGCACCAAATAAGTCGTCAGTCGGATTTTTTTTTTTTTTTTTGTCGCTGTCTTGTAAGTTGTAGCCCTAGGTTTAGGGACTTCCTTCTCGAATTGGCAACACTGGTAGCGTAGGCGGTATGTATTTTTTATAATGTTACATATACCCTACTACCTGTTAAAGATATGAGCGATGTGCTTTCAATCCACGGCTTAAAACGAGAGTCGGTATAAATGGCACGTTGGAGACAGAGGCTTACTACGACTATTATATACGATGTATATACAGGAATTATTATGAAATCTCTCAGCAACAAGTCAATGAATTAGAAGTGCTACTCTTAATCAGCAAGGCAAAGGCTTGTTATTACTCTTTTCGTTCGTGAAAAATTCCAAGAACTAAAGGCTGTTTAATCTGTAAATCACAAAGAAAGAGGAAACACGACAATATTCTGATAAGAATCGGCTGAATTTAGTTATTGTATTTACCTACGGTAGAAGCATTAGTGTTAGAGATATTCGTGGCGTCTATTGCTACTAGACATATTCTCGGAATTACCATATTGATATCTCTTTCAGACACTGAAAAAAAATAGCAAAATTATCGAAAAGCATGAATTTCGGAACTCCTATATTATTCCATGTTTCTTGTGATTAAAAAAAAAACGATAAGCAATATATATAATCACTATCATAATTATTGTGTCGATATTGATTAGTCACTTGACGCAACTGAGAAGCTTCCGTGCATCTCTAACATTTTTGTCTTCACGCACATTGTTTTTAGTCTGATACCGTTCATCAACTGTAGCTTCCTTCGGCTTCTCCCTCTCTTTCCTGCCACTACACCCTTCACTACGTCCATTATGACACACTTTTTTCTCAGCCAATGTCCCAATAGTTTCTCTTCTTATTCCTCATTACACATAAAATTGTTCTTTTCTCCTCTCAGTATTTCTAACATCTCATCTGTTTTCTATTCAATCCAGCTAATTCTCTACATTCTTCTCCACAGACACATTTCGAAGCTTTGTACTTTTTTCATCACTTTTGTGTAATGTCCATGTTTCTGTCACATACTACAGTACATTACTCTGTACTAAGCATTTTATGCGTCTTTTTCTCAGTTCTTTATTCAGGGACACAAAATAGACTTTCCTTTCTTATTTCGCCATTCTTATCCTTGCTTTTATTTCACGTTCACACTTCATATTATCACTAATAATACTATACAGGTATCGAAAATGAGTCACCTGTTCTATTTTCTCACCTCTACTTCTTCACTTGACACCGACCGCTTCATTCTAATTCATCTTGGCTTATGTTTTTCTAAAATTTAGTTTCATCCCACTTTCTTCACAGCTCTTCCTCAAGTTTTCTGATATCTTAATGATTTTCTTTTCGGACTCCGCAACAACCACCATTTCATCTGCAAACCGTATATGCCTAATCATTCTACCCCCTACAAAAATACTATCTTCATTATACTATCTCTGCTAGATAGATATTAAATAACGTCAGTGAGAAACAAAATCTCTGTTGAATTCTCCTACCAATTGCACTCTACTTTTTCATTTGTTTCCCTATTGTAAACACACACTTTTTCATGTTCCCTTTCTCATGAATCTTCAATCTTTCCATTCCAACTCAACTCCTTCCAACACTCATTAACAATTCCCAGTTCACCGAGTTAAAATTCTTTCTTGATCAATAAATACAACATACACCTCTTTTCCTTCTTCTATAAATCTCTCATTTATCACCCTTAATAACCTAATAACATCTCCTATGCCTACCTCTCCTAAATCCGATCTGTTCCTCATCAACATTTTCATTTTGTTCTTCCATAGCCTGGGTGAATCCATATGAAGTGATTCAATGAAAGTTTGCTTGACCATTTTTAAATTATTATTTATTTGCTTTTTTGTATACTGTTACCACGTACATTGGCAGCATATAACTGCTTTTCAAAAATTGTAACCAGAGCTCGTTTGTGAGTGGCAGCCATTTTTGTTGAGCAGCACGTACCAATTAGTGACTTTGTAGACATTAACGTAAACTTATATATCTTAAAACTGGGTAATTCAAAAACATTACAACAAACACAATTTTCTTTGTGCACTTTCTTTTCTTTTTTTCTCAGCATTAAAAGCTTTAGTTGAAACATAATGGGTGAAAATTGTTTCCTAAGTTTATTATCGAAATGAAGGGGTGGAATATGGAAGTTATGGTTTTAATTATAATCTCCTTTCCATTAAATATGAAAATGGTAGTCGTTACTCCAGAAAGTAGACCTTGATACACACCAGTCAGTACACACGGGTAACAGTTCGATTTCCATTTAATCATTTTTTTTTTAAATTAAAAGATGCATCCTCATTTTTGCCTCACCTTGTAGTTAAATATAATAAAATGTTTACGATGTTTACTAAGTTGTAACCATTTGGCCCTTCGCACACTACGACTACTGTGTCGAATATGCGCCACATTTTTTTCTGTGGCAGACTAGTCGCCGGGTAATGAATTCCCATTTGTTACAATGGATGTGGCGTGTGTCGAAGACGCGCCACAGCGTCACAGTTTGTCATTTCAGCAACCAGATACTCATTCTGAAAGCTGAGCTCAATGGAAACTTTCGACACAGACGCGCCGGAAGGGTAGAATCAGAATGGTTTCTTGTGAGAAGACATGAAGATCTTGCTAAAATCCCCTTGCCTAGCAACACGTTTTTCTTTTTTCCTTCCTTTAGACATATTTTACTGATTCCGAAATGCACCAAATACGCTCAAGCTGACTTTTTCTGCGCGTTTTTATTGTTTTTGCTTTTCCAGCACATTGTAATTAGCCATCCATATTTAAGTACCTGGTCAGCGTATTCCAAGCGTAAACATGAGCCATAAAAACGCGTTGCGAACTCATAGTTAGCCGTGCACTAAAAATAGCACAAATAGTCAGATATTTCCAAATATATTTTACACATTAACGAACTACGATCCCTCAGGCCAATAAAAATTTTATAACATTTCATTATTTATGTATATCTTCTGTGTATTTAATATGTATACTGTACGAAAAAATATATAAAAAAAGTAATGTTTTATAAGCACTTAGGCATAACGCTGATGCATCGTGGCACTCCATAATGAAATTTATAAGGAGAGGCTGCGAAACCTCATGTAGTCAGTAGCGGATTTAGCAATATACTGACTAGACCCCGGATTTAGTCTGCGGCTCAAGGGGGGTCGCAGACTCCTGGCTACATACGTACTCCTTCTGACGAATAAATAGTCAAATTTTATTTGAGTTCAGTTTATAGCAACAAACATTCCTCGTCTGAATCCATCCTTGTTCTGGCTAAAAAAATGTCACATTCCCGCGACACGTGAAGTAAGGCCTAGCGTCTGTGGCATTGCAGGTGTATGTCGAATATCAGCGACGAGACGACACAGCCTAATATGGTGCGTCTTCGACACACGAAGAGGTGTAGTGCGCGATAGCTCTTTAATATAGAAGATGCTAATTGTACGGTATGTTGTGTTTCTGTATGTAAATATAAATTTATTGTTAACAGTTAATTACATTATTACTTACAACAATATTCATGTGCATATCTATAGTAATGCAATTAGAAAATCAGTTCCTAAGTGTTAAATTTTAGAAGACAGTTTTAAACATAGGTAAATATGTTTTTGCTTTATTCACCATATGATGTATAATTACTGAGTGATTGCTTTCAGATGTTCACATGTAAATATTTATTTAGTTTTGAATATTACTAGGAACAAAATTTGTTACTTATTTTACTTTTATCCTTCTAAACTTGACTTAATCCTTATTACAATAGCGCAATATCTCAGTCTGTCAGTCACGCTCCTGATATTTCACAGTCAAGCTAATATTTGTATCTAGCTGTGCTGTGTCATATCTCACGCCAAGAGGTGTCACCAGCGTGAGGCAATTTTGAGACGAGCGGAAGGCTTGGGGAGAGCAATTAGTTTTATTTACCCAAACCTTAGGCTTCCTGTACATTATATTACTCATGCTTAATTAACAATTTTAATTGTTTATCTTTTTAGTTTCCTCAATTGACTTACATATACAAATATCAGTGCTTAAATGTAAGTGTGGTTATGGTCTGTTAATGATACTATGCTTTATGTCGGTTGGTGGTAAAATTTCTTCAATATTTCACTCTTCTAAAGGGAAACGGCAACAACTGTCTTTAGTTTATATCCTGTGTTCATATTGCTTAGTTACTAAATTATGGTTTGACGCGGAATAAATACTTGTGGATTTTATAAAAGTAATTACATTATCTACATTTAATACGGCCCTTGTCTTAACAATAAATAGCAAAGCACGTTCATATTAAGCATAATCACTATCCATTTTTAAACAAAGGCAGACAGGTAGGCACGGAACAAATGCATTGAAGCAGCAATGGATAACTACTCTGTACTAGAAATTAGCATTAGGCCTACTCATAGACTGAGATCATTTTGTATTGTAAATAGATACAAATTATCAATGATGATGCTTTTTATTTGAAACTGAAGTTGATAGTAGATATAACCAACCCTATTCTGTGGTTACAATAGATTATATATTTCTTATTATTACTCTACGTAGAGACAAGAATATTTGAAACTGCAATCCGTTCGGCTACCATTGAAAGAACTTTGATAAATAAATCTTGTCTTCTTTTCTTGTTCACTACCAAACATGAAAAGTGTTCAGGTACTACAATATTTAGGACACTCTACATCTTTATAATTTAAGTACTACTAATATAATCATCATAATATATGCCACTACGTACAATATATTTTCTGTATATCACTTAGATAAGTGATACTAACATATCATAGACAGAGATAGAATGTGCAACAACATGTCTTATTACTATATAGATATTAATGGATTGAATCTTTAGTGTAAACGACATAAAAGAGAGTTGATCCCAGACAGTGGCATAAGAGGAAAGAGTGCGTACTGTGTGGAATTATTTTTAAGAATATTAATTTTGTACAACCTTCTTTCTAACATTTTTGTTTCTATAATGCATACAACTAAATACAAATAACTGACACTAATATAATTAATAACAAGAACTAACTCCATGTCCTATTAAACTCGGAGGTACAACGCCGCGTTCACAAAAGTTCTCCACTGACTTCTGTCCTTAGCAAACTGAATCCAGTTTCTACTTTGTATTCCTATTTCTACAAGATTCATCATAATATTGTCCTCCCGTTTGCGCCTAGATCTTTCTAATGGTCATTTTCTGATTGGATTTCCAGTTAAAACTTTGAAAGCGTTTCTATTTTTTTCCCATTATGGCTACATGACCCGCCCATTTAAGTCTGTTGTTTTTGATTATCCTAACAATGTTTGATGAGCGATATGTAGTTCCTCATTATGAAGTTTCCGCCATTTCCCATTCCCATTCCCATTCCTCTTGGGTCCGAATATTCGTCTCACGATCTTATTCTCAAATATTTTTAGTCTATGTTCTTCCTTGAGAGTAGGCGACCATGTTTCGCCTTCCTTCAGAGTAAGCGCCCATGTTTCGCAACCATACAGCACAACAGGCATGATTGTCGTTGTATATATTTTAAGCTTCAAATTTCTTGACAGAATTCGCGACGACAAGAGATTTTGAACTGATTAATAACACTAACTCCCTGCTTTTAGCCGACATTTAATTTATTCATGAATATGGTTTTCATCTCTTAATATTGATCTTAGATATTTGAAACTATCCACTTTATGAAAAGTATTATTTGATATTTTAACGCATCCATAATTTGCAGTGTTACGATCCAGACGGACTTCTATGTATTTAGTTTTCTCTCCATTTACTTTTAAACCCATGTCCCTGCAAGCGTTTAATAAGAACTCTGCATTTCTTTCTATTGTTCTTCTATCATCCCGTATTCAATTTGCATCATCAACACATGCCATAACCTGGTAAGTACCATTCATCTCGAGGCCCTGGTTGCTATCTTTGATTTTCTTTATAGCGTACTCCAGGATAAAGTTGAATAATAATGGCGACAACGCATCCCCTAATTTCAGGCCATTCTCAAGAATTTTCCTACTCATCGACTTTACTTTGGGATTCATTTAAACATATCTTAATTAATCAAATTAGCTTTTTCGGTATTCCAAATTCTGTAAGAATATTGAACAATGTTTTTCTCCTAACTGAGTCATAAGCGTTTCTAAAATTAATAAATACTTGATATACCAGGGTATTGTATTCAGATCTCTTTTCGTGTATTTGTCGAATGGTAAACATTTGCTCGATAGTTGATCAATTTCGCCTAAATCCGCACTGATAATCTTCAACAATTTCATCTTTGTATGGGGTCAATCTTGCTAGTAGAATGTTTGAGAGGATTTTATAGGAATTAATAACGAGACAGAGATTTAAACATTGAATTATCGAGTATATAGAGGGTGAACCATTTACCTTAAAACGCCATTGAAACTTTTAAATTAATTAATAAAAGTAGATAAAAATTTGGGATTTAGGATTTTAGATTTCTGGGCCTTCGGCATCTAAGGCCATTTAGCCCTTCACGATTTGAGGGATGACGTCCCTCGGCGAGCACACAATCCGGGGAAAGGGAAGGAAGAAAGGATTGGGGAAGGAAGGAAGCGGCCTGGGACCTATAAGTTAGGTACCACCCCGGTATTTGCCTTGTGTGAGTGAGGAAACCCCAGGAAAACCTCATTCAGGGTGGCTGGCCTGAAAAAGCGTGTTACACTTTCTCGACCGAGTGACCCCACCGGGAATCTAGATAAAAATTTGTAACATGCAAATATCGACAAGAAGACATTGACAAACCTCACAATATCACCTGATCAATAGTATTACCAGTCGAACAACGTTGTATTTCTCTTAAATACCATTCCATTAAGTTGTTACATAATATTAAACGAAGAATTACAATGCCACTATTATTCAGTGTTACAAACTAAGGACACTACAGTATCACAGATGTATGTAATTATCCAAATTTTGTAGGCGTCTACAATAGTAATAACGAAAGTGAGATGGATGTATCAATGCTCATCGTAAGCACCTTAGTGTCACCATACTATGATCATAATACGACGTATTTCTAATAAGCAGAATTGCTGGAAATTGTTTTGAAAAATGTTTCTTTTGTCTGCTTCTATACCTAACAGCAATAGTTTTAGGTAATTGTATTTACAACAAGTTCTCGCAGTTACGTAAGTTTAAGTAGTGTTGCAAACTTTACCAATGCTCATCGATTACCATCTGAAGTACCAGCGCTGGCGATATCTTGAAGAAATCACTCACTAACCTTAATCACAATAGTACATACAGTTTTCACGAAAGTATTTATCGAATAAATGCATGTTTTGTTGAATAGTAGAGTCTCGTTTCATTTAGAGTATAATCAAATATATTTCTTTTCATTTTATTTAATAGGACGTACGTTGGAGAAAGATTCAGTACAAGATTCTACAATACAAGAGGAGCAAACACTTGCAGTTCCTCCTACACCACCCAGCGGACAGCTTTTCAGACTTCGAGGAGGACCTGGCCCATGGGAAGGTTACTTGGAAGCTGTGGATTTGCTAACTAATACGTGGGGTTTAGTGTGTGATTACGGATATGCTTGGACTATGGAAGAAGCTCATATCTTATGTAGACAACTCGGCTTTGAGAGGTAAGTTGGCAAACTGAAATTTACAGCTATGAGAATGCAGTGTTTCCTGGTCGAAGTTAAACTATTTAATACAATCATACAAAATTTTGTTCCATCATTTGTTAAAGCATTTTTTTAAAGTATGCCCTTGTAAGGAGTTAAGTACTCTGCAACTCTGAGAAGCTTAAGCAAAAAAATACAGTAAAACCTGTCTTCAACGGACCCTTTATTAAACGGAAAACTGTCTTAAACGGAAATATTTCACGGTCCCATGAATTTTGGAGAACAAAACGTGTAAAACTCCCTTCATTAAGCGGAAACTGTGTTACGCGGACAACGGAAAGAAAAATAAACATTTAACGGAAAATTCGTAGTTCCGGACTACAACATTTAGAAGATGTTTAGACATTCTGTGAGACATATACATTACACTGTCTGCGATAAAATGTTCGTCCTTTTGTTAAATATTTCTGGACAGTGTTGACCTTCCCCAACCACTACTCATATTCACCCCTACAAATTGTCCTTAATCCCCGCAACTTAATCAAGAATCATACGGAATGTCGGAAAGAAGAAAACGAGATACAGGAAGAAGAGGAATACGATACCGAGTTCCAAGAAGAGTGTAGAATAAATACATATCAAGATTCTCTCAGAAGTTTAAAGAAACTGCAAAAATTTGCCTTACGGAAAAATGATTCTGATTCACTTAGTATAATTTCTCAGACTAAACTGTATGCGGAAAGTCAAGTAGCCAAGCAGCAATGTACACAGAAAACCCTGCTTGGCTATTAGAAAAATAAAGAAAACGTGTGCATAGCATATTTTGTATTCATTTTAATTTTTTTTGTGTATTTATTCGTAGAAGAAAGAAGTACTGTAATCGAACAATGTACGTACAGCAATATATTTACTCAGTATGCCCCTTTATAACATGTATTTTTTTTAAAAAAAGAAAGGAAAGGTCTACCTCCACTAAGCGGAAACCTGACTTTAACGGAAATTTTTGCATGTCCCGCTCGATTCCGCTAAAGACAGGTTTCACTGTATTATGTTTTCTCGATCTAAAGAAGGTATTATGCAATGTTAAGTGACTCTAAATTTTGGACAATCAATATCTTTGACTACTAGAAAGCGTCTAGGTACTAACTAGCTGTTGTAACCAAATATTACATCAAGAGTATTAAAAATTACTCTTCTTCCCTTGACTAGCGTTTATTCAAGAGAGCCGGAGGGCTGCAAGTCACAATTTTAACATCCATAGAAGCTTCAATAGAATTGATTCTTAAATTTTATAATTTTCAAAACAAAGAAGTTTTCTTCCCTTTAATCCTTTAAATCTGATAATAACATTTTAGAGGTGACATTTGATTATGTATCAAATTGAGATGCAAATTATTAGATTATTCCTAATTATAAGTTTAACTTAGTAGTATATTTTATCACTTCACGTATTAAATAATACGTTTTAGGCCTACTTTATCTTTGTCAGAAACCCTACTATACGAAACGTTGAGACGAGGGGAAGGGAATACGATAAATGGTTAATTTTGAGTTATTGAATAAATTATATAGTACATACTATTGGATATAAACTACCACATTTCAATCATCAAAATTTCAAAAATAATATTCAGACACCCCGTAGTAACATCAGATTGTAAAAATGATATTCAGTAAGAATTACTAAACATTTGACTTTACCACGCACGAAAATATAGGTAAAAAGATTTGGACACTCATAGAAGTTTCAATAGGGTGATGTGATGTTATACTCACACTAACTATTCGGCGATATATCAGCTTTATTATTTTCAGCAAAATCACTCAGGTCTAGTAGTCAAATAATCTCCTTACTGCTATTCAACTTACTATATGCAAACTTTCTACTCTAGTGACTTGTTAATCTGCATAAAATCAATAAATTAAAGTAGGCTGACCCCTCTTTGGAACTACTTTCGACGACATCAATAATCTTTTCCTAATTTATTTTATAATATGTGGGTCAGTACTTCAACAATATGAAATTTTTAAGTTACTCTAAAGATTTGCAATGCTCTTTCGTGCAAGGCATATACATTGTATTCACCATTATGCAAAGATCATGAACATAATGTAATTTGAGGCAGTAATAATTTTCTACTGGATTGGCAATACTGTATTCGTAGTGACATTGGGTATAATATTTATGAATAACATAAGTAGTATATCCTATGTTCTTACGTGAACCTCGAGAATTTTAATTTACTTAAACATTTTATTGCCTGGATTCACGATCCTGAAATCTAAATCACTAGCTTTGCAAAAAGCCTAACTTTTAAGGGATCTACTAAATCCAATTTTCAAAATGTTAATACCTATTTTATAGTTAGGGAGTATTCCTTGTAAGTAGTGTTCTCTAAGTACAAAATAATTACGAAGAACAATTTTAATACATTGATTTCTGCAATATTTTGAAAGGATGTGGGAAAATGGGGGAAAGACCTGCTCTGCCCTTTAACTCGTGCACAACTTAATTACGTTTTCCCCTGTCTGTGAACTACATTATTAAGAAGTAGTCGGTAAGATACTAAGCTTAATATTCTTGATAAGCTCTGGAATATTCGAGTTTTGGCTTGATATGTGCCAGGCTGCTAAAACGATGTACACATTAAAAGTAGTGAATTGCATACAGAATCTCTCAGACTCAAATAAAACAATATTATTAATACACAACACATGGAACACCATGACTCTTTTTGGAACATTCAATTTTGAACCCTACGCATTGGTTTAGTGGGTAAAGCGAGCACTCTTACTGCATTGAGTCCGAATTCGATTCCCGGCGGGAGAGCCTTGGAACTTGAACGTATTACGATGGTTTGGATTCCACCGTAAACTGTAGATCTATATCTTATTTAGCTTCGAAGCTGAAGGGGCATCTAAACTCCAATCCAAGCAACCATCTCTATTTTGAGTACCGTAATAGTTTATTATTATTATTATTATTATTATTATTATTATTATTATTATTATTATTATTATTATTATTATTATTATTATTATTATTATTATGAAATAGCATATATCATATTGCAGTGCCTATAAGTATATTTGTTATCTAACATGTGCTTATACGTGGGTTTTACGTTAGTTTGAAAGTTATCTTATATGAGTTAGTTTAATTCTTTTATAAATATAAATCGCTAATGGGTTGTTTCATCAAACCTATACTAGATAAAAAACATTCTCTGCTGCAGAAGTGTCATGAGGCATTAGTGAGTCGCTTTCTGTACCATATTTAATACATCACAATGAGGGGAGGGGGACTCTTTCGATTTTTCCCGCAGAAAAAATATCGTTGGCAGAAAAAAAACAGTCATTTAGGTCAACAACAACAAGCTTTTCTACGCTGATAACAACGGTAGCATCCCAGCGATCGTCTATGTAGAATGTCTTTAATGTGATATTAAAGGTGATTTGAAACCGTAGTCTCTTATTCCCTTCCCCTTCTATTGAAGTAAACATATACAAAAGCAAATCGCTTTTTAATTTTCTCCATCGTATATCGTTTTTATGATTTACAGGATCCTTAAACATTGCTTAAATACATAGGCTATTTAAGTCTTCTAATTATTTTATACGGGTATACAACATTATTGTTTGCAGTTAGATTTATATCTACGCCGTAATTTTATTATCTATTCATTCTTCGATTTGCAGAATGCTGATTTTTTAAATGAAGATAGAGGAGTGGTTTCGAACATGTACGTGGCACAGTCATGCTACATTAAACTAAATATTCCATTTTATTTTTAAAATCTTATCGTGATACAACCGCACACTTTGGAATCAGTTAATTTCAATCTTCACGCATGTCTTAGTCTTTTAATCATAGTTTTGGATTAGGATTAGGAATTAGATTTCTGGGCTTTTGGCATCTATGGACATGTTACCTCGTCACGTATGCGGGACGACGTCCTTGGCGATAACACTAACCGGTAATTGGAAGGAAGAATTAGGAATGGAGAAGGAGAGAAGCAGCCTGCTCTCTCCTATTAGGCACTATCCCGGCATTTGCCTGGTGCGAATGAAGAAAACCACATTCAGGATGGCTGCACTGAAAGCGCTTTTTACAATTTTTCGACCGAGTGTCCCCAATGAAAATCGAACCTGGAACTGCTCACACCAAAGGTGCTCATGGTTTTGGTCATTCATTGATTTATTTTTTGAGTTTAGCGTCCCTTTCAGCAGCGAGGTTATATGAGACGTGGACCTACAACTTAACGTGAGACTCGAACAACAGACCTCCCGCCAGGAATTGAAACCGGCTCTGCCTCACCATTTCGTGTACGCTAACCGTTTAGCCACGAGGGAGCTCAGAGCTTTGGAGGGAGCTCAGAGCTTTGGTCAAACTATCTACTCGTATTATACATTTTTGATAGATATCTTTACAAAGTCATTTTTACTGTGCCGGGTGGGAAGAATTGCGTGCTACAGCGAAATTCAGACTACGTCTACCAAAACGGCTATCCGTATCGAATTGGTCTATATCAGGCATAAGCAAGTTGAAATAGGGCATGGCCAACCACATAGGACTTACTGGCGTTGAGCGCCGTTTCAGTTCTCTGGAACTGAATAGCTATATTCAATGGAGAAACTTGTTCATCGTACAGTAACATAAAAACTGTTATAACGTAACCAAACTATTTACTTTCTAAAGAACAGCGTTAAATATCAATTTAATCACTATTTCAGTGGGAAACTTGACCCTTTACGTTCTGAAACAGTTTCTCAATGTTCCGTGGTACACTGAATGTTCCAACGCGGAGGCTATTTTCAAGATGGACATAAGATATTCTTGTCCTCACTTTAGATTTAATCCGCTTTATGCACGAAAAGATTTGACACACAGATATGTGCTGGCAAACAATGTCATCATTCTCATGTTGAAAGTAGATAAGTTAGAAAGTATTAACATGGTAAGTATTTTGCATAAAACTCTTATAGGCAGGTGTCCTTAAATGCTCCTTTTAAAGCCATGTCCTCTTAAAGTTCAATAAGTTACAATGCAAATTGTCAGAGCACATTCACGTTAATGCTGAATTGTGATAAGAAAATAGTGAAATTAACTCCCTCTCTACTGAAGTCGCTAAATCTGTCATTAAATTATTCAAGCAATAATTTAATGTACTTGTGATTTAATTTTGATCGCCATGTGTATTGACGTAATAAAAATAATTATGTAGGGGGCCAACAATTAACCTGTTAGCCCCATTGGGAAAAAATTGATCTAAATTTCGTCAGATCGTTCCATCGTCATTTGATAGCGTTTGATCGAAAACACTTATCGTTTGATCGCCATGTGTATTCATGTATTACAAACAATTATGTAGTTAGGCCAACATGTTAAAATGTTAACTCCCCATGTAAGCAAACTTGATTGGAATTGAACAAGATAGTTTGATCGTCGTTTGATTGCGTTTGATCGCCAACAATTATCGTTTGATCGCCACTAGTGTTGCCACGAGACGAGACATTTCTCGTGTCCCGTCTCGTCTCGTCTCGTTAACGAGACGAGACACGAGACGAGACGGAACCCTTTTAGACGAGACACGAGACGAGACAGACTGCTTGTCCCGTCTCGAAAACGAGACGAGACACGAGACGAGACGGGACGCCTTGTGAAATGTCTTGTCCCGTCTCGTGTCTCGAAAATGCAAACGCTGGCGGGAATGGCCAAGATTGAAATTGCCAGTGGTCATATAGATTGCAAAAGGAAAATCCCCTTTGTGAGAAAACATGTTGAAAAGCCTTCATAGAAAAGTGTCCTCTGTCTATTGAATGAATCAATCGAGATACATGAGCTTCCAGGAATATCATCCTTAATGTCTTGTCCCCAATTCCCCTTGCTGTAAACTGAGGAATTCTTATTTTTTTTTTCATTTCTGGCTGGAATGATGACAAACAAAATCAAAGACAGGGAAGATTTTTACAAGGTCAAGAAACCGAACTACCACCCCATCTATTCAATTTGAAAACTGGATAAGGTCTACACTCATTACAGGCTGTAGTTGAAAGTTCTGGTTGAGATGGCGGATTCTCTGGTGGCGGTATTCTTTTTGCTATATGAACCGAAATTAACCGAAAACGGCAATTGAAATCTTGCAAATAAAATTTTGTCTTCTCTCTCGTTCTCTCTCTCTCTCTCTCTCTTACACACACACACACACATACATATAAAAATACACTTTTACCATTTTACCAATCGCTCGCTTATTATACAGCAGTCATGTTGTAAAATTCACCTCTTCGTTTGGAAGGCGGGCGCAGGACAAAAAGAAGCAGATATTATCGACGAACCCTTCAAATTGTTTGCTTTCAGCAAATTTATGATACTAACAATAACACTTTAAATGAAGAGGTTTTACAGGGGGACCTTCGTTTTGTTACGCGGAAATGTTTGATCTGACCAGTGTGCGAAATTGCCCTCTGCTTCCAAGGTTCGCCGACCCTACTGTTTCTTTCCTCTTTTAAGGTCGCGGCATAACTACCCTTCTTTGAAAACCGAAGATGCAGTAAAATTGTGATGTCACGGCGGGAGCAGAAACAGCTTTCGCCCAAGGTTCTTGTCATCCACCCTTGTTTGTTTCTTTGATTTTTGCAGGAAAGTGAGTGATTCTTGCTTTCCTGTATTAAGAAAACATTAATTACTGTAGTGCTCGTGTTAGCCTATAAGCATGTCGAATTCTACACTAAGTATTTGTCGCAATTATAGTAGAAATACTACGGGTTCCAAAGTTATTTATCATGTATTTCCCTCGGTTCCTTTGCGGAAAGTTTGGCGAAAGAAATGCTGTCGGAAAGATATCTTTAAAGTTGAAAACGCCAGCGTCTATTCCGATCATTTTATTCCCGAAGCTTATGGTCATAATTTAAAATGTGAGCTTCTAAATATTCTACCCAAGAAAAAGTTTAAACAAGACGTGCCTTCACTAAACTTACCTTTACTATACGGAACCGTGTTAATGTAAATAATGAAAGAATTAAATGTACGGAAGTTAGGTGTTTAAAGAAAAAACAAATCAGACATTGGGGTGCAGCCAGATGAAATAACTATTGTGACTGAAATAAAAAAAAAAAAAAACCTCTTTGTTTATGTTATTTTTCGTTTGCTTTGTGGAGAGTGAGGGGCATAAACCAAAGGAAGAGCTCTCCTTTTTGCGCAAAGAGAATGAAAAACTGAAGTCTAACAGTATGTACAAAGCCAAATAAATATGTTTCCAAACGAAGTTAAAAGAATTGGAAAGCAAATATAATAAAGAATTAATTTCAAAGGCCAGTTCTAAAATATAATATTGTGATCGTTTCAATAAAGTGGTTAATAACCGGTGGTGGATATATTATGAAAAAGTTTTATACAGGGCCAAGTAAATATGCTAATGAATGGCAAGAAAAAACTAAGATGGATTGATTAAGATATAATTCGTGCATTAACACAACATGCCTTATTGATAAATTATACAATCATCTGCGGTTACAAGTTCGAATCCTCGTACCCAATGTGTCAACATTTCGACGTTGTATGATTGCGAATAGATCACGACAATATAAGAAACTTTAATCCAAAATGGCCACCCAAAAATCAACTTTCTTTAGACCACTAGCTAATCTAGGTGTACTGTCATGAGTTTGTTACACAAACGGGGCAACCACCATATAGTGGCACACACCCCGCGGTTATGGGAACAGATTTGTACTATGGAGGTGAAGACTGGCCCCAAGTATTCTTTGGTCCGATGTGTCGTTCAGCTCCCATTACTATGGCACTTTAAGTAGAGCTTACTGTGCAGTAACATATAAAATTTCAATCAAATACTTTCCATTACTCAATAAAATTATTTGGTTCCGAGCTTTTTTTTAAAAAAAAAATAATTGCAACAAATCTAAACATGCTAAAATGAAAAGTAGTTTTTGGATTGGTATGGAAACCTAAAGGCTGGAATATATGAAATCAAAGTGTACACACATATCTATCTCTCTATCTCTCTATTTATCTATATATCTTTCCATCTCTCCCTCTCTCTCTCTCTCTCTCTCTCTCTCTCTCTATCTATCTATCTATCTATCTATCTATCTATCTATCTATATATATATATATATATATATATATATATATATATGTATCTTTACAGACACTATAAAGCAAGTGGGCTGATAGTATACGATAGTGTCGTGGATGGTGACACCTTTACATCGAACTTTGCTTGTCGTGTAAACATTATTTGACATTAGTGTCTTCATCTTCAACGTACCTATGAGCAATTTACTGTATATTCGTGTATTGAAACTGGTGAAACAAATTTCAATGTTTCAGAATGTAAAAAAAAAAAAAAAAAAAAAAAAAAAAAAAAAGCCAGGGTCGAGAAGCCTCAGACAACTAACAGCAGAGATATATTATCTTGTAAATTATTTGTCCTTGCCTTGTGAGCTTATTTGAATTTATTTTTAAGACCTTTAGGCAACTTTGGCTCACCCCGAATGGATGGTGATGGGAAAATTAGTGGATTGAAGAAAGTGGTAGGATACTAGACAACTTCGAGAAAACACACACATTCGAAAAATGAAATGAAATGAAATGAAATATTTGAGTTTTTGGTCCCACGGTAATGCCGGTTAGGCTAAAGGAGACGGTGATGATGAGTAATGAATGAAATGGTGGAATGAAGAAAGTGGGATGAAACGGGAGAACCCCGAGAAAACCCACGCACATGGTGTTTGTCCACCACAAAGTTCAGTTGGCAGGGGCTGGGATCGAACCCGAGACCCCAAGCGCCAGAGATGAACGCTCTACCACTGAGCTACCGCGGCCCCCACACACATTCGATGTTTGTCCACCACAAAGCTCACATGGCACTAACCGAGATCGAACCGACTACCACATACACCAGAGGTGAAGGCTTCACTGTGTAGTTACCGTGACATTTCTTGTCTTTGTGTTCTGGTTAATACTTGTAACTTAGTTGGATCTTGATTAGCATGGTGCAGGCTGCTACATTTAAGTTTCGTTCCCATGGTATGCTGCTATATTTTTACGAGACAAGACGAGACAAAACGAGACGAGACGAGACGAGACGGGACAGAACCTCTCGAGACGAGACACGAGACGGGACGAGCACATTTTTTCGAGACGGGACACGAGACGAGACATGCTTTGCACGAGACGAGACGAGACAGCCTGAAGTCTCGTCTCGTCTCGTCTCGTGGCAACACTAATCGCCACGCGTATTAACGTAATACAAGTAATTATGTAGGGGGGGATAGCAGGTTACGTCAATACGCTGGCGATCAAACGATAATTGTTGGCGATCAAACGCGATCAAACGACGATCAAACGATCTGGCTCAATTCCAATCAAAGTTGCTTACATGGGAGGCTAACATGTCACCGATTTTTGGGTCTATGATTATCTCATCACCACAGCGCTGAAAAAGGTAATAAATTCTCATTTGTTTTGTTTATATATTTTTAAACAACTTATAAACCTAATGATTCGGGTCAGTCGTTCTTTCTGAAAAAATGTTCCGGGGGCACACTTAGTATTTCGGGGGGCACTACTAGTACTATTTTATTTATTATTATATTATAGACGTATTATTTTGGTCTTCTCCGGGGGGCACACTCAGAGCTCCGGGGGGCAGAGCCCCCCAAAAACATGTCTGGAAGAAACGCTTATTTAGTTACTGGCGGAGAGTATTCATGAAAAGAACGAAAAAGAAAAGCGAAACGGCGGTTTTAAAATCTTTTAATATAGAAGCTGTTATCGACTTACTTTGTATAATTCTACTTGTGACCAAAAACGAACCACCAGCTTCACTGGTTGTTTACAAATATACTTGCCGCAGCTTGAAAGCTTCTCCAAAACAGATCGTAGACTATTTTTCCCCGTTCCAGCTTCATTATCGTTCAAGCAAGATTCTTGAATACAAAGAAATGGACGGACTTATTGTTACGTATTTTATAGCAAATTGCACCATAACTCCATCTTTTGACGTTCTTAACAGTATGTATAAAAATAAAAGTGTACCTATCAACAAAATTCAAGACAATATTTAAAAATATTTTCAGGTATTAGATTTTAATTATATTTATCTCTTCCGCTTATTTTCGCGACCCTAGGGGTCACGACCCCCAGGTTTGGAAACCCTGGTGTAGACACTGACTAATTACATTACAAATATTCTTTTATCTTCTATTATTAATATTTCTAGTGTGAAATATCTCACACTAGTTGTGTGAGAAACTTTGTTTATAAGTTAATATGCTTAATTGAGATTCATTACACTCAATTCAATTTTAAGTAACTTATCGATTTATAATACAACATATTCTATGAACAATGAAGTAAATAAAAGGAATATTACAACACATCATGTTGAGAAATAAGATTGCAATATTTCTTTGAAGGAAATACTACTTAACAGTAGCGATTAATGGAACAGGAAGTGTGTAGTAAATCCTGTGGGTAGATAATAGTTTCAGATCAATATATGGGAATGAGTGAATGTTGAAATAGTAAACATTCACGTTCTAGGCGAAACTGAAAACCACGATTGATACGGTGTAGGCGTGACGCTCCACACCACACATCTTTTCTAGCTGAATATGTGTTGGTATTTTTAAACCATGTAAATGAAGAAAGGAATTTCGTAGAGAATAAACTAAATTCACTCCTGGTTAAAATGTTTTTAAAAAAATTGGACAAGACTTCATAACAAATAACTTTGAACTCACCATAGTAAGCGTATATTATATGCTGTACTTTAGTTAAGGGAACGTTTACACTTGAGATTTATTTCACAATATTTTATATCAGGTTTGTGAGCGAGTTTAACAGCAATCTCTTGACTCTTTCCATTATGCATGTCCATCTTATGGTGGAAAGAGTCGAGAGATTGCTGTTAAAAGTGTTCATGCTCAGTACAAGAGATATTATGACATAAATTTTAAATGTAAACGTACCATCAGATACGCTTCCGAAGGAAGGAAAAGAAATGATGGTAAGAAAAATTGACTATAGAAGGAAAGAAAGATTAATGAAATTATACGTCTCGGTAGAATTATCTTTGAAGGCTTCTTTCTTTTAGACTTCCAAGCTATGCTATGCTAAGTGTCAGAAGTTTTATAGAACTTATATGTCTGTCCGTTCGTCTGTCTGTTGACAGATATCAGAGAAAAAAACAGTAAGAGACATCGAGAAGCAGATTTTGCATTCGCTTCAGCATTCCAAAAATAAGGTCCATTCCCTCCATTAACACTCTATTCAAACCGGAAGTGGTAGAAATCAACAATTTCCGGTTTCAACGTTGAGCGCCGTAGAAGAAAAATGGTAATAGATAGCGAATAGAAGGAATCGATTCAGTATCGAAAGAAAATATACCATTACTATCTCTAACAGTCTGCCAAAACCAGAAGTGGTTCAAACGTACTACTATTTCCGGTTTCAACATTGATTTCCATAGAGTAAAAACGATAAGAGATGTCGAGAACTGCTTTCTTGGAATCGTTTCAGATTCCGAAGAATAGAATTCATCTCCTATAACAACCATCTATTGAAATCTGAAATGGTAGGAGTAAGCTGTTTTCGGTTTCAACGTTGATAACCAAGGAATATAAAACTATAATAGATAGCGACAAACATTTCTTTCGTTTTTCTTTTTCTTTTCTTTTTCTTTCTTTCTTTCTTTATTTTCTTTTATTTTTTTTGAATCGACTCTAAGTCTCAAGAAAGAATACTATCATTACCTGTATTACTATATTGAAACCGAAAGTGAGAGAAATCAACCGTTTCCGCTTTCAACGTTGATCATCATAGAACACAAAACGGTAATAGCTAGAAAAAGCGATTTTGTGAAATCGATTCAGAGTAGCAAAAAATATACAATAACTACCCATAACACTACCGAAACCGAACTAGTACTTCTGGTTTCAGTATTGATTTTCATAGAACAAAAATGGTAAGCGATATCAAGAAGCGATTTTTAGGAATCGTTTCAATCCCAAGAATAGATCCTATCTTCTGCAATAACCATCCATTTAATCGGAAATGATAGAAATCGGTCGTTTCCAGTTACAACGTTGATAAACCAAAGAACAAACACTGCAATAGATAGTGACATTTTTTTTTAAATTTTTGGAACCGACTCAATGTTTCAAGATAGAATATCGTCATCATCTGTATTACTATTCTAAAACCGGAAGTGGTATAAATGAACCGTTTCCAGTTTTAATGTTTATCGCCTAGATCAAAAATTATGATAGATAACGATATGTTTTTTCAATCGATTCAGCGTTGCAAGAAAGAATAGTATCACCGCCCATATTACTGTACTAAAACGAGAAGTGCTGGAAATCAACCGTTTTTTATTTTATTTTAATGCTGATACCCATAGAACAAAAACGATAAGAGATTTGGGAAAGCGTTCTTTTAAAAATATATTCAGGGTCTCAAGAATAGATAATCATAATGCTCTACTATAAGGGATAGTGGTAAAACTTTACTAGTACTTCCAATTTCAATATTAATAATAATCATGTAACAAAAACGGTAATAAATAGTGACATGCGTTTTTTTTAATCGGTTCATCGTCTTAAGAAAATATTCTATCTTCTCCTGTATTTCTTTATTAAAACCGGAGGCGATACAAATTTACTACTTAACAGGTTTCATCTCTCACTATCCTTCTATTGCATCCGAGAGTTATATATTGAATTCAGATAGTTTGAAAGTCTACTATAGTTTCACAACTGTGAAACAAAACTCTCTTGTTAAGGTTGGTTTAAAGGGATGTGTTGCCGATATATCTCACTAAAGTCTTCGAATCTCTCTCATGTACCGGTATTTTTTACCTTTCACGAAAATTCACAATTTCTCTTACAAATTTCAAACTACAGACTTTAAAGTTTTAGAGAAGGAACTTCATAACATATCAAAGGCAACAATCCATGCCAATTTTTTATTTAGAACTTTCTTCATTGTTAAAACAGTATATTGTTAAAGATTGGGATATCCAATTTCAACAATTAAGCTATTTGTACAATGAAGAAAATTCTAAATAAAAAATCGACACAAATTGTTGCCTTGGATAGGTTATTAAGTTCCTTCTCTAAAAATTTGAAGTCTGTAGTGTGAAATTTGTAAGAGAAATCGTGAATTTTCGTGAAACGTAAAAAATACATGAGAGAGATATGAGGAATGTAGTGACATCCATCGACAAAACTTATCTTTTTAAACCAACCTTAAACGTTATACAAGTGCTAGATTATATCCGTCAAGTCATTGAATAGGTCTTGTTTCCTAGTGTATCTAAATAAAATACTGCATTCATTCTGGAACTAGGGGCGCGGTTGCTCAGTGGTAGAGCGTTCTCCACGGGTGTGTGGGGTTCCCTGGTTCGAGCCCAGCTCGCACCAAGTGGACTTTGTCGTGGACAAACACTGTATGCGTGGTTTTTACGGGGTTCTCCCGTTTCCTCCCACTTCATTAATTCCACCATTGCATTCATTTCTTACTGTCACCGTCTTCTTTAGCCGGCATAAAACTAAGATTTTAATTTTGCAACTACTTACTACGGTAAATGAATATGCATTTCCAAGACAATAAATAAAATAAATAAATAAAAATCGCGGGACTAATCTGATGTAAAAAGAATCTTACATCCTTCAACTTCATTTCAAAAACATTTCTGTGACATATTTCTTTTTCTCAAACAAGTTTGCAGAACAATTTGTAATTGTTACCAAAATTAAAATAACATAAGAAAACAAATATAATATAAAACAAATTCTACAGAACTTGTAAATATCAAAACAGCTGTTTATTTAAATAAATTTTATCATTCATATGTATCTATAGCAAACAAACCTTGACGTTTTTTTTTATTACTCAAATACCATTTACATTTTATAACATCCTATGATCCTTCAACTTAAGACTTCCTTTTTGTTTCTAGTCCTTCGCGGAATAAAACTTATTAAGCGTGCAGCCAATTCAGCGACAGAATAAATAAAATTTACATTTGTTCTGCTGAATCGATACGAAAAAGAAATCACCAAGTGTTGCGAAAGTAAGACATGTTTTATTCAAACATGCGGAACAGCGAAACAGGTGCTACATTAGCCAGTAGAAATTGAGACTCTGCATGTTTTATTTCAGCAGATGATACAGCTTCGTTCAGAAAGAGCTACACTAATATGGTATCTTAAATTTGTGAAAAAAAAAAAAAAAAAATCTGCAGGGAACTTCATTTTTCTAAATGCTTACATGAGTTGCTAAATTTTCTTAACTTTATTCAACATACTTTCCTTCTTGCCATAAGGCAAAACTTTACCAAAAAATTATATGTTATGTTTATCATGTTATTTTATGTTTATATACATCGACTGATAAAAACAAAATTAAAAATAATAACAGCCTTGGAGAATATCAACGCACATTCTCAAAACAAGAAATAAGTAAAGGGAAAGTCCTATAAAAATAAGTCGAAAAATGCAGTTATTTCAGTTATATCGTGACAAGGACTAGGAAAAATTTAATATCAAGGTTACCTAGCTCGAATATGAAAAGATTTCTCAGAAGATGGATTAAAACACAAAAACCAGCATGGGGTTTTGTGTAAACATCCATTTATAAGAGACATGTGGCACTTTCATAACGAATTTTATAATGAGAATTGAAGTATTTTGAGCCCGCTTTAAGAAAGGCTCAAATAAGGCTTTTCTGCAAGATAATAATACGTAGGAATATTTAAAAACCGTTTTATTATTTTATCATTTACAGCACATATACATAACATCACTTTTCATGTTAATATAATAGTAAATAATTTTCTCAAGAATTACACGATAATACACAATACATTCTTACATTACGAAAGGTTATACATTTATTATTCATGTATTTATACAGGGTGCATAAAAACTCCCGGAACGAAGCTCAACTCCATTATGAGTAAAGACACTAGAAAATGCAGAGAGAAGAAAGTTGTTGGAAATGTCTGGTTTCAATCTTGTTCTTCAGATTCAGATTTTCTACCATATATTGCAGTTCTGTAATGTTTGCATAATGAATCACCAAAAATCATATAGATCACTCGTTTATCTTTTTGTACGGTACTCTCAGTTCAGAAATCGAAACATACGAGGGTAAGCCAAAAATTATCCGCAATTTTGACATAACTCTTTTTACATTGTTCATATTGACCTCTGTCCTCGTGTATTTTATTGTTATGATGTTGTTGTCATGCTATGAAAGTTTGATCCTAATTACTCCATCTGTCTTCCTATTGTTGTAGATAGATCATGGCCGCTCCATTAGAAGTTTACACCAAAGAGGAACAACGAGCCGTGATCCGGTTTTTGTTGTCGGAATGTGTATCAGGAACCATGACGAATTTCTAGACGATGTGTCACTTGATCAATATTAACTCGTCTAACAGAACCATGTCACGTGCACGCTCAATGTTGTCATCATTTGTGGTCATAGATGGTCGTCCGGCTCCTTCTTTGAGCGACTATTTTTGACTTTTTCAATCCATTCATAGACACTCCGCTGCGGCAAGACACTGTGCCCGTATTATGTCAGAAGTCTTTGATGGATTGCGGCTCCTGATACATCTTCCTACCGCAAAACTCGGATCACTGCTCGTTGTTCATCTTTGTGCAAACTTCTAATGGAGCGGCCACGATCTATCTACAACAACAGCATGACAAACGGAGGAATTAGGATCAAACTTTCATAGCATGACCACAACAGCATAACAATAAAATATACTAGGACAGAGGTCAATATGAACAAGAAGAGTTATGTCAAAATTGCGGATAATTTTTGACTTACCCTCGTATATTCAAGAACTTTTGTAAAAATATTGGGAGAAAGTTTTCTCTTTATGTTTACTTTCTTCTACATTCTTATCAGTTTTGTGCAGTCAAATAATTGGATATTTTCAACGCATTGTCTATAGATTTTGTCAGTAGCCTACGTTTCATGTACACTCCATAGACATCACTGGATTTAAGAGAATTGCAATCGACGAGGTCTTCATCGAATCAAATGATTTTTCGTAGTCAACGAATGCGACACATAAGATTAATCCATCTTTGTTTAACTTTTCTACCAGTTTTCTCATTTCCTAAATACTCATATGACCAATTGTGCTGTATACCCTATCTATTTATAAATCCTACTGCTTGTATTGGTTGGCCGAGATATGTTTTTCTAAACAGTGAGTTATTAATCATGTAAATATTTTTATAAGCTGTACGGAAAAGAATTGTAGGTTCAATATTGTATAGATCAACTTTGTATATTTTTTTTATCAGGTTGTAACATCTTAGCATTTTCTACTTCTCGAGAGCTGTTTCACTATCACGATTTACTTCCCTTCCTTGCTTAGATTAATCTTTGTCTTCTCAATGTCTATGCTAAGAGTTTTCAGTTTTTTTATTATTATTTACTGAAAAAATGTGAAGAATTACATGACCTAACAACTGTCGCAAATGTGAAATTTAAAATATTTCTTATATAACTGTTGCGATATTAAAAAAACAGAATTGGACAACAACACATATACTTCCATAAGAGATATCGAAATATTACGGAGTTTCGTGGAAATAGTTTAGTGCTTTTCTTTTATTATCAGGAAATCAACTTCATTTCAAATACATTTCTGTGACACATTTCTTTCTTTTCGAGGAATCTCGGTAGATTTCGAAATTCTAGTGTTACTTTAGAGGGGAAGGAAAAAATCAATAAAGAAGCGTATAATCAAAGTTGATAACTATCAGTATCACAACTGGCGTGAGAGAAAAAGAAAATAAAAATAAAATTCTTTGGAATAAAAATTGCAGCACTTCTTTGATCAACACGTTGTGAAATAAATATACTCAAACTTGTACTGGATACAACAAATAAGATGCTTGTCTTTCTTCTTCTTTTTTAGTAAATATTTACCAACTGTGTGAAGATAATTCAATAGATTATTCTTGTCAATAAAGTCTACATCAGGACGCAAAATATCAAATTCAGACGCACTCGCCAATTCAAAAATAATGGTCGCCAGTATCTATCAACTACAGATTATGAGAGGGTCCCCCCACGGCTTTTGCTTTGACAAAGTAAGAGATTGCATCAGGCCATAAAATTTCAAAAATAGATAATTACATTTAGGATAATGAAATTTGAATTGGAAAATTCTTATACATATTTAAAAATATCTTAAATCTTTCGATTGAGGGTGGGAAAGGAGAAGTGAATTACAACGTTGTGAAGACTTCTTTCCATGTCCGTTGTGAAAACTTCATATTTCGTGTTTTCTCTCACTCAGCGACAATTATTTTCGTATGAAACAAACTGCGCAGTCCTGTGATTTTAGGCAGAAACCATTCCTACTAAACACTAGTTGCCAGCTCTAAATTTCTAGTCGCCAATGGCGACCTGGCAACCGAAAATTTTGCGCCCCGGCCTAGATAAATCTAATTTTGTATTTCAATAACAAGATTCAAAGTTTTATTCAAAAATAAAATTTAATTTTCTATATAAGTTATGCAAGTTATGAAAGTGAAAAGAAACCTCTAGTTTAATGTCTACTAATTGTGCTTTTTAGGCAAAGTTAAGAAATGGAGCGTTCAGAGCACAACGAAATCAAGTCCAATTACCAAAATTGCGAGAAAAAGATGCACAGTATTTGAGCGATAGGCATAAGTACATGTAAAATTTAATACTGTTTTTTTTTTAACATTATTAAAGTCTTTTTCAATATCTGAACATAAACCTTTTAAGCTCTGAAGGAAACTTCAGACAGATGTCTTCAAGATGAAATATGTCAGAAATGACCAAAAGTGGACTTGATTCTCTTATGCGCTGAGCGTACCGAATGTGAGTGAATGATGATAAACCTTTGCAGCATAGTTGGTAGGCCCTACGCACACTGGACGAAATGCACAATCTAGCTGTGCAAAAGTCTAAAATCAAGTTACTTGGAATTGCACCCATTGTACCCATAATGAAAAATGAAATGAAATTTTTGAGTTTTGTACCCGTAATGAGTCAGGAAGAAAACACACATGACAGGAACAACAGTAGAAAAAATATGACGTTCTGCAAGGAAATTGGTTTGCACGTATAAAAGACGGGTTGAGATACAGCAGCAGGTATTATTAAGTATGAACCTTGGCAGATTGAAAGAACTTCGGTATTTAATTCGTTTTAGGGTCGCGTGTCAAACATTTCTGCCTGTCATTTTGAATATGCCACCATATTGGATTTTATCTCGGTAACCAATGATCCGATTTTGATGATTCTTTTTTTAAATTATA
Organism: Thermobia domestica; assembly: GCF_964235325.1. NCBI lineage: Eukaryota > Metazoa > Arthropoda > Insecta > Zygentoma > Lepismatidae > Thermobia > Thermobia domestica. The sequence goes on from NC_137454.1 coordinate 253,135,387, forward strand.
AGCTAAATCCGAATATAATCGATTATAACAGTAGTGTAGACAAGGAAATATAATAAAAACGAGAAAATTACAAATATTTAAGGTTTTACAACACATATAAAGAATTTTCCTCCAAAATGGTCCATTTCATGAAAACATGTACCGTATAACATTTGAGAGAGAATAAAAAAGAGCTTAATTTGATGTATAATACTTCGTACGTTAAAATCCGATTAGAAATAGTGGAAACATGTCTTGAAAACGAACCCAACTCAAATAGAAAGAGAGCGGGGCCGCTGTGGCTCAGTGGTAGAGCGTTCACCTCTGGTGCTTGGGGTCCCGGGTTCGATCCCAGCCCCCGCCAAGTGAACTTTGTGGTGGACAAACACCGTGTGCGTGGGTTTTCTCGGGGTTCTCCCGTTTCCTCCCACTTTCTTCATTCCACCATTTCATTCATTACTCATCATCACCGTCTCCTTTAGCCTAACCGGCATAACCGTGGGACGTAAAACTCAAAGATTTCATTTCATTTTTTCAAATAGAAAGAGAGTATAAGTGGTCAACATAATGAAAGTAAGCAGTGTCTGGCAGAAATGTTTTATCATTAAATTATTTAGTCATTATTCTTATTATGATTAGTTAATGATAATTATGTTTAAGAAGATATATGATAAACTGGAAGTGCCAAAAATGTTTAGGATACTTTACAGAGAGCTGCCGAGGAGAAAGTGTTCCATAAAGCCTAAAGAATTTCATTCAATTACTGCTGTATGGATCTAAGATCCTTACAATAAGTCCGTTATCCTAACAATAAGTCAATTAATAGATTTTAATTTTAAGGACAGAAGATTAGCACCACCAAAAGAAAGTCACATGTTCCATGAACCGCCGCTCCCACTGTACGTAGGTTTACAGGTACAGGTACACACTCTTACTAGCTCCAAAATAATTATCAGTAATTTACATAAGTTAGGCATTTTTGTAACATATAACCCTGTGCTGCAAATTAAAAATCAGATAGCAGCAGCGACATGCAGACGTTACAAGTTAGAGGGCAGTGTGTACCCCTTTCCATTAAGGACTAATGTATACACTGTTGGTACATTGGACAATTTAGACCACAACACATCATCAACTTCTTCGACAGGATCTTTCCGTGGAACAAGTATTAGCATATTCCAATGCTTTCCGATTCCAACCTTAGTTTACCCCCAGTACCAATTGAAGTTTCTTCATCAATAGAAGATTACTTATTACCAGATATCTATGCTATTGTACCATCAGTATCATCATGTGATTTAGACAAACTGCAAGTTCCTATTTAGGGATGCGCACGAGACAAGATTTGTGGCTGTCTCGTCTCAAAAATGTGCTGTAAAATTGATGTCTCGACTCGAAAAATGTATATTTCTCTATTGGAAGAGCCGTGTCTCGACTCGAATTTTGTCAGGAAAATCCTGTCTCGACTCGTCTCGTGCGCATCCCTATTCCTATTACTCTTCAAGAACAAAGAGACATTGGATTGGAAGAAATTCTCCGTTAGGTGAAAATAAATGCTTATGGGCAGAGTACTATTTGGCTTAATCAGAAACTGTACGTTCTACTAAAGGTATCAACGTCATGCTGCCCATTTTTACTGAAAAAGCGGCGTCTCTTTCAATGGTGAAGCACGGTGTGTCTATTATAAATTGTGTTGTAAAAAAAAAACGGACTTTTTCTGTGAAGTTTTTTTAAATAAAAAACATTGTTCTTTTTCAAATAGACCCAATTTGTTTTTTCTCTGACAACTATTATTTATTGATTTTTGTTGCATATAAATGAAATAATCAACAGAACTTGAGTCGAAGCCCTCGTAACTTACAAATCGTTTGTTTCTTTGTACTTATACGAGCAAAATTGTGTGATTATTCTTTACGGACAGAGGTTATTTTTGGCGTTTTCCTACATTTTCAAGTTAGTGACTTCTTGCTCAGAAACCATTTACCCGATTGATATGGTTAAGGACTTGCTTTTAGAAATAGGATGTGCCTATTTTTTGGTGTGTTACATTGCAATGTTGCCAACTGGAGGTAAATTATTGAAGTAAATGTAGGGGTGAAATTTTACAAAAAAAAAAAAAAAAATCCTAACCGAAATTCAAGATTTTTTGTATCTAGCACCACTGTTACTACATGGGTTCAACTCACCTAAAACAATTCTTTAGTGTATTGTCAAGGTACAGTGAAAACCTGAAGTCACTGGCTTTTATACAGAGAGAGAAAGAAAAAAATCTCTGTCATCATACACATGAAATTTTGACACTTTTTATACCTCAGAAGCAAAAATCAACAGATAGGCAGGGGCTACAGCTTCCCTAATTATCCTATTGAAACTTTTTATGGTGCATTCTGTAGGCCAAAGAGGAGGCTTTTAGGTAGTTGTACGTTTGTTCCAATGTTGCCAACAAGAGGGAAATAATAGAGGGGAAAAGGAAATTTTCCGAATTTTTCACCTAAAATCGGGAATTAATTTTTTAGCTGGAAACAATCACACCAGACAGACGCAAATTATCTGTAAACAAACCTTGGTATTCCACCAATATATCCTATAAGTATCATTTCAATATCAAAGTAAACATGAAATTTTTTTTAAAAAATGTATCATTCTAGTTCAGAAATTCACCATTTTCTTACCATTTACAGAACATAAGTTATTATAAACCTCAACTGTACTTCCCCTAATTATCCTATTAAAACTTTTTATAATGCGTTGTGTAGGTTAAGAACGAGACTTTCAGACAGTGGTGCGTTTGTTCCAAGATAGTCAACAAGATGGAAATAATAGAGACAAAAAGGGAATTTTCCCAAAATTTCCCCCTATAATGGGGAATTAAAACTTTCTGTAGCTGGTAACACTGCCACCAGATACACAAACTATCTTAAAATAAACTTCGGTATCCTTATAATGCATCCTTCAAGTATCATGGCGATATTTAAGAAACACAGCTTCTAATTACAAAAAAATAGATTACGGTAAACAAAAAAGTAGGGAAAAACTAGGAAAATCAAGGGTTAGAACCTAAATACGAATTTTTCGTGCGCACCCTAATTAACCCATTGTAACGATCTGTATCCGCTTTTGTTTAGCAAGGACCAATGTTCGCCTAGCGTAAGTTGACTTGCGCTCGGACATATAGATACAGATTTATATATATATATATATAAAAACGAATTTTTACCCAATTTAGGGAAATTTTAATTTCCCTAGTTTGCAACACTACTTGCAGGCCCGTCCAATTGATGTCATCAATTAGGTATCGATCCGAGGTATCTACCTGAGAAGTCTTACGGAGATCTCACTTCAACGAAGGAAGCTACAGCTTCTCGAATTTTTGACTGGGCTGAAAATTCAGAAGAAATTCGACAACCAGAAGAAAAATAAACTAATATGATAAACTATGGTTCAACCATATTTGGCAAAAAGAATCCCGATATCTTAATTAGTGTCCACACAGGAGCGGATTATAAAAGTGACCTATCCGAGTGCCACTTTGGCCACCGGGGTCCGAAAGGGTTATTGTACATTTGATTACATTTTTTTGGACTAGTAACTCATTTTGTCGTAGTAGTTATAATCTCGAATAATAATAGTATCGTTGTAACAATAACTTTATAAGGAAAATTTTCTCTCCTTTTTACATCTTAGTTCCAATACTGTTGCTGAAAAATATCGGAGTTTTATCAAAATGAATATCGGGAAATATCAAATGAATATTGGAGTTGGAAGACTTTGTAGTGCTTATTACTTTTAACGTACAATATAAACAATACATCAAGTAAAAGAGTACCCCAAGCAGTTTTTGCTACAAGTGTTCAATGTGAGCATCATTCGTCACACGGCACACATCTAGTCCATAGGCGAGAAAGTCCCATAAACTTTCCGCCATATGGCACAGAACACATTCAATTTAGGGGAGTCACGTTACAACTGTACTATCTTTTGAGGATTTGTTGACCCACAGATGCAAACATTATGAGTGTTCACATTATCACTTAGGTGAAATGTCGATATATCACTGAAGACTACACGATCCAGAAAATCTTCATTGTAATGCAGTGATATTCTATTTGCAAAATTGGCACCTAAAATGTAGTCTGTAGGCTTTAGACCTCTAGCAACTATAAACGATAAGGACGTATTGTAAGCGTCTCCTTAAAGTTCTTCACACAGACGGTTGCATTGTAACTACAGATTCAATCTTTGCAAAATTAAAACACAAAAACCTTTCTGCTCACTAGTCGCCATCATTGTTACAAGCGCTTTCTAACGGCAAACAGAGGAAACAGTGCATGTGCATGTGTGCGTACAAAACTGTTTGAGTGACTCTTTCATTTAATAATATTTTTAATTGTAAGTTAATTGTAATAGATACTACAAAGTTTCAAAACCCTACTATTCATTTTGAAACTCCCTGCATTGCTTCAAATTATGTCATCCTATATTCATGTCTTGTATGTACATAGCACCAGCGCCGGCCCTAGGCAATTTGTCGCCCGCACTCAGAAAGGCTTAAATACTACAATAGTACAATCTCGTAGTGTCTTTTTTTTATTTAAATATTAATCTATTATGTTAGTGAAAGATAAAGCACACACCTAAAAGATGGTAACCCTTTTTATAGAATTCCATATCGAGCTTCAATCTCAATATATCAGTTCGCAAATCCAGTGCAACTAGCTTTTTTATCTTTATTTCTTGATTTTCCTTCTACATGTGTTATTTTGTTTTTATGAAAGTTGTTTCCACCTTCAATGATAACGACCTTATTTGTGACAAAGACAAGAGTAGCTATCATATCAGAACGCTGTTAACTAACGAAATGGAACAGGTGTTCTAGAATTGAGTTCTTGTGTTTGACAATAATCAAGCAATTTATGCTGGGATTTATTTGCCCACTTGCTTTAGCACTGCCCATGTGACGTTAAACTAATGCGACCTAAACATGATTTATAAATGTAGTATTCAAATAGAAGGTCAGCTTAGTAAATTTAATTTAAGGACCATTATCATGAAGTCTGTTTCCAACAAGAAATATTTATTTTAAATAAAATACTTATGAAAGATATTGCCTCCCCATACAAATGCACGTGTTGTACATGTAGTAGAGCCTTCCTTGCATATCATATATCTAGTAGACAAATTATTTATGTGTGATATTTAGAAAAATACTAGTAGGAAAATTAGTATTAGTTTTTACCTTTAGACGGTTATTTGCATTTTATATTGTACGTGGTACTATTTTCTTTTGTCATGGGCCAAATTACGATTAATTTCAATTAAATTATCATAGTGTAATTATTTCCTTGTTGAATTATCGATACTTTTCAGTGGAAAAAAGGTGAAATTTGAAAGTCTTAAATCAAGGTTAAGTAGACCAACGTAAAGAAAAAAAATGTAAAATTTTCCATATAATTATGCGTACAACCCAAACTTGAAATTTCCTTGTAATTAAGCTTACAGTACAAATTTTATGTCTATTTTTCTCACAACTTTATGGGTTGATTGACCTGTTCTGTAAGCGCTCCATATAATAAACATAAGCTTCAGCAATTATTGTAGTAGAAAACAATGGATATATGAAGCGAAGCACTGCATTTTTTGTTCCTGAATTTTTTCTTAACTAATATCGGTCATTTTCGATCATCTTTACAAACCAATTCACTACCAATTTTCCATATATAGAAAGTCCCCCTACCCGCATAAAGGAGAATTTTAAAAAATGGTAGGACACATTCTGTTTATTTTCAATAAAGAGTTAATACACTTAATTTCAGCTCCGTAAGTTTAACGGCTTGCGAGATACTCATCACCCCCCGCAAAAATTCGGGTCCTCACTACCTCCTTAGGATATGTATTATAATGAAAGCAATATAATATCCCAGTTTGGATTAAGGCCTAACTATATATCAAGAGTCATTTTATTTGACTTTGCAATTTGGCCGTGATGATCAGGCACACATAGTTATATTCAATCCTTTATATAATAATTTATATATTACAGTGATTCAAAAATGTATTTTTTCCAGTAGTTAGCTCCTCTAAAAATTCACAGGCCTTGAAAGCCAAGAAGTAGTATAAGTCCTATTACTACATTATTACATTTACAAATATCAATATCCAAAAGTGCCTGAAGTTCTTTTTTCACTTAGATATACTCACCTCAGGAAGTAGACAGAAACAAATGGAAAAGGAAGGGAAATGAAGGTCTTGAAAGTAAAACGTAGACAAATTTACCAGACTTCAGAAGATACTGTCTACAATGCAATGAGCAGATTCAGTCGGTAGGTCAGACTGAGTCGGTGGGTGGCAGTGGGTCATGGTGGGTGGTGGGTCGCAGTGGGTCACGGTGGGTGGGTGGTTACAGTGGGTCACATGCTGTTGAACCACGACCCACTGACTTACTCAGAAAACTTGACCCACTTGACCCACTGACCCACTCCATCTCTGGCGTGCGCACTAGCTATTAGATCAGTAGGGAGTCTCAATTACCTTTGTTGTTACTCTTTACCACTGCACTGAAATATTTAACTTTGTTCATCTCCCATAAATTATTATTATTATTATTATTATTATTATTATTATTATTATTATTATTATTATTATTATTATTATTATTATTATTATTATTATTACAATATTTGTGTGAAATCAAGTCTTATCGTGTTTTTTCACTTATCTACAATTCTATATTCATTTTTGCAAACTTATTTTCTTACAAACATCAAGAAGGTATGACGCGTTCAGTGCACAAAGCTATGAAACTAACTTTTGGTCATTACGAACATATTTCATTTTTAAGATCTCTATCTGAAACTTATTTTAGAGCTTAGAAGATTCGTGTCCAAATACTGTAAATAACTTATAGAGTTAGAAAAATAGTAATAAATGAAAGTGTAAACTTTTACATGTACCATAAGGCACGCTAAGCGCTCCGTACAAACTTTTAGAGCAAGAGCCCAGACACATTTATTTAACCCAACGAGGCCAAAAGGTTTGAAAGTCGATTCTAATGTGAAAAAGTCTCAGCAATTCGAAAAAGTAACTCTTACAACTGTAAACCAGTCATGATACGCGCTATAGGGTGTTTAAGAAGTAAAAGTGTTACAATTCTAAGATTTCATCTCATATAATTTAAAAAATAATAACTTCATTATCGTTCAAGATAGAAACTACTTTCTTGCTTTATTTCCGAGAATATACTCCAGATCTCAATTTTAATAGTAAAAACTTTTTTATGTGGCCGCCATTTTAAAATATGGCGCCTGAAAACGGAAAAAAGTCACTTCTGAACTACAATTCTTATGTTTCAGGACTAATAACTAGGAAACAACTACGTTTTAGAAAACAACTTGAAGTACATGTAATTAAGCATTTTAAGAGCTTGCAAATGATACCTATATCATTGCTATATCTTTAAAAATAATTGAGCTAATTAATTTTATGTAGTGTTATGTGTATTTGTTTTTAACTTAAATGAGAAAAGTTTTAGGAGATTTATAGCTAGAGTCCAGGGGTGTAGCCAAGGGGGGGCCATCGGGGCCGGGGCCCCCCCAAATGGTTTCCTGGACCCCCCAAATGACCAGCTTTTAAAACATCATAGTAAAATTATCTCGCTTCATTCATTTAAAAGTAACAAATTTTATTTACAATTAATAATTTATGGTAAAATAGTAAGGAGAAATATTGTTTTTTTTCCATACCGATCGAAAAATAGTATAGTATCTCTTCCTTATACCAATCGAAAAATAGGATACTTCTTTTTGTGACAGCAGATTACACAATTTACTGCGATTTATATGCTTTAACAAGTATATTTTTATATGCTTTAACAAGTGTTTTAAAAGACATAGAGGATGGAAAATTTGGCGAGAAACAATGATTTTATTCAATTTGGATTTCATTCCGTCTCTCTTTTGTTTCTACTCAGTGTAATAATAATAATAATAATAATAATAATAATAATAATAATAATAATAATAATAATAATAATAATAATTATATATATATATATATATATATATATATATATATATATATATATATATATATATATATATATATATATATATATATATATATTTAGTCACGAATAATAAATATTTTTGTCAGGAAACCGTAAAGAAATTAAGTGAAATTTCAAAGAAAATCAATCTTGTGTAGATAGGTTCTGTATACAAGGTCTTAAATTTAAAGGTAACCAAGAAAAGTTTTGTTGCTTTTTTACCCACCACCTTCGAACATTGATATGTCACCTAACCTGGAAGATCAAAAATAGTCCCCATCAGCATCGACGACCTTCTGAAAACGTTCTGGAAGGCCATGGAATCCATCGCGGTAGAACTTGGTGGGCCGTGAAACGAAGAAAGTATCAGGTGCATTTTGGACTTTTACTAGGGATTTGAACTGGCGTCCTCTAAGGTGATTGTTCAAAGAATGGAACACTGGCAGGATCTTAAAAACCTTAGTGGGTGGTAATCGGAACTGTCCGAACAATCATATCCTCTTACTAGTGACATTGTAACTTAACTTATGTTCAACGACGTTGCCATAGCTTTGGTCCCCATTACACTGTGATTAATGGCTTACACATTGGGTTCTTTCTTTCTATATAGAGAAGGGGAAAATAAACAAAACTGATCAATTTGCCTGCATATATAGATCATTCCTTCTCAATGGAAAAAGAAATATTCTGTTGAAAGCAGGTTGAAAGTGTCAAATAACAGCAACATCAAGCACTCGGAGTTTTCAGACTACTTTTTTCTTCGCCAAAACATTTGAGACATTCCATTCCATATTCATATGATGGAAGAAGATCAGCTTTTGCTCACCCTCTATTTTTGCCGAGACCTGCCGTCCAGTTCAAATTTTGTTCCTCTCCAAAGGAAAAAGGAAGATTTTTCCACTCAAAGTGTCAAATAACAAAACAAAACAAACCATTCGGAGTTTCCACGCTACTTTTTTTTTCTTTTTCGCCAAAACCTTTCTCAAGTGACAGAGAGAAATACGCACTCACCCCTCTGGTCGAAAATTGTCAGTTAGCCTGAATTTCTTGGCAACATCGGATTTCGGAGAAAATATCGGTTTCACTACCATGTTGTAGGAGGAGAAGGTTAATAGGTCAATTTTCCTTACCTCCCCCAAGGTTTTTAAGAAGTTTCTAAAAGTTTTAATCGGACGGTGCAATACCCGGGGAATATAGTGGTTGCAATATTGTTTCCCATCCAAGGCGGAAAATGGTGTCCTGAGTCATCTTAACCACGTGGGACTTAGCGTTGTCCCGTAAGCGAGGACCCATTTGCAATTCAGAAGCGATGGCTCCAGAGTTTTGAGTTTTTGTTGAGCACAGCTCAACTGCTGACACTACACAGTTGCATTGATACTCTGACCAGGTGGTAGCAGTTCCCGATGCACGATGCACCAAACACACAGAAAGACCTTATTCTGGTACAGTGCTGGTTTCGGCTGTTTTGAAATCGGTTCATGGGATGCTAACCAATGATGACGGCGCCGTGGAGCTTCGTATAGGACACACTTTTTATAACATGTCAACGCCCTGTCCAGAAATGGCTCCGAAACAGCAAATAAACACAGGCAACTGCCGCGTTTCCTTCTGGCCCGGAGTCAAAATGTGAGAGACCCATTGACCCAACTTGTACTGCTTCACAAGTTGATGGATGTGCTGCCGAATGGTTTCTCCACACACTGAATTGTAGTCCCAGTTCCTCTTTGTACATGTGTTTGTCTTCCGGCACGTGATGTTTTCGGGTGTTTCGTCATCGTCCTTAAACTTGTTAAACCATCTCTGCAATGTCCGCGTCGTCACGATACCCTCACCAAAGGCCTGGCATATCTTCTGTCCCGCTACAGCGGCGTTTGACCTCCATTTGAACTCGTTCAGCATACATGCTCTTATGACGCTCTGTGGATGTCCCATGTTCCCTCTGTCTTTACGCAAGTTCACGGTGTGTCTGAATTGCCACAACCAGGTAGTATGTTGGATATACCCACACCAACAACTGACGTTCGCCTTATCTCCACTCGCATTCAACTCACGGTGTGAGGTCCAATTGAACACAGACTTCCACGAAAAGGGACAGAACTTTCTTGGTTACCTTTATAGTTGTGCACAAAAGTATAGCGTTTGGTCCCGGGCAGTAGTTCTTGATTAAGCATAATAAAAACTATCTTGAATATAATTTATGGATAATAATAATAATAATAATAATAATAATAATAATAATAATAATAATAATAATAATAATAATAATAATAATAATAATAACAATAAGCTAAAATAGTGTCTTTAGTTTTCCTGAAGAAAACCAAAATTTTCCTTTCTTTCAGGCCTCAAAAACACTAGCAGAGCAACACTTTTTTTTGGCTTTGTACATTGTAGCTGGTCCCTCCTCAAAAACGACGGGCCCCCCCTACACAAACCTGCTGGCTACACCCCTGCTAGAGTCCATACACATTTATTTAACCTAAGAAGGCCAAAAGGTGTGAAAACGTCTTAGGAATTCAAAAATGTTACTCTTACAACTGTAAACCAGCCATAATTCGCGCTACAGGGTGTTTAAAAAGTTAAAATATTATTAAAAATGACGATCTAAGAGCATTTATTTAGCAAACTGTTACTAGAAACTGTAAAAGTAATTCCTAATAGAGTCATGTTTCAAAATGCTAATAATATTATTTTTACACAATATTTAACTTTTTGTGTTATACAAGGTGGTTCGAAACTGGCCATTTTAATACAAATTCTGATAAATCCCGAAATTAATTGTAGGATCATACAAGAGTATACGTATTGAAACTGTTGACAGACATGTGTTAAAGCAATTGACAGACTTGTAATTTTTTTTCTTAATTTTCAGCACTTTCACTTTTAATATCTTCCTCACTGGAAGATCCACTCTGAACTTCTTCGTCTGTATCGTAGTCACAATCATCATGTTCTGCTGAAGACTGGTGTAGTATGTTTTGAGGAATTTATTCGTCCTCAAACCAAACAAATTCATAATTTCCTTCAATTATATACCAACCATTGTCTTCAGGCCTAAAGAGAACAGGGTTCTGGATGTTGGCATTTTTCCATAAACTTGCAACATAATTTGCTCTTTTTATTTTTTTGCATTAAGACTGGTAGTGATGGTGGAATAGAACTCTGCTCAACTTCTTTAATGTTACCAAGAGGGTTTTTACCTTTGTCAGGACCATACTTTCTTGCAAATAGATCGAATCGTGCTTTGTTAACAGAAGTACACTTAGGCAATGAAAACATGGAGCATACAAAATGTTCTAAATTTCTGATAACGTCATCACAGATGTCCTGCGAATTTCCTAGAGTGGCGAAAGTTTGTTTAAAACAATTTGAAGCTTCCAGTATGCGCATGGGCAGAATTTTACCTTTTCTCATAAAACATGCAGTATAGTCGCATCCTGTAAAAGCATGGAATGATGGAAGAGCATTACAAAAATCAGGTCCAAGTATGTTGGCAATGGCACTGATATCTATGTATCTTCTTGTGTTGTTACTGCTGTTTCCCGCATCTAATCAAATGTAACCTTTAAGATGTTTTTGATGAAACAACAGCAGGATACAAACATCTGCGTCTGACGAGCGCACAATTATATTGGGTTCCTGTAGTTCTTTGCATACGTACACTGCATGCCAAATAAGCCTTGTATCAGCCTCTTCATGTTGGCACAACAGTGTTGGCTTAATGATGTTAGTTACTACTCCATTGTTGGAAGAAAACTCGTAATATGTGTCTTGTATTGCTAGATAGAGAATATGGTTTTCAAGGATTGTAGCATACTGATTTTTCCCCCACTCCATACATAGAAATGTAAACAGTAATTCCTTAAAATGTGGTGATCTTAAAGCTCGCTGAAAATCTTTTGATAGTGTTTGCTGTCCACCAGTTACAGAAAATAATGAAGAGCACGAGCCTATGTTTATTCTTTCTACATCCTTAAGGGAAGGACTTTGATATGTGTCACAAATGAAGTGTACACAAGGTGCTAATTGACACAGACGAATCAACAATACCTTGGCAATCTCAGAATACGTTAAGGTAAATTAGTCTGAGAATGAATAAAAAACATTGCATCTACAAGACACACATCAATGTGGATGGGAGGCTGGCTTTCGTACTTTTTCTCAAGATAATGAGCCAACTTTGATTTGTCTGTTTTGTTCAATGATCCATCACATTGGCCTAATATAAGAGGCACTGGTGTCAGAGGATATGTAAACATATATTCCAGATCAATATTTGCAATTGAGGCAAGGAAAAGTAATCTTCCAAGAAGGTCACGAGTGCATTTGAGTTCTAAGATTTTTTTATCTTTCACTGATAATCTACATTTCACTGAATCAGTTGTGAAATTCTTAATTTTCCTTCTTTTCAGGAGTTTTTCAAATCTGGAAGGATCTTCAAAACATTCCGTTGTAAAGCCATCGAACCAGTTTTGTCCTGTTTCCATACATCCAAGAAGGTCTCTCGAGATATCAGAAGATACAAATTTTTCAGTTGATATATTGCATAAACTTTCTACATTATCCTCTGAAAAAGGATTCATACTATTGTTTATAACATCAGCTAGCTTATCAACATCTTGGTGGTCTCTCTGTATTCTATTGTTTTTGCACTCTTGAGAAACATCTTCCTTGCATTGCAGTCCAATAATATCCATCAACACTGAAACAATAGAAGTTTTCATTGCTCATGTAACCATCCATCTTTTACGTGCAGATATGGACTGTGAAAAGGCTGAGATTCCTGTGAAGCGAGAAGCGGCATCTGCATTCACTGTTTGTTCTAATGCCATATCAACTGAGACACGGGAAAACCCCTTTGCTGTTATCTTAACTGACAAGCCACCATCTTCTAGCATTTTACGGACATCAGGGTGTGTTGTGTCCATATTAAACAGATTTAGAAAGTATCTTGTAATCCATCGTGCATAGTTTGGACGGTTAACTGCAAAGAATACATAGCACATCTTGCCCAAACAACAAGTGAACAAGTACACATCACAAGTTCGATATGCTCTACTGAAATTGAAGTATAGCTGAACTAGATGAATATACATAAACCAGAACTGTGCTGTTTCACCATGTTCACCAGATCTTGTTTTGGCAGTGTATTGCTCGCATTTGTCAAGGAAACTACTCATTGTCTCAGACTCAAAAATATTGGTAATGGATTCCTCACTTAGATCTGAGGATAGCTGGATCAGTTGGTGTCTAACTGAGCTGGCAGCAGCCTCATTGCTTTGTACAAACTGTTTGAAGTGCAGTTTCCACATCGTAAGCATTATGATGGCATGCAAACGTTTACAACGGTTAAAGTGCTTTCCGTTTATGAAACCTTTCCGGGAACCTTGGGCAAGAATATCAACGGAAGTCATCAAAGCCAGTAATCCAGATTCATCAATTATATATCCAAGGCATGCAAAGAAAGTAATTGAAATATGGAATGCACCGAAGCATATGAATATGTTGTCGTACAAAGGTTTTTCTTGAGCCTGAATTTGCATTGCTGGTTTATCAATAGTGAGGTCGTATGTGACAACAGCATATTCTTGACCACATTCATTGGCAACTTTCTGGGCTATCTTTAAAGTTTCTGCAACCACACCTAATCTGGTTGGAGGTTCCGTTATATTTTCCATATATTCAATTGCCTGTCTAGGAAGATTGTCTCTAGAGTAACTGGAATTCCAACCTATCCACATAGGTGTTGTTGAAACACAATCAAATAATATCATCCAAAGAGCGTCCTTCTTATACCCAAGTTGAAACGTAATTGAATCAATCATACTTTTTGTTGTATAATTGAATGCAGTTATTTTAGGATTCTTCCTGTAAGGCTCGAGATCTTTTTCTTCTGCTATATATGTTCTCCTGAGTCGGGTTATCTTTTGTCGGTGCTCTCTACTAGTATGTTCCGATTCTTCAGTTTTGGCTGAAATATTTTGATAGCAAATCAAATATGTATGTTGTTGTATCATGTAATGTTTCTTTTCCAGAGAGTGTCTCAGAATTCTCATCAAAATTATCCCATGATAAACAGGTGGATAGATTGTTTTCTGCTTGGCAGTAGAGAATCTACAGAAGATGATTGTACAAATTTCTCTACATGTTCATACTTCTAAGTTCCAGTCGCTCTTCCAGTATACAATGTTCTAAAGAATTGAAGTAGAATTTCTGGAGGTTTAGCTGTACATTCTGCTATAGACTCTGCAGTTACTGGTGATGTTAGATCGCATCCAGATGACCTTAATTTAAATTTCAGTACGAAGTATTCTTGCTGCTTCCATTACTTTCCACTTTGACGATTCTGCGTCACCAAGAGCTTGCTTTATGGCTTCTTTCTTTAAAGCGATTGGATATAAGATTTTTCCATATTTGTTTGATAGTTTTGTTGATGATAATATATCTTTGAATCGATTCAGTAATTTACATTCAAGCTTTTGAGTTGTATAGCTTTCGATGTCAGATGCATCTTCTGCAGTAACCAATAACATATAACGAATATGAAGGGATGTGAAAAACTCTGCTCGTTTTCCATCTATAAGTTTACTTTGTACGTATTCAGACAACTGAAGAAAGGCTTTTTCATGAACTCGTCTTGAAAATGTTTCTTTGGTTGGTACACTTGGAGATTGCTTTGTTACTATTCTCTCTGCTTTGTTTAAATACTGTTTTCTGCAACTATGATGATACCGTACTTGTTTGGCTACAAAATCAAGTTGTGTTAGTAGTGTGTCTAGAACGTTATCTTGCAACACTTTAATGGCTGCTTTAATGCGTTTTTCGGCATTAAAATCCTCACAGATTCCCAGTAGCTCGACTTTGCCCTTGCTTCTTTTCTGTACTGTTTTGCAAAACACACAAACCTGTTTAAAAACTCCCGTACTTGAAGTTCGGATGTCATGACCTTGAGAACGTAAATTATTTGATGTTGAAGGTTGCTCTTCCTTAGTAACATTTTTTTCTTTTCCGACTGCAGTGAAGTTTTTGTAGCATGAAAGATGGTAGCCACAAACATCACTTGCCTCACTAGCGACCAATAACGATTTTATCACATCTGTATATTTCGTTGGTCTGAAACACATATGTCGACGATTTGCTGCTCTCTTAGCTTTAGTCCACGTCCTCTCGTCAAATCGAGTAATAGGTTCAGTTGTAACCTGTCCATGAATATGGATCACACAGGAGAGAGTTTGTGAAGCATTTTCATTCATTGTACAGACTTGAAGTCACGACATGAAATGAAAAAAAAAAAAAAAAAAAAGGAAAATTCTTCTTAATACTTGTTGTACAAATGATTGCGCTAAGTAAACTGTACACCTAAACAAATTAGTTTTATCCACATGAGCCAAAATATTTGAAATTTGATGCATCTTAAAATATTTTTCGCATTGTGGGAGTATACATTAGATTTCTTAGTTCACTAAAGTACAGTACTACTTTTTTACGAGGCATCTTTGGAACCACCCTGTATAACACAAAAAGTTAAATATTGTGTAAAAATAATATTATTAGCATTTTGAAACATGACTCTATTAGGAATTACTTTTACAGTTTCTAGTAACAGTTTGCGCTAAATAAATGTTCTTAGAGCGTCATTTTTTAAAAAATATTTTAACTTTTTAAACACCCTGTAGCGCGAATTATGGCTGGTAAGTAAGAGTAAGTACAGTTGTAAGAGTAACATTTTTGAATTCCTAAAACGTTTTCATATTATATTCGATTTTAAACCTTTTGACCTCTTTAGGTTAAATAAATGTGTATGGACTCTTGCTATAAATCTCCTAAAACTTTTCACATTTAAGTTAAAAACAAATACACATACCACTATATAAAATTAATTAGCTCAATTATTTTTAAAGATATAGCAATGATATAGGTATCATTTGCAAGCTCTTAAAATGCTTAATTACATGTACTTCAAGTTGTTTTCTAAAACGTAGTTGTTTCCTAGTTATTAGTCCTGAAACATAAGAATTGTAGTTCAGAAGTGACTTTTTTTCCGTTTTCAGGCGCCATATTTTAAAATGGCGGCCACATAAAAAAGTTTTTACTATTAAAATTGAGATCTGGAGTATATTCTCGGAAATAAAGCAAGAAAGAAGTTTCTATCTTGAACGATAATGAAGTTATTATTTTTTAAATTATATGAGATGAAATCTTAGAATTGTAACACTTTTACTTCTTAAACACCCTGTAGCGCGTATCATGACTGGTTCACAGTTGTAAGAGTTACTTTTTCGAATTGCTGAGACTTTTTCACATTAGAATCGACTTTCAAACCTTTTGGCCTCGTTGGGTTAAATAAATGTGTCTGGGCTCTTGGACTATTTATGTCTCGCTTCCTTTCAAATTTGGTATTGGACTTGATTCCCTTGTGCTCGGAACAAGGACGTGTGTAGCAACTTATTTTGAGTAGGTCCATAGCTTTTCGGGGTCCAAATTCAATATGAGGATAAATTATATTAAAATTTGTAAAATTACCTCTAAAAAATTAAACTAAATTTACAGAAAAGCCTGGATTTCTAGGCTGGGGTTCGGATTCCCAGGACCAATTCCTGCGTGATCTCTGAATGTGAACGTACCATATTTCCCCCTTTCTTACATTGACCCTATGTGCTCTTCTGTCCGGTCTATCTCCTTGTGTTTCTTCGTAAGCAAGTGGCTAACACACTCACTTAGCTTTCTGTCTAAATTATCCAATGTTTAATTGCCTTTGGTGATACTTGTCTAGGATACACATGAGTAGAACAGTGTTCGAAACCCATCTTAAGCAGTAGGTATCTTCTCACATAGTATCGGTGCCGAAAACACATTAAAGTCAAATTTAACTATGATGATCAAAATCTTAAGATAATGTCACTTGCCTCATTGACACGGCATGGGGTCACCGTTAGCCTGCAGAACAGCTCTGATTCATCCTAGAATGGAGGTACAGTATATGTCATGAATGGGTTCCAGAAGAACATTGCACCGTTTCTCAGGCAGTACAGCACTCAATAACGTCAGCGAGAACGGAGGAAGATACACCTTCTCTGAAACTGTTAGGATCTTCGGATTAGGCGAGATAAGCTGTGTCGTAGTTTGTTCCAATGCTAATGAAAACACACCTCAACAGCTTCGTCTACTCTTACTCTTCGTTGATTTTGTTTTGCTGTGAGGTCTACAGACCCTTGCACACTGTTCCTGGCACACTGACTACCTTAGATATACTTGCGCCAATTAACCACGCACACATAATTTCACCTCTTTGAAACTCCTATTTTGCATTGATACTGTCTACCCGACTCAACACATGCTTCCGTTCAACTTCTCCTGACGTACTACAGACGATTACCTAAAACACCACTAACAACTTAACCAGACGTTGTACACGCATTCTCACATATCTCACACATATTACTACCACACAGATCTTAGGTATTGCAAACTACAGCTGTTTCAGTTAGTTTGATAATCTTTTGTCTATTACAATGGCAATAGAATTCTTTTTTAAGAAAATGCGAATTTGAAGTCAAACTTCAGTTGCTATTTTGATAATATTGTTGGAATTAATTATTTAATAATAATAATAATAATAATAATAATAATAATAATAATAATAATAATAATAATAATAATAATAATAATAATAATAATAATAATAATAATAATAAAACATTCATGCTGGAATAGACTTAAATTATATCTACTAAAGTTATCTACCTTACTTAGAACTTATGATCCAAGATATGTTAACGTCCCAAGCTCATGACCTGTAAGTTAAAAGAAACAGATATTAGCCCCTTTCGGGATTTTTGGTACGAATTTGTACTATGGAGTAGTGTTGTGTACACTTATTAAGCTCATATAACATGTATTGAACCCGTTTTTTTTCTTTTTATTGGTCAAGTCAAGCATGGACCAATGAACACCCCAGATGCGTTTCGGAACCGCATGGTCACCGATACGGCATGCGTGACAATGTTTTCTTAAGATAAATTTCAAAAAATTTTCACACCCTTAGTTTTTAAGTTATCAAATTGAAATTTTGCATAGGGATTGCCTGACCTTTGAGTATTACTCAATTTTTTTGAGATCCCTACCTGAAACCGGGCACGAGGGGTGCAAATATTTCGAGGTGGTGACTTTTTCAGAAAAATTCCGGTTTTCCTGGATTTTCCGGCTCAGGATATGGACGGACATGTGAGTGATATTGTTGGAAAGGGCGCGTTATACTGAAGGAAATGACACTTGAACCATGACCCTAGGCCAAATAGTAATGACACAGTAATTATATATATATTAGTTCGGAGCCGAAAAAAAATTTTCGAGTATCGAATTCTAATAGGGCTCAAAAGTTGCGTGTTCGCGTGCTAATCAATGGACAAATAACGAAAAATCACATTTTGGATTTTCAGTTCAAGCAAACAGCATAAAGTTTGGAAAAAATTTACCAAAAACACTAAAATTTATCGTTACGTAAGAAATATACAGATTACTTTTTTCCTATAGCGTCTAAGTACTTTATTTTAATTTGTGAGGCCATGTTTGTTAATAATTCGTTAATGCATGTGATTTCATAATTTTATTTTCATAATGATTTTGCAGCTATTCGCCCATTTCTCAACTTTTTTTTCTTTAAATGAAATGGCCCTAAAGTCACCACGAGGAGGGGACTGCAATTCGAGTTTCTTCCACACCCTACCTAACCATCCTATCAATTAGGGTATGCTAAATTATGTTCATTTAGTCCAAGACGTTGCCTTAAATTCATATTAAAAAAAAAAATCAAATTTTGACATTGTGAATCTTGACAACAAAGTTGCTCTAATGTAGACATCTCTGTTTTCTTGTTCGCGCACTTTTCCTGCAGACTCTGTGACAAGTTTGATACATCTTTCAACTTCCTGGGTATGGCATGAAAAATTTAGGAAGTCAAACTCATGAGCAGATTTGTCATGCATAACTGATCAGATAGTTTCTGTAGTCAAGCTTACGAGCACTGGAGAGAGTAACAGCTTACATTTTCTCCAATCTATCAGCTCACTGTAGTCCGTGGCATCAAAATTTATGGAAGGTACCTGAAAAGTTCTAACAGATTTCCCATTCGGATCTCGATTTCTTGCCTCTAACACTTTTCTGTAACTCAACTCTCGTACGTGGGGCCAGGGTAGCTCAGTGGTAGAGCGTTCACCTCTGGTGCATGGGGTCCCGGGTTCAAACCCTGCTCCCGCCAAGTGAACTTTGTGGTGGACAAACACCGTGTGCGTGGGTTTTCTCGTTGTTCTCCCGTTTCCTCCCATTTCTTCATTCCACCATTTCATTCATTTCTCATAATCACCGTCTCCTTTAACCTAACCGGCATAACCGTGGGACGTAAAACTCAAAGATTTCATTTCATTTCATTTTCAACTCTCGTACGTGTTGTCTCTCATCCACTGTCATAGCCAACAATATGTTCTCTGGCTGACAGAAGGACCGTTTCCCTTAATCACATGATCAATGATTATTTTAATGTTGTTTGGCAAATGTCTCGTTGTTTGAGCTACCTTCAAAATCTGTTTATTTCCTTATTTCAATGACTGATATTTCTTTGTATCGAACCAGACAGGGACATGTCTTTATAATGTAGTTTACAAGCACTCTGAGTTCATTAGTAGGACCTGTTTAAGAAACGTACAACCGTAAGACCCGGTTTGCACATGTCAGCCATCAGGAGTGACTGAGAGGTCCAGGATCTCTTATAGCCACATATGGAGCACACCACCCTATCTGAATTGTTGTGTTAAAACTTTTGTGGCACCTTCATTAAATTTTGATGCCACGGACTACAGTGAGCTGATAGATTGGAGAAAATATAAGCTGTCACCCCCTCTAGTGCTTTAGAGCTTGAAATCAGAAACTATCTTATCACTTATGCATGACAAATCTGCTCATGAGTTTGACTTCTTAAATTTTTCATACAATACTCAGGAAGTTGAAAGATGTATCGAACTTGTCACAGAGTCTGCAGGAAAAGTGTGCGGTATATATATATAGGGGAAGGCAGGGCAGAACGTGGTAGCGGGTTGGAATGGGGTACCCCTCCTATTTTCCTCCGCTATGGTGCTGCAGCCTTGCGGAAACAGCAGGAAACTAAATGTCGACTCCCTACCGGTGTGTGAAGCAAGTAGCGTTAGCGTTGGAGAAGGCGAGTGTCACCTGCTAATCATTCAAGTGTTTGCGCTCTGTTTTTCGACGCCTGTTGCAACATCAACAGAAACAAAGCTCAAGATAAGTCAAATAAGAATGCATAGAATGCTGAAGTCGTAATTATAGTTTCAGAGTATCATAGTTGTTGTATGTTTTAGTGACTATTGTATATAATCTTTCCCATGTAGTTACCGCTGACACCATATGAAGCACCAACATGTGTATCGGGGCGGAACGGGGTAGGGACGAAATGAGTTACTGATATTACATTGCAACCATAAAGAAGAAACCCAGACCAGCGGGAAACCCAGACAAACAAACTGTTCCAGGAAGTTGTTCCCTTGTAGCATCGAAACACCACCCTATCTTAATTGTTGGGACCTTCGTCGTCATCCACAGAATCACAATCCAAGATGTGACCACGGTTTCATGAAGTAGACCTCTTATCGAACCTATTCCAGGACATTCGACGCCAACCACAGGAACAGACATTCCCCACGTGACAACATTACTACACACGTCACTGAAGGATATTTTACCTTTCCCCAGAGTTAAGACTGGTGGCAGAAGACTGATCAAAAGACGAGGAAAAACAACAATTTTGACATCATCGCCGTATAAAGCAGCATTAGAAACAAGAACCAAGGAAGAGAAAGCAAAAGATGGAAGAAAGAAAAGGAAGCAGCAGGGCAAGGAGAAGCTGGCGAAGTCAGAGCACGCACTTGAGTATGCAAGAGAGCTAACAGCAGCAACAAGGAAGAAGAAATTCACCGCTAGCTCATCAGAGGACGCTACATGCCTTTATTGTGGTGGGTGGTATTCCCAATGTAATGAGGGATTTATTGCGCGTATGCTGGGCAAACTATGGTCACATAGTTTTGTGCAAGTGAAGATAGTGACAACGACGAAGAAGTTTACGGTTGTAAGAACTGACAACCGTAATTCAGGGTACCCCATTGTGCCCCGTGTGTTCACGTCCATGCGAAAAAAAACATTACTTTCGATAAATACGTGTGCATCCTTAGATTTGGACACATATCAACCAACTACTGGTGCTATTTATGCCTAAAACTTCAAATAATATATTAACTTCATTTTCAATATTCTCTTGTCATTTTTTGTGTGTGTGTGTGTGTGTGTTGTGTCACCTTCAGAATTTGAATTTTTTTCTGTCATTTGTTTTCAAGATATCAAATTGAAATTGTGTTCACGCATTGTTTATTTTTCAAGAGATTTTCAAATTTCTACGTGAACCCAGACCCGGGCCAGAGGAGCGAAATATTCCGAGAGAGTGATTTCTGAGAAAAATTTCCGGTTTCTCCCGAACTACCCTGCTCAGGTGTATGATACGTACATGTGAGTGGTACCGTTGGAAAGGGCGCGTTATACTAAAGAAAATGGCGTTTGAATCATGATCCTAGGCCAAATAGTAATGACCCAGTAAATTTTTAGAATATATATATATATATATATATATATATATATATATATATATATATATATATATATATATATATATATATATATATATATATATATATATATTCTACAGAGCAATATTCTACCACAGAGCAATATTCTATAGGCCAAAATAATGTGAAAATGTTATATGATGGTATGCCCTCCTGGTTCTCCTTCAGCCACTTTGGGCCATCAAAATTTCACAATGTGGTAAAGTGGCAGATTAATTTGGAGCCATTAGCATTACTCTACGAATACAACAAGCAGTTAAATCGATTGCTGCACTAATAAGTGATGCCTGTGCTAATCAATATCGACTTTAACTGCCATCTGGAAATAAATAATCGATATAACTATTTGATAGATTGGTAGATCTGATCTATGTTTTTTTATTTGCAACATTGCCACATAGGAAATTTGTATCTCCAGACGATGACTCGAAAGGTATACAAATATAGATGGTTTATTTTTTACCGAATTATATATTATAATACGAATATATATAGTTTTAATTTTTCTTGTAGAATGATGCACTGTAGTTCGTGAGCACTATTTTTAGAAGACCCGATATATACTGTATAATGAATCACCTTCAGACTTTCAAAAAAAAAAAATTCCGCCCTTTGTTTGCAAGATACAAGATTGAAATTTAGCACATATATTGTGTACATACATTGGTGTGCACAAAAGCCGGTTTTTCGGTTTTCGGTTTTTAGAAAAAACCGAAACAGTTTTTACAAAAAAATCCAAAAAACGGTTTCGGCATTCTCCAGAAACCGGTTCGGTTTTTCATCGCAACAAATTTCGGTTTTCTTCAAAGCCAGTTCGGTTTTTATCGCACTCGGTTATCGGTTTTCTCCAAAACCGGTTCGGTTTTTCACCAGATCCGGTTTCGGTTTTCTTCAAAGCCGGTTCCAGTTTTCTCCAAAATGTTGTTCTATTTCTGACCAGAATAGTGTTTCGTTGTTCTCCGGAAACCGAATGTTTCCACAGAAATAGTTTTGTGTTTTCCAAAAGTTTCCACCGAAACCAATTTCGGTGAAAACCGAACCGGTTTTGAAGAAAACCAAACTGGTTTTGAAGGAAACCGAGCCGGTTTTGAAGAAATCCGAAACCGGTTTTGGACAAAACCGAAATCGGTTTCGGCGAAAAACCGAACCGGTTTTGGGGAAAACCGAAACCGGTTTCGGTGAAAAATCGGACCGGTTTCGGAGAAAACCGAAATGTCGGTTTTTCGGGTTTCTGTTTTTCTAGAAACCGGTTTCCGGTTTTTATAAACACCGGTTTTGCCCGTCCCTATACTTAACTACGTATTTTTCAAGAAAGTTTCAAATCCCTACGTGGGCCCAGACCCGGGACAGAGAGCGTAAAAAAAGTAAAAAGCGAGGTATGAACGATGATCCTACGATAAATAGTAAGGAAGCAGTAGCTGTTTCACTGAAAGTCTAAAATTTACCACAAAAAGTGAAAATTCTAAAAGTGTTAAATGCAAATGAATAACTATGGACGATTAGCGGAAGGAAACGGAAGAATCCCAAGAAAGCTCACGAATTTGATGCCCCTAACATACTGGCATAGCAAAGGATAGAACCAGAAACTCTAACAATCAGATGTGAGCACTCTTCCACAGAATCACTGCAACCCATACGTAGTACACTTATGAATGAGAAGAAAGTCATATTATTTATCTAATGATTAAGTAATAAAAGCTCTGGAGGAGTGTGATCCAAGTTACTGTGAAATACTATGTATTATTCATTTTCAAGTGATTGTAATTTCATGTAGTTTGTTATTCACTGCAATTAAGAACTATTAAACAAGCAGGAGATAAAAGCCGATGGAATATTTTAAATACTGCATATTTTGTGAATGTACAGCTGACACCTGTGTTTGGAACGAATCCAGCCAAAAACCCAGAGGGAGATAAAGAGCTAAATAGCTAAAAGATGATCTTGAAATAGTCATCTGAGCAAGGAGAAACATAGAATGCTGAGGCAGAATACGTTACATATAAAGGAAAAGAAAATATAAAATAGAACGGAAAGAAACTGAAGTATACATTATTAATCAATCTTCTTAACAGTTAATTCTCAGTTTCTTTTCTTATTCAGACATGCACTACAGGGAACCAGAACATCTCTGGCGCAACTGCACCAAAGGTGCACTAGGTTTTGTTAAATAAAAATAAAAATAAATCCTCAGAAACCATATCTAATACAAGTACTTACTGAATATTTTTTTAAATACTAAGATCTTACTACTATAGTTTAGTCGGTTGATGTACGTATGCGTGATCAACACATTCACTTTCTTATTAGGTATTACTTTTTCTTGTTTGTTCCTTCAAGTAATTCTCCAGTTTTGCTATACTGCGTTACTATTAAAAATAAATTACATATATGCTTAAACCCGACGTAATAACTGTACTCGGCAATACGAATATAGGCACTAAAATATGTTACTCATTTATGTATCTATATTCTGTACCCATCATATTTTTGGCAGATTGAATCCGCTTCACACTATAGTATTGTAAGTTCTATAAAAGGTAAAAACATACTACGCTGCCTTCGTAAACGCTAAATAAATATAATTTCTGTATGCGTTTGTGTCTGTAAATTCCAATTGTCGCAATTGTAATTTATAAATATGACAGAAGAATAAAATCAAGTAAATTTAAACATTTTTGTGTAAGAAAATTTTTAATTATTTACACTGGTGACATAATAATAATAATAATAATAATAATAATAATAATAATAATAATAATAATAATAATAATAATAATAATAATAATAATAATAATAATAATAATAATAATAATAATAATAATAATAGTCAACAACACTTCTGCCACATGGCTAAAAATAGACGGAAACAAGGCAATTTTAAATTCTATTGACGAATTTGGACATGAAATTATTCAATTACCCTATTCTTTATAGTAAATTATTAAAATCCATTTTATATTGGGATTTTTTAATGGAAAACAGGTATTTCCATGTAATTGCCTATCTTTGTTGCTAGAATTATCGTAGTTTAATAAATTATATTTTGTTTAATTCGTTTCAATTGACTCAATACCACTACCAACTAACTTATAATGAGGGGGCTAACTGAAATTGACGGGAATTTATATGAATTTCCTCAACAAAAAATTCTTTTCTTTTTATTAGCCCTAATCTCCACGAAAGAGGGATATCCATGGACCTCAGACTGCCTTCTAAAGAGACTCTGTTCTATCACCAGCAAATCGAGAAAGTTTCGTAAATATCGAATGATCTAGACAGAAACTCGGGGTACTCCTTTTTGCTTCCACATTCCCATACCACTGATTCATCCATCGCAATTCGCTTGTCTTAATCATCCATTTCTTTTAGGCTGAAGGAGGTGATAACTGGACGTTAAACTGAAAACTTTCATTTAGTTTATCAAATACCTTGGCTTAATGAACTAAATAAAAGTTGAAATGTTAATTAAATTTTAACTTTTAGATTTTATTTAGTATTTAGTATTTAGACACCAATTTTAAAAATCTGTCAAAAGTAAAGATACTTATTGAGCTAAAGACTAATTTTGTGAAGCAATTTAGTTTATTATATTCTGTGTTATCTGATATCGAAATCTTATGCATTTTCTTGTTAGATTCTGTAGTTGAGTAAGTATATTAGCAACTGTATATCAACAAAATTAATTTCTAATTTTCGCCGGAACCCAACTTATTATTATTATTATTATTATTATTATTATTATTATTATTATTATTATTATTATTGATTACAAACATATTGCAATTATAAAATGTGTATAAGAAATAGAGTTATATACATTGACATGAATAAAGCTGCTGATACGGTAGGTCATAGATTATTCTTAAATGAACTGCTAAACATAGGGGTTCTTGAGGCCAATGTTATGTTACAAGAAGATGGTGTGAATATCATTTGATTAAAAACTAAGTGTATCACTTAAAGTAACAAATCCCAGTCCTATTCGAGATAATACGAAATACAAACTAATGTATTAGAAAAGTTTATAGATTAAGGGTTTTAGGTGTAATATTATTTGATAGGTCCTTATGCTTTAATAAACACGTTCAGAACATTGTCTAATGAAGCAAAGAAAATAATTGGGTAACAGTTTAATCCACTGATGAGTAAACTTTTCTAGGAGAGGATCAAAGAACAAAGAAAAAGCTCTAGATGGGCAAAAACGATTTATTAAAATCAACAATAGTATTTTACAAAATTTTTGTAATACTAAGTCCTCCTAATGACTGAAGTTTCTCATTATCTGGTCTGAACTGGATGCGCTGATACTCGGAAGTGAAGTTAACTGCTCATCCGTCAGTCTGTTTCCGGTACACTTTCGAAGTAGCCCTATTCTTCTTTTCATTCGTCAGATTAGGAATCATGTCGCGGGTCGGATAGACCCTTTCAGGGGTGCGCATTTGGACTGCAGGTCGTAGTTTGTCCATCACAGGTTTAATTAATGATCTACCTTTGGTCAACCAGACATCGGTATACACTTTTATATAAACTGCTGGTAGAATAAAAATTAGAATATGCATTGGCAATTTCGAACAAACCGAAGCCTAGATTATACATATGCTGTTGATTTTTTTCTCATCTGCTTTTCCTTCTTTTCGGACGTCATCCCTTCCCGAGATGTCATACATATCCTCTGCAGTATCATTCCAGTTCTTGGTTCTTACATGTTTACAGTAATCTTTGGGTTTTTATATATACCATAGAAAGGTTGTTGGTACTCGATTAAATAGATAAACTTTTCATTGCCAAATGTTGCAGCAATGCATACTAGAACTTCGAAGCCAAAAAACAAACAACACTGCAATGTATACTCATGGACAGAAAAAATTGCGCGTATATTGTAGTTCGCGAAATATATTTTTCGTATTTATTAAATTCGCCTTTGGCGAAAGTTGAATGTTTAGTGAGTGGAGATGGTAAAAACCATTCTTTTTACGAAATTCCAAGAAAGTTTACAAAATAATAAAAATATAACCCCAAAAAATTAAGCTCGATTAAGTGTTTCCTACCAATTATGCTCTCGAGGGATTTTTCAAGCAACGGGGGTCAGAAATTGACTTAACCTTCAGTAAAAGGTTGTTGCATTGCTTGGTTTAAAATTATTGGCTATATTTTTGCCAAACATATTTAGTCGTCTGTAATCAATATTTCATACACAAAGATAGAAAAAAAAACAGAACTTCTCTTTTCTCCAGACTTGAAGCAACGCACTAGGCAAGAATATTTCAATGTATGATAATAGAATACTAACTCTACCGACAAAGTTGGGGTAGCTGAGTTGGTGTTGCGACTGCCTATGAAGCGAAAATAGGTAAATAATATTTTGACCTAGGTTCGAATCTCAATTCCATTTCTAATTTTTTATTTTACTATAAAATAGTAAAGTGTGTAAAAGATATCAATAAAAACTGAATCTACAGGATAATGAAGTACACGCAATTATTTTTTTCCTTAAATTTAACCGTTTTATTTATGAGAGACACTCCATTCATGTATCGATCATTGTGTTTTCTTCGCCTTATGTGGCGATTAACTTCAGGGATCAAGATCCTTGGAATGAAGATAATAGTGAACAGAAAATAAAAGGATACAAAATAATGGCGAGAAAAGCTTTTAGGAAGAAATAAAGTGTATCTTGAAGGTCGAATAAAGAATAAATTAAAATATTATTCATCAGTGCACGGAGAAGAAACATGAATATTAGGAAAGATAAATAAAAGGAAGTGCAAGCGTCTCGTGGGCAGCACTAGTCAGTACTGTTTATACCTGTAAATACACGTATTTTTTGTACACAAACTACACACAGTGATCTGGCAAACCCTGGGATATTTAGGTTATTTTACAAAAGATTTTGGAAATGCTTGTCATTAATAAAACTATGTAACTGGAATATATCTTAATGTGGGAAGTGCGAATATAGTGCAGCAGACAATGAGGTAAATGTGGTATTAGGAGCTCATTTTGTTTTTTTTATATTATAAAAAATATAATTTTGAGCAACTTCAGTGATATATAAAATTTAAGATCAAAGCAAGTCACTTTGTTCAAAAAAAAAGTTTTGTGCTGGTAATATGAGCCCCTAATAAAGATAAAGAAATAATTGGTTTAAAAAGATGTATAACAAATTTATTCATAAAAAAACATTACAAAACCTGAAGGAAAGATGTGAGTTGAAAAACGATCGAAAGATTATTAAATTAAAATATTATAATTAAAGCATATAAATCCAATGGAAAGAACAGTTAAAAACAAATTGAAAAGTTCACTAAGAAACAACTTAAAAGGTTTTTAATGAAACTTTCTGAGATCTATTTTTAAAAGATACAAATATGCATCAACTTGCTTCTGACTTCCAGCGAAGTCATTGTGTGCTCACATTTCGCAGACAACTCATTGCATTCAAAATTCTTTTCGCTTGTTTGCCGAACATTGTCTCGTAAAGAATAAGGAAGCTGGCTCATGACCAAGATGTTCACTCTGATTGATATTTCTAAGACAGATTCATCAGAACCGATATCTGAGTCACATTATTTCTTGTTTGAAGTTTTAAGAAGCTTCGTCTTTACTATTTGCTTTCTTTAAGTTTTCATAGTAGGCTGTTGATATTTTATATGTATATATAATCTCTTTGTTTCATTTTTTTCAACAGCAAAAGTTTTGGTACTTCATATACCAAGCACTAATATGAAGTACCAAATATACTAATATGAAACACTAATATGAAGCACTAATATACCAAGCACCTCACCATATTGGAATCGGAAAACTTATAATCAATCTTTGTAACTTGCAAAGTTACATAGTATCTTCATAAAAACAATCTTTTGAACAGTTCACGCGGCATTAGCCTAAACGACAAAGACCTAAACCGTATTGAACCTAAATGGCACTAGCCCTACGCGGCATAAAACCTAAAAATGATCTAGTTACACAAACTACAGGGTACCCCACAAAAAGCAGGAAATTTATTGTAGATTCTGTAATATGAGGTGGACACACATATTTTCATTTATATTTTACTGATACTGTCACTTGAATTGTTCATAATCAATGCAAGTGCTCAAAATGATTCCCTTTGGCTTCCACACAGCGGCGTAGACGTTGTAACCAATTTCCGGTGGCATTCTGGATAGTTTGAAGTGTAACGTTGTTCCAGGCGTCTGTCAGTACAGCTTTCAGGCCATCAATGTTTATGATGTCTCTTGTGTGTAATTGAACCTTCTGTAGCAGTATACCCCAAATGCAAAAATCCATCACGTTGAGATCTGGACTTTTAGACGGCCAGTCGTTAGGTTCGATGAAGTCAGGAGTATTAATTTTTATCCATGTCACAGAATCGATTGCTGTATGGGCCTTCGCACCGCCATATCCATTCGTGATCACCCATAACTGTGTTAATGTCTTGGAACATCTGGGTGCACATACGTAATATACGCAATGGAACAGCACAAAACTATACAACTGCACATAACACACATTATTGCACATACAATCGCTCTTATTGTAAAATATCCAAATCTTCTGCTTTTTTTGTGGAGCACGCTGTATAAGCGGCACAAACCCTAAACGGCATAAACCCTAAAAATTCTTCTAGCGCTAGCATTGCGTCCATGCCAAGAATACTATAGAAACAATGCGAATGGGTAGCGAATACCATAGTGATTTACCGAATGTTTAAATTTGCAGTTTGTAGCAGGGGTGAATGGATTATATCCCACAATGCATCATTGAAATTTTACGGGATCTTTCAGAAGCCTCGTAGCTGAGTTTATGAGAAAATTTAAAAGTATATTGAAAATAAGTATAATAAATACAGGAACACTTTATTCAAGGCCACACCTAGGGTTTGAGAAGGGGTACATTGAAGTACGAGCCATTTAATCAGTTTAGAATCAATAGCTGAGTTCAAATTATTTTGTTTCAGTGCTTTGCGTTTTTATGCAACGTCGTGGTTACAAAGGACGGAACCTACTATTAACATGGGCTCTAAATCACGACGTCAAATTAAATCCGGTGTAGTTGGGAGCGTACAGACCATTTCCCACAGCATTATCCTACCTTCAAGAGAGTTAAATTTTAGAACAATGAATACCGGCCAAAGCAGCAAGAGCTGCTATTTTGGAGGAAAATGTGAGGTAAATTTAGTGTGCGACATGTACCAAAATGGATACGTACCCCTGGTTTGTAGAATAGCAAAGCAGATTAGAATTGAACTCTAGTGATAAACGAACAATACGTGTTTTTAAATTCCGAAAGACGTTTAACAACTTCAATCTCAAGAAATAGAAGTAATTCTTAAGCTTCCAAGGAAACTCATGCCTTGTTTCATGATTTGGGCCCTATAATTATTTATGTATGTTTGTATAGCTATATTTATTATTGACGAAAATTATCATGAAACATAATTACAATTGGGTGAACTTGCGTTGTTACATTTAACTGATGTTGATCGATAACAACAGGTCCCATTTGAAAGCCTGAAATTAAACATATCCAATGTTTCATAAAGTAATTTTTAACCCGCTTCATGAGACAGTGTGAATCAATCTTCTTCCCTGTTACTAACGCCAAACCTAAACAATAGCATTAACTCGTTAATCTAAACGAAAACTCTGTGTTCCATAAAATCGCAGAACTTTTGCGAATTTTTTCGCAAAAAATATGTTTTTAATATCGGTAAAGGTTACATTCACTTCCTCATTATTAATCAATGTCAATTTGTTTGTTTGGTAAGCCTCAGAAAAGATATATATTACAGCAAAATTCAATACAACGAAAATTATATTATTATTATTATTATTATTATTATTATTATTATTATTATTATTATTATTATTATTATTATTAATAATAATAATAATAATAATAATAATAATAATAATAATAATAATAATAATAATAATAATAATCGAGGAGAGGAAGTTAAATCACTTCCTCATACTTGACTGATTTTAATTCCTTGCTAGGGGATTGTGGGAAAACCTGAAACATCATGTACACCGTATTGTATAAAATCTAATATTATTTACGAAAATTATAGCGAAACAGTTTTAAATGAGGGAGGGTTAATTTAATCCTCATTAGGAGCAGGTTTCTGAAAACAGCTTTTATTTAAAAAACAGCCCAGTGGCTTATCGGGTAAAATTAGGTTTTATTGGACAAAATTGGCTTTACTAAATTTTATACGTACATTCAAAGCTATGTTCCCACTTAAAATACAATTTAAGCATTTATGTTCTAATGTATATATGAAACTATGGAATTTCTTTGGGTGTACAAAGGGAATCCGTAAGCCCCATCCGCGTTTCGTAGGACACTTCACTATAAACACTTGCTTATGTTTTGATTTATTGAAGGGAGATAGTAGATAATTTATAGAGTAACAAAGAGGTGTGTAATATTCTATAATATAAAATAAGAATAACATTGTCTATTTCACTTGGGATTCAAATCCCCGGGGCATCCACCCTGACTGAAGATTCCATTAGTTTCTCTTAAAACATGCCTGGCAAATACTGAGATGGTACAAGGTCAGGAATCAAAGATGAAAGAAACAGCTTTAATATATGACTTTCAAAAAAATAAAAAGACAACTTTTCAAAAGATAAAAAGAAAACTCATTTTCAATTGCCAACCGTTTTTTAGAATAGATTTTTGGATTAAAAAATCTTCATAAGATAAGATAATCGTACTTATGTCATGTGCTGCATCAAATATGCAAAAAGAATTCGAGCGCAGTTGAGAAAATAGAAGTAGAGCTCCAGTCTCTCGCTTGGGAGAGCTGTTTTATACCAAAGTATAAAACAAGTATAAGGCCTCTTGTTCGTAACTGTATCTAGATATTCCATCCTTGGTCTTCCTCTTCCTGGTTTTCCTTCTGCCTTTCCCTCTATCAGCACAGTGTTCCAATCGGAGTGTCGAATGAGATGGTCAAGCATGCTGTTTCCTCTTTTTCCTATTATCTTCATGATCTGTCGTCCTTCATTAGCTTCCTTTAGTACGTCTTCATTCCTTTTCCTTTCGGTCCATGAATGCGCAGCATTCTGCGCCAACACCACATTTCAAATGATTCCAGCTTGGATATTTCAGCTTTTCTCAATGTCCATGTCTCTAATCCGTACAGCGCCACGCTCCATACCAGTGTCTTAATAAATCGTTTACGAATGTCCAGCGACATATTTCTTGATGTTAGCAGTCCTCTTTTCCCATTGAATGCTTGTTCAGCCTGTGCTATTCTGGAACTTAAGTCTTTTTCACTTCTTCCGCCCGAGGATATTAGACTTCCTAAATAGGGAAACGTCTTAACGTCTTCGATTTTCTCTCCATCTAGCCATATGTTTGCCCCTTCCTGTCCTGTTCTTGGGCACATTATCACTTTCGTTTTCTTTTTATTTATCTTCATTTTGCATGTTTTTTCCAGTTGGTCGTTCAAGTTTGAAAGTGCTTCCTGCATGTCCTCATCGTTCTCCGCTATCAATGCTATGTCATCAGCAAACCTTATTGTGCTGAAAACCTGACCATTTACTTTACGCCTTTCTCGTTTTTATCCAAGAATTCTTTCATAGCCTCTTCTATATAGACGTTGAACAGGAGAGGTGAAAGTCCACATCCTTGCCTCACTCCTTTACTTATTCTTGCTTCCTTCTGACCTCTTCGTGCAACAGCTGTCTGGTTCCTATAAAGTTGGTATATTCTTCTTCTGTCTCTGTAATCTACTCTCAGCTTCTTCAACGCTCTGAACATGATATTCCAATCTATGTTGTCAAAAGCTTTCTCTATATCTACAAATGCTATCACAATTGGTTTGTTTATTCGGATGTGCTGTTCCATGATCAACCGTAGACTCAGTATTGCTTCCCTTGTTCCTCTTTTTTTCCTGAATCCAAACTGGTCCTCCGATAACAGTTCTTCGATCTTCCCCTCTATTCGTTGTGCAATAATGTTGCACAGTATTTTTGATGCATGGGAAAGCAAACTTAACGTTCTGTGTTCTTCGCATTTTCGTGCGCCTTTCCTCTTCGGGATAGGTGCCAATATGCTTTTTCTCGAAGTCTCTTGGTATTTTTCCCGAAATATACATTTCATTAATAAAATTAAATAATTTCTTCTTTGTTGCTATTCCGAGATTCTTAATCACTTCCGTTGGTATTGGATCTATTCCTGGGGCTTTACCATGTTGCATTTTCTCCAAAGCATTGTCAATTTCGCACTGTAAAATTGATGGTCCTAATTCATTTTCGTCGACGTCTTCTTCCTTCTCTATCTCTTCTTCGTCCACTCTGTCTCCTTAGTAGAGTTCTTC
The DNA here is from genome assembly GCF_964235325.1 of Thermobia domestica. Lineage (NCBI taxonomy): Eukaryota > Metazoa > Arthropoda > Insecta > Zygentoma > Lepismatidae > Thermobia > Thermobia domestica. Next base: position 253,168,433 of record NC_137454.1, read on the forward strand.
TAATGTATTCCTTCCATCTTCTTGTTATCTCTCTTCTATTAGCGTTGTTCCGTTCTTGTCTATGATAATGTCTATGCGTTTCTTTTTCTCACCGAACTGTTTTCTAACCTTTCTATAAGCTGTTTCTGTATTGCCTTTGACTACATTTTCCTCAATTTCCTAGCATAAATTGTTTATCCAATTTTCTCTGGCCTTCTTTACTTCTCTGTTGATGTGATTTCTGTACCTTCTGTATTCCTCTTCTTTGTTTGTTATCTTGAACTGTCTTCTTTGCTCCATCATATCCAATATTTCTGCTGTTATCCAAGGTTTATATTGGGTTCTCGTTTCTCTTCCTATGTGCTCATCGGCAGCTTTTGTAATCTCTGCTTTCATGGCTTCCCATTTCGAGTTGATGTCATCACCTGCTAAAGCTACCCTAGACGTCTCTTTGTCTGTCGCATTTGCAAATTCCCTTTTCATGTTTTCATCTCTTCTTAGCTTAATTGTGTTCCATCTTTTGTTTGGTGCTACCACTCATTTCTTCTTTAGTCGGAGTTCGCTCTTCATCAAAACTAAATTATGGTCTGAGTCAACGTCTGCTCCTGGGTAACTCTTACTGTTCTTCACTTAATTTCTAAATGCTTGTCGGACCAGTATATAGTCTATTTGATATCTTTCTTTGTCTACTGGTCTTGTCCATGGGTATCTTCTTCTTAGTGGTTGTTCGAAGAGAGTGTTTGTTACAGTCAGATTATGGCTTTTGCAGAACTCAATTAATCGTATACCTCTCACATTACTTTCTCATAGGCCGAAATTCCCAGTTACATTCTCTTCTTTGCCTTCGCCGACTACTGCGTTCTAGTCACCCATGATGATTAAATTGTCCTGGTCTTCAACGTTCATCAATACTTCTTCTATTTGTTCATAGATTTCTTCTACTTCCTCATTTGTGTAGCTTGGTGTAGGCATATATACTTGGATTATCGTCATATTTCTCGGTTCGGTTGCTATCTTCAACATTACTATCCTTTCATTGTATTTCCAACTGCCTATAACTTTCTGTCCTATCTTCTTATTCAAGACAAAATCGACTCCTGCTGTACCGTTTACAGCTCCTGAGTAAATCATTCTGAAGTCTCCGCTCCACATGTCTCCTCCATCAGGCCATCTAACTTCGCTGATTCCGAAGATATCTATCTTCATGCGTTCCATTTCTTTCTTCAGGTTTTCCAGTTTTCCACACTGTAACAGCGATCGCACATTCCAGGTTCCTATCTTGCAGGAGTTTCGTTTGATGACGACCGAGGAGGCCCTGCTGTGTTTCCCTCCACTGCCTGGGACGACCCTCTGTGTAATAGTAGTGTCGTATTCTCTAATATTATATTCTCTTATTTCTTTTTCCATGTTGTTTACTAGGGACTGAGTAAAGTGGTGGTGTCCCAGGTCCTTCCACCTCGCAGTGAAACAGCATAGAGGACATCCTGTCCCTGCCTGTTTTTGCCCTCATCTGAGCCTTGCCGACGTCAATCATCTTCAGCCTCAGTGTGGTAATAGTAGAGGTGCTGCCCACTATCATAATATCTCTCTTCGTCTGACTCCTACCCCTAAAGACCTGTCCGGCATTGGAAGCATAGCTCTTGGATCATTAGAGTGCGCAACCCCTCCCCTCCGTGCAAGATCGAGATATTGAGGGAGAGATCTCCAGTAATTTCGTTTTTTTTTTTTTTTTTTGAATGAAGCGTTAGTAATGTTTCTGGTTCAAATTATGATATTGATTTGTGCATTTGTAATTACTATAAGATTTTTTGTTTTTAATGTTCTCTTTTTTTTTCGTTTTTATAGCCGATGTGTAATTATTGAAATGTGATCATGAATAAATAAAAGTAAGTTTTTATAAATTCCTTTTTAAGTGAAGCATTTTCGATTTGCAATTAACTGACACATGGAGAAAGTCATTTTATTATTTGTTTGTACTACAAATTACGCGAATATGTATTAAAAAAAAAGCAATATAGTTGCATTAGTTTTTGTTTCAGATTACAGTTGAACACAGTTGCAGTGAATTTGGTGAGCGCGAACAAACTTCTTTAAACATGATTCCCAATCATATTTTTCTTTCATTTTGATTCTATTTTGGAGATTTCTTGATAATTACATATATTAAGCTAATTCTGAAACTAGGGTGTGCATTGAGGAACAACATGGCCATAGATGTCGAAAGCCCAGAAATTAATTCCTAATCCTAATCCTGAAATCAAACTCTCGCTGGTAACGGTATTAGCTGTTCACAGCCTCTGATTTTCAACTAGGAAAACAAGTCAAGCTGGCTAAGGCCGCAGAACTCACCAGGGAAGGGTCCGAATGGAGCACTCGAGTTGCCGAACGATATGTATCAGACATGAAAGAGGGTGTGAAACTATGTACATATGCAAATTTATAGCGGCTGAGGGCAACATGGCAAAGCAGGAGAGCTGCAAAAACTTTTTATTAGTCGGAAAACTTTAATCATTTTGAAGCAAAAAGTAAAACAACTTTTTGTGAATCGGAAAGTTTTCTTGCTTTGTAGAAACAAGTGAAAGGAATTTTCATGGATCGGAAAATTTTCATTACGATGTAGAAACAAGTGGAAAAACTTTTCTTAAGCCGGGCAATTTTTGATATTATGTACAGTGATGTTAGGTGGAAAATTTTCCACTATATTTAACTGCACATTGAACTATAAAATTCAATTCCTGTAGAGGAAAGTTAGAAAGCAACAAATTATAATTTTCCAATTAGCTTTCGGGAACCGGAAAAGTTTCTAATATTTCAAGTTGGGAAGTAAAAATTCACATAGCGTTTCTCCCTCTCTCTCTCTCTCTCTCTCTCTCTCTCTCTCTCTGTGTGTGTGTGTGTGTGTGTGTGCAAAGTGCAGGGAACACACTAGGGATGGCCAGATCCGGATATTTTTGGATCCGGATCCGAGATTTCGGATCTTGGATCCGGATCCGAAAAAACGGATCTTAGATCCGGATACGAAAAAACGGATCTTGGATCCGAATCCGAAAAAAACGGATCTTGGATCCGAATCCGAAAAAACGGATCTTGGATCCGGATTCGAGAAACCGAATATTGGATCCGGATCCGAAATTTCTGATTCGAAACTCCGTGTCAAAAAATTCGGGTCTTCCGAATCAGCAAAATTTTCGAAATTATTGACAAAGTGACTTTCATTCCTATGCTTAAAATAAGATTTTAAGACACTTTTAGTATCTGATCGTGTGACAGCCTTGCGTTCTCTTCATTCTGTTGATATTTGGTTTTTGTGCCTTAATATGTCACAATTACTCCAAATTTGATTGAGTAAAACTGTCGACTTAGGTGAGAGCAATCTCATTGTCAGATTCGATTCTAGTGGAAATACTTGACCGAAAAGGTAGTAAATCTTTTTTAAAGCGGTCGTCCTGATGGCCCAGTGGTAGAGCGTTCACCTCCGGTGCTTGGGGTCCCTGGTTCGATCCCATCTCGCGCCGTGTGGACTTTGTGGTGGACAAACACCGTGCTCGTGGGTTTTCTCGGGGTTTTCCCGTTTCCTCCCACTTTCTTCATTTCATTTATTTTTCATAATCACCGTCTCCTTTAGCCTAACCGGCATAAACGTGGGACGTAAAACTCAAGGATTTCATTTCATAACGAATTTTTGTTCAAATAACAAGTTTCATTTCTCTAACATTCCAGGATTCCGAGATATTAAAAGTCTTTTCTCCCCGCCCCTTTTCTTCCCCTCTAAGACATACATCAAAAAACGCTTAAGTACATACCTAATTATTTTAAATGTAAAGTCCAAATACCAAATTCTATGCTCCTAACCTTCAGAGGTTCCTAGATATCGACATGTTATTATAATAATTACAATCCCCACCCTCTTTCCTTTCCATCTCTTTTCTTTTCCTTTTTACTAAAACGTCAAAAAACACTGAAACACATGTCAAATTATTTTCAATGAGAAATGCAAATACCAAATTTCAAGTCTCTAACCTTAAAGGATATAACATATTAATACAATAATTGTAATCCCCACTTAATTTTCTTCTCGCCCTTTTTCTTCCCTTCTGAGCCAGATATATATATATATAATATATATATATATATATATATATATATATATATATATATATATATATATATATATATATATATAAGTAGGATATAGGCACTTTTATGGCCATCTCGCAGTGTTGCCTGTAATGAGAATAATTACAGTGATTCTTTTTTCCCCTAAATAGGTAAATTTTCCTGATGTTTTTAGGGATTTTTAGTGATTTTTTGCAGTGTTGCACCGAAAACTAACTAGATTTTCGATAATTTTTGTATGTAATGTAATTATTGTTCCCTTTTATGACTTATTTTAAGTACACTTCAATTAGTTTTTCAATTGAAGTAATGATTGCAATTATCCTGGATTGACAACACGTGTTAGATGATGCTGTTGGCGCCATGATTGTTTGACCGTAATGCGAGTTTCCTTTATACTTTTGCCGCCCGTCCACTTTGTATATTACCGACTGCCGCGTTGCATTGAATGTTAGCTTTTGGTGGCGCCATTACCGTTGCGAGTTTTTTGCCCGCCCGCTTTGTATATATGCCGCTCGGTAATCGTGGACACTAATGGTATTTTGGCACACTTGTATATTTATACAATATTGTGACTTAAGTAAGAAGAGAAAGTTTACATACCATTGATGACACGCCCGCTATTTTGCTGGATATTTCCTGGTTGTTTGCTGTAGCAGTTGTATATAATTTATGGCCATATCGCAGTGTTGTCTGTAATGAGAATAATTACAGTGATTTTTTTTACCCTAAATAGGTAAAATTTCCTTTTTTAGGGATTTTTTTTTGTAGTGTTGCAGCGAAAAAGGGTAACTAGATTTTCGATAATTTGTATGTAAGCTATTGAGTGTTTCCTTTTACGTACAGTGATTAGACTACGTATAGTTACCTATAATATATTTTTTACGTAATGAGACCAAACCCTAATTATGAATTATACTTTTACTATCTATTAGATTAATTATGAATTTACCTTGCACTTTTTTATTTATATAATTGAAAATGGTCAATATTAATTAACCTATAATACTTACCATATGTATATACTTACGTATGAAGAATTGAGCTTTGCCACTTGTGGTTTTTGATGGACGGATTTGGTTTTCCAATATGGCGGCGTTGCGTGATTGTTGAACAGAGGTTCCTCCATAGTAGGAGTGTGAAATGCGAATACGCGCATTTTGCTTGCATTTCCGTATAGATTGATGCTAATTAAATTTGTGACGAATTTGGATGGGCGAAGTTGCATAGTTTATTACATTACTACAATATATGTTTAATTTATATTAAATTTTGTTTTATCGTGTGCTTAATTATTATAAAATTGAAATAATAATAATAGATAACGATACATTTTGATAAAGAAAGCGGAACCCCACAGTACTATGATATGTACAACTGTGCTGCCATCTATTGGCAATAATTACAACTCCATTTAACAGGCACGTTATATGGGAGACTGATACAGAATGAAGGGGGAGACTTAAGGTGAATTACATGAGATTTAGATGTACAAGGAAGAGAACAGAATAAAATAAATAGAGAAAATATTATTGTTTATTGAATTGAAGCAACATTTAAGCGTAATATAGTAGTTTGCAATGAGGTTATTAAATTAGGTTTAACTGGATACGTATGTACTCTGTAGGGTTGTTTATTATTTATTTAGGATTTTTATTTAATAATATGGTTTGTAGAAGTATATTGAATTGCTATAAAAATAGAACAAACTTATACTTTATTTCTATAGATGCACCTATGTTTATACAAGGGTGCAGTTTTAGTATTGGTTTGCGTTAGCGTATTTGAATGTGCGGAACGGCACATGATGGATTTGGAGCGGGCGGAGTATTACAACATTGTATCTGTTGGAGGATTTTGGTACTACGGTTTTGCATTGATGAATATATATGTCGCATAGATTGACGAAATGCTGAAGATTGTTTTTATGCTAATTGGCACTACGATTTCCATTTGAAAGAATTAGATAAATAATAGCTTGAAAATATTTAAAATGGATTACGGTATGAAGCATAATATTTAACTATATTGTATTTGTTATAATTGAGAACCGGAAAATATATATGTAATTGCTACTATGGAATTAACAAGTACCAGAGATAAATGCATTAGCTACCATTTATTGTGTGCTGGATTATAAGAATATAGTACTTATAATGTTTGGTTTAAGTGCTGAGAAGTGTTATATGCTGATTGATTTTTCGTGGGGGAATTGATTTAATTTGAAGCAACAACAAATACATTTGACAAATATTTGATGTATTTGCAAGCATTGAAATGGGTATAAAATGTTTTATGTATGTAAAATATTTATTTTTGTAAAATAGAATTGTTATATATGAATGTAGGCCCCATAGCGTCTTATTACAGACCCTGCGATTTTTAGAAAAAATTAACGAATACACAAAGACGTTACGGAATACATGCTTTATGTTACATATGGAAACACGACAAGGACTATTTGATAAATTTTGCTATTTAGGAAATAATATTTTACAGAAGAAGGTGTTTTGGATATATTCTACAAGAGAAACAACCAATGTGCTGTAATTGTATGACAGAATAGAACAATATGAGTACCAGTTTGAATATTATGTGCATTTAATTGGTATGGAATTAGTTGCAGTATTTTTTTATTGAACCTAGGGTGATAATATAGAGCTAAAATCTTACAGGTATGGTTGCGTGTCTTATTAAGATATATTTTTATAACTGTGCGTGTACTATACTTGTTTATTACAAAATTTGATACATTTTACTGAATTAAAATTGTGCCGCATATTTAGCAGGTATAAGGTTTCTTACCATGGTGTTGATTAAGATAATGGAAAGATTGTATTTTTTCGTATTTTTTGGAATAATATTGTATACAAGAAGATGCTATTGGATATATTGTACAAGGAAAACAAATATTGTGCTGTAATTGTATGGCAAAATAGGACAATGTGCGTACCACTTTGAATATTATCCGCATTTAAATGGTATGGAATTAGTTGCAGTAATTTTTTATTGAACTTAGGCGATAATATAGAGCTAAAATCTTACAGGTAAGGTTTGGGCGTTTTACTAGGATATATTTTTTATAACTGTGCATATACTATACTTGTTTATTACAAATCTTTGATACATTTTACTGAATTAAAATTGTGCCGCATTTTCATCAGGTATAAGGTTTCTTACCATGGTGCTGATTAAGATAATGGAAAGCTCGCATTTTTTCGTATTTTTTTTTTTTGGAATAATATTGTATACAAGAAGATGCTATGGGATATATTCTACAAGGAAAACAAATAATGTGCTGTAATTGTATGACAGAATAGAACAATATGAGTACCAGTTTGAATATTATGTGCATTTAATCGGTATGGAATTAGTTGCAGTATTTTTTATTGAACCTAGGGTGATAATATAGAGCTAAAATCTTACAGGTATGGGTGCGTGTCTTATTAAGATATATTTTTATAACTGTGCGTGTACTATACTTGTTTATTACAAAATTTGATACATTTTACTGAATTAAAATCGTGCCGCATATTTAGCAGGTATAAGGTTTCTTACCATGGTGTTGATTAAGATAATGGAAAGATTGTATTTTTTCGTATTTTTTGGAATAATATTGTATACAAGAAGATGCTATTGGATATATCGTACAAGGAAAACAAATAATGTGGTATAATTGTATGACAGAATACGACAATGTGCGTACCACTTTGAATATTATGTGTATTTAAGCGGTATGGAATTAGTTGCAGTAATTTTTATTGAGCTTAGGGTAATAATATAATATAGAGCTAAAATTTTACAGGTAAGGTTTGTATGGGTTATTAGGATATATTTTTTATGGTTGTACATGTACTATACTTGATTATTACAAATCTTTGATACATTTTACTGAATTAAAAAAATGTGCCGCATTTTGGCAGATATAAGGTTTTTTATCATTTGTATGGTTTAAACAAGAGAATACATAGAGACTTTAGTATTTATAATTTATGTAATACATTACTATATATTAATTATAGATATTATGTATGAAGTGTAATGATGAAGAGATCTACAACGAAATAATATCAGGATTAGAACTTGTTGAACTGGTGAATAGAAAATGGTCAGATATATCTATGTATATATTACATGTATTATACTTATTTGGAAACACATATCGAATTGATTTAAATAATGCTGGCGCGTGTATTACAACGTGAAAGTATATAAGATTTACATCTTTTTATTAGGATATATGTGTACATATTTTAGTTTAATAATAATAATACAAACTGAATTATTTTTAGTTTTTATATGTCAAAGAGAAGAACCTTACACATGCTTTAGTTGTGGAAAAACAGAAATGCACGATCGTAGGAAAACTTGCATCAGTATTTTGAATGGATTTACACAATATAGATTTTAATATTGGACATACTTGGAGATACTTAAAATATGAGATCTATGAGAACGTACCGCGAAAAAATATTGTAGACAGAACTATTTTTTACTTATTTAAAATTGCTGTATAGTTACAAGAGAGAATTTCTGATACTATTTTTTATTTTGCTTATGAATTACTAGATATAATATTTTAATTATTTGTGGTGAAACGATAGTAATAACGATTTTTTTATGTAAATATATGGAGCTATTTATTGTACAATATGAAATACATGGTTTGCAATATAGATACAATGCTTATTTTACTTACTTACAGAGAATATACATATGTATTTGGTTATAGTATTATGTTTATATAGAAATACTTTACACTAGAAATAAGCATTTAATTGAACCACCACATTTTTTATTTGGATTTAAATGAACATCGAATGTCTATATAGGTGTACGGAATGTAAGAATTTTGCATTGATTTTTTTTACAGACATTTGGTTTTAGCCATATTATTTTATATAAAAACTACGAGTTACTCATTATTTCTATTATATATTAAACTAAACTAAATTATCGGATATATATAATTACGGATCACAATTATGATATAAGAATTTGCGAAATTTATAAGATTTCGATAATAGCTGAAAATATTACAACTACTGGTGACAGTATTTTGTTTAATACACAATTATATATAGTGTACATGTAGCTGGCACACAATAACCGTAATATCTATGGATAATGAACTCTGGATATTTACAATGATATGATTCAGGCGATATTTTTTTATTAACAACTATCAAATAATTGTTTAGATTTCAAAGCATCACATATTTCAGGCACATATATTTATGAAACTATAATTATGCTTTTAATTTGACTAATAATATAATGAAGAAACCTTGAAATTATTTGAAGATGTCTATTAAACTAATATAACTCATTATATATAGAAATTTTATTTACTCAAAGTTTTATTTGATTAGACATATTGAAGATTTAATACTGACGTGTTACTTGGGTAACATTGCTCATTATTTGAAACCACACTTAACATTAATAACTATGAACATGATGCAAACATTGATTTTACTGTGAAATTGTGTATATATATTATTTTCTGGGAGGCCTATTACAGTACAACAGGTGATTTTACAATAGTTATTATTTTATGAACAGACTAACCCCTATTTATACATTTTCTGTTTTTGTTAATATTACCTAAGCACTTTGACTTGTAAATACTTTGAGTACTGCCATGGGTTGTTTTTTGACACTTTTATACCTAGTTATGAGACATTGATAGCCAGTACCCACTACTGTTTGCATTATATTTTAGTTTACTAAGTAGGGTAAATTTGGGAATTACATTAATTTGATTATGGTAGGTAGTGGAGAGTTTTCCTGAATGATGTTATGAACCTTTGAGGATTTATACCACATAGAATTGACTAGTTAAACTTATTTTACCCACATTTTACATAAAAAAATGTATTGAGATATATTTTACCAACATACAATAAACAGAACTAATGAAGGTTGATTATGACTACGAACAAATACCCTTTAGTAACATGACAGTGTATTTCAGTACTTTTTGGTAAGGGCATTAAGTAAGAAATTAGACACAATAGCTCCTAATTGAAGAATGGAACACATGTTTGAATAGCGTCTTGCAGCGCAAGACATACTTCGGATACACTGTTTCAACAGTATATATTGTGGTGGTACAGAACATATTATGGATACACTGTTTAAACAATTTATACCTTGGGTGGTACAGGACATATTATGGATATACTGTTTAAACAAATTATAGCGTTTGCAGCACAGAGCGTATTATTGATTTGATGTTTTATTACATTGCATATACCTATTGATACTTCTATTATATAGCCATGTTACAAACTAAAAACAACCAATTTTGTGCAACATGATATAGGGAAAGTATACTTAGTTAGACAAGAGATGCATTTAGACAGTACATGAATTTACTATATATAGGAAATTGGGAACTGCCATGGTTGGTGGATATGGATATAGAGTTATGACTCATTTTAGTAATAAAGATTTGTTATATTTAATGTTGAATATAGTATTTGGTAGTACAGATGCATATATTGCTAAAGCACACAGAACTTTTTATTGAATATATATATATATATATATATATATATATATATATATATATATATATATATATGCATACATAGTTTGATCATATTTTAATTATTAAACTTTATATTTACAACAGAGAATGCATTACAGAATGTGGGAAAGATATATGAACACAACTTTAATTTATTATGATTAATAATAGTTTAAATTTATTTATTTGGTTGCATGAAATTAACATTAACAAATTTTTTATCGACAAACGTATATAGATGCACTTTTGAAAAACTAATTTCGTTTATTTATATAGGGAAATTTTATATATTTATGACTATTTGAAAAGTTTGATACTATACAGAGCAGAATAATTGATTATTGTAGGACAGTTATTGTTTGATATCTGAATAGTATACCAGCACAGAAGGAATAAATCACTTTTACAAAAATATTTACTTGCAGATAGCTTCATCAAGAATTAAAGATTGAATTTAATGTATCAGTACTAGAGTTGATCAATTAATAAAATTATTGAGTTTAGCGTTACAGGAACATGTTTAGGCGAAACGGAGGTGAATGATGATGGAATAAGTGTTGAAATGAAAAAAAATAAATAATCATAATATTGTCAGCTTCAAATTAACTTCGGAACTAACATTGAATTAGGGATCACATATGCAGCCGAATCGAGTGCTTACCAGCCAATTATAAGTAAGAATAGAGAGTTTCAACTGCTGAAAAGAATTCAGTGAGAAACTAGTGATAATAGTATTTATCATTTTTATTTGGATGGATATAAACTACATTGACGGTAATTTTAGATATTTCCCTCAAGATTTTGTTATTGTAATCAAAATGTTTTGACTATGGCGCATTTTTTGACGATACAGATTGTTTAAATATTATGAAAATAAGAAACTTTATGAAATACTACTAAACACAAAATGCAGTAGTATTAGTACAACCAGTGTTACTATTTACGGAATGTCATATTGCGAATATGTATACATGGAACCAGACATTGGAGAGAACACAGTAAGCTTGTACCATAACATGTACTTTGATCATTTTTTTTGACAAACAAGCATTATTTTTTATACATTGTTTTTCCTAGAAAAATCCAAGAACATAACTTCCTGGCAATGGTAAAGTTTTCATTTAGATACTGCTAAGTCATTTTATAAACTCTGTTGACGGCATAATTTTATTGGTTACTACCCATTAACTCTAACTTGTGAAAGAACTAATTGAACTGTCATTGAATGAAGTATAATTTCAATAACATAGGACATTTTAATAACTCAGCGTTTTGTATTATGATATTTGAACACTTTGTAGTTACCAGCATGCCTGTTCCCTGAAAACCTTTATTATACGTTTGAAGATTAGGTATGTGACGCATACAGTCCGAACTACTTTTGCAGGAAACAAGATATTGCAAATTCCTTTAGAACGATGTTTTATGAAGTGTCATTCTTTAACAGGAACTTTTCATGGAAGATACACATGTCTATAAATATGACATATTTATACTATTTTATGACATCACAATTGTTTTACAATTTATCATTTCATTGATACTGTATATGATGGAAACCTTATGTGTTTTCACTTATTAATGTGATATTGAACAGAATCAGTCATTTATAATTACTGTTACTAAATTTATTAGGCAGTGTAATTGTATAGCGGAAACTTATCCACTTTATATGATAGACTGAGCTGTGGAACTAATTATAATAATTGGACTTTAAACTTAGAATGATTACGGTAGTATGATTATTATTTTAGACATATATACTAGCCATTGAATTTATAGAAAGGTTTGTGGTTATAGCTTATTGAGGATGACAACATTGCCGCAATTACGAATTAATATATCAAGGATATTTAAACATCTTCATAAGTATGACAAGATTTATTAGTTTTACGATTATTAGCTGTGCACATTACTTGAATATTTATTCTTATTATACTTACCAGTATTGTATTACATATGCTTGAGTACTTTTATAATCATTTAAAACGTTTTACTAGAATAACAACAGGTAAAATTGTATTTTGTTTGAAACAGTTATGATATTTGCTGCGATTATTGGAAATGGTATGCCATATGTTTGCTTGCATTGACACAAATCATAAGGGTTAATACTAAAGAGATTATAATTATGTTAGATAACTCATGCGTTTAGTTGAAATGAAGACAAAGATTGACATAGTAGGAAACATTATATAACAATTACCAGATTGAAGTAGTTTATTTATATATTTAAAGATTGGGTAATATAACATTTATAAACATATTATTTAGATTTGTGTGTGGGGAGGCATTACACCTAATTATTGTTAGGTACTAAGTTTGCGATTGGTACTTTGATACATTTTGACAGTTAAACTTAGGACTTGACATCACGAAAGATATAGTAGAGAATTTTATTATTGATAGATGCAGCACATTATAATTAACAATAAACATTGATATTTTATGAAATATGGAAAGTTAATTGACATGCTAATGTGTTTGGGTTATAATAAGAATTATTTGATTTATAATACTACAGAACAATATATGATTGATATATTAGTGTTATTCATTTTGCAATAGATATAGCATATCATAGCTAGTATCAATAACTATATTATTTGAAATATGACAAGTACATATTATAATTACTAATTTAACTTCTATAATAAGATATGGTTTATGAATTCTTACAGATTAATATTTGATTACTACAGTACAATTATGTATTAACATTAATTATGAAGCATCACAACAAATGACAAATATTATCATATTCGAATTTTTAATTGTATGATTGGCAGAGTGAAATGTTTAGCTACATAAAAGTTATTTGTATTACATATTAAATAAGAAGTAAACAATATTATACAAACTTAACACAAAAAAAATGTAAAAACTGAAAATGAAAAAGTGCAAACTAAAATTAAAACTGCAACTTGAAAACAAAAAAAAATGTAGAACTGAAATAAAAATGCAGAAACAAAATTTAAAGTACAAGTAAAAAAAACAAAAAAAAGTGTAAAGTGAAAATGAAAAACTGCAGAAGTAAAATTAAAAAAGTGCAACTTGAAACCAAAAAATGTAATACTGAAAATGAAAAAGTGCAGAAGTAGAATTAAAAAAGTGCAACTTGAAACAAAGAAAAATGTAAAATTGAAAATGAAAAAACACAAACTAAAATTTAAAGTGCAACTGGAAATACAAAAAATGTAAACTGAAAATGAAAAAACACAAACTAAAATTAAAAGTGCAACTTGAAAACAAAAAAAAAAACGTCAACTTGAAAATGAAAAACTGCAAACGAATATTTAAAAGTGCAGCGTGAAACAAAAAAAAAAAAACAAAAAAAAGTAAAACTGAAAATGAGAAACGCAAACTAAAATTACAAGTGCAACTTGAAAAAACAAAAATGTAGAATTGAAAATTAAAAAAAAATACAGAAATAAATTAAAACTTTGAAAATCAAAAATGTAAAATCGGAAATAAAAAACTGAAACAATATTCAAAATGCACGTCTTGCAATATTGAATAATGATTCAATTTTTTATTTCCGATTTTACATTTTTGATTTTCAAAGTTTTAATTTATTTCTGTATTTTTTTTTAATTTTCAATTCTACATTTTTGTTTTTTCAAGTTGCACTTGTAATTTTAGTTTGCGTTTCTCATTTTCAGTTTTACTTTTTTTTGTTTTTTTTTTGTTTCACGCTGCACTTTTAAATATTCGTTTGCAGTTTTTCATTTTCAAGTTGACGTTTTTTTTTTGTTTTCAAGTTGCACTTTTAATTTTAGTTTGTGTTTTTTCATTTTCAGTTTACATTTTTTGTATTTCCAGTTGCACTTTAAATTTTAGTTTGTGTTTTTTCATTTTCAATTTTACATTTTTCTTTGTTTCAAGTTGCACTTTTTTAATTCTACTTCTGCACTTTTTCATTTTCAGTATTACATTTTTTGGTTTCAAGTTGCACTTTTTTAATTTTACTTCTGCAGTTTTTCATTTTCACTTTACACTTTTTTTTGTTTTTTTTTACTTGTACTTTAAATTTTGTTTCTGCATTTTTATTTCAGTTCTACATTTTTTTTTGTTTTCAAGTTGCAGTTTTAATTTTAGTTTGCACTTTTTCATTTTCAGTTTTTACATTTTTTTTGTGTTAAGTTTGTATAATATTGTTTACTTCTTATTTAATATGTAATACAAATAACTTTTATGTAGCTAAACATTTCAATCTGCCAATCATACAATTAAAAATTCGAATATGATAATATTTGTCATTTGTTGTGATGCTTCATAATTAATGTTAATACATAATTGTACTGTAGTAATCAAATATTAATCTGTAAGAATTCATAAACCATATCTTATTATAGAAGTTAAATTAGTAATTATAATATGTACTTGTCATATTTCAAATAATATAGTTATTGATACTAGCTATGATATGCTATATCTATTGCAAAATGAATAACACTAATATATCAATCATATATTGTTCTGTAGTATTATAAATCAAATAATTCTTATTATAACCCAAACACATTAGCATGTCAATTAACTTTCCATATTTCATAAAATATCAATGTTTATTGTTAATTATAATGTGCTGCATCTATCAATAATAAAATTCTCTACTATATCTTTCGTGATGTCAAGTCCTAAGTTTAACTGTCAAAATGTATCAAAGTACCAATCGCAAACTTAGTACCTAACAATAATTAGGTGTAATGCCTCCCCACACACAAATCTAAATAATATGTTTATAAATGTTATATTACCCAATCTTTAAATATATAAATAAACTACTTCAATCTGGTAATTGTTATATAATGTTTCCTACTATGTCAATCTTTGTCTTCATTTCAACTAAACGCATGAGTTATCTAACATAATTATAATCTCTTTAGTATTAACCCTTATGATTTGTGTCAATGCAAGCAAACATATGGCATACCATTTCCAATAATCGCAGCAAATATCATAACTGTTTCAAACAAAATACAATTTTACCTGTTGTTATTCTAGTAAAACGTTTTAAATGATTATAAAAGTACTCAAGCATATGTAATACAATACTGGTAAGTATAATAAGAATAAATATTCAAGTAATGTGCACAGCTAATAATCGTAAAACTAATAAATCTTGTCATACTTATGAAGATGTTTAAATATCCTTGATATATTAATTCGTAATTGCGGCAATGTTGTCATCCTCAATAAGCTATAACCACAAACCTTTCTATAAATTCAATGGCTAGTATATATGTCTAAAATAATAATCATACTACCGTAATCATTCTAAGTTTAAAGTCCAATTATTATAATTAGTTCCACAGCTCAGTCTATCATATAAAGTGGATAAGTTTCCGCTATACAATTACACTGCCTAATAAATTTAGTAACAGTAATTATAAATGACTGATTCTGTTCAATATCACATTAATAAGTGAAAACACATAAGGTTTCCATCATATACAGTATCAATGAAATGATAAATTGTAAAACAATTGTGATGTCATAAAATAGTATAAATATGTCATATTTATAGACATGTGTATCTTCCATGAAAAGTTCCTGTTAAAGAATGACACTTCATAAAACATCGTTCTAAAGGAATTTGCAATATCTTGTTTCCTGCAAAAGTAGTTCGGACTGTATGCGTCACATACCTAATCTTCAAACGTATAATAAAGGTTTTCAGGGAACAGGCATGCTGGTAACTACAAAGTGTTCAAATATCATAATACAAAACGCTGAGTTATTAAAATGTCCTATGTTATTGAAATTATACTTCATTCAATGACAGTTCAATTAGTTCTTTCACAAGTTAGAGTTAATGGGTAGTAACCAATAAAATTATGCCGTCAACAGAGTTTATAAAATGACTTAGCAGTATCTAAATGAAAACTTTACCATTGCCAGGAAGTTATGTTCTTGGATTTTTCTAGGAAAAACAATGTATAAAAAATAATGCTTGTTTGTCAAAAAAAAATGTTCAAAGTACATGTTATGGTACAAGCTTACTGTGTTCTCTCCAATGTCTGGTTCCATGTATACATATTCGCAATATGACATTCCGTAAATAGTAACACTGGTTGTACTAATACTACTGCATTTTGTGTTTAGTAGTATTTCATAAAGTTTCTTATTTTCATAATATTTAAACAATCTGTATCGTCAAAAAATGCGCCATAGTCAAAACATTTTGATTACAATAACAAAATCTTGAGGGAAATATCTAAAATTACCGTCAATGTAGTTTATATCCATCCAAATAAAAATGATAAATACTATTATCACTAGATTCTCACTGAATTCTTTTCAGCAGTTGAAACTCTCTATTCTTACTTATAATTGGCTGGTAAGCACTCGATTCGGCTGCATATGTGATCCCTAATTCAATGTTAGTTCCGAAGTTAATTTGAAGCTGACAATATTATGATTATTTATTTTTTTTCATTTCAACACTTATTCCATCATCATTCACCTCCGTTTCGCCTAAACATGTTCCTGTAACGCTAAACTCAATAATTTTATTAATTGATCAACTCTAGTACTGATACATTAAATTCAATCTTTAATTCTTGATGAAGCTATCTGCAAGTAAATATTTTTGTAAAAGTGATTTATTCCTTCTGTGCTGGTATACTATTCAGATATCAAACAATAACTGTCCTACAATAATCAATTATTCTGCTCTGTATAGTATCAAACTTTTCAAATAGTCATAAATATATAAAATTTCCCTATATAAATAAACGAAATTAGTTTTTCAAAAGTGCATCTATATACGTTTGTCGATAAAAAATTTGTTAATGTTAATTTCATGCAACCAAATAAATAAATTTAAACTATTATTAATCATAATAAATTAAAGTTGTGTTCATATATCTTTCCCACATTCTGTAATGCATTCTCTGTTGTAAATATAAAGTTTAATAATTAAAATATGATCAAACTATGTATGCATATATATATATATATATATATATATATATATATATATATATATATATATATATATATATATATATATTCAATAAAAAGTTCTGTGTGCTTTAGCAATATATGCATCTGTACTACCAAATACTATATTCAACATTAAATATAACAAATCTTTATTACTAAAATGAGTCATAACTCTATATCCATATCCACCAACCATGGCAGTTCCCAATTTCCTATATATAGTAAATTCATGTACTGTCTAAATGCATCTCTTGTCTAACTAAGTATACTTTCCCTATATCATGTTGCACAAAATTGGTTGTTTTTAGTTTGTAACATGGCTATATAATAGAAGTATCAATAGGTATATGCAATGTAATAAAACATCAAATCAATAATACGCTCTGTGCTGCAAACGCTATAATTTGTTTAAACAGTATATCCATAATATGTCCTGTACCACCCAAGGTATAAATTGTTTAAACAGTGTATCCATAATATGTTCTGTACCACCACAATATATACTGTTGAAACAGTGTATCCGAAGTATGTCTTGCGCTGCAAGACGCTATTCAAACATGTGTTCCATTCTTCAATTAGGAGCTATTGTGTCTAATTTCTTACTTAATGCCCTTACCAAAAAGTACTGAAATACACTGTCATGTTACTAAAGGGTATTTGTTCGTAGTCATAATCAACCTTCATTAGTTCTGTTTATTGTATGTTGGTAAAATATATCTCAATACATTTTTTTATGTAAAATGTGGGTAAAATAAGTTTAACTAGTCAATTCTATGTGGTATAAATCCTCAAAGGTTCATAACATCATTCAGGAAAACTCTCCACTACCTACCATAATCAAATTAATGTAATTCCCAAATTTACCCTACTTAGTAAACTAAAATATAATGCAAACAGTAGTGGGTACTGGCTATCAATGTCTCATAACTAGGTATAAAAGTGTCAAAAAACAACCCATGGCAGTACTCAAAGTATTTACAAGTCAAAGTGCTTAGGTAATATTAACAAAAACAGAAAATGTATAAATAGGGGTTAGTCTGTTCATAAAATAATAACTATTGTAAAATCACCTGTTGTACTGTAATAGGCCTCCCAGAAAATAATATATATACACAATTTCACAGTAAAATCAATGTTTGCATCATGTTCATAGTTATTAATGTTAAGTGTGGTTTCAAATAATGAGCAATGTTACCCAAGTAACACGTCAGTATTAAATCTTCAATATGTCTAATCAAATAAAACTTTGAGTAAATAAAATTTCTATATATAATGAGTTATATTAGTTTAATAGACATCTTCAAATAATTTCAAGGTTTCTTCATTATATTATTAGTCAAATTAAAAGCATAATTATAGTTTCATAAATATATGTGCCTGAAATATGTGATGCTTTGAAATCTAAACAATTATTTGATAGTTGTTAATAAAAAAATATCGCCTGAATCATATCATTGTAAATATCCAGAGTTCATTATCCATAGATATTACGGTTATTGTGTGCCAGCTACATGTACACTATATATAATTGTGTATTAAACAAAATACTGTCACCAGTAGTTGTAATATTTTCAGCTATTATCGAAATCTTATAAATTTCGCAAATTCTTATATCATAATTGTGATCCGTAATTATATATATCCGATAATTTAGTTTAGTTTAATATATAATAGAAATAATGAGTAACTCGTAGTTTTTATATAAAATAATATGGCTAAAACCAAATGTCTGTAAAAAAAATCAATGCAAAATTCTTACATTCCGTACACCTATATAGACATTCGATGTTCATTTAAATCCAAATAAAAAATGTGGTGGTTCAATTAAATGCTTATTTCTAGTGTAAAGTATTTCTATATAAACATAATACTATAACCAAATACATATGTATATTCTCTGTAAGTAAGTAAAATAAGCATTGTATCTATATTGCAAACCATGTATTTCATATTGTACAATAAATAGCTCCATATATTTACATAAAAAAATCGTTATTACTATCGTTTCACCACAAATAATTAAAATATTATATCTAGTAATTCATAAGCAAAATAAAAAATAGTATCAGAAATTCTCTCTTGTAACTATACAGCAATTTTAAATAAGTAAAAAATAGTTCTGTCTACAATATTTTTTCGCGGTACGTTCTCATAGATCTCATATTTTAAGTATCTCCAAGTATGTCCAATATTAAAATCTATATTGTGTAAATCCATTCAAAATACTGATGCAAGTTTTCCTACGATCGTGCATTTCTGTTTTTCCACAACTAAAGCATGTGTAAGGTTCTTCTCTTTGACATATAAAAACTAAAAATAATTCAGTTTGTATTATTATTATTAAACTAAAATATGTACACATATATCCTAATAAAAAGATGTAAATCTTATATACTTTCACGTTGTAATACACGCGCCAGCATTATTTAAATCAATTCGATATGTGTTTCCAAATAAGTATAATACATGTAATATATACATAGATATATCTGACCATTTTCTATTCACCAGTTCAACAAGTTCTAATCCTGATATTATTTCGTTGTAGATCTCTTCATCATTACACTTCATACATAATATCTATAATTAATATATAGTAATGTATTACATAAATTATAAATACTAAAGTCTCTATGTATTCTCTTGTTTAAACCATACAAATGATAAAAAACCTTATATCTGCCAAAATGCGGCACATTTTTTTAATTCAGTAAAATGTATCAAAGATTTGTAATAATCAAGTATAGTACATGTACAACCATAAAAAATATATCCTAATAACCCATACAAACCTTACCTGTAAAATTTTAGCTCTATATTATATTATTACCCTAAGCTCAATAAAAATTACTGCAACTAATTCCATACCGCTTAAATACACATAATATTCAAAGTGGTACGCACATTGTCGTATTCTGTCATACAATTATACCACATTATTTGTTTTCCTTGTACGATATATCCAATAGCATCTTCTTGTATACAATATTATTCCAAAAAATACGAAAAAATACAATCTTTCCATTATCTTAATCAACACCATGGTAAGAAACCTTATACCTGCTAAATATGCGGCACGATTTTAATTCAGTAAAATGTATCAAATTTTGTAATAAACAAGTATAGTACACGCACAGTTATAAAAATATATCTTAATAAGACACGCACCCATACCTGTAAGATTTTAGCTCTATATTATCACCCTAGGTTCAATAAAAAATACTGCAACTAATTCCATACCGATTAAATGCACATAATATTCAAACTGGTACTCATATTGTTCTATTCTGTCATACAATTACAGCACATTATTTGTTTTCCTTGTAGAATATATCCCATAGCATCTTCTTGTATACAATATTATTCCAAAAAAAAAAATACGAAAAAATGCGAGCTTTCCATTATCTTAATCAGCACCATGGTAAGAAACCTTATACCTGATGAAAATGCGGCACAATTTTAATTCAGTAAAATGTATCAAAGATTTGTAATAAACAAGTATAGTATATGCACAGTTATAAAAAATATATCCTAGTAAAACGCCCAAACCTTACCTGTAAGATTTTAGCTCTATATTATCGCCTAAGTTCAATAAAAAATTACTGCAACTAATTCCATACCATTTAAATGCGGATAATATTCAAAGTGGTACGCACATTGTCCTATTTTGCCATACAATTACAGCACAATATTTGTTTTCCTTGTACAATATATCCAATAGCATCTTCTTGTATACAATATTATTCCAAAAAATACGAAAAAATACAATCTTTCCATTATCTTAATCAACACCATGGTAAGAAACCTTATACCTGCTAAATATGCGGCACAATTTTAATTCAGTAAAATGTATCAAATTTTGTAATAAACAAGTATAGTACACGCACAGTTATAAAAATATATCTTAATAAGACACGCAACCATACCTGTAAGATTTTAGCTCTATATTATCACCCTAGGTTCAATAAAAAAATACTGCAACTAATTCCATACCAATTAAATGCACATAATATTCAAACTGGTACTCATATTGTTCTATTCTGTCATACAATTACAGCACATTGGTTGTTTCTCTTGTAGAATATATCCAAAACACCTTCTTCTGTAAAATATTATTTCCTAAATAGCAAAATTTATCAAATAGTCCTTGTCGTGTTTCCATATGTAACATAAAGCATGTATTCCGTAACGTCTTTGTGTATTCGTTAATTTTTTCTAAAAATCGCAGGGTCTGTAATAAGACGCTATGGGGCCTACATTCATATATAACAATTCTATTTTACAAAAATAAATATTTTACATACATAAAACATTTTATACCCATTTCAATGCTTGCAAATACATCAAATATTTGTCAAATGTATTTGTTGTTGCTTCAAATTAAATCAATTCCCCCACGAAAAATCAATCAGCATATAACACTTCTCAGCACTTAAACCAAACATTATAAGTACTATATTCTTATAATCCAGCACACAATAAATGGTAGCTAATGCATTTATCTCTGGTACTTGTTAATTCCATAGTAGCAATTACATATATATTTTCCGGTTCTCAATTATAACAAATACAATATAGTTAAATATTATGCTTCATACCGTAATCCATTTTAAATATTTTCAAGCTATTATTTATCTAATTCTTTCAAATGGAAATCGTAGTGCCAATTAGCATAAAAACAATCTTCAGCATTTCGTCAATCTATGCGACATATATATTCATCAATGCAAAACCGTAGTACCAAAATCCTCCAACAGATACAATGTTGTAATACTCCGCCCGCTCCAAATCCATCATGTGCCGTTCCGCACATTCAAATACGCTAACGCAAACCAATACTAAAACTGCACCCTTGTATAAACATAGGTGCATCTATACAAATAAAGTATAAGTTTGTTCTATTTTTATAGCAATTCAATATACTTCTACAAACCATATTATTAAATAAAAATCCTAAATAAATAATAAACAACCCTACAGAGTACATACGTATCCAGTTAAACCTAATTTAATAACCTCATTGCAAACTACTATATTACGCTTAAATGTTGCTTCAATTCAATAAACAATAATATTTTCTCTATTTATTTTATTCTGTTCTCTTCCTTGTACATCTAAATCTCATGTAATTCACCTTAAGTCTCCCCCTTCATTCTGTATCAGTCTCCCATATAACGTGCCTGTTAAATGGAGTTGTAATTATTGCCAATAGATGGCAGCACAGTTGTACATATCATAGTACTGTGGGGTTCCGCTTTCTTTATCAAAATGTATCGTTATCTATTATTATTATTTCAATTTTATAATAATTAAGCACACGATAAAACAAAATTTAATATAAATTAAACATATATTGTAGTAATGTAATAAACTATGCAACTTCGCCCATCCAAATTCGTCACAAATTTAATTAGCATCAATCTATACGGAAATGCAAGCAAAATGCGCGTATTCCCATTTCACACTCCTACTATGGAGGAACCTCTGTTCAACAATCACGCAACGCCGCCATATTGGAAAACCAAATCCGTCCATCAAAAACCACAAGTGGCAAAGCTCAATTCTTCATACGTAAGTATATACATATGGTAAGTATTATAGGTTAATTAATATTGACCATTTTCAATTATATAAATAAAAAAGTGCAAGGTAAATTCATAATTAATCTAATAGATAGTAAAAGTATAATTCATAATTAGGGTTTGGTCTCATTACGTAAAAAATATATTATAGGTAACTATACGTAGTCTAATCACTGTACGTAAAAGGAAACACTCAATAGCTTACATACAAATTATCGAAAATCTAGTTACCCTTTTTCGCTGCAACACTACAAAAAAAATCCCTAAAAAAGGAAATTTTACCTATTTAGGGTAAAAAAAAATCACTGTAATTATTCTCATTACAGACAACACTGCGATATGGCCATAAATTATATACAACTGCTACAGCAAACAACCAGGAAATATCCAGCAAAATAGCGGGCGTGTCATCAATGGTATGTAAACTTTCTCTTCTTACTTAAGTCACAATATTGTATAAATATACAAGTGTGCCAAAATACCATTAGTGTCCACGATTACCGAGCGGCATATATACAAAGCGGGCGGGCAAAAAACTCGCAACGGTAATGGCGCCACCAAAAGCTAACATTCAATGCAACGCGGCAGTCGGTAATATACAAAGTGGACGGGCGGCAAAAGTATAAAGGAAACTCGCATTACGGTCAAACAATCATGGCGCCAACAGCATCATCTAACACGTGTTGTCAATCCAGGATAATTGCAATCATTACTTCAATTGAAAAACTAATTGAAGTGTACTTAAAATAAGTCATAAAAGGGAACAATAATTACATTACATACAAAAATTATCGAAAATCTAGTTAGTTTTCGGTGCAACACTGCAAAAAATCACTAAAAATCCCTAAAAACATCAGGAAAATTTACCTATTTAGGGGAAAAAAGAATCACTGTAATTATTCTCATTACAGGCAACACTGCGAGATGGCCATAAAAGTGCCTATATCCTACTTATATATATATATATATATATATATATATATATATATATATATATATATATATATATATATATATATATATATATATATATATAATTAAAAACGTTGAAATACGTATCTAATTATTTTAAGTGAGAAGTCCAAATACCAAATTCCATGTTTCTAACCCTTTAAGTTTCCGAGATATAGGCATATTATTATACTAATTGCAATAATTGCAATTACCACCCGCTCTTTTACTTTCTATATCTTCCCTGCCCCTTCTAATTTAAATATCAAAAAGCACTTAAACAAGTACCAAATTATTTTCAATGAGAAACCCAAATACCAAATTTGAAGTATCTAACGTCAAGAATCATCAATATTTTCCACCCCATTTCCCCCCTTCCTCGTCGAATTTCCCAAAGTCCTTCCTTAGTGGTATCCTACGTCACAAAGCCTATAAACTGTCCAAATTTCAAGTTTGTAGCTTAAGCGATTTGGCCTGTACGGTGATCTGTCACTCACTCACTCAGGACTTTGCCCTTTTTATATAGAGAGATTTAAGATTTTATGGGAAAGCCATGGATTTTGTCCTAAGGCCGCCAGTGTCTTAGAAATGTAATAGCTTTGCTATAAACTTTAAGCAATCAACTGACTGATCTGCGTCTATATGTATTATGTAAAATACCGCTTATGATATTTATTTTGCTCGTAATGAAAAAAAAAAATAGAAATGATGACGAAAATTCAAAGACATCCATGATTTTAGCGTAATGCTGCAGGAGTTCAGATCATTGAATTAATCATAAGAGCCGACTGTATAAGATAGACTACATTAAATTCCAATGTGGCACAAAGAAAATATGCAGCATTACTATGCAGTTTTTCAACGTTATAACTCATTCTGAAAATATTATCATAGGTCTCAAAAACAATCGAATTTTAATCCTAACTCGATTAATATATAGCAAAAGGCAGATCTATACAACTACTGACTTGAGATGAAAGTGGCATACTTGTAGTACGTTTAAAGATATACTAAAGACTAAATGATGGGGTGTGCTCAACAATGGTCTAACCCCGAGAAATGTGAAAATGAGATTTTGATGTAATCTTTTGTCATTTAAATTGAATTGTCTTCCCACTGAGTTAGATAAAATTCACCTATTAAATTTTATACATATGGATATTTTAGTTCTGGGTCTCAATCTAAGGCCTAAAATATTCAAAACAGGAGTCCGAATCTGAACTTCGAAATTTCGGGTGTGGATCTAGGAACCGGATATCCGGATCCAAGATCCGAAATTCCGGATCCAAGATATGAAACTTCGGATCCGGATCCAGGAACCGGATATCCGGATCCGGATCCAATATCCGAAATTCCGGATCCGTCTGGCCATCCCTAGAACACACATCGAGTTCATAGAGAACAAATTTCCCATTCCAATATTTAAAATGTAACAAGAAATCGAAAAGAAACCTTTGTGAATGTATCAATTAATTTAAAAACAGAAAATTCCATTATTTCTTCACATATGGGCGTGCCTATGTAATGAAATAACTACATAAAAGTTCCTTATGAAGATTATTTTTGTAACAGAAATTAAGAAGAAATTTGATTTTATTGTGTTTAACACTCGTAAATATTAATTTCAATATTGGAATTTTGTATAATCAACATCTTAGAGCAGATATTTGTATTGTAAAACTACTATTATTATGCATAATATGTATTAGAAATAGGCATAATGACGATTCGATAGAACAAGTACATATATGTAAAAAAGAAATATGTTTTTTATTTTGTAAATTAAAATGAAAATACTTGTTGCTTTAGAACGCAGCGCTAATAGTGCAGCTTTTTACGTTTCTTTTATTATTTTATTGAAAGAACAACTACACAAATCAGCTTCCTTACTAATCATATTTCACTTTCTCTTCTGAATGAATATATGAATAAAGAAATGTTTATTTTCAGAAAATGGTCAGTGTTTGTTTTCATGAGCTACTTAAAACTCGAATTTCGTGTAATCAAAAATTTACAGTAGGCACTTTATATTATCTCTACTTATTTATAAATGTTGCTGTATGTAAATCTAGAATAGTAGTAAAGCTATGAGAAAACTTCGTCTTACGCGTATTAAACTTACGAAATATAATTTTGTGAGATCAAAGGTGGATTCTGAGGGAAGAACGCACTGAAGTTTTTGAAATATTTTTGAAGAAATGAAGAATCGTTAGATTTTCATTTCATGTAACTTTTCAAGACAATATTTATTACCAATAAATTTTACGGCTAAACAACGATGTAGGAATAAGTGGAGTATGTTTTTGTGAATCGGAAAATATTCACCACTTTTAATAAATTTAAATTTTAAATAATAGAATGGGATATTTGTACTCTACGAACTTGATGTATGTTCTCTGCACTTTACACACACACACACACACACACACACACAGAGAGAGAGAGAATTGAATTGAGTTGATTTTGAGTTTAACGTCCCTTTCAGCAAGGCTACATGAGACGGGACCAACTTATTAAAGTCGAATCCGAACTACATGAGCTCCCTCCGGAAATCGAAGCCAGGTCTCCTATGCCAAGGCCACTTATGCTAACCGCTTAGCAACGAAGGAGCTCGCAGAGAGATAGAGAGAGAGAGAGAAACACTATGTAAATTTTTACCTCCCAACTTGAAATATTAGAAAATTTTCCGGTTCCCGAAAGCTAATTGGAAAATTATAATTTGTTGCTAACTAACTTTCCTCTACTAACTAACTAACTAACTCTATGGCCTATGGAACCCGGAGGTTCAATGCCGCGTTCACAAAAGCTCTCCACTGACTTCTATCCTTAGCTAATTGGATCCAGTTTCTACTTTGTATTCCTATCTCTGCGAGATCCATCTTAATATTATCCTCCCATCTGCGCCTAGGTCTTCCTAATGGTTGTTTTCCTATGGGTCTACCAGTCAAGACTTTGAAAGCGTTTCTACTTTCTTCCATTCTAGCTACATGACCTGCCCACCTAAGCCTCCTAGACTTGACGACCCTAACAATGTTGGGTAAACCGTATAAACTATGTAGTTCCTCGGTATGAAGCTTCCGCCATTCCCCATTCTCGTTCCTCTTGGGTCCGAATATTCTTCTCAGGATCCTGTTCTCAAATACTTTCAGTCTATGTTCTTCCCTCAGAGTAAGCGACCATGTTTCGCAACCATACAAAACCACAGGCATGATTATCGTTTTATATATTTTAAGCTTCAAATTCCTCGACAGAATTCGCGACGACAAGAGATTTTGAACCGAATAGTAACACGAATTCCCTGCTTTTAGTTGACATTTAATTTCTTCGTGAATATGATTTTCGTCTGTTAATATTGATCCTAAATATTTGAAAGTATCCACTTTATCAAAAGTATTATTTAATATTTTAACGCCTCCACAATTTGCCGTATTACGGTCCCGACGCACTTCCATGTATTTAGTTTTCTCTGCATTTACTTCTAAACCCATGTCCCTGCAAGCGTTTAATAATATCTCTGCATTTATTTCTACTGTTCTCCTATCATCCCCTATTAAATTTACATCATCAGCATATGCCATAACCTGGTGAATGCCGTTCAACTCTAGGCCCTGGTTGCTATCTTTGATTTTCCTTATGGCGTATTCCAGCACAAAGTTAAATAATAATGGCGACAACGCATCTCCTTGTTTCAGGCCATTTTCGACGTGGAAGCTCGTGGACAAAAATTTTCCTACCCGCACTTTACTTTGGGATTCACTTAAACATATCTTAATTAATCTAATTAGCTTTCTCGGTATTCCAAGCTCTGTAAGAACGTTGTATAATGTTTCTCTCCTAACCGAGTCGTAAGCCTTTCTAAAATCAATAAATAGTTGATGTACCGGGGTATTGTATTCCCACTTCTTTTCGAGTATTTGGCGAATGGTAAATATTTGGTCGATAGTTGATCGATTTCGTCTAAATCCGCACTGATAATCTCCAATAATTTCATCTGCGTATGGGGTCAATCTTGCTAACAGAATATTTGAAAGGATTTTATAGGATGTTGACAGAAGAGAAATGCCTCGATAATTATTACAGTCAGTTTTGTCGCCTTTCTTGTGAATTGGAACAATGATTGACTCTTTCCACTCTTGTGGCAATTCTTCCTTGTTCCAGATAAGGAGAATGAGTTTGTGTATCTTGTTCCACAATTTTTCGCCTCCAGCTAAAATTAACTCAGCCGGAATTTCATCTACACCCGGAGATTTGTGTTTCTTTAATTTCTTTATAGCGGCTTCCACTTCTATTCGATTGGGTTCTGGAATATACGGTTCTGCGGTGTGTATCTCCTTTTTTCCACGCACATTAGTTTTTGGCTGCGTGTTCAGCAAATCGTCAAAGAAATCTTTCCATCTATTTAGGAGGCTATCCGTATCAGTGAGAACTGTTCCGTCAGATTTCTTTAATATATAAGCACGAGGTTGATAACCTTTCTTAAATTCGCTGATCCCCTTATACATGTCCCGAATATTTTTATTTTTACTATTATCTTCAAGTTCCTTAATTTTAGCTTTCAAAAAATCCCGTTTCTTTCTTCTAAAAGTTTTGGAAGTTTCCCGCCTGATATCTGCGAAATTTTGTGTAGTTATTTCATTCGGATTTTGTAGCCACCGTAATTTTGCCTGTTTTCTCTTCTCTACTAGTTTAATGCATTCTTGGTCGAACCATGGTTTGTTCCTACGTATTTCCGCGTGTCCCAATTTTTCTATTGCTGAACTTTTAATGCTATCTCTAATTTCAATCCAAGTATCCTCAACACTAGTGCACTCCGAGTCTTCTAAAACCGAGAATCTATTCGAAACTTCAATCTGGTATTCCTCTCTTACCTGGCTCTCTTCTAATTTCTTTAAATTAAATCTCTCCGTTTTCGGGCATTGAGTATTACATTTATTCAACGATAACCTCTCCCGTATTATCGCTGCTACTAGGTAGTGATCAGTGTCACAATCAGCCCCTCTAAACGACCGGACGTCAATTATGCTAGATTGTCTTCTTCTATCTACTAAAACGTGATCAATTTGATTATGTGTTTTTCCGTCTGGTGATGTCCAAGTGTATTTATGAACGTCGCGATGTGGGAATTTTGTACTCTTCACGATTAGGTTTTTGGATGTTGCAAAGTTCACGAGTCTCACACCGTTGTCATTACTTTCCTTATGCAAACTTTCGTTCCCTATAATCGGTTTGAAAATATCCTCTCGTCCTACCTTCGCATTGAAATCCCCTAATAGAATCTTCATATGGTATCGCGGGAGTTGGTCAAATATCCGTTCCACTTCTTCGTAAAAACTATCTTTTATATCGTCACCCTTATCTTCAGTTGGAGCATGTACATTTAAGACAATAATATCACACCACCGTCCCTTAAGAGTAATAAAAGAAAGTCTGTCAGTAACAAATTCAACCCGTTTAATTGCTGGTAATATTCGTTTGTGAACGAAAAACCCTGTTCCTAACTGGTGATTTTTATTTCCTTCCCCGTAAAAGAACGTAAAATTTCCGGAATTCTCAGATCCACTTCCTTCCCACCTAACTTCCTGAACTCCTACTAAGTCCATCTTGTATTTCTCTAACTCACTCGTTACAGATTTTAACGCGCCTGCCCTATAAAGACTTCTAATATTCCATGTTCCAAATCTCATGTCCATTTTCTTTTGCTGATGTCGTGCCAAGTTATCAGTCCTTGTCCGAGGCTTTTGTGAATGTTTCTGAACAAGTACCTTTTTTTACAGGATGAGGGTGTTAGCCTTACCCAAACCCCCAAGCTGGAGGACCACTCCTAGTCGTCTGTCCGCGACTGCTTATTCAGTATATTCGCAGCTAACCTCTATATCTAGAGGCCTTCTCCTCGATCCGCAACCTGAGGACGCGCCATGCCGTGGTGACAGGAACCCACGTTAAACTTTCCTCTACAGAAATTCAATTTTGTAGCTCAATGTGCAGTTAAATATAGTGGAAAATTTTCCACCTAAGATCACTATACATAATATCCAAAACTGTCAGGCTTAAGAAAAGTTTTTTCCACTTGTTTCTACATCGTAATGAAAATTTTCCGATCCATGAAAATTCCTTTCACTTGTTTCTACAGAGCAATAAAGCTTTCCGGTTCATAAAAAGTTTTTGAATTTTTCCATAGAAGACAGACAATTTTTCGATTCATAAAAATTTGTTTCACTTGTTCCTACATAGTACTAAAAATTGTCTAAACCATGAAAATTTTCAGATTCTTTAAACGAACTTTCACTTTTTTTTAACATTTCTATACATGAATTCAATCAATTTTATTATTACTGAGGAATTGTTACTTGATTAGTGATATTTTTTAGAACGGAAAATTTTCCGGAAAAATATAGCGGAAAATTTTCCACCTCACATCACTACACATGACCCACTTTATCTTTTATATTGTGAATCCAAATTCAAGATGGCCACTCAATATGGCGGCCCTGATGTTCATTACATATAGCACATCTTATGCATCTACTACTAAACATTTAGCTTAATTTCTGTGGCCATTCAAGAGAGGAACGAGTGATTCCTTAGCTTTCTGTGTTGTTGGGCCCTACGGTTGGCCATATTTCTGCCGGCTCTCATGCTTGTCCATGTTGCCCTCAGCCGCTTTAAATTTGCATATGTACATAGTTTCACACCCTCTTTCATATCTGATACATGTCTATGGCAACTCGAGTGCCCCATTTGGAGCCTTCCCTGGTCAGATGAGCACAGTGGGAAAAAATGCTCAGAACTAAATGACTTTTGGAAAAATCAAGCTGTAAACATAAAAATTGATACAGTCGCTGATCTCATCAAGTTGTCAATAGTTTACTCGGCCAAGCCAATTTGATCATATTTAACGGCTGAAGAAAAAATAAAATAAAACATCGGTGTGGAAAAGAATGAAAATAAACTTTTGTTTCAAAATAAACATTTTCGATTTTGTTGTAACGCCTCCGATGTATATTAAAATTGAAAAATTTCCTGCCTAACAAAATTTTTTTTCCCGAAAAATGTGTTTACTTGACAAAATAAGTATTAAATTACGTTAAAATAGAAATAAAATTTTTCTCTTAAAAAATCATAAATACCTACTCACAGAAGTTTAACCAATGTTTTCACAACTATGTCACATATTGATGTAGGTAATGAGCAACAGATACCTACTTCGTGGTGCTAAGTTGAAATGATCGTTTCTGCGTCGATAAAAATAATATTAAAATAATAATAATAATAAGATGACGAAATGAAACGAAAGCGTTGATATTGAAAGTATTAATTAAAAATATGAACATATCTAATAACTTCTTAGTAGTAATCAATCCCCATAGGATCAAGCAGCTCTACTAACTTCTTCACCATCTGCGAAATCTTCGGTGTCATCACTGTAATCTTCAACTGATCCGTTGTTATCCGCTAATCTGCATCCTCAAAAATAATGATGCATAGGAATGCATCCCTGCCTCCACTATTTTATTTATATAGCGAGAATGCAAAAGGAGTAGCTTATGCTTGTAGGATATTTCGGGTACTGGGTCCGAAGTCTGCAAATTCATGCACATAATCACTGTAGCGGCTTTTTCTACAAACCTCAAGGTGATATTTAACTTTGGATTGAACGAGGAGGAAATATGTAGAATGAATGGAAAGCTTGTAACTCATTATTTATGATTTTAAATGTTCAAAAAACTTCTTTCTCACTTCTAATATTATACGTTGAACAAACCAAACCGTTCTTGCTCATACTCAACATAAGAAAATGACGTTTTTTTAACATGTAAATTTGGGTATTTTAGAATTTTTCTCCACTTTTTCATACTACGACTCCTCAGTCTTGCAACCAACACAGCCTTCTGAAACTCCAGTTCTGATAACCTGAGTGGTAACCAATAATTAGAGCAAGGAAATAAAAATAATTAAAATATTTAAAACTTTTTTGAGTTTTAGCACCATTGTTAGGCGCACGAAAGAAACAAATCAACATTTGTAGGATTTCTTCTCTAAATTATTATTGTAACATTTTACATTTTGTTTGGTTTTATTACATTTCGTTATTACTGTAAAATAACAAACCTAAATTTTATTTCGAAACTACTTAATAGTTTACACTTAACACTGGTCAAAAAGGGTTGTGTGATGTCATCTATTAAACCACTGATCCCAAAGATAGATTATATACTAAAAAGAAAATGTATTGTAAAACTGTAGATAAAGGAAAACTGTCAAAGATATGCTGGTACGATTTCACTAGTGGATAGCTTTTCCAACGGCTTACGACGGGATTTGTGTAGTAGCGGGCTGAGGGTTTCCGGCCATAAATTGCTCAAGGCCGTAAGATTCCTAGCTCCGCCACTGGTACACTGTAAAAATAAAACCCCATTTAGACACTTTTCGTGCAGATGTTGAGGGGAAAATTGATGAAATACTGTTTATAAAGAAGTGTGCTTCGCGTGTCCAAAAGCCTTAATTCTCAAACAACAATATCTAGTACGACATATTTAAAAGAGTTCGAAACTGTTTTCTCCGGTAAACAGTTCGAAAACAAAGTGATGACACATTTTGCAAATACATCTGGACATACTTGGAAAAAGTATGTAAAAGGGGTGAATATATGTAATCTGGAAGTGTTCCAAGAGTGTCGGTAATGTGTAAAGTGTCTAGAAGTAGTTTATTTATTTTTTGCAGTGTAGTTCAAATGACTTCTGCTGAGAAATGTGTGGTCAGTACATCGGTTCACATATCCGTTTACTTCTGCTTTTTTAGAACGAAGTTCGTTCATTCAAATAACTTGAGTTACCTCAAGATGATGGTCCAATACAGAAAATATTGTGCTTGTACGTAAATCGAAGCGTAAATACCAATGCATTCTTTGTAATATATATATTTCGGCTACAAAATAATTTGTTTGTTTGTTGAAGTTGAAGGTCCCTCTCCAGCACCGGTGTTATACGAGACGCGGACCTATATTTTAAGGTGGAATTAAAACCACCGTAATGCGTTCAAATTTTAATATCTCCTATCGGAAATCGAACCCCGGGGCCACACAAAGTAAAGACGCACGTGTTAGCCAGAAGATCAACGAGAAGAGCTAATTCTATAACGGATCATTCTTCTAATGTTTACATATTTTGCTAATGCAATGGTTCCCTACTGGTATGTCGCGACATACTGGAGTGTGACACAGTTCCATACGAAATTTTCGGATGTCATGAAATTTTAGGATTTAAAAATTAGAAAGCACTTAATAATTAGTTGAAATTTATTTTAAGACAGAGTGTACCAGTGAACGGCTCCAGTGGCAGGAACAATGCTCAGTACTGCATACAGTCCCTACTTCATAGAAATGTATAGTCTTACATTACTATACTTCATATTATTATTAATAAAAGATCAAACAAGTATGTCAATATGTCTTGGACGTTCAGTATTCAGTGTGTCGTTTGTCAAAAAAGATTGGGAACCTACGACTGCGCTAATGTATGAGCTCAATTTAGATAACCTAATCCGTACGATCTCACGAAACGTAGCTACTAGATTCCTGAGCTAGGGATGCGCACGAGACAAGATTTGTGGTTGTCTCGTCTCGAAAATGTGCTGTAAAAGTGATGTCTGGACTCGAAAAATGTATATTTCTCTATTGGAAGAGACATGTCTCGACTCGAATTTTGCCAGGAAAATCCTGTCTCGACTCGTCTCGTGCGCATCTCTATCCTGAGCAGAAACGCTCCCACGTGGAATCCACCCAGTGTGGACCCTCCTTCAAACTTCGTAACTAACATTGTACACTTTCTTAACATATCTATATGTGTTTAATAGAAAAATGATTTATATACTCTACATCTCATCTGTACTCTTCTTTTCGTTATAAAAATAACACAGTCCTAGAAAATGTATCAGATTTTCTGAAAATGAAATCTTTAGTTTTACGTCCCACGATTATGCCAGTTAGGCTAAAGGAGACGGTGATGATGAGTGATGAATGAAACGGTAAAATAAAGAGTGGGAGGAAACGGGACAACCCCGAGGAAATCCACGCACACGGTGTTTGTCCACCACAAAGTTCACTTGGCGGGAGCTGGGATCGAACCCGGAACCCCAAGCACTAGAGGTGAACGCTCTACCGCTGAGCCACCGCGGCCCCTACAGATTTTCTGAGAATATAGGTGCGGTAATTAACAATTGCTGCAGAATAACGCAGGTTTAATACTACCTAGACGTATTGGACCCGCCCTCCCAGAAAAAAAAACTTCAGACCTCTCCAATCAAAAAAGCTTGAGTGCGTGTCTGTTATTCTGTCGCCGCTATCTCCATCACATCATTCATTTAAACGCTTCCCCTTCACAATCATGATTTCATCATAACCGATTGATACATAGCTGAATCACCGAAAATACTAAAAATAAATAAATAAAAGTATCAACTCCGAAATGGTAGAAATTATCTATTCTTAAGTTAATTGACTACTATCTCATCAAAAATTTCGTTTCAAACAATAATAACAATAAAAAGTTTCCTCATTAGGGAAAGTCTTCAAAAAATTCTATTAGATCTTTAACGTTTAAGTTAGTGATAAAATGATGGACAAATTAAAGGGTATGCATATTCTGACATAGTAATCTTACATCAAAATTATGTCCACTTAAGATAAACAAAGATCCCTTTGATAACGTATCTTATGATATTTTATTTAAAATTCATTTATTACAGAAGGCTAAGGAACTTCCACTAGAAGAGGAGTGGGGAAGAGGGTAAAGAGAAAGGTAGAAATCAACATAAACTCACAATGATACTCTTACCAATTCATCTTCTTGTGTAGGATGGGAGGGGGGAGAGAATTCAATCAATTTCATTCTGGGTCAATGCGAGAATCGCGTGTCCCAAACAGAGACGGTCATTTGAATTATACAGAATCAGGTAGCGCGCTGGCGGTTTACTTCTCACACCCATTGATTATATTTTTGCCTACTCGTTTCCTCCACTTAAACCAGTTGCTTGATATCTATCAGAAAACAATACTCCTATTATAACAAGAAGGAAAAAAAGGCAAGACACTTTTTTTTAAGTCTTTAGTAAAGATAAGAGTATAATATATTCATACACAGTGCTTCATACTGAAATCAATTAACATATTCCTCATTTCCAGTAACAAGTTCAAGTAAATCTTAGCTTTGTAAGTTTAACATTTCAATCTACTTTTTTTTGGAGCTGAAGAGCAGAAATCAAAATCAAGTTTCTTTTCGTTCGCTCACTCCGCCCATATCCTTTTTTCGTTTATATACATTTCCCCCCTCTTTCTTATTCAGTTGCTATAACAGTCTCATAACACGCTACCTACGTGAATTGACTGGCAACAGTCACTGCCGAAAGGTAAAAAAGAACGAACACAAAGAACGAACCGTCAGTCAGAAGGTTACCGTCAGCGGGTCAGCACATGCATAGTAGTTAAATCGATACCGTTTAAGGTACAATGTGTTCCAACTTCTCGCGCGGTGTGCTGGCTTCTTAGATTGCTTTGTCGCGCTTCGGCGAGAGGAAGGATTGTGCGCGGTTCTGTCTCTCTCTCTGGGCTGAATGAATGTCGTCGATTTGATTTGTGTTAACAGTTGAGTGTATAAATAAATGACTTGTCACTGAACATTGCTCAGACAACATCAAAAGCACAAGACAAGACATGTCACTAATTTTGCTTGTCGTGCTATCACAGATTTTTAGTTCTGCGTTTATTCAATGAACGAACAGCTACTCACACGAAGAATGCTATTCTATGCCGCCGAAACATATATAGAAGTTCTTTTCCTCACTTTCGCGACGTGAAGTGTTCACTGACAAGAAGATAGAATCGCTTTAAAATGTTATTACACGCTATAGAAGTTAGAACTGGCTCTTTGATTTATGAATTATTGTGACTTACATCAAACCAAACATCTCAACTAAAAAGAAAGAAGGAAAATATGAAAACTTATTACGGGTAAAAACACATCATCTGTTTGAAAACTTGCAACTATTTTAAATATTATATTTTACTTGTTGAAGATAAGTTATCTAAAGTGCTACTTCAGAAGTAAACCGAAGTTGTGATTTTGCTTATGGTGCTAAAAACAGTATACATGTTCCTGCTATCGCGGTTTCTTCTTAGTGATATTATCTCAGAATTTTCTAAATACTATTGTGATTATTTAGTGACTGTTTGGAAATATGGCAAATGTGAAGTTCTAATTATACACACTCACGAGTTTTTAGTTTAGTCCAAATTCAAACATGACCTACTTTAGTAGCCTATTTACGTACCACTAGAATAACATTGAAAAAAAAAAAGTCTGATCACCTAATGAAAACGTTGTGTGCATTTTTCCTATTATTATATTTATTGTCCGATGAAGAAAACTGTTTTTCTCCATTATTATTCTCAATATGTGGTATAGTTAATGCGTTTACAATTGTCATGTGTCTACGAGTAAGTGGTATATTGAAATCGAGGTGAAGGAAATATAAAAGCCATGGTGTTATTCGATATTATTGTGAGTAGTTCGATGGTGTTGACAATGACAGCAGCCAAATCCATTGGAGATTGGCCGTGTAGAAATGACGGTGATTGTGGTGAGAACCAAATATGCGAGCGAACGAAGTATGGTCAACGATGCTTATGTGATAAAAATTATTTCTTTTGGAATGCAGAATGTTGGAGAGCCCGATTCTATATGCAACATTGTCAAATAGACCAAGAATGCACATTTTACGATAAGAATACCATGTGTGACAAAGTGTGTATGTGTCAAACTGGTTTCCGATATTCCACATCCACCGGTAGCTGTGTAGTTGACAACAGCCACCTTTCGGATGACCCCGAGAAAGAAGAAGGAGAGAATGAAGATGATCTTCCGCGCTTTGCTGACGTTCCTAGCGATATTTATGCGGACGGATCCGATATTCCCGAAGACATTCCCGCTACGTACGGGGGTGCTATCCTAGTAGGCTTAATCAGCAGTTCTCTAGTGATTTTGTGTCTAATAGCAGCAATGTGGTGCCATTTTTCAAGTAAACGACCACTGAAGAATTCGTCTCTTCACGGTGGTCCTAGTGCCGAGTGTCACCAAGATAGCTGTGATTATTGTGAGGAATGTGAATCTCAGAACGAGAAAATCCCACTTGGAATGTTTTATTTACCTCCACCAGAAAAGTACCAAACACCAGGACATCAAAACTATTTGACTATTCAACCAGATGACGAAATTTGTCAGTGTAATATAGCAGCGGCACACTCGAGCACGACAAATAATCTGAGTCGTAGTCCTAGATAAAATAGCAATTGTTAGTAGTATTTTTTCTTTCTTTTGAAAAGTGATTAGTGCGCAGAAAATACTTAAAAGAAATATCTCAACCCTTAAGTTATTATGCATAGTACGTTATAGTACATTTCTTTTTTTTAAAAAAAGACAAAGTACGTCCACAGTATTTGAAGCGTTGTAATTGATAAGGCAGTGGACGTGAATTATTAGAACTATATATGAATATACATATACATATTATTGGCAATTACTAAGTATCGTGAAAGCTAAACTACAATTTACCATAACTTCTATTTACTTATTTATTTATTACATTTCATACTTTACAATCGTCAGGTTTGATTTTGGTGTTTATGAATTATAGAAAAGAATTTAAAATGCATTACAGTCAGATTTATAAATATGTTTATTTTGGATTACCACTTAAAAAGGAAACAAAGATTTTAAATTAGATTATTACGAAAGATAACGAATAGGGTTCATACGATGCATATGATATTGGTCGAAATAGTTTTCGAAGTTTTAAATTCGTTTATATTTACAGTAATAACGACAATTTTACGGTCCCAATTGCTGTATTCTGGAAGTTCAATATTCGTACTCTAAATGTTGAAATGTAAAATAAATAATATATTGTTAATTAACACTATTGAACCAAGTTAAGACAGTAAGTTATATATGTCTTGAAAATACGCTTATGAATCTATTTATTATTCGTAAACTTCTCTTGATTCCTCACACTCTTGTTCTCTGAATTCTATTGTTTCCTTTCATTTCTCTAATCTTCTTTTATATTTATTATTTGTATTCTTTTGCCTACAATATATAACTGCAAGATATTAAATTAAACATGATACATAATCCCGCTAACTCACATGCTGATATCTCGATATTCCGTATATAACTCGATGATTACTTTGTTTTTAAAAAAATCTCTAAATGATTTCTGCTGGACAAGCAAAACATTATCTTTGAAATAATATGGTGGTTTGTTAATAGACGAACTGACAATTTTTAATATTGCCGAAATGTTGCAAATAGTATAGATACATTATGATTACAGTATTATTGTAATTATAGTATATATCTATATAATTAATACTTTTCTGACCAGAGTATATGCTTATTTATTAAAATTAAAATAAGGTGTAATGGTTTCAATCTTTGATAATTTTGTAATAAAGATTGAAAGATTGAAACTATTACATCTTATTTTAATTTTAATAAATAAGCATATACTCGGGTCAGAAAAGTATTAATTGTTTAAGTAGTAGTCTAGAGTCAAGATAAATAAAGTTACATATTTATACGTAGAACTTTCGTCAGAATAATATGCATAAAATATTAAGTTTTAAATAATCCACTATTCCGTATAACACGATATTCTTGGTAACTCGTCTCTCTCTCAGTCCATATTAGGTTGAGTATACGGGATTCTACTAGACCTATATTTAATTCAAGTTCGATATATTTAATAGTGTTCCAAGTTATACTAAATTTTATGCTTTTTAATTCCTGTAGTGCTATAGTTTTGAGTTAGAACGCTTTTACACATATACCAAATATCAAATACGCAAGGTCAAATTTACTGTTTCCAAAGTGACAATAGAAAACAAAGGTTCTCGAAATATCTCTACCACTATTATTATTATTA
Source organism: Thermobia domestica (assembly GCF_964235325.1). Lineage (NCBI taxonomy): Eukaryota > Metazoa > Arthropoda > Insecta > Zygentoma > Lepismatidae > Thermobia > Thermobia domestica. The sequence continues at coordinate 253,207,523 of NC_137454.1, forward strand.
GTTTCATAAAGCAAAGACTTGCTTCAAGATTCGATGTCCTAATAGATCACAAAAAATTATTCCAAATGACGTGTGGCGAGCGAATCAATTCCCATTACTTCTACATTTTTCCTTTCTTCCTTTGTTATATATGAATTATGCATTTTTTAAATTCAGATATTTACCCATTCACCTTACAATGCTTGATAAGCTCAAAAAGCTGTGTAATCCAAATAGGATTCGAATTCGGAACATGGCGCACCATTTACCGTATAATAACATACTAAATTTTGTATTGCAAATTGGATGTAAGTTAATTATTTTATTGAGTAAAGATCTTTTAAAGTATTTTATTTTGTTTTAAACATGTAGGAAACATTTCTATTTATTAAAAAAATAATTTCTTCATCTTCTGTTTGCTACAGATCCTTATTTTTCTCTTCTGTGCTTACTTGAAAACCAAGAAAATGTTTGCTTAGTCTATCTCGTGTTAGATATACTCTTATCTATTCTATTGTTTGTTGAATTTAAGCAACAGTATTTTCATTGGTTGGATCTTCCTAATACGACATAGACCTAAGTACAAATTCAGTTTAAATTTTCATTGTCTCTTTCAGTTTTTTCTATTATTACTTTCGAAAGACGAAAGAAGAGAAGAAAGTATGGTCATCATGAAAAAAAATGAATTCTAGATCTCAACGAATTTACACTTTTTATGGCCCATAGTGATTTTTCACCACCTGTTCGTCTGTTTGTCTGCTGATCCGTTCGTCTACTCGTCCTGATGTGTACTTGCCTAGAGCTCATACCGTTCAACATATCTCAATCAAATTTTTAATTTAAGGTTTTTATTTAATTCTCATCTGTTTTTACGAAATTTTCTTCCTACCCCTAAAAATAAGGGTACTTTATTGAAAGGTGAAAATAAATAGATGTGATTTTATCAAGAATGGTTCTTACGATTTTATTTATTTTTCATAAATCAGTTTCTCAATGACCGTTTCACACTGTGATACAAGTCATTTCTGTCGGAAAATCAAGAAGGGGTACTTTACTCTTGTTTTTTTTCTTTTTGGTGATTTTCACAAAAAACAACTCAGGCAATTTTGTTCATATTTCATAATTAAAGACTTCATTAATAACCTGATAATATGACATTACTCACTTGTCATGCAAAAATGTACCAGAAGTAGTTTATTCTTGGAGGTGAGCTTTTAAAGGACGGTTTTCTCAAAAACGATCCAAGCGATTAGCTCATATTTCATAAATAAATATTTTAACTATAACTATAAGTTGCGTAAATTATATACTAAGAAAAAATTCACTGAGGAGAAGAATTAATTTACTCTTGTGGGTGATTTCTTTCCAGACTACTTTGTCGAAACAGATCGGACAATATTGTTTATATTTCATAAGTAAATATTTTATTAACAACCGTAACATATGACAAATAATTTTTTATGGAAAATCTACGAGTGGTAGCTTACTTTGGGGGATGAGTTTTCTTTACACGAAGTTTTGAGAAATTCCTTTATGTATATGTATATCCTTTATATATATGTAATTCCTTTATATATATGTATATATATAGTTTCCTCGGTGTTCTCTCGTTTCCTCTCACATTCTCATTCCACTAATTATTTCATATTCAATTACTTTCATTAGTCATCTGACTCCTTTATCCTAAAGGTTATAACCGTTAAATATTTCATTTCATTTCTTTCTTTCTTTCTTGTTTTTTACACAATACCTAGTTGAACTTACGTTCTCTGATTTGCCATAGCCCTTCTGAATATAACGCAATGTGTTTCACTAAGTAATTTCTCATTAAAAGATAATTTGATTCCTGGTAATTGAGAATGAAAGTTTAAAATTTATTTTTACCTATTTGCTCAGTTATAACTACAGCTCCCAAAAAGTTTTTGTCGAGTAGATGGCTATATGTTGGGTGATTCGTGGTTAGCGCACCGACTACTACCACCCACTTAGGTTAAATAGAGTTACATTTGCCTAGACTAAAAGAAAGTATCTTAGGTAATTTCTTAAATGAAATAAAATTTCTTGCTTAACATTCTATAATTATGCCTTTAGGCTAAGGGAGACGGATGATTAATGAAAGTGACATATTATTAAATACTTGTTGAGACGAGAATATGGGAAGAAACGGGAGAAACCCGAGAAAACCACGAGGTTGTCCACCATAAGCTGATCTAGAATCGAACGACGGACACCTGATACGAGAGATGAACGTTCTACCACCCAGCAAGCGTGCTGCATTATAATTCCTTAAGAATACACTACTTATCTTATAAGATTGAATACATAAATTTCGAAGAAATGTTTCTTTCAGTCTTACTTTAAACAAATAATTATGACGGTCAACATGTTTTGCTATTGCTAGCAAGTTACTTCCTGTCAAATGAAATTTCTAGGCATTACCTGTTCACCTGAACCCCCGTAGGAATTTTATATTTTGAAATTAGTTTTCAATAATAATAATAATAATAATAATAATAATAATAATAATAATAATAATAATAATAATAATAATAATAATAATAATAATAATAGTAACATATAGAGGTTAATTTGCCTTGAAAACAAAATAACAACGAACAAAATGAAACAGATAACAATAAAAGGTTAAAATTAATTCTGTCCAAGAAAATTATTATTTTTTCTATCGATGCATAGCTGACAATAAAACCTGGGATGCGCCCTTATGTACTGTACTATTAATTTATAAATTCTTCAACTCTCACAATAATATAATATAATGTTACTATTATAACATTTCTTTTTGATATAAATTAAGTTATACTTACATATAATATTAATGATAATTGAAGAATGTAAACTTTGAAGTGAAGAAAGGTAGCTCGCAATGCTAATTATAAATACAGTAGAAAGAGCTTTAATTGGTTCGCTATAATCTGAAACGAAATCTCCTGGATGTTATACTGTAAGTGCCAACTTCGAAGCATTTTTGGTTGCATAACAGAATTGGCTATATAGTAGTGAGCAATACAAATCTACATATAAAAGAAATCCTGACTAACTGACTGATTCGTTGATTAACGTACAGTCAGTGCAAACTATTTAAGCCAGAAACTTGAAATTTGGACAGAGCATATAGTATTTGTGGTGTAAAGTCCCACTAACGAAAGATTTTTGGAAATTTGACGGGAAATAGGGGAAGGGGGGAGAAGTGGTAATTATTATGTTAAAATGCCCTCATCTCGGAATCTCTGAAGGTTAGTGACATGAAATTTGGTATTTTTACTTCTCACTTTGTTTCATCGTTTTCTTTATGTTTGCTCTAAAAGGTAAGAAAAAGAATAGGATTACAATTGTTATAATTGGATGGTATATCTCGAACTTTGTTAAGGTTAGAAACATGAAATTTGTATTTAGATTTTTCATTTAAAATAAAGTCGTGTTTCATCAGTTTTTGATATCTTTCCTACAACGAAGAAATAGACGGGTAGAAATAATAATAATAATAAAAAAGATCAGAGGCTGCAGTTGTTAAAATAAGATAGCCATATCTCGAAATCCGTTAAGGTTAGAAGCTAGTTGATGTTTAGACTTTTAGTTTAAAATAATTAAAGACATACTACAGTGTTTTTAACTTTTCTCTTAGAAAAGATGAAAGGATGGTGTTTGCAATTGTTAAAATAGCATGATTATATCTCTAAATCACTTAAGAGTAGAAACATAATAATTAAAGATGTGTTTTAGCGTTTTCTGACGTTTTCTTTACAAGGGAAGAAAAAAGTAGAGACTGCGATTGTTATAATAAGATGACAATATCTCAAAATTTCTAAAGATTGTAGATATGTTAGGGACGTGAGAGCTGCAAGGTTATAGGCCGAGCAAATAGAAAGATCTGAGGGCTAAGTCCCTAGCTAGGTGAAAGACAGCAACTTATCCCTAAGATTAGTCTAGTGAACTATCCGTGAGGAATAGCTTAAATCATATTATAGGATCACTAGTATAAGATTTATTTATGGAACACGAACAAAGTTGCCTGAGTTGTTTCTGAGAAAATGGTCTGAAAAATAATTCAGCCTAAGATTAAACTACCCATTGTACACTTTTCTTGTGAAAAATGAATTATACAATACTGTATTATAGGGTTGTTAACGAAATACTGATTTATGGAAAATAAATATAATCGATAGAACAATTTCCGGGAAAATCATTTTTTTAAATTTTCATCCTGCAGTAACCTACTCTTGCTTTGGAGGCAGGAAGATAATTCGCCCCCTTCATAGTAGATTCTATTAAAAAAAAAAAAAAAAAAGAAAGAAATTTGTGCAGATACGAATGGTTTGGTCTCGAGACAAGTGCACATACGTCGGGACGAAAACACGGTTTAGCAATAGAAAATTTTATTGGATGACTAAAAGATTTCTCTCTTTTTTTGTATTGAACACTAGTATCAGTTTATATTGTAAATTGAAAAAGAATACATTCAAAAGTAATTTCTTCGGTTCATAGTTGCCATGAAACGTACATCCATTGAAATCTCGAGTTTCAACTTTTTTTCATTATCTCCATTTTTTCTTCTCTCCTTTCGTCGCTTGAGAGTGATAAAGCACGGACTATCACTATAGAAATTTATAATGCAAATAAACCTCCGCATATGTGAAAATTATGGATGAGAATGGTATGACTTCTTCGTATCTTTATCCCGGTTACACAAAATGAAAGAGAGAGAGAAAACATTTTTCTATAAGTCTTGAAACCTACAGGAACTTCTGATATTTCTGATTTTGTTTTCTTAGATAACCTTGTAATTTTAATGCTATTGTATGCAAGAAATTCCTCTTGTAATTGAAAAGAAAAATTAAAATATTCTAAAATTTATTATGCAAAATGCTTAGATATTGTCAATAATTATTAGAACAATTTCTTATTGTGAGGATAATAAAATAAGTGCCAGACGATAATACTTCTGCTGTTGATAATAATAATATAATCTTATGAGTGCATGCACAGAAACAAAAGAACATTTTTAATATTTATGATAAAGAAATTGCGACTATACTTTTTTTTGTTCTTTCTTCTTTTAAAGGAAATCAATACATTTTCTTTTGCCAGCATTGTTGTATCTTTTCATTGCCGGTAAGGAAATTTGGTACTTAAAAATTCCACAGTGTAATATTTACTCCAGTGTTATCGGAAGTACTTTTCTGTTTATGAATTTTATTTTAAATTTAAAACTTCCCTGATATACCATAAGTGCTTTAATGAAAAATTATATTAATGCTAGTTAAAGGTGCCTACGTATCCTACTGAAAAGTATTACTATAATTTTGTTATTATTATTATTATTAATGTTCCTTTACAAAACTTTGCCTTTGTCTTCATGAAGTGTCCTTTTTATGTTGTGCAATTTGTAATTCTTTATATACTGTATATAATGTTCTTTAATATACTTGGTAACATGTTCACGTTTATGAACTCTCAAGCAGTTTCAGTGTAAATGTAATATTTTAGAGTAACCTGTTCTTTCGTTTTACATTTTAGTGCGTTTTATTTCATCCTTTTCGAATCAACTTCGATTTCGCTGATTTCTGAATATTGATTAGTGGCTCCTACTTTTAGACGAAAATCAATTGCTTTTTGATCTCACATATTTCAATTATTCTTTTGGCTTCCGGTTGTATGTTTAATACATAGAAACACTTGCAGATTTTTAAAGCTGTTCTGTGCTATCCTGAATGTATTGTCTTTAAAAAATAATCCAGGCCAGTATAGGACAACATAGGTATTTCTGTACATTCAAAATAATAAACATGTTACATGAGATTTAAAAGCAATTCGTTTTTCTTCTAAATCTAGGGGTTTCTGATCAAGATACAGAAATTAATGAAATCGAAATTGATTGGGAAAATAAAGAAATAAAACACAATAAAAGGTAATTTTATTATATTGCCTAACTATATAGCCTAACTACATATATGCATTCGTACTAGCAATTTAAAAACTATTCTCTGGTATATATATATATATATATATATATATATATATATATACTGTGACGGATCCAGGATATGGTCAAGGGAGGGGCTAAACCATAGTTTGCACTTTTATCCAGTGTAAAGAAGGATTGAAGCCCATTTTATCCAGTGTATACTTGAGCGTCGAGGGGATCTATAGTCCCTTGGAACGGATATATATAAGCTGGAAATCTTAATATCGATGTGAAGAACAGCTCAATGTCAAAATGAAACAGGGATTCTTTGACAAATCCAATTAATTTCACAATTTATTTACATCTATTCTTCAGTTAAATATATTAACTACTTGGTATTGCCAAATTCACTGGAAATTTTGTCATCAAATAACATAAACGGAAATAGCATAAAGGTGAAAAATATATCACATACTCATATATTTTAATATATAAATAATATTGTTTTACTCTATGGTTTTAATAGAAGGATAATTCCTATATTTTTTTTATCGTGATTACTCTGATACTTGTTGACAAACAGACAAGTTACCACACTACTCCATAATTTAATGTGAACGTCTAGAAACGATAATTTACAGTATATTTTCAGAATACATTAATAATAATAATAATAATAATAATAATAATAATAATAATAATAATAATAATAATAAAGAATGTTAAATACATCCGTGATAAATGCATATAAAAGTATAAAACCAACCTGTAGTATCTGTAATCGTAAAAGAAAGAGTAAAAATTAAAAAAACATTAGTTGTACATACAAATACATATAAATAATACAAATAATACAAAATAAATACAATACATAAAGTACAATACATTACAATAAAATACAATACAATTGATTTGCATATCAAGTTTATAAAAGAACTTAGACACAATCACAATTACATAAAAATTTACAAAATAAATGTCATAACAATAAAAAAGTAAAAAAAAATATAACATGCATAAACATAGGAAATCAACAATGTATATATAAAAGGACAGACACTAAAACAGATAAAGAAAATATGTGTGCATATTAAAGGCACCCATCTGAATGAGACTAACAATTTTTAAAAAGTTTTAAAAAATTGGTGATAAATGGTTGAAAAATTTAGGTTGGAATAGATCTAAAATAGAATGGAATTTATTAGCTGTTACAATACACCCATAAATAGAAGATTTAGAACATAGCCTAATGCAAAGAAAAGGAGAAAATTTCCTGGTTGTACAGTAAGGTATTCTTAACGAAAAAATCTAGATATTATTATTATTATTATTATTATTATTATTATTATTATTATTATTATTATTATTATTATTATTATTATTATTATTATTATTATTATTATTGCAATTCAGTATTTTAATGCTGGCATTTAAAAACTGATGATTAAAATAGTTTGTATTCCCGAGAAAATTATTGTTATTGAGTTCATCTATAACAGAATTTTTATGTCATGTGTCTTTGCAGAAGTACTTATTATAATTATCATCCTCGCAGATATTCTGCCATTATTGACAGGACGCAAACTTAGAAAACCTCTATACTCACAGTCTTCATGTTCACATAGGAATTTTCTTTTTAATACCGTTCATGAACTGTACCCCCTTTCGATCCCTCCCTCTTTTTCCTGCCACAGTATCTTGAAGCCGGTCGTTAAGAGTCAGTTCTTCGCAGCCAATGGCCTCATTAGTTTATCTTCTTTTTAATTACATCTAAAATAGCTTTTTTATCCCCTACAATTTCTAACAGTTCCTCATCAATTGAGTGGGGCACTGCTTAACATTAAGTTTTCGGAAGTATTGACTACTTCAAATTATGACGTTCTGAATGTACTAGAAATCTATATTGAAAAGTTCTAATATTTTCCACTACATTAGTGTTTAGTATTTTCTAAATATGGAACATACTGTAAAAATTTGCCAATCTTTTAACCTGTTCTTTCAGTTTTACTCCTCGCATTTTAAAACTTTTCAAAACAGCATAAAATAATGAAAAACAATTCGTCCTAAAATTTTACAGTAACTGTCTAGGACTAAAAATTGCAAATATTAACGTGCTTCGGTAAAAAAAAAAAAAGGAAATCTTAACGGTAATAGTAACAATGCTTCAAAGAAACTCCTCATTGTTGTGCAGTATATCACCATGACACTACAGTCACAATATACTTTCGGGAGTGATGCTTAAAGAAAAAAATTATTTTAAATTACTGCTTCCTTTAGAGTTACACTCCGTAAGTACTGAAAAATTATGTCGTAAAAATATAATACTTCTCACCTTCTCGACAAAAGTGACACAAGTCAAAAAACCTGAAGGTCCGAGCTCGTATCCCTCACGAGATAAATGACATAACTTGTAACTTGTTTTAAAGATATTTTGTAATCACAATGGTTTATTCTTTTATTTGCAAAAGTATTGTAAATATATATAGCTTTAAAATTATCTCAAAATCAGAATATATTAAAACAAAAGTGACAAATTTCACGTTATTTCACTTTTCTATAGAGGGATACGAGCTTGGACCTAATCGTGATTTGACATGTGTCACTTTTGACGAGAAGGTGCGTATGATTATAGCGATGTTTTGAAAAAGAAGAAAATTCTAACTAAAATTTAAATATTAGCCTTATGGTTAGAAAATAAGCAAAACGATAATTCTCAACTTATTTAGTTGCAATCTCCTTAACTCTCATCTTCTGTGAAACATAAGAATATTTAAGGACTAAACAAGAAAATATACACTAATATTTCATCTCGTTGTGTTCTCATGTACACGAACGAATAAACTGTAGCATGTATTTGATACACAAGAGGATTCGGGTTCGATTCACGATAAACCGAGTATATTTGATACTAATTGACCAAGTGTTTTTGGTGTTGATTTACCATGCTTAGGCAATTGAAGATATACTTGAACTGCAAAATAGGAAATTCAGTGCAAATAATCAGAAGGGGAACTGGAGTATGAGCTCATGTGATGACACATCTAAAACCAGAATTATCGGTTATCGGCCATAATTTTTCGTGGGATTCAATTCCCGGAGGTTTAGATCTCCTTTTAATCCCTCCGATAAGCACGTCTATTTCACTTACAATATTTTTGAATGTGATTATGATAAAATGAAATCTTTAAGGTTTACATCCCACGATTATGCCGGCGAGGGTAAAGGAGACGGTGATGATGAGGAATGAATGAAATGATGGAATGATGAAAGTGGGAGGAAACGGTAGAACCCCAAGGAAACCCACGCACATGGTGATTGTCCACCATAAAGTTCACTTGGCGCGAGGAGGGATCGAACCAAGGACCCTATGTACCAGAGGTGAACGCTCTACCACTGAGCCACTGTGGCCCTGTGATTATTATCACCTTTTTTATTATCAGCATATGCTATGGCGTAATATCACAAAAGTCAAAGTCTGCACGTATTAATTAGTTTCTAGTCCATGTACTAAGATTTTTACTTTTGCAACTACAGGTAAATTTTACTAATTCGTCCTAAAGCCATCATCATCAATCCTTTAGTGGTTCGAAGACTACAGTTTGAGAACCGCTGGAGAGAGGGATAGAGATAGATAGATAGAGAGAGAGAGAGAGAGAGAAGAGAGAGATAGAGATAGAGAGAAGAGAGAGATAGAGAAAGAGATGAATACTATATGTGTGTCACGATCATACCAGTCTCCAATGGTGTTTTCATTATTTATAAAAATCCATATTTTGTTTCGAACAAAAGTAGAAATATTGATTCGTACTTATAACGAGTTCCGTAAGACAAGAAGAAAATAAACAAGCAAACAAAAACCTGGGAGTTATGATTTTCTTTTGCGTTTAATATTTTCTGTCACACTATATGAAGTATGAACTGACTAGTAGTTCTTGTTCAATGATCCGAATCACATATGTATATTCCAATAAAGATCGTTTATTTAGATATATTATCCCTTAGTTCACAAGATATGGCATTTAGACGTGTACTACGTACTAGTCATTGTAGTAATATAAATTCCATTTGTTAACTTAAAGGAAAAAAGTGTTTATGCAAATAAGGAAATAATAAGCATGTAAAACACATGCATTTTTTCGGTTCTCCTCCATATCCACCACTTCCGATAGACGTGTTTACAGTTTCAGTACTTGTACTTGCTAAAAGTAGGATATTTAAGGTGAAAGCCGTACTAGTGAATCAGATCCCATTTAATGTTATATTCCTATCTTGATGATTTTGCTGTTACATAAAGATGAATAAATTACTAACATTGATGTGTATAACACATACACTGAGAGAAGTCATTCCAGATTTTCGAATAATTATTGTATAACACGCTTTCTTATAACAATATATACATACACACACACACACACACACACATATATATATATATATATATATATATATATATATATATATATATATATATATATATATATATAACGCCAGAACTGGCGCTGGCATTCTCGGACGCTGGTGTCGAGCGTACTACGGGTGAAACATTCGAATTTAATATTGTGACGCATGTCAGCAAGTGCAAACAATAATTACCTGGTTTCAATAATTCTCTATACCTTTTTGTATCCGGTAATAGTACTGGGGTCTCTTGAAGCAAGTTGCTGATTGGCTGTTGAAAATCATGTGACCGTGATTAAGTGGTATGACGTCATATGGGCTTCTCAAATTTCGAAGGGATACATTAACCTACCCCTAGTTTTGGAAATTCGGAGAAACTAAACATTTGGGATAGGAGGCGACAATTTTTTACCCATGCAAGGAAACAAGATTAAACAGCCAAATTTTAGGAGGTACATATGATACTTAGGACCCACATATCCGTATCAAATTGTTATTTCCCGGAAATTTCCAAATTTAAGGAAATGAGTCAATGCACTTCTCTCAAAATTTAGGGTGTAGAGGTACCCGTGCGAAATTTAAGAGGTTATTTACCCATGTGACGTCATACCACGTGACCAGAGCTATGTACCTCTAGCAGCCAATTAGGGCAATTTGCCTTAAGGTTCCTAAATAGTACTTTGGTTTACTCAAGATTTTTACACACTTCAATAGCAAGCACTTCTTTTTTCTTTGTCAGCACAACCATCAAAATATACACTTACATCATATAATAATGATAATAATAATAATAAAGTTATTATTATTATCATTATATATATATATATATATATATATATATATATATATATATATATATATATATATATATATATATATATATATATATATATATATATCCCGTGTATCGTGTCTGTGGGTTTTTCTCATTCACTCCCAATTTCTCATTCCATCTCCATTCATCTTTATTAACCATCTGTCTCCTTTAGCCTCAAGAGCACAACAGTGGGCCACAAAACTAAACATTTCATTTCATTCCATTTTTCTATGTAAATTTATTATTCAATATCAAACAGTTTACTATTCACTACTTTGCACTCCTAATCGGATTCAGTAACATTGAATCTTTGACATGTTCATTCAACGTGACGTAGCAAATCTTTTATGTTCAATTTGAAGAATTTCAGTGTATATTATTGATTTTATGCATGTACACTCTTCATCTTAATTAAGAATGCCTTAGAAGCATATTTATGGGTACAATTACTCTTATAAATGAAATAAATTTTTAGCTTAATACATCTTAATATAAAGCAGAGTTCAAATTACTTTCGCATTTTTTAAACAGTAAATGGGAGAGTTCACATCTCCTAGTTCTCAACAAAATAAGAAATATTATTTTTGCTGAAACAAACTTAAAATCTAATTTTCGAAATTAATTCGAAAATGCTAAGAACTTCTTTTGTTAGATTCTAGAAAAACAAGGATAAATAATCATGAACTTTAGCTAAGTGAAAGTTAGGTAAAAAAGTAAAATAATAAAAACATAATAATATTAAAATAATTTATGGCATTATGAAGCAGTAACAAAAATAAATACTCGAGAATTGAGTTCCATATTGTGTGATATGAAATCGAACTTCTACTGAGTTTACATAATTAACGCATAATTTAATAATGAAATAGTTGGAATTAATTGATTATTTGAATTCAGTGTAATAAGCGTGAGAATATGTGGAATAACCACGAGGTATTGAAACATTTTTTTTTTTTTTTTTGGAAAATATACTTGGATACATTATGATAAATGAAAAGTTGACAAAAATCCATCTTATAACTATCTTTATTTTGACCTAATGTAAGAAAATTTACAACAGTTTTTTGTACGCTTGACAAAGCACACATTTGATTTTTCCCTGTATGACGATAAAACGATTAGCTCCTGGAAAGTAAACAAATTGTAAAGACAAAAGATCAATAACTGCAACGCCTTTATTAAGAAACATGTAAAGCAGAAATACACATTAGCTACGTCGTAGGTGGAGGTCAACGCTACAGCCTTGAAGAATTGATTAAGACGTGGTCTTGTATAAACACTGTTCAATTCTTAAGCGAACAAGCAAATTAGTTGCTAGTTGATTTATATCTTTCAACTAATCCCCTGAATTCAATATGGCAAAGCTAAAAGGTGGATAATGTTTCTCGCATGTTTGTGATTAAAAAAAAAAAAAAAAAAAAAAAAAAAATACAGTGAAGCTACACGACTTGATAGCCGCATTTTGACCACTGTTCTATGTCAAACTTATCTAAATCGATAATTAATTATATATTACTTCTATAATTAATTACCTTTCTTATCCTTCCATCTTGTGTGTGATAAATTAGTTTTTAGTGCATTTGATATCAATCATCTCGTCATTTCTTTTGAACGTTTACCCGATAATATATACTTAGGTGCTGCCTTATTTACTATTTTCGCTTCAGTTGACATTTATTGAAATGCTGCGGATATAGTCATCAACGTTCAAGGGTATCATATTGATTCTCTTGGGAAAGGACACAATTTAAAGATACAGATTACATTCATCACCCTATGCCCAGCGTTTTATCATTATTATAAGAGAAAGTACCTGCCTATATATGACGTTTCCTTCCAATTGGACAGCCTAGGTTCGATTCAATCTCTAGTGGACGCGGGATTTGTCCTCCATTCTACCTTGTACCAAAGGCTGTCTAAGGAGTCACAGCCTCTGTCAAATGGGTCGCTAGGAAAAACTGGGGATAAAGGTATTCGATGCGTCGTTCTGAATATATTACCCTTTCTAAAGATATACCACATTGACTTGACACCTAGTCTTCCGTTTCAGGCGCTGCTATCGGCTGAAGGAATTCCACTCCCTTTCGCTAAGGCTCTCTCGCTTAGCAACAGCTGAACCCTTATTGGCTCAACGCGTGGGTATGTTGAGAATGTGAGCTTTACTTCGCATTTTTGCCACTGCTCAAGACACTTTGGCAACACTATAAATGCCGAGATAATTGTTGAGATAAGTGTGAAACCTTATCTTCAAACTACCTGGAATATGTTTCGAATAGTAGACATGTCTTTATGCCTATACATGTATAAAGTGTTTTTCCATTTTTGGGAAAATTCTAAATTATCAAATATTGAAATGACTGAAATAATATACAAGTAATTCTTACATATAGTAAAATTTCCAATGTTCGTTTCCTATCAATATTAAAAAAAAGGCACCAACACAAAAATCTTTTTAAAAAATCACGTACGAAAAAGTGATTCTAATACGGAATATAACAGGATAAAAAAAGACTTAAGCATACGTGATATGAGGATATGTAGTGAGAAAAATAATGCAAAGCTAACGATAGAAAATGTACTAAATAAAAAGTAAAAAATAAAATAAAACAGTAAAGAATAAATAGGCTAATAATAATAATTTTTTATAATTAAAAGCTCTTTTTCAAGAGATGTGAATATAATTTAGATGCCTAAGATTCATTTCTCACAAGGAAGGGTCACGCAGCGGCTCCGCTGAGATCCGAATGAGACAATTGTGTTTGCATTTGATATGTTATAATTAGACGAATCCCAAAGTTATGCGTGCCACCGAGCGGAATATCGTGAGTTACAACATATTTTGTAATGTAAAAGTTACGAAAAAATTACATTGTAAAATAATTTGAAACGGGCCATTTGTTCGGAAACGATTGGATAAATGGAAAACTCGGTGAACACGTGTCCCATAATTTTCAAGGGAGTACTTCTGGGGCTAAAAATTTTTGCCCCAGGGTCCTCTGTAGGGTCCCAGACGGGGTCCAACTCAAAAGTTTCAAATGGCAAGGGGGGTTAAGTCGCACATCGTTTGAAAGCTGTTGTTAAATGAAAGAAGATAGAGCAAGTCTCGACTCTCTACGACAACTCTGTGCAAAATGGCGGAGGGTCAAAATGTAAACAAAAACTTAATTGAAAAGTCCATGGCCACCCCTATAAATCGGAAACGGTGAGGCAAATGTGAAAACAGGAAAGGACGTGTGGTATTACTTCCAAAGTACAACGATTTAAGTTAAAACGTCTTGTTCTAGGGCCCTCACAGGGTCCCAGGTGGGGTCCAACTCATAAGTGTCAACCGGCAAGGGGGGTTAAGTAGCACATCGTTTGAAAGCTGTTGTTAAATGAAAGAAGATGGAGGAAGTCTCGACTCTCTACGACAACCCTGTGCAAAATGGCGGAGGGTCAAAATGTAAACAAAAGCTAAATTGAAAAATCTATGGCCACCTTGAATCCAAGATGGCCGCTTAAAACCTATGTCGAAAGTATAGGCATACCAAACTGCAACTACCCATTCGTACATGATCATGCCAAGTATTTCGATGGATGGAACATTATTACCACATATGTACGTTCTTGTTCCAGAACCAACTGGAGAATTTCCTGCCAATTTTCAAATCGATTTACCTAACATCAAAGCCTTTGCTGGTAAATCTGCAAACATGTCAAAGAATGACCTTACTGTTTTCTTAACGGATGTCTTATGGCCAGATTTGCTGGGTAAAAAGCAAGTTCTACTACTAGTTGATTCGTGGACATCCAATAAGGATTCTGACCTATATAACTCTACTGTTCCTGCAGGTGTGGAACCACCTAAGTGTACAGGACTTATTCAACCAACAGATGTTTACTTTTTCAGACCTTATAAGAATATGGTACGATTCATCACAGATACCGTTCTCACACGATTTGATATCAATTTGTGGCATAGAGATCATTTTCTTCGGCTTCAGTCTTTCGTACATTATCAGTTCATGGCGGACAGATTTAAAAACATGATAAAGTATGCGTTTTTCGCAAGTGGTTATGTTGATGACAAGCCAGAAGAGTTCGTAACGCCTCTGAAGTATTGTTTTGAAGCTGGATTGCTAGACAATTGTGCTATGGACAATTGTCAAACGCCAGCTTTCATGAAATGTGCTCATTGTAACAAATGTTTTTGCCTCAATCACACTTTGCTTGCATGTTTGCACACCTTTTGCACTGCTTCACTTACATAGATATGTTAAACATAGATATTCAGTTGTTAAGTACAATATCCTATGATATTTGTTTCATTTGTACAATTTTGCGTATTCTATATTAAGTCTTGCCGGTTGCATTACATTTTGTATCTGTTCAATATCATTTTGCTATTGTGTACATTCATAACAGTACAAATGTAAATTTCCACTTTTCTCTATTATGTATTTAGAAACAATAGGAATATTAAGGAACAACTGAATTTCGATTCACTTCAACTATTATTTCATTCCGTAATAACACATATATGTTTTATTCCTAATGTACGATCGTCACGGTTCTTTCGATATCATTTACGTGAAAATAATGAATATGCAATGAACACATAACTCTGACTTTCTATTCATAATGCTAAACAAAAGTTGAATATCTTCGGGACTTTTCTAATTTTCTCATAAGTAGTTAATACATAAAGGACTTGCTGCACCAGTTAGGTTGAGAGCTCTATTGTAACGTATTCGTGATGGTTATATTTGTATGCCATTAGTTGGTTTGATCACAATGTTTCAAGCAATACTAGATATAAAACAAAACATTCATTTACAAGATTGGCGAGCAGTACCAACCACGTGCAAATCACTCCAGTACATCGAGCTGCGTCAAAGTTTGTTGGTTTGGTCATAATACTCCAAATAACAT
Source organism: Thermobia domestica (assembly GCF_964235325.1). Taxonomy (NCBI): domain Eukaryota; kingdom Metazoa; phylum Arthropoda; class Insecta; order Zygentoma; family Lepismatidae; genus Thermobia; species Thermobia domestica. Next base: position 253,223,554 of record NC_137454.1, read on the forward strand.
ATTTATATACAAACTCATTTTTCACGCTGGCAGACATAATGGATTATAGATGATACGTCTTTGATATTTTCTGGATATTTACTATTGACCATAAACGTAAATACCACATTTCGCTTCTCCAATTCCAGTGGTTTGAGCTGGACATGGTTCGATAAATAGTGTGGCATTTTGAACACAAGATGTCACTTTTTGAATATTTCGTATCCTCTTGTCACTTATTTTTCCTGATCAGCATTCATACCAAATTTAGCTTTCCTAGCTTCAGCAGTTTTGTATGCCTATACTTTCGACATAGGTTTTAAGCGGCCATCTTGGATTCAAGGTGGCCATAGATTTTTCAGTTTAGCTTTTGTTTACATTTTGACCCTCCGCCATTTTGCACAGGGTTGTCGTAGAGAGTCGAGACTTCCTCCATCTTCTTTCATTTAACAACAGCTTTCAAACGATGTGCTACTTAACCCCCCTTGCCGGTTGACACTTATGAGTTGGACCCCACCTGGGACCCTGTGAGGGCCCTAGAACAAGACGTTTTAACTTAAATCGTTGTACTTTGGAAGTAATACCACACGTCCTTTCCTGTTTTCACATTTGCCTCACCGTTTCCGATTTATAGGGGTGGCCATGGACTTTTCAATTAAGTTTTTGTTTACATTTTGACCCTCCGCCATTTTGCACAGAGTTGTCGTAGAGAGTCGAGACTTGCTCTATCTTCTTTCATTTAACAACAGCTTTCAAACGATGTGCGACTTAACCCCCCTTGCCATTTGAAACTTTTGAGTTGGACCCCGTCTGGGACCCTACAGAGGACCCTGGGGCAAAAATTTTTAGCCCCAGAAGTACTCCCTTGAAAATTATGGGACACGTGTTCACCGAGTTTTCCATTTATCCAATCGTTTCCGAACAAATGGCCCGTTTCAAATTATTTTACAATGTAATTTTTTCGTAACTTTTACATTACAAAATATGTTGTAACTCACGATATTCCGCTCGGTGGCACGTATAACTTTGGGATTCGTCTAATTATAACATATCAAATGCAAACACAATTGTCTCATTCGGATCTCAGCGGAGCCGCTGCGTGACCCTTCCTTGTCAGAACCTTCAAGTCCTACAAGTGTTTTTATTTGTTTTTATTTTTATTTATTTAACAATCACCAATACAGCTCAGAGGCCATTTTATACTGGATATCTAACAATAACAATGTAAAGGATTTGGGAAGGTGTTGGCCAGGGTTTGTTTAGTAGGTACCATCTCGATATTTGGCTGGTAGGACTGAGGAAAACCCTGGAAAACCGCAGTGTGGATGTCGGCAGCGGGAATCGAACCTACGACCTCCCGAATGCGAAGCCAACGCTCTATCACTTGAGCTACTTTGTATAAGTGGCAGAATGCAATTGAGCAGAAACACCTGTTACATGTATAATGGTACGATATATACTGTACATCTATAAATCTTTGGCTTTGATTAAATGCACTAATAGTACAACACTAGTACTTTTGTCAAACCCCTGGTCCATTCTTTTCACCTTCGATTGGAAATATCATTTTACTCTAATCACATTTCTTCCACCTTCTACGCAAGAAAAATATTATAAGAGACTATTCCGTACTCATGCCGTCATTACCACTTTAAAAGAATTTGTATACCCAATAGATGGTTGTTTTAAAGAATCTCCCTTTTACATCCTGCTTAAGTGAGGATGGTAAACAATTATCATACACTCGTACTTACATTTTGTAATGTACAAATACCTTAAATCCATAAATTCTTTCATATCTTAGCTATCATAATTTCCTTCCACACTGAACAGAAATGACTTGATAGTACATGAAATGAACTGTTTTCATAGCCAAGCACCAGCACTAACCAAATGTATTTCAAAGTTTTCATTGTTAGAAGCTAATAAAGTGACTTGTATACGTAGGTATCTAAAACAATTTTAAGATAGTATACGTTATTTCCAAGGAATTTATTGAGATTTCAAAATAATTTTCGTGCTGTGTACAGCATTGAATATATAAAAATGTTAGGTGTGTAATTAATGGTTATATGGCATTTATTCTTTATCTCATTTGAGCTCACTCGTGGCTAGAAGAGACCCGGGTTTGATTACCAATGGGAGATCATGAGGTTCGGATCCCATGTTAAGCTGTATATCCACGTCTCATATAGCCGTGTTGCTGAAAGAGACACTAAAGTCAAATCAAACTTATCTTTATCTTACCTGATTCCCCATCACATGAGACAAATGTTTTACCCGCTGATCTAGTCGCTAGTCGATGGCAATGGATGAGTAATCTTCAGGCCCGTATTTATATATTGTGCGCCCCTGTGCTCTAAATAATTTGCGCCCCCCACGTACAAACTTACGTTTCAAACAAGGAAACAAGCCGTGATTTTGTAAATATACCAACTCTTATTGAGTAGCAGTTTAGGTGTGACAAGTTACAAAAGTTACAACGTAATTTTAAATGGTCTAATTCTCTCCATGATGATTATGATGTGCTGTTCTGCCCGAAGGTACGTCTTTGACCCGAAGGTCCCTGGACAAGGTGAACCCATGCTGGTTTGCCATTGCCTTTTATGGGATGATGATGACGTACTAAAGACGAAACCTACAGCTTAACTTGGGATCCGAACCACTTGTGTCCCCACCGGTAATCGAACCCGGGACCCCTTGATTACAAGACCATGAGCTTAACCACTCATCCATTGGGGACACATTCTCTCAACACTGACATGTAGTTTATTCATTTCGTTTCAATTCACTGGCCGGAGAAAATGCATTCTATTAATTCTTAAGCTCTGTCTGTCTGTGGCGTTTTTCAACTCGAGAACCATAATAGATAAAAACATGAAATTTTAGTATGTTTTAAAGCTCTCAGAGAAGTGATCAAAATCACCTGTTACAGGTCCCTAGGTCACACCTGAGCTGAGATATGGGGGTGCAAAGTCCCTATAAGAAGAACATGGAGGCATTTTTAAAATAATCGAAAACAAGCAATATTAGAGTTGAATTCATAGTTTTTGGGGTGGCTCAGATGAATAGTAACACTTTTAATCCAATTTAACTTAAAGTCATATTCCACTCCCAAGGTAGGGAGCGAGATTTCAAAAGCAATCAAAAACAACAGATATTAGTGTTGAATTCATAGTTTTCGAGGTCACTTGAGTATCAGTTTTCATGATGTTCACGTTCATCCTCAGCCCTTAGGGTGGGAGTGGGAGAGGATGACTTTTTAAAAATAACCAGATAAGCTAGTTAATTAGTAACTACTGTATTTAGAGAGAATTAAACATATTTTCTCTCGCTTGCACGAGACTGCGGGTAGCTATTTTTAAATATTACTTTATTGTGAATCTTTAAAAAAAAATCCAAAATTTTGCCGCCCCCTAAATTCTGCTGCCCTGTGCTCGAGCACCGAATAGCACCTATCTAAACAGGGCCTGGTAATGTCAGTCATTCGGTTTCGAATGGGAAGACGCAATCCATCGTAGGTTCGGATCCTACTGAAAGCCATGGGCATTTTTAACTGCCCTCCAATTTTCTTTGTTCATATTCCTGTCTGTGTGCGTTTCTGTAGATTATGGAATAGGATTGATTTAGGTATAATGCAAGGTAAGATATCAGTTGGACCGAACATTTGTAAATAACAAAATTATTTGCACACGCGCCTTTGGTTTATGCGGTTCCAGATTCGATTCCTACTGGGGGAGCATTGAACACATTACAGTAGTTTGGATTTCATCGTCAATGACCCACACGGAAAGTAGCTCGAGTTGCTGCTTCTTGCTCAGCATTTACTTTCTTAAATGATAATTGCTGAGATTTTAACCCGCTTTTCAAACATTCATATTTTAATAACCTTATAGGCTTCCTGGAAATTTGAAGTAATTCTGAGAACGTTTAGTCTCAGACGTTCCTTATTGTATTCTATGAGGATTGACATTTTTTCATTGCAAATTACACATATTGCCGTATTCTTATTACTTGACTCATCACGAAATATTGATATTCCTCGTTTGAATATTCTGCACTCCTTATCTATCTTTTGTTTCTTTTCCATGTTTATACAAATCCACACAAAAGACACATATCTTTAAATCAAAATAATGTTAATTAATACCATTACAAGCCGAGGTTCTGAATAAATAGAATGCACTTGTTTTATCTACTCACAATTAAACACACTGTATTTTCACTAAGAAATTATAGTCACAAAACAGGCTACTCGCACTATATTTCGCTTTCTAGATCCGCTCCGAAATCAAAATTTGGGACAGTCCAACTCTCGGCTGTTTCCTATATTTATACAACGCGTCCTTGGTGCGTAAAACATATTCGAAAACAATCGAAAATACTGGAATCTCCCAAACAACAGATCACGTAGCAGGACTTTTAAAGAATATGCTAGGCATAATTGACGTTTTGCGTAATTCTGCCGCATCCCACAAGATGGTGCTGATGCTACAGTATGTTGGTATGAGCTAGCAGTCTTGGCCCTTGGAACTTAGTGAAAAAAGTGTGACTCTTAGCTAAAAAGTTTGGAAACCCCTGGATTAAAGTATTGACTAATCCTTTTAGTCCTTGCTCCTTGTATTTTGTAATACGATGTTTAGTAAACCGTATAAATTATGCAGTTCTTCGTTATGAAGTTTCCCCCCATTCCCGTTCCTCTTGTGTCCGAATATTCGTCTCAGGATATTATTTTCAAATACTTTCAGTCTGCGTTCTTCCCTCATCGCAAACGACCATGTTTCACAATCATGCAGAACAACAGGCATGATTATCGTTTTATATATTTTAAGCTTTAAATTCCTCGACAGAATTCGCGACGACAAAAATTTTGAACTGAATAATAACACGAATTTCCTTATTTCAGTCGACATTTAATTTCTTTGTGGATATGATTTTGGTCTGTTAATATTGATCCTAGATATTTGAAAGTATCCACTTTGTCGAAAGTATTATTTGATATTTTAGCACATCCACAATTTGCCGTATTACGATCCCGGTGAACTTCCATGTATTTAGTTTTCTCTGCATTTACTTCTAAACCAATGTCGCTGCAAGCGTTTAGTAAGGCCTATGCATTTCTTTCTATTGTTCTCCCATCATCCCCTATTAAATTTACATCATCAGCATATGCCATAGCCTGGTGAATACCATTCAGCTCTAGGGCCTGGTTGCTATCTTTAATTTTCCTTATAGCGTGCTCCGGAACAATGCTGAATAATAATGGCGATAGCGCATCTCCTTGTTTCAAACCATTCTCGACGTTGAAGCTCATGGACAAGAATTTTTCTACTCGGACTTTACTCTGGGATTCATTTAAACACATTTTAATTAATCTAACTAGCTTTTTAGGTATTCCGAATTCTGTAAGAATTGTACAATACTTCCCTCCTATCCGAGTCGTAAACCTTTTTAAAATCAATAAACAGTTGATGTACTGGGTAATATATTCCCATTTCTTTTCAAGTATTTATCGAATAGTAAATATCTGGTCTATAGTTGATCGATTTTCCTAAATCCACACTGATAATCTCCAATAATTTCATCTACGTATGGAATCAATCTCGTTAATATAATGTTAAGAGAAATGTCTCTCTAATTATTACAGTAAGTTTTGTCGCCTTTCTTGTGAATTGAAACAGTGATTGATTCTTTCCACTCTTCTTAAATGTATTCCATAAATTTTTTTTAAAACAAAAAAGTTGAATTCCTGTCCTTAAAAATTCAGAAACCTTCAGGACTGGGTAATCTGTGATGTCGGTTATAAGCCTAGGAAACCACACGATAAGATGAACAGTTTATTACGCATATTATCCATGAACTTGCCCGGTACTTGCGCGATTCTAAACAAGCTTAAGGATCAGTCAGTGCATTATAGAATTCGAAATTTTACCGATTTTGCAGATCCGAAGCGCCTAATAGGTGGTAACAGATTATTACGTATGTGATCAATGATGAAAAATTTGTTTGAAATATCCATACAATGTATATGAAAGTTAAAACTTAAAAGTTTCAAGAACGTGCAGAACCATCCGAAACCAAGCTCTTGATGTGCAGCCTGTAAGATTATCATATAAATGTATTTCTCTCATGTTTATTTTTATTTTGTTTCAAAAAGAGGGTGTGTGATATTTTGAAGTAAAAATACTACATATAATTTTGTTAGTTATTTGTGTATCATTTTTTTAAAATAAAAGTACTTACTTTTGTGTATAAGAGGTTAAAAAATTATTACATCTATTGGTTAATCCTTAGGAATTCATAATGTAAATTTGTTAAGAAAAAAAAAAACTTTTCGAAATTCATGGTTTATTTTAGGTTTTATATTATTACTAAAGCAATCCAAAAGCATCATAACAATTTAGACATATGGTCGGTACCTTGAACATGGTTGTGGTTATTTAAGGGTCCATAAGAAACTAATTTTAAAAGCATAATAAAGCATAATTTTAGAAAATAAAGCATAAAGCGTAATTTAAAATATATAGCACAATTCTTGGAAAATACTGTTTAACAGCAAGTTTAACATAGGCCTACTATATTATTTTTAAAACCAATATTTACAAAGCAAAATCATTGAGGACGTAACAATGCAACAATGAAAAGCTAATTTTTATTTCAGGAAAGAAAAGGAAATGAATAAAACTTTCCGCCAACAACGAATAGTACACAAGAACTCCACACTATATGGTTATGTGTTCCTCTTGAACTTGAGCACTTTCTGTATTTTTTGGTGATATCTTTTACTTTCCCTTTCTGTATATACGATGCACCTCTAAGGCGCACACAAGTGAAACAAAAACTGACTCGAGTAAAGCACATCTCTTTACAATGCATTAAGTAGAAATTCCATTAAATATGAAATAAACTGGTTGCATAAAATATTAATAAATAGATTAAGATATTTAGAATATTTAATGTATAGTAAATATTTTACATTATACACGGTTAATATAAAACAATGAATGAATTTAACAATAAAGCATAATTTGGAAAAAAAATAAGCATAATTACACAAAAAATAAAGCATAATGTGGGTTGCTCTAATTATTACGTACATCAACCACTAACTAAATGAGTTTTTGTGCTGTAGAGAAGCGAAACAAAGTCTGCTTTATCAATTTAAAGCTCAATTTTGAAAAAAGCCCAAAATTTCCCAAGCAAAAAAGCGAAGCAGAAAAAACCTATTTTTTTTTTCAAAAAAGCCGTTTGTTTTCCGAGCCCTTGCATCTCTAAATATAACGGTAACCCACACTACACACATTTGTTTCCGAACTATCTACTTCGTCTCTGAGTCATTTCGTCATTCTAATTACACTATGATGTTCTCTGTTCCATATTGAATATTGTACACAAGTCTTGTTTTTATTATACGTGCATTTATCCCATGGAATATCATTGAGAGCTTCCAGACAAAGACTACACACATTTTACATTAGTATACTGTCATTCAACTTTTAAACCTACCGTTTCTTTATCAAGAGGCAACTCTGAATCCGACGGGTTATACATAGATACTTGCCATGCAGGCACTTAAGTCTTCCTGTTCATAGTAAATACCACCTCCAAGAGTTATACCATCTTGTGACAGAGACGTCTTGTCGGCGGCCATCTTGCTTTGTGGCTTACCATTGTCTTGACAGTAACATGCTGGGGTTACCATGATGAGTACCTTCGCATTTTTTTCCCTAGATGTATTTTTCAACAAAATGTTAATAGTTGATTGAGTAGCCATCTATTGCCGGATACTGTAGTTACTGTATCTCAAAAATTCGAATTTTGTGGGTTACCATTATCTTACCTCAAGGGGCTGAATTCATAGGATCCAAACGACACACGACCGAATCTTCAGCTCAGAAACTTGTTTCGGCTCCACGCCCGTTTCGGTCCTACACCGTTTCGGTTCTGTGCATGTAACCACTGTACTTAATGAAAATTGGTATCTATTTTGCATATTATAAAAAAAAAATGAAATGAAATCTTTAAGTTTTACGTCCCACGGTTATGCCGGTTAGGCTAAAGGAGACGGTGATGATGAGAGATGAGTGAAATGGTGGAATGAAGAAAGTGGGAGGAAACGGGAGAACCCCGAGAAAACCCACGAGCGCGGTGTTTGTCCACCACAAAGTTCACTTGGCGGGGGCTGGGATCCAACCCGGGACCCCAAGCACCAGAGGTGAACGCTCTACCACTGAGCCACCGCGCCCCCCTCTTTGCATATTATATTTCACAGGTGAAATAACATGTAATCTTGACTTGTAATGTGACCTTTCACAGCGAAGTGGATAACATGCGTGATTTCTGGGCGCATAGTCCCAGTTTCGATTTCGATTGAAAGTCTGAGTAGTGTTTCGGATCCCATTTCAAGCAGTTGACCCCGTGTCGCACACACTCTGTGCTGGAAAGGATGTTAAATTAAAATGAAATCAATCAATATTTATTATACGTTAGAAAAGTTTATTAGCTGGAGCTATGGAGCAGCAGTAAGTGATATTTAATGTATTTTTGCATGTTCTATTGCAATGAATAAATAAGTAAAATTTTGATTGATTAAGTGCGAGAGTTCCCCGAAACTTATTCAGAAGCTAATCATAAAGACCAGAAATTTCTCATGAAAAAAAAAAAAAAAAAAAAAAAACTGAAAGATTCTCGAATTAATTTTCACTTTAATTCTTGTTTATCTGTTTTCTCTCTTACATTCTTATAAAGTAATTTTGTATCGTTTAACTTCGTTTAATTTAAATATAAAGGACAGCCATATTTTAAGGTTGAGTCCTATCGAAGCTCTTAGTAGACAGGGTTATTAATAACCATAGATATATTGTTGTAGTTATTCATAATCCGTCGGAAGACATTAAGAAGGGATGATGGGGCAAAATGTATAAACATCAAATTATCTGTGGTTGCTAAAAGAAATTAAGTTAAAAGTAACACGTAGTTCCAGATATTCACTCTTAATAGGGGGACATGGTGGCTCAGTGGAGAGCGCTTACGTCTGGTGCGTGGGGTTCCTGGTTCTATCCCCGGTCAAGTAAGTTTGTGGTGGACAACATCATGTCCGTGGGTTTTCTCAGGGTACTCCCGTTTCCTTCCACTTTATCATTCCAGCAATGCCTGAAAAGCATAATCCTGGGACATTAAACTGAAAGATTTCATTCCATTTTATTGAGTTTCTCCATCGAAAAGGGTGACGTAAGCGAAATTTCATCAAGGGGGTTAAGGGAGTTCAAGCAGTTAATCTCAAATTATTTGAGGACACGTGTGATATATAAATATAAATAAATATATATATATATATATATGTGTGTGTGTGTGTGTGTGTGTGTGTGTGTCTATGTATGTATCTTCTACATCTTCCTACACCACATGATTTTTAAAAACGGATAGGAGAGAAGAGAACGCTTCTAGCCACCATTCTTCGTAGGAAGGCCAATTAAATTGAATACATCTTGCGATTAATTTTTTTTCTTCATGCCGTCATAGAAGGAAAGCGAGGAATAGCAAGAAAAACACAAGTAATCGATGATTTGAAAAAAGTAGAAAATACTGGAAGTTAAAAGAGGAATATGAAAATCGAGAAACATGGAAGAAACATTTCCAGGCCCAAACTGAAAATTAAGAAGAAGAAAAAAGAAATAAAACCTTCATTACTCCCAGAACCTGCCGAGAGGCAGATTACTTAATAATAATAATAATAATAATAATAATAATAATAATAATAATAATAATAATAATAATAATAATAATAATAATAATAATAATACCGGTAATAATAATAATAATAATAATAATAATAATATATTCTCCTGAGAACTGATGGTCGATCTCTCTCTCTCTCTAGACACACACACACACACACACACACACACACACACACAGTGTTTTCCATTGTCCAAGCTTTGCTTTTTATATAGACTTGAATTTGATTTAAATTACTTGCTGAGCAAAACAATATGTTTATTATAAAAATTAATAACGTGTAAGTTTCGCCAATTATCCACTTTGGCTTCAACAGACACTAAGAATTTGTGGATAGAATCTATAGATATCTGGAGTAGTCTAAATCAAATTTAAGTATATAAAAAGCAAAACTTGGACAATGGAAAGCATTATACACAATTTCTGTTGGGAGGCTATATGAGAAGTTGACCTATAACTTAACATGTGATTGAAAACCACTTGAGCTCCGAACTAGGAATGGAACCAGGTCTCTCTCACTGAAAGTGCGTGTGCTAACCACATAGCCACGGGCGACCTCATACACAGGTATACAGAGAAATTTAACATAATTATGAAAAATAAAAGTTCGACTCTGCCTTGAACCGTAAGGCTTGCAACTGTATGTCACACTACTAGAAACGACATACTTATGCCTGTAATTTCTAATAGTTGAACCATACAAGAAAGAAAGAAAGAAAGAAAAGAAAAAAAGAAACAGAGAGGGGACACGGAGAGAATAATTAAAGAATAAACTCTAACAAAAGGTCAAAGCAAATATCCCATAAGTGAAACGAGGTGACCTGACCAGAATGAAAGGAAAACTCCATATCTTGCGTGCTCTTGTTAGAAGAAAACGAGTAACAGAATTTAAGATAATTGACCTATGCGTTATTTTCTAACATCAGCCCTGAATACGTAAACACTCTTCACGGCCTGGCTGCTAAATGTTTTATGTAAGAATGAGGCTACTTCTATTCAAGGACAACAACCTGAACTTTCCCTTTCAGTTCTCTTGATGTAATTTTTATTAGTTGTTAATGGATTTAATCTAGATATTTATTTCTTATATATATATATATATATATATATATATATATATATATATATAGATAGATAGATAGATAGATAGATAGATAGATAGATAGTGGGTGTATCAAAAGTTCGGAGCCATAGGTCCTCTTTTATGGGTAATGATACGAGAAATAAAGACGAAAATTGTTGGAAATAGATGTTTTTTTCAATCTTACTATCCGTTTGTGTTCCACACTGTTGAGGCACCGTATGGTAAATGAAAAAGTAACGTTGCCAAATCATCAGACTGTTCCCTTCGGCCCTTACCATACCAACAACACAACATTAAAACTGATTCGAAATGTTTTAAACTAATGGACGAAAACACTGAAATTTTGTACCATGTAAATATAGGGAGGGGTATTGCCTCTCATACTCTGTAATACGAGCAGACTAACAGTGCTGCCATTCCAATGTAAAGTTATAGTTTTCCAAATGACATTACATAAGGTTATTGCATATTTCAAATCTGTAAATCAAACAAAAACTTATATCACATTTCGTATTCAGTGCTGCAAACTAAGGACGCTACATTATTACAAACATCAAAAGTTTGGTGATTTCTACAGCAGTAATAACGCAAGTGAGACGAACGGGACAATGGACATCTATAGTACTTTATTGTCTAATATTATAATCATATTATGTTGCATTTCGAATAAATAGAAACAAAGTTACAAGGGATTGAAAGTTTGACTTTTTCAAGAATCTTTATATCAGAAAACTATTTAGAGAAGTACCTCATCCAACCTTACATATGGTTTTCAATAGATTCAAAGATCATAATACCATTTACAGTAATTTGATATTTCAAATCGTTCCGGAGATGTGGTAAATACCAATGTTAGAGTGTATCTGGCCACTTTCATCACGCTCGCATCACACAACCGAGCACCAATAATTTGCCCTCTTTGGAAATTGGTGAGGTCATCATCTACTTTAAACTATCACCGCCTGCTGAGATGACTGCACACTGTCGTTCTACTGCTCCTCATGCGGTACCGAGTTTTTTCTGACACATCGCCATCATAAGTCCGGCAGTGCGGTGGCGCTTTACCGTTGTCAACCCACATACGTGTTGTGTATAGAACTCCAGGCGTTTAAATTTTTTGATAACTGTATATCGAAATGAGAAATTTAACGGATTTACACATTTTATGACTGTTACATATCGAAAAATTGAATTTCAGTTGTCCTTTCGAGTCTATGGAGGCTTAGAGGACACTTTTTTTTTTACAAAGTATCGAAATCAAATTTTGAACCCAGGGTTTGTATGAGATTCTCTAGGAGACAGGAGTAGTAAGGGGTCACCTATCGCGTTTTTGATTATCCTCAATGAGGGGCCCCAAGGCCCAGGGTCAATGACCTAGGGGCACCTAGGACCACCCACTCTTGTTTTTGGCAGGGGTACCTTGGCCCACCCCCTAAATTTTGGCAGGGGTACATAGGACTTACCCCATTAAATTTTGAAAATTGCCAAATCTAAAAAATTCAGTATGGTAGCCTAGGACCAGGGTATGTACCTCTATTAGTAATGGGGGTCCATCTTCCCTTTCATGGGTAAGAAATTGCCAAACATTCAAATTTCGGAGATTTTGACCTAATTTATCCCCCTTGATGCGGTCTTATTACCTTATATGGTTATATGGGGTATACAGGGGTTCATTTCCTATCATAAGAAATGGGTACATTGATGCACCCCTTTAAAATTTTGGGAGAGGTACCTTGGCCCACCCCTTAAATTTTGAAAATTGACAAATTTTAACATTTCGAATAATAGTATAGGATCTCAATATGTACCACTATAAATTTGGGTGGCCCACCTCGTTCTCTTTTAAGGGTAAAAAATTGCCAAAATATAAACGTAAGCAATATGTTGTACCATGTGTTCGGTTATTCATCCGATTTATCCCCTTTGATGAGGTCCTATTATTTTATATGGTTTTATGGACGTGTACAGGAGTCCATTACGTTTCGCAAGACATAGGTACAAAGGTGCATCCTTCTTAAAATTTGGGAGGAATACATTGGCCCACCCCTTAAATTTTGGAAATTGACAAATTTTAAAATTTGGTATAATAGTACACGTTCTTAATAAATATCACTATAAATTTTACTGGTCTACCTCGTTCCCTTTCATGGGTAAAATATTACCCAAAAATCAAATTTCGGAGGTTATTGACCCACTTTGATGAGGTTTTATTACCTTGTATTGTGGATATTGCCCAATTTAAACATTTAATATAGTACTATAGGACCCTAATATGTATCACCATAAATTTGGGTGGTCCATCTCGTTTTCTTTCATGGATAAAAAACTTGCCAAAAATTTAAACTTTGGAGGTTATTGACCCAATTTATTCTCTTTAAATGAGGACTTTATTATTTGTATGAACATATGAATGTGTTCAGGCATATCTATTTTTTTTTCATAAGGCAAGTACATCGATGCTTTCCTTTTAAAATTTGGCAGAGGTACATTGGCCCACCCCTTAAAGTCTGGAAATTGCCAAATTTGGCATAGTAGTATAGGTTCTTAATATATAGCACTATAAGTTTTTTGGGCTTCATCTCTTTCTATTTTATAAGTAGAAATTACCAGAAATTAGTATGACCACGTGCTCGATTATTGACTTAGTTTATTCCCTTTGATAAGGATTTAGCACGTTATATGTGTATGTACAGGGGTTCATTTCCTTTATACTTTGATGGTCCAATTCAAAGTTTGTTTGGTTTACATAGGACCATTCCTTAAATTTGAGAATTATCAAATAACAAACGTTCTCTAGGACCCATTGTAAATGTTGGTGTCCCTTTTATGGCCAAATATTCAAATTTCGAATGTTATTGACCTATTTTATCTTCTTTGATACGGCTTTATTATTGAATGAGTACAGAATTTATTATTTTTTTCGTAAGACACAGATATATTTTTGCACCAATCTTCAATTTTGGGAGGGGTACATTTCTTATTGTCAAATCAATAATTGGTAATTGTTCTTAGAATATGAATATAAAAATTGGGTGATCCAGCTTGGGTAAATCATTGTCAAATATTAGTATGGTCACGTGGTCAGTTATTGACCTATGATGGGATTATGGGTCCACGACAATGGTACACTGTTGCGTCCCTCTTAAACTTTGTAGAATCACTCTGCTTAAATTTGAGAATTGTCAAAATTAAATTAATATACATTTTTGGTCTTGATTATTCCCTCTTATGGCCCAAAATACAAACGGAAGTAATACGTTGTACCATTTGGAGGGTATTGACCTGGGTGCGGTAATGTACAGGGATTCATTTCCTTTTCAAAATTTGTTGTGGTACTTCTTAAGTTTGGGTACACGTTTCTAGACCACAGCTGGTTCTGCTTATTTCTTTCTAAGGTAAACAATTGCCGAAGGTTATTGACCTAATTGAACATATAATTATATGGTTCATTCTAAAACTTAGATATATCGAGAGAGGTACGTAGGAAATGGAAATGAATCCCTGTAGGAATTTTGAAAAGGAAATGAATCCCTGTAGGAATTTTGAAAAGGAAATGAATCCCTGTACATTATCGCACCCAGGTCAATACCCTTCACGTGGTACAGTCCGTGGCATAAAATTTGTTACAAAAATTCTAAGTCCAAATGAATAACAAACTCTTGCCCAGTTTTCTTATGCATTCCCGCAATACATGTATCAATCGATTAGTTGCTTCTAGTATTTGTTCCAACTCTCCCCGTCCTCCACCTCTCCTTGTCTAAAGCAGTGTGTGTGACGTAGTACACTCTTTCCATTCAGCTGAAAAAGAAACAGGAATCAAGTTTACAACGTTATAGCTTTAAAACAGCCTTTTCCATTCGTTTGTTCTGAAATATTTTTAAGAGCCTAAATTAAAGGAAAGTCACACAATCTTCCCATAGCTTCATAAATATCTTTAGTTTCATTCTTTTCTTTCTTTAAAGAGTGCAACCTAGTAAGATGCTCCCTAAGAAATCTATGGAAATTGCCAGGAGCTCTAAAATATCTACGGACAGAAACGAGTTTTATTCAATGATTCATTGAATTTCTTTTCAGTAAGTGCAAGCAAATGTTTCAGGGGCGTCATTTGGGCAGGACAGGAGGGTGTAATTCCCCCTCTCTTGAGCTTCATATATACGTATTTTTTGATCAAATGTATAGTAATACACTAATAAAAAGTGAAAATCGTATGTCGCCGGAGAATCTCTTCCTCCCCCCCCCCCCGAATAAAGTCTAAAAGACACTGGTTTTAACAACAAACCTATAGAGCTACGATAGCACATTGCTAAGGAGCTTACATTTGGTTTCAAGAGTCGAAGGTTTGATCTCAAGCCATATGACTTCCTGGGTGACATTGAGAGAGAGAGAGAGAGAGAGAGAGAGGGATTCAAGTATGGAGACAGAGAGGGATGATTTGTATACACAGATTTAGAATTGGGGAAAATGATCGGACAGCATTCGTATTATGACGAAAATTCTGATTTTGTGAAAGATAAGAAGGGAAGTTTTCGAACTGCGAGGATCACATTAGGCAATTGTCGAATTAATGTGGAGAACTCTTTTTAGAGCATCAGATGATTACGAAAGGAGAGAAAGATCTTCAGAACTGAGGAATTAAGATTTTAAAAAATCTGATTTCGGCGACGGGTTTCGAACCACGAACCTTGTGGATATCGAACCATGACTTTATCCATTCTGCTACGGAGAACTCTATTACTCGTTCACATACGTTTCACTAAGCTGCGTTGAAATCTACCTTAAGGGGATATTCCAAAAGTTGACTCGGTGGATGCGCCGTTCAGATAGGACGTAAACCTCTTGTAACTTAGTTACAATGTGCAAAATGAACTTCCTCTTCTTCAGGACACTTTTTAAAGCTTTAAAATTTGTTACTATTGTTTTAATTAAGTTACATTTGATAGAACCATCTGATAAAGTAGTGCCAAGCCCTGTGCGTCATTGTCTGTTAGGTGAATGGTTAATGTAAGTTACTCCTACGTGGATGGTCCGAGCTTCCAATCAAGACCATTCTTATTGATTATTTTATTTGAGCTACGCTCATATTGTATATTCCACAAGTTCAATTTTGAAGTAATGTAGTCACAGCTAGTTTAATTCGAAATAATTTTCCAATATTATATTTGTTACTAAATTTACATGGCACTCCTCACTGTTTGTAGCCCTGCATAAATGCATAATTGTTTTAAAAGTATATTTTACTTTCAAGCTTTATTGTTTTTTTTTAACTGTCCTTCAACTTTATTTTATAATTATTTTCTATTTCTTAATTATAACATATTTTCTATTTACATTGTATTCTATGTTACACGTTTATTATTTATATTTTATGTCTTACCTTTGAAGAGGAGCTTTTGACAAGTCAGAGCAGCAGGGACATACACAGGACGCAGGCCTTGGCAATCCAGAGCTTTTGCCCCCACAAAATCACTCCTTTTTTTTTTTTTTTTTTGTAAATTATATCGAATTTTAGAGATGATGATAGCAGGGGCGGATTCAGGAGAATGCGTTCGGGCGATCACATCCCCCAGAATAGAGGACGTTTTATACTTTTTATTTTAAAAATAAAACATATCCTAAGTATTTTTCATCTTTGTATTATAAACTTAAATGAAAACCTAAAGTAGATAGGCCTTACTTTCTTAAGAAAGTTAATTCTGGAGAAGAGCTACTTCTCCTTTTCTATTTTTTTCTTTTCGATTCATTCTTTCTTTCTTTCTTTCTTTTTTTTTTTTTTTGCAATCCGCTCTTACCTTGATTTGACTTCGAACGACCGACCCTCCCAAACAATCATCCTGGATCCGCCCCTGGATGATAGACATTTTAGTAAAATATGCCCTCAATCACTGAAATAAATTCCTGTCAAGCTTTCGATCGCTGAAATACATTTCTGTCTACGGCCCTGCAAAACAGTGACGATTTTAGGGAGTGATCAGTTAGTAATGCCTCCCTGGAGCAATGACACTTCCCCAGAAGTCATATCTCCGATAATTCAGAATGTGATTTGTGCATTATCACTTTTCACTTTCAGTGTCTTGAAACGCACCAAAAAGGAACTGTTCTGAAGTATTTACTGGTTCTCCCTATGACCCCATTTCAATATGGCCAACCTTGGACACATACACATCTGAAATATCACCTTTTATGTCAGTGATCCCGAAAACTATCCATTCGACACAAATATAGGATATTTTCGATTCTTTATTCCTGTCACCCTCCCATTGTCAACTCGAAGCCAACCAAGGCTTATTTTGGACTTACGCAGCATCCACAGTGTCACTTTTCATCTTTGCATATGAATTCGACACTAATTTCGTTCGTATTTGACTATTTTTACATGTCACCTTCACCTCTTGGTAGGGATTTTTTCAGTATCTCGCCCCCACAACTATGGAGAAATTTCAACCAACTAAGTATAATTATAAATTATCATCTGAAACACATCAGTACGGGTGATCTTTTTCGCAGAGGAATTCGTTAACTACTGTTCCAATATCAATGTATTGGCTTTTTTGCTCTGCATGCTGGAGATTGCCAGAGAGCTAAACTTCATTCTGTACTATTGTGCTATGTATATAGTGGTTTAATTCACTGAATACTCGCTTAGATGATGCTCTCGTCACAGGAAAAGTGAGATACAGTTATAAAAGAAAAACGAAACGAAATATTAAAGCTTTACGTCCCACGTTATGCCGACTACGCTAATGGAGACAGTGATGTGAGAAACGAATTAAATCATTTAATGAAGAAAGTGGGAGGAAACTGGAGAAACCCGAGAAAACTCATGCACACGGTGTTTGTCCATAATAAAGTTCATTCAGCGCGAGCTGGGATCTAACCAACAACTCCATGCACCATAGGTAAAGTTATAAAAGAATAGGCGTCTAAACAAATACGGAACACTACTATCAATGAGAGTTGTATAAGATTAGATTTTTATTTATTTCTTCTAAGTTGAAATTTCAATCAATCTTGATCTTCATTACTGTTCGAAATCCGGACCAACCAGTATTCCCTACTAGGGTAAAGATTAATTGATCGCCAACAGAAATCCAAAATCCTCTGTATAACCCCACGTTCCATTTTTCCATATACACAATTTAACCTACCAGTTAATAAGTTTTCTTCTTCTTCTTATTATTATTTTTAACACCTCAAAAATATAGGCTCATAATTGAACCACTGATTGGAAAAAGGGAATAAGTACATAAAAATATTTTTTCCACTTTTAAGCTTTTCTCACCAATTGCAGTGCTACAATACAAGATTCTTCTTCTTGTCTTAGAGTTTGTCAGTTCTTTTGGTACATCAATCAGTTATACACGTGTTGAAACAAATACAAATACGCCTCGGGAAGGTTTTTTTAGCGTTTCTGAAAACTTAGGTCTGATGTACTTATTCCCTTTTGCTGGAAATAGTTGCTGCAAATAGTTGCTGCAAGGACGTGATAAATCTTTTTAGTAAACTTCACAATCTATAGCTCCTTCACAACTTCCTCTTCATCTAAGACTAAGTAGTTACATTTTAGACATTGAGGAAAAATTGTGAAATTAATTAAAACTCTTCAAAGTGGAGTTACGAATCTTCAATGGACCCCATTTTGCTGTTGGCCTCGCTCAACGCATTCCCGTCACTGTTCAGGGTGCACGATGGAGTTTCTCCCTTTTAGGAATACTTTCTAAGACAGTACTAGTTTTTTTGACAGCTGTTTCAATTGAGTTGTATTTGCTAGAACTGTCGGTTAAAGGAAACAAAAGATCCTATACTCAAACACAAATCATCTCTCTAGAAGCTCTAATGGAAAACGGAACGAATCGTCGTAAACATGTTACGTTCTTGAAGAGGAAAACAGCAAAACATTGATTGCACAAACGTATAATGGTATCATTTGCTTGCAAATTTAAAACTTATAGAAGTTGATGGCTTGTTAGGTGAGGGGATAGTGAACAGGATTTTTGTACTAGTGGTCCAGGGTTCGAATCTCGTCCGTTCTTCTTACGTTTTGTTTCTTTAAGCTACACTGAGTTTGTTCGTTCCAATTCTTTAAGCTTGAATTAAATCTAATACCAGTTAGTGAATTAAAAGTAGCTAAAATTATTTTCAAATACGAGACGTTATTGCATGCTTGTCACTAGCTCACAATACTCAACTTTGATATAAACTCTTGCAGCCTTCATTTAACTCATTTCTTGACGTGTTTTGTTACAAAACTCATGAATCGTGGCGAACAAAATTGCTTTACCAGATAATGGTGAGTGCTTTGAAACCAAATGACAAGTATGAGAATTAAACGTATCATATCTGTAGTTTGGTGTGGAAAAGAAAACAGCGAACGAAAGGTTTAAGAACAACCACGTTATTAATATAAACTATGCCAAAGATTATTGACTTATATGATTAACAAAAATCGAAAGAAATTTTGAAAGAACGAAAAATACTAACTTAGAATTTTGTAACTGGAGGCAAGGAAATATAATTTAAACAAACTAAAACATACCATTTAGCGCATATAGAGCGTGGATCTGTGCTCAAGGCGCTAGCTAATAATCTGGAGGTTCTCAAGTCGGAACCATGTGTGAATATTTTGTTTAAATTTAGAATTTTTGGTGATCATTAGTCGGCGATGACACACGTTTAATTGTCTTAAGGTATTTGCATATTTTGATCTTTCAATATTTGAATGATCAAATCTTCAATAATAATAATACTAATACTAATACTAATACTACTACTACTACTAATAATAATAATAATAATAGTTATTATTATTATTATTATTATTATTATTATTATTATTATTATTATTATTATTATTATTATTATTAGCAAAGTAATTCAATAACACGTTAATATCTTTAATTATTTCTCGATAACTACTCGAACTTAAGACGTCCTCGAATCTAAATCGAACCCCGATTTCGCTGGGCTAAATTAAAGAAAAATAGTAATATGTTATGGTTTTACTATTACTAAAGCACTCTTTGATATTGGTCATTTTCGATGATTTTATGTATCCCTCTCCCCTCTCCATGTTGGGGGCACGGTATGACAAAAATTATCCCAGGCCCGAATGTCATGTACGTTGAAAATTTGATCGAAATCTGTTGGATGGTTCAAGAGTTGTTCTATTTATTTTTATATATTAATCTCCCCTTCTCTTATCCTCTCCTATGTTCTACCGTCAAAGTGAAAATATTAAAACAAAAGTTTCTAGGCCCGAACGTCGTCTATGTTGAAAATTAGATCGAGATCGGTCAGGTGGTTCAAGAGTTGTTACGTTTTATTCATTTTTATAGATATCTCCCCTCCCCTCCTCCTTCCCTACATTCTACCATCAAAGGGATATGATAAAAACCACCCCAGGTCCGAACCTCATTTATGTTGATCATTTGATTAAGATCAGTTCGGTGGTTTAAGCGTGATGAAGTCACCAAGACAGCATGTTTATTTTTATTTTTTTACATAGTCCCCCCTTCCCCTCCCCTACATTGTGCCGTCAAGGCAAAACATGAAAACATCCCAGGTCCGAACCTTATCTATATTGAATGTTTGATTGATTGGGATCAGTCGGATTGTTCAAGAGTTATGAAATTTTATTCATTTTCATATATTTACCCTCCCCTCCTCTTCCGCAAGTTCTAATATCAAAATGAAATAACAAAAAGCTTCCCAGGTTCGAATTTCATCTATGTTCAAAATGTGATTGAGAACGATCGGGTAGTTCAAGAGCTATTCACCACCGAACATTGTCACTTTTATTTTTATATTTATAGCTGTTATGTATCTTCCCCCTCCTCTCCATCCTCTACGTTATTCCGTCATAGTGAAATGGTAAAATCCATCCCTCGCGTTAATCGAGACGGGGACATATAGCCTCATTGCTGACGTCCCCATTAATCCCCCTACTCATACCCTTTAGTGTGTTTAAGTTAGTTTTTTTTTGTCTTCAGTTGCACATTTCTAAGTTATTTTTCATTATTTCAAAATTCTCGCATTTCTTGTATGATAATACAAGTTAATAATCATTGACTTGTTTTATATTAATAATCTGAGTTGTTCTTAAACCTTTGGTTTCCAATTTTGTTTTGTCTCTACACCAAACTACAGATATGACAAATTTAATTCTCATACTTTACATTTGATTTCAAAGCGCTCGCCATGAACTGCTTAAAAGCACTTTTTCCGTCACGAAACACCCAGCAGAGGGCGTACGATATCGTCTACAGCAATGAGAGGAAACTCCGCCTTGTTACGTGACGTCACATGAAGCACGTTCCGTTCAAACACCTAAGCAAAGCTATCATTTTGCTTCTGGTGTGAAAATGGCTCACTACGAAGCTTCTGTTAAAAGCAGCGTGATTGCTTTAATTGAGCATGCGGGCATGAACTATAGCGAGGCAGGCGCGAGATATGGCGTTAACCGTGTTACAGCACTTAGGTGGTGGAGGAGATATGAGGAAACAAGAGATGTAAGACGTAAAAGAGGAAGTGGGCGACAAAGAGTTTCCTCTGCCGAAGAAGACCAGAGTGTAATTGCCCAATGCCGTGAGCACCCTTTCATGTCTGCCCTACAGTTATGAGAGGAAACCAATTTCCCAGGCGATGTTACGACTGTCCGTCGTAGACTCAAATCCTTTGGTTTGAGATCATACAGGGCAGCTGTTAAGGAGCGACTAACAGAAGACCACATGGTTGACCGTCTGGCGTTTGCACAGTTAAATATTGCACGTGTGTGGGACGAGGTCGTTTTCACAGACGAAAAAATATTTTCCAGTGCAAACTTCGGGCCGAAGCGTGTTTACCGCCCCCCTGGAAAAAGGTATGCGTCTGAATACGTTTCCCGTTCTGGTCGAATGGGACATGTAACTGTCCACTGTTGGGCATGGATATGCAAGGCTGCAAATTTCGGAGGAATCTACAGGATTCCTGGTCGCCTAAACGCCCACAAGTATGTGGAACATCTGGATGAAACGCTTCCGGAAATAAAAGCTCATGTAGGTGACGGCATATTATATTTGCAACACGACAATAGCTCGATACATAATTCAAATGTGGTTCAGACATGGTTGCAGAGGCAACCTGATGTCGAAATAGTTGACTGGGTTCCTCATGGAGCAGATCTGAACCCTATTGAAATATGTGGGCCTCTGTTGGTAGAACATTGCGGGAAACCTGGTCGAACAATCCTCCACGAACATCTAATGATCTTTGGGAGCGTGTTGAAGATGCGTGGTCGATCTGTTGCACCCAACGCTATATCTCTCGCCTGGTGGATTCAATGCCACGGCGTATGGCAGCTGTAATCGAGTCCCAAGGGGACTATACACACTATTAATAAATGCTCGCCCACAACACCATCAGCCCTCTCGAGGGCTACCTAATTCAATCCACTTATTAACAAAATTTTATGAAATACATTACGCGACACCAGTGAATGTAAGTTTCTCAGTATGTTCTGCATTAATAAAGAGGCTAACGTGCGAGACTTGGTGGACGAGTGGTATTATGCTTGCTATGTAAACCAAAACCGCCTGTAACAGTGGTTCGAATCTAGTGAAGAAGACCCCTACTTTTTATCTCCAGGGATATTTGCAATACGCCTTCTGCTATGTCCGCCTTCGTACGGTCTATTATATGACACATAATGTGGACCGCCATAAGTTTTTACTTAGTAAACAATTTATAAATATATGAACAAATACCTAGGTATATTAGAGTAACAATGGAATATGGTACTTTCGTCCGACTGACGTCGCTCTGCAAATGTTCATTGTATTACATCGGAAGATGAATTAAATAAAGACTGGAAAATTTGATATAAAAATTGATACGTAATAAGTTACAGACAAAATATGTAATTATAATCTCATATTTGAAACTAATTTCGACTACAATTAATTCTCTACCTGCTTTCATAAATAATCCAAACCAAACTTCGAGGTTTGGACTGCACAAACTAAATGTAGCTAAGAGAAAAAAGTAACAAGAAGAGCAGAGATTCGAACACACGACCACCAGCGTAAGAATTCCTTTTACTAACCCTTCATCTATCAAACCATGACGTGAAGTTATAAATTTGTATCCAAGAAACACCATTAAGCTTATGTGCAACTACTGCTTTGCTCTTTTTCTCTTCAAAAGCGTAACATGTTTAGGACGATTCGTTTCGTTTTCCATTAGAGTTTCGAAAGAGATTATTTGTGTTTGAGTGTAGGATCTTTAGTTTCCTTTAACCGACACTTCTAGCAAATACAACTTAATTCACACAGCAGTTAAAAAAAACTCGTACTGCCTTAGAAAATATTCCTAAAAGCAGAAGCTGCATCATGCATCCTGAACATTGACGTAACTAACGGCAGTGCGTTGAGGGAGCCCAGAGTAAAACGGGGCCCATTGAAAATTCGTAATTCCACTATTTTTCCTCGATGTCTAAAATGAGACTACTTTAGCCTTACATGAAAAAGAAGCTGTGGAGGGGACTGCGAAGTCTACTGAAAAGATTTATCACATCCTTGCAGCAACAACTTTAAGTTTTCGAACAGTAATGAAGAACAAGATTGATTGAAATTTTAACTTAGAATGAAATAATTAAAAATCTAATCTTATATAACTCTCATTAATAGTAGTGTTCGTATTTGTTTAGACGCCTATTCTTTTATAACTTTACCTATGGTGCATGGGGTCCTTGGTTCGATCCCAGCTCACGCCGAATGAACTTTATTATGGACAAACACCGTGGGCATGAGTTTTCTCGGGTTTCTCCCGTTTCCTCCCACTTTTTTCATTAAACAATTTCATTTATTTCTCACCATTACTCTCTCCATTAGCATAGACGGCATAATCGTGGGACGTAAAAATTAGATATTTCATTTCATTTTTCTTTTATCACTCTTTCTGTGACGACAGCAACATCTAAGCGAGTATTCAGTAAATTAAACCACTAAAACCTATATTCATTGCACAATAGTGCAGATGAAGTTTAGCCCTTTGGCAATCTTCAGCATGAACAGCAAAAAAAGCCAATACATTGATATTGGAACAGTAGTTAACGAATTCCTCTGCGAAAAAGATCACCCGTACTGTTGTGTTTCAGATGATAATTTATAATTATACTTAGTTGGTTGAAATTTCTCCATAGTTGTGGGGGCGAGATACTGAAAAAATCCCTACCAAGAGGTGAAGGTGACATGTAAAAATAGTCAAATACGAACGAAATTAGTGTCGAATTCATATGCAAAGATGAAAAGTGACACTGTGGATGCTGCGTAAGTTCAAAATAAGCCTTGGTTGGCTTCGAGTTGACAATGGGAGGGTGACAGGAATAAAGAATCGAAAATATCCTATATTTGTGTCGAATGGATAGTTTTCGGGATCACTGACATAAAAGGTAATATTTCAGATGTGTATATGTCCAAGGTTGGCCATATTGAAATGGGGTCATAGGGAGAACCAGTAAATACTTCAGAACAGTTCCTTTTTGGTGCGTTTCAAGACACTGAAAGTGAAAAGTGATAATGCACAAATCACATTCTGAATTATCGGAGATATGACTTCTGGGGAAGTGTCATTGCTCCAGGGAGGCATTACTAACTGATCACTCCCTAAAATCGTCACTGTTTTACAGGGCCGTAGACAGAAATGTATTTCAGCGATCGAAAGCTTGACAGGAATTTATTTCAGTGATTGAGGGCATATTTTACTAAAATGTCTATCATCCAGGAGCGGATCCAGGATGATTGTTTGGGAGGGTCGGTCGTTCGAAGTCAAATCAAGGTAAGAGCGGATTGCAAAAAAAGAAAAGAAAAAAGAAAGAAAGAAAGAAAAGAAAAGAAAAATAGAAAATGAGAAAGAGCTCTTCTGTAGAACTAACTTTCTTAAGAAAGTAAGGCCTATCTACTTTAGGTTTTAATTTAAGTTTATAATACAAAGATGAAAAATACTTAGGATATGTTTTATTTTTAAAATAAAAAGTATAAAAAGTTCCCTATTCTGGGGGATGCGATCACCCCAAACACACACCCCTGAATCCGCCCCCGCTATCACCATCTATAAAATTATATATATATATATATATATATATATATATATATATATATATATATATATATATACAAACAGAAAAGTAGTGATTTCGTGGGGGCAAAAGCTCTGGATTGCCAAGGCCTGCATCCTGTGTACGTCCCTGCTGCTCTGACTTGTCCAAAGCTCCTCTTCAAAGGTAAGACATAAAATGTAAATAATTAATGTGTAACATAGAATACAATATAAATAGAAAATATGTTATAATTGAGAGATAGAAAATATTTATAAAATAAATTTGAAGGACAATTTAAACAAAATCAATAATACTTGAAAGTAAAATATACTTTTAAAACAATTTTGCATTTATGCAGGGCTACAAACAAGTGAGGAGTGCCATGTAATTTTAGTAACAAATATAATATTGGAAAATTATTTCGAATTAAACTAGCTGTGACTACATTACTTCAAACTTGAACTTGTGGAATATACAGAATGAGCGTAGCTCAAATAAAATAATCAATAAGAATGGTCTTGATTGGAAGCTCGGACCATCCACGTAGGAGTAACTTACATTAACCATTCACCTAACAGACAATGACGCACAGGGCTTGGCACTACTTTATCAGATGGTTCTATCAAATGTAACTTAATTAAAACAATAGTAACAAATTTTAAAGCTTTAAAAAGTGTCCTGAAGAAGAGGAAGTTCATTTTGCACATTGTAACTAAGTTACAAGAGGTTTACGTCCTATCTGAACGGCGCATCCACCGAGTCAACTTTTGGAATATCCCCTTAAGGTAGATTTCAACGCAGCTTAGTGAAACGTATGTGAACGAGTAATAGAGTTCTCCGTAGCAGAATGGATAAAGTCATGGTTCGATAACCACAAGGTTCGTGGTTCGAAACCCGTCGCCGAAATCAGATTTTTTAAAATCTTAATTCCTCAGTTCTGAAGATCTTTCTCTCCTTTCGTAATCATCTGATGCTCTAAAAAGAGTTCTCCACATTAATTCGACAACTGCCTAATGTGATCCTCGCAGTTCGAAAACTTCCCTTCTTATCTTTCACAAAATCAGAATTTTCGTCATAATACGAATGCTGTCCGATCATTTTCCCCAATTCTAAATCTGTGTATACAAATCATCCCTCTCTGTCTCCATACTTGAATCCCTCTCTCTATCTCTCTCTCTCTCTCTCTCTCTCTCTCTCTCTCTCTCAATGTCACCCAGGAAGTCATATGGCTTGAGATCATACCTTCGACTCTTGAAACCAAATGTAAGCTCTTTAGCAATGTGCTATCGTAGCTCTATAGGTTTGTTGTTAAAACCAGTGTCTTTTAGACTTTATTCGGGGGGGGGGGGAGGAAGAGATTCTCCGGCGACATACGATTTTCACTTTTTATTAGTGTATTACTATACATTTGATCAAAAAATACGTATTTATGAAGCTGAAGAGAGAGGGAATTATACCCTCCTGTCCTGCCCAAATGACGCCCCTGAAACATTTGCTTGAACTTACTGAAAAGAAATTCAATGAATCATTGAATAAAACTCGTTTCTGTCCGTAGATATTTTAGAGCTCTTGGCAATTACCATAGATTTCTTAGGGAGCATCTTACTAGGTTGCACTCTTTAAAGAAAGAAAAGAATGAAACTAAAGATATTTATGAAGCTCTGGGAAGATTGTGTGACTTTCCTTTAATTTAGGCTTTTAAAAATATTTCAGAAGAAAGCTATAACGTTGTAAACTTGATTCCTGTTTCTTTTTCAGCTGAATGGAAAGAGTGTACTACGTCACACACACTGCTTTAGACAAGGAGAGGTGGAGAACGGGGAGGAGTTGGAATAAATACTAGAAGCAACTAATCGATTGATACATGTATTGCGGGAATGCGTAAGAAAACTGGGCAAGAGTTTGTTATTCATTTGGACTTAGAATTTTTGTAACAAATTTTATGCCGCGGACTGTACAACGTATTACTTCCGTTTGTATTTTGGCCCTTAAGAGGAAATAATCAAGACCAAAAATGTATATTAATTTTATTTTGACAATTCTCAAATATAAGCAGAGTGATTCTGCAAAGTTTAAGAGGGACGCAACAGTGTACCATTGTCGTGGACTCATAATCCCATCATAGGTCAATAACTGACCACGTGATCATACTAATATTTGACAATGATTTACCCAAACTGGATCACCCAATTTTTATATTCATATTCTAAGAACAATTACCAATTATTGATTTGACAATAAGAAATGTACCCCTCCCAAAATTGAAGATTGGTGCAAAAATATATCTGTGTCTTACGAAAAAAGTAATAAATCCTGTACTCATTCAATAATAAAGCCGTATCAAAGAAGATAAAATAGGTCAATAACGTTCGAAATTTGAATATTTGGCCATAAAAGGGACACCAACATTTACAATGGGTCCTAGAGAATGTTTGTTATTTGATAATTCCCAAATTTAAGGAATGGTCCTATGTACACCAAACAAACTTTGAATTGGACCATCAAAGTATAAAGGAAATGGACAGGGGCGCCGGAACCGGGGGGGCAAGGGGGGTAGTTGCCCATCCTGAAATTTTCAGAGGGGGCAACATACTCGTTTTGCCCCCATCACTTTCAGACTGTAAAAACATTACACAACACTGATTATAAGAACTAAATTTTGCTTTTTATGTTAATGTGAAAATATTCTCTATTCCAGATTCATCTTTCCCTTTGAAACAAGGGAACGGACGCTTTTTCTGCCCTTATGTTAGGCTGAAAGAATTAGGAAAAAGAATTGAAAATTCTCTTTATTTCCATTGGTGTACATTCTCAAAACATTGTCAATTCTTTAAGTTGTTTAAGTAATCGTAAGTCTGCAATGTGAAACGAGTCGTCGAGCGAGATTTTAAAGTTTGAAAAATATAACAGTTTAAATGAGTAACAGGGCCTTTAGGGCCTAAATACACTTTCCATAAAGTTAAATTAATGTTCTTACAAACAATTTGCAGAGCGCAGTAAGTTTTATAGTGAGGAGGAAAAACGTATGAGGTAGGATTAATAATTCAGAGCACATGATAAATGCGAACTCCATTGTTGTTCCGTTCGTTTAATCCTTTCACTACCATTTTTTTCGGAGTGAGAAACACTAATATATGGCTACTTTAAGTTGTTTTCAAACATATATACATAAAACACTTTCCGCCGTTTCGTTTTGCGACGTGGGAAGGGTGGAACATCATGTATCCCACCGATATTTTTACGTGCGACCTATATGTCCCAGTGGTAGTGACATGAATGATCATCTTGTATTTTCAATTATGATACGTATATTGTCAAAAAAGTCGTATTTATGTTTACAAATATTTTACATTTCGGCATCCTTTTCCAAATGACAGTACTTGCAACCACTGCTTTATCATTAGCACATTTGTTCCTCACTTTCATTGTTCACGTTCACTTCCACTACTGTCTATTTGATAATGTTCATAACAATTCTGTGAACCATTAGCAGGCTCTTCTACTAGTGGAACATCGATTCATAGCAATAGCATGCGGTAAATTACCACGGGTCCTCTGAGAATGTATCGTGGGACACATATGTCCCAGTGGTAGTGAAAGGGTTAAGATATGAGTGCAGAAACAGAATACCTGTTTCAGCTCTCCTTTCAGACCAAGTTCGTAAACAAGAATAAGGAAGGCAGTCACTGCTTATAATAACTAGTAGTCTTAGATATTTAGCTCGCAGTGGTCAAGCAATCAGTGGACATTTGCATAGTACGGATAATTTGATATAGGCCTAACTCCTGGCTGAAAGAAAAATGGATGTGCCTGTTCTCAATCAATGGATTAATCGACGGGATAGCTGGCTTAGTGCTGATTAAAAGAATGAAATTTTAAAGATTATGGGACATGCAATATAGAGAGACTTGGTAGCAAAAGTTAGAGTCTCCATTTTATGCAATCATAGCCGACTCCATGACTGATATTTCAAAGAAAGAACAGTTGTTTCTGTGTGCGCTGTGTTGACTCTGATTCATCAAGATACTTTTGGTCAATTTTGAAAAGAAATAAATGTAGAATCAACTAAGTGAAAATGTTATACGTTATATATCCAATTATTTAAATTACAAAATAGCACTTCAAATTCAATATAAACTTGAATTATTCCTTATTAATTGTGTCGTACTTTATTAGTGTGAAGTGAAGTGAATATAATGAGATTAGAAAGAGAGGTGAATGTAATAAACTTGATATACTGAAGTAAGTGTAGTAAAAAATAAAAATAACTCTGGATAATTAGTGTAATTGAATTTTCTATATAAATTTTATGAAGTCTTTAGTGAAGATTCCATTTTTCCATTTCTGGCACGAAGTCAAGCAGGTAAAAAAAAATATATTTTCTTATTTTTTACTTGGTTATGTAGCATGTTTTATAATGTTCAAGTTACTTTCTACTACAAAGTGCTACAAAGTTTGTAGTTCTAAATAGCAATTTCTAATAGCAATAGCAACACTAGAACTGGATTTTTAAAAATATAATTTTAATTTCCTCGTTTCCAAGTGATTTAAGTAGCTTTTAAGATTCTTTAATAGTGTCCGTGTGACCACGTCCAATACAGTTAAAAATATGTACCAGTATATAAAATGGTAAAATTTGTACTTACAAATAGTCATTGTGAGCAGTACAAATTTTACAATTTTATATGTTTTTAATTCTGATTTCAGTGGTTGAAAATTTCTGCACCAGACCAAAATCCAGCACAAAACTGACACGGATTAATTAATCTAAAGATGTAAAGTAAGATGCCTCTAATAGATAGAAAGTTCACTCTCACGAAACTGTTTACAGCTTCATTATATTATTATTATTATTATTATTATTATTATTATTATTATTATTATTATTATTATTATTATTATTATTATTATTATTATTATTAATTATTTAGAAAATTTTAGATAATAGATATAGTAGTGAATACTGCCTACATAATATAGGTATAAGGGTACCAACATATAACCTTAGAAAAGCATCGGAAATGGTTCCCATGAATAAAAATTCTATAATTTTAAGAAAACTGACAAGTTCTTTTAATATATTATCGGGATAATTGTATTTATTGAACAGACGTATAGATTTTAATAGGTATGTATGTTTTATATAGTATATATGTATGTTTGACGATATCCTTATTTTAAGGACAATTTTAAGAAAATTGACTTAACTATTTTAATGAATAATGAAGTAATTATGTTTATCCAGACAAGATACAAGTAATAAAATTATGTATATATTATAAGATAGACAATGACCTCCTGTCGTCGAAACAAATGTATTTTTAATATTAAAAGGAATATAAGATGTGTGTTATAACCCTTAGTTCTATGACTAAGTGCTGTATTTTTGCTATCTGGATGTTCATAGCACTAAAATAAACATATTATTATTATTATTATTATTATTATTATTATTATTATTATTATTATTATTATTATTATTATTATTATTATTATTATTATTAACCAATCAAATCAAATTATTGTTACATTACAAACATATATTCGTATTATCTTACCTACGTTACATTCCCGTGTCTGTTTTCAAGACAGCAGTTTGCCCCCCCCAGCTAAAAAATACTTCCGACGCCACTGGAAATGGACCCCTGTACATACACCTAACGTGCTAAATCCTTATCAAAGGGAATAAATTAAGTCAATAATCGAGCACGTGGTCATACTAATTTCTGGTAATTTCTACCCATAAAATAGAAAGAGATGAAGCCCAAAAAACTTATAGTGCTATATATTAAGAACCTATATTACTATGCCGAATTTGGCAATTTCCAGACTTTAAGGGGTGGGCCAATGTACCTCTGCCAAATTTTAAAATGAAAGCATCGATGTACTCATGCCTTATGAAAAAAAATTAGATATCCCTGAACACATTCATATGTTCATACAAATAATAAAGTCCTCATTTAAAGAGAATAAATTGGGTCAATAACCTCCGAAATTTAAATTTTTGGCAAGTTTTTTATCCATGAAAGAAAACGAGATGGACCACTCAAATTTATGGGGATACATATTAGGGTCCTATAGAACTATATTAAATGTTTAAATTGGGCAATATCCACAATACAAGGTAATAAAACCTCGTCAAAGTGGGTCAATAACACCCGAAATTTGATTTTTGGGTAATTTTTTACCCATGGGTAAATCCACGTGAAGTGGTCCAAAAATAGGGAAAATGGTTTCTCGGCCATCTCCGAAAATTACAGAAATTGGAGTGTAATGAACCTTGTGTATGAGAAAGTCAATAACATCATTCACGTTGTCGTATGTACTAGTGTTCCTGAATGGTGGCCATCTTTGTTGTCGGTGGAGTGTCATTTTTTGCATTTGCAAGCGTTTACAAAAATTTCAGTTGCTCAGGACGTACGTATCAGACGAACTCCAAACTAAAACGAATGTTTAGAGGAGAGAATTAAGTATGCTTCTAAATAAATATTCAGGGTTGCAAACCAATACATGAAATCACTAGAAAAAGTTAAGAAAATTACACTTTTAAAGGGGCTGTAATTTGGAATGGCATAAAATGGGGGCTTTATAAGTTTTGTGCTGAATACTATTGCTTTTAAAAAGCCTGTAGAAACATCTACACCTATGATAGATTTATGGGTTTCCGAAAGTTGAGGTTTGTGATTTTGTTGCCATGTTTGGGGGGTAATATCTCAGGAGGGCAAAGTGCTAAAAATTTCTGCTTAGGCCACAAAGTTATTATGTATGTGAATGAACTACTGCAAAAATATCATGATTGGTATTACATGAAAAAAAAGTAAGGACATAGTAAAAACGCGAAGCGCGTGACGGTGGTCGTAGCCCGGAAAAATTTAAATGTTTTGATATGTTTCATGCTAGATCTCAAAAGCTACGCATGGTTCAGCAATTAGGGCCGCTTTAGTTTGTGTTCAGTTGTGTAAAAGCTTGCGAGTGGCGTTTGTTTAGTATTTCTAGCTCCATGGTCATTGCCACGTCTATATGATATGGGGGGTTAGCTTCCTCTTGCACCCACGACACACATCATCGAACTGGACCGCTGTATTAAGGCACTTAATGTATCAGCAAAGTATCATTGAAATCCGATTCCAGTCACGGAAGTTAATAAGGTTGTGTTCATAAGGTTGCGTTACACCTATCTCCTATCCTGCTGAAAATGGCGTATTAGTGGAAAATATTTTTAAAATGTTTGTTGTTTCAAATCTCTTCTATAGCATTACAGCAATAGATTTTAGTAGCTGTAATTACAAGAAATTTTCGCAGTTACGCAATATTCGCAATGATTTAAGCAGTGTTGCAAACTTCAGCAGTGTTTATCATATCTCCGGAACGGTTTGAGATATCGAAGTGGTGTAAACGGCAAAATAAGTTACACATCCGTACAAGTGACTAGATATGATACTTATCTCAGCATTTTTAAAAATAAATGCTTTGAAAAATAAAATTTTCAATCCCTGGTAGCTTCGCTCCTATTCATTCGAAACAAGTCATACCATGACCATGGTATCCGACACTAAAGTACTTTCGATGCGTATTATCCTGTGCATCTCCGTTATGCTCTATATGCGTTAGAGGCTTTCGAACTTTGGATGTATGTGATACTATAACATCCTTAGTTTCTAACACTGAATAATAAAAGTGGCACTCGATGTTTACGTTTGACACGTTGATTTGAAATATGTAATAACCTGACGTAGTGCCATTTGAAAAATATAACTTTGGCCGTGTCCAAAAGATACAAGTGTGCATTCCAAGTACGCTTATTTCCGGAACTGACGTCACCTAGTGTGCGTCAAAAGATCCAAGTTCACAAGTCTGCGAGTGCATAGTACGTAGTGTGCGAGGATGTACACTACGTTAGCACACTTGCGCACTTAAGATGGGAGTTCTTCGTAGTAGGAACAACAATAATGTCAAAGTGACTTAATAAAATTTTAAAAGACATATTTGTAATGTATTTGTTGAGGTGAATATATTTGTGGGATGATCTAATAATAATTTACTTGATAAATATACAAATTAGTGATTTTACAAGTGGAATATAAAAATGTTACGCAAATAACAAACATATTTCAGGGGTGCCCACAAGGGGGGGCTATGACGCAAGCTGCGTCATTGAAATGTTTGGGGGGGGGGTTAAAAATCTATAAATACATACGTTTGAGGGGTGTAAAAGTTAATCGAAAAGATTTTTTTCATGGAAGAACACCTACGGATAGACAGTTGAGGGGGGATGCGTCATGGACATGAGGGGGGGTGGGCACCACTGCATATTTACATTGTGTTCTTTGAGTATGCAATAGGATTTAAAATAGTATAGGGAAAACAACCAAATAGTTTCTTTAATAATGCTATAAAGACATTTGTGCTTAAATATTACATGGTTTATGTAGCTTAATTGAAATAATTATACTATCGGTAATGGATATATTTGCACGTAAATGACAAATTTTAGTGGCGTATGAATTAAAATGTTAAGCTCTATCATAGAGTAATTAATACATAGATTATTCATTTCTCTATAGCTACAGCTGCAGCTGCAAATATTAATTCGTAGGTAGATAGGCCTGATTTTCTAGTTTTGATTCTAAACAAATTCCCTTCAAAGCTACCATATTTCCTTGCACCTAAGAGACTGTCATATACCAATTACCATACATTTTGCATTTTTGATAGCTGCCCACAAGTGAAATGCAGATCAAAAATTTCTTTCTACACATTTATCAAAGATTTCACAAATTCCTCTTGGTAAGTCTTTACTTTGGCCATTTCATTTATTATTATTATTATTATTCGATTCAGCGACTTGATCTTTCGGTTCCGGTTTTGAGGACTTACCTGTTAGCTCATATATATATATATATATATATATATATATATATATATATATATATATATATATATATATATATATATATATATATATATATATATATATATGTTAGTAACTAGGTTGGTTTCTTTCTATACCAAAGTTTAATATTTATTTCACATATTATTGTCGAGCGAGCATCAGCAAGTGAAGGAAGATTAAAGGCTCGCAGGGTACGTTCTTTTCAGTCTTGGTTACGAATCGGTTTATTGAACGATTCATTGAATGAAATGGTCAAAGTAAAGACTTGCCTTCCTTTTAATTCATATAATCCCATTACAGTACCCATTATGAATTGATTATGAACAAATAATTCCTCCCGTATAGTTGAACAATGAGAGCCACTACGTTGCATACTCTATTTTTTCATAAAACCGTCTCTTAATTTTCATAAAATTCTTATTAGATTAATAGTAGCTTTTTATGATTATATTTGGACGAGGGGATTTGTTTTGTTACTGAGTAACCATTTATATAGTGGGAAGCATGTAGGAGGAACAGCGGGTATATTTCAAAAAAGATGTAGGGCGCCGAATGCATAGTGAAGTGCACGCAAATGTTGAAGTGTATACAATGTACAGAACTCAATTTAAGCGGGCTTATAAGATAGTGCACAAAATATATATTTGCAGTGCAATATTTATAAAGTAATATATATTTAACATATTACTTTAATCAGGGTTATCCACCTTTAGTACACGTGATCCTTATAAATTGGTATTTCATAGTGACATAATAGCTTTTTCCTGTGAATTTTGGTTCTCATGTTGTTCAACTCCACCACTTCTTTCCTTGTCAAGCCTGTTAGTGTTAACTTTTGGTGTAGATTAAGAATATGGAAGCACGATCTTGAAGATTTACGGGTAAAATCTATAGATTCACAAAGAAAGAGTAACATATAAGGAACTTCAACATTAGCACAATATGGTAGAAATAGTCTAATCAGTATGCCTGTAACTGAAACAATAGGCCTACAGTAGAACGACGACAATTATAGAGTCATTGTTGTGTAGGCCTATCTACCGTACATAAAGGAATTATACTATATATGAACTCCCTCCCAAAGTAGTTTTGAGCCACATTATTGTAAAAAGCGCTTAGTTCGGTACCTTCGGTGTCCCAAAGCTCTTGCAAATTTCCTACTTTCATCTGCAATAAAATTCCTAAACTACTTCGCAACAGTGTCATCAGCGCCCTAACCACCAGTGCTACTTTTCTTTCGGGGGATTAATAAATATTCCCTCGCGCAAGCATGCCTAATAAAATAGAACATCGCCAATAGTTTAGTGGGCTTTAATGCTGATATTTGCAGGTACAGGAAAGCTGAAACTCTTGGCATAAATGAAAGAAACTCTTTAAGTCATTTTATGGTTACCCCATATTGTCAATCTGAACGATATATTTATCTTTAATATAACTGGAAAGCCATTCATCTTAAAAAAAAAAAAAAAATGTTAATATTTTCTAGTATTCGAAATTCTCCCTTCTTTTGTTATCAATGTTCCATATTCCACCACGCTGAGGCGCTGTAAACAAGTGTGGATCAAAAGCTAATTTGACGAAGTGTACACTATTTAGTGTGCACTCCATTTGTAGACTTCGAGTGTGCATCCTCGAAGTGTGCACTATGCACTTTTGGACACGGCCTTTATATTAGGTTAACAACACTGTTTGCTGAGTCTTTCTGTTTAACACATACAAAGATGTCACCCTTCTTATATTTGCTTCGTGCAAAGTTTTGCTTTTCTCTCTCTTTTTGGTTTGTCCGCTACAGCGGATGGAAAATATAAATTGTCCATCCTGTAGACATGGCAATGATCATGGAGCTAGAAAGATGAAACAAACGCCAATCGCACGCTTTTCCACAACTGAACACAAACAAAAGCGGCCCTAATTGCTGAACCATGCGTAGCTTTTGAGATCTAGCATGAAACATATCAAAACATTTAAATTTTTCCGGGCTACGACCACCGTCACGCGCGAATATTTATTTTTCTTCGTGTATTTACCATGTCCTCACTTTTTTCTTCATGTAATATAAATCATGATTTTTTTGCAATAGTTTATTCACATACAGAATTACTTTGTGGCCTAAGCAGAAATTTTTAGCACTTTGCCCTCCTGAGATATTACTCCCCAAACATGGCTACAAAATCACAAACCTCAATTTTCGGAAACCCATAAATCTACGATGCTAGTAGTATCATAGGTGTAAATATTTCTACAGACTTTTTACATGTAATAGTATTCAGCACAAAACTTATAAACCCCCCACTTTATGCCATTCCAAATTACAGCCCCTTTAAAAGTGTAATTTTCTTAACTTTTTCTAGTGATTTCATGTATTGGTTTGCAACCCTGAATATTTATTTAGAAGCAAAATTTATATTCTCTGTGTACCTGAGTCTCTCCTCTAAACATTCGTTTTAGTTTGGAGTTCGTCTGATACGTACGTCTTGAGCAACTGTAATTTTCGTAAACGCTTGTAAATGCAAAAAAAATGACACTCCACCGACAACAAAGATGGCCACCATTCAGGAACACTTATACTTACGACAACATGAATGATATTATTGACCTTCTGATACACAAGGTTCGTCACACTCAAAGTTTTATAATTTTCGGAGATGGTCGAGCAACCACCTCTGGACCACTTCGTGTGGATTGACCCCCATGAAAGGGAACGAGGTGGACCAGCAAAATTTATAGTAATATTTATTAAGACCGTGTGCTATTATACCACATTTTTAAATTTGTCAATTTCCAAAATTTAAGTGGTAGGCCAATGTATTCCTCCCAAATTTTAAGAAGGAAGCACC
Source organism: Thermobia domestica (assembly GCF_964235325.1). NCBI lineage: Eukaryota > Metazoa > Arthropoda > Insecta > Zygentoma > Lepismatidae > Thermobia > Thermobia domestica. The sequence continues at coordinate 253,260,156 of NC_137454.1, forward strand.
ATTGTACCTATGCCTTATGAAAGATAATGGACCCCTGTACACGTCCATAAAACCATATAAAATAATAGGACATCATCAAAGGGGATAAATCGGGTGAACAACTGAAAAAATGAAATGAAATATTTGAGTTTTACGTCCCACGGTTATACCGATTAGGCTAAAGGAGACAGTGATGATGAGAGATGAGTGAAATGGTGGAATGAAGAAAGTGGGAGGAAACGGGAGAACCCCGAGAAAACCCACGACCACGGTGTTTGTCCACCACAAAGTTCACTTGGCGGAGGCTGGGATCGAACCCGGGACCCCAAGCACCAGAGGTGAACGCTCTACCACTGAGCCACCACGCCCCCCAGGGTGAATAACTGAACACGTGGTACAACATATTGCTTATGTTTATATTTTGGCAAGTTTTTACTCCTAAAAGAGAACGAGGTGGACCAGCCAAATTTAAAGTGGTACATATTAAGGTCCTATACTATTATTCCAAATGTTAAAATTTGGCAATTTTTAAAATTTAAGGGGTGGGCCAAGGTACCTCTCCCAAAATTTTAAAGGGGTGCATCAATGTACCCATGTCTTATGAAAGGAAATGAAGCTCTGTATACGACCATATAACCATATAAGGTAATAAGACCGCATCAAAGGGGATAAATTAGGTCAAAAATCTCCGAAATTTGAATGTTTGGCAATATTTTACCCATGAAAGGGAACGAGATGGACCCCCAATACTAATAGAGGTACATACCCGAATGGCTACCATACCGAATTTTTAGATTTGGCAATTTCCAAAATTTAAGGGGATTAGTCCTATGTATCCCTGCCAAAATTTAGGGGGTGGGCCAAGGTACCCCTGCCAAAATCTAGAGTGGGTGGTCCTAGGTCATTGACTCTGTTCCTTGGGACCCCTCATTGAGGATAATCAAAAACGCGATAGGGTGACTCGTATTTTAACTACAGGCTCGTATTTTAATCTTAAACCGAAAAGAATGGTAACATATGAAATAGAGAAAATCGAAAATTAAGATTTTTTGAGAATGGCTCTAAAGATTTTATCATATTTCAAAAATAAATATTTCATTAACATTTCTAAATGCGATGACAATTCATTTCTCATTTTAAAAAATACGCAAAAAATAACTTACTGAGGGGTTAGTATTTCTATGTAAGTTACAGTAATGGCTCTGGTAATTATTTTTCATAAAATTTTCAAAAATGAATAGTCCATTTCATTATCAATCACATTATATAAGAGGATAACTCATGCCTTTAGAAACATACGTAAGAGGTGATTATTTACTTGGCGGGGTACATTTCCCAGATGATACTCTAGAAACAGACTATAACAGTTTTTTTCATATTTCATTAACCATTGAAGGCATGAATTGCATAACATCCCAAGTCCATTCTGTTTCTTCGTATTTTGCGTTTTTTGTTTTTTATGTTAGCATCTATGTTTTAAGGGCTATTCACTTGCATAATACGTAAATTCAAATCAAAACCCTTTTTTAAAAGAAATTTAAAAAATCAGCTAAACAGAATAGCATTCCAAGTATAATCTTCTGCCTATCTTCTAAAAACCCAAAAGTACTCCGGTGGACTTGGGATGTTCTGCAATTCAGGTCTTCAAGTTCATTACATAATTCATTCTCTTTTGCTCATAAAATATTACTAGTGGCGGGAGAGTTTGTTGAATTTATATCCACAAAATTTCTCATTATCACCCTTTAATAAGGAATACTCCATTTCTGTTGAAAAAAGCTAGAAATATCCATAGATCTATTGGATATGTTCTGCTCATGTGATTAGATCAAAATTGGCTCTAACAATTTTGTTTAAACCGTATTTACTCCGATAAGTATCCCTCGAATGAAAGTGCCCCGCTAAATAATTGTGTTGGTTTTAAGAACCGTTTTTTATGTGGACAAAAACACACCCCATAACATCACTCCAGATAATTCACGCAACTAAGAAACCAACGGCTCATCATCGGCTACTTGTTATTTGTTAGACGTAATGTATCTTTCGAAATAGAATACGGGCAGTGCTTCTATCAATTTTGGAAGATACCATTCTTAAACTTATAAATGCAGTGTTATAAGTGAAAACTTCAATAATTGACAATAGAATTTTACATGGTCAAAATTCTCAAATCGAAATTAAACAATGGCAGTATTCTTTGCGATTATAAGCTCCCTTTAAGAATTTTAGCCTTACATTTATATTAAAAAAGGGGGAGGTCACTTATATTTGAGTAAGTACGTTATTTCATAAATATTTTGATATCAAACATGCAATAATATCATAATCCATTTCTTTCGGGAAAGTTTGGTAGTTTGTTGATAATGGCTTTGTTCGTATAATTTCTTTATTTAATTTTCTAACGATAAATATTGCATTAAGAATCGTATAGAATAGTAAGATTCACGATTAAATAATTTTTAAAAACTGATGATCCTATTTTTTATTATTATCAGGGGCAAACCCTGATTCTTACTCATACAAACATGAACATCAACTTAACCCATGAAAACACAGTATGTGAAGAGAAGTTACTGTACGTTTAGTCATAAGAGGAGAGCATGCGCAGGTATTTCCCAGTGATGTCGCTACGCCTTTATTAGAAGAGACTTAAGCCTCTAAACATGTTTTAAGATTTATTAAACATATTGCGTACGTACATAATGGAAGTATTAATGCTGAATTATAATATTGAATGTGTCAGTTTATTATACAAAGAAAAGATGATTCAGTTACGGCAGAAAATTCCTACACTCATTACTGAGGAAGTCATAATGTAAAGTAGTAGTAATGTATACTACTTTAAAGAGACATCTCTTGACCGTTTTACCTTCTGAATCAACAAAATTAAACTAATATATAAATTTATCTCACTCATAACCTGGATAGGTGAAAATGCTAGTTTCAAAATAGATAATAATAACAATGATAAAGCTGAAATCCTTACGACGACATTATACCGTCTCCCACTTGCTACAGGTAAGCGACCTCCATGTCGTTCTACACATCACGTAAATTATCGTAGTTTTGCATTTTGCAATGTGTCGTAACTTAGAATTCCAAGAGCGAGCAAACAAGATAACGCATTATGAATCGCACCTCCAGAATAAACCTGTCGTAAATATAAATGTCAATTTTACAGATTAGAAAAAATGTACTTAAGAAAACTTGACTATATTTTCTGTTTCTCTTAATGATATTTCGCGCGACATCGTCGACTTAGTGACAAGAGGAAATGCTGAGATACTAGTTGTTCACGTTATCATCATACATTCCTAATACAGAGTGTATTTTTATAAGCATAAAAATTAAAAATTCCTAGTGTGGGCATTACACAGAATTATCATTACTGTAAAATAAATATATTCAGTGATTGCTGAGAAGTTATTTCTGTTTAATAAATATGTATTTTTCCTTTGTTTCCTGTTATAATATTTAATGTGATAGTTCGTTAATAATGTCCAGCACTATATAACTATAATACTAACTTTAGTGTTGAATCGAACCCCTTCAAGAAATTTGCAAGTGACAATACCCTAATATCGTTCGCAATTATAAATCCAGTGTTGACTATTGCGATGAAACCAGAAGTACGTTACCTTAAGCTTTCTTTTAAAACTCACTTGTATTCAAAATACAACAGAACTTATGAAAATCAGGAAAAGAAGAACACCATTTCCATTTTTTGTTTAATAATATTTAAGAGCATACTTTTCTTTTTTACTTGTAACATGGGCAGTATTTTCTGCATTAAGAAGTACAAGTTCTCATAAATGTAGCATGCAAAACTCGTTAAAAAAAATCTACTCGAGATAGTTTTTTCCTTTATTTTTAAAAAAAGAAAGATCGTCTGATAATGTTACCATAAAGCCGCTATAAATCTTATAGAAAGAATTTTGTACATGATCTATTTTTCAAAAGACCTATGACCATAATAAATCGTAAATAGTTTCGCCTCTACGTAAGTAGTTATCGTTTGTCTTCCTTTAATAAAGACCGTTAAATTCCTTCTCTTGCTCTGAAAAAAAATAGAACATTAGAATAATAACAAATTATTAAAATATGTTAATTTTACAAAATCATTTTCTTTCTTGCACTTATTTATTATTATACTTTGGAACGATGACGTCAGTGAAGCCAGTTTTAAAATCGTGGAAAAATCGAATTTCAAAGGTTTACACTTTTCACAATCGCAACATATCGAAGATTTTCTTTTCTGGATATCCGTCAGGTCGTTCATTTACTCGCATGTATAGCGGCCTCTAGTCTATTGTGAGTCATTGTACCAAATTCTTAATTTAATATACTACGCTTCACCTATTAGGAGAATATGTTATATTTTTAACTCCTATGCTGAAAGTCAACTTGAACTTGACATATTTGCTATAAACGATCGTTCTCTAAGAACTATTGTGCAATCTTACTGATGACTCATTAATTAAATTGACCATATCTATAAATGTGCATTTGTAATTAGGAAAGTGAATTCATGCATGCTCTAATTATATACAAACTGACTAGGTCACTATTATTAGGTAATATACCTGTTGTGATCTATATGTAACCATAAATAAATAATAAATAAATAAATAAATCGGATGATTAATTGTTTAATAAAAGTGACTTGCTGAAATGAGAATGAGAAGAAATGGTAGAATCTTAGAATTCCACGGCCCAGGGTGCAAAATGATACCATTCGAAGTGGGGAAAAACAGGAGTTTAAAAATGTCATACCAATTAATACAAAACATGAGTACTTCGTTTTCCGCTTATATTTTGGAAAGTTGCCTGGTCATAATAACTGTAGTTGCTTTTTGCCTTCTAACACCTCTAGTTCACCCATTAATTGCATAAGAAATACATGTGTAGTTATGTTTGAATTACTGCAATTAATTTGCAAATTTCTGACAATACTGTCACTTTAGGTGCAGATTTATCATAATCCATCATGCAAATTGTAAATTTATGTTTAAAATAAGTATCTTCATGTATAGATATTAATTTCTGATGACGGAGTATTTCTGCGCCCTGCAGCACACTTGTAGTTTATGTTTACGTGTTTAGAGTTACTAATATAAATTATTACTGGAGCTCCAAGACGATTAAAATAAGTCAGTAACATATAAAGAAGACTGTAATAGTTATTTTCCACCGGTAGAGTATTTCTATACAGAGTTCAAAAGATGTATGTTTACAAAAGCGTGTGAAACCATTACAAGTGCGTTAGGAGTTCATATCACTGTAAAATTCACACTAAGGCACTTATAAATGTAACGTATCATACAAGCATTAACTTAACTTACTCTACCCTTCTAACCATACCTAACCAACCGTACTAACCTAACACACCGAGGGGCAGAATTAGAAGTTGTGAGACCTAGGTTCCCAGCCAACTTGTACCAAAGCCTATATATATATATATATATATATATATATATATATATATATATATATATATATATATATATATATATATATATATATATATATATATATAGTCATTGTCAGAAGTCTGAGTACACTATTGTTTTTTTTTTAGATTTTTTTTTTTAAAAAAGGACGTGTGTCTATACCAAACCCAATTTGTTGGACTTGTTCTGTAAAATAAACATAATTGCTCATATAAGTAAGTTAAAACATATCGCCCTGTTTTCGCTGCGATAAATTTATTGAGTATGTTTGGGTTCAGTGAAATGTTGGCCCTTAGCCTTGATAAAAGTGTTACAAATTCCAAGCATTTGTTTGATTAATTTATCCAATATTTAAGAAGCTATGCGACTGAGTTGATCTATTTACGAACTGTCCTGTTAAGTTGATCTTACAAGAACTTTCTGGGTAACAAATCCAGTGTCTGTGGCAACTATTCCGTTTGTTGGTGATGTATGCGTTTCTTTGCATTGCAAATAATTACTGCATAGCTTGGAAGAATGTCTGGCCCAGAAGCATTATTTTCAAAGGCCAAGAAAATAAGGAAAAAGGAAAACTACAATATTTGGTTTATCAAAATAGTCGCTGTCTGCAACCACATCTCTTACAATCGGTCAGCCAACGATTTGATTCCGTGGAAAAAGGAGTCTGGAGTCTCCAATGCGAAGAAGTAATATGATTGCATTACTTTCATGATGTACCTCTTACTTATCTCGTGGATTCGAAAAAATCTTAGATGTCTGGTACTGTGTGTACTTTCCTTAAGTGTATAGCTAGGGGGCCCAAATTTTCTAGGAGGCCTAATTGTTGATGCTTCCTTCCTCTCTAGGAAAGCTCCAAGTTACGGCGCTGATCTTTTGCAGTGTTTTGTTGTATCCACTTCACAACCCGAGAGTACATTACACCCTAGCGCGGGGCCCCCTTAGACACGGGATCAGATTGGAGCCAATCGGTCCAATAGACTTAGGTCTGGCTTTCAACCTATTCTACTAAACTAAACTTCAATGCCCTACTAATCTGATCTACTCTACTAGTTTATCTTGCTTTACTAATCTAACATACTCTAGTAACTTAACATAACCTACCCTACTAACCAAACCTAACCCACCTGCTTACCTAATCTACTGTAATAACCTAACCTATCTATTCTACATTATTCTGCTCTACTCTACTCTAATCTAAGGGATCACGCTGGTTCAGTGGTAGAGCGCTAACCTCTGGAGCGTGGGATTCCTGGTTCGATCCACGGCCAAGTAAGTTTGTGGGGACAACATCATGTCCGTTGGTTTTCTCGGGTACTCCCGTCTCCTTATACATTATCATTCCACCAAATACTTCCATCCTCATTCAATTGCTTTAATCCTGACAGATATAATCATAGAACATTAAACTGAAAGATTTCATTTCAGTTTTGCGTTCAGCCACACTGTAGAACCCGTTCGTGTTTTTTTTTTTTTTTTTTTTTTTTTTTAATGAATAATCGTTTTCATGGCATATTAAAGTTTGCACACAATTATTTGCTCATGCGCCAAGAAAATAACATCATATAATGTCTTGGATTAAGAAATCACTTCCAGCAAGAAAAATGTTGGAAAACTTTGTTCTGAATTTGACGGACTATTGCAAATCTGAACATCAGTTTAATTACCCCTCTCCCAAATAACTTACTAATAGGGAGAAGTTTCTTCCAAAAATAGTAAGAAAAAATACCTGTACTCTAAGGATTTCACATTCAGCCACGGACGCGTTGTTGCCCATCATAACCACGCAGTAGCTGAGATCGAACCAAGAACCTCTAGCACGAGAGATGAGTTCCCTGCCAGTGAGTCATCTTGCTTTTTTTTTTTTCGTTCTTGCGTTGTATTAAAACGGTGAACGTGACCCAAAGTCAATGAAAGAATTCCGCTTCGCTCGGCTGAATTAGAAAATGCTTAGAAATGTTAAATTGATGGTTACCACTAATGAGTAAGAAATAGTAAAAGAATACTAAATGTGCATTAGTCTATTACAGAAAAACTAATTGCCTCTCATAGTAATATAAGTTTCATTCTTCATTACTATTGATGAATATCATTGTTTCATTTAATTATCTCCTTCAACAGCATTTCCCCCTTATTGTCAATTACAAATAAAATAATTAGACAATTTGATTACATAAATCGAACACCTTCGGTTGTACCAATTTCTAAAGAACTATTTTAGGTAGATTTCCGTTCCTGATTGCGACTGACACGCAATGTTCGTAGCATTGTGCAGCTATAATGAATGAGCGATCAATTTTTTCGCTGGCGTCACTCTATATTGATTTCCTGCTTTTAAAAAAGTAACAAGAGAAAAGAACAACAAAAGTCATTAGGAGAAGGAAAATAAAACAAAAATAATAGAAATATAAAAATAATATATACTGGGCAATATACCGTACAAAACCGACTAATAAATTATGATACGTGGTACTTCTGATATGCTTGTATGCTTGTTGTGCGATATTTACGTATTCTAATATACTGTTCTTGACATTTCTACGAATATTTATGTTTATATTATTAATCGAAGCTGACTGGTACATATGCTATGCGTAGGACATATTGTACTAAGAAAAATCCGTTCTCCGGACAGCGGTATATTGTACAAATATACGGAATCCATACGTTTACTACGGAAATCTGTACAGAACATACGTTATCTATATGCTACACTGCCTTTTTTCACTGCCTTTTTCCCGCTTAGATGTTACATCATGCTGCTGTAGAATGTCTGACATCTAACAGTCTTCTGTATTGTCTATCTATATCTATATCTATATCTATATCTATATCTATATCTATATCTATATCTATCTATATCTATCTATCTATCTATCTATCTATCTATCTATCTATCTATCTATCTATCTATATGTCAGCTATATGTTATATACGTCTATCTGTCTGACTGCTTATATACATTTCTTTGTTTCATACGGAAAATACGAATAAATGAAACACTTATTCGGAAAGTATCATAAAACACGTTTTTAGTTATACGTTTGCTGCAGGATGTTACCTATAGTCGTACATTAAGTCCAAAAACTAAAAGATTTACGCACCTAACCTACGTTTTTACCTATGTCACATACGTTTTTTTTCTCTGTGTGAGTATATATCTTATATGAGTTACCACTTTAATGCATTTTTTTAAAAGAGGGAATAGGAGAAGATGCTGATTAAAAATTTCGATTTAACATAGGCTTTTTAAATACTTTTCGTTATTTATCTCAAATCAATTAAGTTACTTGAAAACGAATGACAAAATATATCAATATAAACAATAGACACATAAATTCCATCGGTACAGCTGTATTAAAGTATCTGAAGCTTGCCTGGAACAATTGAGACATTTTTAAAAAGAAAGTAGTAGTATCACTTATATACCTCGGTAAGAAGTTTCGTTTGTATATATTTTCAATTAATTTTGTAATCAGCAGTGGTAATAAACCTCTAAAAATTCCAATTTTAGTAGAGATATTAGACTGGAAATGGAATATATGTTTGGGACGCGTAATTGATTGCTGAAGACCGCTTCTTGCTGTCTATGGCCGTTTGTACTCTATAGCGATCTACGTTAAAACCGGAAGTTGTTGATTTTCTGTTTGAATAGAGAGTTAAGAGCTAAGATGTTACCTATTATTAGAACGTTAAATCGATTAAAAACGTGTCTCCCTATTTCTTATCATTCGTGCTCTGTGTATATCAGTATTAAAACCGGAAATTGTTGTGGATTTCTATCATGTCCAGTTTTAGTAGAAGTTAAAGATGGAGATGAAATTGGGCACTTAGTAAATTGCAAGAAACCGCTTCTCGCTACGTTTTACTCTGGAGTGATCGAAGTTGATAGCGGTAATGTTTAATTTCTACCACTTTCGGTTCGAATATCATCTTTCTCAACGAGCTCGATTCCTAATTTTTGATCCTCTACATCTTGGCCAAAATTAATGGTGATCCATCAAGCAGATCTTGAGATTTTTTGTGTGTCCCGGACGGATTACAGATGGGCAGAGTCAACACGTGAGGCGTTGATAATCGAAACTTCTTAAAAGTAATAGACATATACAGGGATTTATTTGTAGCCAGGGAAGCCTGGGAATTTCCCCCCTTGTAAGTTCGACTTCCCTGTCTCTAGATTTAATTCAGTCTTCCCAGCCTGGGAAGATATTTTCCCCCTTTCTTAGGCTATACAATCTGTTTTAAAGTACAATAATTCATTTTTTCAGTATGTTTATTGTCGCGAGCTGAGTTGGTCTTGTTTATAGAATTGCTTCCCGAAGAAGAATTTTTTCAACTGGCATCACTACATATCATTCTTAATCTGAGTAGCACAGTAAAAAAAAAAAAAAAAAAAAAAAAAAAAAAAAAAAAAAAAAAATTAAGTAATCAGTGAACAGTCATAGCAGTTGTGAATTGGTATCTTTTTCGTTGACAAGCACGTTAAAAAGAACAAAAGGAAATTGATATTAGACTATATTTTAACAAAAGGAAAGCTCCTGACGATGAGGCAAGTAATTCCAGCACACAAAGTAAGAGGCTTTGAAGATAGTGCAACGTCCGAAATCACATTAGACATATCTCATCAGAAAAATGAAAATGATTCGGGACGTAGTGTTAATAATGGTAGGGTTATTTCTAGCCCCAGTGGCTTGTTCTCTTCAACATGTGATCAAAAACAATTTGCAAGCTGGAAAATTAAACGGCGTGGCTAGGTGTTAAACAAAATACTAATGACATTGGCGTTGTGTGTATTATATGTGCTTCCGTTCGTAAACTCGGTATTGATACAGTGCGTGAGTTTTCTCGGGGTTCTTCTGTTTCCTTCCATTTTCTTCATTCCACCATTTCGTTCATTTTTCATCATCACCGTCTCCTTTAGCAGAACCGGCATAAACGTGGGACGTAAAGCTTGAAGATTTAATTTTATTTCGGTATTCATACAGAAAGAAGAATAAATGTACAAAGTGTATGGTGTAACGATATTATTGCAAAAGCATCAAAGAAACGTTTTTATAAAATTTTTGACCACGAAAAGTCTATTGCACACAAATGTTCATATGTCAATATGTGAACAAAGGGATAGGGAAGAAATATAGGTTTCAATGGCAAATGCAGAAGACAGGTGGAAAATTGTGAATGAAATTCGTGTTAAAAACACAGCTACGATATTTAGGACTGCCTACGTTATTGTCCAAAATCGTTTATCGTTTACGATGCTTCCACATCTTATTAAATTACAAGAAATAAATTTAATGGACCTCGGACAAGTTCTTTACTGCTATGTTACATGTGCAAATATTATTGACTTTTAGCTACAGAAATGAAGGCAAACTGGCCGAATACCTTGCGCGTTCCGTTGAACCCTTCGAGCTAATGGTGGATGAATCCTCCACTGTGTCTCATAAACCAGTTCTCATTGTGTATATCCGTACTGTAGTTAATCACGTATGTATCAATATAATTTTAGGATTATTTGAGTTACAGGCAATAACAGGCAGAGAAGTTTGTGATTCCGTGATTATGTGAACGTACGAATCTTTCCAAAACGATATTACGGGAAAGACTTATGGCAGTTTGTCTGAGAGCGCCAGTAACATGCAAGGCGGAATAAAAGATGCTGTCTCTTGACTGCAGCGAGAATTAGACACCAATTTACTCGTATTTAACTACATGAGTCAGAAGATGGAACTGGTTGTTCACAATGCTGTTAATACGGTTTCAGACATGGTTCATTTTCAAAATTTTGTAGAACGATTACATGGGTTTACTCAATATCCCCGTAGAACACGAGAAATCGAATTAATATCAGGAGAACTACGTATTCGCTTCTATAATATTACTAAAGTTTTTGATGTACGGTGGTGAGGCTGTCCATATCGTTCAGTAGAAGCATTGTGGAAGTCCTACCCTCGCTAGTGGAACACTTTCGAGAAGCTTCTACAAGTTTGCAGAGAAGTTTTGAGCAGCGTGCAATATTTTGTGGCTGCAAAATTTCACTAAGTGAAATTTCGTTTATGAAATGTCCATGATCCGAGATGTGCTGGAACCTCTAGATGTCCTTAGCCTGTTTCTACAAGAAAGGTCAGCATCCCTTGTACTGTACAGGCAATAAGCAAAATTGAAACAACTGTACGTGTACTGGAAGGGTCGCAAGAAAAGGATGGCATGTTCATGGAAGAATTACAACGTCGGTTTGAAGAAACTGGTCAGTTTTGTGGAGTCCCACTTGCAAAACCCTTAGACAGTTCTCTTGAGAAGTACCAGCAAAACAGATTGCAATTCTGTCAGGGTCTAGCAGATAACATACGGTCTTGATTTCCTAACGAAACGTTTAGTAGGTTCGAGGTTTTGCTACAATCCAAGTGGTCAGAAGAATTGTCTGCAAGAATGTTATACGGCGACAAAGAAGTAATGGAAATTAAAATAAAATAAAATTTTCCTCTGATAATACAGCCAAAATACTGCAGCATTCCGAGAGAACCTCCTAATGTTGGACCAAATCTACAAAATCTTAACATGAAACAAATGTTCTTCTAGTTTCTTGTGCATACTGTGGAAGAGGCTTTTCCAGCTTAAACTTACAGCACACTGACGCTAGAAACCCTTTATCTGTAAAAAAAAAAAAAAAAACCTCGAATCTACCAGACATTACGAGACTTCTTTCAATGTAGAAAAGTATGTCACCAGCTGGATAAAAAGCGGACATCATGCTGCTACCGACAAATCAACTGGGGAAAAAGACGGTGTCCGATTTAAACCAATCTCCTATTGCTTCACTATTCTAAAGCGAGGTACGGTGTGACAGTACTATTAATTCTACTGGTACTAAAACTTATTTATGGTATGAAGAATGACATTTAGCACCGTCTTCCCCTTCTATTTAATAAAATTAGATTCAAGTGTATGTGCACTTATCACTGTTATGCAAAAAGTAAACTCTTAACTTTTGTAGTATTTATTGTTCGGGCAATGAATTTCGTCTTCAAATACCTAATAAGAATGGACTAATGAATGACTTGTCATAACAAAACAGTTTTACGTAGGAGTGTGACACCTGTTATGACAAGTTATGCAGGTTGCAAGGTAACTATAGGGCTTTTCCTGGATGCTGCACACTTGTCCTCAGCAGTAGGACGAAAAGTAGCAAGGCAAGTAACGAATGTGATCTCATCTACCTAACCAAATTTTATCTAACGTCCCTACCAATATTTATCATAAAATTGTTTTCTAATGAAAAAAATTATGAACTTGGAAACTGGCTATGAAACTATTACCATAATTTCAAAGTATATAGGTTTAAAAATAACGTTGTCCCAATCTGACTTTATAGTTGTTCTGTTATACGGAACACAATCTTTCATAAATATTCCCCCCTTCTACAAAATCCACAAATAAATCACTGGACATATATATATATATATATGTATGTTTATGAAAAATGTTTATGACCAATGTTAAATTGAAGTCCTTAATCCATACTAATTGTATAGTTGTATTCACTCCTGTTCCTTCTTACTTAAACTATATATGAGGCGCCTAGTATTGAAAGCCTCCAAATCCATTTTTTTAAAACCAAAATTGAAAAATGAAATGAAATTTTTGAGTTTTACGTTCCATGGTTATGCCAGCTAGGCTAAAGGAGACAGTGAAGATGAGAAATGAGTGAAATGGTGGAATGAAGAATGTGGGAGGAAACGGGAGAACCCCGAGGAAACCCACGCACACGGTGTTTGTCCACCACAAAGTTCACTTGGCGGGTTTGAACCCAAGACCCCATGCACCAGAGGTGAACGCTCTACCACTGAGCCACCGCGGCCCCTAAAACCAAAATTGAGTTATATATCGCTTGTTATATGTTTGATACAAAGGAATTCCATGGAAACAGAATTTTGTTTAAGAGCTGAATATTTTATACTAAAAAACTAGTTCAAATATTGGACTTTGTTTGTGTGTATATGGAGATTACTCGAAACTAAGCGAAATGGATGTAACGGATTTTGATACTAGGCACCTCATATATCAAATTCCAACTGCAACACTGAAAATTTTTCGATAAGGTATTTTAGTTGAATATCAGATGCTATGCTCAACTCAAATGAATGTGAGCTGGATTCGATTCATGGCGTTAGCTCATATCTATTAGTTTATCGTCCCTTTTCAACACCGAGATTATATAAGACGTAGACCTGCAGTTTAAAGTGTAATCCGAACCACTAGTGTAACTAAGGATGATGAGCTCCCTGCGAAAATGTCAGAAGGGTTCCCTCTTCCCACGTTCATGAACACACGCAAAATTCATACAACAGAAAACAATTTTATATATTTATTTACTTGGGAAACTATCAAAAACATATATAGGGCTAACACTAACATCTATTTAGTCACAACTTGCTTATATTATACAAAAAATTGCACATTATTATGTCCAGTTTGATTTCGTTCCCTTACCAAGCAAGAAAGTAGCATTTCATTGACTCAGCTGAAAATTATGGAATATTGTCGTATCTTTTCTGTTTAATATATACAGAGTGTTCGCGGTAAGTTAAGTGACATTTTAGACACCGATCCGAAAATGATTCAAGACTACAGAACGCTATGCATAAAAAGTGTGGAATAATATGAAACCTGAAAAGTGGATTTTAATATCGTAACATCGAAAAGTTAATCTTCGAAACTTAAATGCACTCTACCCTTTGCACTGCAGACCAGTTAGTTACATCGTTGATTTAACCACCGTAATGCATTCAAAGTTCAATATTTGTCCACCGAGAATTGAACCGGGAATACGTGCAGCAAAGGCGCATGCGCTAACCACTAGACCAATGAGGAGGCCAGATGTTTCTATTAGTGTGTCAGATTTAAGAGTAGATTGGGAAACTAACCAATGAAAGTGATAAGATATTTGAATGAAGGCTACAGAATATAATGGAAAAAATAAAAGTATTTCGAGCATGCACAATCGTTCAGTGCTAGAGCATTCAGCTCTAGTGCGAGAAGTAACTGGTTAGAAGACAGATCTTCTGAGAACGTTAGTATTATCTTTCTATTTAACATTCATTCTTTCAAAATCTTTCCGTACCTCGATTGATTTCATTTAGCTTTACCGTTTCCTTCCACATTCTCTTTCTGCTACCAATTCTTTTATATATTTTTTTTAATGATACTTTCTTTGTTTCCTATCTACTTTAGCTGAAGAGGCATGATTAACTAAGAAAAGTCTATAAACATGTTTAAAAATACATTCTGTTTCATAACAGTTCCATCAATTAGGATGCACTTAATATTTTTGGAAGAAAATTACTCCTAACTAAACACCTACTGGGGGTGAATACAATTATACTATTGTGAGAAGCTTGCAAATTAGTTACAGTAATTCATATATATATAGGGTAAATTAACATATATTTCACATGTAGGTCTAATTAATGGGTGAACTACTCGTAGTCTTATTAAGGGCTTAATTAATGGTACCTGTATTCTTACATAGTTTAGTAATTATGGGTGTTAAAATATGCGAACTCTACAAAGGGTTTTTACCCTTTTTCCTGCACTTCTGTCTTCTCTCTCCCCACACTTTCACTTTAAGATTTCGCACCCTGCTATCAGTGATTGATAAGCGTACTTAGTGATAGATGTAAATTGCTTCATGTCTTAAATTACTTTCTCTTTAATTTACAGGAAATTAAATTGTGTCATTCATTCGAAAGTTGCTGCAAAAATAATATGTATCAGATATAATTCACCTTTGAACCATTTCTCCTTCCAGTCATACTTTCGAGGGTGCACTCTCGCTCTGTCTGGACATAAGATAAATTAATTTACTATTACATGTCACTCTTGTATATGCCACTTCCTTTAGCAAATAGTGTCTCAGTACAGCCGCTGCATATTTTGATTTTGTTCTCCTCTTGGACAAAACTTTCTGGAAGAAAGCTTGGTTTGAACATGAGTATACACAATACTTCTCTACGTTAATACTCACATAGCAAACCCAATTATATTTCTGAATCGTTATTTGCTTTACTCCTATTTCTTCTCATTTTTAGCCACAAATTAGTTTCTGTCTTACACATACCTTAGAGAAGTAACTTAGTGTTGACCGAGACGTGACGAGACAGAATTTTTGTAACGAAATATGAGACGAGACAGAGCTCTTCCAATAGAAACACACATAATTTTCGAGACGAGATAGCCCCAAATCTCGTCTCCTGGGTAACAGTACTAGTAGCTAGCAAATTAATTCAATAAACGTTTGTGAAAATTTGTGGATTTACCCATTTTCCTTCTCATCCTTATTTTCGTTTTTTCTCTCTGTTTAATATTTCAAAACTTTTCCGTTCATCGATTGATTGTTTTTCTGGCGAATGCGATGATTATACAGATATAACACGCTACAACGAAAGTTCAATTAATCTTGCAGTGCCGAGTCCTTTTGAACTCTAAACTCAAAAGTGTATGCAGTATAATAGGAGGGTTGATATATTTTTTTTGGTATAAAATTACGGCCCTTTCTGTTTTTTTTTATTTTTTTTTTTAAATGTAAAAATTGTCTAAAATTTTACTTGTTGAACTCTGAAAGTTAACTTTTATACGTATACGTACATATGTTAAACAATTTGCTGTAATCGCACAACATTGACTTTTCCGTACTACATTGATCTTAAAAATCGAAAAATGGATTTGGACATTCCGAATGGAAACTGAGTTTCGGAATTATTGCGCCCTTACTTCTAGCCCTTTAGTTTGCAATCGAACGTAAATTTATGTAGCTTTGAGGAAGTGGGAAAGAAAGATGTGTGGGTTTAGTAAAGGATCGATAATAAATTAGAAGTCAGTGGAATTCCAAGAAACAACCTTAATACGTAGAGCTTTGTTTGCGGAGGGTATGACTATAGGTAACGAAAGAAGGTTATTGAAGCAATCACTTCACCAGGAATTGAACACGTTGTTATGAGGATAGAAAGCGCACGCATTAGCAACTTGGCCACGAAGTGGCACTATATCTTTATTGGTGAATAGATTAATACACGCACTTAATTGATTAGATCAGATTAAAATGTCCTAGTCTAAATCCCATTTTGAAATTAATAAAAAATCTCGTATATAAAATATACAAAATAGTTATGTTCAAATTTTATAATCAATTTAAATACTAGAGGCTTTTACAACGATATTCTTGTCTTTCCATGAAACTCTAACAGATCTGCCGATTTAATTCTCTACATAAATAGAAAGCTACTTTACACTGGCAATTGTCAGTAGTATGAAAGCCAGCTTGTTTTCGAAGTAAACGTAATTTCCTGCTGGAGGTGGAGATATGAAGTGTGTGTTTCTATTATTGACTCTCATCCGGAACACAATGTTGATTCCTTGTTTCTCTGGTAAGAGCTCTTAAAATATTCAAACTATTGGATAAATACCTTCAAAATCTTTAGTTCCACATAGTATTTCCTCAGTATTTCAGGAAACGACATGGTACATAGTGTATCAGTAATCCAAATGTACTGGTATAATTCTACAGTACAATCACCCGCTGCTTTGCAAAGAATGACTCTTTCGATTCAGGTGTGTTGAACTACAAGTTTCGTTTGGTACTGCACGAAGGATATCCGACGAAAATTGAGGGTAGTAATGTATCCTAGAAGTGAGCTATCACAAAGGACTAATAAGCTCTCTTTCTAAGTAAGATTAGTTATGAGTTAACAAATGTATTTTTATATTCATTTAATACATATTTCAGTTTTTTTCATTACAAGGCACTTTAGTGAGAAGAAAATTTATCTGAAAATTACAAAAGGAGACTTATTTTGATATCAAATATTTAATCCTGCACCAGAAAATGAACCGAGATCACACAAATGGAAGACAGACGTTTTAATAATTCCACTTTGCTGAAGTACCCACTTTTTTTTATTTAATTACTATATAATTCTAAGCAAATCGTGGAAATATTTACTGAAACACAACAGACGAAATGTGCTTGTCTTACAGTAAAGTATTATTCGAATGAGAGTAAGAATGAGTAAATTGTAAGCAGCAATGCAATTACACTTACAGTATTTCCTCCGAAATCCGAACACCCAAGAACTCGAACAATTTGGAATTCGAACGGAAAGTTCAAACAAATTTTGCTCTGGAATACGAATGTTCTGCACATCATTTGCGCGTGCGTTTCTCCAGCGCTCGGGTCACCCATATACTTTGTCAATGTCATTACAGAAAATAAAATATACTAAAATAAAAAGGATGAAATTTTCTAACGTATTCGCACTACTGAGCAAGGGTGTGCTACGTATAAGTTTTTGAAAATTCGTCGTGGAGACATTGCATTTGATTTCTGGTGGAAGCTCATGCGGTTCGTATCCAACGTTAAGTTGTAGGTCCAAGTTTCATATAACATTAGTGCTGAAAAAAACGCTAAAATCTAGCCATTTAAAAGTTCTCGAAATAAATGTCTAAACACCGCAGTTTTCTTATTCTCAATCATGACTTTTCCATTGAGAGGGGGATCATATTCATAATCCCACCTTCCATTGCCAGGGATATCTTAAAAATGTAGTTTGAGTTATTTTCATGGTATTGCTAAAGTTAAATACTTCCACGCGATGCTATCTATACTCCTTACTCATGTTACACTGAAAAAAACAAAGTCCAGATTTAAGGAGGAAACGAGGATAGTATGCTTTCTGTTGGGAAATCATGACTAGACGGTAGTGTCAATCAAAATACTGGGTGCAACACTCTTATTTCCTGTGGCGACATACGTCAGTAAATGAGAGTGGTGCTTACTGTTTTCACAGGAGCAATTAGTGCTCTCACTTAATGACGTACGTCGTCACAGGAAATAAGGGTGTTACACCCAGTATTACGATTGACACCACAGTTTTGACATGGCGCTCCCAACAAAAAATATATTATCCTCGTTTTCTTCTTAAATCTGGACTCCGCTTTTTAATGCATATCCTGTAAGTCGTCTCATTTCATCTTATACACGGTCTCATACAATAGCATTACATGTTACTGATGTTGATGGTCCGTAATGATCTTCCTGAATCGTACCTTCTTGATCAACCCATACAGCAACGACGTTTTTTGATGTCACGTTGGTCGATACATTAGTGTTACATGATATGCATCTTGAATATTTATTCATATCATTAGCTTATGTTCTGTCATGTTTAAAAATTTAAAATATTCTTAAGTCTATGTCTGTTGGCATAAAACAGTAAGCAATTTCTTGCTTTAACATTTATGTGTTCCTGCCGAGATCTTTAAACGTAACTTTGTACAAATAGTTGCTCTCTTACACTGATCTCTGCAAAATTGTAGTGTAAAAGCACAAGAATTGGAAAGATTCTAACAGCGCACAGTTACGCGAAATCTACTAGAAATATTGGTTCTCAAAAGTCACAAAAAATAGTACCTAGGTCCTGGGTAGCACTTCATATCAAGATTAGACAAACACAGATTGGCAACCCGTAAGAACGAAGCTTATTTAGACTGGAATTTAATATTTCCTATAAAGTTATACGTAACTTAGGAAGGGAGATGTGAATATTCAATCTTTCATTGAACATGACTGTACAGCTTTTTCCAGAAGACAAGCAATAATTTGATTATGATAAGAATTCTGAAAATTTCAAGGGCGAAATCTGATGATAAACTCGTAAGCTTTCATGTTATAACAAGTATTGGCAATAGTATCGCCATGTCATTTCATATAGTTTTCCTTTTTACTCTTTATAATGCATTTTCCTGATTACTTATATTAATGAGTTTTTTATTTAAAAAAGAACGTCCTTGTCGTTCTTAGCCGTCCGTGTCAACGAAAAGTTAATTCATAACGAGATTGCGTGCGTTGCATAGAGAAACATGTGTCCTCATGCACGTCCCATTGCATGTGGTTCATGTAATCTAGATATATCACAACGAACACAGTCACCCCAGAAGTGAAAATATGTATCACCTATCTACGACATTCATGAACAATGGTGTTTTACAGTGCCAGACAGAAAGTAATCGACTTCTTTTCACATAATTCTGCAACCTTTATCATCCTCACGTATGTCATAAGCACACAATATACAAATTTTCCTTACGTTTATCTACCTTATAATCTTCAGCATATTTTCTACTGACAGTTTTTAAAAGTAAAATATTAGCTGTGAGCGTAAAAAGTGTTTCCTTGTAAAAGCAACTTTTCTTTTCTATCTTTATAAAGATAACTTTGAACAAATAGAAAAATCAAATATTTTTATCTACGAGATTAAAAGAAACTTCAAGTTAAAGTTCAAAGTGACCGAACATTAAATTAAGGATATTGATTTATTTACAGTCTAAAACCTTTTTCTGGTATTGATAATAAAACCCTTAGCAATCTTCAATCGTGTTGGCTAGAACTGAATATTGGTATGTTTGGGATATGAACACAGTTAATTTAAAATTCAGAAAGTTTTTGAGATCGAGACAGTTTTAGGTCGAACAACAGTGAGTGTTAGTTAAATGTTACTGAAAAAGTAAAAAGAATAAAAAATGCTGTACAAGAGAATATTGAAAATTAATTCTATTGATACTAGTATGATCGTTTTATAAAAGAACGAAGAATTTTGAAGTCATCATTTCGCTAATTTTTAGAACAAAAATTATTTTAAAGTGTTATGTTTTGAAAAATGAATAAATTTTACATATAGTATACCTTCATCAGTGCTTAGAGTAAATGTGACTTGTAAATATTAAATTTAAATTAGTATGTTCGTAATAAGTGTTCTGTCATTTCTGATTCTGAGAAGTTTTTATGAGCTATAGTTTCCCACTAATAGCATAAGAGTATTCTTGTATTAAACTATTTATCAAGTGTAAACTTATTTCCCTTTATTCCTTTACTTTGAATCTATCATACATCATTTTATCTCAATGTCAAAACTGATTTCTTTTCATAAAATTCTTCCAACCACTTCTCATACCTCTTTTGCTCCATTCAGCTAATTTTCATCATTATTCTCCATATCCATATTTCCAAATAAGCCCATTTTCACAATATACATTTTTCTCCAATGCATAGTACAATAATACACACAAAAGTCTCACTAAAATATATTCAAAGAACATATTCTTCTTTCATACAGCTTCCTTTGCCATTTCTTTCACATAGCTTACACGTTGATATAAAAGTCTTAAATATACGTTTGCGAGCACGATTTTGTGAAAAAAAAGAAAAAAGAAAGAAAGAAAGAAAAAGAAAAAAAGAAAAATCTGAGTTTACCTAGCACGTGTTAAATGAATACGTTTGATATTAAATAATCAATAATAGATCTTTATTACTACGCGCTTTGCTGTAAGTTTCAAGTGCGAGCGTGAATTTGAGATTATGAACAACTCAAAACACCTGAACTGGATTGAACCTAAAGTTTACTACGATAGATACCTTATGACTAGGGGTGCCCATCCCTCGAAGTGCTTGGTCGCAATCCCTTCCAAATGTATCATTCCCCAATTTACTACTCCTTCCCCCAAATTTACTACTCTCCCCCGAAATTTACTTTTACACACTAAATTTACCTTTCTCTTCCTATTTCTTTGATCCTAATATGCCTTTCTCTTACCAAATTTACCATTCTCCAGTTTGATTGTTCCATTTTCAATGAAAAATTAAGTTCCCCCAAATAATCTATTAGTGCAACGCGCGTCCTAAAACCTACATGTGTGCATCCCTGCTTATGACACCCATCGTCATCAGGGTGGAAAAAAATCATGATTTTTTAAAAAGAAATCATTTTTGTTGATTTTTTTGATTTAAATCGATTTTTTTGATTTAAATCAAATCTTTCTCCTCGTATAATGCAAGTCGCGAACTGAAGAAAAAGCATTAGGAATTAGTATTAAATGCTAATTATGCCATTTAAGTGAAAGTATTGGGGTTGAATTTTAAATTATCCCCAATCGTTAACCTATATCAATCCCAAACAATGTTTCTTAACCCTTTTAAATTATGGCTCCTTTTAAACGTAAATTATAGACTTTCAGTCAAGCAGCTACAGCATCATCCCTATTTATCCTAGGATCATGGTACATACATCACTCTCTTTAGAATGGAACAGCTTTTGAAACGGTAACATTACATTTCCCTATCATGTCTCTGAAACGGGAAATTTTGAGAGTAATCGGTTTTTTTTTTAACTTTTTTAAAAAAAATTTGATCCCCTCTGGATTCCCCTGTGTTAACGCACAAATCTCAAAATCAACTGGGAAATACTAAGGGGTGTACTAAGCGTGTGTACAAAGTTTCAACTTCTATCTTGAGTAGTAAGGGTGAGGAAATTATTTAACAATGAGCTAAGAACATTCCCACGATGACCCGGATGTAATATAAAAATTTTCTCAGACATCCCTATTTATCCTAGGATCATGATTTGTTCATTATTCTCTTAAGAATAAAACAAATTTTCAAACGGGTCCCTTCAAATGTCCCCATCATGTATCTGGGGCGGGTAAATCATGAAAAAAAGGAATTTTCTGTTAAAAATATCTTTTTTTTTTTTTAATTACCTTTGTGGACCCCTCCCCTGTTTTAAAGCAGAGATCTGAAACAAATCTGAAAAATACTGAGGGGTGCACTGAGTAAATGTGCAAAATTTCAATCTTGTAGGTGCAAAAGTAAGCCCGCGAAAAATAATATTCCCCAAATACCCCAGATTCCCGTATAAAACAGGATCTCAGATAACAGTTTCCTGAGACATCCCTATTTATCCTAGGAGCATAGTACCCATCATTTTCTTCAGAATAGAACAGCCTTTGAAACCGTACCATTCATATGTCTCCATCTGAGGCGGGAAAATCACGAAAAAATCTGTTTTTGTTAAAAATGTTCTTTTTTAAAATCATTTTTGCGCCTCTGGACCCCGCTGTTTCCACACAGTGATCTGAAAACATCTGAAAATTATTAAGGGGTGCACTGAACAAGTGTGCAAAATTTCAGTCTTCTGAATGCAAAATATAACCCGCCATAATAATAATAATAATAATAATAATAATAATAATAATAATAATAATAATAATAATAATAATAATAATAATAATAATAATACGCATAACAAAAAATATCATATTTTTAAATTCATGACGTCATCACACACTATGCCTCAACGCAGAAAGGCGTGAAAGCATATGTAACGTGTTCTAGAATGCCTTCAGTCTTGAAGAAAACGAAGTAAAAGGCCTTATTGGTACTTTTTAATAGAATAATGAAGATTCTACCTTATCACCTAAAAATATAATATAATTTAAATATAATAATTTAATTATATAATTTAAAAGGTTAAGCATTAAGGAAAAAGTACAGCAACGTTTATCAAAATGACACTTTTTTTTCACAAAAGTTACTTATATTTGGCAGGGGCCTATTAAAAAAAAAAAAAAACAGAACTAGCTTGCAGCATGAAATACATAAATTTCGCCTAAAGTTATAAAACAAAAAACAAAAATGGAGAGGGGATAGGACCCCTCTAAATACACCCTATTATCTAGGAACAAACAGACACACACAAAAAAGAATTTTCGTCTTAAATGTCGATAGTGATTTCCCCGTTTGAATAGTTAACGATCTTAAAACCCAAACCCAATGTTACGAAAAGAAGGAAGCAGGATTGCTCCGTTACCTGTCCAAAACGGGATTTTCCCTAATCATCCTCTGCATGACATTTGTTTTCATACTATACTGTATATTTGAGTCTCATTGTATTATGATTATTAATTTCCATAATCGAAATAACAAAACAGAAACGGGATTTTACTTATTTTCACTTTAAATTAATTTATTTCGGAATTCGATTTAAATCAATGATTTTTATTTAAAAAATCAAGTGATTTAAATCTTGATTTAAATCGTGATTTAAATCAGACTGATTTAAATCAATCCACCCTGATCGTCATACATCCGAGAATAGAATGGATAACCAGCATACGCCTGGTTCGTGGAAGCCTAATGTTCTCCGACCACCACGGACTGGAAAGATTTGCTGGGGACTCACTATCATTACCCACAACAAATCTTTTGCTATTTCTGGAGCGGTTACTAACGTTCTTCCGAAGAGTGGTAATTAGATATGTTCATTGCGGAACTGGCCGAAGCCCATATCTAGTTATATTTGATGGTGGAAGAAACTCCTCTAGCGAGAAGGAGTAGAAAAATTGAAAGAAACAAAATCTTTGAGGTTAACGTCCCATGATTGTGTCTGTTAGGCTGAGAAAAACGATCATTAAAACAAGTAAATGATGATGAAAGAATCGATGGAATGAGAAAATGGGAGGAAATGGGAGCACCTCGAGAAAATCCCCAAGCACAATGCAAAATCCACCACAAACTTACCTGGCCGGGAATCGAACCAGGGACCCCACGCACAGGAGGAGTAGGAATCCACTGGTTTACAGAATGACGGCGCCGAAGCGTTAAAGCGAGCTCACTTCTCTACAATGGTGCCATGGTGTCAGAGGCATCCCAGTGCAACCAATCACCATATTGCACGGTTTAACCACTTCCAACCGATTACAATTGAATCCATCCTAGGGGTGGCTCAGTGGTAGAGCGTTCACCTCCGGTGCTTGGGGTCCCTGGTTCGATTCCACCTCGCGCCATGTGGACTTTGTGGTGGACAAACACCGTGCTCGTAGGTTTTCTCGGGGTTCTCCCGTTTCCTCCAACTTTCTTCATTCCACCATTTCACTCATTTGAGTCATTTCTCATTATCACTGTCTTCTTTAGCCTAACCGGCATAATCGTGGGACGTTAAACTTAAAGATTTCATTTCATTTTTCCAATTGAATCCAGGAGCTCTCTGAAACCAGGGAGGGCTCGAGCTCTAGCGCTGTATACTTCTTTTTACGAAAGAGGTACCACTTGCATTTGTGAACCCAACAGCATATGCAATTCTTCTATTTGGGAGTGGGGGCTATAATGTCAGTCATTCATACAGTAAAACTATTTTGTGTGGTATCAAACGAGGTTCGTTAAAAAAAACTGTTAAAGATAGATTTCGAATTAACGAATGAAAATCTATACTAAGAAAGGAAAATAAATAGTCTAAAAATAAAGAAGAAAACACGTACATAAATATAATAATACATTGAAATAAAATAAAATGTTATAGATACATTATTCATTTACAGTATTCATTTCTGCTAGAAATTAATGCATGCAAAATTTGGTAACTAAATCTATGGCCTATGAAATCCAGAGGTTCATATTCACGTTTCCTTTATTTTTTCAATAGTTAAGAAGGGTTTTCTGTACACATTGCTGCTTGATTGCTTGACTTTCCACAGGCAATTTAGCCTGAGAATCATTTTTCCGTTGGGCAAATTATTGGAATTCTTTTAAACTTTTGACAGCATCTTGGTAAGTCTTTAGCCTACGCTCTTCTTCCAACTCAATGATCTCATATTCTAGACCCATTAGGGAATGTGTTACTAGTATTTGAATGAACATTTCATTTAGTTTAAAAAGTCGTGCAGTATCTAGGACCTGGTATCGCGGGCTGAAGATTAAATGTGTAAGTAAGGTAACTAAAGAACGAAGACACAGACAATAGTATAATATAACTGACTTCTTATAAGATGTCCATAATTTCTTTTTAACACTGCATTTCGGAAATTGAATTTTTCCGTTGAAAGGATTGATTTGCGTTGTCTGTGTAACTCAGTTTCTGTAATTAAGATAAGTTAACACGCTTTCCACCCATAACTTCATGAATCCACTTATTTTTGTATAATAAGAAGTCCGTTAAAGACATTCTTTACTGTATTTTGATATTAAGATATTCCTCGTACTGTTTGCTGTAACTGAAACATGATGGAATGATATGAAGTTGGCCAGTCATTCATTGTAATTCTACTAAAAAAAAGTCATTTAAGTGCAGACGAAAATTTCTATTAAATGTAAAAGGGAATATGAACTGCAATTTAGTAATTGCAGATGCTCTAACACAGTGGTTCGCAACCGATGTGTCCGGGAGTATGTCGCTCAGTCCCATATGGTGTGTCGAAAATTTTTAGAGTTTAATGAACCAATTAGTTAGAATCAATTTTTGAAGAGTCTGTACCAGTCAACCCGTCTAACGGCAGGAGCAATATCCAGTACTGCATAGAGTCACTATTTTATAGAAACTTATAGACATACTCTATTCAGTGGTATACACAAGCGAGGTTTCAGAGTTTTAACTACCTTGCGCAAGATATTATGGAAAAATGGACACTGACTATTTTTATATAAGATATACAGTATAACTTATACAACAATTATTAGTGTACTGAACGAACGCGATTGCATGCTTAAATCACCCCTCATCCTTGACGAAACTCACAGGACGTCACGCCATTGACTATTGTATTTCTTTTTACGATTTTAATAAAAATTCAAACAAGTGTGTCAGGATATTATAGGCATACAATAAAGTGTGTCATCTGTTAAAAAAAAAAAAGTTGGGAACCACTGCTCTAACAAAGCGAATTTCAGGTCAGCATTATGCAAATTCGACACGAAGTATTGATGATACTTATTAGTAATTTATTTCATGGGAGAATATTAGAAATAAGAAGAATCGTCCCTCAAATTATCAATTTTATATAAGATAAAATGATATTTCTAATTTCTTTAATCATGACTCCTATTTTATTATTATTGTTTTACATATTACCCTTCCCAGAATTTTTTACTAAGGAACGGCCTTGATCTATATATTGCACACAAATCTCAGTAAAGGTAAAGAAAGCTTGATACTCGGTAATACATACATATACGATACGTGTGACATTCATTGCACATTTTAAAATATGCAGATTAGTCTTATGATAAAAATTTAAAATATATAGCAATACAACTTACAGAACATGTCGTGGAAAACTAACACTTTTTAAAGTCTAAAATGAGAACTAATTACATAGAGTAGTTACTTTCCTTCTATGAAATCAATGTAAAGTTGTTATATTTCAAGGTATAAATTAGTGCAAAAAAGTCCAACCAAATACGCTTAAACACAAAATCGAGATATTTTCCTGCTTAATATAACAGTCCAAGAACGACGCTAGAAGTATTTTGCTAGTATCATTCTAAAATTCTCCTCTTGAATTTTTATATTTATTGGAAGTTCCCATGTAATTTATAAATGAGCAGGTAATTTCTCCAATATGCATTAAAATCTTAATGTTGAAACTGGCATCCGAAATTGGCATATATTTTACCTTAAAATTCACCTGAATTTTCTAGGATCCGCATTAAACTACACGAAAAGGAGGCTTATTGCAACTTGAGAAAACATCAAATTATAATTTAGGTACACTAATCAGTGTACCTAAATAAAGATCCAATCAAGCATACTTTCTTCATTTCTTAATTTGCTTCTTATGATTTTGTAATTCCGGGTTATAATCTAACACTGACTGGCCTTCATAGAAAATTGAACCAATAATAATTCATATTTGAAGTTACCTAAACAATGCAATAAATTTCGTAAAATTACACTAAGTCGCTTGTAAATATATTGTCGTAACATTGTAGATATATTATAATTAAAGGGAACACAACGTGATGGTATTCGGAACTATTTTATCTTTTATCACATTCGTACTCTGTACAACAGCACATGATTATATCCTATTTTATTTACATTATATACATAGACAATGCATTTGTATGCAACATGAATAGCAAAAAGAAGGAAAAATCTATTTATCATCTTACATGTTTCAATGGTTCGATTTACCTCATTTCTTGACAGCTTTAGTTTTCTAAGTACTATGATGAATGCGTGACTATATATTAGACTCAATACAAACAAAGATACCCAGTTAGATAGCAGTTGTCCTTATAGATCAATATGTCGATCACACACAAACACAATTAGGGATTATTTTTCCTCTTTAATATGTTAAAAAAAATCACGTTGATGTGTTATCAGTCACTTGAAATAAGAATTCTAAACACGAAATCTACTAATATAATTATATCATATTATAGTCTATCATTAAAGTAGTCGCGTCTGTCTCAATATAAAAAATACATGTAAATATATTTTTTATTCTCTTCTCAAGTTTGCATTACTACTTCATCCTGTATTTGGGTCGTAGTACGAGGTCTGTCGGAAAAGTATCCGACCATGGTCCAGGAAAACTAATACAATTACCTGGCATTTATGTATTCCTAATCCCCTTCAAACAAGTTTCCCTCCTGCTTCCAGGCACCTAGTTTGGTCATCTTTCCACTGTTCGAGAGGCCTGAAACCCCTCATCGGGAAGTGCTACGACAGCAGGCGTCGCGTTTCACTAGATCTCCTCTCTCGTACGGAAGCGAGTTTCTATCCGGTATTTTTTGATTTTCACTAACAGACAAGAGTCTCACAAGACTATACCCAGAAAGTAGGGAGCTTGACGAAATATTGAAATCTTGTACTGTTGAAAATTACTACCACATGAGCTGCATAAATGAAATCATTATCTTCGTAGAGTTTTCGGAGCTTTGAAGTCCACCGCTCTGGACATTTCGGACAAACGGCGTCATGTACAGATGTAAAATATCCAAAGAGAAATTCTTTGTACTTTCTCATGACACACATTGCCACTACAATCGAAGAAAACAATCAATATTGGTTTCATTTTGGTACGCACCTGGTGATTTTCGCTAGGTCTTCGTGAACTTTGTCAGGCCTTGACGAGGTCGGACGTATCCAGTTGTGACTTAGTTCTCACGTAATATCTGTACACCCATGTCTTTACCATTTTAATCACGCCGATATCACGGAAGAGCACCCAACATAACCAGGCCTCCACAATAGCAGATGCAAATGAAAGTAACACCATCTGCAGGATAAAGACCCCATGGACTCCTGTTATACAATGCGAAATTTGGCCAACTTACACCATGTAGTTTTCTCAAAAACAAAGAAAGTCCGATATTTTTTCGACAAGTCTCGTACATATGAAGAGATCATATAGGAATAACTTAGAAAAATGTAATAGCTGGACGCAAACCCCGGTGGTCGAACGCATACTCTGCCGTTTCAGCGAGTCAAAGAACTTACCACTCAAAGCCAGTAAGTTTTCCTATTTTCTTGTTTAGGGTTAGTACCCGTCCGGTTTTTTTTTTTTTTTTTTTTTTTTTTAGATAGTTTCAATTTCAGAGAAAATATATTGTCTCCCGATGTGGTCCGATCGGGACTACCATAAGCAGAACTATAACTTGTCAGATTATTGAAAAATAGGGTGTAATTGGAAATAAAAAGAAAATATATCATCCACTTCTTAAAACTCACGCTAGCTGCATGTGGTAAGTATATTCTTGTTTAAATACTTATGCCAAACTTTTGGAACCCATTACAATAACGTGAGAATATCTCTGTATTTTTCGAAAATTACAGGATCCAATTCATCACTTAACTACGGAACTTTATCTGACCATACGAAATGTCACGTACCTTCATTGAAGCATATATAAGAAAAAAAATTCTTCTGTGAACCTTTTCTTGAAGTAAGTTTTTCGAGGATATTTTTTCGCACTTGAACACAAAATATTTTGATACAGATGCGTCTTCAGTGCGAATTTTCTTGCACGGACGCAAAGGACTTAAACGATGTTTATATAGGACCTAATGTATGAAAATTTAAGTACGTATTGAGAACAGTAAAGGGATTCTTTTCTTTAAAATTTCTAACCAAAATCTCAGGGTGTCATTATAGCAACATTCGAGTAAATCTTTCTTACGAGGGAACCTATCCAAGTGTAACTCTGACTTCGAGTCGAGACTATGACCGTTGGATACCTTGTCCCAAAGGAACATAACACTAAAAGGGATGCATCCTCGATCGCAACCGTTGCGAAGATATAAGCGTGAAAAGTTAGAAATTGAGCTCCATACTATACATTAAAAAGTCAGATTCCGGGTCAGATTTTTCGGAAACGGTCGGGTAAGGAAACTCAGCGAATACATATCAAATTACTGTGGGGAGCCCAGCACCTTTTGAATGAAAAATTTGTGTCCCCGGGGCACTCGCAGGGTCCCAGGCGGGGTTCAACTCAAAATTTGCAAATGGAACTGGAGACAAGTAGCATATTATATGAAAGCTATTGTTAAATAAAAGAAGGTAGAACAAATCTCAACTCTATACGATAACCCTGCGCTAACGGGACACTGCTCAAAATGTCAATACAAAAAAATGAAATGAAATCTTTTAGTTTTACGTCTCACGGTTATGCCGGTTAGGCTAAAGGAGACGGTAATGATGAGTAATGAATGAAATGGTGGAAAGAAGAAAGTGGAAGGAAACGGGAGAACCCCGAGGAAACCCACGCACACGGTGTTTGTCCACCAAAAGTCACTTGGTGGCGGCTGGGATCGAACCCAGGACCCCAAGCCCCAGAGGTGATCGCTCTACAACTGAGTTTCGCGGCCTCCAAAATTTCAATCAGAAAATCTATGGCCACGCTTCTAAATCCGTTAAGTTGCGACAATAACAAAACAGAAAAACAAGTTTAAAAGTGCAAGGTATTGAAGTAAAGCAAATTGCTGCAGAGTTTCTCTCTCAAAAGCACTCTCCGATATATTTTATTTCTGAGTTTTCCAATTTTCTCCAATCCCACTGCTATCCAAATTGCCTCACAGTTTCAAGGTCACTCCTTTTCGTCTTTACCATCATGTTTCTCATTCAGCAAATCCCCGATAGAAATTTCATGGTGCAATCCGTGAATTTGGGGTCTCGATGCTCGAAGCACATTTCCTTGCCTTTGGACCTTCTCACCCTTCACGATGGTTGCGGTTGACAATTAGTGATGAGCAAATGCAAGACCAAGACCAAGACCCGGGTGGTCTTGGTCTTGGTCTTGGTCTTGCACATGCGGTCTTGGTCTTGGTCTTGCAGTGGAACCCTCGGTCTTGGTCTTGGTCTTGGTCTTGCACACCTAGTCTTGGTCTTGGTCTTGTTCTTGCACACCCAGTCTTGGTCTTGCTTGCAAGAGTCTTGCAAGTTTTGCTTTTAAGAAATCTATGATTTTCATAAGTAAATTTTACTCTGGATATAAGGGATAATAAATCCTACATTGCGTCAATAGTGAGGGAAATACAATGTATGTTTCTAAATGTAATATAGGGCCTATTTTACCTTCGAGTAAATGTGATGATACTGTACAACATAGGCGATGACCTTTACTTTTTTTTTTCAATGGGTGATCACGCTTCACTACTTATAAGATAAATAACAACATTTCGTAATATTTTTATATGTTTTAACAGATCCAATACTCCACTGGTTCCCAAACTGGGGAGGCTATCCCTGACAGTGAGACGCATGAAAGAAAACCAAGACGGCACAAATTACTGAAATACCATAAATTGCAAAATTATTTTTACACTCTAAAGGCGTCAGATTTTTTTTCTTTCCTACCACGATTAGCTCATCTTTGTATTGAACAATCTCCCAATTAAATATTGAAATTTTGTTTTACTGATTCTAATATGTACTGTATGGGGCAGAAATAAGAACATACGCAAAAACGATGAAACAGTTAGACTTTCGAAATGTGGGCATGGAGAAAAAAGGAGAGAATCAGCTGAGTTGAACGGAAAACGAATGCGAAGGTTTTAGAAATAGTAGCAGTAGGGGAGAAAAGAAAAATTTTAGATGTAATGAAGAGGAGGACATTGGCTGAGGAGGAACTGTATTATGAGGGACGTGCTAGAGGGAGGGGCCGAAGGAGATCGTAGTTGAAGAAAGATATTAAGACAGAAAATTGCTACGTTAAGACTAAGAGACTAGCTGAGGACCACAGTCATCGAAGCTTCTCAGCTGCAGCAAGTGACCTGCCAATAATAGCAGAAAAGCTATTATTATGACGATGATGATATGTTTTGCAATATTGACCAAAAAAGAGAGAACAAATTAAAATAATAATAATTAAACCTCTTAATATTTTAGAATATGAAATGAAATTAAATTTGTGAGTTTTACGTCCTACGATTATGCCGGCTAGGCTAAAGGAGACAGTGATGATGAAAAATGAATGAAAATGGTGGAAAGAAGAAAGTGGGAGGAAACGGGAGAACCACGAGGAAACGGGAGAACCACGAGGAAACCCACGCACATGGTGTAGTCCACCACAAAGTTCATTTGGCGGGGGCTGGGATCGAACGCGGGACACCAAACACCAGAGCTGAACACTCTACCACTGAGCCACCGCGGCCCCAATATTTTAGAATAATTTGAGTGAAAACTGAAAACGACTCAACTGTCTGTCTTTATATATATATATATATATATATATATATATATATATATATATATATATATATATATATATATATATATATATATATATATACTCAATTTATATAAATACTTTTGACCTACATTAGAAATACATAACAACGGCATCAAACTTCAAGTTATTTGAAATAAGTACGAAATCACTCTCAGTTGTGAATATAGATTATTTATTGTTGTATAATGTTATATCCTTGAATCCTAGATATGCCGTATAGATACTTAAGGGGGCTATAAGTTATATTGATAAACAATTATTCAACGTATAAGCATCCACCTATGAAATCAAACTTGCGGTCACATGCGCTAAGTTTTTGTCAATGTCATAAAAATGTTATTTCAATATTAATTTTATAAGTACACATTAAAAATTTCCAACGGATGCTTGAACCTCAGGGCCAAGGCCATATCAATGTAGTCGGCACCTATGGTGTACGGAATTGCCGATGTTCAATGCTACATTTCCCGTTAGTTTTGGAAGGAGAACACCATTCATATGTTTTTGAAATGAAATTAAATATCTACTTTAACGTCCCACGATTATAACACTGAAGCTAAGGGAAACAGTGATGATGAGAAATGGTGGAATGAAGAAAGTACGAGGAAACGGGAAAACCCACGCACAGGGTGTTTATTCACCAAAAAAGCTCACATAGCGCAAGCTGCGATCGAACCAGGGCCCCATGTACCAGAGGTGAACGCTCTGCCACTGAGCTACCGTGTCTATAACATGCTCTAGTTTATTTTTGCTTATCCACTTCTTATGGACACAACTATTCTTCATATGATTTCCCAAAATCCAATCATGGGCCGTCGTGAATGATCAAATGATGACCAAAGTAAATCAGACACTGAAGTTATTATAGCTTGTAACAATTCATAGAATTATGCTGTCGGACGTCTCGTGAACAACCGATTTCCGGCGGTATTTTTACTGGAGCCAAGAAGTTCACGTGAAAGATGTAATGATTTTTCTTCTTAATTTTTACATTCTATAAAAAATTCAAGTAGTGTTGGTACTTGTGCAAGACTCTTGCGCAAGAGTCTTGGTCTTGGTCTTGGTCTTGCAGGTATGGTCTTGGTCTTGGTCTTGGTCTTGCACCCCTTGGTCTTGGTCTTGGTCTTGCATCGGGATTCCTGGTCTTGGTCTTGGTCTTGGTCTTGGTCTTGCATGCAAGACTCTTGCAAAAACTGCAAGACCAAGACTCTTGCGCACATCACTATTGACAATGTATCTTTTCTCTTCTAGGGCACGAAATCCAATGGTCATGGTTATTCTGTGATTCATTGGTCATTCGAAGTCACACTTATACTTGGATAAGGTCCGTTGTGCGACTCTGTGGGAGTCTGCAGGAATTTGCTTTACTTCAATACCTTGCATTTTTAAACGTGTTTTTCTGTCTTGTTATTGTCGCAACTTAACGGATTTAGAAGCGGGCCATAGATTTTCTGATGTAGGATGTATTGACATTTTGACCAGTTCCCGTTTGCACAGGATTATCGTATAGAGTTGAGATTTGTTCTACCTTCTTTTATTTAACAATAGCTTTCATACAGTATGCTACTTGACCTCCGGTTCCAATTGCAAATTTTGAGTTGGACCCCGCCTGGGACCCTGCGAGTGCCCCGGGGACACAAATTTTTCATTCAAAAGGTACTGGGCTCCCCACACTAATTTGATATGTATTTGCTATGTTTCCTTACCCGATCGTTTCCGAAAAATCTGACCCGGAATCTGACTTTGTAATGTATAGTATGGAGCTCAATTTCTAATTTTTCACGCATATATCTCCGCAACGGTTGTTATCGAGGATATATCCCTTTTCGTGTTATGTTCTTTTGAAACAAGGTATCCAACGGTCATAGTCTCGACTCGAAGTCAGAGTTACACTTGGATAGGTTCCCTCGTTAGAGGTTTATTAATGGCATGTTGGGAATCTACTTCCAAGAGAGTGTGGCCCTTAGCAAAAAATTTTGGTTTTTAGTCATGTACGCAGGAAGTTTATGGAGGAATCAGGAGTACAAAGACACTATTAAGATTTTGTTTTTGGTTTTGATCAGTGCAATTCTCAGACCATATTGTTAGTACCGGTACTTCAACATCATTGTCTGAAAGTTCATTTTCTGCCCACTTGTACAGACTTGAAGCCATTTTAGTATCACCTTTTCCAGCCTTTATTTCATCCCACGTTACCCAATATGGTCATTTTGTTTAATACTTTCATAAATTGTGTAATTGAAAGTCCATAATATATTTTCAAATGAAAATCAAAAAGTATATTAAGACCAACCTCTGGGGAGAACTATTTCAGGTCTGGAAATATTGTATAATGCTCTCAAAAAAAAGGTATTAGGAAATAGTATCAGTATACTTAGCGTAGTTTATCTCTAAGAGGCCGCACACATATTACATAACGCTATATTTGACCAATTTTTATCCTCACCCCCTTGTCACACTTCGTAACCAAGATCGAACCCCTTCTCCCATTGTTACATAACACTTTTTGCACTTTTTGATTTTTGATTTTTCACCAAGTTTGCTTATTTTGCGGATTACTACAATAAAAAAGTATTTTAATGGTAGTATTTTTTTTTATTACAAAATGCTTTAGAACACGGTAGTACCGAAATAACATTTCAACCTCATAAGGCTATTTAGTTAACCAGTCTTTATTCTTCGAAACTGCATACTGTTGTTTTCCCAAGGAGATCGCACCCATCCTTTTATTTCAGCGATGATTGGCAAGGAGGAAATATTGCCGGAAAATGCAGGTGAAACAGGATCTAAAGAACTGACATCGACCTCTTTTTCCAGGATCCAGGATGCTTCTCGTATTTAAAGTTCGTCAGTGTCGACGATACTTCCTTGTGGACCACAGATTCCAAATCGAATGTATTATAGGTACATGTTGCCTTGACATCGTACCGTACCTAGTCAACCCGTTTCATCATTTAGTTTCTTATTGCTCAAATTAACTTTTAGGTATAATAACAGGCTGTAAATAACTATTATATTTTTTTCAGCAAAAAATTGACGATATTCAAATTCCAAATATGATGGTGCTTAGCTCGGGAATGAAAGGCCTGTATATCACAATCTCTATTAAATCCTGACTGACTGCCCAGGCCAAACCGCTTAAGCTAGAAACTTGAAATTTTGAAGAAAGAAAAAAATGAAAGCTTTAAGTTTTACGTCCCACGGTTATGCCGGTTAGACTAAAGGAGACGGTATTATGAGAAATGAATGAAATGGTGGAATGAAGAAAGTGGGAGAACCCCGAGAAAACCCACGAGCACGCTGTTTGTCCACCACAAAGCCCACACGGCGCGAGAACTTGAAATTTTGAGAGCATAAGGTTTATGACATAAGATTCCACTAAGGAAGGATTCTTAAAAATTAGGCGGGGAAGGGGGGGAAATCAGGGTGGTAATTATTGTAGTAAAATGTTTATATCTCCGAATCTTTGAATGGTAGAGGCACTAAATTTGGTATATGGACTCCTCATTTAAAATAACTAGACACGACTTTTACAGATTTTCTTTTTGGTATTTTCCTAGAAGGGAAGAAAAAGGCGTGAAGATAAAGGGATTGGGTTACATTTGTTATAACAAGATGCTATATCTCGACATTTTTTAAAGGTTAAAGGCATGAAATTTGGTATTCAGAGCTTTTATATAAAATAATTAAGTCCGTTTTTAAGGGTTTTCAGATATTTCTTCTATAAGGGAAGAAAAAAGAGTGCTGGTTGCAATTGTCAAAATAAGATAGTCATATCTCGAAATCCTTTAAGGTTGTAGATATTAAAATTATTATTTAGGCTTTTCATTTGAAATAATTGAAGACATATTTCAGTGTTTTCCCTCACAAGGGAAGAAAAAGAGATGTGGATTAAAAATAGTGGAAGTTGCAATTGTTAAAATACATAACATGGCCATAT
This sequence comes from Thermobia domestica, assembly GCF_964235325.1. Lineage (NCBI taxonomy): Eukaryota > Metazoa > Arthropoda > Insecta > Zygentoma > Lepismatidae > Thermobia > Thermobia domestica. The sequence goes on from NC_137454.1 coordinate 253,295,860, forward strand.
CTCAAAATCCGTTAAGATTAGATACACGAAAATTAGGTTTTTAATTTACAATAATTAAAAACGTTTCAGCGTTTTTTTAAAAAATATTTTGCTTAGAAGGGAAGAAAAAGATGGGAAGAAAATAGTGTGAGGGTTGCAATTGTTATAATAAAATGTCCATATCTCAAAATCTCTTAAGGTTAGAGATATATTAGGGATATGAGAGGTACGAGGCCGTATGCTGAACAAAAGCAGGGATCTGTGGCGAAGGCTCCAGTTAGCCCCAATCTATTACATATGTATACGAACAGACTCTACTACTATGCCAATAGTTAGTCACTATCGGATGAGTTTAATCGATCGCATACAACGTATACTATCCGTTGATTGATTTTAAAAAGAAAAAGTCAAATGTAGGACGAAAATGAATAACGAAATGTTATTTTATGATAACAAGATTCTTTAAATAGAATCGTTATTTTTAACTGCGATAATAAATATCATTATACACGAAGTTGTTAGTGCAACATAACGAGCATACAGATTACTATTATAGAAAAAAATGTACTGAATGCACTAAAATGTATGTAAAATACAAAAAAAAATTGCTTGTTTACATTTTAACTCCCCTATTACCAACGTCTCGTGTCGTCACCGAGGCTACATGAGACATGATTGTACATTTACAGACACAAAAGCATGTATTTTCACTGGGTATCGAACTAGTCCCTCACACCAAAGATAAAAACATTATTCGTTTAGATCAGAAGGACGTCAATATCAGACACTTGATATATTTTGTTCAAGTACTAATAAAATAGTAATGCTTATCCTTGTAATGCCAAACTGTCAAACTTTGAAAATATATTTGAAAATAATCTAAGAAAGGAAGAGGAAATACTAATAATTGCGTGTAAAGAAATGAAATCGAAACTATTTAGATCGAAGTTTTTAATGTAGACCTAATTACTTTATATATGAAGTTTTCTAAATATAAAGTAAATATAAATTCAAATATAATAAAGTTTCTAATATAATAATTATTACTATTTTACCTTATAGCTCCAAATGGTGAATTACAGAAATCTAAAGAGTTATCCTAATCCAGTGGATATTCAATCTTTCTTTACCGTAGACTTCTAACAATACTTTTCAGTTCAAGTGTGAATCCTCAGATCTTAATTCAAATTATGGGCAACTTATCAAAAATAAATTATAAATTTTGTTACCTATTGATCAAATAATCCAGTTTACTGTATATAGTTGAATAATGCTATAAATAATGCTATAAATAATAGAATCATGTTACAGAATAGAACAATGCTAGGATTAGTTTTACGTACCCTATGTTGAATAAGACTTCCCTAATCCAATGTATTAGTGTTTGGTTTTGCCCATTTAGAGTTGCAGGTATTATAGAACATGACTTGACGGTCTCAATTTTTATAGACTCTGGCTGACGAGAACCACTTTGAGCGGTCTATTTTTCGAAGCCTATTCTGCATAACAAGACATTTTATTTTACGTTGTTGTACTCCATTACAATAAGAGATCGACGGTGACTCAGTACTCATCTCGGTGTGAGGGCTTCCTGGTTCGATCCCAGATCATATGAGTTTATGATGGACAACATAGTGTCCGTGAGAAAGCTCCTTCCACATTTTCATTTCACGAATTGTTTCAAAGTCGTTCACTTTCATTAGTTATATTCTCCTTTCTCTTCTGTTACCTTGCATTGTCTACCAATTAGGGAGTAGACTGCTGGTGAATCCAGTTCTATTTTAACAATAAAATCAATTAGATGTTGACCTAAAGAAAAGTATCAGGGCAGTAATTTCCATTACTCATTTTATCCAAATTATTACTCTGTGTTCAAAGTCGCATTTAGCTTTCGACAACTAGATTATGGTTATAATAGAGTATAATATTAAAAAACATTGTTCTTAGAAATATAGTTATTGCATTCTGGGAGATAATTCGCTGCTTAAGAAAGATAATTGGATATACTCATATTCTGTATGGGCTTTCATACATTTCTCAAAGAGAAGCGTATATAAAGAGCACGGTGAGAAACTTTGGTTAAAATGCCTATAAGAAACGGAATCACTTTAAAAATGTCTCATCTTCTGGAGCAGTTCTTAGCTCGAAAACATTGCCTCTTACGTCGTGAACTAAAGACAAATTCTTACGTAGCAAGTAATCAATGAAATTACAATTCACTCGAAATATGTTGTTCCACTGTTGTTAAGTTACAAGGACGAACGGTTTATATCAAGATAATGATGATTAATAATAAAACTATGATCCATAACAATAATGATCATTCATCATTGTAATGTCAACGTCATTCCTCGTGGTGTGTATCACTGTAATTTAAACATGATGAATTGGCAGATATATATATATATATATATATATATATATATATATATATATATATATATATATATAGGGGCGGATGCAAGATATGATTAAGGGAGGGGCTAAACCATACTTTGTCGTTTTATCCAGTGTAAAGCAGGATTGAAGTCCATTTTATCCAATGTATGCGCCTGAGCGTCAAGGGGGGGGGCTACAGCCCCCCTTGGATTCGCCACTATATATATATATATATATATATATATATATATATATATATATATATATATATATATATATATATATATATATATGTGTGTGTGTGTGTGTGTGTGTGTGTGTGTGTGTATGTGTGTGTGTGTATTAGGGTGATCCGAATAGTTTTGGGAGTCTCATTCCTTAAAATGGTTCCATATCAGACCAAAGTAATCCATGAGAAAAATTATCTCAAGTAAGTAATATCAATTGTTGAACCAAGCGACCTGAAGTTTTTAATGCGAGGTAGTACCTTGTATGTTTGGAACGGTTGGAAGGGGTTACACCATATCTTGGATAGATGTAATAGAGGTAAAATCGCATGTATTACTGGAGTAACATCAGACGGCCATCTTGTAGTACGCCATATTGGATTCAGGTTCAAAATGTTATAAGAAGATGGTCATATGGCCTATCGTCTCGGGGTAGCTTTTTACCATATATCAAACGTATGATTATGGACCATAATCACACGTTTGACATTATTCCCGACTTATCTTTAATCATTTAATAATTATTACCTTCATAATATTTGTTTATTAACTTACAATTGTGTTCAAAACTTATAAGATATCTTTGCCACGTATTGTATATTGTAAATAAATTAAAATATTAAGGTCGCTTGGAGTACATTTAATATTTTTCTCATGGGTTACTTTGGTCTAATATGGAACCTATTTAGGGGGTGAGACTAGAAAAAACCCTCGGAAGTCGTATAATAAGATCTACAACAGATATACAGGGTATTTCAAATCAACCTAACAACATTTGGGAAGTGATTTCTGATACCAAGACAAGACAAAAAGTATAGACCAATCTGGGTGCACAAATGCTTCTTTTTGAGTTATAGGTTGCTGAAAACATGAAAAAATGAAATTTAAAAAGGTCTACAGCTCCAAAAGTATAAGACCTACCGCAGTTGGGCCGGGAATTCACTTAAGAACTAATATGTATCCTATCCAAATATTAAAGTTTCAGAATCCTGCGGTACTTAGCAACAATTTTTTATAGAGGTAGTTGGTGAGTGATTATATGCCCGTAGCCAAACCCTTTCTTTAACAATTGTTGCATGAGTACCGCAGGATTCTGAAACATGTATTTTGGATAGCGCAAATATTGGTTCGTACGTCAAGTTTTGACCCGACTACGGTAAGTCTCATAGTTTTGAAGCTATGGACCTTTAAATTTCATTTTTTCGTGTTTTCGACAGCCTATAATCCGAAATTAAGCATTTGTGCACCCAGGTTTGTCTATATGTTTTGCCTTATCTTGGAGAGTGAAATCAAATATATCATCTCAATCTACAGACCTTTCTTTCACTTTTCCACATAGTTTCCGTTTTTTTTCGCACATTTTTTTCATCGTTGAGCAAGTTTGGAAATACCCTTGTAATAGAATTCCCTTTCAGCTGCCCGTAGACACTGACGCACTGCTTGCCGCATATCCTCCAGTGTCTACTAGCCATCGCCTCGCATTTGTTCCATCATAAAATCGAAACAATGGTAGTCGGAAGGTGCCATGTTAGGTCTGTAGGAGGGGGTAGAAGTGTTTCTCTCCCAAATCTCCTGAACTACTCCATAGTGGCATGTGCTGTATGCGAACGCGCATTATCCTGTTGAAGGACGATCTTCTTTCCAGGACATTTATCACGCAATTCACAACTGAGCTTCAAAAGTATGTGGATGTAGCGAGCAGAATTTATGGCTTATCAAGGCTCAAGAAAGTCAACCAGAATGCAACACTGTACATCCCATACTCTCTTCTTTTATTTCAGGTTCATAATGATGGAACCAGCTTTCATCTCCAGTCACAATACTTGTCAAAAGTCATCACCAGTGGAAATCTCTGAAGAAGGATTTGGACAATGGTTACTCTCTGACGTTTGTGGTCCTCGGTTAATAAACGTGGGACCCAACGGGTATAAACTTCCCGATAACCTAAACTGTGAATCATTTCTAGCACCGCACTATGTTGTGGTGGGCTAAAGTGAACGTGTTGGACATAGCCAGATTTCGAAATTAAAATACTTAAATATTCGCACCACAATGGTGGAGTGCCCTTAATGGACAGTCCCAAGAAGTATTTAAATAAAGTAAATAACAGAAGTTATGTAAATGAATTATATGAATTACTTGTGATTACTTAAAATTTTAAAGATATAAAAGAAATATTCGGTAGAGCTTTTTTTATATATATATAAAGAATTATGTGATCTGTAAATATGCCAAATACTCTTTAACTCAGGTAATCAGTGGCTTTACTTCAATACAGATGCTCCATTGAAATGGTCAGATTACAACCATACACCCTTCTCTGTTCAAGTTCTTTCCATGGTGTAAAAGAAAAACAAATGCGAAATTTTCCACATACCTTAATTGATGTCTGGAATCCGTACAAGAAAGACTTCCGTGTTATTTTGTTGAATTTTTAATGGTGATGAAATAGACACTCCACTCCTCCACAGAAATCATACAGATTTGAAACACTGATATTCACACACACACAAAAGAATTATTTTATATTCACACGAATATTAAATTAAAGTGACCGGTCAAAAAAAATAATTAATTATTATTTTCTTAATGAAAATTTGGCCATTATATATTTCTGTTCATAGTTCGTGCACGTATTGTCTTGACGCGTTCTTCATTGTCTTCTTCCTTCAGTCCTCTCTCTTCTCACTGAAGTTCGCTCGGCATCCTGGAACCTCCTAGATGATATCAATTGCTGCTACTGGTGGCTGTTCTGGTTGTTTCTTCGCTGCACTGGTGTCTCTCTCTTGAGTATATCTGGATCCATTTGAAGACATCTGGTTTATGCAGTGTTACTGGATAATTCTCGTCTAGACTACCTCAAAAGTCTCTGGAAATGTGCTGATTTTACGGTCCAGTTCCAAAGTTCTTGCCACACTGGCCACATATGACGCACTTAAAATTTTACTTTTCAAATTTTATATATATATATATCACATGGCAAACTACATATGAGAGCTATACGCTAGTAGCCATTGTCCTAGCTGCAGATTTAAAACTCAGTCTTTGCATTATAAAAAAAATATTCAAACTCTCCTCTTTTTAACATCTCGTCTCGCAACATGTGTTGCCCGTAAAGCACACACCGAGATGACGCTAAGTTCTGAGAAAGACTTACTACAGTTGATATTTCAGATCGAGGCGAAAGAAAAAAACTCAATCTCGAGTAACGTCGCAATCCTTCTATTAAAATGTGCCTATCTCACAAAACAGACCACTGTCACGATGAGTCTTGCACTAACTATTACAGAGGATGACCTCTGTATTTTGCGTCTTAGCACCAACTCCCTCGCTCCTTCCCTGTCAAACAGTTTTCTTTCAGAGGAAAGAACATTATTTTGAAAGGCTCGCTCCTGACCTACCCAAAATTCAATGTATAGTCCCTTTTCGCAGACCCTAATGGGTTTTGTCGCCAAAATGTCTGGGTAGTACACTTTCATGTAATCTTTCATTTATTCTTAAATTATTATTGCTTGTCATCTGTATTGAGTTTGACCACCAGATAGAGGAAATACTAAGCTTTAAAACGGTGTATCACACACTTTGTTATTCAAATGTTAAATACTTGTTTTCGTATTGTTTTCCCCGGCGTCACTGTCAATTTTCTTTGTAAACAACCTTCCTTGCCGAACCCAGTCCATGTGCGTTTGTTTACCTTGCCAGAGTACTCTAGCGGTGATCTCTCGCAACCTCCACACACACACTTGTTCTTGGTTTTTCACTTTTTTCACAATAATTATCATGAATCAACAATATATTCTATATTACATTGTACCTAATATTCCTCTGATTATATTTACATAGGATTCCAGCAGTGACATTCAATTTAGAATTAATAATCCGTAAATATACACATATCGGCTGCTATAACATTCACGGTACTGCGTATCGCTGTCGTCTCAATTACAGCAATGTCGACACCAAGCACAGTAAAGTAATAAGCTTTTGTTTTAAAGTTAAGGTAACAACGAAAACATCTTTTCTGACCAAAATTACATCTTATCTTACATTTCTACAATTCTAAATAATGCTAAGATATGACTGCATTCATGATTTTCAATGGGGGAAAACCCACTCGCGGGAAGAGCAGGAGCTTTTCACTGTCGAAACCGCGCTTTGAAGAAAAAAATATAGGCTGGTTTTCTGGCGGGATCCAACCCACGCTTTAGAAGTTTCTACTGTCAAAAATGGTCACTTTACGAAAAAGTAATACCTTATTGTTCCCAAGAATTCAAACCCACTTGCTAAAATATCTGAGCAGAAATACACAAAAATAATGGGATAGGATCTATGTCGCCAGGGCACTATCTGCAGCAACGTTAGCAACTCTGCTCACTTCTACCTAACTAAGTTAGAAGTATGATTTAAATATATGACCTAGATAAAATTTCTCTCATACCACAATTCTTCTTTAACTGTAGATAGCAATCCTGGGTGCACGGACACAGCTTTTAACTGCTACGGAACATTTTTTTACTCAGTGGTGCTTTTCCGTTAAGTTTTCTTTCCTACATATATTTTTATATTTCAAATAAAAATGTTTAATTCGCCTATTTTATATACTAATTAACCTAACGTTACATACATATATATAGATATATACCTAAAAGTATATATACATAATCCTATGCATAATTCCAAGAATAAGTGAAAAAATACTTCTATCCTAAACTAACTTATATACTCTTAATTAACATATAGATATGTAAATTATTCTATTATTATGCAAAAATTTCGCGTGAAATTAACAAGAATTCTAAATAGAACATAGCTATATGTGTGCCTCTTATAACATCCCCTTTGAAATTTTTAATGTATTCCTAAGTACATTTAAAATTTCAACACCTCTACATATTAAATAACCTGATATATCTACATACATATACAAGTAATTATTGCTACAAACAAATACAAGTAATTGTTGCTATACACAAATCTAACCTCTAAATAGTTATATGTATACTAACAGAGCTATCTATGAGTCTGAACGTGAATACATTTTCTTCTTTTCTTTTTTTTCTCTCGAGGGTACCTCAAGTTCGTATTGTTAACCGCACTACCTGTCTCAGACTTCCTGCGGTGTCCTTGCCTTGAATCGTTTGATCAGGTAGACGTTTCTCCTACATTTCTCTTTTGTCACAGGGTCACCCAAAACATACACATTGTGTTCTGTCTTCTTCAGGATAGAAAAAGGCCCGGAATATAATAACAACATTTTCCTTGTAATTCCTGAAAATGCATCAGATTTTGGGAATACCCTAATTAAATCAAGTTCTCCTACCTCGTATTGCACTGTTGCATGCCGTTTTTTAAATTCCCTCTTTCTCTTTTCTGCACTTTTCTTTAGATTTCGGGATGCTATCTCTACATAATACTCTATGTCCTTTCTATTTTCTATCTCTGGAATTTCAAATAATCGTGCGATGTCTTTTGACATGTTTGTCCAAAATGTACCTCATATGAACTAAGGTTTGTTGACAAGTGTTTGGCCGAATTCAAACACTTCTCCACCTTCGTTTAAAATTTTGGCCATTGAGTCTGCCTGTCGTGACAGTACTTTCTCAGCATTCGCACTGGATTTGACACTCACTTCTGCCATATTTCCCTGGGGATAATAAGGCGTACGAGTAATGTGTTTTAACCTCAATTCTCTCATCTCGTTTTTCCATCTCTGAGATTTAAATTGAGTCCCATTATCAGTTAACACATAATCCACATTTGGACATAGTTTTAGGAACTCTCTAAGCTTTCTAATGGCCGAACATGACGTAGCTGTCTTGCATGCATATAGGCCGATCAATTTCGAAAAAGCATCCATGCAAACTAATACATATTTTACATTACCAACCCCTCTTGGAAGTGGCCCTAGCCAATCTAAACATATCAATTGGTTTGGTCTCTCCACTAGCACTGGTTTCAGTGGTCCAGGTTGGTAACACTGAGGCGGTGATGCCTTTTGACATATGTCACATGATGTTGTATGTTTTCTGATGATGTTCCTCATCTTAGGCCAAACGAAATATTCAGAAAGAAGAGGAAAAAGCTTGCTTGCAGACAAGTGACCTCTCTCGTCATGGTAGTACTGCAGCAAAGGTTCAACCAGCACTTCGGGAATACAAATGCGCAGACCGTTGCAATCGCGTTTGCACAATCTCCCGTTACTTATTTCGTAAGTGTGCTTATCACCTCTTATCTTCTTAATAACGTCTCCGCTCTCTATACACTTTATCTTTCCACAGAATGCATCAGATGATTGCATTTCACGAAGGATTGTGATCAACTTGCGCAATTCCCCGGGAATCCCTGTCAATATCGTCATTAATGACTCTTTTATCTCTAGTTTTCTATTTACATCGAACTCTTTTCCTGTGTTAGGGGGGTATCTCGAAAGATGATCACTTAAATTCTGTTTTGAAGGCACATACTCGAATTCGAAGTCTAGGATGCTTAACGCTAATACGAACCTTGCTATACGTTGATTAGTTATTCTACACAACAAAATAAATTTTATCGATAAGTGGTCAGATCTAACCTTGAACCTGTTCCCTATCAAATAGTGCTTGAATTTGTTTACCCCATCTATTAGTCCAACAAATTCTTTTTCAGTTACGACATAGTTTTGTTGAGCAGCGTTAAAAATTCGCGATGTCATTTCGATAATTCTAATGTTTCCATCATCATCTATTTGATATAAGTGCGCAGAACAGCTGACGTCTGAAGCATTGCATTCAAGAATGAATTGTTTATCCGGAAGGGGCTTCTTTAACACCACATTTTCCTGAAAGATTTCCCTTATTTTCCGAAATGCCTCCTCATGTATTTCAGTCCATTGAAATTTTGCTCCTTTTTTCAAAAGTTGAAATAAAGGAAAAAGGACTTCTGCATACTTTGTACTAAATATGCGATAAAACTGACAATACCCAATGAAACTACGCAATTCTTCACATTTCTGGGCCTCCTAAATGTCATTATCTTCTCAAGTTTCTCAGGGCACTTTCCTATCCCATCTGGGGACAAGTTATATCCCAAGACACTAATTTCTCGTCTCGCAAATTCACATTTCTTCAGGCGTAAAGTCATGCCTGCTGCTTTAATTTTGCCTAACGCAATGTCTATATGACGTATATGTTCGTCAAAAGACGAACTTCCAAGGAAGACGTCATCAACATAATAACCGCAAAACTCGTTGCACTCTGAGAGGATTGAATCGATCGAAGAAAGAGATTGCTTGGTGCCGAAAAGTAACTTTTGGAATACGTAAGAAATTCCATTATGTAAGAATCCTAAGTATTTTTGACTCAGATTTTACTCGGATTTGCAGAAACGACTCTACTCAGTCAATTGAAGTTTTCCAACGTTTATCACATAGGTCTCTTAGTGTACTAAGTGCTGGGACTGGCTGATCCCTTTCACTAACAGTGACCTCTGCCAAACGTTTCGCATCCAAACAAATACGTACAGTTCCGTCCTTTTTTGGAACTATTACAAGCGGACTGGTGTAGCAAAGTCTCAGATTTTCTCACTATTTTCCATGCTTCCCACCGATTAATGATGTTAGTCACCTGATTTTTAAACTTCAATGCATATGGATACATTTTAGCTTTGAATTTCCCTTCTTCACGCAATTCTATACTGTGTTCATATCCCTTTATACACCCTGGTTTTAAATCGAACACTTCTCTATGCTTCATTAAAACTTCTCTTAATTTTTGCTTTTCGACCACACTGAGGTCAGTGTACCCTTCTACGAGGCTAGAAATCTCAGCTGGTGTGACTTTAGTTTGTACTTTATTCCATTCATGCGTGCTGTACACTACATTGGCAAGTTCAGTAGCTGTCGGATATTTTCCATCATCCAGATGGGTTCTGAGAGAAGTCATCTCCTTATTATGCCCTTCTCTATTTCTTACATTTTCCATCTGAAATGCATAGATGGGTTCTATACCCGTTTCGCCTATTTCGCCAATTTCGCCTATTTTGCCTATGGGAAATGAATATAAAAATCTCTCTTCATCTTCAAACTCTAAAGTCAAACTCCTGACCACTAACTCACTCTCTTCGATTTCTACATCTTGAAAACTAACCTGAACCTCAGTTGGTGAATTTAGTCTCAAAACTCCCATATTATAATCTAGCACAGCCTTGCTCTCAGCAAAGAACTGTGACCCAATAATCAAGGGACGATTTAATCTTTGTACAATTAATCCCACAGTATAGAATTCTTGATTACTGAATGTCATTACTAGCATCACTTGTCCAAGGATTTTGGCTATAGATTTTCCAAAAGCCGAACTAACCTTTATAATGTTTGCTTTTAGGAATGCAGGGGGTGGGGTGGTATTCTTTACCTGTGCCCATAAGTCACTACTAATTACGCTAATAGATGCTTCGCTGTCAAGAAGAGCACATACTTTTTTACCAAATAAACAAGTTTCTACTTCTGGTAACGTTATAACATAGTTGGTAGGTACATTCTCCCTTTCACCTGTTTCCAATAAATCTCGAAAAATGGCATTTGATTCATCAAAAAGACCTTTATTTAATTTAATCTCTTTTCCACTTCTCAAAAGCAAGCATAATTCTTTATCTTTACCTTTGGCACTTTTATCATCCGAAAAATATCGTTTATTAATAATTTGGTCACATTGTATGCAATCTCGGCTATTATTTTCTAATCCCATGATTTCTAACTGTTTGACAGACGTTTCGCATTCTGCCTTATTATGTTCAGCATGATAAGAACTATCCTCATTACGCACACTACTCGGTGAAAATTTACCACTATCAGATAGAGAACAGTCATATGTAGCTCCTAGACAGCGTGCGTACGTTTCTCACTGTCTAGAAACTGTTTGTCTCATATTCCGGCGGCTCTGTGACCTAGATCTTTGGTTTTCACTTTCATTAGAAGAACCGTTACCCCTACTGAATTCCAGATTGTTCATCTGCTCTTCACCAGAGTATGATCTCCTCCGACCTCTGGGATTATTCCTGCCCCTGAAGGAACCTCGGTTGTTTGAACGACCCTGAGACCTTTCATTGTTATTATTCTCACCATTTCTATCCCTTGGTGACCATGTCGTTCCATGATTGCCAAATTGCCTACTCGTGTTCCCTCTACCTCTCTGTGTATTTCCATCACGATTCTGATTATTGCGATTCTTTCGTGGGGAATATGGGCGATGTCTATACGATGTACCGCTAGACCTTTCATTATCGCTTTCTTCTATTGACATCATATCAATCCCCCTTCTAATGTTATTGTTTCCGCTATTATTTTGATACGTCACTTGCAATTCTGCCACCAGACCAACCAATTCTTCGATTGTTTTAGGTTTGGATAATGTCAAAGACCTGTAAATCCAAGATGGCAGTTGTCTTGGCAGTATCTTTAAAAGTACTTGCGGTTCTAATGGCGGCGATAAAATACTATTCTTATGCAGCAAGTCTAAAAGGTACTCCGTGGGAAGCCTATTTGAGCGGCTATCAAACCGAGCCGTTAGAATGGTCGCACGTAAGTTCGCCAACTTTTCTTTTCTCAAATAGGTTCGTTTGAAATGCATGATAAAACCTTGATACGTCTTGCACTTAATTAGAGTTACTTGAGCCCATTGCAGTGATGTATTTCTAAAGCATTTCGAGACAAACTGTAGCTTTCGATCTACCGGTACTCCCGTGAGATCAAAATAATTATCGAGCTCGACAAGAAAATTATGAGTCTGCACTTCACTTTCTAAACCAGAGAATATAGGAAGAGACAGATCACGATGCATCAGTCCCACAGCTGATGCTAGCTGGCACGTAGAGACAGGTGGCTGAGCGTTTGACGATGCGCGGGATTCTGTCTCGTCTCTAAAGACAAAACAAGGAGCGTCTCGAGAGGTACCGGGTCGGTTATTGTTTATTCTTTCACCTCTGTCATCAATTTCTCGAACCGATTTTTTTTAAAGAAGCAAGTTCTTTCTCTAATTTGGTGCAAACAGAAGAAATATTCTGTTGTATCTCTTGCATACCATTTCGGTATTCACTCCGCACCTCTTCAAGCTGGTTTTCGTGACAAATTTCTTCGCGTAATCGACCCCTTTCTTCTCTCCACTGTATTTCTACACGCTGCATATTATTCTCAGCTTGAGCAATTGAACCCTCAACGCTTTCCAACCTACTTGTCACCTGTTCTACACAAGTCCTGACGCTTTCTACCTGGTTGTCTACTCTCACAATGTCTTGTCCTAAAGTTAACTGTATCTCATCTAATTTCTATTGTTACTCGCCTCGAGCTGCTGTACCCTCTCATCATTCGCTCTTATTGAACCTCGTAACCCGTTGCATGCTCCAGCTAATCGCTCATTGAACGAATCAGCTGTTGCATCCAGCCGAGTACTCAGTTCAGCTATACTGTTCATTAATCTACTGCTATTTACTTCCTGCCTTTTCACTAATTCCTGTACTGACTTTTCCTGCTGTTGTGCAATTTTTTCCTGCTTATCAACTAGTTCCTTTACTGACCTTTCCTGTTTGTCAACGAGTTCTTTCACAGTGCTCTTTACCAGCTGTTGTAACATTACAAACAGTGGATTCATAGATGGATCCAATGTCTCCATGTTCACAACACTGGATGGTCCAGGGATCGATTCCTTTTCGTTTTCCTGACTTCACTGATTTCCGTTTAGGTTACTAACTTCTCCCTGGCTTTCTATATTCGCCATTCTCTCCACTAACTCTAACTCGCCGAGCTGATTCTGCGGAAAGTTAACCAGGTCTTCTTCCATTTTCTTTTTCTGTAGTCTAGTGACCACCATCAACTTAATAGAAATACTCTAACTCTCTAACTTTCTAAGATATGCTAATTTCTGTATCTTATAAAAATAACACGCAAAATAAATGTTATCCCCCTCTTAAATTTTCCGACAGGCACACATGGAAAAACTAATCAAAATAACTCTAAATTCTTACAAATAAAACATGTAATTTTGCCTGTTTTTTCAAAATAAACAAGGAAACAAAGAAACAAAATTCGTAAATAAAATGTTTCCGGACACAAAGCTTATTACTTCATTGTTGGTGTATGGCTCTGAACATTTCATTGACAGCATCCACTTTTTTTAAATATTACAACCCGTGACACTGAAGTGATCTCGCCTTACGCTGCGTAAGCCAGGTTTGTGGTGGGCCAAAGTGAACGTGTTGGACATAGCCAGATTTCGAAATTAAAATATTTAAATATTCGCACCACAATGGTGGAGTGCCCTTAATGGACAGTCCCAAGAAGTATTTAAATAAAGCAATTAACAGAAGTTATGTAAATGAATTATATGAATTACTTGTTATTACTTAAAATTTTAAAGATATAAAAGAAATATTCGGTAGAGCTTTTTTTTTATATATATATAAAGAATTATGTGATCTGTAAATATGCCAAATACTCTTTAACTCAGGTAATCAGTGGCTTTACTTCAATACAGATGCTCCATTGAAATGGTCAGATTACAACCATACACCCTTCTCTGTTCAAGTTCTTTCCATGGTGTAAAAGAAAAACAAATGCGAAATTTTCCACATACCTTAATTGATGTCTGGAATCCGTACAAGAAAGACTTCCGTGTTATTTTGTTGAATTTTTAATGGTGATGAAATAGACACTCCACTCCTCCACAGAAATCATACAGATTTGAAACACTGATATTCACACACACACAAAAGAATTATTTTATATTCACACGAATATTAAATTAAAGTGACCGGTCAAAAAAAATAATTAATTATTATTTTCTTAATGAAAATTTGGCCATTATATATTTCTGTTCATAGTTCGTGCACGTATTGTCTTGACGCGTTCTTCATTGTCTTCTTCCTTCAGTCCTCTCTCTTCTCACTGAAGTTCGCTCGGCATCCTGGAACCTCCTAGGTGATATCAATTGTTGCTACTGGTGGCTGTTCTGGTTGTTTCTTCGCTGCACTGGTGTCTCTCTCTTGAGTATCTCTGGATCCATTTGAAGACATCTGGTTTATGCAGTGTTACTGGATAATTCTCGTCTGGACTGCCTCAAAAGTCTCTGGAAATGCGCTGATTTTACGGTCCAGTTCCAAAGTTCTTGCCACACTGGCCACATATGACGCACTTAAAATTTTACTTTTCAAATTTTATATATATATATCACATGGCAAATTACATATGAGAGCTATACGCTAGTAGCCATTGTCCTAGCTGCAGATTTAAAACTCAGTCTTTGCATTATAAAAAAATATTCAAACTCTCCTCTTTTTAACATCTCGTCTCGCAACATGTGTTGCCCGTAAAGCACACACCGAGATGACGCTAAGTTCTGAGAAAGACTTACTGTAGTTGATATTTCAGATCGAGACGAAAGAAAAAAAACTCAATCTCGAGTAACGTCGCAATCCTTCTATTAAAATGTGCCTATCTCACAAAACAGACCACTGTCACGATGAGTCTTGCACTAACTATTACAGAGGATGACCTCTGTATTTTGCGTCTTAGCACCAACTCCCTCGCTCCTTCCCAGTCAAACAGTTTTCTTTCAGAGGAAAGAACATTATTTTGAAAGGCTCGCTCCTGACCTACCCAAAATTCAATGTATAGTCCCTTTTCGCAGACCCTAATGGGTTTTGTCGCCAAAATGTCTGGGTAGTACACTTTCATGTAATCTTTCATTTATTCTTAAATTATTATTGCTTGTCATCTGTATTGAGTTTGACCACCAGATAGAGGAAATACTAAGCTTTAAAACGGTGTATCACACACTTTGTTATTCAAATGTTAAATACTTGTTTTCGTATTGTTTTCCCCGGCGTCACTGTCAATTTTCTTTGTAAACAACCTTCCTTGCCGAACCCAGTCCATGTGCGTTTGTTTACCTTGCCAGAGTACTCTAGCGGTGATCTCTCGCAACCTCCACACACACACTTGTTCTTGGTTTTTCACTTTTTTTCACAATAATTATCATGAATCAACAATATATTCTATATTACATTGTACCTAATATTCCTCTGATTATATTTACATAGGATTCCAGCAGTGACATTCAATTTAGAATTAATAATCCGTAAATATACACATATCGGCTGCTATAACATTCACGGTACTGCGTATCGCTGTCGTCTCAATTACAGCAATGTCAACACCAAGCACAGTAAAGTAATAAGCTTTTGTTTTAAAGTTAAGGTAACAACGAAAACATCTTTTCTGACCAAAATTACATCTTATCTTACATTTCTACAATTCTAAATAATGCTAAGATATGACTGCATTCATGATTTTCAATGGGGGAAAACCCACTCGCGGGAAGAGCAGGAGCTTTTCACTGTCGAAACCGCGCTTTGAAGAAAAAAATATAGGCTGGTTTTCTGGCGGGATCCAACCCACGCTTTAGAAGTTTCTACTGTCAAAAATGGTCACTTTACGAAAAAGTAATACCTTATTGTTCCCAAGAATTCAAACCCACTTGCTAAAATATCTGAGCAGAAATACACAAATATAATGGGATAGGATCTATGTCGCCAGGGCACTATCTGCAGCAACGTTAGCAACTCTGCTCACTTCTACCTAACTAAGTTAGAAGTATGATTTAAATATATGACCTAGATAAAATTTCTCTCATACCACAATTCTTCTTTAACTGTAGATAGCAAACCTGGGTGCACGAACACAGCTTTTAACTGCTACGGAACATTTTTTTTACTCAGTGGTGCTTTTCCGTTAAGTTTTCTTTCCTACATATATTTTTATATTTCAAATAAAAATGTTTAATTCACCTATTTTATATACTAATTAACCTAACATTACATATATATATATACCTAAAAGTATATATATATATATATATATATATATATATATATATATATATATATATATATATATATATATATATATATATATATATATGCATAATCCTATGCATAATTCCAAGAATAAGTGAAAAGAAAATACTTCTACTCTAAACTAACTTATATACTCTTAATTAACATATAGATATGTAAATTATTCTAATATTATGCAAAAATTTCGCGTGAAATTAACATAAAAATGCTAAATAGAACATAGCTATATGTGTGCCTCTTATAATGTCCAGCACTAAGTTTTGCAGCGATTTCATTCACAGTGATACGCCTACCTCCCCTAATCAGCTCATCAACCCTTACCTTGTTGTATTTCGTGGAGGCTGTTCGAGGGCACCCCCTGCGAGGCCCATCTCCGATACTCGTGTTTCCATCCTTAAAATGTTTCACCTATCTTCTAACACTGCTGACACCCATAGCCACGTCTCCATAGGCGCGCTGCAGTCTGCGGTGAGTCTCATAAGCACATTGGTCCTCTTTAACAAGGAATTCAATTACAGTATGCTGTCAAAACATGCCGCTGCCCGCTATTTTGGAAATCCTTCCTGTGGTCACGTACTAGCAACAAACAGCATCAACGTCTGGAAAGAAAGAAAGAAAGGTCTGTAAAGTGAGATGATATACTTCCTTTCTCTTACAACTAAAGATTACGGCTGTGAAAACATGTTGCTCACGACTTTCAGTATGCTTCTTGTATATACAGTTTGTAATACCTTTATCGGAATATATGCAATAAACGGTATGTCATGAAGGAAAATGAACAGAAAATGAATAAACTACAGTAAAGCATGCCACAGCTAAGCTTGAGAAGATTTGTTGTATGGTTATATTAGTGGGAAAATTGCTGAACTATTTCTGTGTGTGTGATAGTGTAATTTTCCTCTAATTTTTACCCAATTTGAAAATTTGATTTTGTCTCATTAAATCAAAGTTACTTATAAGTATCCATCAGTTGCCAGCAATGATGTATGTCCCTCCAAATAATTAATGTAATTAACCTCAGTCGAAATACCCATTTCCCCTCCATTCTCCACGACGCATATTAATTGTCGTGACATGCT
This sequence comes from Thermobia domestica, assembly GCF_964235325.1. NCBI lineage: Eukaryota > Metazoa > Arthropoda > Insecta > Zygentoma > Lepismatidae > Thermobia > Thermobia domestica. The sequence goes on from NC_137454.1 coordinate 253,313,405, forward strand.
CCACAAACCTCTTTTTATACTTCCACTATAATTCAATATTTTTTTTCTTGGGTACAACTATATAGTTTTCTTGTACATTGTAACTTTTTCATATACAATTTTGGTCGCAAACTAGTTAAATATTTAAATTTTTTTCTTCGAATTTTTTCTCAATGAAGTACTTGCCTGGTCATGAGATGCTTGTTGGCACAGTTGGCATCGGTAGACAATTGACAAATTTGAGTGTAATTTTATGTAAGGTTTACCATAGAAATAATTACTTCAAAGGAAGCTTTACTATTCAAATTAGTTCCTATTATTGATAAAATGAAATGTAAGGTGAGAAAGCAACTTACATACATTTTTTTTTACATGTGAAATGTTTAGTTGCTAGGACAGCTCTGCGAACTACGGAAAGGAGAAATGAGTTTCAAAAAGCTGATCTGTCCCGCCACACATTTCGGATTGGATGGGCACTAAAGTAAAGAAAAATATGACGGATTAATATGAATATTTCTCTTCGTCTTGACTATCAAATAAATATGTAACGCATTACTATAACGTAAAAATAGAGGGCATTATCTTCTCTTTACAGAGGTGCTGAGCAAACATGGCAAGGTGCAGAACTAGAAGACTCAGAGGAAGAATGGCCGTCAGTTATCGAAGCAGTATCATGTTCTGGAGAGGAAACCCAACTAACATCTTGTAACATTACTTACGGCAATAGGTGTCATGTACGTTATGATGTTGTCAATGTGAATTGTATTAAAAACAGTGCATCATTTTGCCGGCCAGGCGAAATTCCTTTCCAAGGTAAATGTTACAGAGTTCATGAAGAGACAACTAACATAAACTACCAATCTGCTGCAGATGTTTGTAGAGACGAAGGAGGTCATCTAGTTGATGTTAATTCACAGGTTAGTTTTTTTTTTTTTTTTAAAGTTGATATCAAATGACAGGTTAGTTATAAATTAACCAATGTTAACAGAAAAAAAGAACTGGAAGAGGAGATTTAAATACTATATTTTCATAGATAAGTGTTTTAATCCATTTCTACCGATTGCTATAGCAGGTTTGACAAGTACAGTACTGCACTACCAACTACTATAGTTGAATTTCAACCGACATTGTGAAACGCGGTACGTGAAGTCACGTACCTGTAAAAACTATTATAGCAGTGGGAATCAATGAAAGGATTGGATTATCTCCTCGCTGCTAAAATGGTCGCTAAACTCAAAATCAAATCAAGTCAATTTGTGTAGCTAAATGTATCCTAGTTTACCTTGTGAGACTTTAAAAAAAGTGAAAGAAAGTAAGATAGAATTTCCGATTGCGGCACAAAAAACCTTGAGTCACCCCGAGAATAAGATAAAAACGTTAATCCTTAATCTCCAACCGTTAAGTGTAAGAATATTTCCTAAACATCTTGACCTGCATAAATCTTAGTGTATATAGTCTCGTAGTTTATAAAACTACAACTTATTATTTTGATTGATGAATTTAAAATATTGAACTCAAAGGCGTAAATCACTGGTTCCCAACCTGGACAGGAGAGTGAACTTGTCTGATGAAAGCGGTTACACAAGTATTATTAATATATTTAGTACTTTGGTCAGTTTTGTTTAATATTCCTTCTATTATCCTCATTTCATCTTCTATTTGATTGACGTCATCTCCATAAGTCATAACCTAGTAAGTGTCATTCAGCTTTAAGCTTTCTATCTTTAATTTACCTTATAAAGTACTTTAAAATTAATAAATAACAATGGCGACAACGTATCTCCTTGCTTCAGGGCATCATGACAAGAAAGCTTGTGAACAAGTATATCCCTATTCGGACTTTATTTCATTTCATTTCACCAAAAATAAAGTCCGAATAGGGAAATACTTGTTCACAAGCACATCTTTATTAATCTAACAAGCTTTCATGGTGAACCAAATTCGATAAGGTTGTAGCCTACAAAATTTCTCTCCTAACCGAGTCGTAATCCTTTCTGAAATCAGTAAATAATTATATATATTGATTTCAGAATTATATGATTATTGTGTAATTATAACTAGCCTTTGGCTAGCTGGGGGCTCCGCCCCCAGGTCCCCAACTCTGCTCGGCCTACGGCCTCGCATTTCTTAACTATCGGCCTTTGCATCAACAGTGAATTTCGTGAACTTGCTCTTCATATTTCCTGAATCTGCCCATCCAGGGGCTTCGCCCTCACAAACTGTCTTTGCTCGGCCTACGGCCCCGCATCTCCTGAACCCACAATTTTATCGTTTCTTTTCCTATTTCAACTGTCTAAAAGATAAGATTTTGTATCCTAAGGAAATAGCATGGTAATTTCTTCATCCCCCTTTACACCCCTAAAAAATTTTAAAAATTCACCTTTGGTAATTTTTCTGTTGGTTAATCTTGGAAGGCTACAATCATGATAAATTTCATCATTCTAATCCTGTCGGAAGTGCCTAAACATTTTGGAGTGTAGAAGACGTCCCATATAAATAATATGGGAAAGATTTTTCAGTTCCCCATAAAACCACACTACGGTTGGAAATTTCTATTTCTGATGATTCATTTAAGTAACGCTAACGAAAACGTACAAGCATACCGAATTTCAAGTTTTTATTCCAATTCTAAGTACCTAAAACATGAGATTATATGTCCAAAAAAGGCCCATTTAAATAATATGGGGAAATTCTTCATCCCCTCTTTAGACCCCCAAAAAATTAAAAATATTCACTTTTGGCAATTTTTCTGTGGGTTTGTCCCGAAAAGCTACAATCATGCCAAATTTAATCACTGTAGCCCTACAGGAAGTGCTCAATAAATCGGAACTGTAAAAGGTGTTGCATATAAATAATATGGGAAAGATTTTTCGGTACCCTATAAAACCACTCTAAAGTTAGGATTTTTTATCTTTACTGATTTACTTAGGTAGTGCTAACAAAAACGTATAAGCATACCGAATTTCAAGTTTTTATTCCAATTTTAAGTACCTGAAACATGAGATTATAGGTCCAAAAAGGCCCATTTAAATAACATGGGGAAATTCTTCATCCCCTCTTTAGACCCCCTAAAAATTAAAAATATTTACTTTTGGCAATTTTCCTGCGGGTTTGACCCGAAAAGCTACAATCATGCCAAATTTAATCATTGTAGCTCTACAGGAAGACTCAATAATTTATGTCAGCTTATGTAGTTTTATATATAGTAAAAAATAAAAATATAATTTGTGTGCCTGGGTGTTGTACTCCCATTTCTTTTTGAGTACTGTCGATGATAAATATCTGATCGATAGTTGTTTGATTTTATCTAAATCCCAACTGACAAATTTCCAATAAATTCACCTGTGTATGGAGGCAATCTTGCTAAGAGAATTTTAGAGGATGTTAAAAAAAAGAGATATCCCTCACCCCTTTCTTGCAAATTGAAACAATGATCAATTCTTTCTAGTCTTGTGATAATTCCGCCTTGTTCCTAATGATGAGAACGGGTTTGTATATCTCGTTTCACAAGTTTACCCCTCCAACTAAAATTAACTCATCAGTAATTTCAATGATACACTGAAATTTGTGTTAATTGGCTTTCCTTACCCAAGTAACCAAAATAGTCAGCCAAACGTTGATTTTTGATTGATTTGATTTTTCGTAAGTAACAGAACTTTGGGATACAAGCATGTTACCGTAGTAAAAAAAAAAAAAAAAAAAAACCGTCGATTTGAACCAAGGAATTTCGCTTTTAATTCAAGCACAATTTACAATACCCAATTTCATTGAATTCAATCGATCAATCTATTCACAGTATCAATAACGCTTACTTTTGGTAATTACTGGTAGTCAATTTGATTGCTTTTCAGGTAAAAATTGGTTGGTTGAAAACTATTGCGGCAATGCGGATAACATAATGTCGTAGCGCTGTTGAAAAACCGTGATCAGAATCAAAAATTAACTGTTGGTCAACATTAAACTGCTTACTTGGGTATAGCAACTGCTATTTTTGTTCTGTTCGGCTCTGGAATATACGGTTCTGCTATATTCATTTTACTTCCTTCACGAATATAAATTTTTTGGGTATGCTACGTGATACATGTTTTCGGATGTTACTATCAACCACAAACTCCCATGATGCAATGTTTTTCTTACTACTTTCATTATTACAGTGAGCATTTTAACAGGAAAAGACGGTGATACGTAATGTTATACACTAATTTTACAAATCAGTAGGTCCAGTATCAAATGGCGTAAAATTACATTTTTGTCAACAAAAATATGAGTTTCTTATAAGTTTATTGTAAAAAAGAAATTGTAAACAAACAACAAATTTCGTAAATTAACGTCTCGATTAACAAACAGAAGGGTAAAATGCTTTTAGGTAGAAATTTTGTGTCTTCATACTCAGACTTGTACTTCATATGAGTACTAAACTATGAAAAGTTTGAAATTTATTTCTTCATCTTCGCATTGATAGGCCAGTGTTATTAGTTTTGAAACGACCATCCATCCATCCCTGTAGTATTGACACTTAGTCATTCTGATAATCAGTGAGTAGTGGGCGTATACTCCATGAGATACGCGGTATAATATGGAAAACAGACTAAACACCTGTCTGAATCACTCTGTATAATTTTTATTTGGAAAAAGGCATTTTATTACTATACAAAATATTTGTCTTGAAAATTTATTTGTACAAAATTTTCTTCATCGATCCATGTGGTCTTTGTTAAGAATTATATATACTAAATTGAGTGAGTAAGATAAGAAAAGAAATTGAAGATAATTCTTTGATATTCCACGATTTGCCCTCAGGCTAATGTAGACGGTCAGTTAATGAAAGTGAATGACTGTGAAATAAAATTTTTGTGCTCTCCCATTGGGAATCGAAGCCAGGACCACGTGCATTAAAGATACATGCCTAACCACTAGGCTAACATGAAAGGCTATAAGTAAGAAATGAGGCTTCGTATCACTAAAGCCTGAAGACTTATGCAATTACATATATATTTTTTCCTTCCTATGTAGGCTCTTGAAAGGTAAAATTATTGATAGGGATTGAGAGTAAACTTAGAATTTGGTAGAAATGGAAGATGCCAGACTAAGTGCATACGGTGGATGAATCAAATATTCATAGTCACAATGGCAAGCAATTGACTGTTTCTGCGACACGTTAGCCTTTTTTTTTTATGAGTGATGAGTATATGTCTATGTTTGATTTCATTTCTTTCGTTTCAGGACCAAATATACGTATATATAGGAACTACGGTACCTATTTTTCATCTATGGTCATATATTTGTTTAGAAAAACTTCATCTTCAAAGTGGTATACTTTGTGCTTTGCTTCTTGTCTAAAATGCTTTGTGTACATTCGACACGTTATTGTTTTTGTAAAGGTGTCAATAACCCGAAAACTTGTCTTGCAATCTCCTTGGTTATATACAAGATGTCATGAAATGTATTGCACATTACTCCTACTAACGTTTACCTTCGTATCTAAGAAAGTAATAGCTAACTAATAAGGTAATAGCTACCTAAGAAGGCAATAGCTAACTAAGTAATTAATTGCTAGCTAAAATTAATAGCCAATAAAGAAGTTAATAACTAAGAAGGTAATAGACAGCTAAAACGGTAATAATTAATAAGAAGTTAATAGCTAACCAAGTAATTGATAGATACATATCAACCTACGCGCAGTGACTGCTTTACTTTGCTTACCATGCTTGGTTGTGGGTATGGATGCACGCTTTTCTCTTGGATCATACCGGAGATTTGTATGCCCACACTTTAACTTCTTCTTTTGTTTAACCGTATCATATGGAAGACATTCCTCACCAAATATAACTGATGTCTCTTCATATTTTCCTTGAAGATGTAGAAATCTGCTCTATATTCGATACTGTCCAACATGATGCCGTCCCCTATTCTTGTAGCTGTAAGTAAGTCCATGTCTCATACAGCCTCGGTGCTGAAAGGGATGCTAAGCTCCAATCCAACCAAATCCAGTTAAACAGGAGCTGTAATGATATAAATTGACATGATTATTATTGAGACATAACCTATAGTTGTGTAAAATTTAAGAGCCTAAGCACCCACGATTACAATAAAACAGAATTACATCTTGTACTCTACTGAATACTTTACAGATTTCTCCTGTAACTTCCAATTTCAAGTGTTTTGACGTGCAGCTAGATTAATCGTGTAGTTATATTATAGAATTTCGCATAAAATTGATATCAGTATATTCGCAAATCCTACATAATTTACTAGATATTTATTATGTTCGAAGATTTTGAGAAGTACGTTGGAAAAATCATATAAGAATAAACTAATAATGTGTAGTTTATGTTTTATTCCTACCCACGTTTAAATTTCAAATAGCAATGGTGATGGTAGAATTACCAGTAGTCAACACAGTTCATACCCAGACGAATCTGTCTACGAGGAAGAATCAACAACTCGACTTCTAATTTTCTTAACGCATACAAGGTAGATAAGTTCAATAGCTTACCTTCTCATATTTTCAAACTTACAATGCCAATTCTAGTTATCCTCCGTTACCATGGCGTCTGGTAACAATTATTGACTTTTAATAAACACACAACTATTGTTTGTATTGTATACTACAATACAAACACGTTTAAATACGTTTGTAATTTACGAAAGAACTTTGAGAAATGTTTCTTGTATGTCATACTAAATATGTCAAGTGAAATATAATACATAGCAGCTTAGGAGAAGTATGTGTATTTGAGTCACTTGTTCAGCATTTATTTCTCTGCATATACGAAATAAATCTGTAACTGATGTTTCGAGATTTTACTCAACTTTTTGAAGGACTAAATTCTGTTATAAGAAGAATACATTTTAAAATTCTTTCTGGCCTGCTTTTCTATAAAAATCGAATGCAATAATAGGCTCTGGGTCTCTATGTACTACAGTGCCTATAATATTTACTTAATTCGTGTAGCTATAGATTTGATTATCTTCCAGGACGTTCGCCCATAAGGAACACCTATGAGATATAATGAATTTGATTTAAAAAAGTGTATGTGCTAGGGATAGTCTTTTTACTGGAAAGTTCCAGGTTTTGCTAAAATCAATGAAGGACATTTTGTTTTACTCTTGCGTTAAACCTACTTTTGGTTACTTCTACACGTCTTTAGTTCTATACTGTATGTTTTCTTTTATATGTATTTAAGCCTTATATTCAAAGAAAATTATATTAATTTTTCGTTTCGAGCTGCAATAGCACTGAAGAGTCGAATAATAGCCAAAACCATATTCACGAAAAAATTAAATGTCGACTAAAAGCAGGGAATTCATGTTATTATTCAGTTCAAAATCTTTTGTCCTTACGAATTCTGTCGAGGAATTTGAAGCTTAAAATATATAAAACGATAATCGTGCCTGTTGTCCTGTATAGTTGCGAAATATGGTCGCTTAATTTGAGAAAAAGAACAAGATATTGAGACGAATATTTGGACTCAAGAGGAACGGGAATGGAGAAAACTTCATAACGAAGAATTGCATAATTTTATACCGTTTACCGAACCTTGTGAGGGTCATCAAGGCTAGGAGGTTCTGTTGAGCAGCCAGAATGGAAGAAAGTAAAAAGGCTTTCAAAGTTTTAGCTGGAAGTTTACTCGGAAAACGACTATTAGAAAGACATAGGCGCAGAGAGGAGGACAATATTGAGATGGATCTCGCAGTAATAGGAATACAAAGTAGAAACTGGATGAAGTTGGCTAAAGACAGAAGTCAATGGAAAGCTTCTGTGAAGTGGCATTGAATCTCCAGGTTCCATAGGCTATAGAGTTAGTTAAGCTTCAGATTCCTCGATAGAATTTGTGATGACAAAATATTTTGAACTGAATAATAACATGAATTCCCTGCTTTCAGTCGACATTTAATTTCTTTGGAGGCCTGATTTTGGTTTGTTAATATTGATCTTAGATATTTGAAAGTATTTGTCGGAAGTATTATTTGATATTTTGACGCATCCATAATATGCAGTATTACGATCCCGGAAAACTTCTATCAATTTAGTTTTCTCTGCACTTCTAAACCCATGTCCCTGCAAGCGTTTAATAAAACTTCTGCACTTCTTTCTATTGTTCTCCTACCAACCCCTATGAGATTTACATAATCATCATACGCCACAACCTGGTGAATGGTGATGCTCTAGGCTATGGTTGCTATCTTTGATTTTCCTTATAGGGCACTCCAGAATACGATTCTGATGTGTGCATTTTCTTTTCTCCATGAAGATATTAGTTTTTGGCTGCATGTTAACAAAATTGTCAAAGAAATCGTTCCATCTATTCAAGATTCTATCTGTATCGTAAGAACTATTCCACCGGCTTTCTTTAATTGAGGCGCCTAGTATAAAAAGCCACCAAATCCATTTTGTACAGAAATTGAGTTATATATCGCTCGTTATATGTTTGAGCTAAAGGAATTCAATGGAAACAAAATTTTGTTTAAAAGATTAATATTTCATACTAAAAAACTATTTCAAATATGGGACTTTGTACGCGTGTATATGGAGCTTCACTGCACGTTTTGCGAGATTACTGGAAACTAAGCGAAATGAATGTGGCGGATTTTGATACTAGGCGCCTCACTTATAAGCACAATGTTGATAGCCTTTCTTAAATTCGTTGATGTCCTTATACATATCCCAATGTTTTTGTTTTCACTGTTATCTTCAAGTTCATTAATTTTAGCTTTAAAAAATTGCATTTCTTTTTCTAAAAGTTTTGAAAGTTTCCTGCCTGATGTCAATGAAATTTTGTGTGCTTATATCGTTCGGGTTTTGTAGCCAACGCAGTTTTGTTTGTTTTCTCTTCTCTGCTAGTTTAGTACATTCCTTGTCTAACCATTTTTCTTCCTATGTATTTCTGGGTGCCCCAATATTTCTTTTGCTGAAATGTTAATACTATCGCTAATTTCAATCCAAGTATCCTTAACAGTAGTGCAAACTGAACCTTCTAAAACCGAGAATCTATTCGACACTTCAATCTGGTATTCCCTTCTCCACTGGCTCTCCTCTAACTCTTAAAATTAAAGCTCTCCGTTATCAGATGAATATTTCATTTATTTAACGACAATCTCTCGCTACCAAGTAATAATCAGTGTCACAGTCAGCTCCTCTAAACGACCGAACACCGATTATGCTAGACTGTCTTCTGACTACTAAACGTAATCAATTTGATTATGTGTTTTTCCATCTGGTTAGGATATTTATGGTTTATGAACGTCGCGATGTGGAAATTTTGTACTCTTTCACGATCATGTTTTTGGATGTTGCAAAGTTCACGAGTTCTAACATTGTTATTACTTACCTTATGCAGACTTTTATTCCCTATAATCAGTTTGAAAATAGTCTCTCGTCCTACCTTCACATTGAAATTCCCTAATAGAATTTTCATATAGTATCGTGTGAGTTAGTCAAATATCCGTTCTACTTCTTCGTTAAAACTGTATTTTATATCGTCATCCCTATCGTATGTTGGGATATGTATATTTAAAACAATAATATTACACCGCCGACCCTTAAGATTAATAAAAGGAAAATTCAACCTGCTTAATTGCTGATATTCATTTGTGAACAAAAAACCCTGTTCCTAATTGGTGAATTTTATTTTCTTCTCCCACAAAACGAAAATTTCCGGACTTCACTGCTCCCTTTCCTTCTCCTCTAACTCCCTGAACTCCTATTACGTCTATCCTATATTTCTCTAATTAATTCGTTACGGATTTTAACGCGCCTGTCCTATAAAAACTTCTTATATTCCATGTTCCAAATTTGCTGAGGTCGTGCCGAGTTATCAGTCCTGGTCCAATGCTTTTGTGAATGATTCTCAACGAGTGTCTTTTTTTAGTCTCACGCCAAACCTCCAAGCTGGAGGACCACCCTTTGTCATCTGATCGTGACTGCTTATTCAATATATTTTGCAGCTGACCTCTATGTCTAGAGGCTTTATCCTCGATCTGCAACCTGAAGACGCGCCTTGCTATAGTGACAGAGGAATCCACGTTACACTACAAATATATATCACGTATTGAGCAATCAGTCCATCTTTTACTCCTACAATACTAATTTCATCCCATCAAGAATCAAAGATCAAACTACACTATTACAGAAATAATGCTAAGCGAAATTAATAACCATATGACAAAGTTTTACTGTTTTCTACCTGAGTATGGTAAATCATTTTCTTCATAGTTTCTGTTTAGGTGTAAAACCTCAATTGAAGGTGATCCGATTCACAGTAAACTTAGTATATCACTATGCGACAAATGGAAAGTGTTTATTTTGCCCCGGAACGAAAGTAGATGATGTTTACTATTCCGAATATGAACTCCGAATTATTGTGTCACATACCAGTTCTTGGAGAAATGAAGATGTCATTACTCCAATATACACTAAAATCATATGTCAAGCAACATATTTCTTGACGTTTATTATACATGTCATGCGGCATATTTTCAACTTCATGAAGCAAAAATGAACTCATTTAATGTATTATGAAGAAGACATAAACCAACAATTGAAGTAGAAAATAAATAACTTGCGGAAACAAAGAGGAAAAACAGGAAAAAGAACTCAATGGACTTATTCAGAAGCTTTTCCTCTAGATTTTTGGCTTGGAGTTGGATGATGGTTCTTTTTGCAGTAAGGTCTAAAAGTAATCTGCTAGATGATTTGGTGATCATCTACCACTACATCTTCTTTCTATTGCTGCGGTGTCTTGATGAAACCGCTCACTGTTTTCATCGCTGACATCACCGAGATTTGATATCAAGAAATTCAAATGTGACTGCAGAAAATGAATCTTGAGCGACAGGTTGCACTCCATTGGTTGATAAGCCAGAAGCAGTCTGTCAATAAGTTTCCTGTAATTCAGAGTCTTCACATTTCCCAGGAAAAGAGTTCAAAACATCCCTAAACACAAGCCAAGCGTCTTTTCCTGTGTCTGTGAGCCCTCCCTCGAAAGCGATGTCCTTCATTAAGTCACGAATTTGAGGACCAATGAAAATTCCTTCGTTAATCTTAGTATCACTCACTTTTGGAAATTTGTTCCTAGGTACTGAAACCTACTGCTCGATTGTCCATTATTTTCATAAAGCCCAGCTTTTAGATGAAGCTCCGATAAAAGGATACTATCTTGGACAACAAGGTCCAGATGCGACACATTTTGTTTGCTCAGTGCTGCGACACATTTTGTTTCTTGGACAGGTCACTTTGATACAAAATAATGCTGATTCCTTGTCCTGCTATCCCGAAGACACAGGATGCAACAGAATTTTGTGTACCCAGTTTGCATGCCCAAGAGAAACTCCACAACTTCAAGACCTTCACAAATTTTCTATTTACGTTTTTTTTGTCCTAAATAGTAACCATCTTCTTGTACGTTTCCTTTAATTGTGCAGAATAAGGGACTGGAATAGATGTTTTCTTTTTCATTGTGGAGAACTTCTTTCAGGCTGGTGAAATAAAAAAAATCTTTAAGTTTCACGTCCCACGGTTATGCCGGCTAGGCTAAAGGAGGCGGTGATGATGATAAATGAATGAAATGGTGGAATGAAGAAAGTGGGATAAAATATGAGAAGCCCAAGAGAACACATGCACACGGTTTTTATCCACCATAAAGCTCACTTGACGCAAGCTGGGATCGAACTAAGGATCTCATGCACCAGAAGTGAACGCTGAGTCACCGCGGCCCCTCCTTAAGGGTGGTTTTCGATGAGTTAATAAAAAAGGCACCACTTCACTCGTTCCAAATGCATTGAACGGTCCATTAATGTTATTGCAGTATACCAGATAACCACTATCCATTGAAAAGTAAATGGGAAATCTAAACTGACGTTTACGGTATACGTGTGTTAGGTTGTAAGAGATTATTTTGCTACTGCCGAGAACCTGTCTCTTTGAAAGATTAAAATCTCTTACTAGGCCATCCAGTTCTTCCTGTGAGAGAAGCTTTAACTGCATTTGTGATGATGAAGGTGTGCACTTCGGGATTTCATCATCAGAATTGTATGGTACATCCGCACTACCTTTTGGATTAATTTTCAGTGTCCACGCTGTTGGTGTCCTCGGAACTGGAAGAGAATCAGAATGTTCGATCAGTCTTACTTTGGATTGCAAATTTGGATAGGAAATAGTATGTTTAGATTTGATTGATATTCCTAATACTTTCGTTAGCCATAAGTAACAGTCCGTGAGGTGATCTTTTGGTTCCCTCCATAACTGTGGTATTGTAAACGCCATAAACGGATGTGTCATATGCAACCATCCTCTCAGATAACGACAGCATCGCGAATAACAGCTGTTCTGTGCCTCTTACCTTCGCCAACTTTTGATTCGAAGAATAACTTATAGGCCTTTTCCACGAGTGAAGTTAATGTGACGTTTCTGCTACTTAATTGTAAATTCACCACCTACATAACAAAAGAAGCCACCATTTGGTGCCGTAATTTTTCTACTGCGTATATTTGATTGCATGTTACATATTTTCTTATACATGGAACACATATTTGAAAAAGAAAGGAGTTCGATTGTATGTATCGGGGTACGTCCGGTACAGTCTGTCCTATATATAAAACATCGGCTGTTTAGGTTGATGTTTTTTTTTTTTTTAAATAGAACAGACCTGATTTCGACTCACTGTCAGTTTTATTAAACTACAATTTTTGCAAGACTACATACCGGTAGATTATATTCTAAAATCAATACACAGCATTTTTACATTAGAGATGATTATCATCAAGGCAAGGCACTGCGCAAAAACAAACATTACATTAATGGCACGATGTTATCGGTTTCTTCGGACATACTTTGCATCTTCTTTGCTTTCCTTCGTGATTTCGTATTAACATATGTTTGCTTACTTTTCATGTCTCTCGATACTTTCTATAGAGTCCCTGTGTCAATGGGTGAATTCTTATTGGTGAAACGATGAGAGTAATGTCATAGTAGCCTAATATTTCTTTGAAATTCTAGGAGATTCAAGTTGCTCAAGCTCAAGATTTGATAAAGATTCCAACTGGCAACTACAGCAGTTTCAATAACGTTTGTGAACAGATTCCAATACTACTTCTTCCCTTTGATCTTGATTGATTATGGGAGTATGATGGCTCACTGCTAGAGTACTTACTTCTAGTGCGTGGGGCCTCTGATTCAATCCCTGGCCGAGTATTTGTGTTGGATAACCGTATCCGTGGGTTTTCTCGGGGTACTCCCGTTTCCTCCCACTTTCTTATTCCACCAATTCTTCCATCATCATCCACTTACCTTAATCATCCATATCCCTGAGCCTAAAGGGCATAATCGTGGGACGTTAAACTGAAATATTTCATTCAATTTCATTTTGATTGAATATAAGCTCATCAGTTTTTGAAGCCATTCTTGAATCTGCTATGTGATGCAATGCATTATGGCACTTTGATGCTTTCTTTACGACATTTATTTCTTTTTCTTCTCTTTCTTTCTTTTTGTTTGTTCGTAAATCGCTTTTATAAATCAATGCAAGTTTTTATTGTTGTCGACTCGAATTTATATTTTACTATTGAGATTATGGATTTTCCACACATTCCGCAACTAGTTTATACATGCTGAAGGTCCACCTTTTGCTTATTCACGTTGTAAATTTATCCATATTGTATTTTGGATTAAAAAATAAAACAACCATGTATTTTATAACTACTGCATACATAAAGTTTACTTTCTATACTTGGTCAGAATTGAAACATCTTTAAAAACCGGTAGGTCAATGTCCAATGTTCTGTATATAAGACACTAGGAAAACAAGGCATTGATATAAAAATATTTTACTTTGTGGGTTTAAACAGTAATTCAATCAGAAAGAATAATATTTAAAGAGTACAAAATAAATGCTTACTTTATATTTCTTTGTTCTTTCCATGTTTTATTCATACGAAAAGTCAATCGTTGATCAATAGTAAAAATTAAGCTATTTCAGGGTGCAATAGTTTCCTTTAAATTGCACCAATTTCCACAAACCACATTGGAAGAAAGCAGAGCATAAGCACACAGGAAGAAATTTTAGTTGATTAATCAGTGTTGCATACTGACATAGTGTCACTGTCCTATATATAGGACATTGGCGTCAAATGGGTAAAACAACTTTTTTTCTGTCTTAGAATCAGCTGTTTTCGTGTCGGGCAAATTTCATTGTTGCACAGTGTAATTAACGTAATATTTCTATAGAAATACTACTACTTTTCGTGTAGAAGTGATTTTCTTCTTGTACGGGTAAAGTTTAAATCCTCTGGTTTGAACTTAAGGTTGTCAAGAGCCTCAAATCCGACTCGAATATGGTTTTTAAGTTTTGTACTCGAATGTGGTACCGTTTTGATTCTGGGTTGAATAATGAAATCTGTGATTCATCCATTGTTACAACACTTTCCAAGAATTTAGTCAATCTCTTCTGAAGCACTTGAGGTAAAATTTGCAGCACTTGATCGAATCATTGCCTCTTTCTAATCGTTAATAAGCATGCATGGAACCTAACGAAAAGAATCTTTTCTTAGGCCCAGTTCGTTTGTAATCATCATTCTACTGTTCCTATTGTTAGAAGCAATGTATCATAAATATCCTGCTGGTGACACGCTCATCTTGCATGATAACTTTTCAACACGGGGAATGTTAGCATCAGTTGATGCTGATTTCAGATTTCCAGATTTCTGCTCATTTTTTACATACGTTCACCCTGCTTTGAACTTACGCACCCGCTACATTTTTTTTTTTGCAAGAGCACTATCACTACACATATCCTCCAATTGGCGATGAATTGCTGTACAACGTCCCGAGGAATTTTGCTCTTCAACCAAAAATTCCATATCCCCGGGCACTATCAGAAACATGTCTTACTAGTTCAGGCACTGTGACAACTATTGCCACCTAGTAAACGAAACCTGCACTGCTTAGAGACGAAGGATGAAGTCTCTGATGCCGCAGTTGCTTTCCTGAAATGATAAACAATGTGGACATTAGAACAAAAAGGGCACGTACTTTTGGTGTGAACCTCGTATATGCGAAATAATAATTATGGATGGATATATGTAAATCTTTATTATTACTATTCTTTTTGTATCATTATTAGATTAAACAGTACATACAAAAGAATAATTATGCATAGTATATGTATATCGTTAATATTGCTATAACTTTTGTATAATTAGATTATCATACCACCTGTTTTCTTTGACGCAGATTAACACTACTGAACTTACTCCAATTTCAGGAAGAGAACGACTTCATTTCTGAGTTGTTATTTGTGCAATACCCGAACGTTACTGAGGTGTTAACAGGAGGAATCGGAGTAACTGTAAGACAACTACGTCGCTCACTTTGGATATGGGAATTCTCTAATCAGCCATTTAATTTCACCAAATGGTGGACAGGTATTTTTTTCACTTTACTTATTTTGGAGCATATGTTATTTACACAGTCTGCGAATAAATAGACCCAATTTGTGGGGATAAGTCTTTATGCCAAATTAAATAAAAGTGGTCAATGGTATAAATTAGTACGTTATTTCAGACCAGTAAACTGCTGAAAATTCATCAAATCAGTTTTTTTGAAATGTTCTAAATTGAAACCTGTTGATCTCCCGCTAATTTGGTTCTAAAACACTGTGAACCAAGTTGTAACTCAATAGCCTAAGAAATCATAAGATTCGTTACTGAAAGGAAAATATTGTGTGACCCCGAGAACGGTTTCCGATGGAAGAACATTGAACACGTTAAGTGTGATTCGGATTCATGTTTCATGTAGCCTTAAACTGAGGAGAGAGAAAAAATATTTTTAAACACCAAACATCACTATAGGATGCTACTTATATGTATATGGAGAACAGACAATTTATTTTGGACCACTATTTCTCACCTCGAACTTCCTACCGTACTTTATACTTATGGTCTTCTCAACTTCTATCTGATGTGCTCAAACGTTTCTTTCCACTGAGTTCACCGAGACTCTATGTGAACGGTGCGTATTACCCACGTGAGCAACTTATCCTCCATTTGATGTCTCGACTTATATGGCTTGTCCTATAATCGTATACTATAGGACACAATGTTATGACAAATTTTCTAACTTTCAAGTAAACTGAAAAAAAAGGTTCAATATTTCCATGCAAATGGTACAAACTAAACAAGCTTCCCCTGCTATCTGCAGGTGCGTTTTTGAAATTAGATGACCTACATACTATTACATGGTTCAGTCCCAATCCATTAAACCTAATAACTCAATTTTACTGGAAACGGCACTTGCCATTATGTTTGCCAGAGCCGATATATTCAGTAATCTGTAACACTATTGTGAAGTTTAGCATTATATAGCTTTCTCAATTCACAAATTTATTTATTTTTCTTTGCACCAATCTCTGTTCTCTGCACGCCCACGACCAACTTTCACAAACGTCCAACGCAAGTTCTACATTGGGATATTATGAATAAGTTGAGTAATTGCCGGAAATCGTGATATTCAGTCTCAGTTCCTAAAATTCGTTCCGCAAGATCCCATAGTTACACTAGGGTAAATTTTCCCTATACCTTTGCAGCTTATAATTAGCTTTCAGAGAGCGTGCTTCTCAACCCATGTAAGAATTTTTCTTTTATATATATATATATATATATATATATATATATATATATATATATATATATATATATATATATATATATATATATATATATATATATATATATATAAAGAGAGAGAGAGAGAGAGAGAGAGAGAGAGTCTATCAGTTAGTATACTTGAATATAATTATTTAATTATTTTCCCGTAACTTATAGCTGTCAGTAATCCACTTAGTGTCAAATTTCTAGACACAAAAGAGTAGTTATTAATCAAATTCTAAGCTAGTTATGGATATGGAACTATTTATTCTGCCATTCAACTTCTTGACATAGTGGTTAGGGTAACTAACTAGCTAACTAACTCTATGGCTTATGGAACCCGGAGGTTCAATACCGCGTTCACAGAAGCTCTCCACTGACTTCTATCCTTAGCCAATTGGATCCAGTTTCTACTTTGTATTCCTATCTCTGCGAGATCCATCTTAATATTGTCCTCCCATCTGAACCTAGTCTTCCTAATGGTCGTTTTTCCGATTGGTCTTCCAGTCAAGACTTTGAAAGCGTTTCTACTTTCTTCCATCCTAGCTTCATAACCTGCTCACCTTAACCTCCTAGACTTGATGACCCTAACAATGTTTGGTAAACCGTATAAATTATGTAGTTCCTCGTTATGAAGTTTCCACCATTCCCCATTCCCGTTCTTCTTGGGTCCGAATATTCGCCTCAGGATCTTGTTCTTAAATACTTTCAGCCTATGTTCTTCTCTCAGAGTAAGCGACCATGTTTCGCAACCATACAGAACAACAGGCATATTTTAAGCTTCAAATTCCTAAATATCCTAGATATTTGAAAGTATCCACTTTATCAAAAGTATTATTTAATATTTTAAAGCATCCATAATTTGCTGTATTAAGGTACCGACGCACTTCCATGTATTTAGTTTTCTCTGCATTTACTTCTAAACCCATGTCCCTGCAAGCGTTTAATAAGATCTCTGCATTTCTTTCTATTGTTCTCCTGTCATCCCCTATTAAATTTACATCATCACATCAGCATATACCATAACCTGGTGAATACCGTTCAACTCTAAGCCATGGTTGCTATCTTTGATTTTCCTTTCCAGAACAAAGTTAAATAATAACGGCGACAACGCATCTCCTTGTTTCAGGCCATTTTCGACGTGAAAGCTCGTGGACAAAAATTTTCCTACCTGGACTTTAGTTTGTGATTCATTTAAACATATCTTAATTAATCTAATTAGCTTTCTCGGTATTCCAAGTTCTGTAAGAATGTTGTATAATGTTTCTCTCCTAACCGAGTCGTACGCCTTTCTAAAATCAATAAATAATTGATGTACCGGGGTATTGCATTCCCACTTCTTTTCGAGTATTTGGCGAATGGTAAATATTTGGTCGATAGTTGTTCGATTTCGTCTAAATCCGCACTGATAATCTCCAATGATTTCATCTGCGTATGGGGTCAGTCTTGCTAATAGAATATTTGAAAGATTTTTATAGGATGTTGTTAGAAGAGAAATGCCTCGATAATTGTTACAGTCAGTTTTGTCGCCTTTCTTGTGAATTGGAACAATGATTGATTCTTTCTACTCTTGTAGCAATTCATCCTCGTTCCAGATAAGGAGAATGAGTTTGTATATCTTGTTCCACAATTTTTCGCCTCCAGCTAAAATTAACTCAGACGGAATTTCGTCTACACCCGGAGATTTGTGTTTCTTTAATTTCTTTATAGCGGTTTCTATTTCTATTTGGTTAGGTTCTGGAATATACGGTTCTGCGGGGTGTATCTCCTTTTCTCCACGCACATTAGTGTTTGGCTGCGTGTTCAGCAAATCGTCAAAGAAATCTTACTATCTATTTAAGATGCTATTCGTATCAGTGAGAACTAAAGGACGGAAAATTAGGGGACGTTGGATAATATTGTGCATTATATCAGGTTGTCTAAAAAGTATTGAGCTATAGGAGGTCAAAATTGAGAATAAATTTATTGTGATTTGAAAATAAAACTATAAATAAAACCGGTGCAACGACTTTGCGCAAATTATTCTAAGGATTAGATCGTTGGTGATCTCTGCAATCTATGACTTATTAACGATCAGCGGAAAGTGCTGAAACGGCGCAAATTTCCCCCTAACGTTGCCAACAACAAGATTAAGGAAATTGTGTGAAATTTTGTTCCGAAATATAATGTATAAACGACAAGATATACTTGTATAGCATTATAATGTTTTCAAAGTAACATATACATTTACAGAACATTTCAAGTGACAGCTTGAAAGAGAGAATAGAAATGATATGTGAAGACTCTCATTAATATACAAGATACACCTTTTTTTCTGTTTTCGCCAATATAAACTCCATCCTCAAAGTTCCACTAAAGAAACCTTTGAGTTCTACGTCCCACGATTATGCCGGTTAGGCTAAAAGGGACGGTGATGATGAGAAATGAATCAATTGGTGGAATGAGGAAGGTGGGAGGAAACGGGAGAACCTCGAGGAACCCACGCACACGGTGTTTGTCCACCCCAAAGTTCACTTGGCACGAGCTGGAATCGAACCAGGGACCCCATGTACCAGAGGTGAACGCTCTACCACTGAGTCACCGCTGCCTCAGTTTCACTACTGTTTCTCCAGTTTATTGCTTCTTGTTTATATTGCCCTCCTCACTAAAATTTGCTATTCATTCTCGATCCTGATTGATTGATTTTGATTCTCGTTCCTCATTGGCTTGTTTTATTATTGTCTTATTATATCCGCAACCAGCACAATGACCACTCATTCTTGTAACAATTTATACGATAATAGTAGATAACAAATCTTTCTTACAGCACCTAAGAACATTAACTAACTGTAAGATGCAGGTGCAAGTATAAGGTGAAAGGACAGTTACTAAGATAGTGGTAGGCACATCTCAAATATGTAAAACAAAATCCTTGTTTATGATTGGTCCAAACCGGAAAATGTAAACAAACCCTTATCTCTGATCGGTCGAACGCCTGACCACAATATTTAAAGGGAACTTCTAGAAGTATTTATATTTTTTTGCTTATATAAGTTTGTTTTCCTTACCGTTTTCCAATAAGTATTTGCTCCCAAAACTATGTTCTTACAGTTTTAATCTTACAGGCAATCTTACAGTTAGACATGATACAGAAAATTATTGACTGGGACATATTACCCATCCCCGTCTCTAACGACGCCCTTGCACGCACACAATAATAGTAACAACTGAAAATGCTATTGTCATCCATTACTTTGTATTTTTTCCCTAAAACGACTTGAGTTTTGGTGACTGTTTTTATTAGCTGAAATATTTATGGTAGTGATGGCAACGTTGCACAACATTTTAGCGCAATTTCCAATTTTGTTGCCTGTTCACTAAGACTTTATCTGTATCAACAGATAAGGGAGTGAAAGTTTGCGCAATTTCAGAGCACCCTATAAAACCCCATATGCATTACTTTATTCGATGACCTTGTGCCATGTCAACACTATAATCCCGGGGCTATAGAACTTCTGTGATTTCTGGTCGAAAGATTGAGTCACGTAGTTTTCACAGGTCTCTTTTTGAAATTAACTTAACATCATTCAGGGAGTTCTGCAGATACCTAAACAAACTAAAGTCTGACGGAGCCAGATCCGAGCTATACAGATGCAATAAAACTTTCCCGCGAAGTTCTCTCAATTTCTGAAAGGGTTGTTAAAGATGTGTGTTGTCTGCATTGTCTGCGTGGTACACGAAACCCCTTACGTTGACGAGTTCTGGCCGTTTGTTTTGAATTGCTAAGTGTACTCATGCTATTTATCGATAGTACAGACCCGAATCTATCGTTCTGCCCGGCAGCAGCAGCTCGTGATGCACGATGCCATTCCAATGTTACCAATCGCATAGCTTAACCCTCCTAGGCGTTTTTATGGACTTTGCTCCTGACTGTGGAGCTTCTCCTCGCTTTGATCACGACCTTTTCACACATTATAGATTATCATCCACTTTTACTGTGATTGGTCCCACTGCAAAGAGCATCTTGGAAAACGAAATTTCCCAAATGAAAACGACAGAACCATCTTGCTGTTTCTTTTGACTTAACTGTCTCATAAACAGCACAAATTTCTTGACGGGGCTGCACAGCATTAGCGCCTTTATGCAAATAAAATTGTAAAATGTAGCGCAGTTTTGCGGAAAGTTCACTCACTTTAAGTCTGATTGTAAGAATTCCAATACTCTTTGCATATATACTAGCTTTAACTGTCCACTGTCGAATGACGTTAAATAATAACACGCTGCAACTCATATACTCTGAGATTTGGAACACTAACACCATCATATGTGCAAAAGGCTCAAGACTTTTAAACTATTGCTTTGAGAAAGTGAACTATTCACTGTCTCAAAATGAATAGCTGCGCACAGTAGGGTCTAAATAAATAAATAAATAAATAAATAAATAGTTAATTATTATTTTTTCATGTTTTCTGTGTGTCAGGTAAAAGCGAATAAAATTAGTTCTTCAATTGATTTTTTTGCTATTTGTCAATCTCTTTAAGTGGTGTCAGTGCCAGGGTGAGATACAATACGCATATAACTTTAGTTTACTTATTTTTGAACTTGTTCAACTAAAGAATTAAGAAATAAAATTTTCTTTGTAGGTTGGCAATCCAATGGCAGCATTGTCCCCAGGACTCATTCCTCCTCCATTTGTATTGCAATGAAAAAGAAGTTTCCATGTTGGAACCAAATGTGTGGAACAGATTATTTCTTTTGGGCACCTCATAGTTGCAATGAAGTAAAAGCTTATATTTGTGAAAGACCCTACGATGACATAGGTCGGTATTATCCTGTTTGTTTCCTTATTGGTATTTACTATATCATTAGATATTTATTTTCCCTTTTGTTATCTTTAAGCTTGTACGCAAAATTGCTTAGAAGATATAAGGACCATTTCATTGCAATTATTCAATAATTATCTTACTTGTATATGGAAAACAGTGAACAAATCTCTATCTGCATCTACAAATGGGTTATCTAAAAAAAAACGTATGTACTGTACAAGTATTAAAAGTAGAATTCATGTCAGGTGAACCAACGGTGAATTTGTGGAAACAAATTCAAGTCGCACCAATCAGGGTTAAAGGTCATAACAAATTATAGCATTACTATTAAGTGCTTCTTACCAATATCAAACACCTTATGTTTTATTATATAGTCAAATCAGGTACCTATTCTCGGATATTGACATGTTCTAGTGTATCCTGGAAAATTTGTGTCAATTGACAACACAAATATAATATATGGGTATCATGTTATTTCTTAGAAATGTATTGAAGAGAGATCAAAGTAGTTTCGTAACGTTATGAGGGTAAATGCGCAATCCTTTTGGTAGCAAAGTTGTCTGTAATTAGGGTCTACGTAAATATCAAGACAATATTACCCGAATAATGAGGTAAGATAATCATGCAGAATGGTCAGATAAGAACTACACATATTATTACACTTTGCAAAATTGCAAAATACATGTATTCCAACTGTTCATACCTATTTAATAGAATTTTATATATTTATCAGTTCCTTGTTTCTATACTGTACATCCCAATATAATATGTTCTTGCAATTAAAATAAATACAAATAACAGTAACGTATGGAAACAGTTTTAGGTGTTACAGTACACAACAAAGACACAACACATCACATCAATCATCGCTTTCACATATCTCAAGCAGGTAGTGTTGGCTCTTGGATCTTTTATTCCATACTCTACAAAGCTACGTCAGACATAAAATATGTTGAAGCCGATCAGATCCTATGTAGTGCTATATTCACATTTACATATCCCACAAAACTCTTCATTGGATGAATTCCTTGTGCAACTGTATTTCCAATTTGACAAGGATCTATACCTTAACCAGGAACAATTCTTTTGTGTGTCTTTTCCTCTTTTGTATCGTAGTAGTATTTTCATGGAGATTCTGAAACACCTCTGCAACGCTACAGAGTCGATTGTAATAACTTACTATAATCTAGCATTGAATGACCACGTTCGACGGTACCGTATAAACTAAGACATCACTTCTATGCAACCCGCACGGCACTATGAAGAAAATTGTGCTGCACAGCTATAACCTTTGGTTCTTTTTCACACTGAAACACTGTTGCCACACTTGGTACAATTGTACCAAATTCAGCCCTTTTTGTCATTCATCGGCCCGTTGGTACCACGCCAGCATTTTCAGCCCCTTTTGTCAAAAAGTTGGTACAATTCTTCCCAATTCAGCACTATTTGACAAATACAAATACACATTTTTAAAAGTGTCAGTAGGACTTTCCCTACATCTCACGTTACTCATACTGTGTGTTGGACTCTAAAAAATGATGTTGAACATTTATTCTGTGACGTTGCATCGCATAACGCCATGAACTTTGTGTGCGAAATTCGTAATTCGAACTATACCGGGAAACAAGTGATGCTAGATGGGCGCATCCTGATAATTTATATTTTAATATTTTATTATAACGTACTGTTTACACGCGAACTCGGAGATGATTGTTTTGTTCCTCGTTTTATGTATTTTTTCATATATAGCCATAATACCGTTTTGGTTTATTGGTCATTTTGAAATAGAGGTGCGTTTGGTTTCCTTACAATACATACGGAAGATATTAACTGTTTTCCGTTTTAATTTGCGGCCTCTGTTATACTTCCTACGTATGAGAAAATTTTCATATACTTCCATGGTTGTTCGGGATCCTCGTATTTGGATGTTTTTATTAAAGTAATTTTTCGAAAGAGCATTTTCTATATTTAGACTCTTGGAAGAGGGGAGGAGTAGAACTTTACTCTTTTAGAGCTATGTATTACAATTGGTATAAAGAAATGAATTCAGCCCTTTTTATTTCAATTTGGTACTATTTTTCAGCCCACTCCAGGGCTAGGACTGTGGCAACGCTGCACTGATGCATTCTGAGGCTGAAAATAAAACGCAAGAGAAAAGTGGGATGCGATATGGTTCCTATGTGGTTAAAAATTATAATCAATTACACGAAGAAAGTGTATTGATATTTTCAAAACACATTATGAATATACAGTAGATCATAAAAAAATGTTTATAAACCCTACCTTGCAGCTCTTAGCTCGTTTTGCCACATGCACTCCGAAACTCCCCAAAACCCACCACGAGGGGGTGGCTGCAAATCGAATTCACCCGCCTACCCACTTGCTTCCGTTTTGTGGCTCGTTTACATTTGATAGTCCTACTGGGAGTCAAACTTTTGCATCTTTTTTGATACCCCAATTTTGTCCTGATCAAGCTTTTCTATCGCTTGCGTATGGCACGGAAAACATCAAATTTCCTCAGAAACTGTAGCCACCGTTTTAATAATTTCTTCTATATGGCTCGAAGAAAGTTCTTTCGTTAATGGTAGCTCAGTGACGTCCGTTGAGAACCAATCGATCATTTCATTATATTTACTTGCGTCTAAGTTCACTTTCGGAACAACGAATTGACGTAGTTCTCCATACTAAAATTCGGATGTCCTGGTTCCTGTCGGTGATCATTGCAAACAACAAGTTTCCCGGATGGGCAAAGTAAGCATTGGAACTAATCACAGTATACACGATTCTTCTTAATTCTTCTAGAAGAAAGGATGTAGATCGAGCGAGTAGCCATAAAGTCGCGTTCCGTTGGTGAGAGAAGGATTTCATTTTATTTCAAAACAAGCTTGTGCAGATACTTTGCTAACATACTACGCAAGCCAACGAAGTGCTTCTTCAGGATTTTCGGTGCAATCAAGCATCAGAACATGACAATTGGTTTAAGCTTTTTCTTCGGAAGATCTGGCACACACAAACCTTCTAAAACGGCTCGGCAAATGCCCAAAGGTATTGCTGATTGTTACTCAAATCCTTTAACACTATTTTGTCAGGTCGGGCCGGAACCGAAAGACACAGGCCGCTGACTGTGTATAAAACTACAATGTTTCCGACTTCTTATAAAACAATGCTTTACGTATTATTATTGTAGTGTACAATGTTTTAGATAAATATATATTTTCTATTATTGTACAGCTGATTTCAAAATTACTTGATTAAAATTTTCTTTATAATATAAACGGGTCTAAAAGAAATTGTTTATGATATGCGTGAAAAAAGCTGCAATGTAAGATTAACAACATATTTTTCACGCTATATATGAAGAACATGAATTGAAACATAAAGATGTAATTTTTCGTCTATTTGATTATAATTTTTAACCACATAGAAACAATATTCCATCTTACTTTTCTCTTGCGTTTTATTTTCAGCCTCAGAATGCTTCAAGTAAAGGAAAAGCAATTTTACTTGTGAAAAAGAACCACAGGTTATCTTATAGTAGTGCAGCACAATTTTCTTAGTAGTGTCGTGCGGGTTGCATAGTCGCAGCTATAAAACTATTCAAGTCCCATGAGGCAAAGGAAGGGGTTGACCCAAACAATCCAAATTTTCTGTGTAGACTACCACTAACACGAGGCAACTTTTCCGCAACCCGGTCAAACGAAATTTTAAAAAAAATCGGCCCACCCTAATATTTACGTGCAGTAACAGGTGTACCACTTTCAGTGCCCTTATGACATGTGAGCATGATATCAAATATTTACTGTAATAGTAGTAAAAATTCAATGGTTTCATCTTGGACTATTTTCTTCGTCCACCCTGTGTCAACATGTTCATTTTAGGTTTGTTATTTGCACTTAAGCCTATTTATGAAATAAAGTATAATAACACATTATGTTTAGAGTTTTCTTCTTATTTCAACCAGAGCTATAGAATTAAGTGCTCAATTGCTTGTACCTACTATTTTCTCAGAGTTCTTCCGTCTTATCCCACATTCCTATTCCGACAATTATTTCATAATCATTCACTTTCACTATTAATTCATCTCGTTTAGCCTACACGGCATAAACGTATGACGTAAACCTAGAAATTTCATTTCATTTCATAGAACCCTATCTGTTACTCATATTTTCTTACAAGGAAAAACAGTGACAGTTGTTCGAAAGTGTAAATCCTACTTTTTCTGCTTTTCCTTTACTTGACCAATATAAATTAAGACATGAGGAAGGACTAAACATAAATGGAGTTGCTCATAAGCAAGTTCTAAATCTATTGGGACAACATACTGTAGTCAATGCTACACGAATTAGAGGCCTGCACGGGACGGAATTTTTAGCCCGGGCCCGGCCCGGGCCTTGTATTTACAATGTCAGGCCCGACCCGAGTCCGAAATATATTTTAGCATTTAGGCCCGAGCCCGACCCGAGCTTGGGCGATAATCAAATGAGCCCCAAATAAGCTGGAATTACAGAAACTTAATAATTAATGCAAACTTAATAATTAATGCAATTTTTGTTTATAGGAATTAGAGGTTTAATTTTGCAGTTGTGCTTTAAAAGTTCTCCAAAAGGAACAGTGCAATATATATCGTTGTACAGTATATTTACGAAGTTAGGCCCCACAAATCCGAGAAATATGGTTGTATATTTAAAAATTCACGGCCCAAGTCCGGCCCGGGCCCGAAGTGATATATGCTTTGTATGCCCGAGCCCGTGTAGACCTCTAACACGAATACAACGTGAAAATAGGCAATTCCCCTATTTCTTTACTCTTCGAGGCAAAATATAGTAGTTTAGTAGAAAATGATGATATTTAATTAAAAATATCTCCTAGCATATAGTGTGAAATAAAATGTTGTTAAATATGCTAAGGCACTTGTTAATAGTGTTTTCCTTAGAGTCTCATATCTTGTAAAAGTTTCAGAAGTCTCGTTTCGTCCTAGTTTTCTACAAAGCCATTCTCGAATTGTCTCGGCTCGCCTCTCAAAAAAAGTTTCCTCATTCCGTCTCGAATTTTTTTTCTAATATAGTTTTGTAGATTTTTCTTCAAAATTTATGTCCTGATTTTTTTTCTTAAATTCCTCTAGAAGTTATCAGAACCTTTCCTCAACATGAGAAGACTACGAAAAGTTGATATGACAACATTGGAGTATAGTGTATAATGAGTTCCGTACATTTAAATTTTCATAAATGCCCTTCAATTCTGTTCGTACATCACTTTATCAATTTATAGTTTTAATACTATGAATCATGTAATACTAAAACGGCGTTTGAGATCTAAGACTTGAGTAAACTAGTTTTCCCCACAATACTCGAGAATTGTCTCGTCTCGTCTCGATTCTTCTCTCTGAAAATGAGACGAGTATTGTCATGTTTCTTGTTTTGTTTCATTTTTTTAAAGGCATTTCTAGTTTCGATTCTTACCTCACTTTGAAGACGAGAAAAGCACCAGTACCTGTTAAGAGCGAACTTTTTTTTTATCACTGTTACTTTTATATATGACATGTTTACAAAGTACAGTAATCTTTTTCAAGGTTGCACTCATTTATATACAACTCAGTAATTAAATATGATTTATCAAAATATACCGTAAATAATATCATAAATAAATTATTCATGAAAAATGAATTTTAAAAATTAAAATTTTAAGAAAAAAAAAAAACAAGTGAATTTTGTTTCACAATGTGAAAGTATGCAAATCCAAAACTCAACTTGAAGTAGTACATCTATAACTACTGCTTGCGATAGAGTAATAAGATCAAAGATAGAATCTGTTTCTCAGATCCTGAATTCATTTTTTTAAATAGGCCTACTAGCTATCCATTACTGTTTCCTTTCTACTGTATAGTGATAAATGCTGAAACCGAGAATTGTTAGCTCTAACCACTTCCCTTTGAATAGAGTATTAAGAGAGGAGATGGAACCCATATTTTGGACATTGAATCGATTGAGAAAAAAAAACACTTCTATATATCTCTTAGTTTTTGCTCAATGAAAACCAGATATGAAACCGGAAATATGACAAAATTTCAAGTATTTACGGTTTCGGTTGAGTGTTTCAGGTTGCAATGATACATACTTTTCAGAAACTGTACCAATTGCAGAACACAGTTTGTTGCTATCTGTTACTGTCCCTCTACTATGGTGATAACTGTTAACGGTTAACGGAGGAGATACTCGTAGAACCTACTCTTGGCGCGCTGAATCGATTGCAACTAACCGCATCTCGATATCTCTTACTGTTTCTACTCTCATACCTGTTAATAAACAGACAAATCCCTCCTATAAAGTTTCCGACACGTATACAGTTTGGAAGTTTAGAAAAATGAACTGCAAGTATAAATGTACTATATACTCATTATAAACGAACCATTAGGTTGGTTCGAATGAAATGTCCATTTGGTGGGAAACTCATCTCAGCAAAATAACACAGGGGTGGGCTAAGGTCACGTACCTGACGTCAGAAACTTAGTACAAGTCTAGCAAACAGTTTGCAATACCCAGACAGTGAAGAGGTAATGCTTTGTTAAACAGGATTGTATGAAAGTGCATAGTGAAGAACATACAATTGCAAGTGATTTTTTTTTTTTTTTTTTTTTTTTTGCGAATTCCTTCTAAGACATTCTGCACAGCTTGCCGCAAAAATAAATAAATAAATAGCAGTGAATTTTGGCCTGGAACATACCATTCACAGTTAGTTTGTTAAATTTTGGTTTTAGTAACACAGAATTGCAAAATGAGTCCCGCGGGCACCGACTAACATATTCTCATGAGCTCCTCAAGAACAACATGGAAACAAACTCCCGGAAAATTGTTCGTGCAATTACAGAACACTTAGGCATACAAGTATGTGTTGTTCAACGGTTTCGTGCAGTTGATAAATTGAAAAAGTTGAAGTCATAGATGCCACAGGAGTTGACACTGGGCAACAAGAATGGCCATCAGAAGTTGCGCACTTTTCTCATTATAAAGAAAAACCGGTAAAATATCTTACATCAGATTGTCACTTCCGATGAAAAATGAATGTTGTGACCAGTGCCGGATATAGATTTGATGGGGCCCTAAGCTTTTGAAAGGAGCCCCTTATGCGTCAAGCTTTAAGGAATCTTTATACGTCAAGGTTTCTTTTTTCAGCGAGAAAATGTCGCCGTTTTAGAGGTTTGAATATATGCTATATGCTAATTTATGAACCTAATGAATATCTAAATGAAAACACGGGCTCATTACAAACAACGCTGGAAAACGGGGACTCCATTATAATCGGGGCTGGATAACAGGGGCCTCATTACAAATGGAACAGAAATAGAGCCCTATTACTTGTTTCATAAAAGCCTCGTACATAACAACACAAAACACCATTGCTTACCTTATTTGCTTTTTCTTCTTATTTGGATATTACGTTACAATAATATTTTTTCTTTAAATTTTTTTGGGCCCCCAATCGAGTGAGACCCTAAGCTATAGTTTGTTTAGCTTATACGTAAATCTGGCACTGGTTGTGACAATCGTAAACAGTAAGGATAATGGCTGGATCATGGTGAACTATAGGACAGTATCCTAAAACTAGCTCTCCACCCATAGGAGGTGTTGTTGCTGATATGGTGGTCCAGTACCGGCGGAAGGGCCGGGCGAGCCGGGCGACCGCCCGGGGCGCCAACTTTTAGAGGAGTTTGGGGGGCGCCAAAATCCTTGCTAAATTTATATTATTGTAAACGGTGGACTAAAAATTAACTTTTTCCTAAATTGTGTAGCAACATTGGTTACTACCTCATGCCATAGGCCTCACTCTTTATAACAACCCCGGTTTCTTCTTGAATCTGCTGTAAAGGAAATCCCTTCATCCCTTCACCTTATTTGTCTATAAAAAAATCTCCGTTGACAAAGCTAAAGGCTATTGTTGAGAGTTGGGAGTTTTGAGCAACAATAACACGCTCTGACACTTACAACTGCCGCGGTGCCGACAATTGCACTCCTTGCGACAAAGCTATGTCGGCCGCTCTAACAATACACACAAACAATACTGAGTTATCGGCAACCAAAAAGAAATTAGTCCTGTTTGTACTGTCAAATGTCTCGTGAAAGAAAATTATAAATCAGAAGTCATGTACATGTAGTGCAGGCTTCATGGTGTGCGTGTTCTTCTTTTGTCTCCTGAATTTCGACTCTTAGTAGAAGAATCGTTGCGTTAATGTGTTCTTTATCAACATGTCGGAAAAAAAGAAGCCTTCTGGAAATGTATACAGAAAAAGAAGAGCACAATTAGCGGCTAAAAATGAGAAACAGGCAGCAGCATTAAAGAAATTCTTTCGTACTCCTGAAACAGACAATAATGCAAATGAAAACGTAGAACCAGAGAATGAGGAAACCAGCAAGAAATCAACAAATATTCCAGAAGATAACATCACAGTACAGGTAAGTAGGCCTATATTACGTAACGTATTTTCGTTTTATTACGTTTAATAGAGAAGAGGTGTTTACACACGTAGCGTCTTAGCAGGCTGGGGTGGGTAGGGTGGCGACCTCTCAGATAGACGGCGAACTTCAGGCTCAAAGAAAGTTCTTTCCCCATTGATATAAGTAGCAATAATTACATTGTATACCAACACTGATGCTTGATACATGTACCAAAGCGATAAGACGTACTCGTTAGAAGTGTATTAACCAACTTTAGCTGTATTTCAAGCATTCATCTATTAATTAAGTAGAGGGCCTCCATAGTCTAGAGGTTAAAGCGTTGGACTCATGTCTACGTGCTCCTGAATTCAATCCCCGGACTTTCCGCTTTTCAACGGCAGGAAAACTGTGGAGTCACATAAATAAAGATATGAAATATTTGGTTTTTTGTATGAAATCCATCCAACAACGGACAAAGAGTATTTACTAAAGTGTTGCAAGGACTTACAACTATCTTTAACAGACAAAGATCACTGTGATATTGACGGATTTCAATTATATCAAGAGCTCTTACTTTTACCTTCATTTCTCGATTCTGAAAGTGGGAGCAAACCGTTGCAAGCACTTACATATATTTGCAAGAACTTCCTTATTGGGTTATTTCCAAATGCAACTATTCCTCTAAGAATCTTACTAACTATTCCTGTAAGTGTAGCTTCAGCAGAAAGAAGTTTCTCCAAGTTGAAACTTATAAAGAACTACCTACGATCAACGATGACGCAAGAGCGTCTTGTAGGCCTTTCTATGATGTCTATTGAATGTGATGTTCTGTGTGAGCTTGACACTGATACTTTAATTAAAGACTTTGCAGAGAAAAAGGCACGAAAAGTTAACTTTACTTAGCATTGTAAACAGTCAAAGGACAATTTGCATTAAAACTGTATAAAGATATAAAATTATATTACTGGTTGTATTATTTGTATTACGAAATCCTTGTACAATGCTGTTACGAAATATATTTGTATGCTCTTTTGTTCATATATGTGTTCTCTTTCGCAGTTAACAAGGTTGTTTACGTATATATGTGTAAATAAATGCTGTATCGCATCATCAATCTTAATTTTATATAAATCGTTGTTTCTTGAATCGTTCTGTAAATTTCTAATCAGTGACGTAGAATATTTTGCATGCTCATGTGTAAATAATTGTTTCGTATATCGTTAACCAAAACTTACTCTGTGTATTTAACTGACAAAAGTTAAGATCTTACTCAGTTTGATAATTGATTCTTATAGTTATAGTTATAGAGTTCAAGGAGTTATTCTTTAAAAGCAGCTATCTGTAAGGTAGCACAGCAAATTTAAACTCAGTAATACCAATGGGTTGTAGGGGGCGCCATATGGATTCTTTGCCCGGGTGATATTTTCCCCTTCCGCCGGCCCTGTGGTGGTCTATGGTTGGAGTGATATATCACATCTTTTTCCGCGAGTTGAAATCATCAATGCAGATCGTTTCAGTGCTGACCTTCATGAAACTCACCGCAAACTTGTTGGCAAGCAAATAGCAATGATCAACAGATATGGTGTCATGCTGCACAATGCTGTCGTAGTCGTACAAAGTACAGTGCATGCTACCCATAAGTTGAAGTATGAACCCGTTCCTTAACCAAAGTGTTCCCTCGACATCTCTCCCACTGACTACCAGCTGTTTTGGTATCTCGAATACTTCTTGGTAAGGAAGATAATAATCGGGCTGTCTCGCATCGCAGACTCTCGACTTCTTTCACCACGATATCTAATCGTTGGCTGAGCGATGGCAAAATTGTGTGGTTGCAGACGGTGACTATTTTGATTGACGAGTATTGTAGTTTGCATTTTTGTTTTTGGAAATGATTCATAGTTATTTCATTCGCACCAATCTAACACTTCATTTTAATTTCGGCTACTTGATGACCTTATGAGAAACACAATATTCGTTGTTTTACACCAAACATGATTATGTAAGCATATACCACAACGAAGACTTTCATCTACACTAAGACTGATGTAACAGTTTCAAATTACCCATTGACCATGTCAATATCACATTTTAGAAACTTTTTCAAACTAGAATCCCAAATATACCTTACACCATTAGCATTATTTTGGGTACTGCCTGGAAATAGTTAAGATTCCTCATGAATAAGTAGAGTTTCCTGTTCTTTATAAGTATATTACTATATCATTATTAAAAAAAATATGTATCTAAAACTAATCTCTCTGAAACCTCTAATTACGCATCTGCTTTACGTGTATATTGAAGCTTGATTAAAACTTTCTTTTAAGGTTGCATAACAGGCAATGGAGGAGACTATAAGGGAAATGCAAGTGTAACCATTACTGGAAAGACTTGTCTTCCATGGGGTAGCCCTGTGGTTACTATGGTTCTAGGATCCAGCTACAAAGAAGAACTGTATGGCCACAATTATTGTAGAAACATGGATAGCGATAGGCAACCATGGTGCTTTATTGATGATGGACAATACGAGTATTGTGATATACCAACATGTAGAAAGATAGGTAAGAACATAAGGGTAAAAAGGCAAGTTTAATAGATGTTAGTTTTAAATTTATTATTAAACCATGGGTTATTTATCAATAGTCACGGGTCCACTGCGGCTACAAGTATCAATGAAGCCTATACTACTTTATAAGGCATGTTTACAAAGGTAAAAGTGTCAATGGCATTGGAGTTTATACACAGTAAAAGAAAAAAAAACTGTGTTGATTCATCAGAATAACTGACTTGCCCTAATTGTGTCAAATTTAGACACAGACCGGAGCTATTTCGACTTCATTGGATTTTGGAATATATTGTTAAAATGGTAGTGGTTAAATCAACTACCTGGCATGTTTTTCATGGGTTGAAATTCATCAAAGTGTAATAATAATGAAAACAGATGGCAGCACTTCTACTAATGTAAATTGTATCACAAAATCATACGATCACAAAGCTATTCACGTAAAAGATTACAGACATATAATGCTTTATTCATTACTTGGTATAAATATCAAATATATATGTCAAATAAATGTCATGAAGGATTACTTATAGCTAAAAGTAAAAACTCAGATATTTATGATATCCGTGCTAGGTATAAGGTGTACACTTAAAATTGCAGTACAGTTGTTTGTATTTGATACATAGAATTTTGAAATGGGTGGGATGCCTTTCCTAATTCATTATTCTTAGCAAGTAAAAGATTTGCCAGTTCGCTGATGAATAATACAGTTATAAATATTATTACTTTAAAGGTTTACATTCAACATTGCGATCTAGGATATCTCTCACATAGTAGCATAGGATATATATTGAAAGAAAAATATGACATTGTTCTTATTTTTGTGTTGCATCATTCATTTTCCCAATTCATAAACATCGTCGCGGTTTTATTTTCATACAAAAAAAAGCCGGTTTTGTGTCAAACTGTGTTAACTGAAATATCCAACCCTTGGTGTGGAAATAAAACTCTAAAGTGGAAATTTTGTTGGGACTTCTGGCCTGTGTTAAAATTGAATTTTTTGCTGTGTAGGGTGTAGACTATGCATTGCTAGATGAACATAAGCCATTTGGCTGCCAAAATCCTGTGTTGCAGCATCACAAGTGCGAGTTCAGGGTATCCAGTTCAACATTATATATAAGAGTAGAACTGTTTTCTACCTTGTAAGCATTTGTGATGATTGTTCAGTAATGCTTTATTCTTCTTATTCTTTTATTTTGATTTTTTTTTTCAGAAATAGAAAAATCAGTATCTGATATTCGGCCAAGCTGTGGTTCACATAATTTCCAATGTTCAGAAGAACAATGTATTCCCCTTGTTTGGGTGTGTGACGGTGAAGAGGTAAGTTTAGTCTGGAAAACAACAAAGAAGCTTTCCGAAATGTGCGAAACCTTTACAAAATTGAATTTGCATGTCTAAGTTCCTTGCCGTTTCTCTGTGCACTTTTTTTCATTCTACAAGTCGTTTCGATAACTGAGTTACAACTGTTTAGAGACTGCACAGGTCATGTGAGAGCCCAGAAGAAACCAACACCAAACAAGCATTTATCTACAAAGATTCAAACATAAGCAAAAGATATCTGCTACATTGAAACTAAACATAGCTTACAGAGTGCATGCATCACTATTAAATAGGGAATACAGAATCGTAAGTAAAGCATGACATTGAGGGAATGGAAATCAAATAATTCAATAACTTCTAAGCTGACGACAAACAAAATTTATTGTATAACAAATCTAGAGCTAAAATCATTTATTTAACCCTTAACTAGTGTGGTACGGGTCAAATCGCTGTAACGAGTAAGACTTTGCATGTATATTTTTCATTGGGGCACGGGTTAGTATATTTTCCTAAAATTCGTATTGTATTTTGCTATTGAATAAATACACACAAATGGCGCGAAAGGCGCGAATAAGCATTAAAAAATGTTTTCATATTGTTCGTCTTTTATATTTAGTATATTCAGCTTTAAAAATGTTTGAGTCATTTTGACCCGTACCACACCAGTTGCGTAGCAGATACCCACCACACTAGTTAAGGGTTAAAAAGCAATTATCCGTCTATATGTTTACATCAAATTAATTTGTATAAACTACGATCAATGTTGTACGTGCAACACTAGATTTATTTAAATCTACAAACTACACGATATTAAAGATCTAGGTAACCAGAAGAATGCGCACTAACTTACCAAATATTGAATTTTAGAAATACACTGCTCTCTGACCTAGAAGTCACAATTTATTGATCTTTTCTTCCAGACATAACTACATATCAAAATGTTATATTTTGTGTTTAGTGGTTTTCTTACTGTCAAAATGACATGTTGAAATGGGACACGTGCAATCTTTTATTTCCCCTGTAGTTAAGTAGAAATATCCAACCGTTTTCATCAAATTGAAAACAACCAGTTTATCAAAATAATAATAACCAGTGATGCGTGTAAACAGACGCAGCGAATTTGTTTTTCAAGTTAAGAGTAAATTTACTCTCACAGATTTATAAATTAAGCAATAACAATTGATCTTAAACCTCAAAGAAACATATACTATGTTTCATCAAAATCGCAGAATTTTATGGAAGTTACCGTGGAACAGACAAATGCAAAGTTAATATATGAATTGCATGTTCAATGTATAGGCACTGTAATTAATCCTATGAATTCCAAGTTATTTTAGGTAATGTATCATCACAAAGACTTCTCGAACCCACTTAGTAATTCGTTTATGTAATTAAAGGTAAAGGAGTTATTTTTAATTTTGTTAGCTCATAAGTTTACATGTACTCTTGTACATGAAACACATAACACTTATTTCGTTTTCTCTACAGGAAGTTACAACATTCTTTGTTAATGTCGAGTTGATAAGAAAATGTATAAAAGCAGACACATCTGCGGCCAATAATACAAAATTGTTGTCTAGTTGGCCAGTGTGGCCGAATACACACTTTAATTAACTCAGAGACATGAGAGATAAAATTACCTTTGATATTCTGGCTAGATAATAATCTGGTATTAAAATTCAATTTGATATGATCTTCAAATAAAATGGTTCCAGGTAATTCCAAGAGGGAGGCTGCTCGGACCACTATCTATTTTTAAGCTACTTATGAAATATTTTTTATATCATTATAGTAAATTATCTAAGTAACCACACAACTAACAAATAATTTTAAAACAACAATTGGCAGATAACATTTTGTTGTTGCCTTTAAAAAAATACCTTGTGGGATCGAGGACCTTCCCTTGGGATTCTTAGGGCTAGTGGTGACTAGCGTTTACTTTAAACCAAAAGATTTTTTTTAAATAAACGAACAACTAACAAACATACAATAATATAATTGTACTGTACCATTTTTTTAGACTAGAAAATATCATAATTAATATAAACCTTCAATTCTAAGATTTTATTAGGCTAAGGCTATAGTTTTACCAGAACACATATCAGTGATATCAAATAGTTCAGTTTTGTAATATTTAATGCTAACGTAAGTGTATTCTATTCATCTATCGATCTCACATATTTCATCCAGTCACATTGTAGTGCATTTTCTTGATTTTATCCAGATAAAAATATTATTGAAGCCAAAACTATTAGGTATCATTATTGTCATAAGTATTTAGCTATCACTGGAAGTCACCTACCACAAATTGAGAAGCTTTTATACACTCAGGTCCCCCGCTAGTATTTTTGCCTTAATGGTAGATTTACCTTTTAAAACAGTACTTCCTAACCTTTTTAACTGATGACATAGTTTACTGAACCCCAACGAAATCGCGACTCACTTGTCTGATTTTTTAAATTAATAATATAAATTATAATAGTGTAAGCTTATAAAATTTCATATAAAATAGTGACTCTATGTACTACTGAGTGTTGTCACTGGATGTGTTGGGTGATAATTTTCTCAAAATTGATTTTAGCTAATTATTCAATACATCGAGATTTTTAAATTCTAAAATTTTGCGACAAACTCTATGGGACTGTGTAACATACCAGCGTGTCACGACACATAGGTTGGGAACTGCTAGTTTACAATATCGCAACTCAAGAACAATATTTTTTTCTATCATTTTATCGCTTAAACAATTCTATCACATCCTTATATAGAAAATCTTTTCTCAAATAATGGCCTAACTAGTTGTTTTACAATTTACTAGGACGAATTGAATGTCATATGTTGAAACATTAATGTTTTAAATCACAATTGTGTTTGATTATCAGATGAAAATACTTCAGTTGGAAATGCTGGTTCAGAAACTACAAATCAACTCCATTTTGGGGTCAACTATCTTTTTAAAAAATATTAAAACGCTATAATAATTTACACTTGGAATTACTACATGTAACTTATTATGATAGACAACAAAAATGAAATGATATTTTTAATTTAACTTCTCATGATATGTTCTTTAAGTAAGCTAACGGAGGCGGATGATTAATAGAAGTGAGTTGGAGAATGGGAAAACAGGAGAATCAGGGAGAAATCCACTAACACGATGTTGTTCACGATAAACTCATATAGTTTGGAATCAAATCAGGTACCTTTCGTACCAGGGCTGACCGCTCTACTACTGAGCCACCGTGTCCCAAATGATCGACAACGTATGTTTCATTAAGCCTTTTGTTACTCTTTACAGATTATTTTTAAAATGGAGTTTTATCGTTTTTTATAACAGTATTTTCCGTTATCTTTCTTTAGCAAAGGGGATTACCATCGTTTTGGATGTAATCATTTTTATATATTGGTGGTATTGATGTTTGTTAAGTTCTTGAAAATTTATTTTAAGTATAACCATGTCTTTGTTCACACACCACCAAAATATACCTCAAAATACATCACCTGTTGACCTATAATTTCTACCAAAGAACATACTTTCAGAACTTTCGTCAAGGACGAGAATATTGTTTTACACCTATGGAAACAAATACAGATCCTTCATTGATCTATCATAAATCACAAAACAATATCAACTCATCTGACATACCGAGCTACTACTACAACTATTCACCGTAGCTCAATATTACAGTGTAGGCCTATACCTATCACATAAATTATTTCCCGAAACATTCTCATAAATAACGTCTACCATGTCAACATCTTGACATGTAGTTAATATGCCTTCCAATAATATTGTGTGTAAATTATAGATAGATAAATAAAGAAATAAAAGCCCTGTGCTATTCTCGTTTCATTTTTCATTTCTTTTTTTCTTTTTCTCCCGATAAGTACGAAAGTCATAATTTGCAATAATTTAAATAAAAATAGATGAGTTTCATTTCACAGTGTGAAACTACGATAGATTTCCAAGCTATACGAATTCAATACTCAAACTTCAAGTAGTACGTCTATAACTACTGGAACCAGTTTCTCACATGCTGAATCCATATCAAAAACCCATTACTTACTATTTTTCTTCTATAGGGAGAAAGGTTGAAACTTGGAATCGTTAATTTCAACTACTTCCGGTTTGAATAAAAGGTTAAGAGAGAAGATAGAACCTATTCTTGGAACGCTGAATCGATTGCAAAAGTCTGCTTTTCCATATCTCTTACAGTTTTTGCTCTATGGAAATCAGTTTGGTTTTAATATATTTTTGCGGCTTGTAATATATATACTCATGAGACGCTATATCGATTGCAAAACCAGTTGTTGTTTTCTATTACCATTTTTGTTCTACAGCGATAAATGTTGAAACCGAAAATGGATAATTTAATTTACTTCCGGTTTGAATAGATGGTTAATGGAGTGGATGAAACCCATTCCTGGGAAGCTGAATCGATTTGAAGAAAAGTGTGGTTTAAATTTAAATTTTACTTTTGGTTTCAATACTGATTTCCGCAGAGCTAAAACGGTAAAAGATATCAAGATGCAGTTTTCTGCAATCGATTCATTGTCCCAAGAATAGCTTCGGTCTTCTTCATTAACCCTCTATCCAAGCTCGAAGTGATTGAAATTAGACATTTGAGATTTAAACACTTATCGACATAGAATAAAAATGGTAATATATAGTGTCAAGCTGTTTTGTGCAGTCTATTCAGGACGTCAAGAGAACGTACCTCATAACCCGCAACATTCTACCAAAACCGAAAAAGGAAAATTTATCACTATTTCTGATTCCAAAATGAAATGAAATGAAATTTTTGAGTTTTACGTCCCACGCTTATGCCGGTTAGGCTAAAGGAGGCGGTGATGATGAGAGATGAGTGAAATGGTGGAATGAAGAAAGTGGGAGGAAACGGGAGAACCCCGAGAAAACCCACGAGAACGGTGTTTGTCCACCACAAAGTTCACTTGGCGGGGGCTGGGACCGAACCCGGGACCCCAAGCACCAGAGGTGAACGCTCTACCACTGAGCCCCCGCGCCCCCGCCTTATGTCCGATTCCACTACTGATAAAAGATACCGAGGTGCAGTTTTTTTGCAATCGATTCAGCATCTCAAGAGTAGGTATGGTTTTTTGATATAGATTCAACGTCCAAGAAAAAGAAAGGTTTTATCTTTTATTTTGTTAATCTGTTACAGCCAATGGTTATAGATGTACTACTTGAAGTTTGAGTATTGAATTGTCATAGTTTGGAAGTCTACCATAGTTTTACACTGTCGAAACTCACTTGTTTATAACTTGTGTTATATTTTCAAGAATATATCATTGGCTTCCTTAGAATATTATCTGATATTCGTAAGTTAATATTTCGGAATTTCATAAATTAATATTTAATAAATCATCTGTTAGTGATAAAATACATGCGTTTATGAAAGGTAAATATTAAATAGCAACTGATATACAATTTTAATACCTGAACTTGGACTAAAATTGAGTTTATATCCCTTACACTTTAGGCTTTTTACTGATATAAACAGTGCTCAACTAACATTTCTAAGTAACAGTAATAGTAAAATTTTAAGTACTGACATACTTACTTGCATATGTTTAGGATTGCGCAAATGGATTAGACGAAAAATCTTGTAAAGGCTTCCTCAGAGAATTCTCTAAAATACCATCTCGCAAGCTGGAGAACCATGACGTAGAGAAGTGGTTGCATACAACGGCGGAAACATGTTCCCGTAGATGTATGGAAGCTAAGGAATTTGTTTGTCGATCCTTCAATTATAAGTAAGTACTAACTCATTATAATACATTCCTTTTGGAAATCTTACGTATTATTTATTTGTTGTCATGGTTTGCTATGCTGTTACAAAGCCTTTTTAAACTTGGAACAACAATGGAAAAAGAGAAGAAATATATTTATAGGTATACACTCCAGTATTTTTATTTTATTATTATTATTATTATTATTATTATTATTATTATTATTATTATTATTATTATTATTATTAGACAAGCAAAGAAAAAAAACATGAAAATCTTGAGTTAGAATAGTCAGATGTGGCACTTGAAACTGCGATTTCCCGATTTCAAAGCGAGATTGCTAACCGTTTATTCACACCGTTCCGTAAGAAAGATTAGAAATCTAAGCCACATTGTTAATAGAATTTGGATTAATTTATTAAAACTAAGGTTGAAAGTTGATTTAAAGTAATGTAAAATTACTCTTATAAAAACGTTTATTGAAATTGTAGTTAAATACAATTGTCATGTGTTTAAAGAATGTAAATCATTCATATTTACCAAGCCCTGGTTATTCTACCTTTTCAAAAGATAAACAAACAAACTAAGAAATAAAAATGTATTTACATGATTAACTATTTATAAAATTATATATCTGAATGAAACAGGAGTAGAGTGTCAAAAACCGTCACCAATATTTGCACAATTTATAATTAATTATTCTAATTTCATTCTTCCTAAACAAACTATGTTCGGTAAGTCTTTTTTTTTTTAAGTTTTAAGTTTTAGGAAAGTAGCCTTAACTTTACAAGGTCTTGCCTATTATCTTCTCATGTTTGTGACATTCGTCGTATTCACGAATAGGCCTTCCTGTAAAATTCTGACTCAGTAAATTTCTGATATTGTCCACGATTAATACTAATATAATTTATATTTATATTAATTCTATGTATTTCTTTCTAATGATGATGTTTCTTTCTTTCCTTTCTAAAATCTATAAAACTCCAGTGCTAAAGAGAAGTTGTGCCTCCTAAGTAACAGCAATGAAGGCTTATCGGGGACAGTGGTGAAGAAAGCCCACTGGGATTACTACGAAATGAAGTCTCGCACTGTGAACTGCCGGGAGATGTTTCGTTGCGATAATCGGAAATGTATCAACACTACAGCAGTAAGTATTATAGTAAATGAAACCATATATTAAACAAAAATCAAGAGATTGATAAAACTTTAACAGATTTCCGTCTACGAAAGTAGAATGCAATTATTTCTAGCCACATATTGAGATGTTGTTTCCAAATCTAGTAACTGGTCATCAACTACTACAAGTTCTAAAATACTGATCATCGAGGTCAAAGGTCAACATACTTAAAACCTAATAACAGGAAAACTGAGCCACATATTGAGGTGGTGTTTCCACATTTAGCAATTGGTCATCAACTACTACAAGTTCCAAAAATAATGATCATCGAGGTCAAAGGTCAACATACTTAAAACCCAATAACTCGAAAACGAAACCACATATTGAGATGGTGTTTCCACATCTAGTAACAGGTCATCAACTACTACAAGTTCTAAAATACTGATCATCGAGGTCAAAGGTCAACATACTTAAAACCTAATAACTCAGAAACGGAGCCACATATTGAGGTGGTGTTTCCATATTTAGTAATTGGTCATCAACCAGTGCAAGTTCCAAAATAATGACCATCGAGGTCAAAGGTCAAAGTACTTAAAACCTAATAACTCGAAAACGGAGCCAAATATTGAGGTGCTGTTTCCACATTTAGCAAGAGGTCATCAACTAGTACAAGTTCCAAAATAATGACCATCGAGGTCAAAGGTCAACATACTTAAAACCTAATAACACGAAAACTGAGCCACATATTGAGGTGCTGTTTCCACATTTAGTAATCGGTCACCAACTACTACAAGTTCCAAAATACTGATCATCAAGGTCAAAGGTCAAACTCGAAAACGGAGCCAAATATTGAGGTGGTGTTTCCAAATCTAGTAACTGGTCATCAACTACTACAAGTTCCAAAATACTGATCATCGAGGTCAAAGGTCAACATACTTAAAATCTAATAACTCGAAAACGGATCCAAGTATTGAGGTGCTGTTTTCCAAATTTGGTAATTGGTCATCAACTAGTACAAGTTTCGAAAATAATGGTCATCGAGAATGGTCATCGAGGTCAAAGGTCAAAATACTTAAAACCAAATAACTCTTAAATGGATCGACATACTGAGGTGCTGTTTCCACATTTAACAAGAGGTCATCAACTACTACAAGTTCCAAAATAATAACCATCGAGGTCAAAGGTCAAAACTCGAAAACGGATC
This sequence comes from Thermobia domestica, assembly GCF_964235325.1. Lineage (NCBI taxonomy): Eukaryota > Metazoa > Arthropoda > Insecta > Zygentoma > Lepismatidae > Thermobia > Thermobia domestica. The sequence goes on from NC_137454.1 coordinate 253,355,211, forward strand.
CAAGTATTGAGGTGGTGTTTTCCAAATTTGGTAATTGGTCATCAACCACTACAAGTTCCAAAAATAATGACCATCGAGGTCAAAGGTCAATCTCGTAAATGAAACCACATATTGAGATAACGTTGTGTGATCTATTCAATTTTGTACAAAGCAGAAAAAAAAGTGAAGAAGGAATAAATTTGAGAACATAATTTTAACTAGCGCAGAATTTCTGTACCTTTTTGGGCTATTCAAAAGAAAGCAAAGATATGCCATATTAACTAGCTGAGAATTATTTAAGCAAAACGAAGAAAGCGAACATGTACCATTTTACTCAAATTAGGATGGAGTATTATCTTTGTATGAACCAGAAAAAAATGAAGAAGGTCCGTTTTGACTAGTTCAATATTTCTGTACAATTTTGTACTACCCAAATAATCACAAGAAAATCAAAGAAGGGTCATTTTAACTAGATCAGCATTTTATACCTTTTTGTGGTATTCAAATAATAGAGGCAACAAATTTCAGTGGTCTATTTTATTTTTGTACCAATCGGAAGAAAAGCAAAGATATGCCATTCTCAGACTTTTATACCATTTTGTACTACTCCAATAAACGAAGGAATACCAACCAGAAAAAAAGAAGTGAAGATCAGGTGGATTATTTTCTTTTGTACCAACTGGAAAAGAGAAGAAGAGCTATTTTAACTAGCTCATTATGTACTGTTTAAACAAACGAAAATTGAGCATTATGTAACTTTTGAACTACTGAAATGTTCTATTTTTGTATCAATTAGAAAAAACCGAAGAAGGGTCATTTTAACAAGTTCATAATTTCTGTAACGAAAGAATAATTTCGATGTTCTACTTTTTATACCAACGAGAAAAAATGAACTAGCTGAATATACGAAATAATAAATTTAAGTGACCTATTCAATTTTGTACTACTCAAATAAACAATGGAGTATTTAGTTTTGCACCATTTTGGAGTATTCAAATAAACAAAGGAATTATAACTTGTGTCAACTCTAAAATTAATTAAACGAAGTAATGCATTTGAAAAACCGAAGTTGAGTATTTTATACCATTTTGTATTATTTCAACAAACAAAGGAATAAGCAAAAACAAAGGATCATTTTATATCATTTTAAACTAGTCTAATAAACGAAGGCATAAATATGAGTGAGCTATTTAATTTTGTAGCTGAGTATTTTAACGAAAGAACAAAATTGTACTAACCAGAAAAAACCGAAGAAGGCCCATTTTAACTAACTGAGAATTTCTGTACCTTTTCGTAAATTTGAGTGGCCTGTTTTTTGTACTAACCAGAAAAATCGAAGAAGGTCCAATTTAGCTAACTCAGAATTTATATACCTTTATACTAGCTCAATGAACGAAAGAACAAATTTGGGTGTTCTACTTTTTTATACCAAACAAAGAAGAACCATTTTAACTAGCTCAAACACAATTTTAACTAGCTCAGAATTTCTGTAACGCAAAAATTAATTTGGATGGAGTAACAAGAAAGAAAGCAAAGATATGTCATATTAAATATTTAAATAAACGAGGGGATAAATTTAAGTGATCTATTCCATTTTGTACCCATGAAAAATGTCATTTTAACTGGCTAGAATTTGAGTGGTCTAAAAAAGGCGAAGAAGGACTATTTTATATAATTTTACTACTCAAATAAACAATGGAGTATTTAGTTTTGTACCACCGAGAAAAACAAAGAAATTGTACCATTTTGGAGTATTCAAATAAACAAAGGACTTATAATTTGTGTCAACTCTAAAAAGGAACATTTTAAACTAGACTAATAAACGAAGGTATAAATATGTGTGACCTATTCACTTTTGTAACAACCAGAGGATCATTTTATACCATTTTGTACTACTCAAATAAACGAAAGAAAAAGCGAAGAAGGTCCAATTTAGCTAACTCAGAATTTATGTACGTTTTGTACTATTTAAACAAACGATGGAATAAATTTGAGTGACCTGTTTTTTGTACTAACCAGAAAAATCGAAGAAGGTCCAAGTTATCTAACTCAGAATTTATGTCCCTTTGTACTAGTCCAATGAACGAAAGAACAAATTTAGGTGTTCTACTTTTTATACCAATCAAAGAAGAACCATTTAGGCTAGCTGAGTATTTTATACCATTTTGTACTACTCAAATAAACGAAAGAAAAAGCGAAAAAAGATCATTTTAACTAGCTCAGAATTTATATACATTTTGTACTAATCAAATAAATGAAGGAATAAAATTTGGATGGACTATTTTTTATGTACCAACAAGAAATGGAGCAAATTTGAATGGCATACATACTTTTGTATTAACGACAAAAAACCTATTCACTTTTGTACTAAGCAGAAAAATTTGCATTAAAAAAGCGAAGAAGGTAAAATTTAAATAGCTCAGTATTTATGTACATTTTATACTACCAAAATAAACGAAGGAATAAAATTGGATGTTCTACTTTTTATACTAATCAGAAGAAAACGGAGAAGGGTCATTTTATTTAATTTTGTAGTACTCAAATATAGAAAGGTATAAATCTGTGTGACCCATTCAGTTTTGTACTAACCAGAAAATTTGTTGGCTTTTTTAGAAAGACCATTTTATCTTTTGTATTACTCAAATAAAGAAACCTATTCAGATTTGCCGGCTTCTTTAATTTTGTATTAACAATTAAAAAGTGAATAAGTTTCTGTGTTCTACTTTTTTGCGCTAATCATTTTTTTCTACTCTAAAGCAAAAAGAGACCATTTTTAACTAGCTTAGAATGTATGTGCCTTTTTGTAACGAAGGAACAAATTTGAGTGGTCTATATGTGTATCAATCAGAAGGAGGTTCATTTTAACTAATCCTGCTGCGAGTAGATCAATTAATACATAGATTAAAAAATAAAACAGTATGGCATTAAAGTAAAACGAATTAAGACTTAATAGCCTAAATAATTCATTTTCGAATACATACGGATTAAACCACTATGGCAAAAAATTATTACTTTCTCCTTATGCTTATTTGGAGCAGACTTAAGAGGACCAAGCATTATTTTAAACTCCTATTCTAGCCAATCAGTATTTAGAAACCCACTATTAGGACGTCGATTTATCGTTTGCAGTGAACCTGTTATGCTTTAGTAAACAAAATCCATTTTGGATTATAACTTTAAAAACATACTCTTATGACCACCTTTTATACAACAAACAAGCTTCTTAGCCTCACTCCAGAAATTAGAAAACAAATTCTTTCTTCTACTGTCTTCAGCATGCATTTGTTGTGTTTTTAGCTCTTTCAATTCTTGCATTTTAGACCAAGAGCAACAAGATTCGATTCTCTGGATCTTCTGTTTTATCCTACAACTTTACTTTGGAAATTACCCCAATAAGCATCGGTTAACTTTATCCATATCTGTAAAATATTCTCTGGTGTGTAAAATTAGTTCTAAACAGTCTGGTATTTGATCCACTCATCAGTATAGTAGTTAAAGATAATTGCTTCCAATCTCGTAATACCCTGTAAACGTTTGTCTGAACAATGAACAAAATCAATTAGATGTAAATTTTAATGGAAAAATTACCTGTATTCCATCTAAGACAATCTACACCCACGGAATCATCGTTGTTACAAATAGTGTTAATAGGTTTGTCCTTCCATTCAAAAATTAAAATACCTGCAACATCTTCTGTAATATTCTGTTTGTAAATTTTTCTATTAGTACATCTGCTAATTCCATCCTAATACTTCTTACTTATATCTCCCAAATACTTTTGCACAATTTGTTGTACAGCTCTTTCCCATTTAATTTAGCCTTAAATCTGAGAAATTAGATGGTATAAATGTGTTCGCAACATTGTCGCAGAATGGTGGTGTAATTGGTTCACCACTACCAAATTGTTATCTTTACCTAATAACTCTCTCAGAGATTTGAGTAGTACAAAATGGTATAAAATACTCAGCTAGCCTAAATGGTTCTTCTTTGATTGGTATAAAAAGTAGAACACCTAAATTTGTTCTTTCGTTCATTGGACTAGTACAAAGGGACATAAATTCTGAGTTAGATAACTTGGACCTTCTTCGATTTTTCTGGTTAGTACAAAAAACAGGTCACTCAAATTTATTCCATCGTTTGTTTAAATAGTACAAAACGTACATAAATTCTGAGTTAGCTAAATTGGACCTTCTTCGCTTTTTCTTTCGTTTATTTGAGTAGTACAAAATGGTATAAAATGATCCTCTGGTTGTTACAAAAGTGAATAGGTCACACATATTTATACCTTCGTTTATTAGTCTAGTTTAAAATGTTCCTTTTTAGAGTTGACACAAATTATAAGTCCTTTGTTTATTTGAATACTCCAAAATGGTACAATTTCTTTGTTTTTCTCGGTGGTACAAAACTAAATACTCCATTGTTTATTTGAGTAGTAAAATTATATAAAATAGTCCTTCTTCGCCTTTTTTAGACCACTCAAATTCTAGCCAGTTAAAATGACATTTTTCATGGGTACAAAATGGAATAGATCACTTAAATTTATCCCCTCGTTTATTTAAATATTTAATATGACATATCTTTGCTTTCTTTCTTTTTACTCCATCCAAATTAATTTTTGCGTTACAGAAATTCTGAGCTAGTTAAAATTGTGTTTGAGCTAGTTAAAATGGTTCTTCTTTGTTTGGTATAAAAAAGTAGAACACCCAAATTTGTTCTTTCGTTCATTGAGCTAGTATAAAGGTATATAAATTCTAGTTAGCTAAATTGGACCTTCTTCGATTTTTCTGGTTAGTACAAAAAACAGGCCACTCAAATTTACAAAAAGGTACAGAAATTCTCAGTTAGTTAAAATGGGCCTTCTTCGGTTTTTTCTGGTTAGTACAATTTTGTTCTTTCGTTAAAATACTCAGCTACAAAATTAAATAGCTCACTCATATTTATGCCATCGTTTATTAGACTAGTTTAAAATGATATAAAATGATCCTTTGTTTTTGCTTATTCCTTTGTTTGTTGAAATAATACAAAATGGTATAAAATACTCAACTTCGGTTTTTCAAATGCATTACTTCGTTTAATTAATTTTAGAGTTGACACAAGTTATAATTCCTTTGTTTATTTGAATACTCCAAAATGGTGCAAAACTAAATACTCCATTGTTTATTTGAGTAGTACAAAATTGAATAGGTCACTTAAATTTATTATTTCGTATATTCAGCTAGTTCATTTTTTCTCGTTGGTATAAAAAGTAGAACATCGAAATTATTCTTTCGTTACAGAAATTATGAACTTGTTAAAATAACCCTTCTTCGGTTTTTTCTAATTGATACAAAAATAGAACATTTCAGTAGTTCAAAAGTTACATAATGCTCAATTTTCGTTTGTTTAAACAGTACATAATGAGCTAGTTAAAATAGCTCTTCTTCTCTTTTCCAGTTGGTACAAAAGAAAATAATCCACCTGATCTTCACTTCTTTTTTTCTGGTTGGTATTCCTTCGTTTATTGGAGTAGTACAAAATGGTATAAAAGTCTGAGAATGGCATATCTTTGCTTTTCTTCCGATTGGTACAAAAATAAAATAGACCACTGAAATTTGTTGCCTCTATTATTTGAATACCACAAAAAGGTATAAAATGCTGATCTAGTTAAAATGACCCTTCTTTGATTTTCTTGTGATTATTTGGGTAGTACAAAATTGTACAGAAATATTGAACTAGTCAAAACGGACCTTCTTCATTTTTTTCTGGTTCATACAAAGATAAATACTCCATCCTAATTTGAGTAAAATGGTACATGTTCGCTTTCTTCGTTTTGCTTAAATAATTCTCAGCTAGTTAATATGGCATATCTTTGCTTTCTTTTGAATAGCCCAAAAAGGTACAGAAATTCTGCGCTAGTTAAAATTATGTTCTCAAATTTATTCCTTCTTCACTTTTTTTTCTGCTTTGTACAAAATTGAATAGAACACACAACGTTATCTCAATATGTGGTTTCATTTACGAGATTGACCTTTGACCTCGATGGTCATTATTTTTGGAACTTGTAGTGGTTGATGACCAATTACCAAATTTGGAAAACACCACCTCAATACTTGGATCCGTTTTCGAGTTTTGACCTTTGACCTCGATGGTTATTATTTTGGAACTTGTAGTAGTTGATGATCTCTTGCTAAATGTGGAAACAGCACCTCAGTATGTCGATCCATTTAAGAGTTATTTGGTTTTAAGTATTTTGACCTTTGACCTCGATGACCATTCTCGATGACCATTATTTTCGAAACTTGTACTAGTTGATGACCAATTACCAAATTTGGAAAACAGCACCTCAATACTTGGATCCGTTTTCGAGTTATTAGATTTTAAGTATGTTGACCTTTGACCTCAATGATCAGTATTTTGGAACTTGTAGTAGTTGATGACCAGTTACTAGATTTGGAAACACCACCTCAATATTTGGCTCCGTTTTCGAGTTTGACCTTTGACCTTAATGATCAGTATTTTGGAACTTGTAGTAGTTGGTGACCGATTACTAAATGTGGAAACAGCACCTCAATATGTGGCTCAGTTTTCGTGTTATTAGGTTTTAAGTATGTTGACCTTTGACCTCGATGGTCATTATTTTGGAACTTGTACTAGTTGATGACCTCTTGCTAAATGTGGAAACAGCACCTCAATATTTGGCTCCATTTTCGAGTTATTAGGTTTTAAGTACTTTGACCTTTGACCTCGATGGTCATTATTTTGGAACTTGCACTGGTTGATGACCAATTACTAAATATGGAAACACCACCTCAATATGTGGCTCCGTTTCTGAGTTATTAGGTTTTAAGTATGTTGACCTTTGACCTCGATGATCATTATTTTTGGAACTTGTAGTAGTTGATGACCAATTGCTAAATGTGGAAACACCACCTCAATATGTGGCTCAGTTTTCCTGTTATTAGGTTTTAAGTATGTTGACCTTTGACCTCGATGATCAGTATTTTAGAACTTGTAGTAGTTGATGACCAGTTACTAGATTTGGAAACAACATCTCAATATGTGGCTCAGTTTTCGAGTTATTGGGTTTTAAGTATGTTGATCTTTGACCTCGATGACCACTAATTTTGGCACATGTAGTAGTTGATGACCAATTACTAAATGTGGAAACACCACCTCAATATATGGCTCAGTTTTCGTGTTATTAGGTTTTAAGTATGTTGACCTTTGACCTCGATGGCCATTATTTTGGAACTTGTAGTAGTTGATGACCAATTGCTCAATGTGGAAACACCACCTCAATATGTGGTTTCGTTTTCAAGTTATTGGGTTTTAAGTATGTTGACCTTTGACCTCGATGACCACTAATTTTGGAACTTGTAGTAGTTTGTGACCAATTACTAAATGTGGAAACACCACTTCGATATTTGGCTCCGTTTTCGAGTTATTAGGTTTTAAGTGTCATACAAAGGGCGTATCCCACATAAACTATCAGACCCAGATAAAAATAAGTATGATATTTGTAATCAGCATGTCCGAAAACCCCCATATACCGAGTTCCATCCAAATCGGTTCAAAGAACGTATCCAATCGCTATGTTACATAGGTATTCATTGTCTTAAAATAGGGGTTGAAAAAAATTTTTATGTAATTTCTGCTATGGTAAAATAGGGGTTGGAAAAGTAATTATAAAAGAGAACGAGTCCACCCCTAAAATGGAGCTTTTGTGTGTTACGTACTCTCAGTGTAATTTCTGCTATGTTCAATTAGGGGTGGAGAAAATGAATACACCCCCTGTGCTATGTCCGCCATGTTTCGTAGTCTCTGTCATGTTGAAATAGGGGTTGGAAAATATGCTCATAAAAGAGAATGAATACACCCTTGTGTGTTACGTACTCTCAGTGTAATTTCTGCTATGTTAAAATAAGGGATGGAAAATAAGCCATGTTCTTTTATTAGCTATGCTATGTATTATCTGTTCTGCTGTGTGTTCATAGTCTCAATATAATTTCTGCTATGTTAAAATAGGGGTTGAAAAATATGCTCATAAAAGGGAATGAATACACCCCTAAAATGGAGGTGGTTGTGTTTGTTATCTGCTCTGCTGTATGTTCATAGTCTCCATGTATTCTATGCTATGTTAAAATAGGGGTTGGAATACTCTTATGTGTTATCTGCTGTGTTCGTAGGGGTTGGAAAATATGCTCATAAAAGAGAACGAATACACCCCTTCTATGTTTCATATTCTTATCTGTTATCTGTTCTGCTGTGTGTTACGTAGTGTTATGTGTTATCTTCTCTTCTATGTGTTATCTGCTATGTTCAGAATAGGGGTTGGAAAATATGCTCATAAAAGGGAATGAATACACCCTTGTTATGTTACGTACTCTTTTGTGTTATCTGTTCTGCTGTGTGTTACGTAGTGTTATGTGTTATCTTCTCTTCTATGTGTTCGTAATCTTATGTGTTATCTCCTATGTTAAAATAGGGGTTGGAAAATATGCTCATAAAAGGGAATGAATACACCCTTGTTATGTTACGTACTCTTTTGTGTTATCTGTTCTGCTGTGTGTGTTACGTAGTGTTATGTGTTATCTTCTCTTCTATGTGTTCGTAATCTTATGTGTTATCTCCTATGTTAAAATAGGGGTTGAAAACGAGTACACCCTTGTTATGTTATGTGTTCGTACCCCTTTGCTATGTTCATTGTCTGCTATGTTGAAAAAGTGCTCATGAAAGAGAACGAGTATACCCTTGTTCTGTTATGTGTTCGTAGGGGTTGAAAAATATGCTCGTAAAAGGGAACGAGTTCACCCCTTAAAATGGGCTCATAAAAGAGAACGAATACACCCCCTTAAAAGTGCTCATAAAAGGGAATAAATTCACCCCTAAAATGGAGGTCGTAAAAGACCGTGGGCTCACGGTGCACGGTGGTCAATTTCCCAGGGGCTTGTGAGTTGGCCTATTATGAGCTAGGTTGGCTAATGTTGAGCCAGATCGATCACTTTTTTACTACTGTCATCAATGCCACAACCAGTTATAACTTTATGTAGTAACAGGCGAAGAAATCTCTCACAGGGTATATTATCGATCGTACTGAAAGTGGATTACCAGTATTCTTGCAGTACTACTTTCACCACCTATATTATGAAAGTTTCTCCTGGCGGAAATCTTCAGAAATAGCCACTGACTACGAGCCCCAGAGGTTGCCTGCGGGTCGAGGCTGTCTTGTCTTATAAAAGGTGTCGTGAAAGCAACGTATCGTCTTGAAGCTTATTTATTTGTATTAGAAGAGCTGTGTCATATCTCATATCTCGTCGCGAAAATTACGTCTCAACTCAACTCGTGAGCAACACGAGGGCACCTCGAATGTTTCTTTCGCACCTGCTATGGTTTCTTTCCATAATATATGAATAACGGTAGAAAAAGCATATGAAGTCGAGCGTTATGCTACTTTACCAAGTATAAATCTCACACAATTATGAGATCTATACTTGCGGCGGAATGTTATACTACTCTTGCTATCGTTCTTTAAGATGATGTGTTCTCAAGTCGCGCCAAGAAATTCACCTTTTACATTACATCTGAGGTGCGCCTGGACGTCTGATATCTAGGATTCCCAATATTAGAGGACCAAGCAACAGCAGGGATTCTCGATTTGTTGCAATTCGAACATAACGTTGATACTTTTCTTTAATATATTTTATCTCATGTTTACATATTTAACTACAACTATAACCAATGTTGGAAAGGGTGTAATTTTCGGAGCCATATGAGCACTCATATACATAACAGTCCAGTTTAACTATACAACACTTTCAAAATGGCCACAGTAACTCTCACTTGTTCAAGCGTGCTAAGATAGCTCTCTCCTGGCGCTGGAGACTCAGGTTCGATTCCCACTGAGAGCTCATACATTTCGGATCCCATGTTAAGATGTAGATTCATATCTCATACAGCTCGGTGCTGAAAGGAACGCTAAACTCTAATCCAACTCATCAGCAGCTGCTCCTATCTCGCGGTTATCATAAACCTGAAACGACTCATTGTACTCTTCAATAAAGTATTAGTTTTTGTTTCTAACCATTTAATCATTCATTCGTTACAACCTCTTTATAATCTCTGAAACTTTTCAGGTGTGTAACGGAAAGAACGACTGTGGTGATAAGTCCGACGAAAAGAATTGTTCAATGAATTCTCTTGGATATTCGATTCGATTGGCTGGAGGCAACACATCACATGAGGGAAGAGTAGAAGTGAAGGGTAAGTAATTTTATAAGATAAGAGTTTAGATTTGAAGAGTCCTCACAGGCTTCATAAAATATTGATAGAGCCAAGTGCTTTCGTCAAAGAGTCCAGTAATATAGGGTACAGTGGGATAAGTGCACTGCTCTATTCTATTTATTACAGTAGAGCGTCGATTATCCGAAGTAATTGGGGGACATGGGTGTTCGGAAAACTGGTTTGTTCGGATAATCGAACTGTACTGTACTGTACTTCTACAGCCAGTGCCAAACCGACAGAAGTGTGCTGATTGTTGAAACACAGCGACTGGCGGCTTGGCCGGTCAGCAGCGCCTTATGAAGGCCCCATTAGAAGCAATGTTCCGCCAGCGGAGGCTCAGTGCGGCGACTACTGTGGGAAACTTGGTTTGGGAGTGAGGGGGATGATGGACGGTAGGGTGGGAGAGTAACAGGTGCGAGCGAGTACACAGTTCGGTTAAGCGGTCGTTCGGTTGACCGACGTTCGGATAATCGACGCTCTATTGTATTACATTATAGACGTATTATTTTGGTCTCCTCCAGGGGGTACTCTCAGAGCTCCGGGGGGCAGGCACCCCCCAAAAAAACAGGTCTGGAAGAAACACTGCATGGGAAGGAACTGGATGATGCGTTCTTTCTCTAACATAAAGGACAACACTGAGAATTTATACAACTGGACGACATACTGTACAATTAAGATGCATACATCAATGAAACCAAAGAACAGTTGAGGAACTCTTGCGTACGAAAGAAGACTGTGGCTAATTAATAATAATAATAATAATAATAATAATAATAATAATAATAATAATAATAATAATAATAATAATAATAATAATAATAATAATAATAATAATAATAATAAATAACTGTTTTGAACATTATTGTACAATTTATGTAAAAAGTGATGTTCTTGATTATTTTATTTTATTTATTTAGTAAACAATCATGTAAAGTTCTGAATACTACTCATAATAGCTTCGGAACTAAACTTAAGTAAACATCTACAATAAGCCGTGTTATACTTTCCGCAATATACACGTATCATTGCCTTCATCAGGCACATTATCTTTTCTCCTGTTCCAGTGGTTCCTCCTCCTTTTCAGGCTTCCAGGTTCTTTCTCCTGAATAATGCTCATTCTAGCTGTGCAATTAAATATAACTCAAAAATATTATTAAAACCTGATCAAAGCAAACATCCATATTTAAATGACCTATTTTACAGTTTCTGACAGGGGCGTACGCAGGGGGTGGGTCCTGGTGGTCCGGACTCCCCCCGAAATTCCGACTTTTTTGTAAATGTAGTCTACTTTTAGGAGCAATTTTAGAAATTTTCACATAATTTAGCCTCAAATTGTATTTGCATTACCCGAAACGCTTTAGACCCCTCCCGAAATAAATTCCTGCGTACGTCCCTGGTTTCTGATATATATTATTGCCTTCATACTGTGTCTGGTGAAGGCAATACTGGATTGCTGAACCTCTAATACAGGTTCTTAAAAATATAGGTGTTTGCTTTGGTCAGATTCTATTTTAATTTTTATTTAATGTAATAAAATCACAATACAAAACATATATTTGAAATCCTGACAAGAAAACACATTAATTTAAATAGCAACATTATTTCCATATACGAGGTGTGATTAAAAAATATGGTGAATACTTTTATTAGGAACAAAGTAATAACCTTACATGGAATTTGATTTAATTTCCTTCAAAGTACTGTCCTTCGCTAGCAACGCACTTATCCCAACGTTGAATTCATGACTGGAAGCATTTCTGGAAGTCTCCTTTTGGAAGGGCATTTGGCTGCTCTGTCATGGCTCTCTCAATGTCAGGAATGGTGTCCAAACATTTTTCTTCAAGCACAGTTTTAATTTTTGGGAAGAATCAGAAGTCACATGGTGCTAAACCTGGTGAGTAGGGCAGATGTGGACTGACGAATATTTTTTCGGCCAAAAACTCGCGGATCAAAAGCAAGGTGTGGCCCGATGTGCTTTCGTGATGAAGGATTAAGTCATTTGCCCATTTAATTGGCGTTAAAATGCTTTTTACGAATTCGTACAGGATGTTTAGTTCTTTGGAAAGCTCTCGTATAGTCATTCGCCTGTTTGAACGAACCAGTTGTGCCAGTTTTTGCACAATTTAATCTGTTTCTGACGTCGTATGGTGTCCCGATCTTTGCTTGTTTTCAACCGACTCTTTGCTGTGTTTGAATCGCTGACACAACTTGTTAATAATTTTCAATGCCACTGCTTCATCGCCATACAGTGATTTTGACATTTTGCGAGCTACTTTGATACTTTCTTTTCAGCTAGAACAAAACTGCATGTTGACGCGCGACAGACACTCTTAACATGTTCTCACTGTTTTGCCTCTAGAAGCCAACTGACACGTCACAATTCGTTCAAACTCGACACTTACTATCCCAAAGGTTTAGGCTATTGGGCTTACTTGTTGAAATGGATAAAACGTGGATAAATGGCGCTGTACAATAGGGCGGAGCGAAAAATAACTTTTTTATATATCAAAAACGCAATAGTATGGAAAAGTTGTCAATTGATATTGATAAAATACTGTAAAAATTTCGTCACTGAAATCGAATATCTTCCGGTGGTGAATCGCCAAAAGAGACTTTGTCTTTATAGGGTATGCGAACCCGCTGTACACACACCACTCTTTTGTGTTTCTACGGTAAATGAACAAAGTATTACCTATATTTCTTAACTTAAGCAGTCTGTAAACTTTAAGAAATAATTTCTAGATGATTTAGGCAGAATTGAAACCATAAAATAGCCCATTTTAGCAAAACAAAGTATTGTATATCATATACTGTGCTTGTGTTTTCAGATAAGGTTCTAGTATTGAATTAATACGCCGATAAATGTGTTCATTGTTCATTATGACTTTCCCTTCAAAAAATTCGTGTACACCGCTATACAGCTTACCTTCCTCCTCTGCGTAAGAATTCAATTTGGACTTGTCTAATTGATAGTAGTAGTATTAAAAAGACTACGATAATATTCGGTAACTTTGTTCGAGTGTGGAACAATCTTTTCAAGGTTACATTGCGGTCTTAACATTGTATTTCAGTGTTTACTTCGTTGTATGTAATAGGAATGGCCGGCGGCTCTGAACGGATCCGATTCTAGAAGATCCGGTTCCGGAATCGGGTATTCGGATCCAGGTCTGGAACCGGTTCTGCATTTATGTACGATGTCGTCTCGTAATCGATCAGGAATTTTTTGTGTGTAAGCTACAACTGATTTATTTTTCGCAAACTAGTTCTGAAATAAATGGTGTAATACAAAATCACTATTGAATATAAATAGCTCGAACTCATTCCAGCTTTCACTACTCAAGTAACTTTTACTTTTCCTGTGTATATTTAAGTATTTCCAATGAAAAGATACCACAATGACGTATCTACGGACAATTTCAATTCCCTGCAAATTCTAAATACATTGGAATGCAAATGCAAAATTACAGATACAGAAAAAAACTAGTCACATTTTTTGTTTTCACACTGCAGTAAGCTTCAGTATTTGTGCATCCAACAAATATTTTTATTTACAAACATGTACCTATTCACGAACAAGTATATCTAAAAAATATAAAATCTTTCTGACACAAAATTCACCTTCTGCTGATTGCTTTTAGTTAAGTCCGGAACAAGTTCCTGGTGTAACCGATTTCGCCTCTCAACGGATCCGGTTTTGGAAGATCCGAATCCGGAACAGCTTTTTCGGATCCAGGTCTGGAACCGGTTTCCAAGATCCGGTTGCGGAACCGGGTTTTTCGGACCCAGGTTTGACCCGGTTCCGGAACCTGAACTTTGTGGCCATTCCTAGTATGTAGTTGGTAGCCTAAGTGGATAAACAGTTTGTGTACTGTAAATTAAACTTTATGTAGTGTGTGTGTGAGGTCTGTATTTTATATCAATATTGAAACTCTAACCATGCCGAGCTCAAGAACGACTTACCCCCTTGTTTGGACATTCAGCTGAGCTTTCAGGTGTACAGTTGCCCATAAAATCAGATGTAACGTAGCATTATTTTCATTTGGTAGAGCTTGAAAAGTGTGACAAAGGGTATGATCCATCTGTAAAGAAGGTGGCGAGGGACGTTTGTCAGTGTGTGAAATCTGTGTAGGACAAGGCTTCAATCCCCATTGTGTCGTTAGTTCACCTTCTACTTGCCTTGCACGGGAAGTACAAGAAGTTTGTTAAATCTGAGAAAGTGAAAGCTTCTGCTAGTTTCCAGAAACAATGGACATATTTAAACAAGATTGCGCGAAGTTATTTGATATATGTTCCTGTAAATTGTATGAACTTTCTATGTGCACATGTAAATTAAGAAAGAAAGTACCTAGGAAGAAGTAGATATATCTGGAAGATCAGAGAACAACACGAGTAGGAAGAATAGGGAGAGTGGGCTAAGAGAAGACTTTAATTCTAATCGCACGAGCTAAAAGCTCGACAAGCCTGCGACTTCATGTGGCTACATTAAACCCTTCGAAAATCCTCCAGACCCTTGCCGAATTTGTTAAAAAAGTATACGTTAAATGTTGGTTTTCAGTAAAAAGATACTCTGCTTGTAAAGATAGAGCTAAAAACGTGTAGCAGTAGCAACAGAATCACGAGAGACCACTCTCCAACAATTTTCTCACATACCAGAAACGAGTACTTCTAATGAACTCCAGACATCATCTTCTCATGACGACGAGTCAAGCGTTGATGATTGCATTGCGAAACAACAGGGTATTAGGGAAAAAAGAAGCAAGCAGCAATGACATGACCTTAGACCTCTCGTTATGATGGCAGACCGATTTGGAACATCTGATAGTACAGCTGCTTTGATAGCAACAGTTATATTGCATTGTTCTGGAATAATTAGTCCAGAGAATGCTGGCCAGTTAATAGATTGCTCAAAAATCCGGCGAGAAAGGTACGACAAAACGAAGTGCTAATGGCCAATGGAAAAGTTAGGCTTGTACCTTGATGGCCGTAAAGATCAAACTCTATGCAGGAAAGAGACTTGAGGTCGCTGGCACACCGAAACAACTGTGGAAGAGCACATAGCAATAGAAAGGCAGTGTCAGGGATATTATATTGGCCACGTCACTCCTCTTTCCAGCAAGCAGAGCATATAGCCTAAAGTTTACTCGCGGAGCTTGAACTACAAAACATTTCTACTTATGACCTCTGTATTGTAGGCTGCGATGGAATAAACACCAATATGGGTGTTAATAATGAGACACTTTGTCAACTGGAAACAGCTCTCAATAAGCCACTACAGCAGTTGTGTGTCTTTCACATGATACTGAGCTATTTTTGCGTTTGCGTCATCTAATAAAGCATTTAGATGGCACAACTACAGGGCCGAATTCGTACAGAAGTACTATTGAGGAATTACTGGAAACATGCGAAAACTTGATTATTGTTAATTTTACCCCTTAGATAGTGACTTTCCGTAAGTGCGAATGGAAGAGTACTTGTTAGAAATGTCTTTGGTTGATTTCCTAAGCAGTGATAAAGAGTAAGTGTTCGCCACAAATTGCTACTTTACACCCTGGTGCTATGTCTCATGCACGATGGTTAACCGCAGCAAATCGTATCATGCGACTTTATGTGGCTACATTGAACCCTTCGGAAATCCTCTAGACCCTTGCCGAATTTGTTGTGAAAGTATACGTTAGATGTTGGTTTTCAGTAAAAGATACTCTACTTGTAAAGCTGAAGCTAAAAACTTGTGGCTAATGATAACTTCTTCAAAATACCTACCACAAATGGAGCGGCAATTGGTTCAAGAAGTAATCCAAAATAACTATTATTTCGCTCACCCGGAGAATATATTGCTTTCTATGGTTGATGATGAAAGACTTCACGTCAGAAAAGAGACATGGAGAAAGATAGTCAACGAAAGAGGAAAGACTAGGAACGAGAAGAGTAGAGATAATGACAGTAGCAACAGTAGTAAGACGAAACGAGGAAGACCAGCTAAAGTAGGCCATGAGCCATGTAAGAAAATTTATGCTACCAAAGCTCAATTTCTCTGCAAACGATTACACAGACCTTACTAATTGGGAATCAGTTGAAGTGTCTTCCTCCAGCGCTGTCATTGTTTTCCAGCAAAGAACTTGAAATCTCCTGCAATAACCGTAATTGTGATGAGCAAATGCAAGACCGAGACCAAGACCCGGGTGGTATTGGTCTTGATCTTTGCCTTGCACATCTTGTCTTGATCTTGGTCTTGCACTGGAACCCTTGGCCTTGGTCTTGCACACCCAGCCTTGGTCTTGGTCTTCCTTGCAAGAGTCTTGCAAGTCTTGCTTTTAAGAAATCTTATGCTTTTCATAGGTAAATTTTACTCTGGATATAAGGGATAATAATGTGCCAATAATAACGAAATACAATGTATTGTAGAGATATTGGATTTCCCTAATATTTTTAATATTCAGTATATAAACAAATCAAGATTTAAAAACGATATTATTTTTTATTTTTTTTCTTTCTTTATTTTCTGTGGATGATGAGAGACAGACACAACTTGGAATAATAAGACAGTCAGCAAACATTTCAAAATTCTCTTTAGTAGACGATTCCTCATTCTTCATTCTTGGTAAATTTATGTAACTTATGTAATCTGATGTAACCAAAGCGTTCTGTAACTGTTGACAAATTATTAAATAAGTCGAGAATTCCATTTACCTTGCACTTTCCTGAATCCTACACGTGCGTACTTTGGATGTTTTTCCGTAATTTCGTCGGCCATCTTCCTACTTTGTTTCATATAAAAACGTCCCAGGACCCGGAAGAGGGGAGTAGCACTCGAGAAGCGGTGAAGTACACGAGGAGCGGTAAAGTTCACGAGGAGCGAGTGTGAGCAACGACAGGAGAGACCTATACCAAGTTCCTCGCCAATTCGACACAGAAGCCGAGACATGGAGACCACCAGTCGACGACCAGGAACGGAGGTACGGAATACACATCCAAGGTCCTAAACGCCCAAACAACCTTCCTTTTCTTTCTTCCTAAACAAACTCTCGACTCTCTTTTTTTTAAATATTTGTTTTTATTTATTTCTACCCACATGCCCTATAAACTAAAACGCTCGTCGTCTTCTCAGTTACCTCTCAATTCTACCAGTGAGCTATATTTCCCAAGTTAACGATAATAGTTTCCTTTCTTTCTTCAAAACGACGACGAAAGCATTCCTACCGAATGCACAAGCGTAAGAGTATGTTTCTAAATGTAATATAGTTTACCTTCGTGTAAGTATGATGATAGTGTACAACATAGGCGATGACTTTTCTTTTCTTTTCTTTTCTTTTCTTTTCTTTTCTTTTTTTTCTTTTCTTTTTTTCTTTTCTTTCTTTTTTTAATGAGTTCCTACGCTTCACTACTTATAAGATAAATCACAACGTTTCGTAATCTTTTCATATTTTTTTTTTAACAGATCCAATACTCCACTGATTTCCAAACTGGGGAGGCTACCCCTGAGACACATAAAACAAAATCAAGACGGCACAGGTTACTAAAATACCATGAATTAATTTTTATACTCTAAGGGCCTCAGATTTTTTCTTTTCAACCACGATTAACTAATGTTTGTATTGAACAAACTTCCAAGTAAATATTGAGATGTTTTACTGATTCGAATATGTACTCTATGGGGCAGAAACATCAACATTACGCAAAAGCGACGGAAAAAAATGGAGGCTTTCGAAACGTGGGATGGAGAAAAAAGGGGAGTTAGCTGGCTTCACACAGAACCACAGACGCGTTAGTCGACACAAAAAAATGCATAACTTTTGTGACTACAGCAAAACGTTTAGATGCATAATTTTTAAGGATGCAACTAAATGCATAATGAAACTATGTTAATTGATGTACTTGTGTGCATAAAATTCATTATGCAGGTAAACGTTTTGCTGAAATCACAAAATGTTGTGCATTTTTTTGTCTCCTACTGAAGCATTTACATGCATTAATTGAAACAGTGGTTTGTATCGCTGGTTGCATATTCCCTAAATATACAGGATTTCCAAGGGTGTGAAAACGATTAAATAAATTTAGAACACTACTAAAAATATGTAATCGAGGCTTTTTGGGTGATGCAGGACAGAATGCAAATATTCCATATTACATGAGAGCCTCTACGGCCATTTTGGAAGTTGTCATACTGGATTTGAGTTAATTAGTGAAATATAGACTTTACGATACACTACTATTTTTGAAATAAAGTGATTTTTAAAGACATTAACAAGATTGTTTTCTATATTCTTTGTTAACGAAATTTTGATCACATAGGTCTAGAACATATACAAAAACTTGTCATTGTAAATTTATGATCATAATTTTGTTCAGGATGCAAACAAGCAGAAAGTAAATTACTATACTATCGTTACGAAATCACACCTTATTTCAACAATAGTATCGGAACGTAAAGTACCCATTTCACTGAATTAATTAAAATCCAGTATGATACCTTCCAAAATGGTCGCAGAGGCTCTCATGTAAAGTGGAATATTTTCACTCTGTCATGCATCACACCAATAAACCTCGATTTCATAGTTTTGGTGGTGTTCTAAATTTATTCCATCGTTTTCACACCCTTGACAACCCTGTATATCAGATGTGCAATATACAATTTAGGCCACTCAATTTATGAGACCCATCTAAACTATGTCACAACCATTATGAGAAAATAGTTACAAACATAAGGCCTTCAAATAGTATATCTTACAAGTCAAAAAAGGAAAAGAACTCAATTAATTATACCTAGGTACATAGTTTTTTTTTTTTTTTTTTTTTTTACAGGTTGCTCTACAAGAGAAGTTTTGCCATTTTCTCTAAAGCTAAAACCCCAAATTATCTTTGGTAAAATAAAAGAACATGGGTCAATGTTAGAAAAATCGTACCGATAGCAAATCTAGCGATGGGAAACACAAAACTTTACAGAGTTAAAAAAAAAAAGGAAACTACCAACTCAGATTATAAATCAAACATATGTCTATGTTCTCTGAATCTTTCTATCGTTTTTTATAATATATTTTAGTATACTAATTTATGCCCGTTTAGGCTTTTTCCGTTTCGCCTTGTGCCCTCAAAACATTTTGCCATACAACCGATAAGGATGTTATCTTAAGGCGGAAAGGGAATTCCCGTTTGGCCTTTTCCTGCTTGACCTTATAACATAGAAGGGAATTTTCACTCTGTTTCTGTAACAAAGAGGGATTTATCTTATTCTCAACTGCAACGTCTCTTCTATTCCAGACAAATTAAACTCAAATATCTTAGAAGAGCATAAATTTTATTATCACACCCGAAATAGCATATCAACTGTCTATGTGGATATAATATGAAACAGCATCAGTATTTGAAATTACATCAATTTCACTGTTCTTAAGTCTATCTTTTAGGCGGTAAATCCTGTCGTCAAACCGTCTCTACTTTAGCTTTCTGAAGTGTTTCCTGATAACCCACTTGAAGAAGTACTCGCAATCTTTCATTTTCACGTTGCTTGTCTTTCATTAATTCAATGAAAGAATGCAGATCTAAGCGATCCCTTGATGCCTTTCTTCGTAATTTGACGTGCCACTGTCCTGCATTGTTAGCCGTTCGTTCTTGATCGTTTTCCAAGTGATTCCACAAGTCACTACAAATAGGTAAAAATACATCATTAGCACATTAAAAATTCAAAGGATTGCAGGAGAATCTGTTAGAAAGTCGAAGCAAAATTTTGGGTGAACCTAATTTATTTCTTTTGTAAATCAAAAGAATGTGTTCTTTTGATAATTTACAAATCAGTGAATGTAGAATCTTCAATACATGCACGTCGCAAGAAAATCTATATTACACTTTACATGAGGTGTTAATGAGGAAAATGCTATACTGTAGAGTGCTCGGAATAGCTTAATTAATGATTTAATACTTAAAAAAAAAAGAAAAAAAAACTTGCACGAAACGCCATCTATTTATGTAGAAAAGAAAACATACTTACAGAGAAAATATCGTATCACCATCATCCAGCCAATGGTCTACCAGATAATCATGGAACTCCTTCTTACATAGAACGTCAGGAGCATGTTCTTGCAAACGTAAAAACACTACATCTAAATGGGAAGTTGGTACCAGAGGTAGTGCTGCTGCATGTCGAATCCATCTTTCCACTTCAGTGCTTTCTTTGTACAATTGAGAAAGTCCTAACGGCTGAACCTTCCTCCAACAGACTGAGAGAAGTGGAAGGAACATCCTCTGATTTTAACCAGGAAATACTTTATTTACAGCATTGATTGCTACTTTCTCAGGATCAATAGAAACTTCTTTCAATTTGAAACGCAGTCCAAATTTCTCAGCTTCTTCCCTGATTAACTCCTGTAATCTTACATGTGTCTTGCTTTTTACTGGGAAATATACAG
The DNA here is from genome assembly GCF_964235325.1 of Thermobia domestica. Lineage (NCBI taxonomy): Eukaryota > Metazoa > Arthropoda > Insecta > Zygentoma > Lepismatidae > Thermobia > Thermobia domestica. Next base: position 253,375,850 of record NC_137454.1, read on the forward strand.
AAGAGGAGAACAAATATCTGGCCGAAATATTTTCCGTGCAGGGTGTACATTTGGAAGAAAAGGCGAGGTACAGTCTTAAGTGTCCCATCCATTACAATCCTGTCGCACTGACAAAGAATCTCCAAAGTTCCAACAGTGCCGAAACCCTATTGAAGAAAGAAATAACACAGACATTCTAAAGAAAATGCTTTAATATTAATATTCTTACTTCTATTACTATTGTCATATCAGATTTTCACGATTAAAAAAAAAATGCAAGAAGAAAGTAGGAAACGATAAACTACTTTCTTGATTACTAAAATATAACTCACAAGAATTCTACTGGTGTCAACGCCTTCATCCACCAATAAAAGTTTTTGGCCATCGTGCGCTTCACTCCACGATCTGCCACCTTCAATTTACTCAATCTTTGCGATAGTGGTGCCCGGTTCATGCTCGTACGTTATATAGAGAGTGTTTGACGGCACCAAAAATAGGGACAACAGATGCAGTTTCACTACAGTAATGTCCCTTAGCAATCTCCTTCCTGGAGAGAAGAAAATAAATTAATTTTAAACATCAACAGAAAAAAAATGTCATACTTTCCCTCGAGAAAGTAAAGACAGACGGAATATTGCTTAACTACGACCGGTTAATTGTGTTACACTATAAATTTAAAAAAAAATGGACTATGTATTTGTGTACTAGCTAGAATGCCATTTAAGAAAAGTTCCACATCTAAGGTTCTAAAATAACTTTTGGAGAAGTTGCAAGAATAAATATTAGAAATATGCAGAGAAGCTTCAGTGTCAAAATTACTTATACCTTATTACAACTATTATATATACTTACCTATATGTCTTAGTAATTGTTGATATTCGTTCTTCCGCCGGTCTCGTCTTCATGTGTGAGGTACAAATAAAGGCTACATGAGCAATTTTTTAAAAAGTTACTCAAATAACACAGTATTCTGAATACTTGCTTTGATTATACGCTGTTCTCTCCGTTCAAACGTAAATACTACTAGCCTTCCAAATGTTTTCCAAAATGACACTAAATTTCCCTATAATAATTTGAAAATTCCTTTCGCTGGTGTAAGTCGAAATGGAAAGGGCAAACAGGAATTCCTGTTCCGCCTTACAATCAAATTAGCATATACTATCTTACCATCATAGCCTGAAGTAATGAAAACAGGCACAAGGTGAAACGGGAAAAGGCCAAACGGGAAGACACCCAAAGTTTCATTATCCGGGCAAGACATTTTTGTAATGTAAACGGGCAACCGGGGCCTGTGAGGCCCAGTATATATTTTAAGTGCAGAATACACAAAATCAATGCCTATTGTCACTTACTGTTCAGACTAGTCTAAAATGTACCGGTATATATTTTTGTCAAGTAGCGAAACTTCGTGTCACGCTTTTGTAAGCCGACCAAGCAGAATAGCAAATCCGGTCCAGACATTTTTGTAACGTAAACGGGGATTATGGAACAGTCACGTATCTTTTAGACAGACAGTCTTCACAGGGTAAATTTCAAATAGATCCTGAGACAGGAATATTGACTGTAACAGATACGCTGAACCGTGAAGAGAGGAGCTCGTATATGCTGATCATAGAAGCATGGGACAATTATCACTTTGGTTATGCTAATGGAGAAAGCAGAAATGCTTTTAAACAGATTGGAGTAAACGTAGTGGATGTGAATGATGAGACTCCTATTTTTGAGCCCATTGAAGGCTGTGTAACGATTACAGAATTCCATGAAATTCGAGATGTAGTCACATTCATTAAGGCAAAAGATGGCGACGATCCTTTTACTCCAAATGGACGGATTGTTTTCTCGATTACAGTAGGAAATGAATTACGTCTTTTCAAATTGGACAACATGGATTATACCAGCAACAAGAATCTTTTGAAGCTCTGAAAAAAGCAATTTTGGAAGCCCCAACATTGATGGCATACAAACCAGAGAGGGATCTACATATCTACACCGATGCGTGCAAGAAGGGCCTCGCAGCTGTAGCAAAACAACCTATTTCAGACGATCCTGAAGCTGAACTAGTACCGATCGCATATGCCAGTCGAGCAGTTGGACCTTCAGAAAAAAATTTGTCAGTGTACCATTTGGAACTCTTGGCTCTGCTGTATGCACTGCGATCTTTCAGATATTTCGTGGTGGGTCGACATTTCTATCTTCATACGGACTCCAAAGCTATTACGTTCCTTCGCCACAGTAAGAACCTGACAGGTAAATTAGCACGCTGGATGTCTGAGATTGATTGTTACGATTTTACCATCGCCCACGTGAAAGGTACCGACAACATAGAAGCCGACAGTTTGAGTCGCTTTGTTAAGCATAGTCGCGACAAGGAAGATGAAGAAGAGAGTGCCTCTGACCCGAGAATTTTCCTAATCGAAGACATGGACCTCATTGATATCGCAAAAGAACAGCGAGAAGATGCAGTACTGAAGAAAATTATTGATCACTTGGAGGATCAAGCAGAAAAGGATCCAGCCTATGAAAGACAGGCATCGTATTTTGTTTTAAAGAATAATGTAGCATACAAAGTGAATAAGACACCATTCGGTAAAGTCTATTTGTTAGCAGTACCATCGAAATTGCGAGACATTGTATTTGAGAAACTGCATTGTGGGAAACTGGGTGCGTGCCATGGTGGATTTTCGAAAACATACAACCTTTTAGTAAAGTCTGTCTATTTCCCCAATATGAAAAAATTTGTGTATGATAAGTGCCAATCTTGTGTAACTTGTCAATTGCTAAAAAAGAGGAGTGGAAAACAGTTCGGTAGTCTTCAGACACATCCTAGCGTTCATCCTTTCTTTAGAATCTATGTGGATCTTGGTGGGACCTACCCTAGTAATAATATCTTACGCCACAAATTTCTAATTATAGTCATAGATGAAGGAACTCGTTTTTGTATTACTGGTTCTCTACCAGATGCTTCTGCAGCTTCTGTTAGTGCTTTCATATATGACAACGTCATATTGAAGTATGGGATACCAACTCAAATCTGTTGTGATAGAGGTGTTGCATTTACCAGTCAGTTATTTAAGGAGTTATGTAAAATACTGGGGACTCAAATACATTTCGCTGACGTTCAAGGGCATTTTTCTATTGGGAGTGTAGAAATCGCAGTAAGAAATATAGAACAGCAATTGAAGATCGCCTTAGACAAAACTGACCAATCACGTTGGATTGAACTTCTACCAGAAGTAACCTTTGCCTATAACGTCACGTGCAATTTGAGCATGAAATATTCTCCTTTCGAACTCCTCCACGGCTTTTCTCCTCGGTTGTTGCATTCCGCCATGTTGGGTACGGAATGTCAATTTTCAGAAAACCAAGACAGATTGGAACGAATGAAGTATATACGCGAAAAAGCCCAAGAAAATTTGTACAACCGACATCTGACGTCCAAGAAGTCTTACGACAAGAAGCGATTACAACAAGAATTCAAGCAGGGTGAAGCGGTTTGGATTTTTGATCTGTCTAGAAAACGAGGACAATGTGCTGCTTTCTCGGGAAAGTATTTTGGACCTGGTCAAGTTGTGTCCAAAAAACATGACAACAGCTATTATGTTAAGTTTCGAACACCTAGAGGACAGATTAAGATAGACTCATTTTCTATAGACCGGCTTAAGAAGTATTATCCACCTGAGAAGGGAATATCTAAGGACTTGCAAAAGTTAGAGAATCAGGACGCACAAATATTGGGTGAAGGAGTCCAGGAAAAGGATTTTCAGCAGCAGGAGGAGTCCACTTCTTTTTTGATGGAGTATCAGGAAGAGGAAAGCACGGGGGAAGCGGATTCATTGTTCATTCGAGATGTGAAATTGATGTCCGAAATTCCGTCGTGGGACGAGACCGGACCCGACACCAAATCGATGGCTGATGTTGAAAAACCGAAGTTTGCCGTCAATGAGGAAATTAACCGGAAAGTGGCTTTGTATTATGGGTCTATTACGTCACTGGCAGGGCAAGCGATCGTAAATTCATCCAACACCCTGTTGCAACCAAGAGGAGGTGTAGACTTGATGGTACAGTCTTTGGCGGGAAGTGAAATGAGGCAGGAGTGCAAGAAAATTGGTCACTTGAACCCAGGTAATGCCGTATTAACCTCAGGATATAATCTACCTGTAGATTATGTTATACATGTATCTGCACCCGATGATAAAAATGCTAAGCGCCTAAAGATGTGTTATGAGAAATCCCTACAGTTGGCTATGGACAATGACATAACGACCATTGCCTTTCCAAATATAGCTACAGGAGTATTTAACTACCCGAAATTAGAGGCTGCAAGAATTGCTTTGAACGTAGTAAGGGAATATCTCGAGGAGTACCTCGATTATTTCGAAAAAATAATTTTTGTTCAATTCGATAAACAAAATCAAATTATTTACGAAAAAGTGATGCACGAATATTTCCCGAAATGAGTTTTTTGTCCTTTACAAGAGCATAAAATTTATATAATGTACTTAACCTAGAGATTAGTTTATTACTGGCCTAACAGGGAGTTATTTCTATGTTAATTTGCAGTATGTTAGTACAACCTTTTACCACCAAAAAAAAAATCCTGTGTCCATTATTCTGTTAAAGTGCAGGTCCAGAGGAATTATTAAACCATCTCCCAAAAACAGTTTCAGCTATGACTTGTCTACCTCCATTGTTGAAAATAAAATTAGGTGAAGTACTGAGATGAACTAGTAGGCATTCCACTTACCTATAAAAAAAGGAAACATTGAAATTAGTAACGCAATTTAACAGGAACATATATACTTAGGCTAACAGAGATAATAATCAATAGAACATGTGAAAATTTTAAATTTCTCATTATATTTAATTTGTGTTTCAGATAACCTATTTTGTTTTAAGCTGCATTATCCTATCTTTCTCTTTCCCACATGTGACGTCTAATAACACCGAGTTCCAAATAACATCTGGTTTATTTTTCCGTAAACTCCCAAATGTTATTTTGTACCAACACTCATTACCGATATCTTTCAATTTGACATTTTCCTTTCCGCATGATGTTAAGGTTTCTTCTCTTTTTGAATCTCTGCTTTGCAACGAAAATGACACTCTAGCTCCAGATGTCTGCGAAGCTGCAAAAGACTTACATGATCTGAAAGTCCACATTAACGATTATTTTTTAAAGCCTCCAAATCCACGATTTCATCGATTATCAACCAGATCTCCACGTGCACTGTTAGGGTTCATTGGGAAAGCATTGAATTGGTGTTGTGACGTAGCTGACAGTTCTTCTATTGATTCGATAAATAAGAAGGAATTTCATTTGGAACAAACTGTACTGGGTTTACAAAAACAATTGTTAAAAAACAATTTATATATTCAAAACACAACTTCAGAATTTTTAAGTTTTCAAGATCAGATACAGGATAATTTTCAAAAAATTAGAAACTTTTCGGCAAAAATATTGGATCAAGAACATGATCTGGGAGATCATCTTAATAAGCTTGCAAATCGAGTCCATAAAGAGGTCATTTCGTTTATTCAAGAGTTTTATTCGATTTCAACGCAGTTTGTACAGTTTCTACAAATTTTTAAATATGATCTGACAATTCAGATGTGTACAGATGCTAGGCTGAACCCTAATATAATTCCTTATAAAGTGTTGCACGCACATTTATCTGAATTTGAGAATATCATTTTGAAAAATGGATATAAGTTAGCCATAGATAAGTCGTTATTGGAGATGTATTATTCAATTAATGTTTTGACTTGTTCAATCACCGACACGTACATTTACCTACAGATGAAAATTCCGATCGTTGAAATACAGCCTTCATTTGAGTTATATGATGTGCAGCCACTTCCGTTTGCTGTATACAACCAAACTTGTACCGTTGATATCCAGCCTTTAGTTATGGTAGTTCAAGATAAAAAAGATCTTATACCAATAACAGGAACAAGCCTACTTGCTTGTCATTATAGCCAATCAAAGTTATGTAAGATACCTACACACACTGTGACACGATCTCGTTTAATAAATTGTGCTCACGCAGCTTTCGTTGCCAGTACAGTCAGGGAAATATTACACAACTGTGACCATACGTGCTATGATTCGAAAGAGGCACAGATTATAGACATTGGATCGCATGAGTTTGTTTTAATACACCCACCAGAATTCCTAACTTTGAAGACTAGAGAAAATGTGTCTACCATTCGAGTTCCAGAAGAAGCCAGATTATACGGAGCCCTTAAAATTCGAGTACCATGCAATACTAAATTAGTTGTGGAGAGAAATCTTTTCGTCAGATCGGATTTTCCGTGTCTCGACAATGATCTTACAGAACCTGTATTTTTACATCTTTTTCCGAGCCAGCTAGTCTCTAATGATCTGATGCTATTACGATCTACGTATAAAGGGAATGAATTTTTTAATGTTTCATCTTTACTTAACGATGTTTGGAGTTCTTCAATCCGACATATGAATATATCAGCATTTACGATAATTGACCAGACGCCCATTAAGATGCCTATTTATAAGCATGAATATTTTATACCAGGAATTATTATTATTTGGAATATCATCATAACTCTTCTACTTATTTATTTGCTAAGAGAACATGGGATTTTCAATTTTATATGGTTTTGTAGAAAATGTAGTGCGTCTACGGAATTTTCTTTGCAAGAATTGAGCTACTTTTTAGACATTGTGCAAACCGTTATTGCAGTTGTAAGTCTAATTTTGCTCTATAGAGTAATGAAAAGTTTAATGAAAAAAATTGGTGATGATACGCCACTGCAGATGAAGAGTTTTGAGAATAAATGTAACGAGAGGATTGAAGAAAGAGATCAAGAGCCTGAAGTGACCCCAGAAAAGTTCACCACTTCGAACAGAAATGAGGATGCACATTCAGTGTCAGAATTGAGTTTACCTCCTCCTCCGGAAGAATTGATAGTTAATGACGGAAGTTTTGGTACAGAGATTATAGTACCACCTTCTACCGTCTTGGAATTAAGGAATTCTAACGTAAAATCTTCGTACATTTCCAACTACATAGTGTATTCTTAAAAGCGGATACGGAAACTGAGATGTCGAGCAATTCACGCATTTTGTGAAACAGCATCTAGAAGAAGATATTAGAACGTATATACGCACGACCATATAAAATTGAGAATCATTACCGGACATACCTATTTTTATGAATTTAGAGACCTTCTTGTGCCCCCCCCCACAATTTTTATTTCCAACATAATTTTACTAACACAATCGAGTATTGGGCGATAAAACCCAATCCAACCTCTAGTTACCTTAAATTCCCAACCTAATCAGGAAATGGGTTAGGTTTATGTTGGAAATAATGAGCCCCCCGGCCCCCTTTAGAATATGATATTAAGGAAATTGTATTTAAGATTTTAATAGGAAATTGTTTAGATATTTTGGGCATTTGGTCAGATCATGAATATGAAGTACTTATACTAATACTAACTCTTTCTTTTTCTTCTTTTTTATGTTTTTCTATTGTCTCGATTTTACTGATGCCTCCTACCCACCTCTACTGAAATACTACGATCACTCTCAGGCTTTCATAAAAATCACCCTCACAGTCCTCAAATAACGACACTTCCTTTATTTATCTTCCCTGATTTTTTTTTTTTTTTTTTACGATACCTTGATATTCTTACCTGAGTTGCCAACCCTGTTTCTCACCGGAAGTAAGTCTTCGGACAATAACCTTACCGCATTTCACTCTAATTTTCCTTACTTTCAAATCTTCTCCACAATTCCATTATTTCGTAAAACCAACCCCCCCGAGACGCCACTGGATTCACGTTTAGGTATCTTGACTTTGAAATCGCCTTTCAAAAGCCTAATAATAGTTATCTTAATCAAATCTTACTTTCCCAATATCATTATCCTTGTTTTTGAACTCTTGTGCCCCCCCCCCCAAATTAAAAACAGCCATTATAACTTGTCATTCGTTTTGCTTTTATCCTTCTGTTTGTAAACAAACATCGGCCATTACTATACCGAGAGCCTTTGCGAAAACTCCCATCCCTCCCTCATAGCGTCATGGCAGCCATCTTGAAAATTTTCATGTTTACATTTTCCCACGGCTTAGAGACTGTGTTCCTTTGCCATATTTTCGCTACAATTCCTATTTCTTTATATTATAACATCTATAATTTCACTTTTTGCCCCTTCTGATACACACCCTTTCTTAATCTTCATCCTAGATACACATATACAGAGTCACATGTTTCTGATAACTTCAATCACTATTCCTTTTTTTCCTTTAATATTTTTTTTATAAAAAAAAAAATTATCTCCCCACAACCCCTTTCCGTACCTCAATGCAGCATTACACCACTAAGAAGAAGAGGATTTATGGACATCAAGAGATATCGACGCTCAGATTTGAACCTCACGATTTGCCCACCAACCGACGCAAGGAATGATATGTTGCTGAACGTTTTTTTCTCTCACTTTTTGTTCACACTAATTTTTTTGATGCACGTAAAACTCACCTTATCACACGTCACGGACATAAATACTGCAAATATAAATATATTATAATTATACACATGGGCGGCGATTAGGGGGGGCAAGACGAGGCAGTTGCCCCCCCACTTTTTAAAGTGAGGTCCTAATTTATATAGTTTCATTTGAAAATGTAAACAGGGTGTCCACACAATTTAGAAAAAATATCTCTGACTTTTCCCTGACTTTCCATGACGAAAATTCCAGATTTCCCTGACCCCTGAATAACTTAAAAATATAGAAAAAATAAAGAAACCACAGCCTCCACACTCCGCATAAGAGTTGGCCTTGTTATCTTCCGCTTCTGTTTCTTTCTTTTTTCAATTTTCTTTCCAAAGGAATGTAAATTTACAAACATGTGCATTAGGCCGATATTGATTAGGCCTACATATTTAAATATTACACAAAATGTAAAGTTACAAACGAAAGTGTGCAGTATACAGAGTACTTAAGATATATAAAAAAAATGCACATTATAATACCAATTACACAGCATTATAATATTGCCTATAGTATTAAACAGTTCATACATGATTTTACTGATTATTTTTAAAAAAAAAACACACACACAGACTATGTAACACATACTTTTGGTGGTGCAGTTGTTAAATGCAACCCATTTAGAAATTTTTTCCCATCCTTTCTCGCATTGTTTTCTTCTCATTGATCTGAATATCCTTCTTGTGGTCTCCGCAGTTTAATTTTCTTCTTTTTTTCCTCCAGCTCCTTTAGTTATTGCTGAATCTTCCGTTTCTCTCTCCTCTTCTCGTCTCCAGCATTTATTTCTCTTTTCTTTTCCAAATACACCTGATATTGTCTCTTTGAACTTCTCACTGAATTTATCATGCCTCTTGTAATTATTAATCTTGATGATCCACCTATTCTCATCACAGAATTATATATGATCCGTTGAGCCACCAGAGATTGTAAGTTGTCAACAATGAGAATTTTATTTATTGTGAAACCACTTTCAAAAAATGCGTTTCCGTGAAAGAAGATAAAACACAATTTCATAACTGACCATAAGTCAACGAAGTTCTTCATATTTCCTACGACTAAGTAAAAAAAAAAAAAAAAAAAAAAAACTCAAGTTTAATACCATTTCTGTCATTGGCCATGAATTTATTCGAGTGTTCCTTAAATTCTTCAGTCTGAGCTTTCAATGTGAGCTGGAGATACTATTTTCTTCGCGTTCTCAGCCACTTGTCCAGATATCCTCTTGGCACCATGCAATTCTTCTAGGACAGCGTCTACCTTTTGAGCAAATATGCCAGGATGCAGCTAAATGTGTTTCTCGCAAAAAAAAAAAAAAAAAAAAAAAAAAAAAATAGTTTCAACAACTATATCAGAGAACACTGACTCCCTCAATATCATCATTGAGAACACCCCATTTTGCACCCAGTAACAGTAAAGAAATCAACCCTATTTCATAAATACAGTAATTGAACAATGGACCTAAATCGATTTTTCTCTGATTTTTTCTAACCAATCTGCCATTTCCCTCACTTCACCTGATACATTTTTAGTTCCCTGACCTTTCCCTGACTTTCACTTATTTTCCAGAATGTGGACACCCTGGTAAAGGTTTTGTATGTATTACTGTTTCATAGAAAAAATTTATGCCATATGATATTTGCCGTTGCGTGAGTACGTATTGGTTATTTGTCTTCCCGTGGAGTTAAGAAAGCTACAGGAAATGCGTTTTAATTGCAATTCAAAGCAATTAATATTGCAATTGCATATTTCTTTAAATGTCATAGCATATGCTTGCAGTACTTACTGTATTTCATTTTCTAAGAGTAAAAACATTCATTTAATGGCATGTCTGAAATTAAAAGTATAAGTTGTTCATTAATTCCCAGTTTCAATATAACTTCTGCAAAACAAGCGTCATTATTAATTACTATGATTAATATTATCCCTTCTATTTATTTGTTTAGCAAATTTATTAAACAATCTGATCACACAATTTTCCAGACAGAATTTTAAGATGTTCATGAGCAATAACTCAAATCTCTTCTTACACTTTCTTTGTTATAGAGTATAAAGGACTAGTACCTACCTGTATTGCTCTTATGTATTTACTTAATAAAATAGAAATACGATATACGGTATTTTAAGTGAAAAAGATAGCATCCTATTAGTTATACAACCTTTCATCAAACAGTGTTAGAAACAACCAGGAAATCTAACATCGATATACTTAGGTACAATTGTTCACATCATGTCTTGCCCCCCCACTTTTAACGTCCAACCGCCGCCACTGATTATACATCTTCAAGAAGCTCACAGCCACACCCCATCACGCCCAGCGTCATCTATCCAGCCAAGCCGATAACATCTGCCATCTGGTGACAGCTACTTCAACTTCACTACGTCCTTTGCATATGGTCAACGACCAAGCTGGAGTAGATTATCTTGCAGCTGAGACTCTGCCGATTCAGCATTCTACAGTTTCAAGTTCAATGTTATAAACAAGACCATGTGCTTCAGTATCTTAACGATTCCGTCAACTATTTAAATGGGAGAAAAGACAGGAACTATCCAAGACATTGAAAGATGATGCTTTCAAATTGACAAATTAACTTTCTTGTGTGTTTATTCTTCAAATATTGATTGATTGATTGGTTTAGTGCTACATTTTATTATCTGTTAACGCTAGTGATTTAAGTGTTTTTTTTTAGTGATGTGTGATTAATTATTTTTTTATATGTATTTAACATACATAAAGATATACAGTGCGTTCAATAAGTAATTGGACCTGAAACGACAGCGTTCCTCTTTTCGTCGTTCAGTAAGATTTAGTGGCGGGAATGTAGAGATATTGGATTTCCCTAATATTTTTAATATTCAGTATATAAACAAATCAAGATTTAAAAACGATATTATTTTTTATTTTTTTTCTTTCTTTATTTTCTGTGGATGATGAGAGACAGACACAACTTGGAATAATAAGACAGTCAGCAAACATTTCAAAATTCTCTTTAGTAGACGATTCCTCATTCTTCATTCTTGGTAAATTTATGTAACTTATGTAATCTGATGTAACCAAAGCGTTCTGTAACTGTTGACAAATTATTAAATAAGTCGAGAATTCCATTTACCTTGCACTTTCCTGAATCCTACACGTGCGTACTTTGGATGTTTTTCCGTAATTTCGTCGGCCATCTTCCTACTTTGTTTCATATAAAAACGTCCCAGGACCCGGAAGAGGGGAGTAGCACTCGAGAAGCGGTGAAGTACACGAGGAGCGGTAAAGTTCACGAGGAGCGAGTGTGAGCAACGACAGGAGAGACCTATACCAAGTTCCTCGCCAATTCGACACAGAAGCCGAGACATGGAGACCACCAGTCGACGACCAGGAACGGAGGTACGGAATACACATCCAAGGTCCTAAACGCCCAAACAACCTTCCTTTTCTTTCTTCCTAAACAAACTCTCGACTCTCTTTTTTTTAAATATTTGTTTTTATTTATTTCTACCCACATGCCCTATAAACTAAAACGCTCGTCGTCTTCTCAGTTACCTCTCAATTCTACCAGTGAGCTATATTTCCCAAGTTAACGATAATAGTTTCCTTTCTTTCTTCAAAACGACGACGAAAGCATTCCTACCGAATGCACAAGCGTAAGAGTATGTTTCTAAATGTAATATAGTTTACCTTCGTGTAAGTATGATGATAGTGTACAACATAGGCGATGACTTTTCTTTTCTTTTCTTTTCTTTTCTTTTCTTTTCTTTTTTTTCTTTTCTTTTTTTCTTTTCTTTCTTTTTTTAATGAGTTCCTACGCTTCACTACTTATAAGATAAATCACAACGTTTCGTAATCTTTTCATATTTTTTTTTTAACAGATCCAATACTCCACTGATTTCCAAACTGGGGAGGCTACCCCTGAGACACATAAAACAAAATCAAGACGGCACAGGTTACTAAAATACCATGAATTAATTTTTATACTCTAAGGGCCTCAGATTTTTTCTTTTCAACCACGATTAACTAATGTTTGTATTGAACAAACTTCCAAGTAAATATTGAGATGTTTTACTGATTCGAATATGTACTCTATGGGGCAGAAACATCAACATTACGCAAAAGCGACGGAAAAAAATGGAGGCTTTCGAAACGTGGGATGGAGAAAAAAGGGGAGTTAGCTGGCTTCACACAGAACCACAGACGCGTTAGTCGACACAAAAAAATGCATAACTTTTGTGACTACAGCAAAACGTTTAGATGCATAATTTTTAAGGATGCAACTAAATGCATAATGAAACTATGTTAATTGATGTACTTGTGTGCATAAAATTCATTATGCAGGTAAACGTTTTGCTGAAATCACAAAATGTTGTGCATTTTTTTGTCTCCTACTGAAGCATTTACATGCATTAATTGAAACAGTGGTTTGTATCGCTGGTTGCATATTCCCTAAATATACAGGATTTCCAAGGGTGTGAAAACGATTAAATAAATTTAGAACACTACTAAAAATATGTAATCGAGGCTTTTTGGGTGATGCAGGACAGAATGCAAATATTCCATATTACATGAGAGCCTCTACGGCCATTTTGGAAGTTGTCATACTGGATTTGAGTTAATTAGTGAAATATAGACTTTACGATACACTACTATTTTTGAAATAAAGTGATTTTTAAAGACATTAACAAGATTGTTTTCTATATTCTTTGTTAACGAAATTTTGATCACATAGGTCTAGAACATATACAAAAACTTGTCATTGTAAATTTATGATCATAATTTTGTTCAGGATGCAAACAAGCAGAAAGTAAATTACTATACTATCGTTACGAAATCACACCTTATTTCAACAATAGTATCGGAACGTAAAGTACCCATTTCACTGAATTAATTAAAATCCAGTATGATACCTTCCAAAATGGTCGCAGAGGCTCTCATGTAAAGTGGAATATTTTCACTCTGTCATGCATCACACCAATAAACCTCGATTTCATAGTTTTGGTGGTGTTCTAAATTTATTCCATCGTTTTCACACCCTTGACAACCCTGTATATCAGATGTGCAATATACAATTTAGGCCACTCAATTTATGAGACCCATCTAAACTATGTCACAACCATTATGAGAAAATAGTTACAAACATAAGGCCTTCAAATAGTATATCTTACAAGTCAAAAAAGGAAAAGAACTCAATTAATTATACCTAGGTACATAGTTTTTTTTTTTTTTTTTTTTTACAGGTTGCTCTACAAGAGAAGTTTTGCCATTTTCTCTAAAGCTAAAACCCCAAATTATCTTTGGTAAAATAAAAGAACATGGGTCAATGTTAGAAAAATCGTACCGATAGCAAATCTAGCGATGGGAAACACAAAACTTTACAGAGTTAAAAAAAAAAAGGAAACTACCAACTCAGATTATAAATCAAACATATGTCTATGTTCTCTGAATCTTTCTATCGTTTTTTATAATATATTTTAGTATACTAATTTATGCCCGTTTAGGCTTTTTCCGTTTCGCCTTGTGCCCTCAAAACATTTTGCCATACAACCGATAAGGATGTTATCTTAAGGCGGAAAGGGAATTCCCGTTTGGCCTTTTCCTGCTTGACCTTATAACATAGAAGGGAATTTTCACTCTGTTTCTGTAACAAAGAGGGATTTATCTTATTCTCAACTGCAACGTCTCTTCTATTCCAGACAAATTAAACTCAAATATCTTAGAAGAGCATAAATTTTATTATCACACCCGAAATAGCATATCAACTGTCTATGTGGATATAATATGAAACAGCATCAGTATTTGAAATTACATCAATTTCACTGTTCTTAAGTCTATCTTTTAGGCGGTAAATCCTGTCGTCAAACCGTCTCTACTTTAGCTTTCTGAAGTGTTTCCTGATAACCCACTTGAAGAAGTACTCGCAATCTTTCATTTTCACGTTGCTTGTCTTTCATTAATTCAATGAAAGAATGCAGATCTAAGCGATCCCTTGATGCCTTTCTTCGTAATTTGACGTGCCACTGTCCTGCATTGTTAGCCGTTCGTTCTTGATCGTTTTCCAAGTGATTCCACAAGTCACTACAAATAGGTAAAAATACATCATTAGCACATTAAAAATTCAAAGGATTGCAGGAGAATCTGTTAGAAAGTCGAAGCAAAATTTTGGGTGAACCTAATTTATTTCTTTTGTAAATCAAAAGAATGTGTTCTTTTGATAATTTACAAATCAGTGAATGTAGAATCTTCAATACATGCACGTCGCAAGAAAATCTATATTACACTTTACATGAGGTGTTAATGAGGAAAATGCTATACTGTAGAGTGCTCGGAATAGCTTAATTAATGATTTAATACTTAAAAAAAAAAGAAAAAAAAACTTGCACGAAACGCCATCTATTTATGTAGAAAAGAAAACATACTTACAGAGAAAATATCGTATCACCATCATCCAGCCAATGGTCTACCAGATAATCATGGAACTCCTTCTTACATAGAACGTCAGGAGCATGTTCTTGCAAACGTAAAAACACTACATCTAAATGGGAAGTTGGTACCAGAGGTAGTGCTGCTGCATGTCGAATCCATCTTTCCACTTCAGTGCTTTCTTTGTACAATTGAGAAAGTCCTAACGGCTGAACCTTCCTCCAACAGACTGAGAGAAGTGGAAGGAACATCCTCTGATTTTAACCAGGAAATACTTTATTTACAGCATTGATTGCTACTTTCTCAGGATCAATAGAAACTTCTTTCAATTTGAAACGCAGTCCAAATTTCTCAGCTTCTTCCCTGATTAACTCCTGTAATCTTACATGTGTCTTGCTTTTTACTGGGAAATATACAGAAGAGGAGAACAAATATCTGGCCGAAATATTTTCCGTGCAGGGTGTACATTTGGAAGAAAAGGCGAGGTACAGTCTTAAGTGTCCCATCCATTACAATCCTGTCGCACTGACAAAGAATCTCCAAAGTTCCAACAGTGCCGAAACCCTATTGAAGAAAGAAATAACACAGACATTCTAAAGAAAATGCTTTAATATTAATATTCTTACTTCTATTACTATTGTCATATCAGATTTTCACGATTAAAAAAAAAAATGCAAGAAGAAAGTAGGAAACGATAAACTACTTTCTTGATTACTAAAATATAACTCACAAGAATTCTACTGGTGTCAACGCCTTCATCCACCAATAAAAGTTTTTGGCCATCGTGCGCTTCACTCCACGATCTGCCACCTTCAATTTACTCAATCTTTGCGATAGTGGTGCCCGGTTCATGCTCGTACGTTATATAGAGAGTGTTTGACGGCACCAAAAATAGGGACAACAGATGCAGTTTCACTACAGTAATGTCCCTTAGCAATCTCCTTCCTGGAGAGAAGAAAATAAATTAATTTTAAACATCAACAGAAAAAAAATGTCATACTTTCCCTCGAGAAAGTAAAGACAGACGGAATATTGCTTAACTACGACCGGTTAATTGTGTTACACTATAAATTTAAAAAAAAATGGACTATGTATTTGTGTACTAGCTAGAATGCCATTTAAGAAAAGTTCCACATCTAAGGTTCTAAAATAACTTTTGGAGAAGTTGCAAGAATAAATATTAGAAATATGCAGAGAAGCTTCAGTGTCAAAATTACTTATACCTTATTACAACTATTATATATACTTACCTATATGTCTTAGTAATTGTTGATATTCGTTCTTCCGCCGGTCTCGTCTTCATGTGTGAGGTACAAATAAAGGCTACATGAGCAATTTTTTAAAAAGTTACTCAAATAACACAGTATTCTGAATACTTGCTTTGATTATACGCTGTTCTCTCCGTTCAAACGTAAATACTACTAGCCTTCCAAATGTTTTCCAAAATGACACTAAATTTCCCTATAATAATTTGAAAATTCCTTTCGCTGGTGTAAGTCGAAATGGAAAGGGCAAACAGGAATTCCTGTTTCGCCTTACAATCAAATTAGCATATACTATCTTACCATCATAGCCTGAAGTAATGAAAACAGGCACAAGGTGAAACGGGAAAAGGCCAAACGGGAAGACACCCAAAGTTTCATTATCCGGGCAAGACATTTTTGTAATGTAAACGGGCAACCGGGGCCTGTGAGGCCCAGTATATATTTTAAGTGCAGAATACACAAAATCAATGCCTATTGTCACTTACTGTTCAGACTAGTCTAAAATGTACCGGTATATATTTTTGTCAAGTAGCGAAACTTCGTGTCACGCTTTTGTAAGCCGACCAAGCAGAATAGCAAATCCGGTCCAGACATTTTTGTAACGTAAACGGGCAACCGGGCCTGTCAGGCCCAGTATATATTTTAAGTGCAGAACACTCAAAATTCAATGTCTGTTGCCGCATACTGTTCCGACCAAAGGTTACAATAGTCACGTGTTCAATATATAATTATGTGACAATTTGATCTAATATTTGACAGGAATTTCACTAAAGTTATACGGGGCCTCCTAGGCCCCGGTTGCCCGGTTACGTCAGGAAAAGATTTTCAAATTTAAAAAAAAAAAAAAAAAAAAAAAAAAAAGCTTTACCAACTCGATATGTTCATGATTTTAACTTCGACGAAAGATAGAAGAATTCAGTATTTTATGTCTTCGAAATATGTATGGTTATTGAGAAATTTTAGAAAAATGAAGCTACTGGGCCTGGGAGGCCCCCGGTTGCCCGGATAAGGGTTAAAATCATCTGAAAGAATTGTTCACTTACATTTTCCTGTGTTTATTTATTAAAGATATATTTTGCAAACGGGCAAATATATAGACCTTTCGAATTAGGTACAAAAATATGAAAACTGTTTTTGTGATGTATAATTACAATGTCCTAAAAAAAAAAAAAAAAAAAAAAAGTTATATTTCTGGGATGAAAGTATGTAGGTCTATAGTAATTTACCATGTTAAATTCAAATCTGAAATCAGAATTTCGCTATCAGAGTTACTTTGTCAGTACGGTAATATAGGATGTTAAGTAAGTACACGACGCATGTTCTGAAGAAAGAAAAAAAAAACAGAATGGAACAGTACTAAGACGTTACTGGTTTAGCCTGTAGCATGTTCTGTAGTGGGTGTGTCTCTTGTCTCTACTGACACACCATCAGTAGCCTTCTGACATGCTAAGTCATGTTTCTTTCATTCCCCATTCATGAAACTCTGAATTTTAATTAAAAAGAAGTAACAGTCAGTTTAAATCTCATAATCAAATTTAATTCATTGGAAGAACATAACACTGGTAGAAAATCATGTTAATCTAAGAAAAGTTAACCTGATAGTGTTGCCAGAAATTATATTTGAAATTTCCTTTTCTTATTATACGCTGTGTTCAAACTGTACCATTCACATTTCCCTATCGTGTCCCTGAAACGGAAAGTTTGAGGAAAAATAAGGTTTTTGGTAGAAAAAATCCCTTTTTACTATTTTGGGACCCTCTGGAACACCCTGTGTTAACACACAGATTTCAAAATCAACTGAAAAATGCTAAATGGTGTACGAAACGTGTGTACAAAATTTCAAGCTTCTATCTTGAATATTAAGGATGGGAGAAAAAATTACCCCATCCAATCAGCTAAGAACATCCCCACAGTGGCTCAGATGACTCAAAAAGATTCGGATTTAATATAAAAAAATTCTGAGACATCCTATGGCATGTTTTATACTTCATTCTCTTCAGAATAGAACAGTCTTTCAAACGGTACCATTCATAAGTTTCCATCATGTATCTGAGGCTGGAAAAATCGAAAAAAATGGGATTTTTTGTTAAAAAATCCCTTTTATTCTTATCTCAGATCTCAAAATCAACTGAAAAATGTTAAGGCCATAGTGAATATGTCTACAAAATTTTAAGCTTCTATTTAGAAAAGTAAGGTAAAAAAAAAATATTAACATATGTGCTAAGAATATCCCCACAATACCCCAAATTCCCGCATAAAACGGGAAATTTTCTAAGACATCCCTATTTACTCTAGGATCATGGTTCGTACCTCATTCTCTTCAGAATGGAAAGTATTTTCTAACGTTACCATTCACATGTCTTCATCACATATTTGAAGCGGGAAAATCTCGAAAAAGAGATTTATTAAAATATCCCTTTTTTTAAACCTTTTTGCACAACTTGTGGGAAAGCAGAGATCTCGAATATATCTGCAAAATAGTAAGGAGTACACTGATTGTATGTGCAAATTATCAATCTTCTAGGTGCAAAAGTAAGCCCGCCAAAAAATAATATACCCACAGTACCATAAATTCCGGTTTAAAACAAGATATCAGTTAAAAATTTCCTGAGACATCCTTATTTATACTAGGATTATGGTTCGTACCTCATTCTCTTCAGAATAAAACAACCTTTGAAACGGTACAATTCGAATGTCTCTGAGCAGGAATCAAGAATCTGAGCGGGAAAATCGAAAAAAAGGGAATTTTTGTTATAATAATAATAATAATAATAATAATAATAATAATAATAATTATTATTATTATTATTATTATTATTATTATTATTATTATTATTATTATTATTATTATTATTATTACATTCTTTCACCTCTGAACTGCCCCTGTATTAATGTGGAGATCTGAAAAAAAATAAGGGGTGCACTGAATGTGTGTGCAAATTTTCAATCTTAATAGGTGCAAAAATAAGTCACCCAAAAAAATAGTAAAAATAGGCCAAACAAAAATTTCTTTTGTTTTAAGTTATGACGCCATCACACCCTATGTCTCGACCCAGAAAGGCGTGAAACCATACATAACGTGTTCTACAATGCTTCCACGCTAGGAAAAAAAAAAAGAGCATTGTTAGTACTTTTTGAATCGAATATTAAAAACACTACCGTAACGTATAAACAAATACGATATATATAAGGGTTAATGCCGTGCTACTGTTTTAACCTTCAATTTATTTCCTGCTCAATAGTAGGCATACCCGTGTTTTGTCAATATTTACTTAAATATCACGAAATCGGGGCTTTTGGTCCGATACTCTAACCAAAACATCACAATTACGTGACCATGTGTGACCTTATTACTCTACTATTGGTACGTGTAGGACAAGGGCGCCGTTTTCTGTGTAACTTTGGGGGTTCTATGAAAGATATGCACTAGTAGAAGGGAAAAACGAATGACCATGTACTGTAGAAATAGGAGAACCTGCTTTAACTTAGCAATTTGGGCCCCCTCATTAGAGGACCATTTCAACTTTGGGAGTCCCAGGCCACTAAACCCCCAGGATTGGCGCCCCTGGTGCAGGACTACCAACTTATGCGAGCTAAATGAAGTTTTTCTAAAGAACTAACCTTCACCTAATAAGAATATTAAGTATTATTATTATTATTATTATTATTATTAACAACAACAACAACAATAATAATAATAATAATAATAATAATAATAATAATAATAATAATAATAATAATAATAATAATAATAATAATAATAATAATAATAGCGCTTTGGAGTTCACGCATGCATTGGATATTTTTAATGAGAACTTAGCAGCCAGCACCATTTTTGTTTTAAAGCTGAAATTATTTTCGAAATCATACGTACTTTTATGTAAATTAGTAGCAAGAGTCACTAGCATGTACTCGTCACGAATTACAGGTGTGTTTATACGATGATTTTCGTCAAGTGATTTTTTTTCGCTCCTTGGAAATGAATCACAAGCAAGTGAGTTTCCGAACATACAGTATGTACTGTAGTTAACCTAAATATTTGTTCACTCCTTTGTGGATTTGTGCAGGAAACGAGTTCCTTCTGATAATCCCTTATGGTTTTGTCTCTTTCCTTGTTGCTATTTTTGTTTTGCTAACGGTACTTTTCTTAATAACTACATAACCTAACACAGTAATATCGTATTTTAATATACACTTACCTCCGTTTTACTTAGAGTTTGGCACTAAACAAACGAACACACACAATAACAAGTCAGAATCCGCTCCATAACAACACGAAAGCCAGTCGAGCATGCGCAGCAAGTGCTGGAGACTAGCTTCAAACAAAACACGACAGGTGACGCTGTCTTCAAGAAGAAATGCATCAGACCAGATGCAAGTATCTGCATCAATCGAGTAATCTTAAACCAGAATGCATTTACATGTTTCAAATGACCCGTTTTTTGTTTTCAATCGTTCTCTCGGGTTGAAAATGCTGCGCATCAGTGACAAAAACGAAATTTATACATATTAACGCGCCATTTGATGCACGTAAATGTTTCAGATTTCCTATGATGCACTTGCAGTTCTGTGTGTTGAACGGAAAATGAATGAGAAGGTATTATAGTCCAGTCGAATTATATCAAGAACAGGCCAAACTTAGACATTTAGAATAAAAAGATGGGACCTTCTGAAATTTGTTCGTGATCTCTTCCTCATTAACCTCCAGAAAATCCCAAAAATCGAGTTGTTGTTTTCCGCCATTTTAAATAAATAGTCTTGTCATATTGGATTTCTCACATGCACTTAGTTTACTCCACATAACTTCTAAACTAATTAACATAGAAGAATAATTCTTTCTTTATTATACTTCCAATATTATAAGCAATGTAACAAGTTATCACTTTTCTCCGAGTAACCATTTTTGAATGACTTTAGGATAAAGTAAAAAAAATGAAATTTATATTAGGGGATATATTTTTTTATTGCCTCATACAACTTAATAGAGTAAAACTATGAAAAAAGTGCTCGAATAAAAGTTGTTGGAAATTTTATAAGCTTTAAAACGATGTATATATTGTCACTACATACAATGTCAGAGATACGCAATGAAGCTACAAAAGTCATCGGACTGCGCACAATTTCTGTAGAAACATATAAATGAATCATTAAAATGAAGAATAAGATATTTAGTGATTTGAGACTGCTTTTCATTTCATTTTCAGGTTCGGAAATCCGGCTAGTTTAATAAATAGTTTGTAAACAGTGGCGTCGTCACGGAGTGTGCAAGAACCTTGAAAGTAGGCTTTCGCACTATCTTTCTGTATGTAGGCCTATATGTCCATTGAAATTAGTGTTTAAGATAAACTTTTCAAAAAGAAGATGAAATCTATTGAAATATGTTTTATTGATATTGTTATCCTGCAAAAAATCCAGTTGCGGGTTTTCCGCCTTTTTGAATAAATAACCCTAGTCCAGTGCAATTACAACAAATATCGATCAAAACTATTTTTTTTAAAAAAAGATTAAACCTGTTAGAATATGTTATATGTGTTGATTTTATACTAAAACAGTCCCAAAACTCTAATTGTCGGTTTTCCGTAATTGAGGGTATAGTGGAAAGAAAGAGAGGGAGGGGACGATTCCGGATTCACTCTAACGGCATTTTTACTGAAGCCAATAAATTCAAGTGAAAGATGTAATGATTTTTTCTTCCTTTTTTACATTATATAAAATACTTGTGCAAGACTTGCGCAAGAATCTTGGCCTTGGTCTTGCACCCTTAGGTCTTGGTCTTGCATCGGGATTCCTAGTCTTGGTCTTGGTCTTGCATGCAAGACTATTGCACAAACTGCAAGACCAAGACACTTCCGTTCATCACTAACCGTGAACATTAAGGCATAAAAAGAGCTTTGAAATATCCGTGTCACATCCAGAGTACAGAACGCTGAGTGAGACTTGTAACAGAAGCATCTGCAGCAGTTTGTGGCAGAGATGCCAGAGATGGTTTTATCAGACTTAAACCAAAATCTCGATCTGTAAACCGAAAAGTAGAAACAAAGGCAAACTATGCTATACAATATACCAAAGATCTAATTTTGAACACGCATGTATGGATGGTGCGGTGGGCATGGGCGGAACCCGTCCTGTACCGACGTCCTCGTCGTGGTTTCTGGGAGAAAAAATATGTATTTTGTATTAAGTAGATTGTTATTTTGATAAAATTGGCTGTGGTATGATTCCAAATGTACCTAAATCATGCAGAAAATATTTCTTAAATTATATAGACTGCTTAAGTTAAGAAATATAGATAATAGTTTTGTTCATTTACTGTAGAAACACAAAAGAGTGGTGTGTACAGCGGGTTTGCATACCCTATAAAGACAAAAAATCTGTTTTGGTGATTCGCCACCGGAATATATTCGATTTCAGTTACGAAATTTTTAGAGTATCGTATTTTATCATTATTAATTGACAACTTTTCCTCACTATCGCATTTGTGATATATAAAAAAAGTGATTTTTCGCTTTGCCCTACGGTACAATTACATTCACCGTACTCTTTGATCACATCTTGTACAAAGAGTTTATTTGTGTGTTACAACTTTCTGATTTATTAAAGTCAAATAAAATTATTTCCTTTTTATTAATAGTAATAAAAAAGAATTTAAAAAATAATGGAAGCTTCTTTTCAGTAGGAACTGTGGTCTTAAGCGGAACAAGAGAAGATACAGAATGGAACAAAGAATATTTGTTAAATTGTGACCACACAAGTCAACCCTGTTGAAAAGCAGGCACTTGTAATTTCCTGATTGTATTTGCCTTTTTCGCCTTGTGTGCAATCATATCATCAAAGTGAAGTTTAGTCGCGTGACACATAACCTTTCTGCTTTATCCGTAGCGTGACAGTTTAAATTGCTGTCCTATCATCCATCAACAAAGATTTCATGCATTAATTTATTCCGTGGTATATTTCGTTTTCTCTTATAAGAAAGTAATTACTGTATATGATTTTTAAAAAATCTTTTCTTCGGATCTCTTTACTTTGTTACCACGTTTAGTCACATTCACATGTACATGATAACATAATTATTTTTCTCGAGTGGCGCTTTACGTATATCTTATTCTGCATATGGTTATGTGAAAAGGTTTCGGAGGCAAATTTTCAAGGCTATAAAACTTTTTATCTCTTCCTGTACATGGTGTCACGTTCTCTTTATTTTTCTGATATTTCTTATATAAAATCTTCAAGAAAATCTGGGTTTCATACGCACGAAACTACTTTGCTCAAAGGTTTCAAAAATATATAACTGTATGTTCGTAATACCTTACCTGTGCACTGTTTTCCTATACATAAATACAGAGTGTCCGAGAAGTCCCTAACCATTTCTGGGAAGGAGAACTTGAAATCAAATGAAGTGTTTATAATATCAAAATAAGTCAACGAAATCACAGCAGTTCGACATGACCACAGTCCATCTCTCCGCGGTGCACCTGAATGCACACTGCAACACTGAGCAACGATAATTGTATGCAGCAATGCCGAAATGCATTCACGCAAGTGTGTCAAATCCCTAATCATCGAAGTTAAGGGAGATGATGATGATGAGATGGGTGGAATGACGAAAGCGGGAAGAAAACGGGACAACTCTGAGATAACCCACGCACTTGGTGTTTATCCAAAACAAAGCCCAATTTTTCAGGAGCTGGGATCGAACTATGGACTCCTTTCGCCAGAGGTGAGTGCTCTACTAGCGAGGCACCGCGGCCATAATCTTATATAAGTTTAATAGTTCTACAATGGCTCTACAGCTATTATTGGTACCGTTGAATAATAGATTACATTGATCCCTCGAATAATCTCTCACAGTCTCATATTTAATTACAAAGTCATAATGAGTGATTTCCACGCTTCTGAAAATTATTAAATTTAGTTTTTTTCCCCCTAGATCACTTTACGTTGCCCTTGCAACTTTTTTTTTTATTCTGCTAAGAAAATTATTATATATCATACGAAGGCTTGGGAGAATAGAAAAATTGTTTCTTCTAGCATTTGATTTTTCCGTTTGTATGAAAGGTACAGCTCTCGGTCAGTGGTGGAATGCTCGACGCCAGTGTATTACTCGTTCCTTGAGCCACCTATTCCGTGTTTGGAAAATAATATTAACTCTGTCCAACATGAGGGCAACAATAGGTTAAAAGTAACAACCAAAAGTGCCTACTTCTACAAACGTTTCAACAATCGAACGAAGTAATACTTTTAAAATTAATACGTTACCAACCAACAGAGGTGTTAAATAACTATTGTTCTTCCAAGTCTTAATAGTGAATAGAAAAGTTCATTTAGACTGAAATTTATTAATTATTTTTTCCCTCCCAATTCCAAATGGACCACTTACTTCCGCGAATTTCAGAAAAGATTAACCGTTATAAAGTTATAGAGCTGTTAACCAATAGTAATATTCAAAAATATGTTGACCACATCAAGTATGCTGCTTTGTGAGGAGAATTACTTAAACGCCTTTACTTTCTTTTCACTGAAGCATATGGCAAATGGGGAGTAATTTGTGACGACCTGTTTGGCCTTCAAGATGCAACCGTGATTTGTCGTGAACTAGGATTTACCATGGGAGCTGTGGATGCTGTTCCTCATTCCTTCTATGGCGATGGCAATGGCCTCTTCCTCATCGATGGACTTCAGTGTCTTGGCAACGAGACTTCCATTCGAGAGTGTGAATTTGAAGGCTGGGGAGAGCATGACTGCGGACCAGAGGAGGTGAGCTACTTCAATTTATTTGTTATTGCTAGGACTTTTGTTGTAATCAATGCTATTTAGAAGTATACAACTAAGAAAGGTTATGGATACATTAAATTACACAAATAGACCTACTTGTATATTTTGTTCTAAAGTATGAAGATGTTTTCGTAAACATTGATCAAACAACTCCTTCTTTGAGAGCCATAAGTTACGTGGAGTGCGGCTTTAAACTTTTCAAACCTCTCCAGCTCTTCCTTGTTTTAGTGATTCAAAAAATTACTTACGAACCCCATTTAAATATTTATAGTATAGTATGTAATCAAAGTATGATACAAGATTTGTCGAAATTGGCTTATTTGAGCTTAAATCCCGTTTCAAACTCAAGGTTATAGGAGAAGTGGACCTACAAGTTACCATGGGATTCGAACTTCATGAACTTCCACCGAGAATTGAATCCGAATCTCCACATCAGAAAGAAATGACACGGCAACGAGAATATAAGCATCATTTACTTACATTATTAGATATATAGATATAAGTGCCACCATATAATATTATGTGTCACCACATACGGAGCAAAATATTGATTAGTTAATTCCAATAAACTATTATAAATTAATCTATTGTATTTGAAGAATCGAGGGATAAACCCAGAGGGCCCATTTTCGATTGAAATTAATATTAACGCTGTTGAACTGTTTCAACCAAGAATATAAGTAAACAAAGATTACAATTGCGTTAAAATATTTGTAGACATGGAAACAAATATGAGAGTGCTTATGAGAGAATGCAAAACACACGAAGCCAAGCACATCATTGTTGACAGAATAATTCACTGTTTCGTTAATAATTTAGCAGCTCGGGGAATAGTGAGCGACATCTTTTTTTTTTTTTTTTTTTTTTAGTTCTGAGCAGGGGAAAGAGAGGGAGAGCGTGGGCGGACGTCCTTCCCCTACTTCCAAAACTATCTATGGTGTCTCCCACTTTCTAAAAAAAATACAATGGGCAAAGATAGGCACGGGGGACGGCGTAACGTCAAGCGGCCCCCTACTTTTTAAGATTCATTTTTACCCCTGGTTTTGAGTAAATTGGAAAAGAAAGTTCCACTATTACCAAGCAACGTAATGCAATGCCACATACCAAACAAGCTTTGCCCTCTTAAGATATACCGGTATTTACGAAATTCAGCTATCTACATACTGTTCTGAGATTCGATCCCAAATAACTCATTTTAACGTAGGTGACGCTCACTATTACCTTCTCCATAGGCGGCCAATTATAACTATTGACATGCTCAACATAGTCTCCTGAAAGCAGTACATTTATAGCTATTGAACTTGGTCCATAAACTGACTTGTCAATTATTGTCATCGTTTCGGGGTGAAATTTCTCAAGATCAAAATCAACAAGAACAATCAAGAAAGAATAAACACCGGTTTAGATTGACTTGTATATGGAGAAATAATTTTACAATAAAATAATGAACCACTTTTTGTACAATCATGCTTTTCTCCCGTAATTATTTAGAAAAAGATTTTCTATTTTCCTAAACACACACTAACGTTCTTTTAACAAAGCCTTTTTTGAATGGGGGGCGCGGTGGCTCAGTGGTAGAGCGTTCACCTCTGGTGCTTGGGGTCCCGGGTTCGATCCCAACCCCCGCCAAGTGAACTTTGTGGTGGACAAACACCGTGGTCGTCGGTTTTCTCGGGGTTCTCCCGTTTCCTCCCACTTTCTTCATTTCACTCATCTCTCATTATCACCGTCTCCTTTAGCCTAACCGGCATAACCGTGGGACGTAAAACTTAAAGATTTCATCTCATTTCATTTCCTTTTTTGAATGTAAATAATATTTCTCCCAAGTATCGAGTATCGAGGTTTAAGGTTTGGATCAGATAGTAGTCTGACATTAAGGGTTTTCAACCAGCTAACACTTTTTATGATACAGGAAATAAGTGATCGGCATAGATAAGTTGTTACTGCATTGGGTTTTCTACCCTGGCGGCCTGGATTCGAGTCACCCTACATCCGAAATTTTTAACATGCTTCAATTTCAATTTCAATTTCAATCCATACTCAGTATGATATGCAAGATCTTCTCCTGTGAAGAAGGAAATAAATGTTCGAATGACGGACAGTTAGAATAGGTTCATGAATGGAGACAAAGATGTACAAACTAATTTCTTGTTCCAGATTTGATATTTTCAGTTAATTTTAACAACTTGTTTAGTTCATATATTATCGTTGTGCTTTTTCTCTCATCTCACATGCAGTATGTAGTGCAATACTACATTACACACACACAACGAGATATAAACTCATTTATATATCCCAGATAGCAAAAATGACTTGCAACAAACTTGCAGCAGATTTGCAATTCGAGTCTGGCTAACTTGCAGCAGACTTGTGATGAAAGTCTGCAAGTTTGATGCAAGTTTAATGCAAACTTCCTAGTTGACGCTCTTCGAACTTGCAGCACGCCTGCAATGCAAGTGTATGGTAAGTTTGCAAAGCAAGTTTCTGCAAGGGATTTACTTGCACAGCAAGCCTACTGCAAGTTTCCACATGCACTGCAAGTGCACAGCAAGTCGGCAGCAAGTTAGTGCAGGTTTGACACAAGTCTCTGCAAGGATAGCACTTGCACTGCATGTCTACGCAAGTTTGTAGTAAGTTTTCTGCAAGTATATACTTGCATTACAAGTCTACAGCAGATCACCAGTAAGTGAGTGTAGTAAGTCTTCTGCAGGTATATACTTGCATTGCATTCCATGCATTTTACAAACCGAACATTTACTGTATACGAACAATCACACAGTATATTTTTCTCAACAACTTTGTCAAACAATTCACGTTTAACATATAAATTATCTCCACATACTGGATACTTACGTAATTATCTTAATTATCCACTTGTTTTAATGCTTCATACACTTTGCACTTACTACAAACGGTGGCCTGGCGTGGAGATTTTTAAGATTAGACTTTTGTGCCACCTGTTGGTAGAAACTAGAACTGACACACTTGCTACAAAGTTGCAGCAAGCCTCCGAGGCAAGTAAAATCTAGCAAGTGAAAATCAAATTACGACATTTGCGGGTAACTCTTTCAAAACGCTTGCAGCAGGTGTACAGTGCACGGAAAGTCTAGCAAGTTAAAATCAAATATAGTGAAAGACTTGCTGCAAACCAACATGCTATTAGGGATGACACTCATTCGACAACACGCTCTAATTCGTGCATCAACTACACAGAAAAAGCGCGTATCAGTGCTCCACAGGGTTACCAACTGTTGAAATCTTACGTGTACGTTGGGTTGCATCTAGCCAGATGTTTATGATACCAGTAAAAATCAAGGGAATTAGGTACTTTTACTGATGACTGTACTCAGTGGCGTATTTAGGGTTTTGTTGCGGGGGGGGGGGGTTTGCTACTTTCGGGCTGGGCTTTGCCTGAAGATATGAAAATTCTGCAAGATATTTCATATATTTTACTATAGTAAGTAAAATTTCGGGGGGCTTAAGCCCGGAAGCCCCCCTAAATACGCCACTGACTGTACTATATAAGTTTATACAAAAATATGTATTATGTATGTCGTTGCATACTACAGTGAATGTTAAAACCCCAAAAGCTGTGTAGTAGATATGGCAAGGAGTATTGTGTAACATGAATATAACCATGTGTAACATGTGTAACATATAATCTAACATGAATATAATTACAATAATAAATACTTTGCAATCTTTTAAAAGAAATGTTTCCTTGTTCTCCGGACTCTCAAAATACATACTACCTGCCTTCTAAATCTGAACAGGCAAATGTTCCACCTTCACTAGATTCTATAATCAATATTGATAGTTTTATTGAGCACAGAAACAGAGCAGGAAATCGAATGAGATTCCATTTCATGTTTCAATTATGTGTTCTGCAACTCTGTAATCTATCGGGTTTAAAAATATACTGTTTATCTTCTTTATTAGATATTAATTCCTAAAAGCTAATTTCAGTTAACTTATACAAGACATATTGTCATGTTACAGGTTGCCGGTGTGGTATGCCGAGTTCCTGGTCTTAAATGCGCAGATAACCATTGGCAATGCGATAACAAAGCTTGCATCACAGTCGATTACTTGTGCGACAACGTCGATGATTGTGGAGATGGAAGTGATGAAGATGTACGAAGATGCAATGTAAGTTATCTTTAATAAATTATTAAATATTAAATATAGGAGGAAAATATTGCTATTTGTTCCTCATATAATAACTAGCTGAAATGCACCTTCTTCGCACCGCACGGGAAAAGGGGCTTACGGAAAGTATTTGAACCTTTTCCCCTTTAGGATACGAATTACAAAATAGTGTAAGGACAAAAATCGGTAATGTCACCCGTTCTTACTACCACGCTTATGGCCTCTGTACTTGCACTTAAACGGAATTCGAGAGTGTAGCTATTTATCTCTTGCACTTAAACAGAATCGAGAGTGCCATTATTTATCTCTTGCACTTAAACGGAATCGAGAGTGTCATTATTCATCTCATGCACTTAAACGGAATCTAGAGTACCACTATTCATCTCTTTCACTTAAACGGAATCGAGAGTGCCATTATTCATTTCAGTAACCCTGAAAACTATGAATTAAATACTAATAACGGTCGTTTTAGATAACTTTAACATGTCACCCGTTCCCACCTACCCTCATCTCCATAACAAAAATTGTCAATGTAATATCATAAGATCCTCTGGAGTTCTAATGTTGATAATCTATCCAAGCATCATTTCAATTGGTTCAGTAGTCATCAGAGGCGGACTGGGAGTACAAGTTCCTACCAGGAGAATGATGCCTGATGACCTAGGGTTGGTCTGAAGTCTGGACTGTCCTTTTAGGAATGAACCCTTAGGAGACATGGAAGGCTAAACCCCCGCCTTAACGAATGTAAAGTTATGTATGCGTATCTATAGCCAAGTATTATTTCGCTTTTTTTAATTTTCTACCGTCTGAAAATCTTTGCAATGAATCGTGCAGGTGTCTTCAAAGCAGCGACTGTTTATATTAACAGAGATCTGAACATGATATGATTCCATCCTCAAAATTATGAGGAATTTAATTTTCATGAATGGTCATGCAAATGAGTGAATAAATTATGATAAACTTAATTCTATTTCGTAAAATAATAGTCTATCTTTGTAGATTTGTTTATATGATTTATGATTTATGATTTATGATTTATGATGAAGAACATTGAGTAACATCGAATTATGAAGGTGTGAAAAAAGAAAGTAACATTTTGAAAACACAGAGTAATAAATGCTGGGATTGGTTTTAAAACATTTCTGATAAAGCATACGGAGTTCGATAAGAAATAATTTATTGTTGACTTCTTAAACACTAATTAAATTGGAACATTACTACAATATATTAGCATTACGGCCTAAAATATTTTTTCCACTAACGCCAGTTACGAATCGCCCTCTCAAAATTAAGAAAGAAAATCGGAACGAACAGCACGAACTTTTGATGTACAGTAAAAATTCGCATATTTATTGACTATACAGAGGTGATAACGCATTTGTCAATCATGTTTTTTATGCGTTTTGCAATCCTTATAAAATACGTGAGTAATGAAGTTCATTTATCAAACCAACTTTTACGGCAGTATAATTTTTACATAAGATGATTTTCCATTTTCATCGATAATTTCATAATTTCGATTGAATAACATTCAGGCAGAGTAATAACGGAACTTACTACTTTCGTGAGCAAAAAGCATGGGGAATATGGCATGAAAATCCTTTGGGGACATTTCTTGGCCTTCGGGCCTCAGGCCAAATTTACGACATCACCGGTGTGCTCAAAAGAAACCGATTCTTTCCAGTGCAACCACCCACGTCCAAAAACTCCAAGCTTCATTGGTGAATAGAAGGAACCCGATTCTATAGTTTCGGGACTCCATATCTGGGGACATCAGCCCTCGGGCTTGATTTGTGACATACCGCTGTGTTCAGGGGCCACGACCTTTCCATTGCTTTCTCCCACGTCCAAGAACTACATCTTTCATTGGTTAGATGGGATGCAATGGGAGGGATCAATAGAAGGGATTCAAGCTTGAAACTTCGGGGCCGGATTTCTGGAGCTTCGGGCCCGTTTTCTGGCATCATTGCTGTGCTTAGGGGACAGTAATTTATCACCACTCGCGTCCAACAACTCCATGTCTAACACAGTTTTCTTACTATAGGAGAATCACCTCCATGGTCTTTATGTTGTCGATTGCACATTACATTGTTGAATATAGGGATGTGCACGAGTGGAGACACATTTTGTAAAATTCGAGATGAGTAGAGACAAACGTATTTCTGAACTCGAATTTTCAAATCGAGACACCAGTCGAGTCGAGGCTGCTCGTAAATATCTCGACTCGATTCGAATGTCTCGAAAATCTGTCTATAATTTTTAATATTATTTTGAAGAAAGTATTCACTCAGAAACAGCCTTGAAACCAATTCCAGCATTTATTACTTTAGAAAGGTACAGAACACATAAACTTAATAGTTAATCTTTTGAGATCAAGATTTAATTTTCAGCTCAATTCAATTAATTAGTGAAGTGCTGGCCGTGTATAGGGAAGGCAAGAGATCTATCTGAGTTTGACCGAGGGCAGGTTGTAGTGGCCTTGAAACTCGGCACGAGACTTTCGGAAACTGCAGGACTTGTCGGGTGTTCGAGGATGAATGTCTTCAACAAGTGGCGAAACCAAGGGGAAAAGATGTCCAAACTTCGAGGGGTTGGGCGCCCCCACATTCGATGACCCATCCATGTGCGAATGTTAACACTACGACATCGGCAACTACGACTGAAAGGAACACGTGACCATCGCCACTGGATCTTGGCGCAGTTTCAGAGCGTTGCATTGTCTGATGAATCCCGATACCTTCTTCATCATGACGATGGGAGGGTTCGAATCCATCGTGTTCCAAGGAACAGCTCTTTGACACCTGTACTGCGGGACGAAGACAAGCTGGCAGCGGCTTAATTTATGCCCTGGGGAACATTCACGTGAAGTAGACATCCATGTGTCTAGTGGAACTCGAGCAAGGCACCATGACGGCCGAGGCGTATCGCACACTGCTTGCAGACTATGTACACCCTTTCATGACGACCATGTTTTCCAACGGTAGTGGCATTGTTCGACAAGATAATGCACCATGTCACAAGGCCAGGAGGTGATAAAGTGGTTCGAGGAACACAAGGGCGAGTCCCAAGTGATGTGCTGGCCCCCCAACACGCCGGATCTGAACTCAATCGAGCACATTTGGGATGTAATTGAACGTGACGTTAGAGTACATCGCCCCCTTCCCCGGAATTTACGGGAATTAGGGAACCTGTGTGTGCACATGTGGTGTCAACTCTCTCCAGCGACCTACCAAGGATCATTTGCAGCCACACCAAGACGCGTCGCCGTTGTTATCTGTGCCAAAGGTGGATATACTGACAATTAGGTAGGTAATCATAATGTTCTGGTTGATGTGTGTGTATATTTTAACTCGTATATTTTGTCTCGACTCGAATTTCGAGACGTCTCGTCTCGAATTCGAGTCGAGTCGAGACAGAAACTATCAAATCGAGACAGAAACATATTTTCGAGTCGAGACACGAGTCGAAAGAACGTTTTCTCGAGACAAATCGAGACAGACTTAAATCTCGACTCGTGCGCATCCCTAATTGAATACATAAATTATGGATGAGATTATATTTTAGAGTTAATAACATACATGTATTTTTGAGACTTTTTTTTTTAAATTGTCTTATTGAATTTTCATCAAATATGGCTACAGGTTGGGTCTCCTTACTACCCTCCCCCTTCGCTAGCACTGCTGGGCCGTTAGTTATACCACTGGTTACTATGAACGAGAACAGAGTTTTGAATTTGTTATAACTAATAGAGCAATATCTTAAGTGATTTTGCATTATTTAAATTTCCGTATCATTCTTTTTCCGTATCATTTTTAAAAAATATTCTGAAGAATGAGGAGTTTAGAAAGATTCAATGTACAGAAATGTTATTAAGTAATTTGAAATAAAGAAAATCGAACGAAAGAAGGAAGGAAAAGAAGAAATTTTAAAGAAGCACAAAATAAATAAATACAGTGTACGATTGATTGATATATACTATATCCGAGTCAATCAGGCTGGCTACATTGAAAACTGTTTACAGGGGATAATCCATCTATGATCATCCCCTGTAAACAGTTTTCAATGTTGCAGCCTGATTTTAAAGTTGTAAAGAAATAATAATTTCGTAATATTTTATGTCCCCTGTGGGGGACGCCGGGACCGACATGGCTATGGAGAGGGATTTCCGAAACACTATTGAATTCTAACTTCCATCAGAGAGTTTCCAGATTCACAAGTAGGATTAGTTGTGTATTACATCTACGTAGAATATTAATTTGTCAATACATATAACGAGTATTTCAGGGAGTAAAATGTTTACAATTTTTCTGATTATAATGAAATATGATTCAAATTGATCTACGATACGGTTATTATGATTCATCATACTTAAAGCAATTTGTATTGTATATTCGTTCTTTCATTATTATTTTCTTGTTTGCAGATTAATGTCTTATATAGTGGCAGTGTTGAAAGGTGTCGTTAAATTAAACTCGGAAGAAAAAGTCTTTAAGACAGCTTCAGTTAAATGCATAATCTACTGTGTAATTATTGCGAAACGATAATTTTACATATACAAATGTTTACTCAGAACAAACTGTACAATTGGATCGCTTGAATGCCAAGTGACCTAAATGCAAAATTGAAATTTTCCAGGAGAGAAATATGAAGTGCAACACCTTGGGTCGTATGAATAAAACGGAGTCTTGACTCTGCTCACTTTGCTTTGTTTCATATAGTGACAAGGAGTTTCATATAGGAACAAATTACTAACAAGCTGAAAATTGGTACAGATGTTGGGAATGATGTTCTAAAAAACATTCTAAAAGTCCCCTGAAATCCCAGGGACCTTCGCCGCCATATTGGAAAATGGCGGCCGGAAGTGTCAAATGAACAATACCCAGATAAAAATATCAATATCTTCGTTATGGTTGAACATAAAGAAATAAACTTAGTGTCGTTTTATAGAACATAGATAACACAATATTTTTAAAGAGAAACAATTTTTCATAAAACGCATACTTTTAAAAATATTTAGCTCTAAAATTTTAAATTCCAAAAACTAACGTCAAACTGATTTAAAATTTTATTGAACTTAGGATGTAATTATTAACAAGTTAAAATTTGACATGTATGTTCATAAAGATTATTTAAATTACATACTAAAATCCCACAACTTCTTCGTTCGCCATATTGGAAAATTTCAAAATGTCCGAAGTAATTGAAAGATAATATTTTGTTAAGTGAAATACAAAATCTGGACCGGGCTAAATATTTGAGAAACTGTAACTTCAGTAGATCCGAAGCCAATTGGGATCGATGGTGATGCAAGGGGGAAACATGATGACGTGTTTAAGGTTGTCCTCCGTCATCTTGGTAACCGCCATCTTGGAATCAACTTGTTTATTTTAAATGGTAACATGATCGTGTGACATATTAAACAACATCCTCGTTCGAAGAGAAACCCAATGGTAAGGTTATTATTCCAAACCCTAAACTGTTTTGAAGTTGTGAATAGATTTAGGATATATTATATGTGAAATGCTGTGAAATGTGCTGTGCGAAGTTTCGAATTGAAGGATAAAGGTAAAGAAAAAACTTCAGATTGTTTGAAAAAGATTGTTAAAATTTACATCACTTCCAACATAATTTTCATTGATTATTTTTTCATTGTGTGCAGGATTATCAAATTCTTTTGTAGGTCTCCTTGAAAAGCATGTGGATTTTGAGTTAAGTTAATGGCTCCACTGGAGTCTCTATCACTTCTGTATTTTGTGGGTTCATTCAGTTGTAGTGCGACATCTTTAAATTTGAATTTTAACTAGCTCAGAATTTTGTCCAATTTTTGTCCACCCAAGAAAATTTTTTGTACCATTGAAATAAACGAGGGAGGGCCATTTCAAAATTTGGAACACTTTGATCACCTGTAGTGCGACAGCTTCAAATTCAAATTCTAACTAGCTCAGAAATTTGTCCAATTTTTGTCCATTTCTGTCCACCCAAGAAATTTTTTGTACCATTCAAATAAACGAGGGAGGGCCATTTCAAAATTTGGGGCACTTCGATCACCTGTAGTGCGAAATCTTCAAATTCGAATTTTAACTAGCTCAGAATTTTGTTCTATTTTTGTTCATTTTTATTCACCCAAGAAAAAAATTGTACCATTGAAATAAACAAGAGAGAGCATTTCAAAATTTGGCTACTCCATTTAGTTGTAGTGCGACATCTTAAAATTTAAAATTAAAGTGTCTTAGAATCTGTCCAATTTTTCTGCATTTTTGTCCACCCAAGAAAAGGACTTTTACCTTTCAAATTAACACAAGAGGACGATTTCTACATTTCTTCCAGTTCAACAACCTGTAGTGCGACATCTTCAAATTCGAATTTTAACTAACTCAGAATTTTGACCGATTTTTGTCCATTTTTGTCCACTCATGTAAAAAATTTGTACCACTCAAATAAACCTGGTAACGCAATTTAAAATTTGGCTACTTCGATAACCTGTAGTGCGACATCTTCACGTTTGAATTTTAACTAGCTGTGAACTTTGTCCATTTTTGTCCACCCAAGGAAAAATTTTGTACTATTCAAATAAAAGAGGATGGACTACTTTAAAATTTGGCCATTTCGATTACCTGTAGTGTGACAATATTCAAATTCGAATTTTAACTAGCTTCAGTTTTTCGAATTTTGTCCAATTTTTTGCTCATTCAAATAAAAGAGAGGGAGTGCCATTTCAAAATTTCGTCACTTCCATCACTTGTAGTGCAAATCTTCAAATTCTAATTTTAATTATTCAGAACTTAGTCTAGCTTCTGTTCATTTTTGTACCACCAAGATAAAATTTTGTACCATTCAATTTAACAAAGAAGGGTAATTTCAAATTGTAGCCAGTTCGATCATCTGTTGTGCGTCATCCTTTTATTCGAATTTTGACTAACAAAGAACTACGTACATTTCTTTTATCACGAAGAAAAATTTTGTACCATTCAAATAAACGAAGGAAGGTCATTTCAAAATTTGGCCAATTCGATCACCTGTAGTGTGACAATATTCAAATTCTAATTTTAATTAGCTCACAACTTTGTCCGGTTCGTGTATGTTGTTGTACAACCAAAAATAATTTTGTAATATTGAAATGAACGATGGATAAACAACAAGGGGTCATTTCAAAGTTTGGCCAATTGGAACACCTGTAGTGCAACATCTTCATAGTGATGTCAACCGACTCGGCTCGGTTCAACTGAGCCATCGGCTCGAGCCGGTGTCACGGTGTAACCTTGCCCTTTCCCAACTTCTGTACCTATATTTATACAAGCACTGTATGTAGTAAGTAGTCTCCATTGCTACCAAGTCTCTTCGGAAATTTTGGAAAGCAGAAGCATATCCTGTAATTGTTTTGCTATTTCCTTAAGACTTTTGTCAAATGTAAGTGTCTGACAGTTTCTTCTAACCTCTTTCTCAGAATCACAAAAAATACAAACGTTTCCTCTACAAACAATAAAAAACGTTTACGTTTCCTCTACTTTTATTTCTGCTCTTACGCTTTGATTCATTATTTTCTGTTGATTTCTGTTCACTTTTTTTTTTTTTTTTTTTTGTTCTTTTGCGATTTCCCTGTTTAGTTTTGAGGCAACAAACTTCAGTCTTCACTGTTTATGCCACTTTGCTGCATTGTCAATAAGTATGTTTACTGATTCTTCCTTTCCAATGACAAATTTCACAAGCATCTTCTAAGTTATTGAAATCTTTATAGATCCTCAGGAATTCCGAATACGAATCTCCTCTTTTACCATCAGTTCTATCTAAAAGGCAAATTAGTCGTCCTGGTAAACTACAAATTAAATTATGCAGTTATTCCGATCCATGTTGATTAATAATTGGCTTCTTCATTCTTATATCATTAGGTCTAATACGGTACTGAAAGAAAGGAAAGAGAATGATTTAGTACAGACATCTCATGGTGTGCTAGAAAACACTTAATAAACACATTATTTCAAATACTGCAAGGAATGATATTCATCAAATTAAAAGGCACAATAAACTTTTGATGTGTTCACAATTACACTACAATAACCAATATTATGAACAAAAAACTAGCTGTTTATGTTTACATAGAACTGCTGAAATGAAAACTCCCATAACACTGCTAAGTAATGCTCAAACGTAGTTATCATTAAGTAATCATGACAAGAATCATGTCAATGATTTAATGACAAAAAAAAAATCTGCCAGACACTGCTAACTTTCACTAAGTTGACCACTTACGCAGTCTTTCTATTTGCATTGGGTTTGTTTTCAAGACTTATATTTCAACTATTTCTCATCGCATTGTAACGCATTATACATCAAATTAAAGCTCTTTTCACGCTCTTTCAAACGTTATAGGATACATGTTTTCATAAAATGGACCATTTTAAAGAAAAATTCATTTATATGTAAATATGTTTATGAAAACTTATATTTCTAATTTTTTTTGTTTTTATTATATTTCCTTGTCTTCATTACTGTTATAATCGATTACAATCGGGCTTGACTTTTAATTTAGAAAAAGAATCATCAAAATCGGATCATTGGTTGCCGAGATAATGATCTTTTAAGAGAACATTCCAAAAAAATCTAATATGGCGGTATGTTTCAAAATGGCGGCCAGAAAATTTTGGTACCCGACCCTAAAATGAATTGAATACTGAAGTACTTTCAATCTGCCAAGTTTCGTACTTGTGTCCAGCCTGTCACGAACCTATCCTTAACAGACCAGACTATAGGGAAATAATTACTTAACCAGTCCACGGTTTCTTTATCAAAGCGATAGAGTTTTATAGTCCACTTCGAAAGTGTTTCTATGCTCCTTGTATATTTTCTATCGTTGTTGTAAACTCACGATTGCATCTATTTGCACAAAACGTCTTCACTGCACGGCTTGAGTCAGCAAATAAGGTAACTCAAGATTTTTGGAAAGAATACTCCGAAGTATGAGAGAGATCTCAGATTTATTCGTACGAAATTAGAGCTATCTCAATAGTGCCGAATAGATCTTTGCTTTACCGTGAGAGTGAATTACTATCTGGTAGCATTTTTATTTATATAAACTTTCTTCTTTGTCATTTGTAGTCATCTATCGAAGTCAGATTAGCGGACGGACCGAACAACATGGAAGGCCGAGTCGAAATCCGATACCAAGGAACGTGGGGAACAATTTGTGACGATGATTTTGGTAATGCAGACGCTCAAGTAAGTTATATAAATAATAATAATAATAATAATAATAATAATAATAATAATAATAATAATAATAATAATAATAATGTAGACTTAGTATACGAGGTATATAAAGTCAAAATGGTAAAAGAAATAAAAGAGGAACTTAGAAATAAAAACGTTTGAATGATGAGAATGCAGTAAAGATAGAGTGTTCTTAAGCTAGTTCCCATATTGTTTACTTTTAAATTATTTTCTTGCGCTTCGTTAAACATTAGATAACTGATGATGCGGACGAGAATAAGATGATAATTTCTCATCTCTGCTGATTTTTTTCATATGGAGCATCATAAATGTTGCTCCGGAGTGTCTAAATTCACGAATGAGCCCAAACTTGGAAACTCAAATGCATTTAAAATGTCCTTCAGGTGGAATTTCATACTCTAACGTACTAATATTGCAGAGTCGATGTGCATCTGATTGCCCATGAATGTCAGAGAAATCCTTCGAACGTCAACACCAAAATAACGCTTTCAAATCCAGAAGCAGACAGTGTATGGTCTTTTTTTAATCAATTCGCGCTTGAGTTTGAGTGTTTTTTCAAAACGTGTGGGAATATTGTTTTCAGTCAAATCCATTTGATATTACGTTCACCTAGATTTCATAATATTTGTTAACGCAACAAGGTAGAAATATATTATTTCGACTTCTAAGAAACAATTCTGAAAAACATATTGAAAATCTCTTCATTAATTCTATCGTCTTTGAGCCGATGAACACTTATCGGTATACTAAAGACATATTCTTTTTGGTTTGATTCGTTAGTTCTCAATAACAAAAACCTTTAATAAACAAATCGCAACGTTTTAAATTTATGTCATTTTTATTTATAACTGTGTTTTAGGGTTAGAATTGTACGTAGTGAAGTAATAATAGATTTACTATAATAAATTCTGTTTGCTTGTGTCAGTAGAAACCGTACAATCTTAACTGGTAGAAGTAAGAAATGTATGCCAAGTTGCAGATACAGTATATTTGAGAAGTTAAAAGATCTCATATGTAGAAAATAGTTTAGATTTTATGACTGGAAGCATACATTTTTAGTGTTGTTTAGAGTTTTGTCTTTTAGTTTTTGTTTTCTTTCATTTTGTTGCAACTCAAACAACAGATTAAATGATGTTGCTTAGCATT
Source organism: Thermobia domestica (assembly GCF_964235325.1). NCBI lineage: Eukaryota > Metazoa > Arthropoda > Insecta > Zygentoma > Lepismatidae > Thermobia > Thermobia domestica. The sequence goes on from NC_137454.1 coordinate 253,415,313, forward strand.
TTTACAATTTACAAAAACTAGTCGAATGATTAATGTTACTTCTTACAATAGACAAATAGTTGTTCATTTGCGTTCTAGAGATAACCTATAAAATTGAAACTCGTATAATGCGAGAATAATATATATCCTCATTTTAAATGTTCTGAGGATGAAGCACGGATTTTATAATCTTTTGCATACAATGCCTATAGTGGACTTATATTTTTTTTCAGAGCTCCTTAATTTTCTAAATATTTACAGTTTATTTACTTTTATTTGATAAAGGTGATATGTCGTATGTTAGGATTCGAAGGTCCTGCAGTTGCTATAAAGGAAGCCTATTATGGACCTGGGGAAGGGCAAATTTGGTTGGACGAATTGCATTGTGGAGGAACTGAAAGAAGCGTTGAGGAATGTACGCGACGAGGATGGGGTGACCATAATTGCAAACACGACGAGGATGCCTCAGTACGATGCTCCAATATGAGACAGTCGGCACAAGTAAGTACGTATATTAGAATGGAACTTATTATACACTAGATCTATTATTTACAAATAGTGCTCCTTGAGAAATGCGCTCGTTGAATTCAATTTACGCACATTTTAATCGGCACGTTTTGACTTTTAACGATTCACAGAACGTAAGCTTCTATTAATCACAAAATGCATGACCACGCGTCAAACGAACAAACAAATGAACAATTCATTAAAATATTATTGTGAGTAATTTTGAAATATCGTTAATAAACGTATAATATTAATGCAATCAAGAAACAAAAGAAAAATTCACTTATCACTCTTGGTTTAGATATAGGACTACATGTCTTATTGTGTCATTTTTATAAATTGAGTAGAATATATTTTTATCCATTAACGTGAGTATAACCAAACTTACTATCATATAATATTACACAGAAATGATAGTTAAATATTTGAAGTCTCACACGAATTTGTGATCTGCGTATACAAAATTCAATGTATTTGTAAATTATACAATCTGTTTTCTTTCTATTTTAATTTATGGTCCCATTATTATGCACCGAGGTTAAGTTAGACCGTGATGAAAATGCGGTGGGAAGGAGGGAGAGAAAACCAAAAAATGCACACAGTGTTTGTCCAGCTAGCTCAAAGCGAGCAAGCTGAGATCGAACAGAGTCCCCACCTACCAGAGGTGGAAAGAATAATTAGTGTACCTGAGACATCAATTTCGTATAGACATCAATTTCGTATCAATTTAGTATCTTTCGATATTAACGGAGCAAGAGTTTTTGTAAAAACGGATTGCGCCAATAGATGCTGTACGGGAACAACGTACATTAATCGGTTTTCTCTATGATAAGGCTTCAATTTAATGTTATGTTCTTTTGAGTGTTACAATTATAAATAACATACACTTGATTTTTGGTTACTCATTTTTATTTTGCTCTTTAATGAAGATTACAGATATTAATCGCCGTCCTCCTCCTGAACCTGTGACAGTATTTCAGAATGAATTACTGAGAGGTTCATGTGGAGCAAGATTTATAGATGATCAACCGTATGAGCTAATTTTCAAGAAGCCTAAAGTGTATGGAAGTAAAGAAGCAAGAAAAGGAGCTCATCCCTGGCAGGTAAGAGTTTGTTCTATTGTCATAGGTACATACTTTGCATATATGCTTAAAGATTCGCTACAGTTCTCAACATTCCTAGGAAAGTAATTACATTTTACGCTCAAAACATATTTTGCTAGTATTGAAACTCAATTATATTTTCTCTATCATCTTTTAGTCGGCACTTTTTGATTTCAAAATTTGATTTCTAATGACTCACAGAACATAATATACATTCACAGTAAATTATAGCTCTGGGAATTAGCTACTAAATAATATTGGTAACTTAATTGGCGTATTCAGTGCACAAGGGAATCAAGTTCACTTTAGGTAATTTTGAACTTCGTCTTTAAGATGTATCTCTAAAGCACCTTTAAGAGCTTAAAAGATGGATGTTATACAGATATTGTAAATAATTCTTATAACGTAAAAAAGATATTAACATTTCCATGTACTTAAGCGTATCGTGCAAACATTTTTTTTTTTTTTTTTGTCATAACCCTAGGTAGTTAAACTTAATTCCTTTATACTCTGAATGGCCAAATTGTCTTTTCTCTAGATTCATAAAGAAATTACAGCTCTTAGAATTAGTAAATAATATTGGTAACTCAATTGTCTTTTTCTCTAGATTCACGTAGAAAATTGAAGCTCTTGGACATGAGTAACATAATTATCTTTTCTCTAGATTCAGATAGAAAATTACGGTTCTTGAATTGGTTAATAAATAATATTGCAAACTGAATTGTCTTTTATCTAGATTCACGTAGAAAACTGATGGTTTTGGAAATGGGTAACCTAATTATCTTTTCTATATATTCACATAGAAAACTACAATTCTGCGTCCTCTTTAGATTCATACAGCTCTTGGAATTCGTTAATAAATAATATTGTAAGTTCAATTATCTTTTCTCTAGATTCACGTAGAAAAGTACAGCTCGTGGAATAATTTAATAAATAATATTGCTAACACAATTGTCTTTTCTTTAGATTCGCGTAGAAAATATGGCTCGTGGAATACGTTAATAAATAATATTGCTAACTCAATTGTTTTTTATATATATCTATATTCACGTATGGTCTTGGTCTTGGAATTGGGTAACCTAATTGTCTTTTCTCTATATTCACGTAGAAAACTGCAGCTTTTGGAATTGGTTAATATATACTGCTGGTAGCTCAATTGTCTTTTCTCTAGATTCACATAAAATTACAACCTCTAGAATTGGTTAAATAATACCGCTGGTAGCTCAATTGTCTTTTCTCTAGATTCACATAGAAAACTGTAGCTCTTGCATTTGGTTAATAAAGAATATTGGTAATTCAGTCATCTTTTCTCTAGATTCATGCAGAAAAGTACAGCTCTTGAAGTACATTAATAAATAATACTGTTAAATCATTTTTTCTCCATTTACTTAGAAAACTACAAGTTTAATTGTTCTCTAGATTGGTTAGTAGATAATATTGGTAGTTGAATTGTCTTTTCTCAGATCCGCATAAAACTGCACCGTTTAGAATTGGTTAATAAATACTGCTGATAGTTCAATTGCCTTTTCTCTAGATTCACCATAGAAAACTACAGCTCTTGCAACTTGTTAATAAATAATATTGGTAGCTCAATTAATTTGTCTCTAGAATCACGTAGAAAAGTACAGCTCTTGGAGTAGGTTAATAAATAATATTGTTAAATCAATTGTCTTTTTTTCTCTAGAATCACGTAGAAAACTGATTGCCTTGGCAATGCGTAACCTAATTGTCTTATCTCTAGATTGACGTAGAAAACTGTAGCTTTTTGGAATTGGTTAATAAATAATGCTGACAACTCGATTGTCTTTCCTCCAGATTTATATATATATATATATATATATATATATATATATATGTATATATTGCAATGAAATGATTTAAACAGAAGTCTCATTCCACTTCAGAGAAGTAACATGTATCACTGACTGAAATATCACATAGTAAATAATGTTATACCAGTAGTTAATTTAAAACATGGTCAGAATTAAATTTATGTTGAAAATGAACGAAATTATAAAAGTATGTGGCATTAGTCACCGTGTCATAAAATATTATTATACTTTTGCAGAACAATACCATAATATTGTCTTTCAATTTCTGAGAAAGTATCATAGTTTTACTGCAAATTACTCTGCGTCTTATAACCGATTATTATGAAATAAATATGTGATAATACACATGGCGGGATAATTTTAAACTTAGAACGATACATATTAACAGAATATTTCCTTTATGTATGATTATATTTAGATTTTCGCATAAGAAATAATGTCCGTGTTTTATCGAACTTCCTAAATTTTGGGAAGGGGAAATCTAAAGCTCTATGGGGAGACGATAACATCTTACATTTGTTACAGTTAAGGGAAATACAGGATATACTATTCAACCTGCATGTGAGAGCTAAACACTTTGCGAAAACGTTTCGTGATACCTGAGCCCAAAGGCACCCATGTTGTGGTTTCCAAGGGAGGGCAAGTATTAGCGACGTTTCAAAAATAGTTTAACTTTTTGCTGCAACTAACGTAAAAATTCTATTAGATTTTCGATATTCTGAAGTACAATTTCCTCTAGAGGGGCAAGCATCCCACCTTGCCCTCCCTGATGGGCGCCCTTGCCTGAGCTCATTGGTGCTGAGGTAACAAGTGGAGAACCCATAGCTGAGAAGTAGCTATTACTGAACTAAGTAATTCATGATGTGGAAGATGTACAATGGAGGAAGTTCCCAGAAAAGGTGGACTCTGAACGTACCCAACACTGAATCAAAATCTTAAGATATAAAGAGCAGATATCAGACAGTCCTAATAAGGGTAGATTCATAGGTGGCAGGTAAGAACGAGAAAAACATTCGAATCATAATATTGTATGGGATATAGAAGAACTTGGTGGGTGATAAAAGTCTAGCATATAAATGTTAGATGGAATAAATTAATGAAATGAGTTAAATAAAGCGCTTGACGTTTTATGCGAATAAGGTCTAGACCACCTTGAGAACACAGAAAAGAAGTGTGCGTTTAAAATGGAAAAAAGATGCCCTTCCAGATAGTCCATAAAAATAAAGATTTTTTAGCATAAATTTCAGAGAAAGGATAAAGTCTAGGGTAACATTTTAGTTTTGGCGCATGCAGGCTAATGAACTTAATTTTATGTACAAGGTGTAGTAACCGAAAACTTCGACAAAAAAGTTTTTTTCTTATTTGTTAAGCAATGAGTGCTCAAATATGATCAAATGTGGTAGTCGAGATTGACTGAAAGGTGATACCAAGGACAGTATTTGAGGTAATAATAGAAATAAGAGGTGTATAATGGCTAGTCTAAGGTAAAGTGAAGCTATGAAAGGTAAGAAATCTAGTCTTACGTAAATTATAAAACAAGCCAGAACAACGGTGCAGTGTGTCTAAGTATTGTGACATGAGACTGGTCTACGAAGATAATCCTAAGATATGCGAAAGTGTTAAGAGAACAAAAGAAGTGCGGAGGTAAAGGAGACAAGGTTGTTACAAAATTTAGATGACACAAAAGTGGATCAAGAGCAATAGCAAAGAGATTGATAGAAAGGGCACAGTGTACACTTCTGGCGCAATCTTGTATGAGTAGAGGAATAACTGGCGATAAATGTCTGTTAATTTGAAGGTGCAAAAAGAGTAGTCAAGGATGTGCACATACCCGTCGGGCGTGAAAATAAGCAAAAATGTCACAGAGAGAGCGTAGGTTAAAGTGAATGTTACGTGTCGTATGAATTGCAGTCTGGTATGGGCTTATGTCTTATTAATAAGGCATTTAATCGTCGTGTTATTATTTTGGTAAATAATTTAACATCTACATACCTGTAGAAACGAAATAGGTTGAAAGCCTCGAAAAGACTTGTCTCCGTGTAGTTTTTGGTAAAAGAATCACAATGGGAATATTATGGAGATAATCTTCACCACTCAAAAATTCATTAAAAAGATAAGTCAAAACAAGTCCCAAATGCTGTCAATAGCGTCAGTAGAACCAATACGAAAACCCTTCGATTCTAGGTAAGCCTGACTGTTTAGCTGTACAAAATACTTAAAAAATTTCGTCTGCAATAACTAGTTGTATAAACTGCTTCGTCTTGTCTGCAATGAGGGGATGAAGAATGGCATTCAAAAAGGGTGTTGCAAATAAGGGATCCGTCGATTGAGACTGTGTAAACAACATGTAATACCTTTCAAAAGACAGCAAAGTTTGTTCAGTACCCTGAAGTGAACTACCCTCTTCTGATCGTAAAGTAGGAAAAATTTGGCTGTACAGTGGTGTAATAATCTTGCTACATAAAAATATCGAAATTGTCTCCCTTGGAAAACGATTATACTAGTCTTCATCGACGTAAGATTGAAAGTATAGGAAACTTAAATATATTTTAAATGCTGTATAATAGTATGGATATGCTGGACGTTAGAAACAAAGTGAAACCTACCACAATTGTACAGAAACTCATAGAAGGGCAAGGAATCCTGTAGAGCGATACGGGCTTGCCATTGAAAAAGGGACTAATTTCGGTTTAATGTAAACCTCCTTCATTGACCAATATTAAGGTCGTATTGATGCATGCGGGCCCAATAAAGCCATTTTTGACAAAATATTTTTTATATTACCGAAGATAAAAGTAAATTATTTAATTTCCAGTAGCACCGTCCCCACGTATGAGGCATAGAGATGCCGTGTAAGACAGCGTGGTCTGAAAAATGTAACATTTGTATGTACTTCGACTATATCTTGTTTTATATCGTCTAAACAAAATATGGTGTCTATACGGGACTTAGTCGTTGCTATAATATGGGTGATGACATGGAGAGAACGGAAATAGAGAAGAAAGTCTTCCACTAAATGGAAAGATTTAAACAATTCTAAGAAAAAAATGACACGGCGGCATAGGTATGATACTGACCCTTCGGTGATGTACTTATGAAATTGAATATGTAGGAGAACAGGTAAAACTATTCCATAAAAATTTTCACGTGCCTTTACATTTAAATAAGTAGAAGAACAATATATATTGACTAAACAGGTGTCTCTTATGTAGCATCTATCTGTCCCTTTTTATCAGAAGCAATACGATGAATCAGAAACTCCTTTCAATAATAAAGCGACACCTGTCTGGACGCCCAAATTATCAATGGCCCAGTAGTCATGAATAAACTAAAAGTTGGAAACAGGACTTTCTGCATACAAACTGCAACCTACCAGTAGTGAATTGTAATAAGAGTAGCTTATTCTGAACGGACTGAATCTGATGTAACTTTACAGTTAAGACCCGAAAAACATATATACATGGTTTTGCAAAAAGGTACAATAATAAACTATAATAGCAAAATAACGAAAAACAAGAAAACAACGCGTACTTACATTACCCTGTCGTAAATGAAATGCACAAAGCGCGTGAATAGAAAAGAAATTGGAGCAGTCCTTCACACTAGGCACAAGGTGTAAACCAAAAATACAACATAGAATAAATAAACAAACCCGAAAAAGTCATTAGATATATCACGCGTTGAGAGAATGCACAAACAACATTTTAATAAAAATTTGTAGGAAATACAAAGACGTCTATACACCAACTTGGACTTAAGCCAATTTTGAATCAAATGTTGATTTTTCAGACGGAGCACTTGCTAATTCATACTTCGAACATTGAATATAAAATTGGATTATACTTTCTTTAGATTACGAAAGGTCACGTGTCCCCATGGATGTTTTGCCACCTTCCTTCGTTTAGTGGAAGGAGTGGGAGTAGCCTTCATTTCCAGATGATCATTCAGGTGTTCAATAGGAGAAATAGACTCACTGTCATTCTGACCTTGAGTAGAAGAAATGGCATGATGATCATCAACTACAGCTTGAAGTTGGAACGACTGCACTACCTCTTCCTTTCTGTGATCATTATTAAGCTGCATAGGTATAGAACACTTCTCAGTTTCAACACAATTCTCTGGGTAGCCCTACATGACTAGTACTCAGAAGGGTTGCTAACGACTCCTCTGGTGAGACTGGTATTGCTAATGACCAAAAAGCCTTAAGATCTTGCAGGGAGTGGATAATAGCGTTCGCCACCTCCGATGACTGAAAAGATGGAAACAGTTGACATATATCATTCTTAAGAGTACGTTGTACATTGGCCAATACAGACAGTTTTCCTAACTCCGTCATATGAGTTTGTAACTGAACTTGAGAGATTCAAGAAGATATTGTTGAATGGGAATGTTTTAAAGGGCACTAGATTAATGTATGGTTGTCACTGGAGCACAGAAAACATGTATATTTTTATTTTGATAGGTAACAATTTTGTCACCGGCAACAATCAGTTTAGGCGGGATATGTTTTGCAGTTGAGCGAGTCGAACATCACTATCGATACCAGAGGGGAAGGGTGGACTCAAATACTGCTTTTCAATTTTATAAGCCTAGCCATAATGGTTTAACTGTTCTTTCAACAAGCACGTACATGGGAACTTCCAAAGGAAAGTCATATACACGCACTGTTCGTATATTATCAGAAGTAGACATGACATGATGCGTACTACACTCATGGTACTATTGTAGTGTTTAAATTCCACAGCGGACGCGAGAGTATTATGGAATTCCTCAAGTTCCTGAATAGATCGAAACTTTAAGCATACGATGTAGTTTTGGAGTTCAGTTATAAGGCACTTATATGGTCAAAGATTCTACGAAAGGTTGTGGTCATCCATTGATACTTTCGGGTCGGGTTAGAGTGGCAATTTCTATTCGTTTATCAAATTCCAAATTGATTTGGCACTCTTTTGTAACAGCCACAATCCAAATTTCACTGAATTACCACTAAATTAACACAACACTTAAGGGGAATATTGTTGAAAGTGTCAAAACAGTCAGAATGAACCAAGAACACTTCATCAATTTAGTATACTATAGAACAAAAACAGTCCCACAACCATGGTAGAATCGAAAGAGCGAAACTAACATAGCCTTACCAGTCTGGGAAGGTTTATGTTCATTCACTTTTGTGCCGAGAACGATGGAGCGCAATATCACAGAAAAACTTGATTGGCTGAATTGAAATTTAGCGTTCCATTCATCAGCAAGGTCAGGGACGTAGACCCTAATTAGTCTAATTTTAGAATGATTTTAGAAATGTTTAATATAATTTATCCTCATATTAAATTTTAACTCTGGAAAGTATTGAATTTTCTCCGAAATGAATTATTATGTACGTGACTGATCGAGGCTGTATGAGACGTGGACCTAAATCTTAACATGGGATCACAGAAAAAGATCTCGGATAATTCTTATAAATTTTTGCACAAATTAAACTTTCGGCATCGGAAGATTCATATCTCTTCGTTCTTGCGCTAAAGGATGGAAGGTTCGAAGGTGGAGCAAAATATTACCCGCTGTAACATATTGGGATGTTAGCAAGTTTGTAGTAACAATAAACTGGGAGCACATTATTGCTACAATATATTGACAGAACAATAATCTTGTCGGCTCTTCTTGTTGAAATAACCCCCAAAAAGTTGTTTTTCCCTTAAAAAGAAGCCGCTCCTCTCCTTCTGAATTCATGACCCACACAAGAACTTCAATATTATTGTATTAATTATATTTTCATAACCTAAACACTCATAATCGTTTAGCCAATGATATTCAACAATATAACGATGCAGTAAATTTTAATATTACACATTTTTAAAACATCATTTAAACTTTTAAAAGCGAGCAGACCAGTTCTTCTGGGGAATGCATTGTACAAGAGCTTAATAAAATTTCTTATGTGGGAGATTTCAGTTCATATAGGTTTTCCACTAATACCAACACAAGCGAACTTAAGTGATCATGTGTAAACAGTTGTCTTCATTTCGTTCAAATTTGTGTCATAATTGGAAATAACCTTTTAACTTTGCAATTATCAATGATAGATACACTTAATATGGTAGCTAGACGTCTTAGGATATAAAAAACGCGTTTACTACGCAAGAAATCACTCAAGTCCATAGTCTTTTTAGCATACTACCTTAAAATGACATAAACACTTATTTCACATATACACTCTTCATAGCTAAAGGGAAAAAGTCGTACACCCAGCCACAAAAGCATCTCCCCCCCACCTAAGTGCTCTAATTCCATTATTTGGGGTCCAGGTTTTTTGCAGTTGTGAGAACGCCTAGACAGATGAAACCCAACTTACACGTAACTTTTCTCGGCACTGACAGCAGTTGGTAGCACTGAGTCAAGTCTGTATGGAAGTATAATTGTGAGTAGATGACGCAAGAAATATTTCTCCATTCTGAGATCAATCTCTCTGGTTCAAAGTGTGTTGTCCAACGAACATTATATGTTAATCTCAATATTGCTGTATATGTAATGTATTTTTTCATTATATACTGTATATTCAAAGAAATAAAAACACTGATCACTATGAATCAGAAAATGCTTGAAAGTAGCTGAAAATATCAAATCTAGAACAACTGCTGGAAATAACTTTGTAAATGATTACCTCCATTGAGAGACCTTCTCCAATTCTCCTCATTCCAACATCTTTTTCTTTCTGGAGAAGAGAAGATCTTGCTTGTCACATTGAGTATGCATTGAAATTGAAATTGAAACAGAAACACTTGAAAAAGTTTCAGTCTGGCCGGAATTCGAACCCGTATCCACCAAATATACGCTATCCGCTCACCTACCGCGCCATTTAAACTTCCACCCAAACTAATACCTAGTTAAAGTCGTTTCATGGAAAAATATAAACAAGATACTCAAATATAACAAAAACAAAAGATATAAATAAAAATATAAATAAGAAAATACAAGCAACTTGTGTCAGTGTCATAATAACTTACTCGAGATTTATTTGTTTAACTCAAAAATATATTATATAGACGTTCCACAATGAGGAAAATATTACGAAATGTTCTTCAAGTTGAGCCAACGTCATCGGCAGAGCCGTAACTTGTGGGGGGTAACTTCCCCCAGAGAAGCTCCCCGCCGTTCGAGGGGGCCCATTTTGAGACAAAATGTTCTCACTTCATATACGATAAGAACATGAAATTAGAAATGAAGCATCAAACAGGTTCACTACATTACATAAACAGAACAGCACACAAAAGATAAATAAAACAAAAATGGGTCGTGGGCCCATTTCAGAAAAACATGTCTACTGTTAGGGGCACTAGAAATAATATATATTCGTATATTATTGTCAGATTTGTCAATATTGTCCTCTTACTTAATTTATCGTGTATGGAACGGGTTCAGAGGCATAACAAACGATCCCGCAGACTTCCGGGGACCCCTAGAGAGTAAGAGAAGGGTGGAAAGAGGGGGCCGAAGAATTAGGAAATCGACTTTTTCTAGGGGGCGCAAATACGTGTATTAATTCTTTCGCCCTCCCCAGAAAAATCTAGGTTGGCGCTGCCACGACGGGATTCGAACCCGTGTCTCTGCCATACGACTTTCATAATTTGCCAATCTAACACATATTCCTCATACAAAGATAAAACAATAAACTAGTAAGTACGGAAGATAAAAATAGAACTTTCTTTTTCTACACGTGTTGATGCAATTCAAAGAATGCGAAAATAATGTCTACCGCAGGCACGTAGCCAAGGGGTGGGTCCAGGGTCCGTACCCCCCTTCTAGAAGAGAAATGAAAAAAACAGTAAGAAAAGATGAAGCAAGAAGAAATGAGAAAAAGAAGAACCAGTGCTACAAATATAAAGCTACAGCAAACGTTTGGTTACTCTTTCTTATGAGGAGCTTTGTGTGAAGGAAACAGGGGGGAGTCAAGTTAAAAATGGTTATTATTGTAACGTAGCATTCTGAATTGAATCTAGATCCATGCTAATCCTATGGCCTACAAATGACGATCAGATAGAGTCTTAGGTAGAACTTAAGAAATACCAATAATCCCCAATAATATGAGCCTGGCAACATAGGTTCCAGTGACACTTGTTAAAGAAATTTTCAATTTCCCGACAACACTAATCAATTTCGCGACAGGATGTTTCCACTGTCAAAACAGATCTCGTTGCTATCCTTAACAGCATTAAAGGAAAACAAGAAAAAGAAGAAGAAAAGACAAGAAGAACCGAGTTCGAAAGATCTCGGAAGACTATATCTTTTTCAGTTTTTTTTATATCCTTCTACTCAAGATTTCTTCCTAGTTTGTTACTGAAATAGTTACTAACATATCCTTATTTTATTGTCCTAACAAAACAATATGGGTGCCTTGTCAGTAAAATAGTTTAGATTGATCGAGCCTTTTGTAGGTAACCACATTATTTCATGTCACGCCCCCTCATTACAAAATCCTGGATACACGAACAAAAATATTTTACTAGTAAAATAGTTTAGAATGACCTAGCGCCTGGTGTGATAACATCAATATTTCATCACGGATCCCCGCTATTACGAAATCCTGGCTACGTATCTGTCTGCCGGTTTGTATTTTCGCGGATTCCAAGAATTTCAGATATCCTCCGATCTTATTGGCCTATACAGATAGGACATGAAGAGTCATGACCTACATATAGCGGAAATTAAGGCCAACTGCTGTCAGACTTTGGCAACGCCCTAGTAATGAAAATAGTTTTTGGCGTGGGTTCGAACCCTGCCCACGTATTTTTAAATTTTGATAACACTTTTTTCATTAAAATAAGCTTGCAATTTTACTATACGGATTCATAGTAAAAGTAATAATAATAATAATAATAATAATAATAATAATAATAATAATAATAATAATAATAGTGACATTAATTGTAGTAGTTGTTGTTGTAGGAACGGGTTAGAAGCCCGGCAGGGGTTGGTTAGGTTCTGTTCTTTTGATCACATTTTTCTGCACATTTTACATGACCAACTTCAAACAGCTGGCTAGGGCAGCGCGCGAATACTGAAGCTCTTGGGATCGGCATAAATGCTGCCGGCTTTTCCTCTTTGGAAATTAGAAGTTACGATGAGGAAGATTAGTAGTAATGTAAATCGAAAGCAGTTTGAAACGATGAGGTAGTCTCAACTTGAAGAACGTTTCGTGATATTTTGCTCATTGACGAAGGTCTATATAACTTGTTTTTGAGTTAAAGAAGGAAATCTCGAGTAAGTCATTATGACACTCATAAGGAACGTCTTCGTATTATAGTATCTGTATAGTCTTACATGCAACGATTTTAATTAGCTAAAAGTTTAGATAAAAGGTTAAGTGACGCGGTATTTGAATGGATAGAGTATCGAACTTCTGTTCGGTGGACCAGGGTTCGAATCCCGCTCAGGTTGAAACTTTTTCAAATGTTTCAATTTCAGACTCACTCTCGCCAAGTGAACTTTGTGGTGGACAAACACCGTGTGCGTGGGTTTTCTCGGGGTTCTCCCGTTTCCTCCCACTTTCTTCATTCCACCATTTCATTCATTACTCATTATCACCGTCTCCTTTAGCCTAACCGGCATAACCGCGGGACGTAAAACTCAAAATTTCATTTCATTTTTTTTTTCAATTTCAGACTCAGTAAGACAAGAAAGATCTCTTCTCCAGAAAGAAAATGATGTTGGAATGAGGAGAATTGGAGAAGGTCTCTCAATAGAGGCAATCATTTACTAACTTATTTCCAGCAGTTGTTCTAGATTTCATATTTTCAGCTACTTTCAAGCATTTCCTGATAAATGCATGATCAGTACTTATATTTCTGTAAACACAGTATATAAAGAAATAATACATTACATACACAGCAATATTGAGATTAATATATGGTGTTCCTTGGAAAACACGATCCGAACCATACAGATTCATCTTAGCATGGAGAACTGTTTCGTTAGTCACCTGTTTTACAATTTTACCTGAATAAACACCTGGATCAGGTCTACCAACTGCTGTTAGTGACGCGAAAAGTTATGTGTAAGTTGGGTTGCATCTGTCTAGGCGTTTTCACAACTGCAAATTACCTGGACCCCAAGTAGTGGAATTAGAGCGCTTAGGGGGGAGATACTTTTGTGGCTGGGTGTACAAACAGTTTAGTTATTGTACGACATTATCTGTAGGCATGTTAGTATAGTTGAACACTTGGGAAGACAACGACATTTTGGCAATCGGAATCTCCAGATTTTCTATCAAAATTTTCTAACAATGATTTCACATATGGCCTATTACTACCTTCAACATTCGCGGAGGGAGGGGGAATTCTACAATTTTGGAGATTAAATTTTCACCCCGTAACATATCTGGACAAATCACTGAATAACTATGCTTTATGGTAATTTGGGCGTCTCTAGAATGTTCCCAGCTTGAGTAGTATATTATACGTATAGTCCCAACACAATGACTTCAAGCTTGACTAAATTATGACTGTCGCTGTTATTATAATTTCTTATAATGAATCCTCCGATGTAACCTGGCCAACCAAACCGTTGCAGTGTAGTCTACCCTACATGGCCTCTTCACTTGCTGCTTATAGTGGAAGTAATAAAGTAATTACATATGTTTCCCAGTTGCAAAAAATTTTGGTACGCTGCATAATAATTTTCTTGCAGGCAAGTGTACGTGTAAGAGGAAGTCCAAGGTCTGTTCACTGGTGCGGAGCTGTTGTAATAACGCCCATTCACGTACTTACAGCTGCACACTGCCTAAGAGAATTTAGCAAGAGCAAGTATGTTATACGTGTTGGAGACTTCGATACTGAGGTAAGTAATTTATTTGTTTTTATCTAAAGTATTTTGTAACCACAATATAAGCAATAAAATATTATAATGCAACTTAATTAAGTACTGTAAAATAAAAATAAAAATAAAAACAGGAGATCTTAGAACCTGAACGTACCTTGTACACGAACACAAAACAGCTGCCATTCAAACATATTCCATGGCAGTTTCAAGAGTGGTCGTGCTTTTCATTGCCCTATCGGCGATTCCGTCTCAAAGAACTTTTTCTATGATATGTGGAAATTTCATTCTAAACATTTTACTTATGATGTCATTCGAAATATGGCCCCATTCTGTTTTTACATAACAAGAACAATATTTCCGCTATACCTGAGCAAAGCAAGTAAATTCTCCGTTTGTTTTTCTATCTCTGATCGTTAATTCGCGAGTCCAGTTTCCTGGTTTCCTGCAGATCTAATCTTGGAGACACGCACAAACTTTCTTCAACTCACTACACTGCTAAGAATTTGGCGTGTGAGACCCGGGTTCGATTCCCGGTGGGGGCTCATGTGGTTTGGATCCTACGTTAAAGTGTAAGTCAACGTCTCATATAACCTCTCTAATTAACAGGATGCATAAATCCAAACAAACCAAAAAATTGTTAACAACACTACAGGTTGGACCAAGAAATCAGATTTTTCCTAAGAGAAACAGTATATGCAGTTCTAAGAATTAGAATTAAAGTGTTATTAAGGATTTCTCCGGGCAAACTGTGCTATTATTGATTCTCATACTACTCCTATCACCTTCCCAATGTGAAATTGATAGGGAAGTTCGCCATGGATGATGGCGTTGTTAATGTTTATCTACAAGAGATAGTTGCATAGGAAAGACGTTGTTTCGGTAGGAGGTAGAAGGATTAGAATATTAAGGAGTCTATCGAGGAGTCTTAAAAGGAAAATATGATATTGAGGAAAAGCTACGAAGAATATGGGAGAGAAATACTTGCATTTGAAAAAAAAAGCAATGTTCATTGGAATAATATTATGTGTATCAAATACAGAGGTAGAAGAGAATAAAAGAGAATATGTAGCTGATTTCCGATACCTTATTATTATTATTATTATTATAATAATAATAATAATAATAATAATAATAATAATAATAATAATAATAATAATAATAATAATAATAATAATAATAATAATAATAATAATAATAATGAAGATATGAAGTGCGAACGTAAAATAAAGACAAAGATAGGAATGACGAAAGAAGCATTTAGGAAGAAGAAAAATTCAATATATTTTGTGGGTTTTTGAACAAAGAGCTAAGAAAAAGACTGATTAAATATTTCATCTGGAATATTGTTGTAACGAAGTGAAATATCAACACTACGCAAAATTTTAAAAGATTCGAAACAAGGATGTGGAGAATAATGAAAGAAGTTAGTTGGGTCCAATGCAAAACTAATAAGGAAGTGGTAGGAAGAACAGAACAATATTGAATGTAATTGAGAAGAGGAAAGGAAAGAAATTAAGGCATTGTTTGAGAAAGAAGGAATGATAGAAGATACAGCGAAAGTAACGAATTTCCCAATTGCAAAAAAATCATTCTTCATTGATTCTTAAGTTAATTTTCATTAAAGTTGTTTTACGAAAATTTCATTGTCTGAACCCTAAATGTGATGACCCCTAACAGGAAAACCAAAAGCCTTCATACCATAAAATTTCACAAGCTTGTATAGCAGGTCAAAACTTACCACAATGATAAATTTGATTCACATCGAATATGTTCGATTGACTTTTTTCTTCTTCGAAAATTTGATCTGAGATTTGATGGTCCATAACTGGGAAACTAAAAGGCTGCTTACCATATTTTACAAGATGGTATAGGAGTGAAGGTTTTCTATCATACTGAATTTGATCCGTATCGAATGAGTTTGGTTGAATTAATTATTTTTTTTTCGAAAATATGACCCCAAATTTGATATTACATAACTGAGAAACCAAAAGTCTGCATACCATATTTCACAAACTTGTACAGCAGATAAAACTACCACCATGCCAAGTTTGATCCAGATTGGATGAGTTCTGCTGAATTAACACGATATCAGGATGTATTACCTAGGTATTTCTAATGTCCAACCGTGATAACGGAGAAACCTAGAGAGAGAGAAAAGAAAAACTTTCACGAAGCTGCTATAACGAGGGGTACTTCCTTGCATGTATTTAACAGATACAACAACAGTGTTGCCAACCCGATATAAAGTTATATTTTTCAAATGGCACTACCTCAGATTATAACATTTCAAATCAACATGTCCAACGAAAACTTAAAATACCACATTTATTATAGAATCACAAACATCCAAAGTTTGGAAGCCTCTATCACACTTACATCACAACGGAGATGGGCAGCATAATGCACATCGGAAGCATCTTAGCGTTGGATACCATGTTCATAGTATGACTTGTTTCGAATAAATAGGAACGAAGTTGCAAAGGTTTGAAAATTTGATTACTTTTAAAAGGTTTTATTTCGAAAACTTACCTAGATAAGTATCATATCTACATACGTTTATAATTTTTAATTGGCAAACAAATCATTTTGACATTTACAGCACTTTGATATCTCAAACCGTTCTTGAGATATGATGAACATTAATGAAGTTCGCAACGCTGCTGAAAATGGCGTATTTGTGTAAAACATTTAAAATGATTGTTGTCTTCCTTCTCCTTTATAGCATTACAGCAATAGCTTATAGTGGCTGTACTTAGGGCAAGTTCTCGCAATCAGGGCCGCCCACAGGGGGGATGTATGGCGCAAGCTGCGCCATTGAGAAAAATTTTGGGGGGGACTTTACTCTACTTTCGAACTAGCAATTTTACTGTCGGAATAGCATTAAAACACGATTTTGAGAAGCTAATTTTCAAAAATTTTCCGGGGTGAACCCCCGTACCCCCTGCTTTGATACTCGATGAATGAAGTACCGTGCAAGTAGCCGTAGCCTATGAAAGGAAAGGTTGGTTCGTTTTAAGAGAGAAGGGCCGCCCACAGGAGGGATGAATGGCGCAAGTTGTGCCATCGAGAAAAAAATTGGGGGGAATAAAAAAATTGGGGAAGAATTTTACTCTAATGTCGAATAAGTAATTTTGCTGTCGTCAGAATAACATTGGAACACGATGCGATTTTTTTTAAATCTCGAGAATGAATCCCCCTACCCCCTGCTTAGAAACTCTATGAATGAAGTACCGCGCAAGTTTGTTGAATATGTCTGGTTTTCCATACCTAACAATATTATGCCAGATACTTCTGTCATTACCAGCAACGAGTTGCTCAGCAGAGAGGATTATGAGTAAAGTAAAGATTGTAAAAAATAGACTAAGCAGCAGCATGGGAGATGTATGGCTCTCCGACATGCTTGTCCTTTCTTCCGAAAAAGACATTTTAGAATGCATTCCCAACAGCGATATTATAGACAAATTTGCTTTGCCGAGTGAGCAAAGAAAAAAAATATTACTCTATAAAGGACATCAAGGGTAGGTTAATGTCACCACCACGACCTGTAATAATTTAATCCAACAAAATCATTCCTGTAATAAAAAAAAAAGTATGATCGGCCTTAAAAAGAAGTGAAATCACAAAAATGAGCGCCAAGTTCTGGTGAACAACAGTTACAAACACTCAAGGAATCACTTTCAAATTTAGATTTGAAACTTGCCTATGTTGTCTGTTGAAAATTATAAAGTAGTTTGACATAATTGTGAGCTAGTGGTAACCATACAGACAACAGTCAAGTTTCAAATCTAAATTTGAAGTGAGCCAGTGAGTGTTTGTAACTGTTGTCCACCAGAACTTGGCGCCTATTTTTGTGATTTCAATTCTTTTTAAGGCCACTCGTACTTGGCTCTTTTACAGGAATGTTTTTTGTTGGATATCACTTCTTTTTGTAGGCTAATTTCGAGGATAACACTTTCTTTTGGTATCAAACTCAATAACTTGTAACTTGCGTCTTACTTTTTTTTTCATGTACAAGGGAATTATATCAATATTTTGTAAAGAAAAAAATAATACTACTAATTGTAAAAAAAGAATACCTGTGCCATACACAGTGTGTACAAGTTTTTATACCCTTCAATATCCTTATAGAACATATTTAGTATTGTACACTACCAAGACTACTAATAAAAGTAATGCCATTTTTATAATTACTACTGATCCTACTACTACTACAAGCATTCTATACTACTACTACAGGAAATAAAAACAACAACAAAAATAACAATTACTAGTACTATAAAAACTACTGCTACACTGGGCAATTGTTTTTAGAGGACTTGAGTTTTGAGGAGGGAAGAGATTATTAGTTTTGGGGGGGAGTGCGCCATCAGCTTTGGGGGGGGATGGGCACCCCTGCTCGCAATTACATGATTTTAAGAAGTGTTGCAAACCTCAGCAGTGCTTTTCATATCTACGGAACGATTTGAGATATAGAAGTACTGTAAAGGGCAAAATGGTTTGCTTGGCAATTGCAAACCACACAGTTAACCAAATATGATGCTTATCTAAGCATATTTTTGAGATAAAAATTTTCAAAAAAAATTAAATTTTCAAGCCCTTGTAACTTCCTTCCTATTAACTCGAAGCAAGTTATACCACGGCCATGATATCCAACGCCAATGTACTTTAGATGTGCATTATCCTGTTCATCTCCGTTGGGCCGTATATGTGATAGAGGCTTCCAAACTTTGAATATTTGTGATACTATAACATCCTTAGTTTGCAACACTGAATAATAAATGTGGTATTTTAAGTTTTCGTTTGACATGTTGATTCGAAATATGTAATAATCTGACGAAATGCCATTTGAAAAAAAAAACTTTATATTGGATTGGCAACATTGTTTGTTGGGTGTTTCTGTTTAGTACGTGCAAAGATGTCCCCTCTTTATAGCTGCTTCGTGCAAAGTTTTGCTTTTCTCTCTCTTTTGGATTCTCCGTTACCACTGTTGGACATTATAAATGATGCATCCTGATGTCGTGTTAATTCAACAGAACTCATTAAATCTGGATCAAACTTGGCATGGTAATCCAAGCTATGAATATATGTATATTGTTGCGTCAAACGAAAAGCTTAGCTGAGAAGCGTATAATAATTAACCAGCCAAAGATAACAGCATATCTATGATGACGAGATTAACATATTTCATAGCTGTTTAACAAAATTTGGTTAAACAGCTTTAAATATAGAACAGAGTATAGCCTATTTGCGTTAAAACAATAATGTTGTCCTTGCGTCATGAAATACCTAGTAATATTAGGCCTAATATTAAATATCCTATAATACAATTGGAAATGTAGTTTATAGTTTTACTTCCCAGATTTATTTGACATGTAGACTTAAGGAGACTGTTGATTAATGATAGAGGATGACGCTGAAATAACTAGTGAAATGATAATGTGGGAGGAAACGGGAGAACTCCGAGAAAACCCAAGGACACGATGTTGTTCACAGAAACTCGTACAGCCTGAGATGGAACTAGGGACCTCTCGCTCAGAGGTGAGAACACTACCAATAAGCCACGATGCTTCTATTAAATATTGTATCATTTGTATAAAATAAACAGAAAGTTGCGAAAAATGAGCCAATAGTAAGCCTTTTAATTTTTCCTTATCAGATGGATCTATTGTACAAGTAGATTGAATTAAGGTTTGGTTTTAATTTCATACAGAAAGAACTTGGATCGTACGCATGCGTGCAAAGTTACAATGAATCCTAGGTAACAGCAATTCTCTTTTGCATTACCATCTTTACCTCTTTAAACAGGCTTATGTAGATATCGCCTACGTCATTCCATTCATTCATTCCCATCTTCCATATTTGTTTCCATAATGACTTCAGAAGTTGAAATAGTGGTACGGTGAGAATAATACGAAGGCAAAACTACTATTGCAGTTTCCACTGAAAAGCAAATTAGTCATCGTGTACTAAGTGTGAGGACTGACAGACCTCTAACTGTGTATTTTTCTTACACAATAAAGTGTTCCTATGGAAGTACGTGCATACAACCAATCAAATTCTATGACCAATTCCACAATCCCAAAGGAAAATATTGTTCCTTTTGTTGTCGTTTTCTTCTCTCGGAGTCAGAACATCCCGTTTATAGGCGATCAATGCCTGCCTTTTGCTAGTAGGAATGACCTGAATTTACTTCTTTTTATGGTCATTGTGTTGTGTATTGTTAACGGAGCAGCATAAACGAATCGTTCCAGGTATTACGAAAATCCCATTTTTCCTCTTTTAATAATAGACTGAACAATGGCGTTGTCAATTTTCAGATGACATTTATATATTGCTGATCATTGCATGTTATATTTCTTAGAAGGCAATTCATATTTTTCAACCCATTTATCGTTTGTATTCGAAAAGAAAACACAAATCGAACACTTTAAATATTCATTTATGCCTACATCATACTCCGCAATTCCTATATCCTATATCATAATTACTACTACGCAAACAGGGATTGTTATAGACTCATATTTAGGGCAGTATAAGACCAACACCCTTGCACACGGGATCGAAACGATTGAAGATTAGTATTTATTTCTAATGCAATTTTATGATTTATATACAAAAAATTTCATCAAAATGTAATTCACCTCACAAAGAACAAGCAAATCATCTATCTATTAAAATGCTACAATAGCAACAAGAGCGCCTGAGCTCCAACCCATAGCTTTGGATTTCAAACCTTTGATTTACAGTTATTTGTGATTTCACGTTTAATAAAGACAAATATTTTAAAGTATTTGTACTTTAAATAAATTATTTAAATAGACCCGTTTTTCATAAAGGTATCTTTTTAAAATTATTGTTAAAAGCCTTTGTATTTTAATGTCTTTTCCGAAATCAATGCAAATGATTGTGCTACTATTTTGGAGTTCTTTTAAACTATACGTTTGTGGACGTTTATATGTTTCTGGCCAATCCTTTCGACAATGATATCTCGCAAACTACAGGCTCTAGAAAGATGACGTTTTCACTGATCAATTGCAAATTTTATGTAGATTGTCTAGTTCTAATTTAGTATTTAAAAATCATGGCCATTATTTCTTTATTACATTTTTACGGGTACACTGGAAGTGTTGAAAATAGAAGAAAAAACTAAAACATCATATCCTCGCATTATACATTCCGAACCCACATAATTGTATACGGGAGTTGCATACCTCTCAGGCGTTTGTTTCATCGCCACATGATAATGAAAATCGAAGGATAACCATAAGGAAGAAAGAAAATACTGATCATACATTAATTAAAAACTCCAACCGGAAGTAAGCTCAAATCTTGCAAACGGTAACAGATATTGAAAAAGTAATCGAAAAAAATCTCCCCTTTATGGTATCTCTTGCCAATTTTTATCAAGACGTCTTTCACTTGTGTTTGTGAAGAGACATGTACAGATGTAAGGAATAATAAGGAGATTCATGCTCATATGTGACTGATGCGCTGTATAGATAGCGCAGGTTCAGCTAGTCTACTCCTATATATTAAAATGCTAAGTTTATATGTTTGTCTCCAATCCTTTCGAGAATGAGATCTCGAAAACCGTAAGTGCTAGAAACGCGCCGTTTTCGCTTGTCGTTTTCAAATTTTGTGCAGATTGTCCAGTTCTCATTGAAATTTTCAAAAATAATATCGTTATTGTTCTATTCAACTTTTAGGGGCCGTTGTGAGCCCATAAGATTAACATTGTTGCAGGCCGAAACTACGGTGTTAGACAATCAATAGAGAAGTTACGTATGGCGGGTTGACGGGTTATTGCAGGCACTTTGGTTAAATCTGAATGGCAAAACTTACTGCATGCTGGCAACTTGAAAGGCTTTTAGAGACACAATGAGGCGTACTTGAACGGATATGGATTTATTAGAAAAAAATTTGCTACAAACAAAAATCTACAAATTTGCTACAAACTCACTCCAATATACAGGGTGCGGAAAAAGTCCCGGAACGGTCTAATGTTTAGCGAAGTATAAAGATCAGCAAAACAAAAATAACAGGTGTTAAATAGTCTTGAAAAAGCAATTCAATGATACTAAACACAACCCCTATCCCCACCCCTTTTGGGGGTAAGTGGGTAACTTTAAAATTTTAAATGGAAATCCAATTTTTATTGCACATTTCGATTCTTCAGAAAAAGGGACAGTGATTTGACCCAAAATTGAAAACAGTGCCTTCACGGATCGCACTTGAATCGACACACACACACAAAAGGAACGCAAAACTCATTGTATGAAAATAATGTATCTCGGTATCGTACTCTGTGATCATGCGGTTAGCGTACTGTACTATGAAACCAGAGGTCCTGAGTTCGATTCCCGCGCAGTGTAACATTTTTATGTGATTTTTTACACCCGAATTTTAACTTCGATAAAAAAATAATGTATTTGTCCATATTTGCAAGAAAATACAAATGGCGACAAAAATGGTTTATTTTTGTTGTAAGTAACTCTACTTCATAAAGCTAGTTTGCAAAACAATAATCGAAATTTGTATTTATGTAACTTCAAAAAAGTATTAATTGAAGGTAAAACATATGGAATTTATTTGGGGAAATAAAACCAAGAAGATTGCCTTGAACGCGGATCGAACTTACAATCTCTGACTCCCGAAGCCAGTACGCTAACCGTACGGCCACAGAGCATGGGACTGACAGTTCGCATTTTCATAACGTTTTGCTGCACCACCTTTTATTGTGTGTCTATTCAAGCGCCATCTGCGAAGACACTGTTTTCAATTTTGGGTCAAATTACTGTCACTTTTTCTGGAGAGTCCAAATATGCAATAAGAAATAAGTGTTCCCATTTAAAATTTTAAAGTAACTCCCCGTACCCCCGAAGGAGGTGGGGATAGGAGGTTGCGTTTGGTATCGTTGGATAGATTTTTAAAACCAATTTAACACGTGTTATTTTTGTTTTGCTGATCTTTATACTTCGCGAGATATTGGACCGTTCCGGGACATTTCCGCACCCTGTATATACATAGCAATTGACTTCCTTTGTGAGTCTCCTATCCTTTACTTGTGTGAGTAAGGAGACATGCACAGTGGGAAGGAGATTAATGGTAATAACAGAACGATCCGCTGAGTAGACAGCGCAGGTTCAGCTAGTCCATATATTAAAATGCTAGATTTATGTTTCTGGCCAATTCTTTTCTACAATGAGATTTCAGAAACCACAAGCTCTAGAAACGTACTGTTTTCACTGGTCTATTTCAAATTGTGTGTACACCTGCCAGTTCTCATTCAAATTTGCAAAAACCATGTCGTTATTGTTCTATTCAACATTTTGGGGTCCGTTTTAAGCCCGTAAGATTAATATTGTCGCTAGGCCGAAGCAAAGGTTCATATCCTTGTGCTAGGCAACCTGTAGAGGAGTTACGTATAGCGGGTTAACGGACATTGTAGGCGCTTTGCTTAAATCTGAATTGCAAACGCAAAACCTATTGCATGCTAGCAACTTGAAAGGCCTCAAGAGCCGCAATGAGGCGTACTCGGACGATATGGATTTATAAGGGGAAAAGACTCCATTTGACATAATCTGTAATTTCACCAAGTTTGCCACAAACTCAACCCAACACCTATATATTAAAAGATACGTTTATATTTTTTCTCACTTAAGTTGTCTTGTCCTTTACTTTGTGTGTAATGGAAAATAGACAGATATAATGAGGCAGTGGGAAGGAGAACCATGGTCAGAATGTTGGGCTGAGTAGACAGCGCAGGTTCAGCTAGTTGTAATTAAAACTATAATTACTTACAATTATTTATGGAAAACTATACGGGTAAACTATACTGGTAGAAGTATTCATCGTCCGATTCTAAAGAAATTCGCATCACGATCCACGAATTGCCTGATATCTTAGTTTCTAAGTAACCTCGTAGATGGCAGGCTAATCATAGCGTATGTAGATGCTAGAAAGTTTGAAAGGTTTCAGCTGCTCTTCCCGCTGAAACTGTGGAGACTGGGGCGCCGCCAGTCAAGGAAGTTGAATACTACAAACTACTAAAAGCAGTAACGAATCAAATCATTCAGAGCGCGTGAGTCTGGTAGAATTAGCCAATGATACACTTAGCTACTGCCAGTAGCAGACGATGCAGTTAGTTACAATTCTAGCCGGTAGTGTCGCAGAGTCACTTTTGTTGCATTGTGGAAACGATTTGAATTTCCATTAGGAATATAGGAAGTGGATCATCAGGGTAATCAGTGAGTTTGAAGATAGTCGGATAACGCAAACAATGTAGCTGTATGTGGATCCTAGCCTGGATTTTTTTAAATGCTAGAACGACGCCAGGCCTATTGTGCAACTGACTTCAAAGAGAACCTACAGTACTTCTGTGAGAGGACAGGTAGTTATTCTGCAGAATTGTAAGCCCAGACGTGTCCAGGCTGCCCTAGCTGACTCGAAGATGACTGTCAATGCAATCGAATGCACCCAGATCTCTCGTGTGAGTGTTTACGAATACTAAACAATCAATTTTTGGTGGTACGTCTGCTTTTCCGCATTTCTTTCGTGTTATTACACACTGACTCCTGATCTTCACCGAGAACGCCTGCTGTTTGTGGTGGACAACATTATATCCGTGGGTTTTTCCGGAGTACTTCCGTTTCCTTCCACTTTTTCATTCCACCAATTATTCCACCATCATTCAGTTGTCTTAATAATCGTCTCCCTTAGCTTAAAAGGCATAATCGTTGAACGTTAAACTTGAAGATTTCAATTTATTTCATTTTCGAGAACGTCTCCGGCAGTCTTGGGAGAGTCTGCAGTGATGAGACGAATAGAAAGAAGTGGTATTCAACGATGACAGTCTTTTCTGCCATTGTCACAATGACGGCCGTGTGTGTGTGTGTGTGTCCGTAGATATGCAAATGAGCGGAAAATCAGGCACGTATTTGTACTCACCATACAGGACCTAAACCTGACATTCCTACAGGACCTAAACTTGACACGCTTCCAGCTCTATTGTGAGTTTGTGGTGATATAACACTGTCTGTCATTGGTTATGAGTCTAGAAATCAACCAAGCGTGACCGCTGATACACGTTGCTGTTGGAAGTAATAATGGCCGCTGTGCGGGACATTGAAAGTATATCCAGTCTGGGAAATTCGCCTGTTAAACCACGAAAGAGAAAACGAAACGAAGACAAATGGAAAGATAATGAACATAAGCGTAAGAGGAAAGCAGGAAAGAGTTACGTTGGACGCACAGGTAAGGAAGTACCGGTTAAAATGCGAAGTGATTTGAGGTGTTGTAAAACTGAGTGGTGTAGATATATGAAGGATATCGATTCTGAAACCAAAGATAATATTTTCATTTCCTTTTACAACATGCAAGATTTCAACAGATAAAATGCCTATCTGGTTGGGCTAAATAGGAGGTCAGAATGTGAATGTGTGTACATTAAAGACAGGAAAAATGTGAATGTCTCCACGCGCGCCAATAGTTTTCATTACGTTCTTTGTCCGTCATCAGGAATGGAAGTTAATGTATGCAAGCAACCATTCTGCAAAACCCCATGGTATCACTGAACGCAGACTGCGTACCGCCCGTGGTGAATGGAAAACACATGAAGAGTACGGGGGAATAACGATGAAAGTCCATTTTTAACGATTTGTATTTTATGGACGCCAACGATAGAGGTCAGCATGAGCTTTCTGGACATATATTCATTTTCCACAGAAACGCTTTTAGTCCCATGTAAAACGAGTTTTTAAAAACCTTGAAAGAGGGAAGAAAGATGAATGTCACAGCATACGCTGAATAAACGATGGAAGTCCAATTTCCTGCTGAACAAGTCTTTGTATTGTTACACTTTCGATCGAATGATAAGATTGTTTCGCAACGCTTTTAGCTGTCAGTAGAAATACGCCTTTACATAGAGCATTCGTGTTGCTGAGAAATGCGTTAATAATAACACGGTTTTGGAGTTAACATGGATGTTAACTCGTGCCCAGGTGCAAATTAACGTGGGAAGAAAAGAAGAGGACATGGACGTGTGTCGGACGCTTCCAAAAAATTACGCCAACAAACGCATGAAACAGGGGCAGACTGTAAGTGTAGAAGAGTCAAGTGTTTTGAAAGTGTACACGGAAGTGGCAGGGATAATATCATCAGTCATTTCAATTCTTTGCCTGATCGAGATGCTCAACAGCTCCATTTAAGCGGTTTAATTGAAGTTAATCTAGTGAATAGGAGGCGCCCGCGAAAAAAATCAAAATGAGGCTC
This sequence comes from Thermobia domestica, assembly GCF_964235325.1. Classification (NCBI taxonomy): domain Eukaryota; kingdom Metazoa; phylum Arthropoda; class Insecta; order Zygentoma; family Lepismatidae; genus Thermobia; species Thermobia domestica. The sequence goes on from NC_137454.1 coordinate 253,441,816, forward strand.
ACCTTCGTGATAATGCGTACAAGGCCAAAGTGAGGGTTAAAAGAAATGATGTGATGGACGAAATACCGGATTGCTACAAAGCATTTTTGGCCCTTCATGGCATATCAGCGAGAACTTTACAGACTATTTAAGAGCAGTTGAAAGAATGTGGTACGGTATTCCCCGATAGAGGAAAGCACAAAAATCGACCACATTCTTTACGCTAGGAAATCTTACAAAAATTTATAAACACATTCAATCTTTTCGAGGTCGGAAAGCACATTACTCATTGAAGAAATCATCCAAGATTTATCTGCCGGCGGAACTCAATGGTAAGAAGCTGCATCACATGTTTTTAGTAATGTACCCTAACAACCATGTTTCATACGATAGTTACATGCGTGTTTTTAATACTGAGTACAACATTTCGTTTGGATATCCCCGTTCAGATACATGTTGTGTATGTGATGCAATGAAGGCGCAAGAGAAACTATTGCAAGAAGAATTGGCATCCAAAGCGAACTCAGATGACGATGGCAGGAAGAAGGAAAAGGACCTGCATAATTTGCGTATTAAGAAAGAATCTACATTTGCGGCGAGCAGAAACATTTTATTCCAGGAAACGTCAGTGTCGACAACGCTGCACACAAACCACAAAATAAACCGTTGCTATGGATTTTCAGGCGAATTTGCAACTCTCGAATATAGCTAGTAATATTGTGTATTATAAACGACAACTAACAATGCATTTATTCAATATTCATCTGCTGCCATCGGGAGAGTCAGTCTTTTACGGGTACGACGAGACAGTTGCTAAGAAAGGGGCAGATGAAGTCGTCTCAATGCTCCACCATTTCATATTTGAAATTCTATCCAATGATGTGAGGCATCTGCATATTTTCTGTGATTCTTGTGCAGGTCAAAACGAAAACTTCACAGTATTTAGATATATACATTATGTTGTTGCATTTTGTAAGCTTTTGGACAGGATAACTATGACGTTTCCAGAACGTGGCCACTCATACCTGGAGTGAGACAAAAATATGGGACTCATTTCACGCTCTTCTCGAACTGAAGTTCCCGCAGATTGGTATGAGGTCATACGATCCAGCAGTCAGACCTAGCCCATTCCAAGTAGTCGAGTGCCAACAGAAGATGTTCAAGGCTTGGACATATTGCTTTGCCTCTAATGGATTGTACAAAAGGAAGTTACCTGTTCCCTCCAGACCCCTGAAGGAAGTCAAAGTAGAGATTGAACAGCCACGCATTATGTCTATGCGCTCCGCAAGTTATAAAGGTGCATGGGAAACAGTGGTGCTTACAGAAGCAAGTAATAAGAAGCAGACATCATTTGGGTTCCAGGAGGGTGAGTTCCTCTTACCAGGCGAAGTGTATTCCCATGACTTATCAATATCTGCTTTGAAGTGGAAAGACCTATAGGAAATCTCTAAACTTCTTACCACAAAGCAGTCAGTGATTTTTTATTTAAATTTACCGCATCAGGAATGAACATACAGAGATGTATTCCCCAATTAGTAGTTATGTGCGTGAAGCATACTTCTGATTTGTTATCATTTTACATCTTTTTGTGGTTTATCCGTTCCAGTGATGTAGAATTTTCATTTAAAGATAGAGGAGAGAAATGTGACTTTCATCGTTTTTCACTCAATTTTCTGGACATTCATCTTTTTCTCCGCTTTTCTTTTTACGTTACAATGCTATTGTTGAATTTTCTCCATTGTTACCAAATATAACCTCTTGGAACATTTCTGGTGCATTGTCAGATTGTTGACCTTATGCTTCATTCAATTTATTCTTGCTCATTGTATCAAATGCATAAAATAAAGCGTTTCAAAGTTTAAAAAGCTAATATCTCCGAAGTGTGAAAATGTGACTTTCATCGTTATTCCCCCGTACTCTTCACATACGAAGGACGCGCCTACCAAACCGTTGCATTCTTCCAAAGAGGACATTCGAGGTAAACATCACAACCGCAACCATGCTATTTCGGAAAAAAAAAAAAAAAAAACTAGATATCAGGAATCACATTAGGTCTTTTCAAAGATAACGTTCTCACTGCAGCAGAGCTGCAAACTCTGAATGTTCACATATAGTTTCGGTGCGTCCTTTACAACAAATGTACGATTTTTATGTAGAACAATGTAAACAAATGATATCGGTCCACTGAAATTACATACATATCAATGTGTTCAATAATGAATTCAACATTGCATTTAAAATGCCAAGCACCGACACATGTAAAACTTGTGATTCGATGCTACACGTAGAACCTAGATCACCTGATTATAATATACACATTCGTAAAGCCGAAGCAGTCTACCAATCTTTCAGAAATGCAAAACAATAATGCAAATACATTAACAGCAGCACCATAGTTGTTGCTAGGATCTGGAACAAGCACTTCCAACACCAATGATAAACACGGAAACTGTTTTCTATTTGCGGCAGTTGTGGACATATTGTGTTTGTTCCATTTTTGTCATGATGATTCTGCTGTTATGTGCGTCTGGCCAGAATCTGTCGCTTCTCGTGGTAGTGTTAAAATTGGAAGCTGTGTTCTTCGAGTGATGATGCACCTACCAGAGGATATTTGCAACAGACGTAATTTAATAGTGTACAGGGATTCGTGCATCGGGCAAAATAAAAATTCTGTCATTATGGGACTCTGGTTGTATTTGGCAAACGTCACCGATCTTCAGACAATATAACATAGATTTTTGGTTCATGGCCAAACATTCCTCCCCTGCTATGCTAATTTTAGTATCATTGAGAGAGCGAAGAAGAAGACACAATCTGCGTACACTCCCCGCTCAATAGGCCATTCTGATAAGGACAGCACGCAAAAAGAAGCCATTTTGAAATCATCGAAATGACAACAGAAGACATGAAGGTTGTATGAGCGTTACTATTTGTTCTGACATTTCGCAAGAAAACAAAATTTGGAGAGTCTTCAATATGAGAGCAGCGACAGGGTGCGAAATCATCTCATTCAAAGTGAGGGGGAAGTACTTTTAAGCATAATACCTGTACACAAAATCATAACCTATTAGAAAGGAAAGAAGCTAACCTAAGCTTACCAGTTTGTCGCAAAACACACATTTCCAATTATGCTATTCCGTATTGAATATAACTTGAACAATGCTAGGAAAGTGTACTCTGAACTCAAACGTTGTGCTTTATTTTATTGACCTTCAATGTGTTCTACAAGCTTGCATTTATAAGCCATCAAAAATGGAAATAAGGGTATTGTTCTAACTGGTGACCTACCAGGCTAGGTTATTATCTAGTGTTATACCTAAAAATGATCGGCTATTTATGTAATTTTATTTTTGTTCAAATATAAATCCGTGTCTATTGGCTCATGTCTTTTATTAATATAACCACAAGTTAAAAGAATACTGGTTAGGTTAGAGCTCGATAGCAGGGGGCGTCATTTAGGGGGGCAATTGCCCCCCTGAGTTTAAGATTTATATAGATTTTATCAAAAGAATAGTAGTAAATCAGTAAAAAACGAAAAATTTTACTTAAATCAAGGGGTCTTGCCCCCCAAGCAAAATCTGAAATGACGCTCCTGCTCGATAGGTTACCAGTTAAAACAATACCAAAACAGTGGCGTAACTAAAGGCTTGGGGGCCTCCCCGCAGACAGCGTGGAGTGGGGCCCCTTCTCTTCGTTCCACTTCACGATTTGGGGCCCCCTTATGGCTTGAGGCCCCCGCAATGCCGGGTCTGCGGGACCCTTATTTACGCCCCTGTACCGAAATGAGAAACTGTATTTAAAAAAATTACAGCCATCCGTTAAACCTGACAAACACGAGATTATCGATAACCTGCTAGTACTCCTTATAGAAACAAATTATGTTCATACTCATCTTCATTGTTCCGTATAGTGGTATATTTACTGTCCGCTATATGGTGCAACTCCTTAACTCAAGACTGTACCACACTTAATGCATTCCACAAATTCAAGGGTGGTCCACACAATTTAACTGTCATTAAGGCTTCTAATGTATCTATTCTTAGTCGATTTCTTTCATAGCTTTTCAAGTCATGTGCAACACTGAAACCACGCTCACACTCTGCAGTCGACAGTGCAACTGATTTTGTTCTCCGTAACAGCAGTTTAAATAGGGGAAGATCATCAATAGGTTTGAGACCAGGTTTCAAATATCTCCATTACATTACAGCTATAGATGGATTTATACCCAATAATTCAACATCCTTATAGACATCAGAATTGCCGTTCAATGGGCTAAGTTTTATTTTAAACTTAAAATTTCATCAAATACTTTGAAGCAGGAAATCTTCTCCCAGTTCATATGCTGGAAATCATCTTCGTAGTTCATCTAAAATCCCTTGTAAGATTTGACATCTTACTCGCTCGAATTGAAATAATGTCGAGTCACTGTCAACTCAATAACACAGATACTTCTCTTTGCAATTCGTGAGACAAACGTCATCATTTTCTTTCATTTCGGTAAGAGCTGTGCACGCAGTATGTAGCTGAGTTTCTATTTCTCGATATAATACAGATTTTTTTTTTGCATTGTACTGACGGTAGTAAATATATGTGCAATGTCTAAAAGCAATCCTAACATAAGTATGGTTTGTCTTGAAGTTAGCTTACGATACAAACCTTTAAATTTTGCCACCGTTTGTTCACTTAACTCTTTTCTCACTTCGGCAGAAGACAAATAATCAATTATGGATAGATAGTCTCTGTATACGGCTAAGAGCACATTTTTTTAACTGGAAATCCAACTAATTCGAAACAGTTTCTTACTTTCAAAACACCTTCTTCGCCAATGACTTTGGCAATGTTTTCGAGGTGAGCAAATGCAGAAGGCTTACTGAAGACTATAAAGTTCGTCAAGCAGATTTTCGAAGTGGTATACTGCGTTTACGACTTCAAAAACTTTTTCTGTTACTAAATCAAGCCTATGATCCATGCATTCAATACTGACGAAGTGGGGAGCAAAATTTCTTCTAATGCGAGCAGCAACTCCATCGTGCTTACCTATGAAAACCGATGCGCCATCTGACCCAAGACCCACAAGCTTCTCCTTAATAGTATCAGAATCAATGCCCTAATTTGCGAAAGCTTCAATGATCTTCATTTCGGTTGCTTTTGCATCTGCTTTCTCGATGCGTACTAGTTTATGAAAACAGCATCGAGCAGTTTTCCTCTCATCCACGTACTAATATACAGAATCAAAATGTTTTCCAGAGAATCGATCTGTAGACTCATCAACGGATATAGAGAAGCAATCAGTAAATTTCAAAAATGTTATCAGTTTCTTGTGTAGCTGGTCTGCAATTAAACGTGTTATCAAAGCAGCTTTTTGTCTGTATTGAGGTGAGTTCCCATGTTTAAACCATTTGCACGTTGTAATTTATTCATTTCTGGATGATCCCTAAAACTCCAACCTTGCTTTGAACTAGTATATACATTAGGAAATACTTTTACCGTTACATCCAATTGCAGTTCTTGTTTTCTCAGACATGTTTCCCGTGCTGTTTCTGCGCTTTTTTCCAGTGCCTTTTTCTGACGAGTAACTTCTGCGTCTAAGCACAGTCAATGAACTGAACTTAGTTCATGTCTATACGGGATTCAAATTTTGCTTCTTATTTTTCTGAGGAACACCTTTCGATGATCACAGCAAGTCATTATTGGCAGTTTTAATCTTAATGTTTTTACACACGAAAGAAGCATGCAGTTTACAAACATTGCACATCATCATCATCTCCTGTTCTGCTTTCATTTCGAAAACAAGCCATGATCTATCTTGTTTCCACGAAATCTGAAATCTTTTCCATTTCATGGGCGGTTGACTTTCTTCTAACAATGTTACATTTTGGTTCATTTTACTTGACATTGTTTTATCGCTTCCATCACACGAACTCTTTGACAAATGTATTTCAGACGCTTCCATCACATTTGCACTAAAACACTTCTTTTCAGCTTCACTCGTTTCATCACTATTGCATTCGTCACTACTTTTGTTCGTGAATAGTGGTCCATTATTAGTAACATGCGAGTTGTTGCTATTTAGTTTGAGAACTTTATTGTCTGACGGAATTAACGTTGAAGTATTTTGTAATTACATTATTCGTAGCACGCTTCCTACGTTTCATTTTTGTTGCATTCAAGAAGCCAATAACACTGCACTCAAGTATGACCACCTTAGTAGTAGAAGGACAAAAAAGAATAGTTACTTCAGATCTCATCTCTATTTTGTTTTCAGAGCTGCCAGATCAAAGCACAGTTTAATTATTCACTGCATTTTTACTTTTGCTTAACGCTAACTGCACTTCGATAATTATTATTATAGTTTTCCTACTGAAATATTTGCAAATATATTGATAAGTGTGTTGAACTGGTATTAATGGGATACGTGTACCTTTGAAAGTATTTTGTAGGGAAACTAATGTTACATTTTCAAGAAATACCTTCATATTCTTTCCCCCCCGGTAACTCTGCGGTGAGGGGGATTATTTTCCAAAAAACAGTAAGTGAGGGGGAATTCCCCCTCATCCCCCCCCAGGATTTCGCACCCTGAGCAGCGACTAGCATAAAATTTACGAAAGGCAGCCAACTAGTTCAGGTAAAATACACATACTCTACATATGAGTCTTGGAGTACTCAGTTTGCAGCGAGGAAGAGGCAAATCGCGCTCTCTGGAAGATATGGTTTTGATATCCAAGTATCCTAAAGAAAGACCTATTCAGAAGCCTAAGTATGATAATCTGACGGGCATCTTAAACTACATTCTACCCATCGACCACGATAATTACATATCTCTAAAATGCAACAATGACGACACGATTCACGTAGGAGTAGAGGATATTGACAGTAGAGATATCGAGTGATAATGTGAAGTTTCTCTTATGTGTCCTGGGTAATGGGTTATTGTGCAATGTAATGTGAATCATACTCGTCTGCAGTGTTGTGTTTACAGTGTGTACGATTCTAGCATAATGGAATGCTGAAGAACGAAGAATGCATTTTTGTTCACGAAAACATGTTATTTGAGTGGCGACACGAACATGTGTGTATTTCTTTTAGACTGAGTGGAGTATGTAAACATTATTTACAAAGACGAATATGGTCTACCCTGTTGTGTTATTCTGTACGTTACATGCATATTCGCGCATTGGAACTTTCATTTTGATCCATTAATATAGAAAGCATGCATTGGTTTGGCAGGTGCATATCTTATGTTTATTTCTTCTTAAAGATAAGCACTATAATTCATGATGATTTTTTCTGAAACATATCAGACCTTCCTCTAATATGTGTTGTTGTATTTATGTACCTATCTTCCATAGTAAAACTTTTGTCAGTTCCAACGCAAAACCTTCTGTTTCTCAAAAACATTCAAATGTGCCCCTTTTCCACTAAGCCCCTCAATTGATAATAGTACCTGTCATTTACTACCAAAACAAAATTTGAGGAAACAATAATAATAATAATAATAATAATAATAATAATAATAATAATAATAATAATAATAATAATAATAATAATAATAATAATAATAAACCTCCTAATAAATCATTTACACTACATACAATCTACATTCAACATCTACAGTCATACACCATTCTCCCAATAGTACTAACTATCAATTATATATTAATATAAACAGTCGCTATATCTGATCAATTCAATTATATTCATAAATATTTTACAATTCCTTCTCTTCTTATTTATTAAGATGCCAATCTAGTTACAATCGAGAAAGTCTTTTAAGTAAAACAATTCACTTACTTTGATTCAGCATTATAAGAACATTACATACAGCAATTTATCCTTTAGGTTGTTACAATACCAGAACAGCTAGAGACATTTATCAAAACTAAAGATTTGCGGGCCTGCAATACAAAAACAAGTATTAACAAACGAACATATTAAAAATATTAAAATTACAACCTCTTATCATAGATTGACTCTTGACTAATTATTTCCGTGCAAAATATATACAGTAATAAAATTTATGAATCATATTATCCTTACATATTATAACAATAGTAAAGGAAACATTTTTTTAAACTCACGATAAATCTTAGTCAATGATACATGAGTTTATCTTATATCCCTATCATTATCAACAACCTTTACTTGAATAGTGTTTGGACCGAAGAATTTAACGATCTGATACGGGACCTTGGAAAATGTCAAGGAAAATGATGTTAATAAACCTTAGTTATTATAGCGGTGGGCGTAGTGGGTTTGAGGCCACAACCAACCTCAGGATATCAACTTCGTGCGTCCGCTATGGCGCGTATATACTGTAGTAAGGTTTGTGGTTTGAAACCCAGAAAAGAAAACCTTATAATCCTCCACAAAGTGTCAAGAAAAATGACGATGACGAACCTTAGGGATGGTACTGGGAGAACGGGTGGGTTTTGGGGCCACCACCAGCCTTAGGGCTAGAATGTCCCGACAGTGAAACTAGGAACAGACATTTTGGTGTATTCGAATTTGTTTTTACATCTCGCGCCAAATTTCAATGTTCGTTCCAGATGCAGTAGACAGGAAACTTGGCTCACCCATTCTCCATCTCAACACTTTTAGAGTCTGACGAACTTGGCTGTACTTTTTGCACTTCTGGTGCTTTTGTTCAGATTTCACTATTTTTTGCAGTTCACCTTATCAATATATCGAGGCAATATATATTGAGAATCTCAATTGTGGCATAATATTCACACATACAACATTACTTCTCAAGGGCTATCCCAACGAAAAACGAACCCAGGATCCCGTGCTCCAAAGGCATACGTGCTAGGCACTAAACCAGAGAGTGTTAATGTCGATGTCTTCTTGAATCTATGAAATTAAAGGCAAAGCAAGCACGCGCTGAACTTTAGCTTTATAATATTTCTTTTACACAATTTACTTAACGGAAAATGCTTTTTCCCGTTTTAGGAACTTGATGGGACCGAACAAGAATTTAACATTGAAGAAATATATATTCATCAAGATTTTAACAAACACAGTACTTTGAACAATGACATAGCAATTGTAAAAATTAAAGTTGGAAATGATGGTCCTATTAGAATGAATGCTGCTGTTCAGCCTGCCTGCTTACCAAGTCCAGAAGCTGAATATAATCCAGGGAAAAACTGCACCGTCTCAGGATGGGGTACAATGGTTAGTGCTGGAACAGGTAATGTATATTTAGAATCTTAATTTTCTTTATAAAAGGAAAAAAGAAAATGGTACTATTGTACAGTACTACATAAAGTTATTTTAACTATGAACAATTTACTATAGCAGGAATCAAGCAAGATTCAAAACCACAAACAAGAAACCACCAAATATGAAACAATATGATTTATAAATGATGTAAACAGTATTGATTTAACTCTTTTCGTATGCAGCCTACTCCAAGTTTTAACAATAATTCAGTTGATAACTATCTCACTGACTGCACATAGCAACAGTAAACAAACAGTACTTATCTTCAACATGTACACTACTATATTGTAAGGTTCCGCATGTCTTCACATCATGCGATAACCAGTGTGTACTACACGTGTTGGTAGTAAACAAATACAACGCAGACGACAGTACTGAAGAGGAGTCGCCCACAATCGCCAGCAGCCGGCAAGACGGAAATCACCGAAGGTAGCCAACATTTTAGGATAAAAGACAGGAGCACACCTCAACAAGCATCAATCTATCCAGGTTGATCAAACCACCTAAAGCCCAAAGGCGCCCGGCCATTGGTTTCACCTTATCCTCTCACAACGCTTGGTCAATCGAGAGATACCTATCCTTAAGCCCTAAGCAGCCGGGCCATTGGGTTCCCTTTCTCTCTCACGACGCCCGGTCACGGAGACACCTAATCACACAAAACTTATCCCCTCTCACGACGCCCGGTCAAAGAGAGGAACCTCAGCTACAAAGCCCTACGACGCCTAGTCATTGCGTTCCTTCCACTTTCTTACCTAAAATTATTAGAGAAACTACTTATTGTAATATATTTCTGTATTTAAGATTTTTTTATAATAGAAAGTAATGGGGAAGTCCAAATTCCCGTGCTCGATAATTGCTCTACTTACATAAACTGAGAGAATTTTACATGGTAGATGCGTCGGCGTCTATTTACACACATTTCTTACGGACTTTCCTACGGGACGCTCTTTTTATTAACGGAAAAACGGACTTAGAAAGTTTTTAAAGTACAGTGTATTAGTGTTGGTGTTAATAAGACAGGATTATATAAAAATAATATCCGTGTTGTTATAGCAGTCTCATTACTCTTAGCGGTAAATTGATTCATTTTAGGCTGGCAGGTATTTATGCCGACAACTAGATCTGGAAAAATACGTATAGAGAAAGCGATAGTAATATGGCAGAATCAGGCTCCCGAATACTGTTAATATTCCCCATCTAACTAGATACTCAGGTCACAGTACAGACGACCCGCATCGATTTTTCATGCTATTCGACCATTTAGCTTTACTCCAGGCATGGACCCCCAAAAAGAAGAAAGAAATTCTCCCGATGTATTTACAGGATGTAGCTCTCGATTTTGTTTTACAATTACAAAATCAGAATCAATTTAACATCCTAGATTACGATCAACTTAAAACTAAATTAATTTTAATATCTCGTCCAAATTTACCAGCATATAAATCAGAATTAGAAATTTTTCAAATACAGCAGAACGAAAATGAGTCGGTCGATTCATATTTCTTAAGGAAATTAAGGGCCATTAGACAGCTAATGCCAGCGGCTTCGGAGGAACAGAAGATCCATTTTCTTTTATTGGGATTACAAAGAAATTTATTACAGAAAATGGCGTTGGAATCTTTTCAAACAGCCCAGCAGTTGCAGGATCGAATCCACGAATTAGAAAAGGCTCAGGACATCATGCAGAAGAGGAACTATGTGGAATTGTCACAGGCAATTCATTCTTTAATCGGCCATCCTAACCGCCCCTCAACATTTCCATTAAATGACTTTCATAACCAAACGAATCCTAGTTTGTTAATGCCAACTTATGCACAACAGTCAACTTCTACTGTGCATCACACCCAACCTGCTCCTTGTTATTCGCAATCATTACCTTCTGCACGTCCATTGCAGAATGTTTCCCCTCCACAGTCAACTTCCATTCAGCCTGAAGTTTTAAATCCGCACCTCCACCAAAGTCAAAACCAGCCCTCACAACCTCCTCACACGGACCTCAATAAACTAACCAATTAAATGGCCGAATTATCATTAATGGTAGCACAGAATGCCATGAAGACTAATTTCAGGCGTAATATGGAGGAAAATATCGTCAAGAAAACGGGCAAAAGGCGGGCGCAAAGAATACCAACAAAGGAAATAACGGTGGTAGGTAAAACAAAAATTTTGTAAAAGTTGATAAAATATCTGTATCACCCAATATGTTATAAGAAAAGCCACGGCGCATCTTCATGTTGGAATAATCAAAGAAAACTCCAACCAGGGAAACGCATAGATGGGCTTGCAGGCCATTCAAGCCTCGCTTGCCATTCCAGAAAAGTCGGGCAGGCCACACAGAAACACAAACATAAAACCAGCACATTCAATAAGAACAGGCAATAGTGGTAACTTTTAATGATACGCAAGACAATTATTACACTCAGGCGACCTACAACGAGAATATGTCAAGTTGGAGACAGAAAATAATAAATTATTACTTAATATTAGAGTAAATTCAAGCAATCTACCAGTAATAATAGACACAGGATCCAGTCTTAGTTTATGGTCCAGACGAGACGTACCTCCAAATTCCAAATTAATGCCATTTCAGACTCGTATCGAGGGCATTGCTAACAAAGTTCTGACTTTGAAGGAAATAGCTCTAATTGAATTTAAAATTGGCACCACTACCTTTTCACATCATTTCCGCATTATAGATGCTGACTTTAAGCCGATTTTCGGGAATGACATTCTCACTAGACTTTTTTCTCAAATAGACCTAGAGCAGAATTCTATATAATTATATAGAAATCCTAGGAAGCCTACAATTCCCAAGGAAAAAGAGAGTCGGAGGAAATGTCACAAGCAACTACTCGTTCATTGTATTTGCAGAGAAATGCAAATGTATTCACAGTTGGTAAAATTACAATCCTAGCAAAATCACGTCTCTACTTTCCTGTTTTAATTCCGAAAAATCACGACGCAGCATTTTAAATCATTATTCCACTGCAATCATTGTTAGAACGATATGAATTGGAGACAATGACCATGAAAGTACCGAGTAACGACCTTACGTTATTAATCTCAAACCCTACGGCACGCATAATAACTTTAATTAAAGGCACACCAGTGGCGTATACAGAGGACGTGGAAGTATTTTCTTTCAAAATAGAATAAGATGACAAGAAAAAAAAATTCAGAACTCAAGAAGAGATACACGACAGATTAAAACAGACCGCTAAAACTTTTAACATTGAACTTTTTAATATAAATCCCGATTTACCGGAATACCAACGAATAGCTGTAAGCAATTTATTATACAAATACAGAGATGTTTTTTTCATACAGTCCGGAAGGTGTAGGTTATTTTAGGGGATACGAACATAAAATACGCATAGATAAAAGTTCGTCATTCCATCACCGTTCCACACCTATTCCATTAGGAATAAGGGACCAAATTGAAAAGCAGATACAACAACTGTTAGATGCTAAAATTATAACTGAGACACAGACGAGTAATTAATTACTCTTCGCCTCTAATTGCGATCAAGAAACCGAACAGTTCAGAATTCAGGCTTGTGTTTAATCTACAGGCATGTAATAGTTATACCAAATATTTAAGCATCCCGTTTCAATCTACAGAAGACGTTTTAAAAGCGAAAACCCTAATTTCGACCCTGGACATTTCTCAATCGTACTTCCAAATCTTATTGCATCCAAGAAGCACTAAATACATGACTTTTGAGGTGAACCATAAACGCAAAAGTTATAAATCTCTCAGGTGCGTAATGGGCCACTGCTCAAGTTCCCAATCTTTCACTATTGTTATTAAAAGGATATTAGACGACTTACCAAAACGCATTGCCAATTTTGCAGATGACCTCGTCATTAACTCATATACGTGGGAACAACTCTCATATTTCGAGCTTTTATTCCAAAAATTACGGAAGCATGACTTTAGAGCCAATCCCAAGAAGACACACTTGCTATATAGAGAACTTCCACTATTAGGATTCCTTGTATCCGGAGAAAAGATCAGCATCTCACCAAAAATAGCAAATAAGATCAAGAATTTTAAGAAACCAACTACTAAACAAATACTGAAGAGCTTTATAAGTCTTTGCTCTTATCTTCGAAGTCATATTAAGGACTTCACGACCAAGGTAGAACCGTTTCAACAGCTCCTTACTAAAAATGCTAAATTCAAATGGACCGAAAAACTCGAAGAATTATTTGAGAAGCTGAAAGAACACATCTTGAATGCCCCATCTCTCTACCATTTCGACGAAAAGCTAGAGATAAGGCTCTATATTGACGCAAGCTCACACCAACTTGGGGCGTACTGGCTTGTTATAGCCCCCAAACAGACGAAGAAAGAATTGTTTCATATTGCAGCCATCGTCTTACAACTGCCGAAACTAAAAGTTTAGTCTGGCAAAAATACTATACGCTATTATATATGCTTTACGCAAATTCAGATATTTCCTACATAACCCTAAGTTTAAACTGTTTACAGACGCTAAATGTCTCTACACACGCATCCGGACAAAATAGGAAAATACACACGTTCAAGACTTTTCTTAGCCCACTATAATTTTGACATCTGCCATATTGAAGGAAAGAAGCACCCGGCCGATATCATCAGCCGCTTAGAACAAAACAGCAATGATACTCCAGAACCCACGGACCTACATCAAGCAACCGAGGATACACATGCATACCGTACCAATTCTTTAGAACTCATTCTTCAAATGCAACAATCAGGATGTTTGAAGAACTTACGGGAAGACCAGCGCAAAGATGACTCGTACGCTGACATAATAGCAGTTTTGGAAGGGAAAGAACCAACAAAAAGTTCTACGATGAGAGCAGCTAAGCATTTTCGCTTAAGAGACGACCTGCTTTACCGCACAAAAAAAATCCAGAACATGGATTAATTTATCTTTTGTGTATTCCGAAACGTTTGGCAGGACAATGTTTCGAGTCTATTCACAAGGATCCGTCAGCACCCCATTTTGGGTTTTCGAAGACATATAAGACTATCCTCAATAAATACTACCTGCCAAACATGAAGTCATACTTAGCGTTTAGAATTAAGAACTGCAGAGATTGTCAACTTTTAAAGAAATTTCCGAAAAAGCCACAAGGAGAACTCTTTCATCGCCCGCCAGGTCTTATAGGAGAACGATGGATGTTTGACGGTTTAAGACATTATCCGCATGCAGAAGGCAAACCAAAATATGTTTTAGTTGGCATCGAAACAAGCACTCGTTATATAGTGACGAAAGCTGTTAATAGCAGAACGGCAGATACAATTGAACAATTCTTATTGGAAGAAATTATTTTAAAATTCGGTGCCTTTCCTTTTCTTCATTTGGACAAACATCCAATGTACAGTGCGAAGAAACTCCAAAAACTAGCAGAAATATACAACTTTCAATTTAAGTTCTGCCCTGCTTTTAATAACCAAGATATAGGATTAGTCGAGGTCATGAATAAAACTACAGAATTCCTTAAACATTTTCGTCCAACAAAGTCATGAAACATGGCCAAAACTATTACCTCATATCACTTTTGGTTTAAACAGCTTCGTCCAATTAGGAACGAAGAAATCAAGTTTCTTTCTAATATTCGGGTACGAACCAAGGACAATCGGCGATTGCCAATTACAGACTGCTTCCTAACTACAAATCGAAAGACACCAACTTGTAAAATTAAGAGAAAAATACGTCAAAATTTACTAAAGGCTCATAAACGACAAGAGAAATATTTTGATAAGAAACATAAGCAAGAAACTTTCCACAAAGGAAATAAAGTATTAATTTATTTTCCTTTTCGACGGGTCGGTGAATCATCACAATGGACCGACAGGTACTGCGGTCCGGCCACAATACTTTCAAAATTAAACAACAGTCTCTACCGAGGTCGAATGCCCGACACTTTCAGGGAGAAAACAGAATATCTCAATAGACAGAATGAAACCATATTATGATGGCGAAGAACACATGTAATACAGGGATAAGGAAAAACGCAACAGACAGGAAGAAAAAAGAGAAGAAAAGAAGAGAAAGAAGAATAACATGATTCCAGCAGATACGGATCAGCGACACGCGCCTCGCACTCTTCATATTTCAGCCACGGAAAAAAGAACAGAAACAAAACACGGAGTATCTGTAAACAAGATATGCAATATGATAAGGCTAGTTATTTGAAGTGACCAAATCTAGTACATACCTTAGTATTTACATTGCAACAGATCCCTTGTCTTTTTCCTTTTCTTTCTTATAATTCCTCACCTCACTGCATTCTGTGATTTAAACTGCCTCCATACTTACAATTTCCTTCAACGAACAAAATCGCAAACCAGCATTTTTCTTTCCGCCTCGAGGGAATGAACTTCATAAGGCCAGCAACATTTTTTTCGCTTTTCCGCCGCGACTCATAATTGTCACTTACATCATAAACTATATATACAGTGTTCAGAAAATCAGGATTTTTAATTGACAAACTATCTTCCGGCATGCCTACGTTTATCGTAGTATTGACTTTACCCATTATATGTGTGTTCTGCCATCCGTCTCCTACGACTAGTAAGAACTAGACCGATATTAGAAACTTTTGTATAATAGCGCCATACGTCGTGCGAACTTCACAAAAAGTACTACGGCCTTTACTATCAACTTTAGTAGTTTTAATTATTAATTATAACCACCAGAGCTTCAACAGCCTCTCGTTTGAGGGAGATGAAGTAATGTATATGGATCCTATTTAGGTTAGAGGACAAACTGTTAGTGATTCAACTTCAACTTTAATTTTATTTGTGCGATAGTGTTCTATACAGTGTTCTGTAAGTAAACAGTGCTTTTAACTTAGATTTTGTGTTCAAGTGTCTCAGTGTATTTTCCAGTGTATACTGCGACCAACATGCAGATTACCATTAATGGCAAAAAATCCTGTGGCTTATTTTTTTCTACGCCACGGGGGGGTTAGGTTCCGCATGTCTTCACATCATGCGATAACCAGTGTGTACTACACGTGTTAGTTAATTAAACAAATACAACGCAGACGACAGTACTGAAGAGGAGTCGCCCACAATCGCCAGCAGCCGGCAAAACGGAGGTCACCGAAGGTAGCCGACATTTTAGGATAAAAGACAGGAGCCCGCCTCAACAAGCATCAATCTATCCAAGTTGATCAAACCACCTAAAGCCCAAAGGAGCTCGGCCATTGGTTTCACCTTACCCTCTCACGACGCTTGGTCAATTGAGAGATACCTATCCTTAAGCCCCAAGGCGCCCGGCCATTGGGTTCCCTTTCTCTCTCACGACGCCCGGTCACCGAGACACCTAATCACACAAAACTTATCCCCTCTCATGACGCCCGGTCAAAGAGAGGAACCTCACTTACAAAGTCCTACGACGCCTGGTCATTGGGTTCCTTCCACTTTCTTACCTAAAATTATTAGAGGAACTACTTATTGTAATGCATTTCTGTATTTAAGAAGATCTAAATAAAAGGTGATGGGAAAGTCCAAATTCCCGTGTACGATAATTGCTCTACCTTACATAAACTCAGAGAATTTTACAATCTTATGGATGAGAATCATACATAACACATTAAACATGCTTGTCCTCTTTATAATCCTAACTCTTCTAAGCTATTGTCTTTATTGTTTAAGTAGCTCAGTACAATCTTTTCCTTAATTATACAGGGTCGAGTCAAAAGTCTTGCAATATTTGCACAATCTAAACCAGTGATGGTCAACTTTTTTAAACTAAGGGGCCGCATCATAGAAATTTCTATGTGGCGAGAGCCGCAAATCAATATGATACTTTACGTTCATAGTATGTACCCTTGACACCTTAGCCCAAAAATTATCAAATTTACTGATGTCTATTAAAACATCGACAATCAAAACACATATATTCAAAACACAGACAACGATACTCGACATAGCGAAAATCATATTTCTAAGATAGTCTAATCTAATCTAATCTAACCTAACTAACTTAAACGACATTTTTTATGTGTCTGTGTTTTGATTGTCGGTGTACTGAACGCTATACCAAACTTACCCAATTCAAGATTTTGTAAGAAAATATTACTTGAAGAATGATAAGATTTATTCCAAATAATAACACTATGCTCAAATTTTGCAGTAGTTGCATTTCAACTACAGTTTTACCTACTTCTCTTTCAATGTGAATACTTTGGATGTTCATGAGAATTTACCAGTTCTCCAATGTCAATTCCAGTAGTAGGAGAACACAGTTGAAACAAGTCAAAGAGATGAGTATCACTCATTCAATTTCTTTGAGTATCTTATTGCTTTCATAGAGGAAAATATACATATACTAACACATGTAAGTAATTTCAAACATGGAAGCAATCCTCCTTGTAAAGTCGCTCAATTTCTGCAATGTATCTCTTTGCACCAGTTTCCAGGGACCCGTCCCTTGCCTTGATTGCAGAAATTGATCACTTTTCAGATCACACAACTCTAACTGAACATTTTCATCTTATTCTGAAATATCACATCTCATGAGATTGTTAAATAAACTTAATTGAGACCTCAAATTACCGAAATCCAAAAATCGGTTTGTAAACTGTACCAAAAGCTTGTCAAGGAGTTCACTGTATGATTATATGTTAAGATCTCCACATTCTTCTATTACTTCTTTGCACGATGGGAAATGTATACAATTTCTTCTTCGAAATGTTGATCTAAAAAGCTTCAAACGATTAATGAGTCCATTTAGATGTGTAACTAAGTCTGAAATGCTTTGGTTTCGTCCTTGTAACTTTAAATGCAGTTCATTGAGGTATTGCGTAGTGCCTATTAGGAATGCAAGACTGAAATGAAACTCCGGATTCTGCAGCTCGACTAATACATACAACCTCGAATCAGTTGTTATTGATTTCACTCAGGAATTCGACAACTTCTTTCTCGAAATAAAAATCGTTGAGGCAATTTTCTTTACTCAACTAGAGAACTTTGGTGTACAGAAGCAAATGAAAGTCCTTCTAGGAAAGAAAGACTCTTGCGATGAGTCAAAGATAGGTTTCCTCTTCTTACGATAATTAACACATTTTGTCACTATTTTCGTAACATTTTCCATCTCCAAATATTGACACACAGAGCTTCTTGGTAAATAATACAATGCAGAGCTGAACAAATAATACCACGTAAAGCAGTAAACCAATTAAGTCAGAATGAGATACCCTACATTGATATAGCGCCATTAGCAATTACTGCAGACATTTATTTGCACCATCAATTATATTTAACACTTCCTTTACCGCTTCAGATACGAGTATATTCTTGGCTTTTACGAGTATACCATGAAGTGGAGTAAGAGCAAGAAGATAATCATGAATATCAAGATCCTTAAAAATATTTCTAATTCAGACTAAAAGCTTAGCTTTATCAGTTACACCGGTCGATTCATCAATGGCCAATGAAAAACTCAGACTGATCAATGGTGGTTTTTAATTTATGGTGAACACAAGCACTTAATTCTTCAACTCTTCTATAACAGTTCGTTTTGATCGAGGAACATTTTTGAGTTTCGAGGCATTTTTTCTTCGAGAACTCTGACCGTTATTTCTGAACTCATAATAAAACAAAAGAGGAGAGAATGACTGAATTGGCGTGTCTTTGTGAAAAAAATCTTTTGAGCACTAACCTTTTTCTTCAAATCTGCAACAATTGAAGCACGTGCGTATATTTTTCTACATGATTCTAGTTGTGATGACAGCTGAGATTGTATTCGTTGTGACACAAGAGAACTTGTAAACACACAAGACATTGTGGTTTATTACACCCTATCTTGATTGATCATGAAAAGAAATTTTCTTTTCCATTTATCTTGAAACTTCCGGTTTTATTAACTAACGTTTCTTTGCTAACTCATACTGAAGTAGCACTGACTCAAATGGTAACTCAAAATAATGTAATTTTTGAGAAAACATCTTGCAGTTGTGAAGTATGCTGATGTAATGCACCAGTTTCAGTCACAAACTCAGACTTGCCAAGTTCTCAACAATGAAATCCCCCCAACGAGTCGCTAAAACCTCTTTTGCTCGAAGAATATTCTTACACTCTCAAGGTTGGGTGAAAATATCTTGGATAATTTCTCAAACATGAAAACATATGTAAGAAATGAAAAAAAAGATAAACCGCAAGTTAAAACATACCTGCACTCAATGGTTCTGACATTTAAAAATATTCAAAACTTTTTTTTTAGAAATGTACGTTGAATAGAAATGGTACATTTAAATTTTTAGATACCGAATGTAAATACCAAATTAACAAAATAAAACACTAACCTAACTAATATTAACCTTAAATTTATCTTTTGTTTCCCCGTCTAAAACATACATCCACTTTGTATGTTAGTTCAAGTAATTACATTTTAACTAATTTTTAAAATTGTTTATGCACCCAATAAAATATATAAAAATGTTAACACTTATCTTCTCGAGAGCCGCACAAGAAGACCTCGGGAGTCGCATGCGGCCCGCGGCCCCGTAATTGGCCATCCCTGATGTAAACAATAGGCGCGTGTATACGTCTCGATTGGCCGTAAGTACAAGGTCAAACTGACTCAAGATGTAGTCTGACAAGCGGATAATTAACAAGGATCCGTCACTCCGTCAGTATTTTCAAATGACGATTTTTGCCCAACAACGTCCGCAAAATATTCATCATGCAAAAGGAAAAATTGCAATAATAACAGCACAGTAACTCAATTCCAGAAATTTCGTGCAGGTTATAAAAATATCGAAAAAGTACCCATTTGTATCGACGGAAGCTCATATTTGTATATATTTCAAAAGTTTTTTTTTAATATTCTAAGATGGAATATTACTTTTAATGTTGCATTTATAGCTTATTTGTAATTATAACTGCCTCCATAATGTGGAAAACAAGAACATGAAACATTAAATCGTGCGATTGATAATTGGTAAAATAATGCGCAACGAATACATTACACGCAAGACGGTTAACGTACAGTAAATACTCCACAGGTGAACAGGTTTTTGCTGCTGAGATTGATGTTCATCTGCTAGAACTTGAACAAGGGATGCAGTTCCTACAGACAAACCGTTGTTGCTGCTTAACCCTGAAGAGGTAGACTACGTAAATATTACGCACTCACTCTCTGTGTTTCACTGCGCACTCAACTCGCGCGGGGGGCTGAACCGCCATGAATGCCTCGACTCTATAGTAGCGGCAGCCGAGAGAACTTGTTAGTCTGGGGCCAACTGTCGCCCGCACATGATCTTTTTTAAACACACGCATGTCTACCTATACACGAGTATTTGTCTGAGTACTTTTTTCGCATATCTACCTAAGATGGATTATGTGTTATTCATGTCTACCCTAAAGAAAATACTGGATTGTACATTCTTTTCTAAAGCGTATCCAGAATATGAAAGTCGAGGTTGAGAGTTCCTGTTTTGGTATTTTCTAGGAATTGAACGTGTCTGAAGATGAAGCGTTGGCGATATTCCTTGGCGAGGATGGTTCTGTAGACAAAGATAATGTTATTAATGACTTAAGTAATGAAAATGTGGGCGATACAGACTACGAAACACTTGGCAATCGAGAATAGGACATTGTCAAACTTGATGAAGAACGAGTAGAAGAAAGGCTGTTGGATACTGTCAGTACGAAGAAACGAGGGAAATAAAGATGGAGGAGAACAACTACCAATCCTGTGTCGCTGTGGATGAAAAATGCATATTAAAATTTCCGGATTCCCGTGGTGTAGGAAAGAATGAATATGTTTGGGAAACGGAAAGTCCAAGAATTGCTCACAAGGTTCGTCAAAGAAAATTGTCCAGATCTACCCAGGCACAACGACGGTTACACAAGTTGTCACCGATTGAATGTTTCAAACTGGTTTGAGCAAGTGATGTTTTGGAGAATATTGTGCATTTTACAAATCAAGAAACTGAGGAATACGACAGTCACACTCAAAGAAACATGATTCTTCTATCGCCGATATGACCTTGGATGATCTGCTACTCTAGTGGGTTTACTTAGTCTATCAGCGGCAACGAAAAACAACCACCTGTTAATTGAAGTACAGTTCAATTCTTCATATTGCGTGTCACGATGTAAATTCACCATGTTTCAAAGGGGGGGTTCATTTTTTTTTTATCAAATCTCTGCGGTTTGATGATAAGAGTTCCCGAAACTTACGGAGAGAACTTACGAAATTTGCTCCTATATTGGGAATTTTTCAAATCTTCATTGAAAACTACAAGAAAATGTACCGTACCGACCCAGTTCTTAAATTACAATTGACGAACAACTCATTGAATCTCGAGGCCGTTGCCCCTTCAAAATGATTTTGGCATCTAAACCAGACAGATCTAGTTGCAATGTATAACAATACCATAAACTACGTGGTGAACGCTGTTCCACATCTGGTAAAAGCAATTGTGCCTCTTAACGAATCCGCTGGAGAATCCTTTGTCAAGAATTTGACATCACTAGTGAAATGAACTTGTAGAAATGTTATAACTGACAATTGGTTCACCATAAGCTGACTATAGTGGGTACAAACAAGAAAAACAAATAAGAATTTTCCACATAGTTCACTAATGTTAAGTATTTGGGAAGAAAAGTTAATTCATCTGCTTCCCTCTTCAGTGAGGGGGTCACCGAGGTCTCGTACATGTCAAAGCCTAACAAACTCGTCCATTTGATGTCAACAATGCACGACAATGGGACAATGAACTCAACTTCAAAGAAGCTAGAAATTGTCATGACCTATAACGCAACCAATGGCTCGATGGACATTATAGACCAAATGTGCAAAAGCATGCTTGTAATAGGAAGACTCAAAGTTGGCCAATGTGCGTATTTTATAATGTGATCAACATTGAATACATTAACGCTTTTGTAATTTACCTACATAATTACTACAGAAAGAATGAAAACAAGAAACCACTAAGTTGACTGAATTTTGTGCTACGACTGAAGGACAAGTTAGTAGGAAAGGAAGCAACGGAAACTGGAAATTCCCACTCTCAGAAACTCCCTGATGGCTTCCAAATTGTCACTCGTTCCTGTCCTTCCACTGTTCGCAAATCTGACACACTTCCCGTGCTACTTAAACTTTCGATAGTATCTCTTGATACTTGTCCCTGTTGAAAGTGGTGTTCATTACATTATTTGGAACTTTCTCCGCACCTAAATACCAGATTTTAGCTTTGCAACCCACAGCACGCACTGTGGTTTTCTTGTATGGACGTCGTCTGAATCAACTGATTATCAGTACAAGCGTCATTCAGTACTGAGGCACAACAAAATTTTAAAATCCTCTTAACCCAAAACGTTTCTATTTATAAACACAATTATGTTATTGAGTTTGTTTCCTTCAGGACTTTACGTGGTCTCTGTATAATAGGTAATTAAATTCTTCGAGAGCAAATTAAGTTTTTTTGTCTTCACAGTTATAAGAAGTTTCACATATTGAAGATAACAACATAATAATAAAAAGTTTGATATATTTATACTTTTATCTTAAACTGTGACCAAGATTTGACTTTCCATTTTTCAATTTTGTTAGAAATATGACTCTTGTCTACTAAAATCATTTTTGTATCTCCTGCTTCATTATACGACCTTATTTCGTGCCTAGCTGAACTCGACATGAACTGTAATGGGGACTAGAACACTAATATCTACTTTGTTCATCTGCAATTAAAGCTATAATCTGTTCAAGTTTTGTCACACGTTTCAAAAAACGTTTCATTTATCTTTCTGTTTCATAAATCAGAGTCTGAAATAGTTTCTTTATAGTATTATTTTGAACTGGTAAAATTCCATTTTTGTGTTGCTAGTGATCCATTTTTCAATGGGCAAATGATTGCACAAATTAATAAAGCAAAAGTAATTGTAATTAATATGTGTTTTTAATAATTATGTTTACACATAAATATAAATGATTCTCTATTTAAGGTAAATTATTCTCTTTTCTTTCTTAAATTATTTGAATATTGATTGGAGCAAAACTTACAGTTAAGTACGAGCATTGAAAAGATTACACAAATGGGTAAGCTGGGGTCAGTAGGAGCTCTATTTTATCTTTTAAAATAAGTAAACCATTAAATAATCAGTTTCATAATCAGTTTTTGTTAGTTTTACAAGAAACAAACCCAAAAAATTCAAAGTTATAAATACTGTCAGGAAGCTAAACATACCTATACAATACATATTTTTGAGGACGGAAGAAGTTGAAAATCAATTCTTTTATAAAACGAAACAAAAAAGTATAACTGATAGGGTGAAAATTTACATAAATAATGATATAATATATAGTTCAAAACAGAATCATAAGGTAGGGAGCGATTTAAAACGAGAACAATATTTAGTTTAAAACAGAACGTAAGGTAGGGAGCTATTAAAAACGAGAACCGGAAAGTTTGAAATAATTGAAGAATTCTGGACTCATACACCTACTTCACGATCAATCTTGTCTACATTCTTCTACAGTATCTTGAGTAGGCTAAAGTGACTTATTTCTTCAACACCCGGGTCAAACTATTATAGTTAGAAACATGAAAATTTGGACAGAGTACTCCTTTTGTCACAGAAGCAAGGCGTAACAAAGAACTTTTTTGAAATGCTTTTCCTAAGGAGATAGGGGCGGGAAAAAGGGTTTAAAATTTTTGACAAGACTATAGTATTTCACGAGTCTTAGTCCCTGAAGTTAGGGAGATGAAACTCGGCATGTAAGTTCTTCATTAAAAATAAGCGAATACTTGTTTCAGCGTTTTCAAAAATTCCGCTTCTAAATAGTCAAAGAGAGGTATTTGCTGTAACATTCAAATTTCCGATTTCATATTCGTGTGACAACTCGATTAAGTTGGAGATGCAATATTTAGTTTGTGAACTCCATTAAAAATATGTTTCAGATTCCTGAAAAATTCATCTTTAAAGGGAGCAATTTTTATAATATTTTAGAATTTAGTTCAGTTAAATGTGAGAAATTCAATATATGAGCTCTTTACTGAAAATAAATTCTGCTCCTAAGAGGAGGAAAAGGGTCAATTCTATAATATTACAAAATTATCATATAATTCTATTTATAAAACAAAAACGTACCAGTCTGAGAGTCACACTAATATGCAAACTTCACACCACTTAAGAGTTACGGGTTGCGTAACGCCTAGGGGGATTTTTAAAAAACATTCTAATCCTTCTGATAAACGTAAGACGACTCACTCTGTCAGTCACGCTAATTCCAAGTAGTTAACAGTCACATTAGTAGTTACCAATAGCTGTGCTGCCTTCTTCCTGAAGCTAAGAGATGTCGCTCGTGTGGGCAATTTGTACACAAGCCAAAGGCTTACGGGAATCAACTAGTTTTTATAATACTATAATTTCTGATTTCTTTCAGAAATAGCCTTAAATATTTAGAAGGGACGTTAACTTTAAGAAGCAAACGAAGAAACGAACATTAGTATATAATATGGGTAAGAAATTCAATTTCGAAAGGTAGGTAGAGGATTCAAAGTCTTCCATTATTATTACAATTTCTTTCGTAACACCGAGCATACCGTCAGTAAATTAGTATACTTTATAATATTTCTTCGTACAGAATATAAAAACCTGATGCGAAAATCTGAAGTCGATTTGGTTGTTTCGAAATTAGGAAAGAAACATTTATCCGTCCGTGACCTTTTGGAAATTCATTTTCGGTTTGAGGAACAATTTCCACGACATAGCCATAAGTTTCCAATTTAGGGTGTAAAAAAGCGATAGGTCTTAACTTTGACGAAACACGTTTTCGAGCGTCTGCTTTTGTGAATAAATCGCACTCAAAAATGCTGTTGGCACTACAGTTCATGAAACTGTACAAATCTTATAGCATCGTTCAAAAACAAATCGCGCGAATTGGCATTTAATTTGAGCGTGTTCTTGTACTGAGAGGAAAAATAAGGAGACAAAAAAATAATAAACCTGGGGCTAAAAATAATCGTTTATTTGTGGATCAAGCAACTATCTTCTTTCGAAATGCCACCTACCACTAACAGGCAGGCCATGACACTGAAAACAATCAGGTAGATCAAAGTGCTGATTCAGAGTCTATAAAAGCATGTTTTTGCGAAAGCTCTTTTAGTGCACGAGATAGACTTCAAGTCCCACATAATTGATCCCTGTTCACTCCACTGCTAGATATGTTTAGTATCTTACAAATACCAGGAGTGCTGGTTCCAAACCTAAGCCTATCTTTCAGTGAGTGGCTCTTCTCGTTCTCGAAATATAGTGTTAAAGAATAGGAGCTAATGTAGAAGCGGCTTGATCCGTGGTACTGAAGAAGAAAATGCGTTTTGTCTCGAATCTCCTCGAATCTCTAGTTCTGTAAATAGAAAATAGTCTACATAATATATTATATTATATAGATTATTTTGAAACAAAACGCATATATACATATGTATTAAAACAAGTGAGACTTCCAAACTATGCGAATTCAAAATTAAAAGAGATCTATAACGGCAAAATTCTACTACTTCCAATTTTAGTAAAGTAATATGGCTAGAGACACTGCATGTCCTTGAAATTCGGAATCGATTACAGAAATCAGCTTGTCGACATGTCTTAGCGTTTTTGCTGTATGACCATTAACGTTGAAAGCGGTAACGGTTGAGTTCTTCAAGTTAACGGTTTGAATAGAGGGTTAACGGAAGAAATAGAACCCATTCTTGGGACGGTGAATCAATTTTAAAAATTAAAACCCTTCTTAATATTTCTTACTGATTTTGCTCTATTTAAAACAATGTTTAAATTGGAAGTGCTAATAAATTTAAACCAGACCGGTTTTGGTAGAGAGTTAGGATACGAGTAATGGTATGTTTACATCAGACACTGAATGGATTGCAAAAAAGCGCTCGTTGCTATATATTAACGCTTTTATTCTCAAGCAATCCAACGTTGAAAACGGAAACGGTTGTTTTTTTACCATTCTGGTTTCAATAGGTATTAAGAGAGGAAATGGGACCTATTTTTGGACGCTAAATCAAGTTTAAGAAACCGTTTTTCGATATTTTTTACGGTTTTTGTTCTATATAAATCAATATTGGAACCGGAAAAAGTTCAACCACTTCGGTTTCAATAGATTTTTATGGGTACTAATGTTATGTTTCCTTGAGGCACTAAATCGACTGCAAAAAACGGCTTGTCGTTATCTCTTATGATCTTTATTCTATGCCTATCAACGTTAAAATTGGAAATAGTTTATTTATATCAGTTCTTGTTTGAATAAAATGTTAACAGAGGAAATTGAGCTATCGCAAAAAACTGCATCTCATTATCTTTTACCGTTTCTGCTCTATGTAAATCAAAAATAAAACTGCAAGTAAGTACTAGCAGACTAAATTTCAATCATTTACGAACTTACTAGAATGTTACGTGTGGAAATTGTATTTGTACCTGAGGCGCTGAAGCATGCAAAGAAACCTCTTGTCGCTATCTATTACCGTTTATGTTCTATGGTAATCAACGTTAAAATGGGAAAAGTTTATTTGTATCAATTTCGGTTTGAATAGAGGGTTAACGAAGTAGATGGAAACTATTTCTGCGATGCTAAATTGATTGGTAAAACCGTGTCTCGATATTTCTTGCTTTATGGAAATCAATGTTAAAACTGGAAATACTAGAAACTTTCAATTGCTTCGGTTTCAGTAGAGTGTTACGGGTGGTAATGATACGGTTTATTTATTTATTTTTTTTGGAGACAATGAATCGATTGAATAAAAAAAGCTTCTCAATATCTCTTACCGGTTTTGCTTATACTTGTTGACAAACGAACAGATATTGCCGTTTTATAGGACTTTCGACACTCATGATAGCATAGCTTAAAAGTCTAAAAAGGAAGATTCTTTTAAAACAGACAATAATTAATAATTATATACAGGCGCAAATCCAAGGGGGCCTATAGGAGCTATAGTTCCCCCCTTGACGTTCAGATATACACTGGATAAAATAGGTTTCAATCCTGCATTACACTTGATAAAGCGGCAAACTATGGTTTAGCCCCTCCTTTGACCATATCCTGGATCCGCCACTGATTATATATATATATATATATATATATATATATATATATATATATATATATATATATATATATATATATATATATATATATATGTATAAAAAAAACACTTGATTTTCCTTTTTTCATAAACGTGTATGGATATTGCACGTTGGCTAACCTTTTGTTGTAAGTTTACGTTATAGAAGGAATTGCATAGGTATTCCAATTTTACTTTTAAACAATTAGCATGTAAATATAGGTATATGTGTGCCTCAACGTGGACTTACAGAATCACGCAATCGATAACTTTACCTGTAATTGCGTGAAGTTTGCGACTAAAAGAAAAAAAGAAAAATGTAGATAATATTTTCCACAAAATTGAAATGTGTGATAATATGGAATGCATAAGTGGAAGCATAGTAACACGCTACAGCATGTCAATTTCTGAAAGATAAACTTCATATCACATGCAAACTCACACACGGATAACAGAAATGCATTGGAAAAAAGTAAGGGCAATGCTATGTAGATGTTGAGATCATCCTTAAGATAAATTAATGTATGTGTACAGCTAACATGAAAGGAATTTCGATACAATATTTGAATAAAGTGTGTTAACTTTAACTACGACAAAAAAAATGAGTATATCGTTGATATGATTTTAGCCTGAGAGTTTTTTTTTTTCATATGAAACTGTACGATAATCAGAAACTAGGCACACGATATAGTGTGGAAACGCAAGCCACAAAATTGGAAATGCTGCATAATATCAATAAGAGAAGTTTTGTATAAAACAGAGCTGTTCGATCGTATCACATTTTGAAGTAAATCGCTTGTGGTTGCTGTTTTGTATTTCATATTTTAACATAGAGACTAATATCCAAATACTAACATATGAAATATAAAGGGTCATATAAAAAGTCTCCTCGGTTTTTTGGTACATTTTTTAACAAAAAAATTCTTTATTGAAAATCAATTTTTATCAAGTACGTATTGACCATTATTATCTATGGACTTTTTCCATTTTCCGGGTAGTTTCATAATTCCATCTGTATAGAACTTGTGTGGTTTATCGTCGAAAAACGAGGCCAAGTGATTTTCAGTGGCGCTTCGGTTGGCCAATTTTTCACCATCAAGAGAGTTTTGCAGAGACCGAAACGAATGGTAGTCAGACGGTGCAAGGTCCGGGCTATACGGTGGATGCATCAAAACTTCCCAAGCATGTTCCATCAATTTGTTCCGAGTCATCAAAGATATGTGTGGCCGCGCATTATCATGAAGGAACACTAACTGAATTGTCGGCAAACAAGATTATGTTTGAGTGCTTGGTAGGATTGGAAGGGAATTGTCTATTACGAGCGGCTGCAACCTGACGATATCATCAATTCGGTCCTGTACTGTGTACAACTCAACCATTTAAACGAAGCATTCCAGAAAAAGCGACTAGAATTGGCCAACAGAAAGGGAGTTGTGTTCCATCATGACAATGCGCGGCCACACACATCTTTGATGACCCGGAAGAAATTGACGGAACTTAGTTGCGAAGTTTTGATGCATCCATCGTATAGCCCGGGTCTTGCACCGTTTGACTACCATTTGTTTCGGTCTCTGCAAAACTCTCTTGATGGTAAAAAAAAATTGGCCGACCGAAGTGACGCTGAAAATCAGTTGGCCAAGTTTTTCGACGATAAACCACAGGAGTTCTACACCGATGGAATTACGAAGCTACCCGAAAAATGAAAAAAGGTCATAGATAAGGGTGGTCAATATGTACTTGCTTAAAATTGATTTTTAATAAAGATTTTTTGATCAAAAATGTACCCAAAAAACCACGGAGACTTTTTATATGGTCCTTTATTTTGCAAAATTAATATTTCGACAGTTATATCCTCTTAAGTGAGCAATTTTTAGTTGTCTGTGAATTCTACTTGAAAACGGATTCATCAATTTTTATGAAACTGTCAAAACACGTTTTTGGATGAGCAATCCAACTAGGTATTAAGTTTGTGAAGGCCCGTTTAGAGGCATCTATGAAAACAAAAATCGGAAGTGCCCTAATTTTAACATGAAAACGAATCTAATAATTATGAAGTTGGTTGAATACCCGTTTTCGGATGCAAGAAATAATTACTTGTATTAGGTAAGCCTGGATTTGCGAAAGCACATTTAGGGTGTCTGTAGTAAGACAGAAGGAAAGGAAAAGAAAGAAAAGAAAGAAAGAAAAATTCAAAAAGTATCTACGAAAATAATTTTGGCTCTGACGAATTTTTAATAAATTTAATGAAGACGTGTTTCAGAAGTGGTTTAACAAGATGTCAATTTTTTAAAGAAAATTCTTTCTGGAGTATTTATAGAATGTACACTTCTTGTGAGGCGCTAATATATATATGCATGTATAATAAATTAAGTAAGTTGCCGTTTGCAGTTGTATTTTTCTTTTTTTTTTTTTTTTATGAAATGGGATAACTACTGATTTTAGATATCAGAAATGATTGACTTAGAACAAATTAATATAGAAGAAACTATAAGAAAACTCATTTCGATGGAGGAAGCTATTGATTTTCATCAAACGGGACAGATCTATAATTTTTGGCTGCAAAGAAATAAATTGAAAATTTGGATTATTTGATTTGACAAGAACTCATTCAGACACAATTTTAAAATAATTTAAAAGATCCTGATTTGCATAAAACCAATTCAATAGTGACTTTGGTCAAACTCATTCAGGAGGAAACAATTTTCATGAATAACACAACAAATTACGTTTTTTAACAAATCACTATTCAAACTCTTTCTTACAAAAGTAGGCTTATACGGTTGATTAATCTTGCTAGAAAACGAGGTAAGTGAAAATGTAAAAGAATTTTGATAACTCACATTTTAAGTATAATTATCAGTAGATGATTGCACAAAGTTGGTAACAGGGTTTGAAGATTTGACAAAATTGTTAGTTGAAGACAAGGTTTGAAGTTTTGATTAAGAGAATGATAGTTTGGAAAATTAAACATTATTGTGCAGTTAATAACATCATCTTTGTCAATTAAACAATACCCAGCTTGGTGTGTAAAGCACTTTATCTAATTATAATTATTTTCCCAAGGCTGTGATTTATTAATGTGAGGAAATTTTCAGATCAGTTTTGGACAAGTTATGGGATTCGCATTGGGTGGGTGGATGTGCAACGAAAAACAAGCAGGAATGGACGAAGGATAGGGGACAAGGCTGGGACAGACCGTTAATCGTGTAAAAATCATCAATTGTTGGTGAGCAATCTACTGTTGGACGGTGTGATTATCAAGATATGAATCACCAAGATGTTGGGTGAGCAATCGTTAGATGCGTTCAATATAGAGGATCATGACGCAATGTTCAGTCAAATAATTAAATACGCTCATAACAAAGAGGATTATTGTAAAAGTTATATCTATATTGGTAGGTTTGAGGTTGGGTAATGAATAGGAAAATCAATTACTTTAAGTAACAGAAAGAGTGGTATGAAGAAAACATGGAATCTGATGATGTGAAGACTGCCTGTTTAGTATATCAGTGAACCCACTCACTAGTGAAATTTAATTAAAATTCTTAGTTGATCAGGACATTGTAATAAGAAAAGGAGTGGCATAGATGAACCTAGCTCATGTGAGCCATGTAATGTGTTGAATGATAGTAATGTTTTCCGTCCTTCATTTGGTTATCCCTTTTAAAAAAACAAAGACACAATATATCATACAAGTTCAACTGAACTCATCAGATCTGGATAAAACTTTGTTCACTGGTAGAACTTTGTTCACTGGTGATCTGGATAAAACTTTGTATTGGCCTGCAATACAATAATGTGAAGTATGATGTGTAGGATTCTGGTTATGCACAACTAAAGTTCTAAATCAATTGATTGAGCACAGTAAAAACGCAAGAAATACTGTTTAAAAAGCAACTAAAGATCAGTCTTGGGTAGAAAAATAAAATGAAACAATAATTTCGCTACAATAATTTCGTATTTCATTTGTTGTCTTACTAAAATTTTAGTTTGTCTTAAAGAGGGTTGAAATTTCCATCTGATATTTTTTAATGAGGAGGAAATTCATGATTGAAATTCTATTGCTTATTGTTAGCTACAACTACAAGCTACGCAATGCAAATTTACTTTTTAAACAGTGCGTAAACAATCCTACTCTTCCATCCATTTCCTATTGAGAAAGTATCTAGAAACATACGGTAGGTGTCTGGCAAGCACATATTTTGGCAGGTTATGATCGACCACAGTCCAAATTTCTTGGATTTGACGCTTATGCTCTGAAATATACCTAAATCCTGATAGATCTAATTGGTCTAAATATTCATGCATTTGAAATTCCTACAAGTTGTATTTGTCATGCCGAACTCTTTTCCAGAACATATGTTGCTCACGTCTTAAAATAACAGACTTTAAATTCAAATAAAAGAAAACGCTTTACAAAAGAAACAAAAATATTTGAAAAAGATATTGACATTTCCTGTGACATATTTTCCTTTTTCTTATCACATGTTAAATGAACGCTTAACCATCAAGGAAGTTCAACAATCACGGAACCGGGGAAAAATAAGAGCTACTGTATTACAAGTATAGGACAAACTAATAACTCAGGACGAAAACTTGTATGTTGTTCATTTAAAATAAAATTCCTTCCTTCTTGATATGGAAACACAATCCAAATTCGGGCCGCGGTGGCTCAGTTATAGAGCGTTTACCTCTGGTGCTTGGAGTCCCGGGTTCGATCCCAGCCCCCGCCAAGTGAACTTTGTGGTGGACAAACACCATGTGCGTGGGTTTTCTCGGGGTTCTCCCGTTTCCTCCCACTTTCTTCATTCCACCATTTCATTCATTACTCATAATCACCGTCTCCTTTAGCCTAACCGGCATAACCGTGGGGCGTAAAACTCAAAGATTTCATTTCAAGATTTCACAATCCAAATTTCACTTACTTAGTATCAAATACTTAGTATATATTCCAGGGACGTGGAGGCCACAGTATAAGACCCTAATTCTTGTTGCTATTAAGTGAGGTCTTTCGTTGCGTGATCGGATATTTGGTGCCTTAACCTATTAATCTTTTTAGAACCGATATTAAAATTCGAGTTGGAGAAAATTATTGACTTTCCGCGGAGGTTACCACAACTATGGGAGAAAAGATATGGAGTCCAACACCTTTTTCGCTCACTTTTTCTTTAAAACATTTCGTGAAACGATCGGACATATTGAAACGGAAAAGAATGGTGTTATACTAGTAAATATTATTTCGAGTAACTTTGAAAATGTATACCTAGTTACGGTACTAATCATTCCTAGACCTACGCTAAGCAGCAAATTTTTAGGACTTCTATCATGTAAGTTTGTTCATTTAACCATTACTGGTAAAGACAACCTGCCAGCAGCTCGTTTAGGGATAATCATCTGTGTTTAATATAGAATATCAGATTGTAACACATATTCAATTTCTTTGATTCACAGCTTCTTTTGCTAGATGAATAGTATTGGGATCATAAGAGGGCTGCTTCTTTTATATAACTGTTACACATACTGTAATGTTTGTGAATTGTGTGAAAGCAAGACTAGTCATTTATAAACAACTCGTATTAAAGCAACTCGCGAACAATGGCGAAGCGTACTATGAGGCTTTGAGGCCGTGCCTACCCTGTTTTCTACCGTATATTTTTTTTCTTTGATTTCTTATAAAATTAAGTCAATACTCCAATATTTCGGTTTTCGGTAGAAAACAATTAGTAGGTTGGAAACACTTAGAAACTCATCCGTCTGAGCCTCACCAGCTCGCTAGACAGGCTTACGGGCTATTCTGCTCACTGAGCAAAGCTATCAGCACTGGGGATTGCACGCATTCTTGGAAATGTCCGAAGGCTCGCCTCTGGGAGTTTAGTTTTAGCGTTGAAGGCATCTTTGAATGCTAATATGCTGTTGAATGGTTTCCTAAACATAGAGTAAGAAATTTCTGCGTATAATTATGTATTTCTATTAGTGATGACTTGTGTAATTAAGGTATATACTCTCAGGAGCTGTTCACAGTAGCTGTGTTTTCCCCTACATGGGGCCTTGTCCATAATAGCTTGTAAAATATAAATCTGATACTGAACATTAAATCTAATACATTTGATATGTATAAATTTACCAAACTCTACCGTACAGGATAAAATAATAAAATGTGTGTGCAATTTGAGTTGAGTTCCATTTCACAGAATCAGTGATGTATTTACGATTTTGTTTGCAGGCTTTGCTTATTTCGGGAGGGGCTTTTCTAATTTTATTCCTGGAAATGTAAAAAAATCTGCAATATATATAAAACAATAAAAAATGCGATAAAATTTCGGGGAGTGCTTAAGCCCTAAAGTCACCCCCCTTAAATATGCCACTGAACAGAATACAATATTAAATATCTTGCGTTGATTCAAATGAAGTTCCTTCTGAGCACTTCATTTGAGTGGTCATTCAAATGACTTACACTAACATTTCTAGTGAAGTCATTATCACGTGATGCATTAATTAAATACAGTATTGTACTTTAAAGTTGGAGATGCAAGTAACAAACGCTTATCCAGGAAATTTGACAGCTAACAGTAAGAATGTACTTTCTTTTTCTCTCCCTTAATTTTTAAATATGCAGAAAAAAAACAGCAAGTAAGGATGAAATTCCACTCATTCCCCCTGCAAATCCCAGACAGAAGAAAATATGAACCGCACGTCAAAATCTTTGTAATGGAGCTAAATGGGAATATTAGTTTATCGGACCTACCCAACTTGCGGGATTACGCTTCGCCACTGCTCGCGAACTATAATTGTACGTATAACTCAGAAGATAAACTAGCTTAAAGAGTATTACTAATAGCCAGGGCTTGAAAAATCCACTCGCCTGCTCGCCAGTGGCGAGTACTTTTTTTTACACTTGGCGAGTAAAGCCACAAGTATTGACTGCAGAATGGACTGGCTAGTAGATTTTTAGGCTGGCTATGCAAGCGAGATTTTTCAAACCTTGCTAATAGTTAAAAGAAGCATATATGTCTTTTAAAGAAGTATATATAAGATGACAACTGTCAGAATTATCCAATTTGGCAATTTTTAAAATATAATACTTACTTTATGCTGAAAAAATGGAAGCTCTTCATAATAAACAAACAGTAAATAAAAACTTCTATCCCCTTACATTCCATGAAATACTTCTCGCTCACAACACTATCTTGCCGGTTAAAGAGCCTTCCATGACAACTTTAAACAATACGAAGCTACTGTTCCTTTATATATTTATATTCATTGTTGTTATTATTGTGAAATAATGGTACATTTATTTTAAAATTTGTTTAAACAGTACCGAGAAATATTATTAACCTAAATTAACCCTTTATACCCAAATTAGTAAACTAAGTCTCCTATAGCTTACAATATAACAAAACTTTCTTTGATCCAATATGAGCACATTTTGTACTATAACCAGTGTTTCTTCCAGACATGCTTTTGGGGGGGCACTGCCCCCGAGCTCTGAGAGTGCCCCCACCGGAGAAAACCAAAATAACACGTCTATAGTATAATAATAAAGAGAATAGTACCATATGAAAATACTATGTGCTCTTCCAAATACTAAGTGTGTTCCGGAACATTTTTTTTTCTGAAAGAAGCACTGACAACAACGTGTTCCAAAAGTCTGGAACAATGAGGAAAATGTCCAGTTTACAGTGTTGAATATGACTGTAGTCGACTTTTATGTAAAGCTAAAAGCAATCTCTAGTATTAGAACGGACGTCTGTAGTGATTTGAGCACATTATTTCGATTTTTTCAATGTACATCATAACTTTCAAATGGCTCCGAATATTGCAATGAAGGTGCTAAGTCTGGAATTCTGGTGGACCATTTAACCGATCTTCGTTGACAAATCTAGTGCAAACTTTCCGATATAGAGGAATCTCACCTCAATTAATTTAACAACTGCACCTTGTACAGATGCTATAGATGGATCTGTTAGGAATTTTCATAACTACTGATAATCTACAAAAAAGCAAGAGTCTTTTTTCTCTATTGTATTAGTGAAATGTGTTTCAAAGTACACTTTTCTACAATCATTCAGCCACTTGCCAATTATTTAGCACTTTTTCTCTTTATTTTGAGACCCTATAGTATTACTCTTCTGGACATTATCTTTTCTTTAGTTCAGTGGCGGGTAATGTTAGTGTTGCAGCGTTGCGCAACGACCATAGTATTTCAAGAAAAAGTATTATTAGCTATAGTAGTAAAGAACAGGAAACAAATACTTTCTAATACTCCCATATACTTTAAATAACCAATTTTTCACTTCTATAACTGTAAAATCCATTAATCCGTTTTAAAAAGCGAAAAACAATCCGTCACAGTGTCTCTAATTTACATTGCGTTGCAGCGATCATACAAATACCAGATTTCTTCAGCGCGGCAATTGGAGCGAATGTTAAGTCTTCTTTCCCCTATTTCAGTAACTAAAGGAACTGGTCGTTGCAGTGCTTCTGCAACAACGCGGCACGGTTTTTCGCGCCAAGATTTCTGAAATTTATTTCACTACCAATTACAAATGGAATTTATTTTTATGCATTCATATTTTTAAATTAAGGGACTATATTAAAGCAAATCAATATAATGACAATTTAAAAAAGTGATTGGAGAATTACAAAATAAGAAAGAAAATATGTAATAGAGTAGAAAACAAATGAAAGTAAACACGCATTTACAAGTTAGCTCTTAGCTTATATAAATAATGAAGGCTTCTTATACACCAATTTGTGAACCAGATATTAATAAGTCAATATATAAAATCCTCCCTCTGTAGATAGTATTTTAATAAATAAATTTTGTAATATAAAATAAGTGTATTTTGTACTCTTGATAACTTTCCACATAAAACTATGGTTTGGTGGGAAATGCCACATTGAATTTGGGACTAGTTAGCAATGCTCAGGGGCTCAGGCACGAGGGGAGTCCACCGGGTCCGGATCTCCCAAAAAAATTTAAACTCAACTTTGTAGACTTTCTTAACGAACTATACTTGCCTTTTTAACAGAGAAATGATAGATGTAGGCTAAATATTTCATTTTACGCCTCATCATGTACTCTTTCTTTCCTTATCGTTCTATAATTATATATATAGGTGACAGTAATCAACTTCTTATCGTCTTTTCGGGTTGAGAATAAGATAGGTTCGATATTACATAGAATATTGGACCCCCTCAAATACTTTGGACGGCCCCTCCCAGCAAACATTTCTGGGTGTAGAATTGGCAATGCTGTTTGTTTTGACGTTCTTTGACTTTTGACTTCTGTTACATGCTGATCCGACATTTGGCGGGTTTCAAAGTATGCTTTTTAGAACGTATCACATTAATAAATATTGTTTCACCTCGTGTGGAAGTATATTGTGGTCATCGTGCATTGCTTACAACCAAGACGGATAATTTGGAATGAAGTTTTTCTTTTACTCATGTGTTTGGGTTGGTGTATATGTGACATTCGCAATTCATATACCTCTTTTGTATCAGCTGTCTTTTCTGAATCAGCTGCTTTGGGTTTTAGTTATAGATTTACTTGAGTTGTGTGCTCTAATTTTGTAAATAACCTACAAATTCTGAATGATTTACATACATGTCCTCTGTAAATAACTTACAAGAAAAGCAATTTGCCCAGCGCTCCGCTGAGGAAAAACTTGTAATTAAGGCTTAGACAAAACATTCAAAGGGAAATTCAGAAGAGTGTTCGAAAAAATCCGGTTTAAATTCACAGGACATCTTACGGAAGCAATGTTGTTTGCCTTAGATATATTTCTACAATTTGTTTTAAATTTTCCTAGATAAACTGTGAATAAAGTGTGTTCAATTTACTTTTTTTAATAACACTAATCTCTGCCACGAACTGTCTTCAGCCTACGCTGCAGAGGAATTTGGATCACTGTCAGGGACTGGGGTTCCTAGAATGAATTGTTCGCAATAATCTAGAAAAAAATATTTAGTGAATTTACAAAGCTTCTGAAATTAATATTAACTGTACCTATGACGTCAGCAAAAGGAAACAGGCATTTTTCCACATCGAAAAGAAAGGAATTGAATGTTCCAACAAAGGTTATGCCATTGGTTATGCTTTCAATCGAAAAAGACATCATAATCGGAATACCGGAGTTCAACCAGCATGTATTAGACAAATTTACTCCAATCGAAGAGAGGAGAATGGATTTACTAATTAAATAAGGTGACTAATCGAACAAAATGTTCTGCATTTTTATTTTTTTAAAATCAGAATTCTATTTAATTTCACATGTCACAAAGCATTTGCATTTAAAGTTATGCTGATTAGTCAGTGAGTGCAGTTTATATCTCCTGTCTCCGATCATTCGTACTTCAACACCCAAAATCACAATCCGCCGGCTGCCACTGCTTTAGTTCTTAAAGTAGTTCTTTTCTGCCCGCTTAGGAAACATTATTGTTGTGTGTGGAGCAATGAATTATCTGAGTTTGTCCTACATTTTCTGCATGCTTTCAAATCTTATTGTTAGGCTAGTTACGGAAGCATTTATCGGAGCATTTCTCGTAGCAGATGTGCTGCCAAAAATCTCGTATAATATTCTACGGCATCAAAAGTATGTGGTGCTTTTATAGGGTAGCATTTGATAAGCATCTTGTCGTGACGTAGCAAACAAGTCACTGGAGAAGAGCGCAATTATGGCTCCGAAACTGAAAACACAGATTTCAGTCGGTATTCCTTCTAAAGCCCTTTGTCGCATATGCTTTATTATGATACAACTTTGTACAAACAAGGATGCTCCTCATATTTTTCAATCAGCATAATAATAACATCCCTATTTCAACTCATTTTTCTTTACTACAATTCAATTTACCACACACAACAAAGAGCATGGATATTTGGCACAACATAACACACCACGGTGCTGCAATCGGAGCAGAAATGCTGGGGAAAATGCTACGAAATAGAGCAGGTTCTATCGACAAGAAATGTCATAGGATATGCCATGGCATGGGAAATGCTATAGCATTTGCTACTTTACACGGTAGGATATCGATGATACGATTTTTGCTACGATAAATGCTTCCGTCTAAAACTAGCCTTATAGATAGATATACTGTAATGTTCTGTTAATGTTGTTTAATTCTTTCACCAAAACAGGTCATGTTCGTCGCTTGAGAGCTGGGTGGGTTCCAATATTGCCTTTGGAGACTTGCACCGCGGCATTTGTTTATGGAGAATCAAGTATTACTCCTGGAATGTTCTGCGCTGGTTATCTAGAAGGAGGTGTAGATACATGTCAGGGGGACTCTGGAGGACCTATGATGTGTCTGGATAATGGTAAGAATTATTTTGTATTGCAGTCTATGATGTTAAAAGGATTTTTGTTAAAGACTAGTAAAGTTCACGGACGTAGCCAAGAGGACTACGACTACGAATTATTAAAGACTAGTAAAGCCTATGGGGTCCATACTCCCAAAATTTAGGGTTAAATAAGAAAATACTGCCTATAGAAGATTAAATAACAATTTTCACATTAACTTTTAAAAGTGTCTCCCATTTTCGAAATGAGTTTATGGCTGTAGGCCTAGTAAAATTATGTTTATTACAACATTATAATCAGGCAAACTCCTCAAAAATATCAATCTTTAGTCTAAAAAAGTCAAGTCTCCCCAACCTTACTCCTAATTGCAAAATCATCCTCCGGCTTTGAAGCCTCAGTGATGTTTTACTTTGAATGTATTCCTTAAGTTCTGATGTTAAGTATAAATACTGTATTACGGGGGGGATGCCATTGTAAGAGGGTGCGGCAGAAACAGTAAGACGATTTAAACTTAATGGGAAAGACAGCTCGCAATAGCTAGCGTATTGTTTCTTGTTTTCTTTTGTTAAGAGGTTCAAAGTCTTTAGTAGATATGCAGTGCGAGTCGTAGAAACATGCAGTCACGTAAAGTTTCTTACGTACATCGTCAGAAGTCATGGTTTTGCAGCGTTGTCTAATGGGCACCATGCGTTTTTTTTTTTTTTTTTTTTTTTAATCAAGAACAAGCACTATTCAACAACGACGCAACGTAAGTTCAGGCGTCACCTTAAAACTGGAAGAAATTGGAAAGTGCCGACACGACAAACTGTTCTGAATTGGGTGAAGAATTTCCGTGCCACTGCTTGTTACGGCAAAGAAATCGCCAGGTAGCTCACGTTCTGTGTACACAGGCAAATGTAGAGAGCGTACGAGAGGCAATGGTGACCTGCAACCTTACATGATTAGCGTGATTCTACTTGACATGTAATCCAACAAATCTCGCTGGACATGGTGTGAGAAACCATGAATGCTGTGCGGCGATGTATAAAGATGTGTTTTGGACTTAATAATGGACATCTCAGTGACATTATTTTCAAGACAACCATACATTTGGTTATGTCTGTGGAGAAATGCCACAGCTTCTGCAATAAAGATGACTTACAATAAACATTTTGCACATACATTGTGTAACTATTTCTGCCGTACCCTTTATAATCACATATCCAGTCCTAAGGAATTATTAAACTAACTGTACATATTTTACTTAGCACAAAGAATTCAAGCTATCAAGAAGTGAAAAAGAGTTTATGTTCCCAAAATACTCAACCAGTTTCTTCTCTTGGCTATATACTTAGCGTTTGACGCGGGAGACCCGGGTTGGATTCCCGGTAGTAGCTCATGTGGTTCGGATTCCACGTTAAGCTGTAAGTCCATGTCTCATATAGATTGTGAAAGGGACACTAAACTGAAAAATCACATCACATCAATTTCTACACACCAGAGACACAAGACAAAATTCTTTCCTTTTTCTTCTCGGTAAATCGATAATTCTTATTCTTTCTTGTTCTTTGCGTCTGTGTCAAAATTTCTCGACTCCTTTGGACATTGCAGAGCATACTCTAATAATAAAAATGATTTAAATGTTGTTATATCACATCCTTCGTAAATCTTTTGTGACGCAGAAGGGTCCCGATAACTTCTAGATGAAATTAAGAAAAAATCAGGGCATAAATGTTGTACATAAATTTACAAAACGAGACATGAAAAGCTTTCCGGGAATCGAGATGAATCGAGAATTTCTCGAGAATCAAGACGAAAAAGCCTTACATCTTATCTTGTCTCGTCACGTGAGCAGCATTTGTCAAACCATTGTAACTACAAGTTATATCAGTATAAACGTGTGAGAAATACAGAAATGAAAAGCTACAAGTCTTCCTTACGAGAGATCGTCAAAATTTAATCGAGCGAACCTGTAAAATTTGTCGTGTAAAACATAAGAGATACCATCGAGTCCAAACAGAGGTATGTTAAATGTTTTTGTATAGTCTGTGTTCAAAATCATTGCGTTATTTTTCAGTATGGGAAGACTAATAAATATGACATTATACTTGAAATCGACAATGTATGTTGCCTGAATATTCGAACTCGAGTGGTGGACATCCTCAACTATAAAATTCTGCAATAATATTGTACACGTAATATTTCAGCTGCTTCCGGGTCATATGATCTATTTGAGTAGTCGGATCTCTTCGGGACATCGGGTCTCTCCAGGTGAGACAGGTCTGAGAAGGAGACCCAGCCCCAGATACCCAGACAGAAGTTGAGGCCTGTATTATCTCTGCAACCGTAGTCCTCCAGACTTCGATCTTTTCCTCACGTTGAAAGAGGAGAACGATTTCCATCACTACGAGAGAATTTTACCTGAGTCAATCAGAGCACTAAATTGTGCAAAGATTCAAATTGATTAGAGCAGCAGCTTCATGGTAGACTAATGAAAAAGTGAAATTGGTTAGAACTGGGTATTAACTGTGGAACAGCGATCCTTTGTAACTCACTTTACTTCCTCTCCTATCTTCCCATTAACAATGCTTCATCTTTAGATTCGTTGATATGTTACATCTGGTGAGTATCCAAGAGACCAAAATTCGCATTTATAAAATAAAATAGTTTTATATAGAAATGATATACACACCTAATGTTACTTTAAAAACAGGCACCAATATGTTTTTCTATAATATTTTCAATGGAAATCTTCTTGGTTATGGGAAAGCGCCTTTTTCTTTTTTTTATAAAATCCTCTCGAGCCCGGTACTGCTCCCTAACTTCACTCTAGCTACGCCTCTCTCTACTACACAGCACTAACTACCTATCGTTTAGTAATTAAATCACTTCTTCATCTTAGATACTTAAATACTCGGACAACTTAAATAGTTACCTTTAAACAGGGAAAATCCCTTGAAGAAGAAACAACCTCGCCTCACAAAATACTAGAGGGATACAAATATATGATTCATTTTTTCATCTGGCAACGTTTTTTTTTTTTTCCTTTATCTATATCTATAAATTAACAAGCCTAATGACCTACTCAGTAATCAATGAGTTTCTAAAACTGTTGGGCCTTAGAACCTGATTTTTTTTAAAAAAAAATCAATATTCTGTATGAATATTAGACACTGGATAAGACGGACTTCGCAAAATTCAACCCCACAGATGGGAAGAGGAGTTAAAAATCTACTTGCAACATTTCCACGTCTCCAAAGAATAAAACTTAGAAACTTTAAATTTTGATTCCTCAAAACCCGCCCCTAAGGGAAAAATTTATTTATTTATTTTAGAATTGTTACACATTTTTCTTGAACTGATAGATATAAAGATACAAAATTTAGTATGAGCGAATCTGTGTACGAAGTATGACTACGAATCTGTGTATAAAAATCTCTCATTCACTTCCGTAAATTCAAAATGATTCACGCAGAGGGATGGGAGGCAATATGAAACACTACACAGCAAATAAATTGGCGGTTTGCGTCAATCAGTGAGAGCGCTACGCGCTTTTGCTACAATGACAAATTGGCTTCTGACGAGCGTATATTGACAAGGTTCTTGTCTCACTATGAATATACAAGATAATTGTTAACCCTTTCTGACCTGAATTATGTTTTGGAAATGAAGATTTTTTATTTCAATGGATTATATGTTTGTCTAAGAAGTAAAAAAATCTATTTTTACCCTCCAAATTATATGTTGCCAGGGCGCTCTAACTACAACGTATCGAACAACTTGGAATCATTCGGCACGATATATGCGCTATGAAAGCCAAGGAACCTTGTGATTCCAAGTCGAATCACACAGTCAGAAAGGGTTTAAGTTAGACTTTCACATCGCAGCGTTGACAGCATTTCTAAAAATGCGTTAGTTGATAAAACGCAGCTATCGAGGTCAAATTTTATTTCTGCTACCGATCACAATAGTATTGTATTTGTGTGTTGAGAGTCTCCTTTAACTTTTTTTTTTTCCAAGTGATTTGATAGTGAACTCAAAGGCAGAAAATCTTGATATCGTTGGAAGGAGGTTAAACATCCCTTCTCAAAATTCTTAGGTCACATTTTCGCTGTTGTATTTGAATTCACAATTCCAATCAAACATCTGTTTTACTAAGATACAAAGATTCATGTGAAAAAGTGTTGAGTAATATACGAAGCGTATCTGTAAAGCGTGACTCTGTGTAGCACAGTCATTAATGCTCTCGCTTTTGATGCAATCGGTCCCGGGTTCAGTTCCCGGTGGGGACACTTGGTGGAAAAAGGGTAAAAGCCATCCTGAGTAAGGTTTCCTGGGTTTTCACACCAGGCAAATACTGGGATGATATCTCACACAATGAACCCAAGCCGCTTTCCTCCTTTCCCATTCCTTTCTTCCTCCCCAATTCCCCGGGCATTATAATCATCCCTCATACGTGATGGATTAACATCTCCTTGGATGTCGAAAACCCAGAAACTTAATTCCTATTTTTAATCCTATCCGTAGGCGGGCAAGTAATATTTTCGTGTGCAAGTTGGCTATAATGGCTTTCAGTGTCAGTATTCCGGTCCTTTCTCACGACTGTTCCTCATTGCTACGTTTAATCATAATCCGTGTTTACAATGGCTGCGCCGATCCTCTTAAATGTGAAGTGTGCTCCGTCATACGTTTCCTTGAAATTTAAGGTAACTCCCAGTAACTTCCATTTGTTTTCTACAATAGCTGGACAACATGTTCACGTCGATTAAGAGATCAAAAACAAAATTGAAATGTGATTCCAGCAGCAGGAGCTAGAATTCTATGCCTGAGGGACAGCGTCGCAAATCTGTCTTCAACATTGGGAAGGGGGGGACGGGTAAGGCCGACTTTTTTTTTTTTTTTTAGCAATGTTCAAAATATTTATGAAGTTGAAAAACAATGCTGAGGAAGATGAGAGGGACAGAGTTGTCTTCAACATTGGGAGGCGGGCAGATTTGAGGCTTATTCTGGGGGGGCATCAATTTCATCTCACTTTCCTTTGTGGCAATCGGACAAAATCATCACATTTTACCCAAAAATACATTGGAAATAGGATTATTGAGGGGGACAGTCCCCTTAGTTCCAAGATTGAAGGGGACATGTCCCCCTCATCCCCCCGGGATTTGCGCCAGTGTTGAGGGATACAGAAGCTAGTACCCTGACTTAACAAGGGCAATTACGTGGCAATGGTGACAATGGACAATTGAACAATGGTGACAATTACGTGAAAAAGAATCCCTGTATCACTTTGTAGTAGACATTTTGGCAAATACACTTTTTTTTTT
Organism: Thermobia domestica; assembly: GCF_964235325.1. NCBI lineage: Eukaryota > Metazoa > Arthropoda > Insecta > Zygentoma > Lepismatidae > Thermobia > Thermobia domestica. The sequence goes on from NC_137454.1 coordinate 253,485,701, forward strand.
TTTTTGAATGAATACTAGTCATTGTAGCCTTCTTTACGGACTCACCTTTGTAGGTATTAATGTGTTAACATATTTATTTATTGTCTCTATTGCAGATCGCTTTACGTTGTATGGAATAACCAGCTGGGGCCATGGTTGTGGAAGAGCAAATAAGCCTGGAGTCTACACAAGAGTTGCTTACTACATGGACTGGATTAGTAAAATCATTGAAACATCAATGCGTGACTCATAAGTCACTGGTAATTATTACATTGAAAATTTGTGTGAAATAAAAGACCACCAAAGAAAATAATGGCAGCTGGGCTGGACTCTGAATTTTATATATGTTAGTTGTCTATTGGATCTGTAGTGAGTTCGTGTAATATAGTTTTGTGTGTAAAAAGAAATTTGAGAAAAATATCAAACAGAATAGTTAATGTATTTGATTTTTAAAGTGAATCTAAAGCCAGTGTTTAATGCAAAGTGATACAAACATCTGAGCTCATAGACAACACAAAGGCAAATTAAAATTACCAATTATATTTAGTACAATAAGAGTTCTTCCTGACATCAACTTGACCTAAATAGTTTCAAACTTGGCATATACCAAATATTCCAAAAGTAATTGTTTAGTTTCATAGCTTCTTAACTGTCTGAACGACAAAGAATAAAAAGTATCTCCTAAAATGTTATAGGAATCTTAAAAAATACTAGATATAAGTTCTATCTCCCCTTTCGCGGAGAAACCCTTCCTTCCAGATAAATAAATTTAAAAGAAAAAGCATGTAAATATCTTGCTGAAAAAAAATTGACAACTGTCCCATAAGAAAATTACTATTTTATATAAAAAAAACCTTGACAAGCAATGATATACGAAGTGTGTTCAAAAAGTATCGAACCTTATTTCTTTCCGTGTAAACAAATTATATATAGGAGCCGTCCGTCGGCGATATATAAAGGACATTCACATGCATGTGTGAATTTTTGCTCGCAAAGACAGAACAACTTGAGAAGCTCGTTGCATAAAGTTTTGCCAAAAGCTTCGAGATACTTAAATGGAGACGATTTGCAAGATCCAACGGCAATTCGAGGACAATGCCATGATCATATCATGGATCGAATGGTAAAACAGATTCAAAGATAGCCTAATATCTGTGAACAGCGAATCACGTACAAATACGTCCTCCCTCAAAAAGGGGAAATGAGACTGTTATGGAGCAAGTGATAACTGAGATCATTCTGAATTGTGCCACAACCCGTAAACTTGCTGCGGACGTAAGCACTAGATCAGTACATTCTATTTTGACCGAAGACTTGGGTTGGGATTACTCAGATTCGTCGTACCACAACCTGAGATCTTGGGATCGAAGTGGGGATTAAGCAGTGGATCGGTACATTATAAATCACACGGAAATACTAGACAATGCATAAAATGACACCAACTTCCTTAATACTGTGATCACTGGTGATGAAAAGTGATTTTCTGATATGACGATCCAATAGCAAAGATTCAATCCGCAAAATAGAAAGAGTCATCTTCGAGCTCAAAAAAGTATGACAGGTTCGCAGATAATGATGCTGATCGTTTTCTTCGATTCACATGGCTTATGCACGAGGCACGATTATTACGAAGGAGTACTACTAGAAGGTTCCTCGTCTCCTTCGTGATCCTGTGCAATGCAAATGACCGGGACTGTGGGCAATGAAAACTTGGTAAGTCAATCATGAAAATATCCTCTCCCAGGTTTCGCATCTGACTAAAACTTTCTTGGCCAAACAAATATTTCCGTTGTTTGTCAGGCCCACTAGTCTCTCGACATGGCACCATGTAACTTTTAGTTCTTTCCAAAGTTGAAAATACTGTTGAAAGGGACCTGTTTTATTCCAGAGAAGACACTATACGGAATATGATAGCTCTGTTCAAACTATTCCTAAAACTGCGTTCCAGAAGTGCTTTCAAAAATGGCAAGACCGCTGGGATAAACGTGTTCATTCCTAGGGAGGCTACTTTGAAAGAAATTAAAGTCACTGTAAATTTATTTTTGTCTTTCAAAGGTCGGTATTTTTTGAACACACCTCGTAATTAGCTATGAGATGTTCCGAACAAACTATGGACTAGATTTCGAAAACCTAGAGTGCAAGAGTGTGTTAATCCTATCCTGGGGCTATAGTCGTTTTGTCGATAACAGCGGCTCAAATCTGTCTTCAACATTGGGGGGGGGGGGAGGGGACAAGTAAGACCGTACTTTTTTTTTTTTTTTTTGTTAAGCGATGCTCAAAATATTTGTGAAGTTGTAAAACAACCCTGTGGAGGATCAAGGAGCAGAGTTGTCTTCAACATTGGGAGACGGGCCGATTTGAGTTTATTCTGGGGGGACATCACTTTCATCTCACTTTCTTTTGTGGCAATCGGACACAAATAAGGCTCCTATCACATATCTCACCAAAAACCATATTTTAAATCGTATTATTGAGGGGAACAGTTTCTCCCATTTTCAAGATTGGAGGGGATATGTCCCCCTCATCCCGCCCGAGATTTGCGCCAGTGGTTGATAACATTTATAATCTAGATACACTGACCAGAAAGATGGGTGTTATCTCTTTTATTGGCCGAGACGTAGACAATTATTTTATTTCTTATCACAATTTCAAACCAATCATTGCACATAAAATATTTTACATCATTATGTTCTAGTGTTTCGAATCAGACCAAACATGCAAATTAAAAATCTTCAATTATAGTAGGCCCGCACCCGGAAATATTTATTGCGAGGAGTCCGAAGTTCGAGGTCTCCAATACTACAATCTATGTAATATTGAACTGATGTTATTCTACTCGAAACAACGAAAAGTACTTGTCAAGTATTAACACTTACATTTTCTTACTCGTGTAAACTGGAAAACAAAGTTCAACATTGCCTGCAACGCAATGCAATGACATATACCAACTAAGCTTCCTCTGCCATCTGCAAGACATATACCTACGTACTGTTGTGTTCCGTTTCTTAATGAGAAGTGTATATATATATATATACGCAATGGAACGGTATGGCGTACCGGCACCTTTTAAATGAGAACGGAATGTTTCCTCTTCTATTTTAAAAAGCGGCTGACGAGAAACTTCGAAAATATCAAACAGTAAATACATAGTTTTATTGAAAATCAGAGTTTTTATTGTTTTCCTTTTCCTTTTTTCTTTGTACAGAAAAAGTTGTGGATCTTTGTTCCTTCTTGAACCATAAAGACTCCGAACTCTCCACATTTTTTTTTCTTTTTTTTTCTCGAAAAGACTGACCTCCCATAACGAAATAATCCCTATAAATTTGTCTGTCGCTGAAATTCTACTAAACTGAAAGCCAGTACAAAAATTCTGTTGGGACTCGACCTCTGTACTCTCTCTCCGCAGAGGAGCCTTTGCTCAATTCTTATGTTAATATACTATATCCAATTAATTGTTTTTATTCATTATTAGAAAGGCGATTAACTGGAAACACCCCTTAGATTTTTTTTTACCAAAGTTTATCCATTAATTTAGTAGAGATTTGTAGAATATTTTGGTAGCATGATTAGTATTCTGTAGAACATTATATGAACAATGTACTGTATGTGTGTTGTTATTGAAAATCAATATTTGTGGAACTCTTGATGCCTTTTCAAAACAAATAACAGCAGCTTAATTTCTTCCGTTTGCGAAAAGAGAAAAGAAAGCAAGGAAAAATCACTAAGAAATATTGATTATCATTACTTTTATTGTATTATAAAATTAAGATGTAGTAATCAGACATTTTTAAAGCATCTTTTTATATATGTACGTAAGAGTTATTCAGTTACAAGACTTCAGTGATGTATAAACAAAGGGCTTAAGGAAGTGCTATGGTCAAAAATTAATCTCAAACGATTCAGCTGTTTTTCCGTGGTGTTGATACAAACAATGTTAATTTGAATATAGAAATTGCCGATCTGCCCCTTTAGAGGCGCGGAATTTTAGAAAACGCTAGAACACGTGTCCGCGTGTTTCTAATGTAAGATGACCATACATACGAAAAATCGTGAACTTGGTAAATGGCATCTAGATTGTCACTATTAATCTCAGCGACCCCGAAAACTGTTGATTGAACATTAATATAGAACGTTTTAGATTATCTACTTTACATGTTGCCCTTTCTCACCCCATACTAGTAGGGGATGACTTTGGATTTAAACGGTATTGAGAGTAGCATTCACCCTTCACCCCTCTCACCTGCCATGCCGATAGTGTAGTAAGAACCTAACTGTAAGTTAGGTCATGATCTACTCTTGTAGAAGTAAAGATGGTATTACGAGCCCCCTCAATATATTTTCAAACAGCGCTTTCAACCTGGTGATGACGACTTGAATTGTTAGTTTATTAGTGCTTTCTTCCACCAGTGAACGTAAACGTGTTGTTTTTGATTTATCGATTTGAGAAACTTTGGAAGGAAAATGTTCTGCTTTAAAATTACAGTGATTAGTCATTTAAATTCACGCTAGTATTATTGCAATGGATAAAGCATTTTTAAAACGCTGTTTTGTGAAGATACGAGGGCTATCCAGAAAGTAGATTACGTTTTCGTCTGTGTCCGCTAGGGGCGGGGCTAGCGCGGCCATCTTGGGGTCAGAGCGTTGCGCAGCTCAGTCGGCATCTAGCCGTGCTAGTGAGAGGTTCGTGCTGTGCTCCGTTAAGATACTGTGACGGTTTGAAATGTCTGCGTTAATTGAAAATCCCGCGAGCTGCGAGGTGCGTGCAGTAATAAGGTTTCTGACAGCAAAAAACTGTAAACCGATAGAAATCTATCGGCAGCTGTGTGAAGTGTATGGGGACAACATTATCACTGAAGGTGGAGTGCGACAGTGGGTCATAAGATTAAAAAATGGCCGAACCAATGTTCACGACGAAGATCGAAGTGGGAGACCCAGCAAAGTGACTGCCGAACTTGTCGAAAAAGTCGATGTTAAAGTCGGTGAAAATCGAAAGTTCACAATAACGGAACTTTCTTTGAGTTTTCCACAAATTTCGCGAAGTTTGTTGCACGAAATCATCAGCGAAAAGCTTGGTTACCACAAGTTTTGTGCAAGATGGATTCCAAAAATCTTGACAGAGGACCACAAAAATCAGCGAATGGCTGCAGCGTTGCACTTTTTGGACGCCTACAATAAGGATGGTGACTCTTTACTCGATCGCATCGTTACTGGTGACGAAACATGGGTGAAACACGTGAACTGTGAAACGAAATTGCAATCAATGCAGTGGGGGCACACAGGTTCTCCCCAAAAACCCAAGAAATGAATGCAAACAATGTCGGCAAGGAAGATGATGGCGACTGTTTTTTGGGACAGAAAAGATGTGATTTTGGTGGACTTCCTGGAAAGAGGCACTACAATAAACGCTCATAGGTATTGCCAAACTCTGCAAAACCTCAGAAGAGCAATTCAAAACAAGCGCAGAGGAATGTTGAGCTCTAAGATCTTGTTGATTCACGACAACGCCCGGCCACACACGGCAAATGTCACGCGTGAAGTTCTTGAATCTTTTCAGTGGGAGTTGTTTCCTCATCCGCCGTACAGTCCCGACCTGGCACCGAGCGACTTCCACCTATTCCCAGCAATGAAGAAGTGGCTGGTTATGCAGCGTTTTGATGACGACGAACAGCTGCAAGAAGAGGTAACGAAGTGGTTGAAGTCGCAGGCGGCCGAATTTTTCGACGAAGGAATTTCCAAGCTCGTACATCGCTACGATAAATGCCTTAATTTGAATGGTGACTATGTCGAAAAGTAGTATTTGTGTGTGGCTTTCATCTGTATATAATAAAATTTGTTTCCTATACTTTGTTGATTTTTTATTCCAAAACGTAATCTACTTTCTGGATAGCCCTCGTACTATACAACTTCCCAAGTTAAAAAGTTTGGTTATGAGTATTTCAATTCCAATATGGCTAGGGTTGTAACATGAGCCCCCAGAAGTGTTTGGCATAGCAGTTCTCAAAATTTTTGTTCTTTTTAGAAAAGAGAAGGTCAGGCTCAGGTAAAGGGAAATGAAACTGAATTATAACAACTAAAAATAAAAGAGAAAATGATAAACAGACTACCAAGAAAACTGAAACTAAAGCTTCTTGTAGATTCAAATAAGGAATCATGTTGGTTCTGGGAGATATGTCTTAGAAACACCAATCGGAGTGAAAATTGTTTGTCTATTTTGCAAGATAATGCTCGGCAGACAACCGAAAACTGCGTTGGAAGCCAGAAGGATATCTATATTTAGAGCATTTGCAAATAGACATTACACAAAATATTTAATCAAACTTTTAAAATAGTTTCTTCGTGAACCTTTCCATTCATTTTTAATCTTATTGAATTAATAATGACTTTTTCAATTGTCTGTAATGAATGAATAGCTTGTGATCGTTTTTCACTTCATAATATCTTTCTTTTCAAGTTTTGTAAGGAATTTGTTTTTATGAACTAAACTTGTCTCACATATTTCTAAATCCGTTATTATATTTATCCAGGCGTTCATATTACCACTACAAAACTTTTATTTCTACAAAATAACTGCTTTCATTTTAATTATTTTTTCATATCCTTAAAGTTGCTCAAAATTATATTTTAACATAATTTTTGTGAAATATGGTAGTTTAAGTTTTCACAAATGGGAAATCACAATGCATCCTTTATATTTACCAAAAAATCACCAAATTCGGTGCAGCGATCTAAGAGAAGTTGGCTCTAAAACATTCTTACCTTATCATTTTCATTTATATAGAAAAGGCCCCTTTCCCCCCTAAAAACGGAAATTTTCAAAAATTCCAGGTCACGTGTGTCATTTCTAATGTGTGGTTTCATCTTCCTAACTTGACGTGCTCGTGAGATATTCAATGTTTCGCATACATTATGACCCTCATCTCCCTTGCGATATGTATTTTAATCAACGCAACATGATACACACACACACACACACTTCGAGGTAGTTGATATGTATATCCAAAATGTACTTTAAAGAGTTAAGCCGTTTTCCCATGATTCAATCAGAAACAACATAACTTCACTCTCAACAATTTTATCCAGTTTCCTCCCACGTTCTCACTACGTAAGTTCTTTCATGTCCATCTCCTTTAGCATACGGGACATAACAGTTAAAAAAAAATGAACAAGGAGGATTGGAGGGGTGACACTCTCCCAATTGAGGGAAGAAGTTTAGAAGACTCGCGGGTTCTTCCGTGTAGCTTTCGATGACTTAAAAAAAAAATAAACCTTTTTCCTTACTTGTAAAGAAACATTTGATTTCATAAATTCAAAGAACCTTATCTTCTACAGCAAAAAGAACATTTCCTTGTTTTCCCTTTTGCTATACGGTGATTGAAAGCAAAGCTAGAAATTTCCGTATATGTCACAACAAACCACAACATCCGGAAGTGATAGATTTTGGGTCACTATAACAACTATTTTAACAGAAAACAAATTAAAATAATTGTGTTTCCAAAAGGCAACATGTTTCAAAAACAGAGGTTTTCTATTTTATTGGTGTTTGGTTCTATACTCCTCCTAGATAGCATCATTTATGAAGGTAAGTGCTTATATTTCATATTTGTATGGCTATACTATGAACTGATTTCCTTATTCGTCGATACAGAAATAAACTTATTGAAAACGTGTAGTTTAAGCTAAAAAGTAAATGTCAAATGATAATTTTCAAAAGTACTTAAATTCTCCCATTGTCATTCATAAATGTATAGTCAATTAAATGAATAACAATGCACTTTATATTTTAAAGCAAGAAAGAATATTTATTTATATGCCACAAAAGCGTATTCTGCTTGGACATTATTGTTCATAGCCACAGAAAGTTCAACCATACCTCAAACCCGATATTATGAAAGGTGCTTCTCCATCAAACATTATTGGGCAATTAATCTACAGCATTTGCCGTAATTTCAATTATTATTTTCTAGCATCAATTACCCGATTTTCTGGGTTAAATTTAAAAAGAAAAATAGTAATATGTTCCATTAGTCAGTCACTTTTTACTATTACTAAAGCGGCCTCTGATATCGGTCATTTTCGATCATTTTTATATTTTCCCCTTCTCCTTCATGTTGCGTGGTGGCATCGGAAGTGCAATGTTCATCACAGCGATCCCAAAAACTACGGATTCGGCACTAATCTCGGTCATTTTCGATTATTTCATGTATCTTCTACCTCCCAATTCTCCAAGTTTGAAAGTTGAATTTGGATTTAAATGGCATCGCAAGTGTCACTATTTAACTCAGCGACCCCGAAAACTATGGATTCGACAGTAATATTGGTAATTTTTAATATTACTTTTATATAGGGTAACTGGCTACAATAACGCCAGGGATACAATAACGCCATTTGTTTTTCAACTGTTTACAGCACAGAAACTAAGCACGTGGCAGTAGTCTGCAATGTGCCAATGTATAGGAGCACATCTGTTGTTTTCGCGCATGAATTGATTTCCTGTGGTGTAAAGTGTGTGTTGTGCAGTTTCTGTGTTATCAATTCAGACCAGAAAAATGATAATTGAAAACGTAAGTAAAGTTTTTGAAGCCCTTTATATTAATATCACTACAGGCACGTAATGTGTAGGAATTTAAACGGAATCTTTTTTTTATAAAACACAATGATCAATAATGGGTGTATCGACTGTATTTGTATGCGTCAATGTGTTAGTAGAGAGCAATAGAGCGATGGTATGTTCATTATATTGTGTGGCTGCAATAACGCCGAATGCGATGGATACAATGACGTTACTGTCTGGGTTAAAGCTGCCAAACCTCAGAATGCAAAATCTGCTTTTCAAACTACTGGCATATACCCATGCAATCCTTTAGTACTCTCAGAAACAACCTTTGCACCAAGTACCATCTCTTCAGTGTTTCCGACACAAGCTCCTACTGGACAACAAGAACCAGCCATCCACTGAAGATATCAACAGTTCCCAGCCGTTAACATCATCTGCATGTATCCGTGGTCCTGTAGCTAATGCTCCGTCTCAGTCTTCTCACTGTGCATCCTCCAGTAACAGCTATTCACTCAACTTATTCCAACTCCAAAAAATATCAGATCTTTTCCTGGAAGGAATAGATCCAAAAACGTGCAAGCAGTGGTAGTGACTAGAAGTCTGTTTAACGAACGTTTTAACGTGAAGGATAATGGGTCAAGTTTGCAACCGGGTGGAAAGAAAGAGGGTACCTATAAAAAGAATGGCGAAGGTAAATGTTCGAAAACATGTCATCGCAAAGATAGCTCCTACTATTGCGTTACTTGCAAATGGTACTATTAATATGATACTGGTAAAATCTATTGATTGGTTGCAATGTGGAGCCTGCAGAGGGGTGGTATCACGAAACTTGTGATGACATATTGCCTCTTACTGGACACTGCTCTTCTTTCAACTAAATGTCCTTGTTTCAGCGCATCTGAGTTCATTCATGATAATATGAAGAATGATAACCTGGCGCTATTGTATCCATAGTGTATGCAATATTGCCATTTCACTTTGCGCGACATTTTTGTGTATTACCTATATATTTTTCCCAGGTTCTTTGGACTATGTGTAATCAGTAAACACCAAACTACTAAACAATGCAACATTTATTTTTTTCGTCAAATTTTAAATGTGAAATCCTCGAAAAAACTAAGAATGATGGCGTTATTGTAGCCAGTTACCCTATCTTCCCCTCCTCCTCCCCAAGTTGCGGGGCTGAATTTGAATTTAAACAGCATCGGAAGTGTCACTGTTCATCTTATTGATCCCGAAAACTATGGATTCGGCACTGATATTGGTCAATTTCCATCATTTTATATCTCCTCCCTTGTATTTAAACGGGATCGGAAGTGTCACTATTCAGCTCAGCGACCCCGAAAACTATAAATTCGACATTAATATCGGTCATTTTCAATTATTTTAAACTATTTCCCTCCCTCCCCCTCCCCTACATTGCACCGTCAAAGTGAAATGAGGAAAACATCCAGGGCCTGAGTATGTTGAAAGTTTGATCGAGATCGGTCTGGTGGTTTAAGAGTTATTAAGTTTTATTCATTTTTATATATTTTCCCTCCTCTCCTGCCCTAAGTTCTACTGTCAAAGTAAAATAATAAACAACTTCCCACATTCAAACCTCATCTGTGTTTGATTTTTGTATATCTCCTCCTCCTCTATGTTCCTCCTTCAAAGTGAAATAATAAAAAACATCACAGCTACGAACCTCATCTATATTGAAAATTTGATCGAGATTGGTCGTTTGGTTCAAGATTTATTCAGTTTTATTTATTTTTTATATCTCCCCCTCCCGTAAGTTACACAATCAAAATGAATAGATAAAATCACTCACAGGCCTGAACCTCAAATATGTTGAAAATTTGATCCAGATCGGCCCGGTGGTTCAAGAGATTCGGAGTCACAAACATAGTCACTTTCAATTTTATAATACAGATTTTTATTTTTCATCTGATGCTTTTATTTTTTTTTTTTTTTAATTTCCTGGATGATATTATGCAGGAAGTTCCATATGACTTTTAGTGAAATAAGTGTAAACAAATATCTAAGATACGCAGTCATTCAAAACGGAAGTGAGTAAACAGATGGAAATTCCCGTTGGAATCTGCATGCGATAACAAAAATAATCATATCGCCAACTGTTATTTATTTATTTATTTCAATGGGTGCTCACGCTTCTGTACCTGTAATGTGTAAAATACATCACAACGTCTCGTATTCTATTTTTTAACAGATTCAATAGACCTGTAGTTCCTAAACTGGTAAAATCTCCCTGTGAGACGTAAAAGATCATCAAGGGGACATAGAGTACTAAGCTAAAATGAACTGTATTTTTTTTTTTTTATTGCAAAGGCATCAGATTTTTAATTTATTATTATTATTTAACCACAATTGCCTAAACTTTGCATTGAACACAATTCAAACTAAAAATTAAGACTGTTTTTTTCATTTCAAATATGTTGTACAATATTGACAAAATGGAAGAGACAGAAAAATATTAAAATGAGAATGATTACAATCAAACCTCTGAAACATTTGAGAATAATTTGAGTAGTTTTTTTTTAAATCATCATCATCATCATCACAGATATTCTACCATTATTGGTAGATCAGTAGTAACTGAGAAGCTTCCATGCTCCACGGCCTTTCGCTAACCTCTTCGTCTTTACATACGATTTTTCTGTTTTGATGCCGTCCATGAAATGTAGCATCCTTTGCTCCCTCCTCTTTCTTGCCACCATTCCATTTATAATGTCCCTCGTGATACAATTCCTTCTTAGCCAATGTCCCAACCAGTTTCCCTTCCTCTTTTCAATAATATCTAAAATTATTCATTCATCCCCACCATTTCTAACACTCACTCATTCGTCTTCCCCTCGATCCATCTAATTCTCTTCATTTTTTTTTCACACCCAGTTTTCGAAAGCTTCAAGTTGTTTTCCATCCCTTTTACTCAGGTGCGCATATGGAGAAATTCTCAAGGATAAAGTTATGTAGGCATTTGTGAGGAAAAACACTTCAAGTTGTTGCTGAATTCATATCTGCCGTATGCCACTTTGTAGCATTCACTGTTTCTCAGAAAAAACAAAATGCCAGTCAAAAGTATTTTTTGTAGCATGCAGAACTCAAAATATGAGTTTCTTCGACAAAAGTTTGCACACCGCTCAACAAAATTTCCATTAAAGTTGGCATGAATATTCTCTGATGCTCTAGAAAAGTGATTGGTGGACGCAAAACCTTCAAGCACCTATTATCAGTGTTACCAACCAATTACAAAATTATTTTCCCGATCTATTCCTTACCATTCAACGTATCTTTAACTTGATATGAATGTTATTCAGTACCCTAGGAACATTGTTTCCTTGAAATGACACTGCTTTTGTAGGGTATTTAGTATTTACTAATGATAATACACTACGGAGTACATGATAAATTGTGGCAAACTGTTGATTTGATATAAACTCCAACGTTAAAGTTCTGATCAAATTTTAGCTACTGATTCATGCAAGTATCATTCAACTTCCTACATTTGCAAGACGCTGTGCATGAGTTTGGTTTACAGTTGTACCGAACTGTCTTGTATCCAGTAGTGCAGTACTTGTATTCCAACTACAGCTTTTCAACGACGTTGTGAACTGGAATGAACTTTCTGCTCCCTGTCGTCCCAGCTTTCATCCACAGTTTCTGGTATGACATCATGTGTAAGTAACTAACAAGAAGAACTAAGATGTCAGTGTCTCTTGCCGAGACAACAATGCTTCTTATTCTGCTTTTAACGCAGTGTAAAATAATCCTGGTGTCAGCTTCTTTGTGTTTAACCTGCAAGTCATTAGTGTCAAGGGTTGCATCAGAAGATACAACTCTTTCCTCATTACTAAAGCCACATGCAGCAACTATGGTTTTGTTGGATGGTGCTTGTAGAATCAGCTGGTGTAAGAGAAATTTATCGAGATCTGCTTTATTGTTATCGCCAATAAAGTTCTTCCACTTTGCAGAAAGAAGCACATCTCTGCTATCTATTGCTATCCTGATTCCCACAGAGCCTTCTCCACGCCATTTCTGTGTGCCACTCTTGATTGAATGATGGTAGTAACGATCAAAAACGATATCGAGGCGCAGGAAGTGCCACTTACCAGGGTCTCGTCATCGATGGTTAGTTGTGATTCACCTTTAAAATGTCTGGCGTAAATTTTATTGGGACAAGGAATAAGATCAGTCAATATTCCATCAGGCATTGTTTTTGATCCTGAGCGAAGCTGCCCATTTGCTTCTGCTACAGATAGAGAAACAACGAACAGTTCATGCACCGTAATGTTGTTAAGGTTTACCGAACGTCCTGCTTCATATGTAGCAATGAGTCCCTACGGAATGTTTCTGTGAGCTTTCACTGTTTTTATCTCCCCAGTTTTTGCATCTCACTGTTTCACTTCATACAGAGATGCAAAGGTCAGATGTTTGTTTTGAGGCAGCTTGTTTCTAAAAGTTATCGTTATTTCTTCAATTGGCAGAAAGCCTGCCCTTCACAAAGCATCTAACCGATCATGTCCTTTCTGTGAAGCTGTCAGCAGATCATCCTCTATGCCTTGGGTAGCAAAGTCCTTGTTTGCAATGTTTTGCAATGTTTGAAGCATGTTAATTGAGAAAAGGTCAAATCCCTGCAAAACTAAAATCAATGTATTTTCATATCTCGAATCCAACTTCATTCTGCCTTTTATTGTCTCATTGTGATGCATAGAAGACAAAAAGCAACTTTTGCGTCGTGGAACTGTTGAGATCAAAGATTAAAAGAGCTCATCTGCTGAGAGCTGAGGGACTCCTCTTGATACCAATAATATATTAATCTTTCTCTCCTTGTCTCTGATCCGGGTCAACTTCATTGAAGCGCAGTGGCGAACGCCTGACAACAAATTTACCAGCTTCAAACTCCTTCTTGACCTCTTCTGGAAGCTGCTGCATCTCGTTCAGGTAGATGGTGCCCCAGCCAGCATAGTTCATGTGATTGTAGTGCAGAAAATATGGCAACATTCGCTGGAAAGTGTGGATATGCAGGTCCCAAATTTCATCCGTCTTAGCACGAGTAACATTAGAAGTATGTGGACCATCTGCACATATTCCCACCAAAATATAAACTTCGTGTTCTCGTTATTTGCAATGAAAGCCAGTATAATCGCTGTAAACTATTCTGATTGAAGCTGTGACACAAGTTCTTCAATATGGTCAATTTTTGTTTTCTGAACCATATTTAATTCTGGATTATTCTCTTCTACGAAGCTTAGCAACTGTAGAAGTAGTACCCGCCATAAATCTTGATTTTGTAGGCTCTCATTCCTTCCATGTAAGATGTTCCTGCTAGTACCTGTTCGGCAGTTTTTTTTTTTTGCCAATTAGGTTGCTCTCAACCCAAGCTTTCAAAAACCTTGATGATTGTACATATTTGTCAATGACTTGCAAGAATTTTATGGCAAGTAATATTGTCATCATGAAACTAATATGCAGGGATTGCACAAAACTCTTCTTCCTCCTCTGGAATGGCATCTGAAATTGGCATGTGTCCAAATTTCCCAGGATGAAGCAATACATCTCGGTTTGGCACTGCAACGAAGTCATAACAATCCTGCACATAGATTTGAAGCTTCTCTTAGAATGTGTCTCTTCTACTGAGGTATATGATGATGGTACCTCAGCATTTGCTTTTACTGCTAAGTCACACTATCTGTTCGACACTTCATTTAGTTGAATAAAGTACCCCTTACTTGCTGATTCTCTAAACTTACTGATTAACTATTAATCTGCTTCAGCTTAATTCTGTTTATTTCTTGATGCATTTCGCTGAAACTTTTTGAAGCAGTTTGGGTGACATTTGCCTTCCGCTGCGATAAGATCAATAACTTCGGCTAGTCGTGTATGGGCGTATAGATCATATTGGGACAAATTCAGTAAAGGAATACTCATATTAATGTGGTCACGGAGCATAACGTTCCTCTAATATTAGAGTTCTGTCAGAGTAGAAGATACAAAGTTCCAGATTGACTAATGGTGTTGAGCTTCTCAGCTCCTTGGGTGATATGTAACTTTCTTATCTTGAGCTATTAGCACTCTTTTGTAGTCACTGAATCTTAGTCTTGCTTATGAAGTATGAAAAATATGACTTATGCCACCACCCCCATGAGCAATTGTCCGCCGCACATCGTCGGGCCGATCGCTACTATGGTGCTATATAAGCGGATTTCGAGCGGGAACGACGCAGGACATCGAGTCGGTTGAGTAACTGCAACCACTGGAGGACCGATGACAGTTTTGTCGGGGTACCCGCGAACGCGGTGCTGCGACGGATGTAGCCTTCGGACCATACGCTGATGGTGGCGGTTGTCCCTGCTTACGTTTGTGTGGCGGGAACGGATCGGCTTTGCATTACCCACAATTCTTCACTCTTCGCGTGGTGAACTTAATTTGTTCTGGTTTTCATATGAACAGAAGAGAACTAAGTAACGTCTGCTGACCTAGGATATAAGAGCAACATGTGGCAGCATTGTACTCATGTAACTATTGTCAGTTCGTTGGCTTACAAAACTATTTTCGTGATCGGTTACAGCAGAACATGTTACGTTATTTGTTACTTGGCAAAATGTCAAATACTGCCTAAAGCTTTGCTCATTGCAAACAATCAACTCCAAAATTACAACTCTCACTGACAATTACGAGATACTTAAGATACGCTTGGAAGGTATTGCCTTCTACAGCCATCATCATATACTTCGCTGGTTTCCAGCTTTCTCACTGGAGGCACTGCTTGCATTGTCAAATCTAGGCTAGGATTATTACGTGCTTGTGGACGCAAGCACGGTAAGTCTTAGTTTCGGGCGAGAGAATGAGAGAGACTAAGGGTTTTACCCAAGTGGAGACTGCCTTACCGTACACACCAGTGTACATAATTTTTGGAAGCTTAGCTTCATCATTCATACATCATTTCTTCTTCATCATCTTTTCACTGCAACTTACTACAGGACGGAGATTATCACTAGCTCAGACGTGCCTTATGGCATCTCAACCCGTGAGTGGCCAACACTCTGGTTTACCACCAGTTGTACCGCAACCCTCCTGCTCTTCCGGGAAATCGATAAGAAGGAGATGTCATTCATTGGAACGGATTTCTGCCAACCAGGGCTCTTCAGCTCGCTCCAGTTCCCCAGTAGCATCAACAAAACTTCCACCTGCTAAAAGACAGTATAGGATCAGTGACGCTAGTTCCGAATCTTCAATGAATATTGACATTAACGACGATAACCAATTTCCTTATCTGCCTCCACCGGGTCGACCAGCTATCTACTCTTATTTACTTAAAAACTTTCATCCGAAATTCACTAATACGAAACTTCTTTTTGTTAAGATCACTAAGTACATGCCTCGTGCCAATAGCACTCAGATCATAAAGACCAGGAACGGAATGATAATCAAGACACCTGATCCAGAATTTCTCCGTACAATCCGGAACAAGTTTAGTTTCGAAATTTTCGGAGCAAAATCTACCATGACCAAGCTCAGTGACCAACGCACTAAACAGCCCCATCACCGAAACAACCACCCACTCTATCTGTTGTTATTCGTGGTGTAGATCCGAGTTATACTGATGATGAAGTCCTTGAAGAACTCAAGTTAGAAGGTTATACTATCATCAAATGTATCAGGATCAAAGGCGACCATGGTCCGACATACATGGTGCGCGTCTTTACCAATTCGCAGCAGACTATTGATGACTTGCTTACCCGAGGTGCCTATATCTACAAACAGCGCCATCGTGTAGAACCGTCTCGCACCTCTTCCCCATTACCTCTTCGCTGTGAGCTCTGTCAAGCCTATGGTCAGCACTCTACTTCTCAGTGCAAAACCCCATTTAAGTGTGGCTACTGTTCAGGTCCATACCCTACTCGCAGTTGTACAAATTTACAATCACCTCCGACGTGTTCCACCTGTCAAGAAAATTCACATCCAACATATAGTTACCAGCTCCTGAGCCGTCAAAACCAGAAACAGTAGTGACACTGCGCATACCTGAACAAATCCAACCACCTAAAAATCCAACACTTCAACAGCCTGTAACTGTTCATCAGCTTTTAACATTTCTTACTTTCTCTTTACAAATTATTCATCCGTTCTTACGTAACCACATCGCTCAACAAATTCAGTATGCAGCCAAGGCAATTTTCCACGCCAACATCTGTCCTACATATTCAGGCAATAATGTATATTATCACTCAAATGTCCTTGAAACCGAAGTGTAGACTCTATCCAGTCATAATCCATATTATTCTGTATTGCACTATGGCGCTCTCTTTCTTATTTTTAAACATCCGATCTTTACCACAGCATAAACAGCTTTTTGAAGCGCTTTTACTAGAAGAACGCATAAATACCTTTATCCTTAATGAGACTCATCTCACCCATAGACTGCGGCCGCATATCCCGCTTCCAATTGTTACGTCAAGATAGCATTATACCTGCTAGACGAGCCAATGGGGGAGTAGCGATTGGGTTTTCGCCTTCTATTCCGTTTTGACGTCATTCTCCAGTTCTCCCCAATCTTCCTGAATACCTTGTTACATCCCTATATTATCAAGCACTTTACGTGACTGTGGCAACTATTTACGTTCGTCCGGGTCATGATATTCCATTCAGCTTCTTTCAATGTATCTCCAACAACTTCCGTATTTACATAATCATGGCAGATGTAAATTTACATAGCCGGACAGTTACACAACGGGATTGTTTGCTCAATTACATCATCAGTCATACCACCGGAGTGATTTTGCCACTACCTAAACCGACTCGCCCCACGAGTCAGACTACTCCCGATATAGTCAGTTTTGAGCAACATATCACAACGTAGTTCTGTTAATGTTCTTGACCTCATTGGTAGTGATCATGCTCCAATCAAATTAGTTATTCAGACTCATAGCAATACCACTTCTCAGACACCGCCGCCCCGTATTACCTACCGCTATGATAAAGCAGACTGGAATGCCTACAGATCATACCTTGAGAATCATCTTATTGATCTTTCTTCACCGACCACTGAATCCGACCTATCTCATGCTCTGGATTCCATCGTCAGTGTTACGCATAACGCCACAGAAAAAACATCCCTAAATCAACAGTTTCAAATTTTCGACCCTCTTTACCTCCTCAACACTTATCACTGATAAAACGATCCCGACAGTTTTATAGAGATTATGCTGCAACTGGCAACCGTGACTCTCTTCGGCATCACAGACAATTGCAACGAACGGTTTACAACTATCTTAAAGCTTACAAGTTGCGATGCTGGGTCAAAACATGTAATAATTTCGGCTCTCTCTCACAGCCTACTCAGTATTGGAAACGTTTCCGGCAACTTAAGGTCAAAATACTCACACAACATATCCTCTCATCGACAACAATACTCCGATTCATACTGATATAGATAAAGCCAATGCATTTGCCAGGTATCTCCAAGACGTCTTTACACCTCTCGCACCTGAATATCCACATCGTTCTCATCCACTCGACAAACTCAATCTGGATTCTCCTCATCTACAGGCTAATGTTCATCACACTCTACAAGAAGACAATGCACTTACAACCCCGATCTCAATTTCTGACATCACCTCAGTGGTAGCTCATAGACGCAACACAGCCCCTGGAATGGACTCTATTACATATCGACACATTAAAGAAAGCACGTATGTAGTCTTATATCTGCTTTCTCTCATCTATACCTTTATTCTTCGCACTGGCTTTATACCTACTGACTGGAAAACTTCAAAAACCTTAATGTTCCTAAAACCACATAAACCTGTTGCCTCTGTCAGCTCGTACCGTCCTATTCAACTAACATCAACCTTTAGTAAAATACTGGAATGCATCATTGTTAAACGTCTTCATTCGTACCTAGCACAACACAACGTCATTCCACTCGAACAAGCTGGCTTCAGTCTTTTCAGCATAAATAAGTTGCTTCGCCTTTTCAATTCCATCTATATTCACTTTAACACAGGCAATCCATCATCTTTGGTCCTGTTTGACCTCGAAAAGGCATTTGCTAAGGTCTGGCATTCCGCTCTCATTTATAAACTCAAACAGCTCCGCTTGCCTATTTCTTACATCAGATTCATTTTTAATTTTCTCTCTTGTCGACTGGCATACGTCTGTATCAACTCCAGTTTTTCATTTCCCATTTTCCTACATTCCGGAGTTTCCCAAGGATCGGCTTTGTCGCCGTTATTATATATTCTCTTTGTTTCCGACTTCCCTGCTGTTCCAGCAACAGTTAAACTCTTCCAGTTTGCCGATGACACTGCTTTCTTTGCGAAGGGAAAAACCATCCACCAACTCAATCTCGCTCTACAGGACTCTATCAATGCCTTTGTTGACTGGTGCTCTCACTGGAGACTAAAGATAATTGCTGCAAAAACTCAAGCAAATCTCTTTCTTGCTCCGAAGCATCGTTCCCGTGTCCATAGAAATCCAAGACTTCTGCCCCTCACAGTGCAAGATGTATGGCTAAACTCTACTCACAGTGTCAAATATCTTGGAGTCACTTTCGATCAACATCTAACGTGGACGGCACAACTAAAAGATATCAGCAAGAAGGCTTACTCTCGCCTCAATCTCCTGAAACGTCTTGCTGGAACCACCTGGGACTCAATGCTCATACAATTCTCAACACATACAAGGTCTTTCTCCGTCCTATTCTCACGTACGGATTTACAGCTTGGATATCTGCTCCGATCCCCTACTATGAGAAATTACGCATCCTGGAACGTCATGCTTTACGAATCGCTTTCCGTATCAAATTACCAAGTCCCACTTAAGATCTTTATGACAGACTTACCTTATCATTTAGAAACACACCGAACCAAATAATCACCCAGTGCCTGCACAACAAAAATCCACTTCTCCAGAAAACTTTCGAAGACCACGTCCGAAATATCTCCCCTACTGCTGCTCTTTTCCCTCCGCTCTCATTACTCTTTACTATACACCGTTCCACTCTACCTCCAGACCACCCTGATACCGCCTATTACGAACCATACTCTACAGACGCTCATCTACCTCATATCTGGCTATCATATGCACAGTAACACCTTCTGTACGAACAGGGCTCCTCTGCCTTCATTGATGCCTAGCGCCGCTCTTAGGCGAGAAGATAACCTGCATTTGTTCAACTAACAGAACCCATGTGTTGTAGTGAGTTTCGCACTTCACTTCATCTTCTCATCTCATATCATCTTACAGTTCTGCTTTTCTTTCACTGAAGATTATATATTTCCTTTACCTCATGATTATGGTTAAAGGCCATAATGACCATCACAATTTGAACAATAAAGTTTATGTATCAACCCATATCCCAAACACGGCTTCCTCAACAGCACAATATATTCAACATATCTTCCCCTACAGAGGGCGTAACCTCTTCGGGTAGTAGCTAGCGTCGGCTAGCTAGCAAAAAAGAAATTCTACAGCCCACCCATCCCCGGATAGGAATGGGATTCTTGAAAAAAAAAATGCTGTTAAATCTTTGTATTTCAACCATGTATTGGTATAAAGGTTTCAGCCCTAAAGTACCAATACGTTTTTGCCAAAAGTGAGAGTAAATGGTTAAAGACGGCATGAAGAGAAATTTTTGGGGGCAATCCGCCGTGGTTTCCGGTAGATCCGATTACGTCTTGCACATGGGGAAATACGTGGGGGGATTTCAGAGGCTGGGTATCGGCTAAAGGCGGGGGAGTAGCGGGATTATGGCGGATTAGTGTAATCGAGCAGGTGGCCAGGCGGCGGCGTCCGCCAGCGGCCCGCCATTCGCACGTCGATGGGCCTATGGCGGCCCGCTGGCGGAATGCTTATGGGGACAGTACGTTGACTTCTGATGATACCACTGCTTGGATTCGATTGATTGCAAATTTATTGTCCGTGTCAAGCAGTTTGTTTCTTGTCGTGGAAGCTTGACTTAATGTCTCTTGTTCTTGTTCTTGTTCTAGAACCACTATTGTGGTTGAAAATAGTAGTTGCTGCAGCCATAAGCCATATCAGCTTTACACTATAAATTATTAAAAAGTTTCAAATTGTTTTAAGCAAATTGATATGCACTATAGTTTGTAAAACAAAATGGCTCAGACACATTGCCCGAAATCGCCCGTGTTAAATTAGTTGTTCTTCAGCTATGAACATTGTAAATATTAATGCATTATCATTAGAAATGTCCACACTCAGGAAGAATTTGTAACACACTACAAAAGAACTAAAAAAGAACATTTATATAAGAAAAAATTAAATTAAACTGGAGTTCGAGATGGCTGTTCCTACATCGACGCCATGTTACCTCGAACCCCCTACTTAATGTCTCTAGACCTCATTCTGTACCACATATTAATCTCTTACTTCTTCTTTCTTGATAAGTAAGACACTGTTGAACATCGGGCTTCTCATCCTTTTGAGGCTGCAAACAGCTTCCATATTGGAATCTGAGTAATGTCAATTAATTAACAACAAAATCCGAAACTACTGAAATGTAAATCACGTAATGACGAAAGGTAAACCAAGGTTATAAACATGGGACTTCAATAGGCTACTCTTAACTAGATACAAACAACTTTAAAAGAAGGTAGATTTCAAAATTTATTTTGTTCAAATTTCTAACTTCATATCACTTTCCGTCCTCAATGTTAACAAAAAGACTCTTGAGAGTAACATTAGTTACAGTGAACTTAAGTTCTAAATCTCCTGCCCTTTAGCGACTTTCGTATAACTCTGCAATGTACAGTTCGCGGCAGTAGCGTACGAAGGAATTTATTTCGGGAGGGGTCCAAACTCAATGCGAGGGTATTTTATATTAAAATTCCTAAAATTGCCCCTAAAATTAGGCTAAACTTACACAAAAGTAGAAATTTCGGGGAGGGTCCGGACCCCCAGCGTACGTCCCTGGTTCGCGGCATAGAAATTGTTACAAAAATTCTAAGTCCAAATTAATAACTGCCCCGTTTTCTTATGCATTCAGAAATACATGTCTCAATCGATTAGTTGCTTCTAGTATTCAATACAACTCCTCCCCCAGCTCTCCTTGTCTAAAGCAGTGAGTGTGACGTAGCTCTTTCCATTCAGCTGAAAAAGAAACAGGAATCAAGTTTACAACGTTATAGCTTTAAAACAGTCTTTTCCATTCGTTTGTTCTGAAATATTTTTAAGATCCCAAATTTAAAAAAAAAAATCACACAATGTTCACATAAAGACCTTTAGTTTCATTCTTTCCCTTCTTTAAAGACTGCAAGCTAGTAAGTATGCTCCCTAAGAAATCTACAGAAATTGCCAATAACGGCAGGAGGTTTTGTGCTTCCTAAAGTCTGTAATACACGCACAGAGCTCTAAAATATCTACTGACAGAAATGAGTGTTATTCAATGATTCATTTCATTTCTTTTCAGTAATTGCAAGCAAATGTTCCAGGGGCGTCATTTGGGCAGGAGAGGAGGGTGTAATTTCCCTTCCCTTAAGCTTCATAAATACGTATTGTTTGATCAAATGTATAGTAATACACTAATAACAAAAGTGAAAATGTTATATCGGCGGAGAATGTCTCCCCCCTTCCGAATAAAATGTAAAAGACACTGCTTACCTATAGAGTTACGATAGCACATTCCTAGAGAGCTTACATTTGGTTTCAAGAGTCGAAGGTTTGATCTCAAACCATATGAGTTCCTGGGCGACATTGAGAGAGAGGGGGAGAGAGAGAGAGGGATTCAAGTATGGAGACAGAGAGGGATGATTTATATACACAGATTTAGAATTGGGGGAAAATGATCGGACAGCAGTAAGTATTATGACGAAAATTGTGATTTTGTGAAACAGAAGGGAAGGTTTCGAACTGCGAGGATCACATTAGGCAGTTGTCGAATTAAGATGGAGAATTCTTTTAGAGCATCAGATAATTACGAAGGAAAAGAAAGATCTTGAGAACTGAGGAATTAAGAATTTAAAAAATCTGAAACTTCACAGACAGGTTTCGAACCACCAACCTTGTAGTTATCGAACCATGACTTTATCCACTCTGCTACTGACAACTCTATGTACTCGTTACATACGTTTCCTTTAGCTACGTTGAAAGCTAACTTAATGGGATAGTATTGCAAAAGTTAACTCGCTGGATGCGCCTTTCAGATAGGACGTAAACCTCTTGTAACTTAGTTACAATGTATCGTGGCGGATATAAATCATTTATCAGGTAATGGCGACTGCTTTGAAACAAATGCAGAGTATGAGAATTAAATCAGTCATATCTGTGGTTTCGTGTGGAGAAGAAACAAACTTGTGAACCGAAGGTTTAAGAACAATTTAAGTTATTAATATAAACTTTGCCGAAGATTATTCACTTATATCATCATAAAAGGAATACGAAAGACGTTCTGAAACGAAGAAATACAACTTTGCAAGCGGAGGCAAAGAAACCTAAAGCAACTATACTAAAGACGAATTATTTACCGCGTAGTGATCGTGGTTCAGTGGTTATTGCAAATTACCAGTCTCAAAATACTAGTCATGCTTTGCTAACCTTAGATTTCAACCAGGCATTTGATCGTGTAAATCACAATTATTTGCGGTCTTTGTTGCAACACATGGGAGTCGAAGATTTATTTATTCGTTGGATTCGAGTTTTGTATGATGCAGCACAATCGACACTAAAAGTCAATGGGTTTCTGACAACTCCTATTGCTATAAAACGTAGTGTCAGGCAAGGCTGTCTATTAAGTATGACTCTATTTCTAATTTCTATATGCCCTTTACTATACAACATCAATCAACGTATACAAGGTCTTCGTATCTGTACTGTTCCTATCAAAGTGTGTAGTTTTGCTGATGATGTAAATGTGTTTTTGAGAGACCTACATGATTTAGAACTTGTTGAAGACTGTGTTCAAAAATATTCTGAACAGTCAGGTGCACTTCTTAATCGAGTAAAGACTAAACTCATGCCCTTAGGAAATGGTTCTACAAATTCATATGACCATTTTCAGAAAGTAGTGCCGGTTATGAAAATATTGGGCATATATTTTTCCCGCAACTTGCATGACAGCATATCAAAAAATTTTGAAGATGTTTTTCAGAGGGTGAGATCTGTTTTACATCAACACCAATATCGTCAACTTTCATTGATATCTCGTGCATACTTTGTGAATACATATGCCTTTTGCAAGTTGTGGTATATCTGTCAAATTTTGCCAATGCCTAAACCTTATATTCACAAATTTACAAGTATAGGTAACTGGTTTTTGTGGGCAGGTATGATTTTTCGAGTACGCTATCCAGCTACATGTTTGCCATATCATGAAGGAGGATTGAACTTGATACATATTGAAAGTAAAATGAAAGCTTTATTTTACCACAGAGGATTCCAAAACATTCAAGGCATTGGAGATCAACTCAGCACTACATTACTTTCATCTCTCGTCGCTACCAATGATAAAACATTATCAGTGTCTTTGCCTCTCATTCCTCCCGAATTTTGGTATTTTACAGACGTGCTATGTACTTATTTTTATTTGTCTGCCAGTGGCGCCCAAAATCTTCCTCAACGTGTGAAACTTCTTTATACTCTGCTTTTACAACAACAAAATAGCCGCTGTCATCACATAATCTTCACATTACCAAATGAGAATTGGAAACAGATCTGGAGGAACATTTCCTTCAATTTTATATCAACTTCAGCTCGTTCGTTATGGTACAGGGCTGTTAATAACATCATAGACACTAAGGCAAAACGACATCATCTCCAGATTACTGACGACAATCGATGTGATCTCTGGGGAAAAGTAGATACGTTGGAACATCGTCTCACGCTCTGCAACAGATCAACAATGATTTGGGAAATCTATTGTGAAATGATTCAATACCTGTGTAAAATCAGCTTCGACTGTGTTACTGTTCAGATGCTCCTGTTACCTGATTTCAAGTATTTTCCAAAACAGAAACATCGTTCTGTCATTTGGCTGAGTGCGAACACAATTGAATTTATTCTGTCTCCTTGTTCTCCTGAAGCACGTCACACGTACAAGGACTTCCTGTGTTTACGATATGGTAAATTCCTTCCGCCAAGAAAATATTATTTGCTAATTATCTGAATTATCTCTTCTTTGGTCAATCTTTATAATTTTTATATTACATATTCTGTACTGAAAATGTAATTATAACTGTCAATTATGTAACTTTATTATTGTAATTCGACAATAATGTAAATAATAAGTGAATAATAATAATAATTATTATTTTTTTTTAATAAAAGTGGGCTAGCGCTATATGCTAGTAACGAAAATCTCTTTTAGCGTGAGTTCAAACCCGGCCCGAGGGAAGTTTTTTTTACATTTTTATAACACTTTTTAAACTAAAATAATATGAAAATAAAAAAGTGGTCAAGGCGCTGGATCAGTAACCTGGAGGTTCGGGGTTCGAATCCACGTCGAGCATTTTTTTTTACTTTAGGATTTTTGATGGCGATTGATCGACGATGACACACTTTTTATTATATTCAGATATTTGAATACTCGGATGTTTCAATACTTGAACTATCAAAACTTCATGAATAATAATAGTAATAATAATAAACTAATAATAATTATTATTATCTCGTAGAAGATTAAAAGCTAGGAGCTAATTATCGCTCAGTTCATATTATTACAAGCAGAAACGTGACATTTGGCAAGAATATTTTGGTTTTGTTTAATGTTGCAGACGAGAAGAGGAACTTTTCATCTCGTTTCTAAAGCAAACAAAAAAAATGAGAATTAACATTTTACATTCGAGACGGGACAAGGCGAACTCAAATCATCGTCTCGCTTTGGAGATGAGAATCGAGACGAGACGAAAAGTATCGTAAACATTTCTCGTCTTGTCTCGATTCTCGAAATAGTTTATGTCCATTCTTTAAGTAACAATTGCTCTGTAGACTGAATCTTATAGGCTTTTTGTTACTTTGTATTTCAGAGCTCATTGAATTATGGTCTGTGTAGATATTTTTGTAGCAAAGCTTTTATAATGACCTCTGCATATCCTAAAAATTAGTTTATTATATGCCTTACTGTTGAGTGATATTCAGTTATTTTTATTAGTTATTTTCCTTAAAACATACAGTGGAATACTTCCTACATTAAACTTTAGTGGAAAGCTTTTGTTTAAAATGTGGGTAGTTGCAGAGGCGTGTCTTGAAGGTACGGAATCCCCTCTCCGAAATCCCTACGTTTAAGTAAGTTTTGCCAAATTTTAGGGCAACTTTAAAACTTTTAATACCATTATTTATTATTATTATTATTATTATTATTATTATTATTATTATTATTATTATTATTATTACTGAAGTGTTGTTAATTTAATGGTTCACCCTCTTTCACCCAGCTCCCGCCTAGTGGGCATTGTGCTGAACAAACACCCTGTGTGTAGGTTTTCTCCGGGTTCCGCTTCCTCCCACTTTCTTTATTCCAATATTTCTTTCATTCTCATCATCGACGTCTTCTGTAGCTTAGCCGGCATAACCATTACTTAAAAACAAATTTTCTTACGGCTCTTGTGAGTTCTGTATCCCTAGTTTCTACATAAAATTTACCTCGAAACTTTCCGTTATAACATTTAGCTAGTTATAGGGACGTATGCAGAGGGTTATGTCCTGATGGTGCTGACACTTCTCTCCAATCCCGGCTATTTTGTAACTTCTCCCTAACGCTACGGGTGATTTTACAATTTTAATATATTGTGTCCGCATACAGAATTTGTCTTCTACATTATTATTATTATTATTATTATTATTATTATTATTATTATTATTATTATTATTATTATTATTATTATTGTATATATGAGACCTCAATATTACGTCCTATTCCAATGCAAATTAGCATACTCAAGTTAAGAAAAATAATAAAAAAAATGTTTTGGATCCTCTATAAGGATGAATTGCCTTATAAGAGATACTTTGGAAAGAAAAGAGGGGGAAAAAGAAGGTGTCAGCTACTGGACAATATGAAAATTGAATCTTCCGATGCCTTAACAGAAACTAAGTAGGATTTGTCTTCATCGCGATACATAGTAACACCCTTTCCTTGGGTAAAAGACATTGGACTATGTATAAGCATAATGGTAAAGCTAGCCAGCTTCATTTCTCGTACATTTATAACACTTATTAACTTGCAAACTAGGGACACTCTAATGCTTCCAGACACATTGAGATTCAAGTATGTATGCGATTTCTAAAACAAATGAACAATTCATTCTACTACTTTCAGCACCAAGACGTTAGCCTACTATTTAACATAGAATCAGAATCACATGTGCAATTGAATCCCTAGATTTTATGCCGAAGACGTCTTTGTCAACTGCGTATCTACAAGGACCAACAAAATATGAATGCGGTTCCGCATGTCTACTGGGGAGTTTACTGAATCCCCTTGAGTTTTCCCTCTTCCACGACAATTGGCCAAATGCACGATAACTCTGATCTTCAGGCTGGTAAAAACGATAGAAATTCATGTTTATGTAGCCTGTTTCATTGTAAAGTTTGCAATTTATCGAAAATTTGCTTTTCCTACTTATTGGTGTTTTATAATTATTTGAATTACTGTAACACTTACACAATTGCCTGTTGCTTCGCACGTATGCTTTCACAGTAACATTTCAGATTAAATCAGTCTAAAATGTACTTCAAGAATATTAATTTGTTCCTTATATGCCTTTTTTTTTTTTTTTTTTTTTTTTTTTTTTTTTTTTTTTTTTTTTTAGAAAGTTACACACATACATTAAGTGTTCAATTCTGAAATCCTAATGTGCATCAAGAAAGTTTTTAAAAAAATAATAATAATAATAATAATAATAATAAGTTATGTATATATGAACGTCGTACAGCAAGTACAAATTTTCATTGAAAACCTGTTGCGGAGCATTCTCTCATTCTTTTTTCTGCGAGAAGCAAACAAAAATTACTCCTTCCAGTCTCTCCCTCCTTGCATGCAGTGACTGACAGAGTTTACACTGAGGCACCACCCTATTCCCTTTTCTGCCATCTGCAAAAAAGAAAAAATATCTGACGAAAATTGAGTGATTACATTGTACGTAAAATCAGACGTTTAAAGGGATGTTCTGTCGCTAGAAAGAGTCAAGTCTGTATACGTGAACAAAGTAACATCAAGCATTGCGACTTGCGCTATGTTGCCATATCTCTCATGGACATCAATCAGGGCTGCAAACTCCACATTTCAATATCTAAAAATTTTATTCTATATTTCTATATTTTTATACAGGAATAAAGGTCCACAATTGTTTTGCTTAAAATATTTTTCTTCGTATTAATTGGGAAGACACGTGAATTTTTAACTATAGAATCGTTCATGCTGACCAGTAATTGGCTTATTAGGAATTAACTCTCAATTTATTTTAAACCCAGAACTGCCATTCATTGCTAACGTGCAGTGTTTCCTCCGGCCATACTTTCAGGGACTTTGCTCTCCCCTTCTCCGAGCTCAGATAAACTTTCAGATGTTTTGTTCTCCTTCCAGCTCAGATACATTGCGATGACATGTCATTCTTGTGCTACGTACACTCATGTCCAAAATTATTGTCGCATATCTATAACTGTCTTCTTGTAAGAATATAATTTTATATTGATTTTGCAGGGTACTTTTAATACTGATACTATGTGTATAATCAGGAAATGTATATTTGTGGTAAATTTCATAGGAAAAGAATTATGAATACGAAAATTATAAGGAGTAAAATAAAATGTTGCCAAATGGACAAGAAAATTTTATTTTCGTTTTATTGTTCTTATTTATTGCTCTTTTGACATGAAATTTGCCACATACATGTCTTTGCCGATTATACACATACTAACATTATAAGATATACCGGGCGAATTCGTTATCAAATTATATTCCTAGAACAACATATTTATACACATGCAACAATAATTTTGGACATGAGTGTACGTCTTTCAGCATGCAATATCACAAGAACGATTGCCTATGTCCTTCCTCCAGTCAACCGTGTTAAAGTTCACATTCGTAGATTCTCAATATTCTTTTGATATATACCGGGTGTTCCAGATAAAAAAGTCCGATGTTTATAAATCACAAATGGTTGGAGATAAAAGCATAAAAAAAGACAAGAAAACGTCAGATGGTGCATCGAATGGAGCGTTATGCTTGTCCACAGGCTCCTCTATCATGAGACCATTGTAAGTCACCAGAAAATTTTAAATGGGAAATTATCCCAGATCCTTTTAATGATGCCCTACCCGAACTTTCCCCCACAATGATATTTTATTTATTTATACATATACCTGGACATTACAAGCATCTATGGCCTTAAACCCATCACGTACGACAGGTGACGTCCTTCGGCGAGCACATTATTCGGGGTAGGAATGTAATGGCTAGTGATGTGAGGTGGAAAATTTTCCGCTATATTTTTCCGGAAAATTTTCCGTTCTAAAAGAATATCAGTAATCAAGTAACAATTCCTCAGTAATCGTAAAATTGATTGAATTTATATATAGAAATGTTAAAATGTGAAAGATCGTTTAAAGAATCTCAAAATTTTCATGGCTCGGAAAATTTTCAGTACTATGTAGAAACAAGTAAAACAATTTTTCATGAATCGAAATATTTTTTGTCGACTATGGAAAAATTCAAGAAATTTTTATGAGTCGGAAAATTTTCATCATTTTGAAGCAAAAAATGAAACAACTTTATGTGAATCGGAAAGTTCTATTGCTTTGTAGAAATAAGAGAAAGTAATTTTCATGGATCGGAAACTTTTTATTACGATGTAGAAACAAGTGGAAAAAAACTTTTCATAAGCTGGACAATTTTGGATATTATGTATAGTGATATTAGGTGGAAAATTTCCATTATATTTAACTGCACATTGAGCTACAAAATTCAATTCCTGTAGAGGAAAGTTAGACAGCAACAAATTATAATTTTACAATTAGTTTTCGGAAACCGGAAAATTTTCTAATATTTCAAGATGGGAAGTAAAAATTTACATGGTGTTTATCTCTCTCTCTCTCTGCGAGGTTCTTCGTTGCTAAGCGGTTAGCATATACGCGCCTTTGGTATAGAAGACCTGACTTGAATTCCCGACGGGAGCTCATGTGGTTCGGATTCTACGTTAATCAGTAGGTCTCGTCTTATATAACCTCGCTGCTGAAAGGGCCGTTAAACTAAAATTCAACTAAATTCAACTCTCTCTCTCTGTTTGTATATATATATATATATATATATATATATATGTGTGTGTGTGTGTGTGTGTGTGTGTGAGTGTGTGTGTGTGTATAGTGCAGGGAACATCCATCGTGTTCGTAGAGTACAAATATCCCATTCTATTTAAATTTACTACCAGTGATGAATATTTCCCGATTCATAAAAACATACTCCATTTATTCCTACATCGTTGTTTACCCGTAAAAATTGGTGATAAATATTGTCTAAAAAAGTTTCGTGAAGTGAAAATCTAACGATTCTTTATTTCTTCAAAAATGTTTTAAAAACTTCATATGCCCTCTTCCTTCAGAATCCATCTTTGATCTCAAAAAAATCATATTTCGCCAGTTTAATACACGTAAGACGACGTTTTCTCATACCTTGACTACTTTTCTAGATTTACATACTTGCAACATTTATAAATAAACAGAGATAATATGAAGTTGTCTACCAGTGTTGGGCAAAATCAATTCAAAATAAATTGCAATTGATCAATCAATTGAAAGTAATTGTTCTGAAAATCAATTGCAATTGATTTCAATTGCAATTGATTTCAATTTGTAATTGACAATTAATTTCAATTGCAATTGCATTCAATCATAAAATTTGCAATTAAATTTCGTCAATTGTTAATTGTTAATTGGTCACCAGGCAATTGAAACTTTTAATTGTTAATTGTCAATTGCAAAGGGTGCAATTGAAACATTCAATTGTTAATTGCAATTGACAATTGAAACTTGTAATTGTTAATTGTAATTGTTAATTGCAATTGAAATCAGCAATTAAAACTGAAGATAAGAAGATGTGTGTATATTGTATTGTCCACTTGTTACTGTTTTACATATTTCAAATAAGGTACTTATAAGAAATGCTCGATACCTACCATCCCTTCCCCCCCCCCCCTGGGAAGAAAGCCGTGAAACTAAGTATTTTTTAAATATATTATGTTTATGGTTCTATCCCCCTCGAAAGAATTCTATATGCCCGTCATGCATACAATAGGAATGAGCACGAGCGAGTTCGAGCGAGTTTCTTTAAAACTCGACTCGACTCGAAGCAGACATCTTTGAGTTCGACTCGAGATCTCGGCTCGAAAAATTTCCTCCAACTCGACTCGAATTCGGATAGAGTTTCCAGTCGAGTCGAGCCAATTCGAGCTAAATCCTTTGTGTAGTTTCAAGTACTACTATCTTCAAGTATCCTACATAGACAATATAATTATCAATGATACTACTACTACTACTATAACTAATTATTATTATAACACCGTGTACCTGTATAAACATGAAATATAGCCGGTTTGTATCGGAATACTAAAAATTAGTTAACTGTCGATCTCGGTAGTCAAGAAATCTTCAAGAGGCAAGGACATCGGTCACGAGGTTCTTGGTTTGAATTCAGGATGAGCAAGTATTCGGGCTCGAGCCAAATATTGTTAGAAGTTATGAGACTCCAGCCAAACATGTTTAAAACTGCTCGACCCGGGTTTAGGGTTGTCAACGACTCAAGCGGCTCGCTCACAACTCATTCACTTATCGAGCCGAACCGAGAAGTGAGCCGAGCCAACAGCTCATCCAACCGAGCCAGCTCGAGCCGAACCGAACCGAGCTGATTGCTTACCCCAACCGTGCCGGTTCGAGCCATTGGCTCAGTTAAGCTAACTCGAACCCAGCCTATGAACTCGTTTCAGCGGAGCTCGTTCGAGCCATTGGCTCCAATCGAGCCGAGTCGATAACTCGTCTTTACCGAGCCGGTACAAGCCATTGGCTCAATTGAGCCCAGTCGATGGGTAATCTCAACCATGCCAGCTCAAGCTGTACGCTCAGTTGAACCGAGCCAGGCCGGCTGACATCACTATTCCGGTTGGGCTTCTAAATTGGCTAAAAAATTGGACCGTGCAGTTTTCAGCCTTGATGGTAAGAACTACTAAAAATGATATGAAATCTTTAGTTTTACGTCCCACGATTATGCCGGTTAGGCTAAAGGAGACGTGATGATGGGAAATGAATGAAATGAAGAAAGTGGGAGGAAACGGGAGAGTCCCGAGAAAATCCACGAGCACGGTGTTTGTCCACCACAAAGTCCAAACTGCGCGAGCTGGGATCTAACCAGAGACCTCAAGCACCGGAGGTGAACGCTCTACCACTGACCCACCGCGCCCCCTGGTAAGAACTACAGTATATACTTGTATTGGTGCTCACGGCGTCATTAACTTGTTCCACCACCAACGAATTTCGAGGTACTTTGTTTTGCATCTTTTGTGCGTGTTTTATGTCGCTTTGTGCGCCTATTCCCACATTTTGTGCATCACCGGAAGTGGGTCAAAATGGGCCTACAAATATGGCGGAACAAATTATTGCTCTTC
The DNA here is from genome assembly GCF_964235325.1 of Thermobia domestica. Taxonomy (NCBI): domain Eukaryota; kingdom Metazoa; phylum Arthropoda; class Insecta; order Zygentoma; family Lepismatidae; genus Thermobia; species Thermobia domestica. The sequence goes on from NC_137454.1 coordinate 253,517,846, forward strand.
TGCCACCAATGAATTTCGAGGTCGTTTCCTTCACATCGTTTTGTGTGTCTACTTCCGTTTTGTGCGTCATGGGAAGTGGGTTAAAATGAGTCCCCAAGGTGGGACGAAAATGACCAAGAGTTCCGCCACTATTAAATCTCGAGGTCGTTAATTTCACATCGCGTACTCTTTTGTGCGTTTATTTCGACTTTTTGCGCGTCACTGGAAGACGGTCAAAATGGGCCTCAAAGGTGGGACAAAAATGACCCACTTCTCCGCCACTACCGAATTTCGAGGCCCTTCCTTTTGCATCGACTACTGAATTTTCGTGCTGTTTCGTGCCTCCATTTCCACGTTTTGTGCGTCACCGGAAGTGGGTCAAAATGGGCTTCCAAAATGGGACGAAAATGACCAAGAATTCCGCTACTATCGAATTTCGAGGTCGTTAATTTCACACCGCGTACCCTTTTGTGCGTCTATTTCGACGTTTTGTGCGTCACTGGAAGACGGTCAAAATGGGCCTCGAAGGTGGGACAAAAATGACCCACTTCTCCGCCACTACCGAATTTCGAGGTCCTTCCTTTTGCATCGACTACTGAATTTTCGTGCTGTTTCGTGCCTCCATTTCCACGTTTTGTGCGTCACCGGAAGTAGGTCAAAATGGGCTTCCAAGATGGGACGAAAATGACCAAGAGTTCCGCTACTATCGAATTTCGAGGTCGTTAATTTCACACCGCGTACCCTTTTGTGCGCCTATTTCGACGTTTTGTGCGTCACTGGAAGACGGTCAAAATGGGCCTCGAACGTGGGACGAAAATGACCCACTACTCCGCCACTACCGAATTTCGAGGTCCTTCCTTTTGCATCGACTACTGAATTTTCGTGCTGTTTCGTTTCCCCATTTCCACGTTTTGTGCGTCACCAGAAGTGGGTCAAAATGGGCTTCCAAGATGGGACGAAAATGACCCACTGTTCCGCCACTATCGAATTTCGAGGTAGTTAATTTCACATCGCGTACCCTTTTGTGCGTGTATTTCGACGTTTTGTGCGTCACTGGAAGACGGTCAAAATGGGCCTCGAACGTGGGACGAAAATGACCCACTGCTCCGCCACTACCAAATTTCGTGGTCCTTCCTTTCGCATCGACTAGTGAATGTTTCGTGCCCTTATTTCCACGTTTTGTGCTTCACCAGAAGTGTGTCAAAATGGGCCTTCAAAGTGTGACCAAAATGACCCATTGTTCCGACACTATCGAATTTCTAGGTCGTTTCTTTCGCATCGTTTAGTGCCTATTTTTTAAAAAAGTTTTCTGTACCTACTTCCTCGTCTTGTGCGTCAGTGAGTTAAACAGGCCTTTAAGGTGGCAGTTAAATGGCTCACTGTTCCGCCACTATCGAATTTTGGGATCAGTTCTTTCGCATCGTTTAGTGTCTGTTTTGTACGTTTTGTGCGTCACCAGAAGTGTGTCAAAATGGGCTTCCAAAGTGTGACGTAAGTGACCCACTTCTCCGTCACTACCGAATTTCGTGGTCCTTCCTTTCGCATCGACTAGTGAATGTTTCGTGCCGTTTCGTGCCCTTATTTCCACATTTTGCGCGTCACCAGAAGTGTGTCGAAATGGGCCTCGAAAGTGTGACGAAAATGACTCACTCCTCCGCCACTACTGGGGGGCGCGGTGGCTCAGTGGTAGAGCGTTCACCTCTGGTGCTTGGGGTCACGGGTTCGATCCCAGCCCCCGCCAAGTGAACTTTGTGGTGGACAAACACCGTGCTCGTGGGTTTTCTCGGGGTTCTCCCGTTTCCTCCCACTTTCTTCATTCCACCATTTTCACTCATCTCTCATTATCACCGTCTCCTTTAGCCTAACCGGCATAACCGTGGGACGTAAAACTTAAAGATTTCATTTCATTTTTTCCTCCGCCACTACCGAATTTCGAGGTCCTTCCTTTCGCATTGACTAGTGCCTGTTTTGTTACGTTTTGTGCCCCTATTTCCACGTTTTGTTCGTCACCAGAAGTGTGTCAAGATGAGCCTCCAAGGTGTGACGAAAATGACCTACTGTTCCGACACTATCGAATTTCTAGATCGTTACTTTCGCATCGTTTAGTGCCTTTTTTTTAAGTTTTCTGCGCCTATTTCTCGTCTCGTGCATCACCCGAGGTGAGTTAAACGGGGCTTTAAAGTGGGAGTTAAATGGCTCACTGTTCCGCCACTATCGGATTTCGGGGTTGGTTCTTTCGCATCGTTTAGTGTGTATTTTGTACCGTTCTGTTCGCCTACTTCCTCGTTTTGAGCATCACCAGAAATGCGTCAAAATGGTCCATCAATGTGTGAGGAAATAGAGCCATTGTTCCGCCACTATCGAACTTGGAGGTCGTTTCTTTCGCATCGTATAGTGCCTGCTTTGTACTGTTTTGTGCTATTTCCACTTTAGTGCGACAACGAAAATGGGTCAAAATGGCCTACAAGTATAGCAGAATAACTTAATGCTGTTCCGTCACCATCAAATGTCGAGGTCGTTTTCTTCACACTTTTTATGCATGATTTGTGTCGCTTTGTGCATCAGTGGGAGAGGGTCAAAATGGACCTTGAATGTGGAATGGATATGTCTTTTTCTGCCATATTTGTAGGTCGTCTTTGACCCACTTTCGTTGGCCTACAAGACGTGAAAATATGCGCAGAAACGGTAAAAACATGCACTAAGGTAAACGCGCCTGAATTCGACAGGCACCCGAATACGACATACCTGTGCTTAAATGTTGTGAAATAAGCGTAAGATGTCATCCCTGCGATCGTGAATAGAAGTGGCAACATTATGGGAGTGTCTTTTCTCCTGTCAAAAGTGCGGTTACAATAGATTAGTCATACGCATGGAGAAAAGAAGTACATTGTTGTGTGTGTGATACACTCTTCGAGAAAAAACACATAATATTCAGAAAATCATAAGACGGCACGTTAATTTCGTAAGACTTTTATTAAAGTTAAGTTTGCTTCAAGCAAATAGTGGTACTTTAATTTTGTAAAGGAGTTTTAATCAGTGCGTTTTGTTTTCTTTTGTGAGGACAAAGGTTGTGATGTAACATGAACGGGGGGTTGTCGAAAACACGAGCCTTTATTTGTAACGTGAACCGGATTTCGACAAGGTTGTCGAATTCATGCTCAGTAGTGCAAATATAATTTTAATTGAATATCTAAACGTACAAGTATGTTCAAAGTCTTTCATAAAGCTATTTGTTGCATAATTCTCCGATAGTTGTAACCTCAGTTCGACGTGGAATGTCGAAATCAGGTTCCAGCATGTCGAATTGAGGATCATCGAAGTAACCACTCAGTTCAGAAAATTTAAGTTTAGTTCTTTTGCCCGTCTGATAATTTCTGCATAATAATAGAACAATATTTGAAGCTGAGAAGAGATTACTACTAATAATAACGCTGACTGAATGTTTTACGTGGATATAATTGAAGGTATCGAATTCAGATACCGCAACTGTCGAAACCAGGTGAAGTGTGTCGAATTCGGGTTCCATTGGCGAGTTCCAGTTTCATAAAAAAATCTAACATTAGCATTTGAGCCTTGAAGTGACTTTTAGTATTAGTAGAGACTGTACATTTCAAGGAAAAAAATGGGCCAACACCGACCAATATTATGGCCACAAAAGGCAATTGATTTTGAAAAAGGTCCTTAACCTGTCGAAATCCTGTGCGTTTACCTTAAATAATGCGAAAAAGCGACCTTGAAATTCGATACTGGTGGGAGAGTGGATCATTTTTCTTCCCACATTGAATGCCAATTTTGACCTACTACCATTGATTCACAAAACGTGGAAATATGCTTACAAAACGGTAGAAAACAAGCACAAGATGATGTGAAGGAAACGACCTCGAAATCGTTCCTGACGGAACAGCATTAACTTGTTCCGCCATATTTGTAGGATAACATTGACCCATTTCCGGTGACGCAGAAAACGAGGAAATAGGCGCACAAAACGACACAAAAAATTTCCATGTAATTAAGCTAAATTTCCATTTAAGTTTGTAAGCTTAATTATATGGAAAATTTTATACATTTTTCCTTTACGTTAGTCTACTTTACGTTGATTTGGGACTTTTAAATTTTATTCAGTTTTCCACTGAAAAGTATCTATAATTCAACAAGGAAATAATTATTAATTATAATTATTATCTATATAATTGAATTCATTGTAATTTGTTCCATAACAAACACTTTACCATTTCGTACTAGCTGTTATGCCCGTTCTTCGCATGGATCAGATAAAATATCAATGTAAACGAACTGAACGGGAGAACAATTAAGAAACATTTCTAAAATTGGATATATTTTGTGTGAATATATATCCAACAACGTACATGTGTTTTCATTGGAAATGTCGATGGGGGCTGAATTTGAACGTATACACTATCGGGGGTATCACTATACGTCTGAGCAACCCCAATAAATATGGATTCGACACAAATTCTACTACTTTTACATGTTCCGGTGAACCACCCCTCAGACCCCCTTGGTTCGTATTGTGAAAAATCTCTGGCACCCACCAACCCCCAACCAATACCGCGAAAACTATGAATGTAACACTAACATCTGCCATTTTCTACTACTTTTTACATATGCCGGTAAAAGTCCCTATAATCCTCTGGTTTCAATTTTGAAAAAAAAAATGCCTCTGGCCCACAGCCGATGGGGGCTGTATTTGGAAGTCAACGCCTGTGGAAGTATCACCATTCATCTCAGCGACAGCGAAAACTATGGATTTGATACTAATATCGGTCACTTTCCATTATTTTTACATGTCTCGCAATTCCCCACCCCGGTGACACCCGGCCCGCATACAATGGTGGCTAAATTTGAAAAATCATCGCTAATGAAAGTATCACCATTGATCTCAGCCACCGCGAAAACTACGGATTTGACATCGGTCATTGTGGATTATTTTTACATGTCTCGTGATCCCCTTTATAATGCCCCCCTTTTTTTAGCTGATGGGGGCTTAATATGAAAGTAAACGCGGTCTTGAGTTTCACCATCGAGCTCAGCTATCCCGAAAACTATGGATTTGACATTAATATCGGTCATTTTCGATTATTTTTACATGTTTCGGAATTCCCCCCTCTGGTGACCCAAGGCCCGCTTACAACGGTGGATGAATTTGAAAGTCATCGCTAATGGTAGTGTCGCCATTGATATCAGCAACCGCGAAAACTGTGGATTTGACACTAATATCGGTCATTTTGGATTACTTTTACGTTTTTGTATTCCTCCCCCCCCCCCCCCCGTTGACCCACGGTCCGCAGCCGAATACGGTGAATTTGGAAGTTAATGCGATCGGAGTTTCACCATTGATCTCAGCGACCGCAAAAGCTATGAAATCGACACTGATATCGTTCTACTTTTCTCGGTAAACGCCCCCCTGAGACCCCCTGGTTCGAATTTTGTTGAAAACGCTTTGCCTTGGTGTGGGACCTGGACCAAGGTATCTTTGACCAAAATTTGGTAACTCTCGGTCGACTTTTCTGGTCCCCAGGCCGGTCCCGGCAAACATCCCCTGGAGACCCCCTAGTAAGGAATTAAAAAAAAAACTCTTCATCTTGGTCTAGGGCCTAGACCAAGCTACCCGTGACCAAATTTTGAAAAGTTTCGGTCCACTTGTCTCGTCCACAGGCCGCACAAAGATAGACAGACAGACAGACACACGAACAAACTCTATTTTATTTATATTAGAAAGGTCAGATCCGCCGTTATTGTATTAGTGCGGTGCTTGAGCGATTGATCGTAGACATTCAAATTCCGATGAGTGATAATTTCATAGGCTTGTTTTATTTCAAGTTTAAACTCTTTAGTCAGTAGAGAAGAGGGCGTGAATCATGGGTCAGAGTTGATGACAATGGGTTTTGGTGGGTCTGTGGGTCACAGTGGGTAAGAGTGGTTTATGGTGGGTGGTGGGTCAGAGTGGGTCACGGTGGGTCGTGGGTCACGACGGGTGGTGAGTCAATTGGTCGTAGCTAAAGTTTTCATTGCCCCACGCCCTCTCTGAACTACAGTGTTGAAAATTAATCAGTGAAAATCAATTGCAATTGATCAATCAATTGAAAGTAATTGCTGTGGAAATCAATTGCAATTGAATCAATTGCCAATTAATTTCAATTGCAATTGAATTACAGAATTCAATTGCAATTACTTTCCACTGCAATTACTTTCAATCAATTGATCAATTGCAATTGATTCTCCTTTTTCAATGGCCAACTGCAATTAACAATTAACCATTACTTATTTCAATTGTTAATTGCAATTAACAATTAAATTTACAGATTAATTGTTAATTGTTAATTCAATTGAAATTTGTCCAACACTGGTGTCTACTGTAAATTTTTGACTCCCCAAAAATCCAGTTTAAGTAACTCATGAAAATAAATACTGACCATTTCGTGGAAATAAACATTTATTTATTAATATATTCATTCAGAAGAGAAGAGTGGCCCAAAAGTAGGTATACACACCTGCACTGATCAAGTATAACATTCTTGTTTATGGATTTATTTGCTTCGACTATTCTGGGCTTAAATTATAAGTAAAAAGACGTTAAGAACAAATAATGAAGAAACTGGGTCTACCTGTTTGATAATAATAAGAAATGATATAAAATACGAGATGTGACTGTATAACTACTTTTGGGCCACCCTATATAACTAATAAGGAAATTGATTTGTATAGTTGTTCTTCCATTAAAATAATAAAAGAAACGTAAAAAGCTGCACTATTAGCGCTGCGTTCTAAAAGCAACAAGTAAATTCATTTTAATTTAAAAAATAATATATATATATATATATATATATATATATATATGTTATATATGTACTTGTTTTATCGAATCGTTATTATTTCTAATACATTTTTATACATAATAATGGTAGTTTTACAATACAAATATCTGCTCTAAGATGTTGATTATACAAAATTCCAATATTGAAATTAAGATTTACTAGTGTTCAACACAATAAAATCAGAGCATTTCTTCTTATTTTATGTTCCAAAAATAATCTTCATAAGGGATTTTTATGTAGTTATTTCATTACACAGCCGGGCCTATATGTAAAGAAATAGTGGAATTTTCTGTTTTTGAAATAATTGATAAATTCACAAAGGTTTCTTTTCGATTTCTTGTTACATTTTAAATATTAGAATGGGATACTGTTCTCTACGAACTCGATGTATGTTCCCTGCACTTTACACACACACACACATACACAGACAGAGAGAGAGAGACTATGTAAATTTTTATTTATCAACTTGAAATATTAAAAAAAATTTCCGGTTCCCTAAAGCTAATTGGAAAATTATAATTTGTTGCTGTCTAGCTTTACAGGAATTCAATTTTATAGCTCAATGTTCAGTTAAATATAGTGGAAAATTTTCCACCTAACATCACTATATATAATATCCAAAACTGTCCACTTATGAAAAGTTTTTCCACTTGTTTCTACATCGAAATGAAAATTTTCCGATCCACGAAAAACACTTTCTCTTGTTTCTACAGAGCAATAAAACTTTCCGATTCACAAAAAGTTGTTTTACTTTTTGCTTCAAAATTATGAAAATTTTCCGACTCATAAGAAGTTTCTGAATTTTCCTATACTGGACAGACATGTTTTCGATTCATGACAAATTGTTTCACTTGTTTCTACATGGTATTGGAAATTGTCTGAGTCATGAAAATTTTGCGATTCTTTAAACGATCTTTCACTTATTAACATTTCTATACATGAATTTAATCAATTTTGTGATTACTGAGGAATTGTTACTTGATCACCGATATTTGTTTAGAACGGAAAATTATCGGAAAAAATATAGCAGAAAATTTTCCACCTCACATCGAGGCTGAACAACGATGTAGGAATAAGTGGAGTATGCTTTTATGAGTCGGAAAATTTTCATCACTGTTAATAGCCTGTGCTTTGGTTTATTAAACAACGTAATTTTCTATATTATTGGAACTCTTGTAACTGTCTCTACTTTAGAGTGCTAGAGAGATATCACTGTAAGTTGACGCATAAAACAAATACGTAACCAACATATTGCGAAACGTTTCACTTACCCTCATATGTAAGCTTCCAGAAGGTGTTGTCATACCCTAACTTACGCACCATATCCCAACTTAAGCCTACGTGATTAATCCCTGTGGAGATTTTATAACGGAGGTATTTCGCTTGGAAGGACAAAGGAAAGTCTTACAGGCAGTTGGTAAAAAAGTACGGCACATTTATTTGGAATAACAAGGTAAGATCGATTGTAGGAAAACTGTTTTACAAAACGATGCTTGCACCCAAACACCTTGAATCATACACATTATTTAAAATGCATTGTTTGACTATTTCATTGCGCACTAGATTAATGTTATGTTCGTATAAGCTTCACTCAGTCAAAACATATAAATAATAAAAAGGTCAACATTGGTCACGATATAGACAATGATTTTATTATTTCATAAGCTTTGATTTAGTGGAACTTGAACAAAACAGAAACAAGGCCAAAGATTGGTCATGTAACTTCTGTTTTTACTTATAAATTCGGAATAACATGTTTTTATTTATTTATTTTTTTTTTCAACTGACATGGTATTGACAGAAACGGAATTTTAATACATTTGTTAACTTTTTTCTTCATCTTTCTAAATAATAATAATAATAATAATAATAATAATAATAATAATAATAATAATAATAATAATAATAATAATAATAAAAGAACTGAAATTCGTAGCAGTTTTGTTTCATTCTTGGATAAGACGGTGAAACTATATCTATGTTCATCAAAATTACTTTCATTCTTTTATAATTTGATAATGAGCGATGTTCTGAGTTCAAGCAAGAGAATGGAAACACCAAATAAAAAAAACATCCATTTTTTAAAAATATATATTAAACTAAGTTTATTTTATACATTATATACCCACAAATTCATCTTTTAAATTATCTGGCCTGCTTTCTTTTCTTCTTTTATTTTTTTGTGCTCTGAAGAATTCAATATCTTTTCCTTTATTACGAAGACTGAACTCCCATTCTTTCTTATATAAAAGGTACAGTTTAAGAGCACTCCTTGCATCTTCCACCTAAGGAAAATAGAAAATTATAAAGAATATTGGAAATATAAAACAACTGCAATACATAAGTGAATGATTGACGATTCCCTTATCGTATATTATGCACACTCGCTCCTCTACTCAAGTAAATGTTGCAAACGTTTCTCTCAGTTCCAATATTATTTATTTAACTTTCCAGGTACCATGGAAGATATTTTACTATACCAGGTATCACAATGCAATATTCAATATGAACACAACAAAATATCACACGGACAATGCTTACGTCAGAAAAAGAAATATGCTAGGGATGGCCAAAAATTTTCGGATCCGGATATCCCGGATCCAGTGAGATCCGGATCCGGATCTTGCCGGATCCGAATCTCGGATCCGAACCTAGATCCGGATCTCGGATCTGGGTCCGGATCTCGGATCGGGATCCGGAACTCGGATCTCGGATCTGGGTCCGGATCTCGGATCTGGATCCGAAATTTGGATCTTGGATCTGGATCCGAATCTCAGATATTGATTCGTATCCAAACCTACATCTGAAATTGTGATGATAAAATTGAATATCTAAACTTCGTCAAAACTTTTTTCGGATTCACTAATATAGTAGGATGCTGTGCTTTTAAATGTTTCCATAACACGTTTGTGCTACCTTTGTTCTTTATGTTATTTTAACCTTGCAATATTTACTTTCTTATATAAACTTTCTTATTTTCTCATATACAAATGAAATATCATTTAGATAAGACCCTTCTAATCGCAGGAATACTGGACAAAACAAACTCTTTATTAATAGTAGTTTCTGACTCACTAGAGTCCAACCATCAACAAATCTTTCACTTCGAAGGTACAACAAAAAATATAGACTGGTTGGCGTGGAACAACAGTAGATCTTTAAACATACACACGAGAATTTCAGGAGAGCGATATGGTTGTGTAGTATTATTAGTATTAATAAAAGTGTTCGTTGTACGACTTTATTACCTAACTTATGGCTTGCCCTTCTGAGGTCAGGAGTTTGTTGAAGGAGTAAATATAAAAGAGATTTCTGTTATTTCTTCTTCACCCTCCAGGTTTCTTTAATCATACATTGCAGGACGTAACCAAAACATATGCATGCATCGTATCATTGAAGCGTTTTTTGTTTTGTATATTAGTGTTCAAAAATATTTAACATATTCGCATTTGTTCATGTGATCTCAGGTTCAATTCTCGGTGGAACATACATGAGATAATTGAAAGCTGAAACAATATGAAAATAGTATTTAAAAGTCAGGAAATTAATATTAAAACTTTAGCTATCTATTGGGACTGTAAGGCTATAGTTAAATTAACCCACACGTTTCGAGAAGATATATTAAGTCGTTATTGTTTATTTACTATAAGCTACCAGATACATCCTCAGAGGCCACTTTACACTGTAATAATCAACAGATGAAAACATTGGGAAAGGAATGGAAGGAAGGTCTGCAGAGCCTTAGATCAAGGTACTAACCTAGCATTTGCCCAGTATAACTGAGGAACAACCCTGGAAAATCCTCAGTCAGGATAGCTGGTCTCCGAATTCGAACTCGGTATAATCCGATTGCGAAGCAAGAATCCTAACAATTAGCCTGAGCTCACTCCGTATTATTATTATTATTTAATTAACGTAATGTTCTAAAATTAGTGCAAATTAAACCCTACTTTCTTTATTGCTGATGATATAGTTAATAAGCCTACATGAGACATCAGTCTCCCATTACATAGGCCTTGCTCAAGAAAGAATACCAGAACTGGAATTCAGGAAGCGGGGGTGAAGAGATTAATGAGGATGAGGAAACTATGTGCGATGCAAAAACTGAGAAATTATGACTTCATCACAGATATATTCACTTACATACGTCAATTAATATTTCTCTGATACAGGGCACTCTACTTTCTATAGTGGCAGGAAAATGGCCCGCTTTTGTAAACGAACACATTAAGCACGTGCATATAGGCACAATATCCGCGCAAAGAAACATAGGTAAAACTAGAAAAAAAAATAGGGAAAGCGAGGGGAAAGTGATAAAACGCCATTCAGCTAAAAAAAAAAAAAAAAAAAAAAAAAAAAAAAAAATGAAAATAACTTAGAGCTACGAAAGACGCGAGGCGAATTTTATTGAAATGATTGTTTTTCCTTAGTGATTAGTTGTGCTAACTATGAACATGAATTAAAAAGAAAACAAGTAGCTAGCTCTGAGTTTCGCAAACTGGTTGAAAAGAAAATATTGGATAAAATTTAATAATAAAGAAGGCGTTTATGATAATTAAAACAAATTAAATTCTTGGCACGACAGTCCTTTGGTTCCTACCATCGGGCTTACGTTCATTTGAAGGGGATTTGAATGCAAGACATTTACAGTAAAAGGATCCACAGCCTAATGCCGCAGACCACTCGACTATGGCTGTCGGGTTTTCTCGGCTAATCTGTAGCACATTTACAGTAACTGATTATTTTAAAAGTTGCTCCTAAATACTGATAATCTAAGTTTTATGTATCAAATATTTCCTGCGATAATACCATAAACTCTCCGACTTCTATAGACGAAAAGCTATAGTTACCCACATTATCTAATACAGAAATAAGTTCTGATTCTCTAATAGCTGCTGATGGTGATAGTCAAGGTTCACCGAAGCATGATCCCAAACCCAAACTGAGATATTGATGTCACTGGAACGCCTGAAAAGTCATTGTGGGTGGGAATTGCCCACTTGTCAGGATGAAGGGCGATGGTGATGTGAAATGCAGGGCTGTCAGAGGTACTACTTATAATAATTGGATTTGTAATATTCTATGTTGCCGTAAACCCTCTTCAAGAAGATAACTGTTAATTTTAGCTTTGAAAATGTTACATAAAGAGTTTTATTGCTATCATTAGGTTGCATATAAATCTCTTTATTCCGGAATTATCGGATTTATTTTACCGCTTAACTTTCACATCTCTTCTGATTTACGAATATTTAAATCGCGATTATCCCCTTAAGGTCAATTAGTGATATTTTAAATCATTTCGAACCAACTTTATATATGGTTAGTCTTGTTATATGGGAATAATTGAGACCAGAAGCAGTCTACAGGCTAAGTCCAAAAGAATCTTGGCCGACCTCCTGATAAACCACGTCTTTCAGCAAGGTGAATTGTGGCAATCCGATACTAACATGAGAAAATCTTCCGGTTCAAGTGAAAGCTTCCATAAGAATCAGCACCCTAATCAGTGGTATGTGCCTTGCTAATTTTTCTCCAATGTGAAAGTACCTAACTTTATTGTTAAAAATGAAAAGGTTTTTATTTCAAACAAGTTGTCATTACAGTTTTCATATTTGAACACAACACTCATGAAAAGTCATGTTAAAGCGCGACTTACTCCTGAAAAAGAATATTTATCTGTTTTTAATTTCTCGTGTTCCTCAAACTACATGCGGAATTAGTGCAAGTGCCTTCCGCTCGCATTACCTAGGTACAAACGCAATGGCGTATTTAGGGGAGAGGCTTCCGGGCTTAAGCCCCCCCCCCCTCCCGAAATCTTACTTACTATAGTAAACTATATGAAATATCTTGCAGAATTTTCACATTTTCAGGCAAAGCCTCCCCCCGAAACAAAATCGTAAATACGCCACTGTACAAACGGCTACGATCTTGGTACTAGCACATGTTTCGGTTTCCAGATCTCAAATATTTATATTTCAGCCTGATTCTATGTATGAATCCGAAATTTCAAATCTAGATAAGAGGCACCAAAATTCATTGTTTATTCTCGGTGCTCATATTGTGATTTACTAAATAATTATTAAATCTAATTGTAGGGTATACATTTGATATTTTAAGCAGACTGAGCAAGATAAATATACGTAAAAAGTAGTCAATACTTGTCTTAACTGTTTATGTTTTCTTAACTGTCAATGAAATAGGTGCATTGAGGAATTTTAAATATTCATCTCGGTCCTGCAACCGAGTGGAACTAGATACGACATTCGAACTCTCATCCGGATCATTTTTTTTCTTAAGTAAGCCAAACATTTGATCTTTAGAGTAGAATGAAGGAAACAAATAGACTTGTCAATATTCGTCTTAATTTTTTGTTCTCTTCTTCACTGTCAGGACTTCGTGAAATTACTTTCGGCGAATTTTAGATATTCAAGTTTATCATAATTTGGATGGGATGTGGGTTTGGATAAGAATCAAGATCCGAGATCCGGATTTCGGATCCAGATCCGAATTTCGAACCCAGATCCGAAATTCGAGATCCGGATCCAGATCCGAAATCCAAGATCCGGATCCAGATCCGAAATCCGAGATCCGGACCCAGATCCGAGATCCGGATCCAGATCCGAAATCCGAGATCCGGACCCAGATCCGAGATCCGGATCCAGATCCGAAATCCGAGATCCGGATCCAGATCCGAAATCCGGATCCGAAGGATCCGAACCCAATCAGATCCGGATCTTCGGATCCGGCCAGATCCGGATCCGGCCATCCCTAAAATATGCACTACACAAAAATCTCTAAACTGTATTTTAGCACAGCATGAAGTCAAACTACCAAATTATACAGAAGAGTGTTTGTGCAATGGAGATACGTGAGCTTTATGTCCTTCTCGTACTTCTAATAAAATAATAAAAAAAAAAAAAATCGCAAATTACAATTACGAATGAGTTCTTCATACTCCCCACTTCTGTAATGACCGTTAGTTTATCAAACAGAATCTTAATATCTGCAATGCCATGTCTGACACCTATTGACTATAGTAGTAGAAAGTTTAACGTTCTTTTTCAATACCGAGACTGAGACCCGGACTTAAAGTTGAAGCAAATGTAGTCCAAGAGGATTCAAACTCGGGTTTTCAGAGTTACAGGCGTGCATGGAGTTCTACTGATTGATTTCTTCAGTAACCATAGAGGATTGACTTTCAATGTTTACGGGTGAAAGATGCTGTATGTTGCATAATAGCTAAGAATTAGTTCCAAAATTGTCGAAGAAACTCAAGATCCGTAAGTACCTATCTTATGTATTTATTATTATACTATTGAAAAACAATAATAATTGTATAAAGAATGAAATGACTGACTATGACTTAAGAGAAATGATGTGAGAAATATGCATGAATTGTTAAGTATGTGTGTGGTGGATTTGTGGAAAAAGAACTTGAAATTTCGAAAGAATATTATTATATTAAACGATTTCAATCCTCTCTGGGGTCACACTGTTATATTGACTCTTGATAATAATTCATCCACTTGCGAGACGTTCTTGAACTACTAAAATTAAGAATATGAAGAAAAATTCTTAAATTTTTGAGTTGTTGTAGAGCCTCATACGACTTCTCTTTTTAGACTTCGATTCTTGAAAAGGAATTATAATCATTATACAGTATAAATATTTATCGATGGAAGAGGAAACAAACGATTTTTAACACATACCAGATCCTCTGTAGATGTAAATTCTGTAACATACGAAGAGTGAGAAAGTTACTGACTGGACCGGGACTCGAGCTCGGGACCTCCAGCATACCGTGCCGAAGCGTTAATCACTATGCCACCCAGTCCGCTTCCAAAGACAGCCACTAACTCTCGAGATAGGTGCTCTCCACTCGAACCATGTAGGTTGTACCACAGACCACTGCTGTGCTTGGACAATCCCTGTGTCCCATATACCGAGCACCTATGACGGTTGTAATTTCATATATGTACGTCGAAGAAAGAGGTATGCCGAGGTCCCAGGTTCGAGCCCCGGTCCAGTCAGCCACTTTTTCACTCTGTACGTTTGTGAAATAATAATAATAATAATAATAATAATAATAATAATAATAATAATAATAATAATAATAATAATAATAATAATAATAATAATAGAGTACACATTAAATGGCCTGCAATACTGCATACAATGGTATAAAGAAGTTTGGCTTTAAATAAATATAGATTAGTAAAAGTTATTATCACTATTATTATTGACGCTTTGAGAATTCAATGCTGCTTTTGAAATCACAAAATGTGCCAGACCAACGTGCGACAAGCAAGGGTGTGTGAAATAAGAAGAGTTCACAAAGGGAGACGCCAAGTTTTTAATTAGGTTGGAAACCACTGATCTAAAGGGCAGAATAGTGGGATATAAAACTCGGAAATAAAATACAACATATAAAATGATAACTGCTTCATCAGACAGAAAAAAAAAAAGTAGGAAGCAATGAAGGGAGAACTAAAAACCTAAAGCATGTGATGCGACAAGGTGAACGGCGCCATCTTGGAATGTAGGGTTAAGTGATAACGGAGCCAGGCAGACAGGAGGGAGAGTTGTGGCGAATGACTAAAATAATGAGAAGGAATAATACAAGAAACAATAGAAAATTAATGAAAGTTAATAAATAAATAAATAAATAAATAAATAAATAAATGCGCGATAATGCAGAATACAAAGCATACAAAAAAAAATCATTTTTTCCCCTACATACTACAGCATTATCTCACATTTAATTTATGATTCTTTTTTTGCAACTTTTATTAATTTTCTCTTTATTTACGATTCCTACGCAGAATATAGGTTGGAGACGTGTCAAAATATTTTGTTTTGAGGTCTCCTCTATTATATATGTCAATGGTGCTAACTTTTTACACTGATTATTATTTCAGAAAAAGGTCATTATAATCCGCAACGGAAGGAATCATTTTCTAAGTATGATAATTATCACACAACACTTAATACAATACGTGTTCATACGAGTAAGTTCAAGAAATAAATATATTTAACATAGTATCCTTTCATATTGAAATAGTAAAGAGGGATGAACGAATTATCGTAGTTCGTACTTGCTAGGTATGAACTCTAATTTTAATATACAGATGAAGTATCTAATTTCGGAACCTTAGCAGAGACGTACTCGGCACTAGGAGGGACAAAATGATAAAGCAAAGTCTGAACGGAAATGAGCATAGAGGATACAGGATCGTCCACTAGCACAACTAAAACACAAATAAAAACATCTTTAACTAAAACACAAATAAAAACATCTTTAAAAGTCAATCATAGAATACCTTCGTCCTACTACATATGGACAATTTATGACGACCAACTACACTTCTGTGAAATTCTCCTTTGGATTTTCCATTGCAACGATGAATATGTCAATCAGTATCTGTATCACGGGATGGGCGTCACACAACTACGACGAGGATATTGGAAAATGGATTTTAATGATAATTTTGTGTGTTTTAGTTAGTATAACGGCTGATCCCGTACCCAATCCGGTTCATTCTTCGTTTTTCTCTCTTTCTACTTGATAATACTGGGCGATTCCAAACGAAAATTCAGAAATCAGTGTTCCTGCACACGAAAAAAAGAAAGAAAGAAAGAAAGAAAAAAGAAAGAAAGAAAAGGAAGAGGGGGTATACCAAGTAAATAATGATCACGATATTTCTTTCCTTTCAGTTACTTACAGAGTCATGTTCACCCGTTTGGATTGTTGTTCCAAGAATTTTCCTCGCTAGAAACTTCAAACCTGGAGCTTTTCCTCCGGCAAGTTTTCTAAATGGTTTGAATCTGAAAAATGGAAAGAACATACAGTCTCATTTGAATTAACGTATCTACAACAGTCCAAAGAAAAATTTACCTCAGTTTAATTACAACAAAACCATTTTAAACTGGTAACTCTGGAGCACTTTTCACAGAACAAAGCACATAGTATATTTTTCTTCAATAATAGTAAGTTGTGGAAAGTATATTAGGTTCCATGCCAAAATTGAAGCTGTATGTATAATAATCGTGTAACTACTTTCAGAAAATAATGAAAACGTTAATCGTTATAGCACAACACGTTACGACGAAAACGTTAAAGCACTATAAACTATTTTGCTAAATATTTCATCCATAGAGTTACAAAATAACCACTCAAGGAACAATCGGCGCCGCTATCTATGTGATTCCAGCTACTAGCGCCTTGCCAACTGAATAGTCATCTGTTTTCCACTTGTATGGCAAAAAGAAAGGAGTCGCCTGCTATATTTTTTAATGTGTAAGTGATGTTATCAAGCGAAGATCCAAACAAAATTTCGGAGTCTGAAATAATACAGTGTTTTTATTGTTTTCACAAATTCGGCCGGGCAGCTATCTGAAAGTGGAGTAAGAAAAGTTATGCACATAAACACAAAGTACAAATGATATAATAATATTTTGTTTAGAAAATGAATTACGTTGTCGAAATAAGCGCAAGTAATACATCAAAAAATTGAATAACTTACTTTAATTTAATTATTAAGAATACCAAGAAAAGATACCTTGATGCATGTTAACCAAACGAAATCAGTATTTTAGCAGCTAGGCTGTCGTCTGGAAATAAAGTTGGGACGTACGTTTGTTACGGAAAGACTCTTCCGATTTGATTGATTGGAGGGATTAATGACAAATTTGATTAGGAAACATGAATAGTCCTTAACTAGAAGTTTGATTAATGAATATACATACTTTTCAGGAATCTAACTATCAAGTGCATGGTCATGGCAATTCTTGACCTGATCTATTTGGTGCAGTTAGCGACTCTCGTCAAAATACTTCCCAGATACTTGAAATTATCGACCTCTTGAAGTTCTCTTTGTTCTACTCCTGATCCGCAAGAGCCGTTTTCACTGGGTATTTTCGTGAATGTTTCATATTTTAATTATTTGTCCTCTAATCTTGAAATGTCCAATTCCCATTAATGCTTCATTTATTAAACAATCACTGTACATGCTGAATAACTGGGGCGACATACCACATCCCTATCTGACTCCTTTTCCAATCTCCACACTAATGTTTCTCCTTCATTCAAGCGCAACTCCATTCGTTGCCCTATGTACAGATTGCGAATGAGTCGTCGGTCTCTTCAGTTGACTCCTATTTCTTTAAGTATTTTGAGATGTTTTGTCCAGCTGACCCAGTTGCAATTTGTTGCAAGTTGATGAAGCACAAACACAACTCTTCCTTTACGGTAAGAACTCGTTCTAATATAATTCTCATTCACCGTATATGTTCCTTTCCGAAATTCAAACTTATCTATTTCCAACATCTCTTCTTCCAAATACTTTCTAGCCATCTATTCAGTATGCGGGCAATAATAGTTCCTGGTTCTGTGATCGCTGCACTTTCTTTTTTATTGGGGAGATGGAGGGGAGGATAAAAGCATTGTAACATCAAGAAAATCCTTTGGCTATTTTCCACTAAGATGGAATTTGTTAAGTGAAGTTAGTACTTTCATTGCATTGTCTCCTAATCTCTTGAGCAAATATGCTGGTATATCGTCATCTCCAGTGGCCTTCCTCCTTCCCATGTCTTTAATGACTTGTACAACTTCATTTTTCAATAGATGGGTCTTTCTTCTTCATCCATCTATTCATCTGTTTCGATCGCAATATCTTTGGGGCGGTTCTTCTGGTCATATAGATCTTTTATGTATTTCTCCCAAACTATAAGAATTCTTTGATGGTCAGTGGCTACATGACCTTGTTGATCTTCGATTCCAAATGTGCGTTTGAATTTGTTAGCTTTCCCTCCTAATTCTTGTGCTTTCTGATACATCAGATCATATCTGTCACGCCGTTCAAGTTCCATTAATTCTTCACATATCCGTTCCAAGTACTTTTCTTTGGCTTTATCCGTCTCTCTTCTCAATTCATTATTCAGCCTTCTGTATTCTTTGATGTCCATGACTTTCGCGCTTCTACGTTCTTCCATCTTCTTAATCATCGCTTCAGTTATCCATGGTTTTCTCGGTGCTCTTTCCATCTTGCCAATGTTAATGCAGTCTGTCTAGTAGAATTTGTTTGTTTAACTTTTCCCCAACTATTTCTACATTGTCTACCATATCGCCCATTGCCAGATTATTATTATTATTTCAATCTCTTCTTTCACAGCATTGTCCATACTTCTTAGTCGCTACAAGTTCGATTTTCGATTTCTCCTCCCATTTTTCTTGATTGACTTTAACCAGGTTTGCACTTTTGCCACTAGAAGATTGTGATTTGAATGTATCGCATTATAATTACAAATTGAAATAAATCCTCGAGACCTGAAGTATTAATTCTATTCTAAGTTTCGGTAACGACTCTCGTAACCAAAATCATCATTGTTTATAATTACGATTGTAATTTTTCTAACACCTCAATTTCGGATGAGGTATTGATGATACATTATTACGGAGCAACAGACTTTCATCTCACCCTTCTAGCCATTAGAACCCTACAACAAGTCCGAACAATATCATAGAATTACTATTAAAGATCTTTGATGCAACCTGCAGAATTTAAGGATGTTCTTTAAAATCTGAAAATACGACATCGAAGGTCGTCTGTATAACGAAATTACACGTACAATCATAAAATGTTGTAGAGTCCGCTTCCTTATGCTTCTGCAATGAAAACTAGTATTACACTAGCTTGTAATGAATGTGACTTAATCGCTTATCTCTGACTACAATGTATGACCTTCATTTTATTATTTTCTGAGGATGTACCTACGCCAGCACAATTATGTATCCATATACACCGTGTATTACAAAACAAAATATTTATTAATAGCACTCATTTATAAAATTAAATGAGATGATAATTAAATGAAATATACTATTAGAATTTGAAAGTGTAATGACTCCATGATATGGAAAGATTAAATGGTGTACTTACCTGGCTGTGTCTCTTATTTTTCGCCTTGGGTGACTGAGAAATAAAACCTTCAAGTCATTGTCTATCGCATGTCCAACGAGTATTCGATTCCTTAAAATATCAGCAATTTCTTTCTGCACAATTTTGAAGTCTTCGCCTTAAGGAAAGAAAATAATACAGAAAACTGACAGAAAAATCAAATTAACAAAATATACCACCACGTATTTTTACATTTTCAAATTATTGCACAAAATAAAAGATAATAAAATTTTACAATGTGTATTTTTAAAAAAAACTTATAAAAAACACATTCTAAAACAGCTACTGCTTTTAGTAAGTTTCTCTTTGTTGAGTGGATTACCAAGGTGTATAAAGTCAAAATTATATATCTCAGATAGTCTAAAAAGTATTGAGATTCTTGCGCATGAGATGGTGTTATTGTCCTAAATCTCAAAGTATATTAGTCGCGGCGGATCAGCCCTAATGCCATTTGAGAGCTCATAGTTGAAGCTAGTAATGTGCAAAAAATCTTAGAATTCTTAGAATCAGAAGAAAGTATTGCGTCGTAAAGATGAATGAATCTTCTGCAAAATTGTGCTACATTTTGAATTTTATTTCGATAAAGGCAAAAACGCTGCGCAGACTCGTAAAGCAATTTGTGGTTTTACGGGTGAGGTAAGTTATTGAGAGTAACAACTAAAAGATGGTTCGGCCACTTTCATTTTGGAAATTTCGATGTTCAAGATGCTCCTCATAGTAGGTGACCAAACAGTGAAGTTGATGAATTTCTGGTAAAAGTCGAGTCATGACACCTCCAATGACTAAACAGCTATCATTAAACAGTGCTGAACCACTTGGAGAAAGATAACTACAAAAGGAAGCTCAACATGTTTGTATCACATGATCTGACTCAAAAAATATTTACTGGATTGAATTTCTACCTGTTACAAACCCGTGCCATTTATGTAGCGAGTGATCACAAGTGATGAGAAGTGAATAATCTACGACAAAGATGTGCGGAAAAGATTCCAGTTGAAAGGAGGAGCAGCTCTACGGCCAGTAGCAAAGCACACTAACGTGCAGAAAGGTTATGTTGTGCGTTTGTTGGGATTGGAAGAGTATCGCACATTGAAAGTTGCTGCCACCGGGCAGAACGATAGACTCCGGCCTGTACTTGTAAACAATTACCGCGAATGCACTTAGGAAGGGAAACAACGACCGCAACTGGTCAATAGAAAGTTCCACGCTATCACGCCAGACCATATATGTACACTCATGTCTAAAATGATTGTCGCTTATCTATAACTGTCTTCTTGTAAAAATATAATCTGAAAATGATTTTGCAGTGTACTTTCAATACTGATACTATGTGTATAATCAGGGAATGTATACAGTAGTAAATTTCATACGAAAAGAATTATAAATATGAAAATTAGAGTGAGTGAAACAAAATGTTGCTAAATGGACAAGAAAGTTTTATTTTCGTTTTATTGCTCTTACTGCTCACTGCTCTTTTGACATGAAATTTACCACATACATGTCTTTGCCGATTATACACATACTAACATTATAAGAAATACTGGGTGAATTCGTTATCAAATTATATTTCTCCAAGAACATATTTATAGACATGGGACAATAATTTTGGACATGAGTGTACATCTTTAACGATCCGTCAGAAATTGAAAAAACTTGGCTGGGAAGTTTTAATGCATACACTGTATAAGCCAGACCTGACACCGTCACACTATCATTTGCTTCCGTCTCGGCGTTAGTCCCAGAATGGTGTTAACCCTCAGAGGAACTTACTTCTACATGAGTGATTCCATTTCAAATCGTCCAGGGTGGTCCACACGACTATCTCAGATTTAACTTATTTTTTAAAATAAGAAACTACATACAAAATTATTAGACCCATATTACAGCCTTCCAAAATGGCCGCCCTCCTCTCGGATTGCTCGAAAAATTGAAAAACATGTCAAATTAAAAATTTTATTGTAGAGAAACGAGTGTACTTAGTAACATAATCGCAATAGCAGGAAGAGTATAAAGTTGTATGTTTCGTTGGAGGGTAAAAATTCGTCTATTGGTCCAATAGGAATCGCACAATTCACTCACAATGTTGCCAACTTTGATGAAATTTTTGCTAACTTCAAACATTTTTTTTTCTCTCCTCACGAGCAATATCAACCATCTGCTTGTAGCATCGAAGTCTACTCCATAAGGTCTCTTGAAAATGTAAAGGACTTACGTTTCTGATTATTACATCCCACATTATAGCATGATAAAAAGCTGAAAATTTCATTAAGACACCATGTTTGGACGCCATTTTCTCAAAAACCCCACCTTTTAAAAATCTGAATTTTTTACATGTATTGGAAAAGTACCTAAGTATTTAATATCCGTTAACCGTTCATGCGGCTGAAGCCCCTAACATCCGCAATTAATTATTGAAATTTCGATTTTTGTACTGGAAATGTAAATATTTCGTATGGCCATTTAGGTCCTATACACAAGGCGATTTGAAAGGGAGTATGAAAATTTTGAGAGATGAATCCTGACATCAAATCCAGTAAAAAAGTTCCTATAAACATGAGTCGAATTCCGCTTAGTTTTCGAGTTACAGGGTTTCCAACTCGGGACCAAAAATCGGCTCGCGACAATGGAAAATAAAATATATATTTCGCGTTAAATCAGAAACTGTGTGCTAAAGTTATGATGAAGTTCAGAAAGTTGATTTGTATCAATATGAAAATTTTTACGTGCGTTGCAATTCGGTTGGCAGTGTTGCCAGCTTGGTAGAACTTTTATTTCTATCCAAATGACACTACATGGATTTTATTTGATATTTAGTATTCATTAATGATTGCAAACATCACATGAAGCACAATTTTCCCAACATCACCACAGTTTTCGAAAACTTACATGTATTTCATTAAAAGGTTTATCTCATGCGTTATTGATAGTTTGTGTGATTCGGTGTCGTGAACATCGTCCTAGTATTCTCTGGAACCATGAAAATTGTTTACACTGGTAGCATGACATTCTAGTGCACTAGTTAAGTGTTTGTGTGAATAACAATGGGGAAGTCCTATTAGAGTAAGGACCGTATTAAATGTGTTGGTTATGCTAAAAGCCGTAAGAGGATTGTGCACAGAAAGAATTTTAGACAAAAAAAATTACCTTGCGGTAAAATATATGGGTTGCGTACAGCGTGTCAGCCCAAACGTACTATTAGGGGGAGGATGATTATTTGTGTCCTGTACATAAGGCGATTTGAAAGCCAGTATGAAAAATTTTGAGAGGTGAATCCTTCACCGTAGTCTAGGTTTCACCGATAACGGCCGTTTTAATGGGGACACATTCATGTTTAGCATGTTAACTGTCTGGTTAATGGTTTCAAAATCTACATTCAGAGGAACAAATTCTTTATCTTGCTGGTGCATAATTTTATATTTACATCTCTTTCGTGGTCACCAATATCTCACACACATTCACGTTGTTCACGGTAAATATTCAAAGCACTCTTTACACAAATAATCAATCTCTCCTAATATTACGTTTTGGCAGACGCGCTGTACGCAATACATATATTTTACCACAAAATAAAATGTTTGTCAAGAAGTCTTTCTGTACACAATTATCTTATGCCTTTTAGAATCATCAACACATTTAATACGGTCCTTACTGTAATAGGACTTCCTCATTCTTATTCACACGAACACTGTAACTAGTGCACTACAATGTCATGTTACCAGTAAAAACAATTTTCATGGTTCCAGAGAACACTAGGACGATGTTCACGACAGCAAACCTCGTAAGAAACTGTTTCGTGGTTTCAGCAGAACTTCTTGAACAAGTTTGAACTTGATGCGTGGAGTTATGAGAGGTTTTGCAATAATAAAGAATATTTTTTTCTTCTTCTTATTATTATTATTATTATTACAACTTACACAGACGTAGTTTTTTTCGACATTTTGGTTTTACTAATGATGACAAACATCGAGTGAAATTCACACTTAATGTTGCAAACTATCAATACCGCACGAGATAAACCTTTTAATGAAATACATGTAAGTTTTCGAAAACTGTCGGTGATGTGGGGAAAATTGTGCTTTATATGATGTTTGCAATCATTAATGAATACTAAATATCAAATAAAATCCACGTAGTGTCATTTGGATAGAAATAAAAGTTCTATCAAGTTGGCAACACTGCCAGCCGAATTGCAACGCACGTAAAAATTTTCATATTGATACAAATCAACTTTCTGAACTTCATCATAACTTTAGCACATAGCTCCGATTTAACACGAAATTTATATTTTATTTTCCATTGTCGCGAGCCGATTTTTGGTCCCGAGTTGGAAACCCTGTAACTCGAAAACGAAGTGGAATTCGACTCATGTTTATAGGAACCTTTTTACTGGATTTGATGTCAGGATTCATCTCTCAAAATTTTCATACTCCCTTTCAAATCGCCTTGTGTATAGGATCTAAATGCCCATAGGAAATATTTACATTTCCAGTAAAAAAATTGAAATTTCAATAATTAATTGCGGATGTTAGGGGCTTCAGCCGCATGGACGGTTAACGGATATTAAATACTTAGGTACTTTTCCAATACATGTAAAAAATTCAGATTTTTAAAAGGTGGGGTTTTTGAGAAAATGAAGTCCAAACATGGCGTCTTATTGAAATTTTCAGCTTTTTATCATGCTATAACGTGGGATGTAATAATCAGAAACGTAAGTCCTTTACATTTTCAAGAGACCTTATGGAGTAGACTTCGATGCTACAAGCAGATGGTTGATATTGCTCGTGAGGACAGAAAAAAAAAATGTTTGAAGTTAGCAAAAATTTCATCAAAGTTGGCAACATTGAGAGTGAATTGTGCGATTCCTATTGGATTAATAGACGAATTTTTACCCTCCAACGAAACATACAACTTTATACTCTTCCTTCTATTGAGATTATGTTACTAAGTACATTAGTTTCTCTACAACAAAACTTTTAATTTGACATGTTTTTCAGTTTTTCGAGCAATCCGAGAGGAAGGCAGCCATTTTGGAAGGCTGTATATCGAAGGAAAAAATTTTTTCAGCAAAAAGAAAAAATATGGGTCTAATAATATTGCATGTAGATCCCATATACAAAAAATAAATGAAATCTGAGACTATGATGGGGACCAATTGTGGTTTGCCTGGACGATTTGAAATGGAATTGGTCACATCCTAATTTGCACTTTTGGTACCTCAGAGGCATCCCAATCACTTTAGTATTTTAAGTGTAAGTACATTGCTATCAAACAAGGAATAGAATTACTTTTACGGACTGTTGTGTTTATTATAATGATGTTTTAGAATACATTCTATTATACCAATGACATACACAAAGAAAGTTAGTATTTTAACCCTTTTCTTCTACATATAATGAAAAAAATAAATGTGCGTCTTTACCATGGCGTAGTGAGCTCAAACTTTGTGCTCATGGATGACAACGTACGTCCACACACAGTCGCCTAAGTTGAGATTCTGGAGCGTGAGAGTATCTACCGTATGGACTGGCCAGTACGGCTAGTCCCCCCCCCCCCCTTCCAGTATGAATCCTATTGAGATTCTCTTGGACGACTGGTTGTGGTTGCACACCAGAGTCCACAAATTTTGACCCTACAGGACCTGAAAACTGCCCATAGGAAGAAATGGGACAACATGCCCCCTGGAACTCAAGAATTTGCCCGTGGACAGTATGGGAAAGAGATGTGCAGCATTCTATGATGCATACACCCTACTGATTTGCTCAGAAATCCAATACATTTATGACAACTGACATTTCATCTCAAAACTCCACAGTATTCTCCATGTGTTTGTTTGGTTTTTATCACATTATGTTTCTCTCCATGATGGCGAATTTCTGCCATATTCGGTCAATAAAGTTGGTATAATAACAATAATGATATACTGGTCACTTACTGTATCCTGTTTGTGTTGAAAACAATTATGGCTGACAATGTTTATTCCTAGTATTTGTCAACCAATGTATATAAAACAAGTAGAGTAGACTCACGACTATCTGGTTTAATGTGGTGGAAGAGGACATCGGATAGGCCGGAGTACTCATTTTTGCCCCATCCACACATCAAAAATCTTTTTATACCAAAACCTGCTCTATTTTTTTAAAATAAAGAAACTCTAAATCTAAGTCTGTAAAAAGGCCTAAGTCTTTAAAAAATGACTTAAACTTGTTTTACTGTTCATAGATAAATGTTGCTTAGTTACTAAATTATATTCTGCTTGACATGGGGCTTTATTCTGTACCAGTCTTCACAAAAACTGCGGAGTGTAACGCAATGCAAAACATGCAAAAATAAATTATAACTGCTATGAGACTTTTCCTAGTACATCAAAATCAAAATATAGAATAATGAAGTGTTCATGTCTTTCTAAACTGTAACACCTCAATAATGGTAACATTAATGTTTTCTCCAAAACTTCCTTGACGAACAGGGGTAAAGTGTCCACCTCAAGTAGTAAAGTTCCAAATTCGAATTCAGGTTGTGTGAAATTTATAACAATACATATCATATGTACGGGTTTTCTTGTGCATACTCTATCATTTAGTCAGAAATCATTATTCACGTATATATCTAGAAGTCACTACTCACATATATATATAAGTCATCACTCATATATATATATATATATATATATATATATATATATATATAGGGTGGTAGGTAACTCCACCGACGAACTTTGGGAGACGATTCCTTATACGAAATGGAAGAAAAAAGTTCTAATAAACATGGGCCGAAAAATGCCTCCTTTCAGATTTATGATCCATTGAAAATTCGAAAAATCATTTTTCAAACCTCTCTAACAGAAACTATAGGACCTATCCCAAGCGGTTTAAGGAATTACACAGAAACTAGTATGTTCTCTATCTAAATATCCATGTTTTACCATCCTCCGTTATCAGTGAAAGAAACTGTAAAAAGGAAGTTGAAGTATAGGAATACTCCTTTAGGTACTAGTGGTACGTTCGTTTCGCTGGTACCGGTGAATTCTGAAACATCGTTATTTAGATAGAGCGTATACCAGTTCCTGTGTAATTCCTTAAACCGCTTGGGATAGTCCTATAGTTTCTAAGTTAGGGAGTTTTGAAAAATGATTTTGAGAATTTTCAATGGATCATAACTCTGAAAGGAGGCACTTTTCGGCCCATGTTTATTAGAACTTTTTTCTTTCATTTCGTATAAGGAATCGCCTCCCAAAGTTTGTCGGTGGAGTTACCTACCACCCTGTATATATATCATCTCCTTTAACCTACCAGGCAGCTAACGATTGATTGACATGTGTGATATCTTGTATTATTGGTTTATTAACTTACAGATTCTAAATTAATTTTCACTCACTGTACAGAACAAAGCTGGAAATGGCTGAGACATAAACCCCAGTCTCCTACTTGCCGAGCTAATGTTCTACTAGCTGAGCCAGGGTAACACGATCAGTTTTCTGTTTATTTATTTGTTTATAGCTCGAGCTTCTTTTAACTAGATATCTCTTGACAATTATTTTCTCGCTGGTAGTAAAACAGGAAAGTATGGAAAATACCTGTTACAATGGGTGAAAAGTGCTCTAAATTATGAAATAGAATCATTGAAGGAATTATGATTAAAAATGTAGAACACTAAAAATAATGTATGGAATCTGATCAGCGAAACTTTTTTTTTTTTTTAATAATAATAATAATAATAATATAAAAAGTAAGAAATATCGAATAGAACTCTATAAATTGGTAACTCGTAGGTTTGGGATTCAAATACTCCCCCTTCCCATGTAGCGAAATACTTTATAAAAAGAAATATTTGGTGGAATGACAAATGAAACGGGTAGAAACGCACATACTTTTCTTTCAGCACAAAGTTCGATTATAGAATCATATTAAGGTTCGAGGAGTAAGGCTTCAGAGAAAGGCATTCTACCATTTCATCGTCTCGAAAATCTATTAACATATTAAAACAAATATGTATTACCTTTCGCTATGTCTGAAGGTCGAATTCCACTTACGCGCGTTCTATAATCACCAACTGGTTCGGTAGGTCGAACATATTTGTCATACACACAATTACCATATCTGTTGACGAGTGATACTCTTGCTAACATGTTAGTACCGTCTTCCGTGCCAACCATTTCGCAATCCATACTAATGACATTTGTCAACCTGAAATAAACATTTATGAAAATGAGAGGGATACAAAAATCTTGTATGATTCTTTTTTTTTTTTTTTTTTTTTTTTTTTTTAATGTAAACTTAAATTTAAACAGGGAAAAAATCTGACTGGGACAATAATCAAGCCCGGCTTTCCAGTTTACTGTACCGGTACGCTTACCACTACGTTACCCAGTTTGCACGCACACTAGTCAGACATTTTGACTGTTGTGATCAATGCTCAACCATCCAAATCATGTGAACTGTATTGTGTTTAGAGAACTCAGTTCCTATATTAACGAACACTTACGACGCGGAGACTGAATTAGATACATAAAAATTGGAGGAAAGAATGGTATTTTCTTAAATGTATCTTCTATTAGATGAGAATTCAATGAAATTAAAGGTGAAAAACTTTCACTAGGCCAAGAATCAAACTCACATTTCAGGCGAAGTTACTTTTTCACTCTTTAAGTGTCATTGAATTCGTGCATATAGACGATACGATGAAGAAAAAAAAAATCTTTCTAGTTCTCAGATTCCTGCAGTCAACTTATAGATAACTTTATATTTTAACCTTTTGGTTAACAAACGGACATCTGACGCCTCTTCCTAAGACCCTGATTCTCGTATCACAATTAGTTATATAAGTTTTGAGTTCCTTAACCACATATGTTTTTCACACGCCAGACTTAGTGGAAAATGAAAACTGAAAAACAAAAAAAAAAAAATAGATATATGATCATGTCTTACAAAACTATAATATGGCTAAAAGCGCACAACAATTTATTGATTTCCAGTGAATACAAAAGGAAGGAAAAGTTTTCGAATACGCTATTCGTTCAAAGCCCAACGTAAATTTCTATTATTTATAACATCTTCCACTTTGGACGATAATGATCCTATCATGACTGTCATAATGCGCTCCTTTTGAGAAAATATCATAAGAGCATCCAAACAGTGTTATATGGACCGTCAAAACAGCTAATGCCTGGATTTTCTAAGGAACAGAGTCGGCTCATGAAGATAGTCCCTCTTGTAAAAATTAGTCTTTTCGCTTGAAAATAAAATAAGAAAACTTTCTTAGTTTGCTAACTGCTGCATACACCATTCAATACGTACATCAGAAGACCTTTATTAACTTAGTTTTAAGCGATAAAACTTTAATTTTTACCAATGTGATTTCCCTCACGAGTCGCTTCTGCTTGCAACACTCCCATTTTCTCTAACTTATTACTCCATTTTATTTTTACTCCAACTCTAGCACTTCAACCACCATCACATAAGTTATTGCGAACAAAAAGCGTAATAACAAAACGTTTGCAAAACACTCCCTTCACAACATGTAAATTTACACTGTCACAACACACATGTGAATTAAATATTTTCAACGACAATTTTTGATTACTCCTTAATTTTTATATTCACACAACAGCATCATCATCTTACTTATATCGTCCCATAGTCGGAGACATTACAGTCTGGCCCAAGAACAATAATAACAGTAATTTACATTGCTTTGAAAAGAATGAAAAGATCTCGCGAAACAGTACAACAATAAGTAAAATAAATAAATAAATATAAATAACGCTATACTGAAATTACGATGTAAGTTTATACGTATATGATAACTGACGTATCCTTTGTAGACATACATAAAACTATAGTTAGTATAATTGTGGGAATAATTTCTTTTGAAAAAATATTTATACTGCACTATTCCATTCCTGCTTCGTCTGTGTTCTGTCATCGATCCCCTTCCACTGACCTCGTCGTCTATGTAGAATCTGAGTTAAAGATGTTAATTGGATATCATATTTCGTCTACGAACGACACCGAGTATTCAGTTTCTGCCAATCGACAGCAGGTAGATGAGTGCATTAATATAGTGTTGATACAGTTTCCTGGCTTCTCCCGAAAAGGATATATGCGAGAGACAACCAAGTTAGCCCCGTTAAAACGGCCACCACCATAGAAAGCTACGGAAAAAGGAAAACGCTCCAGATTGTTGGAATAATTCTCATATAGTCTCACTGCTGAAAAGGATGCTAAATGACCTCAATAAATTAAATGACCTCAATAAATCAACTTAAATGACCTCAATAAATCAACTTAAATGACCTCAATAAATGCTATGTATCCAGACGGATATACTTGCTCCGCATAAACTCCTACATATAACATGTCTTTAGCTTCTAAGATATTACTAAGCGAAGTTTTAGTTCATGCATAAATTGTAAACGATAATGTTGTTTCACGAAATTACTACATTGCTAACTCTATTAAACATTTTACTAAAACATTTTTCTTGCTAAATCATTACACTAAAAGCTCTACAAACAATTCGTTCAAACTAGAAAACTCATTGCTTTCACTGATGTACCTTTTTTGCCTTTCTAACGAGTGACCGATTTATTTGATTCTTAAATTTTTCATGTTTTCTTTTTGAAATAGTCATTAAATGTCTTTTGGTGTTAACATGGGAACAGACAGGTAGAACATACTATTATTTATTCATTAGAATGAAAGTTCAGAAGCGTCCAAAATCCCCCCCCCCCCAAAAAAAAAAAAACATAGGAAAAACTTCGCTTTTTTTCTAATAAAACTGTTCTCTCTCTCTCTCTCTCGTTTTCGCTAGCCTGTATTAAACAGATTTCACCATTTGCAGATTCACAGTAGTGGCTCCAAAATTACGTATAATGTATACAATATTATCCAAGTTACACTTCGGCAATAATGTGATTGTCGGAACTTAATATTTCTCAGATTTACGAAAAAATTGAGGAAAGTGCAAAAATGGAAAACAAAAAGTGACAATTACTGAAGAAAGAAAGAAAATTAGCATTAGTATAACGGATAGCAATGCAAAAATTATTGATAGAATAATTTGTGGAGCGATAATAATATGAAAGGAAATTGTGTATTCAGAAGAAACCTATTCATATGGTTCTGATTTTCTTGAAGATATCATGACGCGACTTAGATTAGGATTCGCGATTCCATTACGAAATAAACTTTCGAAAAGCTGTGCAACGAGCCCCTGAATGTCGCCATGGAAATCAGAACAATTACTCTGGGTATACGCCAATCTCTGTACCACTGATCCTTAAATTAGCCGCTCAGTTCAATCAGCTAGCTAATGGAACATAATATAGGGATACTGGATTATCGGAAGACATTTAATATCAGACTGAAAAATATCTTCACGTAATAAAGGATACAAGTTTATGATTATATATTGTACCAATACCTGGTAAAAATAACAACAAATACACCTGTCACATCTCTGAATAATCCATTTTATGATATACAAAAGTGAAGAAAATACACGACAGGAGCGAGAATCGAACCCACGTCTCCCTCTGATGCATTAACCACTAAGCTACCCAGTCTGCTTCCCGAACACCCATACATTTCATGACTTCTGAAGTTGGTGCACAGTATTTCACAATTCTCTCTAGTTTTAACACAAGCAAAGAAAATACAATATTCTTACTCATGTTCTCCTATATCGCCTTGTTTGTCCAACTTTATGAATTTCTCCCTGTTGTTTGGCACTTGGACTCCTTCAGAATGCTGATTGACTTGCATGTTATTGTCCTCGTATGATTCTTTTTTATAAAATTTTCTCTTCTCTTTTCTCCATCTTCTCTTAAACATTACGTCCTTTTTCGGTTCTACTTTGTCCTGCAACTGCCGAAAAACAATAATGATAACATCACCGAAACATACGGGAAAATATATATTTTATTTTAAAACTTATACTACTACAGAAACTAAAGCATATAACTAGTGTTAGTTATTAATCTTAACAAAATGTGCAGATTGTATCAACGCTAAAGTAAATAATAATAGTAATAATTTTTAATTGACAACTGTAGTGTTATTAATAACTCTTGTTGTGAATATTTTATTTTGTTAAAAATCTTAAAGTGTTGTTTCTTAAAACATTGTACTAAATGGTATACATAGATAAATGTGCCAGTTTTTTGTAATTATTGTTATCGTTAATAATTTGCTGAACTGATGCATGATTACAAATATTTACTTGATCTAATTTTGGTATACATCTGTTATTTAGAAATTGCTAGAATTTTTAATACGAACTCTCATTTCCTTCAATGTCATTTTCTTAAAACGACATCATGCTCATTATATTACATTGCATGAAAACCACAAACGTATCTTCTGATGATAAAAATTATGTATATACAAATACCTCGATATTATAAGTAATAAAAAATACACTCCTTAAAATTTGAACTTTCACACGTATATCAAGATTAGTTTCAGTAAATATTGTTATTTTCAATTATTTTAAATGTACTTTATATATCTAGGCCCAAAACATCGATTAAAAAAAAAAAAATCTAGACTTAAGACGAGGACTAGAAACTTCCCCCCTTGTTAGTCGGTTGCTCTAGCAATGGAGCTGTCAGCTGAAAATCTCGTCCCTAAAACATCCAGTGTAGTTGAATTGTTTCTACAAAGTGCTAGCAAGTGACTGATCTGAAGAGATGAAGAAACACTGCGTCAAAAATTGTGTCGGCAATATCTCTAATGGTAAGGCCCCGTTCGACAAGCAGGAAATCGGAATTTGCATCCCCATCAATCCGTTCAATAGTTTTCTGTTATTTCATTGTTATGCTAAGGCTAATATAATAATAATTATTATAGTTTTGTATCAATTTCTTTTTTTTTTTTTTTTTTTTTTTATTACTAAGGTAATATTTAACCATTTTCAGCTCCTGTTAGAGTCGTTCATTACAGTTACCAGTAACAGTTAAGGCCTATCGTTACATTTTCTTCATAATATGAGAATGAAAAATATTTTTTAAAAAATGAACTAAGTAATCCTGGCTGAAGATCACTAATAATAAACATAGCTTTCATATTAACTATTTAAAAAAAAAAAAAAAAAGAACCAGTATTTAAACTAGTGATTAAACCTTACAAATCAGTTACGAGAATCTATTTATTTCAAGAAGATAAATCTGATATTCATTACCTCCTTCATTTGGAGTTTCTTCCATGGGAATTAAAAACTTTCTTTTTTCTTTCTTTCTTTGTTTTTTTTTTTTCTTTTTTGGAGGAGGGCTCACTCTAAATATAACTTTAAAAAAGATATGTTCCTTCGTAGCAAGTGGCTAATGTACGTAGTGGTCCTGAATTCGATTACTGGCACGGTACTTGTAACAGATAATACAAGCCCGACCAGCGAGTGGTTCAGATTTATTTTACGCAGTAGGTCCTGTCTCCTATCTTTGTGACTGAAAAGGGATGTGAAATATCAATCAGTAAAATCGAACAAATCGAAAAGGGAGTGGGGGGATTAAAGACTTTCTGTGGAAAAAAAAAAAAAGTTGTGATCATCACAATTTTACGTAAAACCAAAACTCAACTTTAAAGGAACACATATGAGGCAGTTTAGAACATCACGCAAGAAGCAGATTTACAATGTTAAGCGTGACGATTGAAAGTATTATCATGAGCATTAAAATGTCTGTGTGTCCGGCAGTGGATATGATACCATTGGGCACTACGACAGAAATCGTGATCTTGTGGTGTAGACTGTAGTTGCTCCAAATATATGGTGAAACGAATTTTTATCGGTTATACAGATCACCCTTTTTCTTTTATATATTTAAACTTTCACCCTTACTTTAACATACTTGACAAAAGCTGCTGCCTTGACTGAAAATACTATTACAAAATGATTTACGAGAAGCGGCTGGTAAGTTCGCAGCCTAATGCAATAATAAAATAAAAGTTGCAATTAAAAACATGTATTTCTCAACATGATCTTGCTCGAATGAAATGCATTTCTCTCATCAGGCATACAGTAGTTTAATACCATCGAAAAAAATAGGCTCTTTCTTTGCTTTCAAAATGGTTTTCTATGGTAGCCTTGATTTCGTTCCCATCTTCAAATCTCCGGCCTTGTAACTCCTCTTCAAGATTAAACAAACAAACAAAACTAAACTAAAGAAAGAAAAAAATAGTCATTTGAAGCCAGGTTTGGGCTGTAGGGTGAGTGGTATATCCCTATAAAACCTGTATCTTTTAAGAGCTGACTCCAAATTCGCGCCAGTTCAAATGCTCTTCCAAAAACAGCATTCTGCAGCTGAGTTTCTCATGTCGCTTCTGTTAAGACTGCCTCATGAACCTGAACCAATAAATTTGAGTAATATTGACCATTCATCGTATTTCCGTTTGGAAGATAATGTGGTAGGCAGCGCCACCACATCGCCTCGTCTCTTCTTGAACATCTTTGGAGGGTTCCTTAGCTTTCCCGGCAGATGTTAGCACATAGACCGGTCAAGTGGCTATATAATTTCTAGAGAAAGTGAGAGCTTCCTTCTTTACGTTTGCAATCATCCGTACAATAGCAGAAGCAGCAGCAGAACCAGCACCGAAGGCCAGATGGGACTAGGATAGGCAGAGGCATCTCATAGAAGACAGTACAGAGAACGAGTGCACCAAGACTTTCATTGCGTGATACCCCGGGCACAGAATGAAGAAGTGCGACCGGCGGATGCACTTTACCTAATTGGTAACCTTTCTTTTTACCTGTACAGTCTGAATTGGTGTCATCTGTACATAAATTTGTATGAAACATTTAAAATTTTGATTATCATTTCACAGAATCGAAACTGCCTTAACAATCGAGATAAAATGCACTCTCACATTTGCTCGACCGCAAATGCGACGGTGAAAATAACTGATCAGCAAAATGCCTTCCTGTCAAATAAAACGGTCCCCCATAGGTTTTGAAGTCGACTTTTCCACCTTGAATTTCTTTAATGGCCTTTCTCCTTTTTTAATCCACTGAGGTTCTTGTTTCAACTCCGGATCATATTGGCGAATCCAAGTCTCATCTTCAGTTACGATTTGGGCGAAAATTTCGTAGAGACTGTTTCCGGTAAATTCCAAAAACTCTTTACAACCCTCTAGTCGCCATTGCTTGTCGAGCAACGTCAGCATTTTCGGTACCGAGTGCCTATTTTTTTTTTTTTTTTTTTTTTTTTCAATTTCGTTACCATGCGCACACTAATTATTTTCATGTTCAAGTGTTCGTGCAAAACTTATCCGACTCTTTTACTAATCTGCAACTCTTCCGCTATCTACCACAATTTTATTCCTTAGTGATCACCGCCACAGGATGCTCTAGGCAGAGTAATCTCCACAGGCCTTTTGCCCTTCTTGAAATAACTGGAACGATTTTTTGATCATGATATACGAAGGTCCAGAATAAAAAAAATGAAAATGAAATCTTTAAGTTTTACGTCCCACGGTTATGCCGGTTAGGCTAAAGGAGACGGTGATAATGAGAAATGAGTGAAATGGTGGAATGAAGAAAGTGGGAGGAAACGGGAGAACCCGAGAAATCCCACGAGCACGGTGTTTGTCCACCACAAAGTCCACACGGCGCGAGCTAGGATCGAACCAGGGACCCCAAGCACCGGAGGTGAACGCTCTACCACTGAGCCACCGCGCCCCCAAAAGGTCCAGAATACTTTAGAGTTCACGATAATATCTTCAAAGATTTCTTTAAGTGATTCTCTTTCTTCACTAGTATTTACCATAGCATAGTGCTCAAAATTGCGAGAATTTTCGGATTCGGTTAACATACTGATGTTTGTCTTTCCATAGATGACAGCGTAATAAGATAATTATTGAAATGAGGTTATATTTATACTATCAAAGAACGATGCAATTAGTGCTACCATTAATGAGTACAAGAATCATCGCTAAGTACCTCAGTCAGCGAACAAATCAGCTGTTCATCCTATAAAGGTGTCAGTATTTTATTATTCGTTGTTCGACTGCTCCTACAAATTAACTCATGGTTACCCTGTACATGTGTAACAACTAAAGTGCTAATATATATATATATATATATATATATATATATATATATATATATATATATATTTGGTCTAGGAATTAATTCGTGCGGGTGGACAAGAGATGGCGCAACGAACGGAGCGTCCCACAGTTCCGTGTATCCACACATGTGTTGCAAACCCCTGTCATCGCGTATCGTTCGTAGTATAGGGCAGTGGATTAAAGCGTCAACAACACCAGTTTGTAGTTAAGTGAACATGGCGCAATTTGTGCCTGATAAAGTGTTTTTGCGGGGTGTCCTGCTGCATTACTTTAACATGCAGAAAAGTGCGACTGAAAGTCATCGTATTTTGGTGGAAGTGTATGGTGACCATGCTCTAGCTGAGCGAACGTGTCGAAGTGGTTTGCACGGTTTAGAAGTGGTGATTTCGGCTTGGCAGACCAAGAGCGAGCTGGACAGCCAAAAAAATTTCAAGACGAAGAATTGACAGCATTGCTCGAGCAGGATTCGTGTCAAACGCAGGAACAACTTGCAGCAGCATTAGGCGTTGATCAAACAACAGTCTCCAAACGCTTGAAAGCCATGGGAATGATTCAAAAGATGTCACATTGGGTTCCACATGAATTGAAAGACAGAGACGTTGAAAGACGAAAAACCATTTGCGAATTGCTGCTTCAACGACAGCGCAGAAAGGGGTTTCTGCATCGAATTATTACGGGTGATGAGAAGTGGATCCATTACGAGAACCCTAAACTAAAAAAGGCCTGGGTGAAACCAGGTGAACCAGGTCCATCACAACCAAAACGAGATATTCACTGTGCAAAGGTTATGCTGTGCATATGGTGGGATATGAAAGGTGTGGTGTACTATGAGCTGCTGCAACCGGGTGAAACTATGAATGGAGAACGTTATCGACGACAATTAATGCGTTTGAAGCAAGCTCTGGCCAGAACACGACCAGAATGGGAGAACAGACATGATAAACTTATTGTTCAACATGATAACGCTCGCCCACATGTCGCAAAACCGGTCAAAATCTATTTAGAAAATGTCGGATGGGAAGTTTTATCCCACCCGCCGTATTCACCAGACGTTGCTCCTTCGGACTACTACTTGTTCGATTGCATGAACAACGATTTGATTGGACAGCGGTTTACTTCTTCAGAAGATATCGAAACATGGGTCTCTGACTGGATCGCTTCCAAGGATGAGGATTTCTTTCGCCACGGAATCCGTACATTGCCTGACAGATGGGCGAAAGTGGTGGCTAGCGATGGACAATATTTTTCTTAAGGTATTTATGTATTTTGTGTTTGTACTACAGCTTCAATGTGTGCGTACCAACCGCACGAATTAATTCCTAGACCAATATATATATATATATATATATATATATATATATATATATATATATATATATATATATATATATATATATATATATATATATACAAAAAAACTAGCAGTGTAACTGGCACTCCAATTAGAAGCAACGGTCCGGCGTATGTGATTCAAATAACATACAAATAACGTAAATTAATTGTAGTAATTGCCAGGGCCTGCAAAATCTTGCTTGCAAGTGCACACTAACCAAAAATCTACTAGCCAGGTCATTTTGCAATTACAATAGTTATACAAGTAAACAAAAATCACTTTGCGACACAGTAAACATATCAATATTTTTTTTTTCTTTTGTTTATTGGGATTTCTTTTACAAATAAAAAATAAAGTGGCATCTGCTATTTATTCTTAAATTTACGTTTTTGACTGATCGAACTTTACTCGCAAACGGCGAGTGGATTTTTCAAGCCTTGATAATTGCACATATTGATAATAATTTTTACTCTTACCTGAAGAAACTTTTGCCAGTTTGCGGAAGGAAGTTTCAACGTTGTGTTATTCAGGCGATTGGAGTCATCGGTCTTATCTCTTATAGTTGACTGCAAATCGGTTTTATCCCTTATAGTTGACGGCAAAGAACTTCCCTTATTAACAGCACTCTCAGAACTCTTTCTCATTGTACTGAAATTGAGAGATTATATTGATTTTCTGATTGTTGCTACAAGAAAAGCCTTTATTTTAAAGTTTATTGTATTGTGAAGTTTATTGTATTGTAAAGTTTACTGATATACATAGCCCAATATAATTTTCAATTTGACATCTCGTAAAACTGCAGGACTTTATACGAAACCAACTACGAAAATACTGTACTTGTTGCTAGTGACTTCATTCTATTTGAATTAAGTGGTAAATCACCAAATATAACTGTGCGGGTTATCGGTATTGGTACTGATTAAAAATAGTCCATCATAAAAATGGTAACCTTGCATTTAGAATGAGTGACTGTATATAAAAGAAGATTGTATGGAATATTAAATTCCACTGTCGGATGAATTTATACAATATTGAAAAAAATTATTTCATGGTTACAAGTGTAATGCTACAAGAGCTATACTAGGGTTAATATGAAAGATTACTGTGTAACACACCAATTACCACCACAGAGCATTTCTGCAAAATGAAGGAAACCTATATTTTATGCATACAAGCAGGGATGCAAAGAACCACTCGCCCGGGGCGAGTATTTAATACCATACCGGAGGTAAGTAAATGATTTCTATTGTGGGATGTGGGCTAGTAGCTTTTTCTTGGGCTAGTAAAATTTTGTTGCATATTTGCATCCCTGGCTTACAAGTATACACTTACAAGCGTGAAACCATTACAAGTGTTCTAATTTTATGCGATAGCGAGTGTTTTTTGAGGGTTTGTTTAGATGAAGGGGGAACAAAAGTACGTAAAAACAGAACATGGGTAAACTTTACAATACATGCTCCAGGTGCACATCAATAAATAGGACCGCTTTAAACGGGTATAGTAGATTAGGGTAGGGTGAGATATAGTGGACTACGACAGGGATAAGTAAGATAGGGGCAGGAACGAATTAGCTTAAGGTTAGTGAAGTTTTGATCCACTTTCATAAAATTAATAGTGTAATTTCTCGTTTCTTAGTGAGTATACCAACCGGAGCGGGCGTTGTAGTATTAACCCCTAATTTGTGTTACTATTAGGTTATGTTAGACCTAACTACTTGCATCATTGTATTCATATTCCCGTATATGCGGTTGTGGAAGTCTCCTCAGCATTAAGCATTTCTCATTTCTACAAAATGTATTCTTACTCTATTCTTAAATGAGACAGATTACTACACTTTCCGGCCTATGTTTAGCAGAAGGGGTCCAGCTTTTTCTCTAAAAAATGTTACAATTTTGGTAATTTCTGTTCACATTCCTTTAGTTTAGAGTACGTTAGGTTAGTTTAGGCTAGCTTACGTTAGTTTAGTTTAGTTTAGGTTAGGTTAGTTTATGTTAAATTAGTGTAGGTGTCCCGTATAATTTTTCAAAAAACGATAGAATTTCGCTTATTTCTACTAATATTAGGTAAGTTTTGGTTAGTTAAGGTTAGCTTAAGTTAGGTTATGGTAGGTTAGGTTAGATTTGGTAACGTTATGTTACGTCGAAGTACTTGCATCACCCATCTCCTGTAAATTTTGTGTTTTACGTGCTTCTGGACCCCTTGTACTAAACATACTCCCACTTTCCTTATTTCAATCCATTTCTCCTGTAAATCTTCATTTTACGTACTTTCGTGCACTTTTACTATACGGATCCATAGTATAAGTAGGAGTAGGAACGAGTTAGAAGCCCCGCAAGAGTTCGTTGGGTTCTGTTCTCGACATAAAATGGGCAAATTACAGACTTCTCCAAATTTTTCCATACAGTTTACTATCTGTGGATCCGTATAGAAAACTGCACTCTTTTCTTCCCCCTTCATCTAAACAAACCCTCGAAAAACACTCGACATCGCATAAAATCACATTAGAGCACTTGTAATGACTTCACGCTTGTATGTGTATATTTGTAAACATAAAATACAGGGGCTTAACTTTACAATGCCTGCTCCCGCTGGTATACTCATTCAGAAACAAGAAATCAACTGGATTATATGAAAATGGTTCAAAACTCACCTAACTTTATGCTAACCCGTCCGAACCTCTACCCTACTTATCCCTATCTTACTCTACTCTACCCTACCCTATTCTACTCTACTATATCCTTTAAAAGTGGTCCTACTTATCGATGCGCAGCTAGAGTGTTTATTGTAAAGTTTGCCCGTAAAATTTGGCTATTTCGTATTATTGTTTGTATTTAAACTGACATCTCACCTTTCTTCCCTCGAACTCCACAAACCAAACTACTGATATGTAAAATACTGCTATCTTACTGATTCTATTTTCACACATGTAAATTATTATATTGTAATATGGTAATTCGACGATAATCCAATACAAATGTTTGTCAGTACTCACATTTTTCTTCTTCCTCTTCTCCAATACCAATAAGGGTAAAAAAGATAACTCAGACATATTATTCCTATAGGCTACAATTGGAAAAATGTAATACTGTATACCTCTCAAGGAGGATTGTTGTGATTAAAACAAAATTGTCCACGTGTTAATTGTTCCTATGTCTGGATATCATGTTGGCTGAACTCTGATGAAATATTTACATTGACGCAATATATATGGAAACAAGCATGCACGTTTTTTTTTTTTTTTATTTTATTTTGTCTTTGTCAATTTATTGGATAAGTAGTAACTACGGTCATAGCTACTATGACATCTCGAAACATCACTGCAATTGTTTTAGGTAGGAATCATTATGAAAATAGAAAGTGATTAAAAGTTCGCAGTATAACTGCAAGAAAATGTGCTATTATTTTATGAGGGTACAGTATTGTAAAATTTACGGAAGAAATATGAGTTCTGATTTCGAAAGAGAAACATATAAGAAAACAGAGCAAATGTGGATCTTACTGTAGCATGCGTAAAACGCGAGAATACCTAATACCAGTTGTCGAAGTGAGACGGTATACGGTGATAAGTCATACCTCCTTTGGTTTTTCAGTGATCAAGACAAACCGTCACGGAATAGTAGATGCTAAATATCTTTAATAAATCCATTTTTATAAACAGTAATTGACGAATAGCTTTGTTCGTAAAACCATTTTACTTCGTATGTAGAAATAATTTCAAAGTTGACAACCGACATTTCTTTTTTTTCTTTTTTATCTTTTTCTATCTCTTGTTTTTAAAATGAGGTATCTTCAAAGAAGTTCATCGAGTTCATATTTTGATATGCCACATTGAATTGTTTCTTTCCTACGTATCTGTGTGTCTTCTTGTCTTAATATAAATATTGTATTTAGATCATGGGCGGATTGGGTTGTCTACGCTGGTGGGCAGATCTTACGGAGGTTTGAAATACCCCTCATTCGAGTAGGAGGTCCAGGAGATTTTCTGCTGGGAATTGTTAATATAAAAACTCGGTTTTTGAGCATTTTCGTGTATAATTCTCTATGATACTACATAAGGATGATGTTTTATTTTTATTTTTTTTCAGAAAGTTGTTGGCGATGGAATATCCATGCCCTTCCCCATCTCCTAACTAAAGAGAAACTCTCCAGTTGTTTTCTGTCATTATGTAAATAGAAATGCAATCTTTTAGGCAACATACCCTCACTATTTCAACATTTAGATAGTCGGTATGTCGAGTCAAAATCGTAATAAAACATACCGCCTCTGCTTTTTTTTTTCACTTCGAACACTGCCTAATACAAACACGTGAGCACATAAGAACGTACTGTAAACATTTAAGTGATAATAGGCAGGTTGCAGGCATATAATTTGAAGTACTCACCAACTACCTCTATAAAAATTGGTGCGGAAGTTCCGCAGGATTCTGAAACATGGATATTTGGATAGGACATATACTAGTTCCTAAGTGAAGTCTTGACCCGACCATGGTAGGTTCCATAGCATTGGAGCTAGGGACCTTCGAATTTCAGTTTTTCATGTTTTCGACAGTCTATAACTCCGAATGGAAGCATTTGTGCACCCAGGTTGGTCTATACTTTTTGTCTTATCTTAGTGTCAGGAATCACCTCCCAAACGTTGTCGGTGTTGTTTTGAAACACCATGTATATATATATATATATATATATATATTGGTCTAGGAATTAATTCGTGCGGTTTTACAAAAGATGGCGTAACTAGCTTATTGTCCCATAGTTTCGTTGATCCAAACATGCGTTGAAAACTACTGTCATTGAGCATCTTGTTTAGTATATGTCAGTTGCTTGAAGCGGAAACAGCAACATTTTTTCTTCAACTGAAAATGGCGCATTTTGTGCCTGATAAAGTGTTTTTGCGGGGAGTTATTCTTCATTGCTTTAACATGAAGAAAAGTGCTACCGCAAGTCATCATATTTTAGTGGAAGTGTTTGGTGACCATGCTCTAGCTGAGCGAACGTGTCAGAAGTGGTTTGCACGGTTTAAAGGTGGTGATTTCAGCTTGGAAGACCAAAAGCAATTTGGACAGCCAAAAGAATTTGAAGATGAAGAATTGAGAGCATTGCTTGATCAGGATTCGTGTCAAACGCAGGACGAACTTGCAGAAGCATTTGGAGTTGAGCAAACAACAGTTTCCAAACGTCTCAAAGCCATAGGAATGATTCAAAAGATGTCTTATTGGGTTTCACATGAATTGAAAAGAAAGACGTTGAAAGAAGAAAAACCGTTTGCGAATTGCTGCTTCAAAGACAGAAAAGGAAGGGATTTTTGCATCGAATTGTAACTGGTGATGAGAAGTGGATTCATTACGAGAATCCTAAACGAAAAAAGGCCTGGGTGAAGCAAGTTGAACCAGGTCCTTCACAACCGAAACGAGATATTCATTGTGCAAAGGTTATGCTGTATATATGGTGGGATTTGAAACGTGTGGTGTACTATGAACTTCTGAAACTTGGTGAAACTATTAATGGACACCGCTATCGACAACAATT
The DNA here is from genome assembly GCF_964235325.1 of Thermobia domestica. Lineage (NCBI taxonomy): Eukaryota > Metazoa > Arthropoda > Insecta > Zygentoma > Lepismatidae > Thermobia > Thermobia domestica. The sequence goes on from NC_137454.1 coordinate 253,560,534, forward strand.
AATGCGTTTGAAGCAAGCTCTGGCCTGAAAACGACCAGAATGGAATAACAGGCATAATAAACTTATTTATCAAGATGATAACGCTCGACCACATGTCGCAAAACCGGTCAAAACCTATTTGGAAAATGTCGGATGGAAAGTGTTACTCCACCCGCGATATTCACCAGACACTGCTCCGTCTGACTACTACTTGATCGATTGCATGAATAACGATTTGATTGGACAGCGGTTCACTTCTTCAGAAAATATCGAAAAATGGATCTTTGATTAGATTGCGTCAAAAGATGAGGAATTCTTTCGACACGGAATCCGTAAATTGCCTGAAAGATGGGAGAAAGTAGTGGCTAGCGATGGACAATATTTTTGTTAACGTATTCATTTACTTTGTTTTTGAAATAAAGCTTCAATTTTTATTAAAAACCGCACGAATTAATTCCTAGACCAAATATATATATATATACAGTAGATATAGATAATTTTAAGATTGTTGTATCTACTGACTATGGCATTTAAAAAGGATATTCTGAATTGTGTAGTAACAAACAGTGAACAAAGAGTAAATGTTTTATAATTTACAATTCCTCGATAACTTTTTATATTTAAATTCAAAGTGTAATATAAAAATAGGACTTACAAAGTAGTATTTAAAAGCATTTTTCCTGCACTTTGCTGATGCAAAATAAGTTCTTCGAAATGCACTTTTCACAGGAACATGTACTCGACTGACAACAGAGGCCGCTTTGACTCGGTGGTAGAGCGTTCACCTCTGGTGCATGGGGTCCGGAGTTCGATGCCAGCTTGTGCCAAGTAAGCTTTGTGGTGGACAAACATCGCATGCGTGGATTTTCTCGGGGTTCTCCCGTTTCGTCCCACTTTCTTCCTTCCACTATTTCCTTCATTTTTCATCATCACCGTCTCCTTTAGCCTAGCCGGCATAACTGTGGAACGTAAAACTTAAAGATTTAATTTTGACTGACAACGGGGCAAAATAATTCAGTTTCTCTTCACTCATAGTTGTGCAAGTTGGAGATTTTACTACTGCAACTTTGAAAAAAAAGTGTTTTCCTGTACGATTAATTATAAACATATATAAAGGAATTCTGAAAGCCACACAACTATTAGGAAAAACTTCCTGCAAATTGTTCTTGTAAATCAATTTCAGCAAATCCGCAGCAGATACTTTTGCTGTCAGTTCATTTCCTCATTCTTTTTGTGAACAAAGCAAATTGTTTAAATTATTCACAAAAGTTTAAGTCAACATCACCATTGTATTTCACAAAAAAGTCGCCTTTTCCAGACTACCTTACCTGAGATCTGTAAACTCATACGAGGGATGGATCCAGGACTGATTTCTGGGGCGGTAGGTTGTAATACTGCTACTTAGAGCTACTTTTAAGAGCTCCAAACTCTAGGATGGATTTTATTTATATATAAAATAAGAAAATTGCCTCTTCTGGGGAGCAATTGCCCCTTGGATCCGCTCCTGACTCAGACAAAAAGCCAAAAGTCTCATATAGTTCCGTGTACTTATCCTTTCTCATTCGTAAGTCAGAAGCTAATTTGTCGATTATGTAGCTGAATGTTTGGCCGCGGAATTTGTTGCTTCCTATTAAAGAGGTTTCTGCTTATGGGCTCTCGTCTGAAAACTTCTTCCTGACTACTTGTTTTCTGCTTTCATATTTGTACTATTGTAGTCTATTTTCTTCCTTTGCCTTTCTTTCAAAATCTTCAAATTTGTGTCGCAATGAAGATATTTTCAAAGATAAGGCTCCAAGCAACTTAATAACCTTTGCTAATTTCAACTCTTTACATTGCAGATATTTACTGGTCTTGTCAATCTTTCTCAAAACTGTGTCCCGGAGCAACGCTATTACGTTCCTGATAGCGTTTTGTGAATTTCAAAAATCTCAGAGTTTTCTTTCACATTGGTTTTCAAGCAATTCAAACGACGGATTGTCCCACTCAAGAAATTGCACAAAAGCTGGATTAGGGTGAAAAACAATCTGAGGAGTTTCGGCAACATTCCCAGCAAGTTTTCCCACCAAGGCGGAATGGACTCAACATGCCGCACATTGTACAAAAACGGGTAATTCGTTACGACAGTTTACATGAACTTGTACACTCCGCATCAAAAAAAATTGCGACAGCTAACGCCGTGCAGTTAGGCCACCCAATATAGACCTTCTTATCCCATAATCGTGTCAGGTAAAGAAACCCCATTTTTCTCTCCTCCTTTTTTCTCACCCATACTAAAATTAGCTAATAACATGAGCGCAGTTCTAATTTCAAACTACACATGTATTATTTTCGATAAAATGAAATAACAAAACCGAGACGAATCAAGATTCTAAGTTGATATAGGGAGAAACTGGAACACACATAATGAAGAAAAATTGTAACCAATGAATGCCTAATACACAAATTCAGAAATGAGGCAGAGAGGGGAGAGAGAGAGAGAGAGAGAAGAGGAAAGGAGAAAAAAAGAAAAGGGAGAACAGATAAAACTGTGGAATTCAAATGTAGTAAGAAAAGAACCTAACATTATAAAGTTCCCTTTCCAGAAATCCAACAGTAACATAAATTTTTACATATTTTTCAGAACTATTCGAATATATAGAGGATGCTTTAAACATTCATTGTCTCAATTTTATAATGGATAGCACACTCAATATCCAGTAGAACTGTATATCTCCAAGACACATCTAGGATAATGACAAAGGTTTAATACATATGCTTTGTTTCCGCATGGTTCGATTGCAAATTCGGTAGTGTTCATTGGACGCACTGATCCAAAATACATTCTAATATACCCAGTAGATAGCGTTGGTCATATTCTCCATTTCAGACTACTAATGAAAATTGAACAAAAAAAGAAAAAGAAAAAGAAAGAAAGAATGGGGGAATTGAAGATTGCTATTTTATTACTAAATTTCTATCAGAAATATTCTATATTAAAAGTTCCAAATGTTCGAATGAAAAAGTTTATGTTCCTCATAGATGTAGCATATTACAAATTTCAACGTGAATAAAACACATTGAATTATAGGATGGAAACAAATTGTGTGTCGAACTAGTATAAATAAAATTTTGTTTTCAAATAAACAAAGAGGTTACCATTTTCTAGTCTTTTCCGAAGATGTATCTGTTCCGAACATCCAGCATTGATTTCATTTCTTCCGGATATAACGTAATTTGCACAGAGAGAATGAACACGCTAAGAGCTCAAACGGATCATCGTGTCAGTCGGATGATGTTGGTTAGCTTATAGACCACCACTGGGTCGAGGATTCAAATCCGTAGTGACCCGATGATTCGACTGAGACTCGGTAACCCAGAGGATAAAAAAGAGATTTTACTTATTCCCTTGTGTTTAAACAGTATTTCTGCCAGAGATGACCAGGACTGGAGATGTTATCCACAGAGCTCGAAAAACACGACGCCGAAGTTCCCAGTTAATTAGATTCTCCAGACCAGATATATCGAGCTCTTGCTCCGTTTTAACTTTGGAACATGAAGTACGTGTATGTGTGAAAGAGAGAGAGTGGGAGAAGTGAAAGATGCAAAGACAGGATAGGAAAACGTCAAGAAAGAGAGAGGGGGGATGCGAATATAAATATGAAACATACTTATCATTGTAGTGTATGATGTAGAACGCACACACTGTTTAGTCGAATTATCGCCAGTTTTGCTTTGTAAGTTCTCCATCAGCAAATAAATCTCTGTTTGCAGCCATTATTTTATGCGAAAAAATCATACTACCTGATAAGGAATCGAACCAAGATTTTCCATGTGGAAGTCTAGCACGCTAGCACTGCACCACCGATTACTATAGCCAAACTTTGTTTAGCAAATGGTGTAGTGTTTCTTTCTGAAAACGATAACACGAAAAGTGTATACTGCAGATCAATGATGTCTTTGAAATGTCCTGGTAATTCCCTTGCCCTTTCCCAACCAACATTCGTAAATCGTTTCTATCATCATACAGGTGTTTGCTTCCAAATTCTTACGTATTGCTTGTCCAGTATAATAAGTCGATTCTTCACAATCACTTTGTAAAAATATTAACTCTGGCGTGAACATGACTCGAACCCATTTTAGATAGCTATATTATTCATAAGGCCATTACGTTACCCCTACACTATCAGTTTTATTATTACCTTCTTGAAAAATACAAAATGGACTCAACTAGCTGAGTCTATACAAGAAAAGCACTAGATATAAAAATAAAAATGTCCAATTCTGGGTTTACAACTATAAGTGCAGGGAACTAGAAATAAATAAATGCATATTAAAAAAAAACAAACGAGAGAGGAACTTTAGTTCATGACAAAAGCACTTCTAAAAACCTACTAAAAGAAATCCGTTCCTGCTGCGGAGAATAACATTTCCGGCGTGTACGTTGAAGAAAATTAAAATAAGTGCATGCATCCAGTAACGTGATATGCCGCTGGAAATATAGTAAAGTGCTGGCTAGCAGGAAAAGCACTGTTCGGTGCTTAGTGGGGAAAAAAATTAAAGTCCGGCAGGAGCATATGATCAATGAGAAACTGTGCACTCGGACGACGAGTGATACGACCCATCATCACCTGCAAGGCGTTCCATATCACTGGCGCTCCCTCACATGTTGTAAACCGATGAGCCAAAGTGTCCTCAGAACGACATATAGTACACAAAGCATCTGGTGCTCGTTGTAATGCATAAAGCCGCGCACGGGTTGGGATAAGTTGATGGACTACTTGAGACCATAACACTTGCATATAGGAAGGTAAAATTGGGTTCCAAATGTTAGCCCACACTTGCTGCCACTCTATATGTGGAAACTGTTGTACTACTCGTAACTGAGTCGGCTGAGAGGACAATGTGAAGAGAACAGAATATAATGAGCGAGCATTGTGCTGCTGAGGGACCAAAGGCACCCGGCATAAATCCAATATCGAATAAAGATCAAAACATATTTCGGACACTGCTCGGCAAATTGAATAAAAGGGGGATTGACAGGGTGAGCATACTCCGGCCAAAAACAACTAAACCAATGGTTCGTAATAGAATCGACGGATGAAAGACCCACGAAGGAATCTGCCATGAAGAGAGTTTGACATTTGAGACGGATATGAACTAAACCTAGACCACCGCGGGAACGTGGGAGGTAAATGGCATTTCTGGGAATGCGAAAATATTAACCCCGCCATATATGCCAAAGGAACAGAGATTCAAATCTTTTGGCGTAAATCTCAGGGAGGGGAAATACCTTAGCCCTATACCACAACTTAGATGCCACGTAGATATTGATAAATTGATTGCGATGCCATAAATGAAGTCGACGAAAGCGGAGGGTGAAGAACAACCCACGAATTTGCTTAAGGAGAGGTTGCCAAACTTCTTCATAATGGGGAGTGGGAAGTGACCTGAATGGAATGCCTAAAATATTTAAGGATGTAACATGCGGTATAGGCTGCGAACCAGGGGTAGGAGAGGGTAACTGGAATCCGTGAAATTGTAACACTTGAGTTTTCTTTTCATTAAACTAAAGGCCAGAGCAACGCGAGAATCGTTTGAGAACCGGAAAGACACCCTGAAGAGCAACCGCGTCGACCCCTGTGATAGTCAGATCATCAGCGAAACAATAGATGTTTTGACAAGTAAAGAGGGTAGGGCCTGCGAGAGACAAGCGTCAAACGATAGAGGAGAGGGTCTATAACTAAAGAAAATAAAATAGAGCTTAGACTACAGCCCTGGCGCAAACCTCGCTTTAAGGGAATGAGGTCAGATAGATGTCCATTAATTTGGAGACGAAACGTGGCGGTGGCGTATAAATTCGAAATTACTTGACAGAAAGCTGCGGGAAAACCCCAAGTGTCTAGGGTTAGACGAAGGAAATTGTGATCGACACTATCATAAGCCTTCTCTAGGTCTACTGCTAACGCTCCTGCTGGGACACCGCGAGACTGAAAGTATGCAAAGAGATCTCGAAGAGTACGAAGGGTGTATTGAATGTTATTCGATTCGTGCAGGGCTGCTTGATACGGACTGATAAGTTTCTGTATGATAGGTCGTAATCGGGCTGTAAGAACTTTAGTAAATAATTTCAAATCAACTGGCAATAAGGAGATAGGGTGGTAATCAGCCACAACCTTCGCCTTGGACGATTTGGGTATAAGTGCAACAACCGCAGTATTAGAATGAAAGGGCACATTAGACAACCAGGAATTAAAGAGTGTCACAAGGGTACCACGAAGAATAGGCCAGTAATGACGGTAAAAAGCTACACTCAAGCCATCTATGCCGGGAGAACTACGTCCCTTAGACTTATTGAGAACCGCCAAGATGTCGTCAGCAGTAATAGGGCGCAATAAAGCCTGACAAGCGACTGCAGGCGCTGGGGAAGGGCTGATAGAAACTCGGGAGCAAAAAGAAAATCCGAATTCCATGCGCTCGTAAAGGCGATATAGTGTTGCGTAAATTCTTGTAAGATCTGTAAAGGGTCAGAAATGGTATCGCCGTTGGCCAATACTAACGATTCAATACATGTAGCTCGTCGCTGTCGAAACAGGAGATCCACATGATACAAGGAAGACGATTCTTCCGGAAAACAATGATATAGATCTTCTGAAAAATACGCCTGCAACGATACTCAGGAATCGATTTGACGCATTTTACGTTTAATATCGTTAATACAAGCCAGATTAAGTAGAGAAGGCTGTGCAGCCCAGAGGTCACATAGTGCCCTATAATAAAACTCATATAGCTGACGATCGTGCTGTTGGGACAATTTCCCTCTCCATTGAAAGAAACTACGGAATTTGGGTTTACAATAAGTAGTCCACCACGCAACATCCGTTGGAAAATAACGTTGCATTTTACGCCAGTACTTAAAACGCTCGGTAAACTCTTCAACAGTGTCGTCTCTTAACATCACTTCGTTGTTGATCTTCCAGAAGGAACGTCCCCTTCCCGCCGGAAGAAAAAAAGGCAGCTTAAAATGAACTAATACAGCTGCATGATTTGAGAACGATAAAGGCCGTATATGGACAGCGAGGACAGCCTTACTTAACCCATTAACGCCGAAATTATTTTTTGTTTTTATTTTCGGTGAAATTTGTAATTTTGAGTTATTTAGGTGTAAAGACCATTTACGAGAAATTTTGAGTTCGTGACGTAAGCGGTTTTGTTGGGGTGCCCCGTGATCATATGAACACGCTAGGCGTTTAAGTACTTTCGTATATCATGATTAAGTGGATACCCTGTTAAATTATTAACACATATGGAAAAGAAAAGAGACATTTATTGTCTTAGAAATTGTTACACTTTAGAAGACAAAAATAAACACAGTATTTGGACTATGGAATTGTCAGGTTATGGAGCCCAATATCTATGGGACTTTATGGAAATTGAAAAAAATGGTAGGCGCACAAACCCATGCTACATTTGAAACATTTCGTAGGTACTGTGTTTGAACACAGTGTACTTGCACAACGTTTACGTTTAGACCGAACAACTAAGTGGTTTCTCCCATAAAGACAAACGTCATCCCTTACATGGTGTTGTTGACTGCTGGACTCAGAAATATCTGGAAGCCCTGCATCTAATAGAATGGCTTTATAATTTTGCAAATAAGTTTCTACAATGACTTGCAAATTCTAAGTGTGAGATGCCTATTTTGTCTTTTCTCAACATTAGCCATGCGATTCCTGCGATACATCAATCATCGAAGAGAGAGGCGCCAACCACCACATTTTGGACGTGATTCTAATTATATAATATGAGATATCCTGGTCCATTTGATCAGTAAGTTTCATGTGCTTGCTAATATTCTTCGAATTCATACGAACGAGTACTTTCCGTTTTCATTTTGGAAATTTTGTTCATTAAAAACAGGTTGATCCCCGTTATACGTAACGCAGTTGTAACGACAGAGTTGTCACATCATCTTCACCAAGTCGAGTAGTATCTGCAAAAACAATTTCAGCATGATTGGTAAGTTGGCGCCCTGTAATTTTGTCCATTTCCATCCCCCTTTCCCGAATCTTCATCCGAAAAGACGTTAGGTCTTGGAGGTTCAGCATGTCTTGCATGTTATGCACGTCATCCGATTTTAAAATATCAAGAATTTGTTGAAGTGAAAGACCTGTGTATCTAAAGGGAAAACCATACAATTACCAGTAACAGGAGTTGCAAAATAATAATAATAATAATAATAATAATAATAATAATAATAATAATAATAATAATAATAATAATAATAAAGTAAAAAGAATGAGTAAGTCAACTGAAAGCATGTACAAACTGTTCTAAATTGATATACCTGCAAAATTGTACTGTATTATTGACACCTATACGTACGTACGTAAGAGAGAAGAAGCTACTTAAACGCCTTGCGTGTTCATATGATCACACTAATGGAAAACGTCAATGACCATGACCCAAATATTTTCAGATGAGTAAAATGTAATCTGTAACAACTTTTGACATCTCTAAAACATAAGCCAGCCGAAAATAACTTGAAAGAATAAGATATAAGATTGTATTTTAATACTTACTGCGAGGACGATGCCATTTTTCTTGTATTTCTGGCGCGTTGCGAGTATCTGTACCTCTAGGTTACATTCACGCCGCAATGTTGAATTTGTTTTGTCTGTATATCGTTAACAGAACCTTCTCCTAGTAGTCAACACACAAAACGTAAAGAAACCACTGAAAGTATGTTATACAAGGCTTATTTTCATAAATACTAACTGCTGTGATCATATGATCACGCACGGCGTTAATGGGTTAAGCTAGCATCGACGTAAATCCTATCCAAGCGACTCTGTGTCGTAGTGCAGGTGTACGTCATTGCATGCTTAGAGTGAGATGCTAGAAGAGCATCATGGAGCTGAAGAACTCTCACCAACTCAACTAAGGCACGACGGGGAGGTGATGGTGTGAGCGAATCACGGGCGTCGAGCACCGCATTATAATCGCCGGCTAATAAACAATAAGTAAGACCTGGGGGTAATAACGATGGAATGACACTGGAAAAAAATCTTCCCTCTCTCGTGTTTTAAGAAATCCACTAGGGGCATATAAGCACTCGTATAATACATATACCGTGAATATAGCAACGGATGGCTCTCCCATCCGGAGATAGCATAACCTTATCATCATGTAGACCATTTCATACTAACAACGCTACACCAGTGGTGTTTTCAGAATTCACTATAGCATTATAGTCAGTGAGAAAGTCAAATGTATGAAAAGTGACTTCAGTTAAACAATAAACATCTGCACGATTCCGTTCAATAAATTGTTGTAATAACTCTAAATTCTGTGCAGAACTAATTCTATTAATGTTGAGAGTAATTAAAGTAAAAGCATTGATCTGCGCCATACTCCCACACAAAAACACTAACAGCAGTACAAACAAAAACTTACTTGTAGCGCCCATAGAAAAACACTGCAGTAGACATTAAATGTATGACACATACAGACTTGAAAAAGAAATCTTCACTTTTGCTAAACACACAACTCAATGAAACTGAAAAACACTCGTGAACTGAAGGCTCAAAAAAGAAAAAACAAACACACTATGCAGGCACGCTATATCTCGGAATCAGACGTAGCACGGCCTTTGAGGCTGTGGTCACGTGACTTTTACTGTATCGCTCCTTGAGAACCACCAACAACAGCTGTATGTTCTTTCTTTTTTGTAGTCGATCTGGATACCCTTCGGCGTTTTTGTTGTGAAGCCAGGTCAACGGCAATCATCGTAGCACTGGGTGATATAACATAATTGCTAAGAGGATCAAGACCCTGGGAGGGGGGAGGTTCACTCGGACACATTGTCACATCTGCATTCTTCAGATTCTCCGAATGTATCTTAGAGACCAGAGGCGACTCTGAGGGCTGTTGCTTAGACACCAAGATTTTTTCTCCTCCAATACTGACGAAATGGTTGGTAATGGTAAAGGCGCGACGGATCCCGTTGGTAAAGAAGGAAACTGAGATTCGTCGGGAACACTGTTATCCTTTGCAAACCCAGTCTTAGATAAACTTGGTTCGTCACTTACGTGATCGGAAGAAGCCGGAAGTGGATTAGAGCACCATACCTTCCCCAATTCAGTCATAATCACTGGCGGGGTGGGCGGTTTCTCCCCCATAGCACTATTCTTCTTGTTTAAATGACAATTAGACACGGTATGTGACGTGCTCTGGCAAAGAAACAAGTAATTGGCTGACCATCATATGAAACATTCACTTTGTAACCTTGAACAATCAATCTAGACGGAATATGCTTAGTTAGCTCAATATGTATGACCCGCACACCACTATCAATGCCTGTAGGAAACGGGGCCGCCCAAAAATTGTCGTTCTACTCGCCTTACCAATCCATAGGCACGAAAATGTTCTTCCAATAATTGCACTGGAGCTTCCAATGGAAAATCATAAACTCTCACCAATTTTACAGGATCCGCAGCCGGTAAAATTCTTACTGTACTTACGTTACCGTCCATGTGATTAAAGTTCACAGTCTCAGGCACTGTCGAGGCAAACTGTGCATAATCTTTGAGTGATTTAAACTTAATATAAATACTAAAAGTTTCTTCATGAAGTTGAAGAACACAAATCTGATCAAACAGGCGAGGAAACTTCTCCAACAGCCATTGGTAAACTTGACTTGAATTAGGTCGAGAACTTCGATAACGCTTATCAAACATGAATTTGTATTGTAATTCTTTCTTATAAGACATGACACTCAAATTTTATAGACACAGGAATTGGAATCACCACAAATATCAAACGTACTAGCCTAAATAGGCAAAAATATGCCACTAAGTTCACCACACTACCAATGTGTGAAAATCGTATGAATTATGCTCCCAGCAGGCTTTGCGACCTGAGCTGCTCGAAGGCACGGGCACGAATGACAACTATCATGCCACCTGAAATTACAAGCCAAATATTACGTACTTTCGCCTTGATCTTTTAAACGACCCGGCTTCTTCCTGTAACGTTATTTGCACCAAAGTGCACAACGAAATTCATTTATTCGACGGCCTGGAGAGAAAATAGTGCCAACTAATAAAAGAAAAACATACAATCCAGGAAATAATAGAGAAACAAAACATATTTTGCAGTAATTTCGCCGTGCAAGTTCAAAAGTACGTGAATAATAATAATAATAATAATAATAATAATAATAATAATAATAATAATAATAATAATAATAATAATAATAAGTGTTCACCTTTACATTATAGTTGTCTATTATCATTATTATTATTATTATTATTATTATTATTATTAGTAGTAGTAGTAGTAGTAGTACTAGTAGTAGTAGTAGTAGTAGCATTACTAAAGCGCTCTTTGATATCGGTCATGTTGAATGAGTTTTATATATCCTCTTCCCACCCTATGTTGTAGGGCACGGCATTTGCAGTGTCATTGTTCATCTCAGAGAGCCGGAAAACTATGAATTCGAAACTGAAATTGGTTATTTCGATCATTTTTATGCCTCCCCTCCTCCAAGTTGCGGGACTGAATTTGGATTTAAACAGCATCAGATGTGGAATTGTTAATCTCAGCGACTCCAAAAATTATAGATTCGCCACTAATACCGGTCACTTTTCGTTCTTTTTTAAATATCGCTCCCCCTCCCCATCTCCTAAGTTACACCGTCAAAGGGATATGACAGAAACCATCTTAGGTTCGAACTTCATCTAGGTTGAGAATTTGATCGAGATTGGTTTGGTGGTTTAAGAGTCATAAGGTTTTATATATCTCCCTCTCCCCAAGTTCTCCCGTGAAAGTGAAATGATAAAAATCATCTCAGGTCCGAACCTCACCTATATTCAAAATTTGATCGTGATTGATCCTTTGTTTTACGAGTTATCAAATTTTATTTATCCTTTTTAACCCCTCCCTCCCCTCAACCCTAAGTTATATCGCCAAAGTAAATAGATAAATGCTCTCTTAGTCACGAACCTCATCTATGTTGAAGTTTTAATCAAGATCAGTCGGGTGGTTCAAGAGTGATGAAGTCACAAAGACAGTCACTTTCATTTTCATTTTATCTTTTCTTTTCTTTTATTTTCTTTTTCTTTCTTTCTTTTTTTTTTTTTACATATATATCTCCCTCTCTCCGGACCCTACGTTCCACCGTCAAACTGAAATGATAAAAGTCGTCCCAGATCCGAACCTTATCTATGTTGAAAGTTTGATACAGATTGGTCTGGTGGTTCAAGAGTTATTACGTTTTATCCATTTTTATATATCAACCCTCCTCCCCTCCTTATACCCCTAAGTTCTACCCTTAAAATAAAATGATAAAAAAGCTTCCCAGACTGGAACTTTATCAATGATCAAAATTTGATCGAGATCGGTCGGGTGCTTCAAGAGATTAGGAGCCACAAACATAGTTACTTTCAATTTTATAATATAGGTTATTATTATTATTATTATTATTATTATTATTATTATTATTATTATTATTATTATTATTATTATTATTATTATTATTATTATTATTATTATTATTATTCACGTACTTTTGAACTTGCACGGCGAAATTACTGCAAAATATGTTTTATTTCTGTAATTTTTCCTGGATTGTATGTTTTTCCTTTATTATTGGGCACTAATTTCTCTCCAGGCCGTCGAATAAGTGAATTTCGTTGTGCACTTTGGTGCAAATAACATTACAGGAAGAAGCCGGGTCGTTCTATAGCTCAGGGCGAAAGTACGTAATATTTGGCTTGTAATTTCAGGTGGCATGATAGTGTAGGGGTAACGTAATGGTCTTATGAATAATATAGCTATCTAACATCGGTTGAAATTCTGTTCACGCCAGAGTTAATATTTTTACAAAGTGATTGTGAAGAATTGACTTATTATACTGGACAAGCAATACGAAAGAATTTGGAAGCAAACACCTGTATGATGATAGAAACGATTTACGAATGTTGGTTGGGAAAGGGCAAGGGAATTATTACCAGGACATTCCAAAGACATCATTGATCTGCAGTATACACTTTTCATGTTATCGTTTTCAGAAAGAAACACTACACCATTTGCTAAACAAAGTTTGGCTATAGTAATCGGTGGTGCAGTGCTAGCGTGCTAGACTTCCACATGGAAAATCTTGGTTCGATTCCTTATCAGGTAGTATGATTTTTTCGCATAAAATAATGGCTGCAAACAGAGATTTATTTGCTGATGGAGAACTTACAAAGCACCACTGGCGATAATTCGATTAAACAGTGTGTGCGTTCTACATCATACACTGCAATGATAAGTATGTTTCATATTTATATTCGTCCCCCTCCCTCTCTCTCTTTCTTGACGTTTTCCTATCTTGTCTTTGCATCTTTCACTTCTCCCCCCTCTCTCTCACGCACAGACGCACTTCATGTTCCAAAGTTAAGACGGAGCAAGAGCTCGATATACCTGGTCTGGAGAATCTAATTAAGTGGGAACTTCGGCGTCGTGTTTTTCGAGCTCTGTTTAGACGCACGGAAATAAGTAAAATATCTTTTTTATCCTCTGGGTTACCGAGTCTCAGTTGAATTACCGGGTTACTACGGATTTGAATCCTCGACCCAGTGGTGGACTACATCATCCGACTGACACGATGCTCCGTTTGAGCTCTTAGCGTGTTAATTCTATCTGTGTAAATTACGTTATACCCGGAAGAAATGAAATCAATGCTGGATATTCGGAACAGATACATCTTCGGAAAAGACTAGAAAATGGTAACCTCTTTGTTTATTTGAAAACAAAATTTTATTCATACTAGTTCGACACAAAATTTGTTCCCATCCTATAATTCAATGTGTTTTATTCACGTTGAAATTTGTAATATGCTACATCTATGAGGAACATAAACTTTTTCATTCGAACATTTAAAACTTTTCATTACGATACAGTTCGAACTTTTAATATAGGATATTTCTGATAGAAATTTAGTAATAAAATAGCACTCTTCAATTCCCTCATTCTTTTTTTTTTTTTTTTTTTTTTTGTTCAATTTTCATTAGTAGTCTGAAATGGAGGATATGACCAGCGCTATCTACTGGGTATATTAGAATGTATTTTGGATAAGTACGTTCAATAAACACTACCGAATTTGCAATCGAACCACGTGGAAACGAAGCATGTGTGTTAAACTTTTGTCATTAGATGTGTCTCGGAGATATACAGTTCTACTGGAAATTGAGTATGCTATCCATTTTAAAAGTGACTTAATGAATGTTTAAAGAATCCCTATATACTCGAATAGTTCTGAAAAATATGTAAAAATAGACGTTATTTCTATATTACTGTTGGATTTCTGGAAAGGGAACTTTATAATGTTAGGTTCTTTTCTTATACGTTTGAATTCCACATTTTTATCTATTCTCTCTTTTCGTTTCCTCTCTCCCTCTCTCTGTCTTTCTCTGCCTCATTTCTGAATCTCTGTGGAATAGACACATATTGGTTTAAATTTTTCATTGTTTGTGTGTTTCAGTTTCTCCCTGCATCAACTTATGAATCTTGTTTCGTCTCTGTTTTGTTATTTCATTTTATCGAAACTAATACACGAGTATTTTGAAATTAGAATTGGGCTCATGCTGTTAGCTAGTTTTAGCATGGGAGTGACGAAAGGAGGGGAGAGAGGGGGTTCTTTTTACCTGACACGATTATGGGATAAGAAGGTGTATATTGGGTGGCTTATGGGGCGTTTACACTTAGTCGATTTAATCGCACGACTAAATCGACTCGCTGCATTTGCCACTAAATCGAAGCAACTAGGCCGAATCAGATTGATGGATGTGTTCAATTATTTCAACCACAGAAAATAGAACGTCTTTTAATTCAGTTGCCAGTCGATTAGTCGCCTTCGATCAACAAGCGATTAAGTTGAAGTCCCGTTTACACGGTCGATTAAGTTGAAAGTGACGTCAATTCAACTGAATCGAACGCAAATCGACTAAGTGTAAACGCCCCATTAATTGCACGACGTTAGCTGTTGCAATTTTTTTGATGCTGAGTGTACATCTTCATATTTTCCTGCCATATTGGTGGCATTGTCATATGACTGTCATCTGCAATCAACAACGGGAATACTGTATTCAGTGAGGGTTTTAATGACAATACTTACGAGTGATTGGCGTGTATGGCTAAAAATAGGTCTGAACTTTGAGAATCACTCCACTGGATATCCTTCTTCGTTCATGTATCAGATTGTAAATGACAGTCTTTTCGAAGGAGAAACTTTACCGAATGAGTTTTGGAGATGCAATGGGTGGGCAAAGCTTTGCAAGAAACATAGGGCCTTATGCAGAGTCGTTTTGACATATGATTAGCGTCATATTAAAGACCTGACTACTGCAGGAAAATATGTTATTTAATAGTTGAGCTCTTTAGTATGGTACTAGTCATGCGTCAGAATGTCTCTGCATAAGGCCCAAAATGTTTAGTGACGAAATACATTTTTATCTGATTACTGTTGTTAACAAATAAAACTCGCATTTGAGCAACAGAAAATCCACGAGAAGTCAAAGATACATAATTGAATCCACAGGGAGTAACTGCGCTGTGTGGATTTTGGGTTGGAGGAGTGATAGGGCCTTCTTTCTTTTAAGATGAGAATGCAAATATCGTTACAGTTTATGAGAGCGATACTGCAACATGATTACTAGTTTTTGTTGCCACATTTACAAGGAAGTGATATTGAACGTTCGTTGTCTCGACAAAATTGCGCTACCTGCTACTCCTTCCATAACATAATTGCTTTGCTTCGTGAGAAATTTTCAGGTTGGGGTATTCGCTCGCAATGGTAATCAGAACTGGCCACCAAGGTTACGTGATCTTGCCCCTTATGACTACTTTCTTTGGATTTCCTGAAATCGTAGGCTTATGATAACAAACCCAGACAGTGCAAGAACATACAGAGGAAATTGAACGTGTCATTAGCCACTTCGATAGTCATATGTATGAAAAAATAATTACGAATTCCATCGAGGGAGTGCAGAGCTACAGAGCAAGTCGTAGAGGACATGTGATAGACATTATTTTCCATTCTTAATCGGGATATTTACCTGATGTAAGTATGTAAAAATATTTTCCATTTTACAAAAATAAAGTACTTTTTTGGGGCATGTTAATCCGACGTTCTTGCTTTGACACCCTACATATGTATGGAAAAAATCATATAAGGTCTATTTTTACAAATCCAACTCTTTCAGATTCATATTTGAAAGAAAATAAAATGAAATGAACTCTTTCAGTTTAACGTTGCACCATTATGTCCTTTAGGCTCTAGGAGATGAATTACTAAGGCAAGTGAATGATGATGGAAGAATCGGTGGAATAAGAATGTGGGAGGAAACGGGAGTAACCAAGAAAATCCACGGACACGATGTTGTTCACCACAAATTTACTTGGCCGGGATCGAATCAGGGATCTCACGCAACAGAGTTAAGCGCTCTACCACTGAGCCACCGAGTCCCCAATATTTGAAAGAGCTTCTTATTATTTTTTTCATTCTCAATTAATTTCGAGAACGCGCTCTGAAATTTTCCCAAAATTTAAAAATAGGGTTGCCACATTGCTTAATTTAAAATATTGTACATAAAGATCTTGGTATTCACTATAAGCCGGAAGTTATTGGTAATTTATATTAAATTTTTAACTATATTGTAACATACATGTAGGGTAGGGCATGTTGATCTTTCCAATTTCACAAAGACATTGTTCAAGATAGGGAGAATGGTGGTGGTAGTATCGTTAGATTCGTCATAGCATGCTATTTTATAAATAAATTTTATTAAATGCAATTTTGTAAATGAAATTTATTAAATGCGATTTTTTAAAATACATTTTATTACATGTAATTTTATTCTTTCTCTTTTATTTTCAATCCACACATGGCTTTGTCGGAAGAAAGTCAGGTGCTGTTCGTTGTGGAAGAGTTTCTTAAAACTGGCGATTCAGTGATCAAAACCCAATGAAACTTTCCCATTGTCTGTGCTCTCTGTTGGCATGATCTCGTTCCCACTGGACCGACAATTAGAAATTGAGTATCAAGTTTTGGATCGACATCTTCTGCATTGAAAAAGTACTACAAGCCGGACCAGACCTTCAATGTCGGCGGCAAATGTGGCTATAGTGAGGGCTTTAATCTTGCAATCACCTAAGCGTTCTGCACGGATGTACGCCGTTCCACTTGGATCATTTGTCTTCATGGGCGGTGTTAGGAGAATCTTTCATAGAGACCTCAAGATGCCGCTAGTACAAGAATTAAGTGAAAGATATTTACGCAACAACATTCTGCATATTCTTCTCACAACTGTTTTCAGGCTAGGGTATTCGTAGCAGTATTTGTAGTGATGAGGCTCATTTTCTCTTGTTCGGTATTGTAAATAAACAAAATGTTCGCTACTGGACTGCGACTAACCTTCGGAATTTTAATCAACGACCACTCCACAACTTTCGAGTGATGGTGTATTATGCTGCTTCTGATTGTGGTGTTTAGGGTCTCTACCTTTTCAAATAAGATGGTGAAGTCATTATAGTCACTCCTGCTTGATATTATCACATGCTTAAAATTTTTCTTCGACCAAAATTGGATGAATTATTTCAGGATTATGACCTACAAGATATCTGGTTTTAACAAGATGATGCTTCGACCCATACGCCACATCGTTCAATGGAGATTCTAAGACACATGGTTTCTGAACATCGTGTGTCTTGACAATATCAGCTGGTTCCCAGTTGGTCTGATCTCACACCATGCGATTTTTTTTTTCTGTGGAGCTATATCAAGGAAAGGGTATACACACATCATCCTCGAACTATGGATGAGGTGAAGACTGTAATCATTGAAAAAATTAACGCTACTCCATAGAATATGACTCGCAGAGTCATGGCAAACTTCCTAAACAGGCTCTTTCAGTGTATTGAAAAGGTGATGGGCGTGTAGAAGATAATATTTTTAATGCCGATTAAAATAGAACTGCATTCAATGTACTTTCAGTTAATAAAATAATTTTATATGTATCTAGCTTTATTTTCACCCCACGCATTTTTGAAATAGGTAAAGTTAAATATACTTAGCATGTATTATTATGAAATATCACTCCATTTTGCAACCAATCAACCATAGCTTTTATCTGTTTTTGATATTTTACTAGAATTTATAATATTTACTTTTGAAGAATCAAGTTAAGATTTATTAACATACTGCAACTAAAAAAAAGTTGATTATAATTGTGCTATTAGAAAATTTTAAAAAGTGCATCATGGAATAATTTAAAAGAATCCGAAGGTACTTACCTACAAATTTTTACCCGATTTCATAAATTCACGTAACTTTATCATTGGACATACATATCACAACGATTTGATAAATTAATTGTAGCTTTTTATATTATCACAAAACTTTGCAGACGTATTGAAAAACTCAGAACGCTTTTTTTTCTTACAAGTTCGCTTCTGATCAGTGTTGCCAATTTAGGGGAAAAGTCGCTAAATCTAGGGGATTCGACTTCCAAAATAGCGACAAAAAGATAATATTTCCGATTAGCGACTTTTGTATTGTGAACAAATCAAACACTATTATTTGGAAGCAGTTTTTGTATGTTAGTTTTCTTTTCACTTATTTGAATCAGCCCAAGCGTCAATGAATTCGGCAAATATACAACATATATTGCGTGTGAAATCTTCAGAATTTCTCTTTGTTTTCTGATAGGCTACATCTTGCCCTCTAATGGGGCGTTTACACTTGGTCGATTTAGTCGCACGACTAATTCGATTTAGTCGCACGACTAAATCGACTCGCTGCATTTGCCACTAAATCGAAACAACTAGGCCGAATCAGATCGATGGATGTGTTCAATAATTTCAACCACAGAAAATATAACGTCTTTTAATTCAGTTGCCAGTCGATTAGTCGCTTTCGATCAACAAGCGATTAAGTTGAATTCCCGTTTACACGGTCGATTAAGTTGAAAGTGACGTCAATTCAACTGAATCGAACGCAAATCGACTAAGTGTAAACGCCCCATAACGGAGAACAATTTTAATGTTCAATATCATTAAGTCTGCAGAGCTTCCGTTGAGGTGCACAAATAATACAACATTACCGATTATTTCTGAAAGTTTAAGTTAACGGTGAAGTTTTTTTCTTTGTATGTGTATTTTCTAAACACTTTTGATTTCATTGAAGTGAAATTGATCATAAAATAAAACATATATATTGTACTAAAAAGAGATTATTGCCAAGGTACAATTATCTAAATTATATATTATATTATATAGCCAGTGACAGAGAGAAAAAGAGAGTCGGAATATAATTTTTGGCGACTTTTCATCTCAAATTGGAGTCATTTCACCACCCATTTAACTACTTTTTATGTTAACGTTTTGGTAACATTGCTTCTGATTTCTACCAAGAAAGCGCATCAGCGAGCAAATGTGGCGATAGGCGCAGAGAAAGCATATGTTGTGCTCAAGTTTCAATCACATCAGTCTGTTCTAACAGTGCAACAACACTTCCGAACGAAGTTTAACAAAGGTCCACTAACTGCTAAGTCTACTTGGTGATGGTATGCATAGTTTACACCTTCAGGATCCCTCTGTAAAGGGAAATCAACTGGTCGGCCTACAGTAAGAAACGGTTGAGCGAGTTTTGCATGAAGTCCACAGCAGTCGACGAACAGAGCAAGCGGAGAGCTGAACATTCCACAACCTACCGTTTGGAAGATCTTGTGGAAAAGATTGAAACAGAAGCCTTATCTTTTGCAATTGCTACAAGCCCTGACGCCTAATGACAAAGTCGGACGCCTTGAATTTTCGGCACAGGTGCAGCAGCTTATGGAAAAAGATGAATTTTGTGAGAAACTCATCTTCAGTGATGAAGCAACATTTCTTTGTGAATGTCACTATTTTTTAAAGTTTTTTTCTGACAATATGTCCAATAATAAAAGCTACAGTGAATTTAAGAAATCGGATCAACCATTTGTAACAGCCCTATATTTTTAGATGTTGATTCTATTCAATGTGTAATTAAATCTGTACAGTTCTTTTAATATTGGTTTCTAATTCCCTTTCTTCTAGCAAAATCAGCAAATATTCACGAAAGTACACAAGTAGCATTGACATATAGCGGTCAGAATATGAGACTGAGAGGAGGAACTGGCCCTTGGCGAGGATACTTGGAGATCCGAAACCCAACAACAAATAAATGGGTCACAGCTTGTTGTCACTGCGATACTTGGACTATTTCAGAGACTAATATGGTGTGCCATCAACTAGGATTTTCTAGGTAGGCTATAGTTTTAAATGTTTTAAACACTCAACTAATTTTGGAAAGTCAGAAGACAGTTTTAAGTGTTCATATACAATTCTCGTATATTCACTGCCAAATTTATCTGGTATTCATAAAGGGAATACAATAAACTCTCGACTACCCACGGTTTTTCTTTCCTTTCTTTCTTATTTTTATTCCGACGATAAATTGTGATATTAAAAGAGAATGTTGTTTAAAAAGCTTTGTGGCAAAATGTTTAAAAAAAGAAAACAAGAAAAAAAAGAAAACTTTAATCAGAAATAAAGAGGTCTTTTAACACGAAAAATCATTGCCTGATTATTTTGTGAAAAAGTAAACCGACAAAGTTGAATACAGAAAACTACTGTTTAAGTCTCTAGCAGAAGTACCTACCTGGCTTCGTACGGGAAGAATAATGTTTATGCACAATAGTCTATTTGAAAATATAGAATTGAGTAGAATAAACAACAACAAGCAATACCTTCGGCGTTGCCCCTGTCAGAAATGAAAAATTTGATGAAACAAATGCTCAGGAACAACGCCTTAGGCGTCTTTTCTGTCAATTCCCTGGCTAACTGATATGTAGATTATAGATTAAGCTTGGACTTAATTGTCATTAGGACTGTCATAATCTGCTTAGTGACTTCTATTTTGCGGATCAACCGCGGAATTCGCTTAATCGTGGTACCCAATTCTTCAAATAATTGGTATCTTATTATATTTCATTTATCTACTAACCATGTACTATTAACTGAACTAACTCTCTATATACTGTGTATTTATATATATTGCCAACCAAATCAAGTGTTAGCGTAGCACTCTGAAAAGAAGAAAGTTTCGATTGAGCGTGCATTGGCCAAAATGATAGCAAGCTGTTCAATGACCAATAGACATTTACGTGAAGACAAAGTGTTTTTCAACATTGTTTTGGCAATAGCCAATTCCTAACCATTAGCCTACAGAACATGTCTCAAGTGTGCTGCTAAGGCAGCACAAAATTTTACTGTAACGTAAGAGTATCAATAAGTTTCTTCATTATTATCTTCATTATTTTTAATAATTGACTGTTATTTGGTAGCTTTCCAATCAAATTTTAATCCAATAATTTTCTTGATTTTCTTAAAGATTACTTTACTTTTAGACTAGTTATTCAAGGGGGCTCAACATTATATATGAATGCCATACTCGTATATTTATACGGTAGTTGTTTATATATACTTTTTTGTTGAAAGAAAGATTATATTGAGATTTTTTAAATAAGATACATAAAGAATATTTGGTTTATGCAAAAATGCAATAGAAAAATATGTATCTTGTAGACTTCGTGAAACTACAGGTTTTACAGTGTTGATACCTATGGTAGTAACTAGTATTAGTGTGTATCATATAAAATACATGTTTCAATCTAGTATTCTGCAATGATCACTTCTGCCAATAAGTTTCTTCAAAAATAGCTAAATGATGCACAAAATCTGGCTAAAATGGTTAAATCTTTATAAACTTCTAGCTAAAAATATAGCTAACAGAATAAAGCAGGCAAATTACGTTACATGTTTACTGTACTCTTAAAACATATACTCTAGTATTCTTCCTGGTATTCTCAAATAAAATATTTTTACTCGTAAATCATACTTAAAAAATATTTACAGTACGGCTCGCTTCCATTCCCGAGGTGCTACATATTCCTTGAATTTCCTTCTTCGTTTTCAATCTCTGTGGTAATATCGGCTACATATCAGGGGAACTATTGATCTAAAGCAACACTAAAAGTACACTGTGTCCGTTCAAAATTGTTTTCAAATTAGTTATACGTTGAAATTTGTTATGAGAAAGAGAAATCTCCAGGATCTCGATTTTGCCTGACACCATGCTAGTAAATGAGAATGATAAATAAAATACATAGAATAGAGTGTGGTGTCGAAATGTAAATACAATTACAAGCAGATGGATTAGCAAAATAGCAAGTCAAATTTCATTCTATTTTCCGATTCATAATTTTACAGAACGTTTGATTTGAAAGGTATTCAACTACCGTCAAGAACAAATGACTAGAAACTGGCATCTTAGAAATCAAAATTGATACTGGAGGTAAGAGCTAAACTACAGTTTTGTTGGGTAAATACGAATTGTAAAAATGGCTAGATTTCGCTTTACCGGTAACGATATCCAACATCAGGATTTTTTTTTTTTTTTTTTTTTTTGGTTTTATTATATTCCGTGCCCATAAGTTTTTGGTTTCAGAAATAAACTAATAGTACTAGAAATAAACTTTTTTTTTATTTAACTAGTAGTATTATTGTTATATAGATTTTTAAAGATTTATTTTCTTTTGTAAAGAACTTAAATGCGATTTTTTATGATTTTTAATTATTGTCTCTATCGTACTACAAAGCAAGCAAGAACTGGTGAAAAGTAAATACAAAAAGCTATACAAGAAATATTCTTTCTATTCTTAAAGAAATGCTAGTATACTTAGTTCCTCATTTTATGAAAAAAAGAAACCGAGAACTTAGTTGCTAGAAATTAACTGATTTTGTTAAACACCTTGTATAGCCCTAAATAACATAGAATGGGTCGCTAAAGTAAGTCCAAAAGTTTAGTGATTTCTCCAAGGGCAGTTAACGAAAAAGTCTATATGATCATATACGTGATACTACACCATTCAAAGATACAAAGGGTGTTCGAGACTGGGTTCGCTAGATAACAGGATGCCCATAGCGGTGATCGTTCAGATGGTGGTTATTTGAAAACCTTCTCTAACATATTTCTACCCAGCGTGGAACTGTTCAAGCTCCTCCTGAGAGACGTTGTCATTCCTAAAGCTGAATAATAAAGTGCTACCTCCTAGTCGTAGTCATAATACTACCTGTCTTTCCCCCTCTCAATATAAACTATGGTACGCTGATTATTGTTTCCACAGTTTCCAGCATATCAATGTATCTCTCAGGCTCAATCGATGGTCTGTCCATTCTTTTCACCTGTATATCTCTGAAACTGTATGATATCATATACCTATGTCCCCCCTCTCTCGGTATATATATATATATATATATATATATATATATATATATATATATATATATATATTACCATATGATTTTGTATATCGGGAGATATTTAAAGTAAGAAACGATGTACTGTTAACGGACAGTACTGTACAGAACGCATAACCGAAAACAGTTCTTTTCTACCGGATGGAAGTTGCGAGCTGAGAGAGAGCTTAATTCATATACCAAAATGTAAATTAAGTAATATATTGCTATTATTTGAAAAATGTATATGTATATGTATGTACGTATATGAATCGCTGATTTGAGAAACTTCATAAGTCAATAATATCAATAATGCCATAATTCAAAGATTTGTGACATTTCTCAACTCAGTGATACTTGTTGCCATGGGCGGCGATTAGGGTGGAAAAGGGGGGCAGTTGCCCCCTCACTTTTTTGAAATAACCCATTAATGTATACATTTTCATTCGGAAATGTAGTTTTTGCACGTATTACTGGTTCATACAAAAAATGACGCCATATAATATTTGCCGTTGCGTGAGTACGTATTGGTTATTTGTCTTCCGTGGAGTTAATAAAGCTACAGGAATTGCGTTTTTATTGCAATTCAATACAATTAATATTGCAATTGCATATTTCTTTAAATGTCGTAGCATATGCTTGTACTATTTACTGTCTTTTATTTTCTAAGAGTAATAACATATGTTTAAGGTTGGTAAAGGGACAAGTGTTGCCGATGGATGTCACTATGGTCTTCATATCTCTCTCATGTTTTTTTTTTTTTTTTTTTTTTTTTTTTTTACCTTTTACGAAAATTAACAATTTCTCTTTCAAATTTCAACTTGGAGACTTCAAATTTTTAGAGAAGGAACATCATAACTATCAAAAGCAACAATCCGTGCCGATTTTTCATTTAGAATTTTCTTAATTGTTGAAACAGTTCCATTGTTAAAGGTTTGGATATCCATCTCAGCAATGAATCCATTTCAACAATGAAGAAAATTATAAATAAAAATTGGCACGGATTGTTGCCTTCAATAGGTTATGAAGTTCCTTGTCTAAAAATTTGGAGTTTGTAGGTTGAAATTTGTAAGAGAAATCGTGTATTTTCGTGAAAGGTAAAAAATACATGAGAGAGATACGAAGACTGTAATGACATCTATCGGCAAAACTTGTCCCTTTAAACCAACCTTAATAGCATGCGGGAATCTTTCTAATATAAATAAAATAAAGAATTTGTTTGTGTATTTGTCTGTCTGTGTGCGTCCTGGGGACCAGACGAGTGGACCGAGAGATATCAACTTTTGGTCAGGGGTATTTTAGTCCAGCATTTTTTCAAAATTCGAACCAGGGGGTCTCATGGGAAGCGTTTACCATGACATGTAAACGTAGTAGAAAATGACTGATATTTTTTTCTTTCGTTGTTCAGTGTGTTTACATAGATATTTTACCTGACCCATGCGAAGAATGGATATTTCAGCTAGTTAAAAATATAAGTTGTTCATTAATCCCCAGTTTCAACATAACTTTTGCAAAACAAACCGCATTGTTCATTACTATGATTAATATTATTCTTTCTATTTATTTGTTTTGCAAACTTGTTATTAAATAATCTGATCACACAATTTTCCAGACAGAATTTTAAGATGTTCATGAGCAAGGAATCAGATCTTTTCTTACATTTTCGTTGTTTAAGAGTACAAAGGGCTAGTGCTTATTTGCGTTGCTCTTGTCAATTTACTTAAAATATGAAATACGATATGTGGTACTTTAACCGAAAAAGATAGTATCCTATTAGTTATACAACCTTTCGTCAAGGAAAGTGTTAGAAGCAACCAGGGAAACTAACACTGATATGCAAATATTCAGATCATGTCTTGCCCCCCCCCCACTTTTAACGTCCAATCGCCGCCACTGCTTGTTGCTGCTCGATATTGCACGAACTATTAGCATGACTTCTGACATATCACAACCCAATAGTGTATCTACCTTTCAAGAATCAAAGCGACATGTAAACTCAGTGGCGGCGTAAGGGCGGGGCGAGCGGTGCCGCCGCCCCGGGCCCCACTTTGTGGGGGCCCCGAACGGTAGGTAAAAAAAAAAATAATACAAAAGAACTTTGTTAAGATGAGCCGTACAAGGGCTATCAAGGTTTATAATCAACATTTTTCCTAAAAGTAAACGCAAATATTACACCAAATATCATAAGAAACAACAAGTATCTATCTAATAAAACTAATCAGTGTCGGATTTCTTTATAAGCTAAACAAGCTATAGCTTCGGGCCTCACTCTCTTGGGGACTCGCAAAGACATTTAGAGAAAAACTGGATGTAGATTAAAAATAAATAAAATGAAAGGAAAGACCTCCAAATACAGATGAAAAATAGATAAAGTAAACGTTTCACGCTCTTGGGGCCCCTAAGAAATTTAAAGGAAAAGGCTGCATGTAGATGAAAAAATAACAAACGTTTCACTCTTTTGGGGCCCCCCAAAAAAATTAAAGAAAAAAGCTGAGTGTAGGTGAAAAATAAATAAAAGTTTCACTCTCTTGGGGTCCCAAAGAAATTTATAGGAAAAAAATGTATGTGGATTAAAACATGAATAAAATAAAAGTTTCACTCTCTACAATAACCTCAGAGAAATTTAACGAAAAAAAAAACTGTGTGTAGATTAAAGTATAATAAAAGAAAAGTCGAAATATACTGTGTTGTTTACATTCTAAGATCTTATGATGCAAGTAATGGGGCTTCTTCTGCTAGCCTGTTTCCTAAAATATTATTGTTTATTTATTTATTTATTTATCAGTTCACGAGAAGAGCACAAAGAAGGAATCAACATACATAATGCTTTAGGAATCTGTTGCTAACTAAAAGTCCTTTGGTTCAGACGCTATAGTCTGTTTCACTTGTTTTCCTTCTGTCTTTTTTCTTTTATCCTTTACAAGTCGAATTTTCAGCGAGCAAAACGATTTGGCTTGGCTGGTTTATCCAATTTTGCTCGTTTTTGACGTTATTCAATAAGAAAACAAGTCTTCAAATACTTAAATATTCAAAATACTTCAGCGTTATATTTGATTCAACTCCTGATTGTTCTCAAGTGGAAGAACTGCGTGACAGCTCGACTGAAACGCTTGATACTCGAGGAGATGCTGGCCTTCTTCTTGCATGCATCCAGTTATTTAAATTCATCGCTTTACTGTATTTCAAGTTTTAACTTCTCTCATATATTGATCGGATCCAAAAATGACTTCAATCTCAGTATATGAGTTTAAATCAACATTCTTATTCAGCTACAAAGCCTGGTTGACACATTGATACCTGGAGACATGAGCTAGTCAAGGAAATCATATATGTAGCTGAAGGAAGTTGCAGAGCATGGAACATAACTGGGTACACACAGTAGAAGAAGGAGATGCATGCCTGGAGAAGCAAAGAATGAACCCCTGACTAAACAGGCCAAAGTGAAGCGCACTATCAATGAAATTCTAGATGAGATAAAACAACAAATGTATGACCATTTTACTCACAAGGAACAGACGAACGTGTCATTCGGACATCCGAATCAAACCTAGTCCATTCGATAAACATAACAAAGATATATGCACAAAAAATTAGGTGCGATGGACAACAGGGTAAGTTCTTGGGGCCCATTAACCTGTTAGTATAAAGAAAAACGTAGACTCGCAGTGAAATATCTATTGTATCAATAGTGTTCATTGGAAAGACATGGTTTATACAGGGGAAAGAATAAAATCTAAAAACACTTCATACAGGACACCTAAGTTTGGTCCTCCACTATACAACATGTGTTGCGGTTGCTAATCGTTTTTTGTTTTCAATGTGTCATGTGGACCTTCTTCTTCCGTCAGCAGTAACCAGTTTACCGGTGAGTGTCGTAGTGTGAAAGTGGTGCGGTAAAATGGGCGACCTGACAGACTTCCAAAGGGGCTGTTGGTACCCGTCTGGTTGGAGCTTCAGTGGCAACAGTGGCGAACATTGTAGGGGTTCGAAAGGCACTGTGTCCAATGTCACGAGGGCATACACAATTCATGGGCAAAAGACGTCTGCAAAGCACAACAGTGGTCGAAAGACAATCTTGTCAGATAGGGACCGGAGGGCATTAAAATAGATTGAAGCAGCTAAAAAGAAGACCACTGCAATGAAAATTACGTCTGAACTCAATTCCGACCTACAGAACCCGGTTTCGTCGAAAACAGTGCGACCGGAACTTCATAAAATGAAAATTCATGGCAGGGCCGCTATCGCCAAACCCCTGGTCACAGCAGTAAATGCGAAGAGTCGTATCCAGTGATGCAACGACCACTAGGCATGGACTCTGAGCAGTGGAAACACGTAATGTGGTCCTATGAATCGACCTTCACCTTGTTTCCAACAACCGGTCGTGTTTACGTATGGAGAACACCGTCGCAGGCCTATGATACAGACTGTCTGCTCCCAACTGTAAAGCATGGGGGTGGTTCTGTTACAGTATTTTGGGCAGTGATATCGTAGTTTTCTGCAGGTCCCATCATATCTCTGCATGGAGTGATGAATGTTAAGGCGTATAAGGCCATTTGGGGGGACCAGGTTTTACCCATGGCCCAAATATTGGCCCCTGATGGTGATGGCATCTACCAAGATGATTTGGCACCCTGTCATGGTGCAAAAACGGTGAAATCATGGTTTGAGGAGCATGACCAGGAGCTATCGCACCTTCCCTGGGTCCCACAATCACCAGATCTAGACATCATTGAGCCATTGTGGTCTGAGTTAGAAAGGCGTGTTCGGTCTCATTACGCTCCACCAGCATCCCTTAACGAACTGGAGCATGTTTTGGAGGAACAATGGTACAAAATTCCACACACCACGATTCAGGAGCTGTATACGTCCATTCCACGTCGGATCCAAGCTGTTTTGAACGCAAAAGAAGGCCCCACACCATACTAGGTATGATTTTCACACTTGCAAACGTTTTAGATTTTTTTGTCCAACCCCTGTAGAGTTCATTCTCTTCATCATGAAACAAACTTTCCAGAGGTGCTATGTATTGGCGCCCTAACGCACCTGAACAGGAAATTTGGAATAATGTCGGGAAAATTCCCTCTCATCAACTTTGGCCCCTTCTGAAGTAACTCCGGGTAAAAGCACACAACCCAAATGTATCTCGAAAAATATTACAGGGGATAAGAAATGAGTGAACCAAGTTTCGTTTTGATAGACGGAATAGGTATGAGAGGAAAGGTTGTATACCAATACGCTCTGTGTATAGAAAACCGAACCTATGACCTGACCTATAAAGAGAACATAATATAAAAAAATAAAGGCGTCATTTATAAAAAATATAAAGGATATCAGAATAAATAGTACCGCGTTTATATTTTATCTAGTATGTTCTCTTTATAGTTCAGGTCATAGGTTCGGTTTCGTATGTATTGGTATACAACCTTTCTCCTCATACCTATTCGGTCTGTCAAAAACAAACATAGTACATCCATTTCCTAACCCCTATAGTATTTTTGAGATACATTTGGATTATGTGTTTTTACCTAGGGCTACTCCAGAGGAAGGCCAAAGTTCATTGGAGGGATTTTGGAGGTAATTTTCATATTATCACAATTTTCCCTGTTCAGGTTCGTTATGGGCGCTAGTACATAGCACCTTTGGAAAGCTTGTTTTATGCTGAAGAGAATAAACTATAAACCATGACGTTTCAATGAACAGTGTTGATACAATAGCTATTTCACTGCGAGTCTATACTAACAGGTTAATGGGTCCCAAAGACTTACTCTGTTGTCCATCGCACCTAATTTTTTGGTGCATGAATATATCTTTATTATATTTATCGAATGGACTAGGTTTGATTCGAATGTTTGGATGATACGTTCATGTCCGTTCCTTGTCCGATGGATGACCTGAACGACAGATTTGGATTCCTGTGCTCTATCGCGAACTTTGTGCAGCAGCTAGATGATGAGAGCGAGGAAAGGCTAAAAGCATGTTGCTCTGATTTGGCTTTCTTCTACCCGAATGACCTGGATGGCGTTGCATTATTTCAGGATTGTAAGGATATAATCCTTCGGTAAGGTGTGCTCAGAAAACTAAAGAACAACTTGACTCTTCTCTACAAGGCATACTGAAATATGTATCTTCAATAGGGCTTGAAGTTTACTAAAGTTTGGCAATCGCTCTTTATATTTTGATAACACTACTCGCATTTGCCGCATCATGTGAATGGTCTTTCAGCAAAATGAAATTAATAAAAAGCTGGCGAGATCTATCCATTCACTGGTGATAGGTGGTAATGAAAAGTAGGATGGTACAACCCGAAGTAGAATTCTGTGCTCACACATTTAATCTATGATATATCTCCAATTATTCAATGTACTCAGAATTTTTTATTATAATATATTCAAATACTAAGTACAAGTGGTAATGAAAATAGTCATAAGTGACAGAATATAAATATGACTGAATTATTAAATACAAAATAATATAATCATAAAACAAGTGTAAAATCTATAAACAATAGTAAAAAAAAGACACACAGGAGAGAAATCTATTCTTGACATTATTTACTAATAGTTCGGTTTTAAAAAAAATGTTTAAGTATCGTGTAAGATCACTGGAGAGAAACTGAATGTTAAAGTGAATAGGGCTAATTGTAGGAGAGTAATCTAATCAAATAAAACCCATGTAGCGTAAACTCAGGTGAGAAACCATGAATAAACTTAACCATCTGATAAACTGCACAGGAAAGACACCAAAAAGCGAGAACCGAACAAGAAAATTCTAGAAAACATAGAGCTTACATTTAGGAACCACATTGGTTATATTTTTATTTGCATTTTTTTAAAAATATCAGCTCATTGTTACGTTTTGTACGTAAATTTGTCTCTAAATGCAGGGCTATTATTAGGATCATTACTTCCACTATTCCATCTAATTACAGTACGCGTTGAAAGTAAGATAGTACAGGTGTAGGATAAATTCAAGATTCTTTGTTGTTACGTTTTCTTTGTTCTTAAGATTATGTTATTTCTGTTGTGGGTTGTACTTTCCATTACATTTGTATCCCTAATTCTTTTTTGTATCGTGTCCTTTGTTTAAAAATGAATAAAAAAGGAAAAAAATATGCAATGATAGTCTGGTCCAGTTTTTTTAAATACCAGCCTGAAGGTGGTTCTAAGCACTAAAAAAATAAACAGGAATGCTGAATGTCGCCCCCATTCATTTACTATATCCCAGATAAAGTTGGCTTAAACGTACACAACAACGGGAAAGGGGGAAGGGCAAACAGAAAGAATGATTATGCAAATGAATGTCAAAAATAGAAAGGTATAAATCATGATTTTTCGAAAAGGGGTCCCGATCTACTTCACTGGCCCCGGGCCCCAGTTTGCCTTACGTCGCCACTGTGTAAACTCATTTTTGGCATATGGTTGACTTATGAAATCAGCGATTCATATGTATTTTTAATATTGAAATGCGAAAAATAAAAAAAATATGCAAAGATTGGTGCGAAAACTCTGATATCATACCGCTTCAGCGATATATACAGGTAAAGAGAGTGTGGAGATTGAGGTGGACAGACCATCGATATCCCTAACGTTTTGGAGTTTCGAAGAATTTTATTGGAACGTTGAAACATGAAAATCAGGGACTGTGTCGGTTAAGCGAAGGCGTCTAGAGCACAACATTGTATTCTACTCTACACTGCGGGAATTTCCCTGTCCATCAACATCAAATTTAAAATGAGCTACTAGACGTATTGTGAAATATAAGTAGAATCTATAGGCGTAAAGAAACTGGCAAAAACTTTGGGAAATACTACAAGTAAATCAATCTTCCTTATATATATATATATATATATATATATATATATATATATATATATATATATATATATATATATATATATAAGAAAGGTCCAATAGCAGCAGAAGCATCGTTTGTCACACGTGTTTTAATTTATCAAAATGAGAATTGAACTCTTGTCCTATATCCTGGCGTAGAGCAAGTTGAAACCCAAAATGGGGCGAGTTTGCTTTTCGCCCCTGCTCCATATTGACTTCCCCCTTAGTTCTAGGAGTACTTTAATTTCTCCTATTGCAGAAAATTAATAATGAGTGAGTAGAATTAGAGAGGAAGAGAGATAATATAGGTTGCTCTTTGACTCCATTAGTAGTATTCAGGTCCATATCTCGGCACTGTTCACAAGAGCCTGGGCCCTGGGCAGCACATTAAAAACCGAGATTGAAGTATGGTGCGCGGAAAAAAAGAGTCTGTTCACATGAGATTAATTGGATTTGAGTTTAGCGTTCCTTTTAGCAGGGAGACAGAGGGACCTACAGCTTAACACGGGGTACAAACCACAAGAGTTCTATTCGGAAATCGTATCCGGCTTTCCCACGTCAGTGTCCACAAGAGAGAAATTTAAGGGAGATTTATATTCAAAACAATTCTGGTACCACAGCTCGATCCAATTTTCTCCTTACAGCGCTACTGGTACATAAAGGAACTTAGGCTATTGCTTATTGGCTATAATATTTAACCTTCAGTCAGTTTTTTTCTGTTATTTTTGCTTACAACTGAATACGAACAAATAAAGCGGATGCGGAAAATTTTCATGGGATCAGAGGCGTAAAATACCTAAATATAGGCCTGGTTGTATTACCCATATCTCGTATCTTCGTCATTAAGCATGAAAGCATAACTTTTAACAGCACTGGAACAATTCATGAATATTAAAATAAAATAGAAGTAATTTCGTGAAATTTCATTATTTACTGGTGTTATATAGAAACTGCAACTGGCATAAAAATTACATGCACATAATATGTGTTATTTACATAAAATGACGTCGTACATGGATGAAAGAAGGAGAGCGCGGTTGCTCAGTGGTGGAGTGCATACCTCTGGTACGTGGGGTTCACGGTTCGATTCTCAGCCAAGTAAATTTGTGGTGAACAACATCGTGTTCGTGAGTTTTCTCGGGATACTCCATTTATTCCCATATTCTCATTCCACCAATTCTTAAATCATCATTCACTTGCTTTAATCATCGCTCCCTTAGCCTAAAGAACATAATCGTTGGACGTTAAACTGAAAGATTTCGGTTGATTTCATGGAAGAGAAAATTAGAGAACCCGAAGTGGATGATAATTTAGAAAGTTAATATGAAGACAAGATATTTTATTTCTCCAGATTGGGCACAATTATCTAATTAGCTCCCTTGTAGTTGAATGGTTAACAACCGTATCTTTGATGCAGAAAACAGATTATATTCCCTGTAAGAGTTCATGAGGTTCAGATCCCACACTAAGCTTCAGGTCTATGACTCATCTTATCTCACAATGGACCATTCTGATTTGGTGAATTCAATTGTTGAAAATGATTGCTAGCACTGGATTCAGCATTAAAAGAAACAGAGAAAAAGAGGGTGTTTATTGGCAGACCGTATATATGGTGAGAAATAAATGAGAGCAAAGTGCGAAGATAGAACGTGGAAAATGTCTAGAAACGCCATGTTAATTTTGAAACGAGTAGAGGGATTGATCTCAAATGTTGTATATTAGGAACGCATGTAGAGCTCCACTGAATAGCGTAATATGAATTATGGGGGACATTTGAAAAGCCGCCATGTTCGATTCTATCTCTTTCTAGCCCTCGTGCATACAATGTGCTCATGGACTGTACTACAGGGTCTATAGTTCCTCATTCACGCCATCTTTACGATAGTATTGATACATTGCCATAGCGTTGAATGCTTCCTGTTACAGAGGTTTCAAACTATGTTGATCGCTATTGATTTCAATAGATGATGTCAGTCAAGAACCATATGTCACATAACCCCTTTCATGTATATTCTTCTTGCGCTAAGTCCAACATGACGGCTTTTCGGAAGTTCCCCATGATTCACATTACTCCTATTCAATGGAGCTCTTCATGCATTCCTCATATGTAACATTTGAGGTCAATCCCTCTACTCGTTTCAAAATTAACATGGCATTTCTAAGCATTTTCTACGTTCTACTTTCGCACTTTGTCTCATTTGTCTCCCACCATGTACGTACATGGTCTGCCACTAAACACCCTCTTTTTCTCTGTTTCTTTTGGCACTGAATTCAGTGCTAGCAATCCTTTTCAGCAATTGAGTTCACCAAATTGGAATAGTCTCTTGTTAACAATGAAAAGATAGATAAATAAAACTCATTTTCAATATACTTTTGTAATAATAATTTGTTTTCTAATATTTTCTTTTTTTATTTGTTCATGTAATGAGTATGCATAATGTGTTTCGAAATATTTTTTTCAAGCAGTGGGAAAAACAGCTGGTGGCAAAGACGCGAAACCAACTCAATCTCTCATGAAACTGAGATGATTGATAGGATTACTTGCTCTGGAGCCGAGAAACAATTTGCAGACTGCAACATTACGTATGTATATAATTGTTCTCAAACGAGGAAGTACATCGGAATACAATGTCAAACAGAAGCATGCGAACGAGGTGAAGTTTATTTTAGTGAAAAATGTTATAGTCTTGAAAAACAAGAACTCAATTATTCGTCTGCTCTCAATTACTGTAAAAATCATAAAAGTAATCTATTGGAAATTAATTCACAGGTATGTGAGTGAATGTGCATAATAAGATTAAGTGTATTAGCAAATACGATACGAGGGCCACTATTTATATTTTGAGCCTAACAATGAAAAAAACAGTAATTTGTCGTTGAAAATTGATTTATTGTTTTTCGAAATATTCTCCTTTATGATCAATGCACTTTTGCATTTATCCGAACCATTTGTCAATTTTTTCAATCTTCTTGAGTCCATAATATGATTTTTCAACGCATCAACGGCTTCTTCCACCGACGAAAATCGTTCTCCACGCAATTTATTCTTGACATTCGGGAACAAGAAGAAGTCATTGGGTGTCAAATCAGGACTGTACAGCGGATGACCCATCAATTCGATTTTTGAGTGTTCAAATAGTCGGTTGCTAGATGAGATGTGTGAGAGCTCACATTGTCTTGATGAAGAATGATCCGACGGCGCTTGTTTGTTTTCCGTATTTGACCGAAGACGTCCGGCAAATTGTGTACCATTCAGAGTTGACCGTTCTACGTTCCTTTAAAGGCACAGTTGCCACATGACCAGTTTTCCCGAAAAAACAGGCGACCATTTGTTTCGATGTACTTCGAGCGCGAACAATTTTTGTTGGATTTGGTTCATCTTGAAACACCCATACAGTCGACTGCTGTTTATGTTCCGCCTCATATGAATATACCCATGATTAGTCAACTGTTACAATCTTATATACGTCTTTTGAAGCACCGCCATTGTATTTATTGAGCATTTGTATGCAACAATGGACGTGAGCTTCTTATTGAGTTTTTGTCAAATTATGTGGGATCCAACGAGACCAAACCTTTCTCACAGCTAAATGATCATGTAATATTTTATATATGCTGGTGGAACTAATGCTTAGGGCGCCTCAGTCTCACAGTATGTCACATGACGATCTTGCAGAATTAGGTTTTGCAAATCATCAATGTTTTCTTGAATAACAACTGATTTTGGACGACCTTCGCGAATTTCGTCAGTCAGCGAATGGCGGCTACGAGTAAAATCGTTATACCAGCGTCTCATAGTGGCAAAGGATGGGGCTTCATCTCCAAATGTGAAAGTAAGTTGATCGATGCACTTTTGTCTTGATAATCCACGTCGAAAATCGTAATAAATCATCGCACGAAAATTTTCACGAGTTAATTCCATTTTTATGTTGTCATGCAATCTTCAAGTCAACGTAAACAACACTAATAAAGCTATTGACAAAACATTTGAAGTACGTTACGGTCAACAATTTCAAACATTTATATGCAAACAAAAGATGGCCCCTAACTACAATCAGTGTTGCCATTGCTCAAAATATAAATAGTGGCCCTCGTATGTAACAAATTACAAGTAACTTCAAGTGTTCGTAAATTCCTGTGTATATGCTAAAAGAAGTTCTGAGTGAGCGAGTGAGTGACTTGACTGACTGATCAACACCCAGGCCACACCACTTAAACTACAAACTTGAAATCTTGACAGTACATAGGAAGACGTAAGGTACGACTAAAGAAGGATTTTTGAAAATTCGAGGAGGGAAGGGGAATAGGGATGGCAGTTATTATAGTAAAATGTCCATATCTCCAAATCTCTGAAGGTTAGAAACTCGAAATTTCTTATATGGACTTCTCATTTAAATTAATTAAATATGTCTTTCGCATTTTTTATACTTCCCTTAGAAGGGAGAAAAAGGCGAGAAGACAAAAGGAGGGGTTACAATTGTTATAACAGGATGGTCACATCTCGAAATCCTTTAAGGTTAGAAATATTAAATTTTGTATTTAGATTTTTCATTGAAATAATTAATGAAGAGTTTCAGTGGTTTTTTTTTTTTTTTAATTTTTCCCCTAGAAGATGAGAAAAAGGTAGGGGGAATTGCACCTGTTAAAATAAGATAAACATATCTCGAAATTCCATAAGGCTAGAAACGTGAAATTTAGTATTTAGACTTTTTGTTTTAAATGAAGACGTGTTTACGTTTGTTCTGATATTTCTCCTAGAAGAGATGAAAAATGTTTGAAGAAGTGGGATAGGAGTTACAATTGTAATTCGTGATTTTATGCTTAAACACAGAAATCCGCGAAAATGTAGTTAGTTCACTCTGGTAGCTCAAGTGATAATTGTATAATCGATTATTATTATTATTATTATTATTATTATTATTATTATTATTATTATTATTATTATTATTATTATTATTATTATTATTATTAGTTTTACTGTTATACTTGGATATGAAGTAGGTAGTCATGAACAAGAAAAGAAAGTCTACTTTTGATCGTTTCTCAATGCTTGTGATTAGTTAGAGGGAATTATCTACATTTTTGCGGATTTTTGAGTTTAAGCATAAAATAATTTGAGTTACACGTATTTCTCATCGAACCTCATGTCACAACGACTAAGTATAGAAACTGACAGAATGATTATGTTTAGTCTATTTTCCAATGGCAGCATTTCGTGAAAAAAAAAGTGGTCACTGTTTCCATAAAGCTAACTGAGGAGTGTTTTCTCAACACTCGGTAATTGCATAGAAGTGACTTTCTCAGAAAACGTGTTATAAAATATCGTATTAAAACATTAAAATATGATTTTGTAAGCACTACTTTGATTATGTGTTTGATCTTTCAAAATTTAAATTTCTACTTTGATAATTAGAGGCTAGAAACACTTCGTTTTCCAAAAGGCCATTATCGAGTTTTCAAAAAAAGAAAAAGAAACTCCTCAATTTCCCATAACACGAAAATGTAGTTAGTTCACTCTGGTTTCAGACAGCTCACTTGTTTCATAGACTCATAATGTGCTTTTCAATGTAATGACTACATAATATTTTGACCACTATTTAAGGAAAGTAACTCTATATAGCTGGAATTACTCGTCAAGTAGATTAAAAATGATTTCCGAAATGTTGCAAAAGGAAATAAGAAATCATCGAGTACTGTGACTTTGTGTAAACATAAAATGCTTAAAAACGGACATAATTTTCTAATTGAGATATTTCATCATAACTGTTTGAAATTTTTTATGTTTGGAATTCGAACGAAGGATATGCAAATTACAGAACATTAATATGTGAACATATTAATCCTAGAAATCCTCTGCATTTGAATTCGATTTAGTAATAAGAAGATTACGAAGGACAAGAATAAATTAATATGCTTAATGTTTTCGTTCTACTATAGGTTGAGAATGATTTTATATCTGAATGGCTTATCCACAATTATTCTACAGTGCCTGGTGTTTGG
This sequence comes from Thermobia domestica, assembly GCF_964235325.1. NCBI lineage: Eukaryota > Metazoa > Arthropoda > Insecta > Zygentoma > Lepismatidae > Thermobia > Thermobia domestica. The sequence continues at coordinate 253,597,682 of NC_137454.1, forward strand.
ACAGGAGGATATGGAGTTTCATTACTTAATCGTCAACGCTGGTTTTGGGAGAGTAATGATACTGTGATTGGATTTACAAAATGGTTTCCTGGTTTGTAGAATATAAATATACTTATTACACGCATAAAACTTGTATGTTAATATTGTTGCTCCAATCGAATATTCGCTTTCTAATTTTATCTTTGGTTCCCACATGTTGGTATTATTTTATATTACTTAAGAAGCTACTTCAAACTGAAATTTATCAATATTTATTCAAAACTAGTTCTTGCTCTTCGACTGCGTTTCACTGCACGCTATAGATTAAAATAGTACTTAAATAAAACCTGCACTCTAGTACCATCTATTAGTGTTAGGCAAATAGGTAGTACAGGTTGTAGCAGATATCGAGGCGATTGTACATAGTGTTACACACAAACTTCGACGTTCCGTTCTGGTTTTAAAATAAGGATAGAATCGTTCGACGCAGAAAACGGAAAATTAGGGAATATTTAAAATTAGAAGTATGATATGCTATAGTAGTTTTTTTATATCCAATAAATCAAACAAACCATGGTGACTCAGCGGTAGAATGCTCACTTCTAGTAGGTCCCTCGTTCGATCCTAGTTATCACCAAGAGGACTTTGTGGTGAACAAACATAGTACGTATGGGTTTTCTCGTGATTCTCCTCTTTCCTTCCACTTTCTTCAATACACCATTTCGTTCATTACTATCGTCACCATCTCTCTTAGCGTCAGTGCAAAATCGTGAGATGTTTAATAATAATAATAATAATAATAATAATAATAATAATAATAATAATAATAATAATAATAATAATAATAATAATAATAATAATAATAATAATAATAATAAAAGTAAATCAAACTTTATTTGAGTATATAAGTGAGGACTAATCACAAATTGCATCAAGCGGAGGTTTTCAGGTACTCAAGTACTCCATCTCATGTCTTTTCAGGACGCACGTAATTTTGTACGTATATATCTTAATATAGAAAATGTTTATTTTTCCATAACATCTTTGCTCAAAGGACGTTAAAACCTCGAAACTCCCCCTGCTTACACTACTGTACTGTACTACTAGAACAATTAGCTTAATTAATTATCTAAAATAAGAAACTTACGAAGGTAAAATACTAAAGCATTGAGAAGACAATTTATTCGGTAACGAATGTAAATACATTATAAAGAAGAAAGTAAACTTATACAAAATATATTTAATTCAAATGTAATTTTAATATTTGTTAATGTGTACTTTTCAGGATGGAAAGACAAGCAATCGAGTCATCGGCAAGAATTAGAAATACCATTATGCATTATTTTAAATAAAGAATTTCCTTATGAAATAGAAGCTTCCGAACACGAATACTATTTTTGGTCTGCAGTAGACTGTGCACAAACCTATCCATTTATTTGTGAAAAGCCATTCAAACCGATAGGTAAGGTTCATACTTCATTACATATTTCAAATCGTTACAGTTTCTTTTATTAGTTTATAACAACTAATAATCACTAAAGTGTAGTTTTTTTTTTTTTTTTTTTTTTTTTTTGCATTTTAGTATTTAAAAAAAAGTAAATTGTTTTCTATATAATTTTATAGGGGAGGTATGTACAGTATAGGTTTCTATTAAATTAATGTTTTTTTTAAAAAAAAAAAAAAACTATTTAGAATCTTTTTAACTACTATTGTCATGTGAGAAAATTAAGTTTTCAGCCCTCTACATGCTTTAGTGTTTGATTCTGTTTTAAATAGTTTTACGTGTTGAGCGCACAGGTCTGCACGGGCCGGAATTTTGAGGCCGAGCCCGGCCCGGGCCGGCCCGAATTTACAATGTGAGGTCCGACCTGAGTCCAAAATATGTTTTAGCATTTAGGCCCGAGCCCGGCCCGAGAGCCCGAATAATTAAATGAGCCCGAAATAACCCCGAATGACGGAAACTTAATAATTAACGCAAAATTATATTCTTATTTACAGCAATTAGAGGTTTAATTTTGCAGTTGTGCTTTAAAAGTTCTCCAGAAAGAACTGTGCAATATATATATCGTTGTACAGTATATTTACAAAGTTAGGCTCGAAAATGGTTGTGTACTATTAAAATTTACGGTCCGAGCCCGGCCCGGCCCGGAAGTTTTATATACTTTGTAGACCCGAGCCCGTGCAGACCTTCAGCGCACAGCGACTTAAAGTATGTGCGCGATTACTTCCATTAAATTTGATTGAGTTCAGCATATCCTTTAGATTATCCTGAAAAACTTCATATCTCAAGTAAGATCAGTACCTCTAGTAACTCTCTCACGTGACTGACATCACTTGTGAACAAGAAAATAACTTGCCAATTTTACCATACGCACAGATATATCAAACGAGTAATACTTATGTACTTTCAACGTTTTATGTTGCAAAAGTATACATTATAGTACTTATACAATAAAAATATATAGCCTATTTGAAAATTATACTACATAAAATTTTGTCATGAATTAAGTTAAAATTTAACTATTCATTATGGTATGATTTTCCAATTTGCTATTCTCTCTATTTCTTTTAGAGCATAAATCGAAGTCAAACTACGAAATTTGTCCAGTAAGTTATTTTCGTTGTTCCTCTGGATATTGTGTTGAAGATGATAAAATTTGTGACGGAACATTGGTAAGTAATTTCATTTTATTTATTTATTTATTTATTTCGGTGAATCAAGTTTTAATCTATAGATCTTTTTTGTGATAAATGTTGATTATTCGATTGTATTTGAATAGAGACTCTGTCAACGTTAGTGGACTTTTCCAAAGAAGACAAAGGGAAATGAACTATAACAATTTAGTTAAGTTTTTATAACGGCTTGAACTTTATCTTGATTTCATAGTAAAACGCACATTTTACTTATTTTTTTATGGAGTAAATACTGTAATACTAGCGTATCATGGAATAAACGAAAAGGTGAAATAACTTAAACATATTGGGCCTTATGCAGAGTCGTTTTGACGTATGATTACTGTCATGGGCCTGGCTGCTGCAGTAAACATATGTTAGTCGAACTCTTTAGTATGGCACTAATCACGCTCAGAATGGCTGAGCATAAGGCCCATTGTATATAACCGATATATTTTTTAAAAGAATTTTATTCCATCGATATGGACTTCAAGAAAATGTCAAAATTTAACAGATTGTTGTTGTATTAAATTATCATAAAACAAAAATGAGTAAAGACTTAAAAATATAATAGATTTTGCTATTATTCAAAGTATAATACCGTATTCAATGTTAGCTATCTTACATGTACATGTACGTGACTAAAGCTCAAGCTACTATATAAAAATCGTGATTCGATCTCAAGCTATGTAAGTTTCGTGGTGGACAACATCTTGTACGTGAGTTTCCTCGGAATTGTGCCCTTTTCTCTCACATTCTCATTCCACCACATGTTCCTCTCACATAATAATTTACTTTCATTTAATCATTTGCCTTCTTTAACCTAAAAGGGATAACGTGGGACGTTAAATTAAAAGCATCCTTTTTTTAAATTTTTATCCACAAACTCACATAAGCTAAAGTAATCCAGGGAGTTGTCAAACAGAAGATGAACGCTCTACCACTGGATACATGCATTTTAGTAACTCACATAGCATAGAGATTCCCTTGATATTAAGAAATTGAGGTATCCGTTTATGTCTCGGAAACGGGACTTCATTCGGGATTCCTGTAGGACATTTCTGAGCTCGTTACGGGATAAGACAACGAGTTTCGTACATCCAAATATTGTCCCATGACAGGCACATCCCAGTAAAACCTCAGGAAAATCCCGTAAAAATTTCCATTATCGTTAAAGTTTTTATTGTGAACCTGAATGCCCCGAGGTAGGTATTGGAATTGTAGAACATTAAAAGGATGTCACATAGATAAGTTATGCTATGTGAAAGACAATACCTTACGAGACAAGGCACAGGTATATAAATAATAATATGCTATTGAAAGTAACGTTAGTAAACCAGAATACTCTGAAACCAGTGTGGTCAATAGATAGGCAGAAAGAGCCCCATTTAAAAATAATAATAATAATAAAAAACAATATCCAGTTTCCCTCAATTTATTGGCACACATGCCTTAATTGTATACTTCGTTCAGATTTCACTAAAAGATTTGTCGGTAATATTTTCAAAACATTAACTTCAATCAAAAAGGAATAAGAAGTGGCTACAAACCAGCGAAATAACTAGGTTAGTTGTCGCCCGGGGCCTCGCCTTAGCGCCGCCCTGACCAACCAAACAAAAACGTTCCCTCAAATTTTTGCCAATATTTGGGCCCTCCCAATCCAGCGCCCGGGGCACAAGCCCTGTTTGTCCCACCCTAGTTACGTCGCTGCTACGAACTATGGTTATGGTAGACCTACGTAGGTAATATATGTTATCATTTACATTCAGTGGATGGAAAATCAGAAAAATGCGTTAATTGAGTTAACTGGAATATAAGTCTGCGCTTTTATAATTCTCGTAAGATGAGCGAAAAAGGAGAAGAAACTTTTAAACGAAACTTTTGCACCTGAAGAAATGTAGGGGCTGAAAACATTGAAACTATCTACTGTGTTTTATCTTTAGGATTGTTCAGATGGTGAGGATGAACAAAATTGTGCAGGTCTTCTGAAGAAGTTCAAGAAATATTCATCCAAAAAATTGAATAAACCTGTCCGGGAAATGCTTTCTAATATAGAAGTAACTACATGTGCTCAACTATGCCTTGAGGCAAGAAACTACAAATGCCTTTCGTTCAATCACAAGTAAGTCCTTCGTCCTTTTATTTTATTTTCTAAGAATATCTATATTATACATATACATATTAATGAATCTTGTTCTCATAATTAAATTTCAGTATAATTATTGGCAATGGTTACTAAACCTTTAAGAAAGGAAGAAGAAGAAGAGTAACAAAATCATTTGAAATCATTCAAACTAACCAATATCTTCTATGCTCCTTAAATTATTATGTTTCTAGATTTAGACTACATGATTTACTTAGTATTGGCAAAGTTTTACTTTTATTCTTCAGTTAGTTTCTTCAGTAGATATGTGTTCAATTATATAAAAATTATTATTGTTATTGTAATTTTGATAAAACGGTGACTTATTCCATTTAGAAATTTATTTCCATAATGTGTCTAATAAATTTACTACTAAAAGTACAATTACTTAAAAAAAATTAATTACAAAATCCTTTGAGTCTTTTAAATATAAATTGATTAAATGACTCCAGGAAGAGATAGTGCTACGCTACGTTTTGCTCTATATTGAATTAATAGTTATAGAAAAATATTCTTATATCTAATAATAATGTCTGTCGATATCAAATTTCCAAATATAAATAAAAAAAAAAATCACCAAGAACCACTGGTAACTAGAAGTGTGCTAATTTCGATAAGGAATAGATACAAGAAATGCAAAATAGTTAACAAGATTTTGATTTCAAATTCCTCTGAAAAAGAATCGCCGTACAAAAACGAAGTTGAGTTCAAATTTTGAATAAAGTGTGGCTATTGCACTACTTATTTTTCCTTTTGAATACACTTTCTTTTAAATGTAAGCTTGGAAAGCAAGCTCATACTTTATTGAAAATTCAACAAAGATATTATACTATTTACTGTAATATAACTTATAGAGATAAACAAATATGTATTTCGTTCACTCTGTTTTGAGTACTGTTTAGCGTCAAGAAGAAGTTGTGCACTCTGGGTGAAAACAGCATTGATTCAGCCGATTCCTCGGTTCACAATGAAGATTGGGACTACTATGAGATACTGGAGCACAGTCTTGATTGTAGTAATATGTTCCGCTGCCACAATAAGAAATGTATTAATAAAGAAGATGTAAGTATTTTTCCTTTTAGTTAAATGTTAATTAGATGTTAGAATATTGATTTTATTAAACAAACTTTTTGTTTAAAAATATTGAGATATAAACTAATTGATATTTTAATTTCAATGTGATAGAATAAATCTTATATGATGCTTATTCAGGACTTTTTCTTAAGAGCGATGGTGGTCAAAAACCTATATATGTGTGTAACATTCATTAAAATTTCCCCTGACCTAGTTGTAGTTAATGTACAATATTAAAATTTTCATATGTATTGATACATATCTCTGTACTTTATAAAGAAAATTTCAACTATAAACTGCTAACATTTTCCATATTACAGACACTAAACTGAACGAAAATGTAAAGATTATTCAATCAAACCCTGAGTAGTGATCAAATTTCTGGACTTAAAAGGCTGCACCAAAGGAAACATTTGAAGAGGTGAAAGAGACGACTTACGGAGAGGGAGCCCCATCATATGATGTTGTGAAGCACTGGCATTGTAAGATCAAATATGATCGAATATCCTTAGAAACGGACCCTTTCCAGAGTGACTCAAATCCGCGATTGATGAAAACATTATTGGGCAAATGGAAGCCGACATTTTGGAGGATCGCTGGTCGCAAACTAGCTGAATATGTTAACTTAAGTGTGAGGTTTGTAGAAAAAATAATCCATAAATATACCACGTGAATAAGATATCTGCCAGATGAGTTTTCCGGTTACTGAGACCTTTCCAAAAGCAGAAACGAATCACTTGCTTCCAGAAAATTCTGATCCTATACTACGAAAACCAGGAGGACTCTTCTGACAGACTAATAATTCAGGATGAATAGTGGGTCTATCACTATGACCCACAGACTAAGTCTGAGTCATAGCAACGGAAGCATATTTACTCACCAACTCCAAAGAAGCCCCGTCCCCAACCTTCAGTAGGTAAGGTCATGCTGACAGCTTATTTCGGACCAGCATAGAATAGTGATGATGGATTTCCTGGAGAAGGAAATCACAATTACAGCAACATACTGTGCTTTACTGGTGCAGAAATTACGGAATTCCATCAAAACCAAGAGGTGTATCAAGACAATACTCCAGTTCATAATTTCCATGTTCACTGGACAGAAGTACAGTTCCTGAAAGTATAAAATCTTTTCTCAACCACCGTACACATCTGACTTTACACCATCTGACTTTTGCCTTAGTAGCCATGAAGTCAGTATTTAATGAAAAGCATTTCAAAGGGAAACCTAGTTGGTTTTTCAGTTCAAGTCACGGCTTCTGGAATAATCTGCGAACTTCTACAAACTAGGTTTCCACAAGTATATAAAGCGGTGGGAAAGGTGCGTGGTTATTGGAGGTTTCAATGTAGAATGAGATTAATTTCGTACCAAATTTCGCTTATCTCAGTCAACGGTAAGTAGGTCAGAAGAAATCTTTAATGAAGATCTCACATATATATAGCCAAGATCTTCTGTAGTGTGAACTTGTAATCCATCTTTTTTTGGAGGTGACATACTCTGGTGAGGAAGGACCAGCAATACAAGATTATCTTACTTTGTGAACTATGGGCCTTCCAGCTTCACTGGATGTAAATTTCAGTGTAGTTGGTTGGTTGGCTGAAGTTTAATGTCCGTGTTTCGGCATGGAGGCTATGTGAAATGGGACTACTGTTTAAAGTGGAATCCAAACTACCACTCTGGTTTGGTTCGGAGCTCACGAAAATAATAAATAGTAAATAGTTCAGTAAAATCAGTCAGTGTATAGTTCAAATTACAGAAAAGAAACGTATAAACGTGGGTCGAAACTTATTCAGGATAGTTGTCAGTAATTTAAAAATCTACAATTCGACGCCCAATTTTTGAAAGTGTACAAACAGACTGAGAAAAGATATCTATTTAACTAGAACGACACCAAATGAAGTTATTAAAGGACAAGCTCGTACTGATGGGGTATAGGGGTCAGAACTCTTCATTTTGGCAATTCTCAGGTTTGCTCTTAATTTACTTTAAAACCTCTCTAACATGTATTCTTTTTTTATTTTTTTTTATTTCTTTCTTAAAGTTAACTCTAATTCCGCAATCCAAGTCTCTTTACTTATATTTTTTTTTTTTTTTTTTTTTTTTGAGGGGAAGGGTGGAAGGAGTTCTTAAAGAGTATACATCACGTCCTAACCTTTGTACAAAACATGAACATAACTATTGGGTTTCTGTACAAAATTCGCCGATTATAAGTAGCTATTTCAAAACAGAAACGATTTTCATGGTACCTATCTAGCATTTTCCTAATATTATCCTATGCCCAAACCACAGTTTGCCACTGAAGCAAAATTGTGTTCGAACAACAATATATACACACACACAAAGGATTAAAATAAATACAATATTCTGAAATTACCATGTGAATAAATATTATACAAAGATAGAAACATTTATTTACAAATATGTGTTTTGATGTATTTGACTTTCATTCTATACTGCACTAGTATGGCGATTCCCATAAATAATAATACATTTCTGGCAACTGACATGTCCATTATCGATACAATTTGGGTGATAAGCTCGATCCAATTTTGCATATTTAACCACATGGCATTTGTTCGCTTAATGTTAGCTCCATAAGTAGGAATATGTTTCTACTAATGTGGTAGACACATAATATGTATCCGCTTGGTTCGTATAAGCGAACTTTGCAAGTCTGTAAGCACTCTAAATGTCTGACTTCAAGAATTGCAGAAACGCCAGAAAGAAAATTAATATTTAGTGAAATTTTTAATTATAAATAATTGTTTAGGAGAAGCAATAAACAATACAAAATTAAGAAAGAAACAATGTATCTTTATTATATATATATATATATATATATATATATATATATATATATATATATATATATAACATTTCTTATAAAACGAATCGTAGAACCTAAAATTATGATTATTTCAGTAAGATAAATAAAACTGAAGACATGTAATGTTAGGATAGATTAAAAAGGACTTAAGATACGTTTTATAAGAAATGTTGTATCTCTCTCTCTCTCTCTCTCTCTCTATATATATATATATATATATATATATATATATATATATATATATATATATATATATATGGTTTCTTTCTTAATTTTATATTGCTTATTGTTTCTCCTAAACATTCGTAATAATAGATTTTAACATTGGGAAACAAGAAGTTTATAGTGGAAGGATCGATAATATATATATTGTAATACTTCTAATATATGAATATTAATATACTAGTAGTTCTAACTTCTAATAGATTATTTAAAGAGACACATTATTATGGCATGTAATGTCGTCCAGAACTATATCGAAAAAGATTCAAAAATGGCACGAATAATTATAGTTTCGTAAATTCATATCGAAGTAATGATTTTACTATCGTTGTGTAATGTATACAACTAACAACAAACTGCTGAAAGAAGACATATACATTAGTGCAAGGATCAGCAAGAGGTGTACCATATAAATTATAGATATATTTCTCCTCTCAATTCTTTAACAATAACAATTATTGTGATAATAATTGTTCTCTTTATAATTTAATATATATTACAGTTGTAACTATTTAAATTAATTAATTATAATGGTAAAGTATTTCTGATAAAATAGAATGTAAAATTTATTCCAATTCCTTGTCAATCGATTTAAAGTGACATTTGATTGAACCATCCTCATATCAAGAATTTCGTTACTAATTTTATATGATTAGAAAATAGGAGATTAAAAGAAGTAATATGTAAATAGAAATTAAATAAATAGATGCTTCTATTTCGTATTTCAGCCTTACTTAAACACAAAATGTCCAATTAAATCATAATTTTTCAGGTTTGCAATGGACAAAATAATTGTGGAGATGCATCAGATGAAATTAACTGTACTCATCCAATTGACTATGAAATCAAACTTGTGAATGGAACCAGTCCCTCTGCAGGCCGAATAGAAGTTAAAGGTTAGATTAAAAGAGGAAGAAATAAGACATGATAACTTAACTGAAAAGAAGTAACATTTTTCAAAACTTTCTGAGAACATCTACCGATTATAGCATACAGAGAATATTTTGTATAAAAAAATAATGCTGGAACCTAGTTCTTGAAACTATTAATGAAAGTATTATTGTCTATTATGTTATAAAATTTTCCATTTCTTAAATATATTCCGTTTCTGAGCTTTCTTGCTTACTTCTGTCTTTAATTGTATCTGTACTGCGTTAGCGTACGTCAACAAAATAACTAACAGAAGGAAGATATGAAGAAGAACTAATGGAATGAAATCACCCGCCAGAACGAACTCATTACTCTTCTTGTTCGTACTCCAGCAATTGATTTTGTAACGTCAGCCTAATAAATTAAAACACTTAAAAGTACTATATAACGAAACTTTCTTTTAAAATTAAGAGTCTGACTTACTAAACATAATACAAAATTTACCATTTTTCTTTTGCTTGTTTTTCATAAGTTAAAGGAGATAATGAAATGAAATTTACCCAAATCATAGATAATGTTATTATATAACAGAAAATATGAACATGAAGAATTTTTAGTGTTACCATCCATAGAAATTACAGTGTTGCCAGAATAACAACTTCCCCAAAACCCAAGTTACGGTTGCGACTTGAGAAATGAACTTAATTGCATTTGATTGCGTATCATGTTGTCTTGGTATCCTGTGAACTACTTTTTAAACAACATTATTATTTAATGTTAACAACTGTATGTTAAAACTATTTTGTTTATTACAAACTAAATACCACTACTACTTAAAAAGTAGTTCACAGGATTCCAAGATAAAATGATACGCAATCAAATGCAATTGAGTTCGTTCCTCTAGTCGCTGCTTTAAATTAGATTTTGGAAGAGTTGTTTATCTGGCAACACTGTAATTTCTATAGATGATAACACTGAAAATTCTTCAGGTTCATATTTTCTGTTGTAGAATAATATTGTCTATAATTGTGGTAAGTTGTGTTTCATTATCTCCTTTCATTTATGAAAAATAAGCAAATATGAAAAACGAATTTGGGCGTGATAACTAACATCGTGGTTGAAGGAGAAGTCGCCTGAACTTAGCAAAGAGTGATAATGAAATATCTACTACTAATTGAAACTGTAAAAATTTTTTAGTAAAGTAAATTTTGAATAAATTATATTATTATTCTTAGTCTCTGTACATATTCATTTTAGAGGTAATTATCCCAAATCGGACTTCCGAAGAAACTTATCGAATCGAATTTATTGACCGTGCTGATAGCGACTACTCCCAGTCACGACCTAATTAGTTTTTCAGTTTCGTTAGAAATAAGAAAAGAAAGAGTGAGAAGGGAAAGGAGGCGAGAGAAGTAGAAAGAAATAAGAAAAGAAAAAGAAAAGGAGAGGGAAAAGGAAAGATTGAGGATTTTAAAGGAGAATGGATTACTGGATGATTTAGGAAATATAGTAATGAATTCGAGTGGTTATTATCCGGTAAATCGTTACAAATACTATTAGTGGAGAATCAATTTTGAAGTGATGTGGAATAGACACATGTTCCCTCATACCACCCAGACCTAGCTCCAGGCACCACGTTCGTGGGGTTGCCCAGACCTAGACCTGGAAATGAGAAAAGTGAAATTTAATTCTTTGTAATTTAATCTCAAACCATAATTGATAACTATCCAATATCTGAACTCCATGATCTGAGATCGACCACACATATGAATTAGTTAAGAGAAAGGAAAAAAAAATAAATATAAACTCAATATAAAATTTATGTATCGTCTCAATAAGAGTTTCAACTTTCTGGAAGAAAGATGTCGTATTTAGGCTCATCCCGTTATTTCCGTCTCACTCCTAGAGCCGACTTTAAATTTGTTAGTAGCGGTCTTTCATGACCTAGGTTATTTACCTTAACACACATATTAAAACATGACACATATATTATAAATGTTAATATGACAAATGATATTACTAAAATTACTTAAGTTAAATCTATCATGCATTCACTCGCTCACTCACTCAGGACAGTGTATGTATGTTTAAAGGAAACCAACTAGCTACAAGGGTACAAATAGTTTATTACATTCATAGTGAAAAGGAAAAATAATTACAAAGAAAATCTTAAAAGCACAAGTTCTTGGTTATATGTTAATAGAATACATAGAGTTATATTTTAGTAAATTTTTATATATTCAATCATCTTGACAAAAAAAAAATAATTACATATATTATATCTTAGGCATGCTAAAGCAAATTATGATTTGCGACATACGCAAAGAAGACACTTATTTCACTTAAAAGAAAAAATATGGACAAAGAGGAAAGAAAAGAAAAAAAAAACTTTTAGGTGTATTAAAACTTATGAGTCTCTACCTCACGTCGAGACATTAAAATATTAATAATTCTGAGCGTTCAAATTACAAATCACGCACTACTCGTAGTGTCCAAAAACATTTCGCTCCATTTAACTTAGTTTGTGTTTATATATATATCTATATATATATATGACTATTGGTTTATAAAACCATTCATCAACTATTTTCAGTTTGTGACAGTACTCGCATACTACAACGTTTATACCCATCTAGGGATTTCACCAACAACATTTGGTCAGAGGAGAATTCTCCTCTCGGTTCAGTCCATTCCAGGTTACTAGTTAGTCATTCATCACTGGGACACATCATAACACTTTATTTGTGAATTACTTATAACTTTTATTCATAGTATTTATATTTGAGAAGATCTTCACTAGTCGGGAGGATTGTGGTGATTTATATCGTGGTAAAACACTGGTTAAGTCATAGGATACACATTGGAAAACAGGGGGGATTCTAGGTACACTTTCCAAAAAAAAGAATTTCTGGTTGATCACTAAAGGATAATATTTGTCGAGGGATTGGATTATGTTTTAGACCTGCCGTTATTTCGAAATGCATGCCATTGAAACTATTTACATTATTGATTACTAATTACATTTATGCAGAACAAAAAGAAATTATTTAAGTTCGCGGCGGTATTCCTTAAAAAGAAAATTAGACTACATCATTCCATTCGTCGGAAAATATTACTTAAAACCCATGGCAACCAATAAACGTATGGGGCAGATGCGGTGCTCTTACATATATCCATATTATAAATTTAACATTTTACATTTCACTTTAATATTCTACATTTCATACATATTTACATTTCGACGTCTCTCTCTCTATATATATATATATTTAATACACGCACACATTTAATTACATAACCCCAACACTAATTTGTCCAAGAAGGTTGCAACATTACACCAAGAAACAAAACTTCCGACGTATCATCATAAAATATTATTTTCATTTATACCGCGCGTCTAGTAATTTTAAATTTTCACGTATCCAATTGGAGAGTAGATCAAGGAAAGAAAAAAAAACTTGTGAGGCAGGCACGTAACACAGAAAATTCTTAAATACATGAATATATATAAACCAAACAATTTTTATCTTAACTTTGGGCCCAATATTACAACAACATTCACGGAAATAAACTAAATGGAAAGTGACCATTGGATAAAAAAAAATCCCAGACGGACAATGGTGAAGGAATGAAAGTGGAAAATTACGGTGTACCGAATCGTTACTCACCCCGTCGATGGGTCAAATATAATGTAAACCCAGTCCCTAACTATTTCATCAAACGAATCGTGTCTTGAGATGTCTCAGCTGGTCATTTCGGTTAAAAAAAAAAAAATATATTATACATTAATTCATTGATATATCATACTTTCAAAATCGGGGGGGGGGGAAGGTTGAAAAATAATAAAAAATCTCGAAGTAAGAAGGAAGAGACAAGAGAGAGAAAGCGGCGCCAACGAAAAAAGAAAGATTAAAGTACTACTCACTACACAGAAGAGTGATCGAATTTAAATATATAACAACTCATAGCCAAAAATATTCACATATGCCGAAAGACGGTGGTTTACTTAAATACGTAAACTAGGAGGGAGGCCCTGCTGCCAAGGATGCAAGTTCTGTGTCCATCAGATCCCAATCCCACAAGAGTTTGCTTGTAAGATTGAAATCCGAGCCCCGTATCCGGCCCAGACCAGCAGGATAAAAGGAGAGAGGGAAGGGACCAGGTAACTGCGTCCCCAATTTTGAAATCTCTAAGAAAAAAAATATTCGACCCCTCAGAAGAACTAAGAAGGTTCTAGGACAGTAATGAAACTAGAGTAAAAGTATTAGCTAAGATATCCCTAACTAATGATTTGCCGAAATAATAAAAAAAATTAAATAAACTGAATTTTGGATCGGTGATTTCTATTACCAAACTTCACCGATAGCTCCCCTTCGCAGAATGCGCTAAATTCTGAGGCATCGATTAATTTCCATCACTATCTAGTTTGGAAACTGAGAAAAGAAGACGAAAATATTAAAGGTGGGAGGGGTCGATGCCCGGGTACGGGATAATAAATTCCAATAACTAATTGTTTTAATTCTGTAACCCTGTCAGAGCTGTCGCCTCCATGAATATTGTAAACTAGCCCGAGTAGGTAACGTGGAAAAAAAAAATCTCAGAGTCATAGGATATTCTCTTTCATAACCGACTGTAAACATAATTTACAACAGCCCAAAACGCCAACTATTTGGTATCGTAATCGATGAACAATTACATTTAGTTAGCCATTACATGATGCTATCCCTACCCTGCTGTCAGACGAGATTGTTATAAATAAATACTACTGTTATGGCTCAACTGCGAAGTAATAATACATTCTGATATATAACTCGCCTACCTTGTCGAGTGATGTCTCGGTGTGGAGGTCAGAACTCGAAACGATTCTCACCACACATTTACGTTTCATATATATATATATCATCATATGGCTAAAATACACCGGGCCCATGTATACACTATACGGGTGTCCTATCATCTATTCACTTTTACTACAATATTCATATTCATATTCAAAAAATATTCATATCTTCATATCATCATTTTTTTTCCATTTACTACGACGTTATATTTTAAAAAGAAACACCCTGTCTCCTCTATCTACGCCCAGCCTATATACACATTTCATCATAATACTTTAAAAAAATCTATAAATCGCGTCCCGACCAACACGCAAGAAACATTACTCGAACCCAAGACTTCTTTGCCACACAAACCATCCTATATCTTACTTCGCAGCTGTTTTAAAACAATTCTCTATATATAAATATTCACACACACACACAAAAAAAATAAAATATGTGCGATAATATTGCTGAATGTGATAGCATTCTGACAGCAACAATGAAAATTATTCTGCAACTACAAGAAAAGAATTGGAATTCAATATCTTAATTTCAGAACGGAAATAGCATCACATTGGCTGACTTCGGTTAAGAATCTATGCATAGTTTATTTACTTAAATATTTTCATTACTGGATTACACAGAATGTTGTAGTTTTCAGAATATTAAAGTGTCAAATCACATTATCCAACTATCTGTTCATATGGGCCGAAAATTATGGTTACTCGGTTATAATTCGAAAATAAAGGTCAATTTTGTGAAATCTAAATCACTAACTGGGTTCAATGGTAAAATATGCACTACTGATAGTACGGAATTTCGACACAAGGGCGCTAGTAACGATTTGTTCGAACTGTAAACCACGAAATGTGACCTTGTACTCAGGATTATTGTACTATATTACGTTCACTTTCAAATATTGTTTATAAGTTCATTTAATGACGGAATATGAAAATCGCATGGTAAATACTACACTGTCCATATTTAATTATCTCACACTCCCAATCACTCACTACCACAATTACTACTACAAGAAAATGTTTACTACATTACGCATATCTACATGCCACATCTATACTACACACTACATTAATACATGTTATACTAATAAATATACACAAACAACCTTCAGATTTTACCATTTTAATTCGGCTCTATCGGTTCACGAAAGGAAAGGGAAAGAAAGGAACAGGGCCAATTGGCCCTTGTATTCACTAAATCACATTCTTAATGCAAACTGTTCAGTTAATACCCAAACTATTTATTGGAAAATATATAGGCCCCTTTCCTGAAGGGAAAAGAACCTTATGATAACTATGCTTTCAACCCATCCCTGCTGGAAGCTATCCCAATTCGGGATGAAAACAGGAGCCCTGAGAGTTAACCTAAGCCATCATTCTAATGTTACCAAGATTGCAAAACTCAAGATACCGCCATGTGGGTTAGTAAAAAAAAAATCACTATCTATATTAATAAATTACTACACGGACAGGTCTTGACTGTAAATGATATTGGGAGGGGTGAAAAGGATAATCACTGAATTGAATTTACTGAGTCAAAGCAAATGAAGATTTTATCACAACAAATTAACCGCACTTAAATGTCGAACCTGTCCACACTAAATATTTACATCCGACATGGCGTCCTGTGGTTCTGGCTATATTTCACTAAGATTTTATCCTGTTTTAACTGTTAAAATTTTCTAAATTTGAGCTCCTGTGCTTCCTGGTAGTGTAGTTTTTTACCTGGATATACTATTTACCTATCTCACACGGTTTTACTGTTAAATTTCTTTCATATCTGCTATCCGATCGAACGCACAGCTTTCTTCCTTCGGTCGTCGAGGTAGAGTGAAGATGATCGCGCCTTAATCTGTAGCGTGGGTAACTGCACCAATCAAAGTAAAGTTTTTTTGGCGGTGGAGTATTTAAAACGAATAAAAAATGGTAAAATCTGGATTGAACCGGATCTTTAGATGAACATTGGTACCAAAAGAGGGGTGAGGGGAGTCAAAAATATGGTGCCAAAATTTAGATTGGTTAGTTATTCTAAACTTCCATCCAATGGTGGGACTATATTTCCGAATAGCACTGACACCGTGAGATTTGTAATCGTCCATTTAAAATATGCATATATAAGATTTATAATTAGTTAATAGATAAATAAAGATATGAATCCCCAAAATACGATTCCTAAACAATTTTTTACCGTCTTCCATGTTAATTTGGAATAAAATAACGAACAAATAAATAATTTATATGGATCGAAAGAAATTTTTGCTAAATAGGAAGTACAGTCGGTGCAAAAATTTCTGGGACCCTCCCATCAAAAATATCATTACATTAAATTGTAATGTTCCATTACAAATAAAAATGGTAAATTTTGTATTATTTTAATTAAATCAGGCTCTTAAGCACAAAGGATAATCTATGAACTTCTCTTCATTATGAGCAAATCGAAATTAAATTTTAAAAATAGTTCATTGAACGATATACTTGATCAGACTTCAATAAATACTCAGAACATGAAACAAAGAAATTGATTTCATTGTTTATCCGACACATTCGATTCTTTTATTAATTACACACACTTGATTTCATTTAATCTCTTGGCATTATAATATGTATATATCAAGATAGATACAAATGTTGTTAAATATAATACTAAATATTGTAAATATGAAGGATGTTTATGACGTAGTAAATAAGATAGTAAGGATTTCTAGCTTTCAACTAGAAAAAAATCGACTATTTGATAATAGAAGGAATTCGTAATAACAAAACATTTTACAAGTAACTTGGTCGCATTTAGCTGCATTTGGCGATACGATCAGCATTTATTCTGTCCCAGCGTGCAACTGTATGTTTTAAGTCCATTCTTATGCCTTCTGTTGTTTTCACCTTAAGGCAATCATCTAGTACCGTACAAATATTTAGACAATACTATAGGATACAGGAACTGAAAACGTAACTGAATTGTCATTATTGAAATGCATGTAACTTCTTCCATCTTGACTTTGGATACGATGTAAAAGATGAAAAAAAAAAAAACTATAGATTGGGAAAGGGTACAACGTTTAGAAGAGAACATTGATAAGAACATGGAAAGAAGCGCGAAGGATAAGAGAGAAAAAAGAGAAAAGAGAAATATTAATGAATTGGACAAATGGACTTCAAATTCATGAATTATGGGATAGGTTGTTAGAACGAATTGAAGAATAAATTCACGGATAAGAAAAATTACATTATACAATATAGAATGAAGAAGAAACTTCAAAATTAACTGATATTTGGGAATAAGAAGAAAAGAGAAAAATGATAATAATAGCGATTATTAAAAAAAGCAGCTATAATATAAAAAGTTCTAAAATGAAACAGTAAATTATAACAATAACTTATTGTTAAATCTTAAAAAATTAAAATTATATAAAAAACAACAATTAAAATTATATATCAATAGTAATTTAATATTATGAACATACATATGCCAATTAAAGTCTGAAGAAGATAACATTACGTTATTGAAACTGTTACGACTTACTTTAATAAATAAGTACATACTCTGATCAGAAATATATGAAATATTTGAAATGGATATACGTATTGCAAATCTAATGCATATCAATATTTTTATAATCAATATTTCTCATACTACCTATGAGAAAACAAACTATGCATTGACTTTACATAGCATTGAAATAAATTTATTAAGTATTGAAGTTATTGAACCTAAATTGAAATATGTATCATAAATAATCCTTTGATAATTGACAAAGTAAGTGATAAGTGATAAACCGTAAAAGAAAGAAGGTAATAATATAGATTTTTTAATACTATCTCTTTCAAAAAAGAATAACAATTTTGTAGCCATGAGACCTGGAAAAGTAGTGACAAAGTTGAAATGATTGATAAGCAAACTTATTAGGAAATGATTATTGTCAAAAGTTTCTTGGTTTTATAGCTTGATGAAGGAACAAATTAGAGAAGATTCAAAAGCTTTCTCCGCTCTTTCTTTAAGCCTTAACATTGCAAGAATATTTCAGTCGTGTTAAGTACAAAATCTTCTAATAAACTAAATCTTTACGTTATTGACCGTACGTAACATATTGTGATTCCTCAAATTACTCTCCTAATAATGTTCGTCGTCAATCTTTTCTCTAATATTTTGAGTGAGGCACTCGGTCACTTATCTCCAGGGACACTCAATGGCTTAAGTCCTTTTCCACAATACGATTTTGTGTGTGTGTGTGTTCCTCGAGAGTGGTTATTTATTAATATTGCATAAATTATCGATAGTTATGGTCGTCTATCTTTGCCAATAGTTATAAGTTTCTGCAGTTTCTTTCCGATGGATCCTTCATTAAAATGTCATAATCACCTAACAGACAATTAACTTAAATCACTGTGTGAACAATATAGCCAGATGAAACTATTTTTGCTAGTTTTTGAACTATATGTACGATTCTCATAGGGGTTCGCTTAGCCTATTGTGAATATTTCTTTTTGTCGTACATATATGGGTAGCATCACAAGTACAAGAAATCTCGTAAGTGCCGCTAAAAGTACTTTTCTGTACAAAATAACTTTTATAATGGTTTATTGACTTTTCCGTATCCCTAGAAGGTTTAGGGATAACTTTAAGGTAATGATTTATACTATTTTTCATAGTTTGAACAATAAACTTAGAAAGAGTGAGAAGAAAACTTATTGGGACGTGATGCCCTGACGTGATGATAGTTTCATATCTGCAAATCTTATCTTGAAGTCTACTGTTACTACATTTGTGTTTTGGTTGTGTTTCTACCAAGCTTGTAGCTCGAAAACAACTTACTGACTTTTGTTACTTTGCGATTCATCTCAACATCTGTTCTACTCGGCGCCATTTCACTCAGTAAACAATTCTTAAACAAAACACTACGAAAACAGATTCACAAGTCCCAGACATACTAAGAGACATAGTACTGCCAGTTATATTACAAAATAATGATAATAAATAAGTAAATAAATAACGCTTGCTTATGTCTTTCGTTTCCTTATTTGTTTTGAGGAGAGCCACTTTGTTCCCACCTCAAAAAGTAGAAAAATAGTTTGACTTGGCTACACGTCAACTTTGATGTTTACATATAGTTACAAAATATTGCAAAAGTAGTTTGATCCCACAGCTCAAACAGCGATTTAAATTAATTGTCTATTGGCGATTATGACGATGTTTAGACGAAGAACAATTCATTAGAAATAAATTTCAAAACCCCATTAAAAAAGGTTATTAGTAAATTTACTTAATGCACTAACATTATTGCTACGTACATTTGTTGTTATAAAGAAAAATAAAAAAAGCAGTCTACAACTGTTGGTAAAGAAAGGCAACCATAAATGTTGATAAAATTTTTTGAGATACTCACAAATAAAAACTTTTTACACACACATACACAAAAGTGAAGATTGTGTTGTGAAAAAAGGATTTCTGGCACTGTGTACTTCTGAAGATGAGTGGCCGATTGTCTCATTCGAAATATTTGAGAAAAACATTGACAATGAATATTACTAGGTGAGTAATTTTAGGTAAATCGTTTCAAAATTAAGTGGCTTATTTTATATACATATACCTATATGTCTGTATGTTTAAATTCCAATTAACCTGAACTTGCAATCATGTACTCACATGTTTGTAATTATTATTATATCGATTTTCAGTGAATGGTTCTTGGGGTGTAATATGTGACGATCTTTTTGGGATGAAAGAAGGTACAGTTGTATGTCGTGAACTTGGCTTTGAACTTGGTGCTTCGAAAGTGGTTCCCCGATCGGGCTTTGGAACAGGAAATGGCATTTTCATGATGGATAACGTTAACTGCTTTGGAAATGAAACATCCATACAACATTGTAATTTTAATGGTTGGGGAATCAGTGATTGTAATCCAAAGGAAGTATGTTTGTATTGTAAATAAACAGATAATATGAAACTTTATTAATTTTCATACGTAATATTGGCTGTTTCGAGTATTTCTACTTTATCTGTTCTTTCAATCAGTGTAGGATTTGTATTAACATTCAATATACACTTGTAGAAACAACAATGCGAAGTTCTATTTTTCTGAGGAATCTCCGATTTATATGACTTTTAGTTTGTGTGTCTTCTTAACTTTAATACTTTAGATTAATTAATAAAACAATATATTTAAAAAAATGTTGTTTGCAAATAAAATTAATAGTATTGTATTTTGTATGATAATTTGTAGTTCAAAATAATGACAATTTTTTTCTCTATTCTTAAGAGTAGAAAAGAAGTTTAAACTATAAAAAATTTAATTTGCTTCGTATCGTTTTTTAGAAATCTGGAAGGCAATACATTCAGACCTCAGTGTTCAATTTGTTAATTCATATGATGCAGGATTTGACTGTGTTCTAATCAAACTTATAAACAAATCATTAGTTGTGTATATTTGTGCTTTGTATATAGGGCCAGAATCGAAAATAAGCACTTACGAAAACTTCTATCAATTCATTGAAAGTAATTGCCCAGTGGGTAGCTCTACTCTCTGTATTCGGGACTTCAACCTACCGGAAATTAGCAATTCTATGTTTGACTTCGCTCATTCCTCAACTAAATGTAAAAGCCTCCTCAATTTCATGTCACTCTATAATTTAACTATGCATAATAATATACAAAATAACCGTACACTGGACCTAGTACTCTCAAATGCATGCGAAATTAAAGTAAACCGTGAAAATTTACCACTGGTACCTATAGACAATCACCATCCCCCCTTAATTATCGCGCTTTCAGTTAAACGTTTTCCGAAACAAAAAGTAAACAATAGATCATTGGGTTTTAATTTCAGAAAAGCCGATTATCATAAATTGTATTTAGAACTTTCAAAAGTTAATTGGAATTGCCTTTCATATTTAAATGGCGTAAATAAAACTTTAAAAACTTTTTATCAATTAATTGACGACGTATTTAAACAATGCATTCCAACTAAAAAGAATCCCAGTAATAAAATCTTTCCTGTCTGGTTTAACTCAGAAATAATTCGAAAAATCAAACAAAAATCCTACTATCACAAAAAGTGGAAGAACACAATAGACAATAATACGTATTACCGTGATAAATTCTATAATTTAAGGACGGATGTAAAGTCAAAAATTGCGAAAGCATACAAAGAATTTGTAGTTGACTCCGAGAATTACATAGCAGATGATCCAACAAACTTTTGGAATTTTATCAAAAATAAAACAAGGCATTTGACTAATGGTCCCCTTATGTATAATGGTGAAAATCTACAGTGTAACAGGGATATTGTGGAGGCTTTTGCACAATATTTTAAGTCTGTTTACAATCATGAACCTGTGAACACTGACGCACTAATGTCACACGAACCTAGAAGTATATCACTCGATATTTTCCAAATCACTGAAGTAACAATATCAGAAATAGAAAATGCCATTAAAAGGTTGAAATCTAGAACAGCGTGTGGCCCTGATGGTATCCC
Source organism: Thermobia domestica (assembly GCF_964235325.1). Classification (NCBI taxonomy): domain Eukaryota; kingdom Metazoa; phylum Arthropoda; class Insecta; order Zygentoma; family Lepismatidae; genus Thermobia; species Thermobia domestica. The sequence goes on from NC_137454.1 coordinate 253,619,785, forward strand.
ACCCTACATAATGAAGGGAACTCTTGATATCATAAAACATCCTATACATATTCTATTAAACATGTCCGTAAAATATAATGTTTTTCCAGACCGATGGAAAGAAAGCTTGATATCTCCTATTCCAAAAACTAGCAATGCTAAAAATATAGAAAGCTTTAGTCCAATTGCAATTCTATCCCCATTTGCAAAAATTTATGAATATTTAATACACAATCGCTTACTTAATCATGTTAGATCCAGCATCTCTGTATACCAACACGGATTTCTCAAGAATAGATCCACTTCAACTAATTTGACAATTATAACAAACTTTATAGCTTCAGAACTAGACAAAGGAGGACAGGTGGATGTAATATATACAGACTTTCAGAAGGCGTTCGATTTAGTTAACCACATTTTACTTGAAAAACTAGCTCTTATGAATCTTTCTAAGCAAGCATTATTACTTTTCACATCATACTTACGTGATCGTAAACAATCTGTAGCTTACAAAGGTCATATCTCCAACAATTTTAATGCTACAGCGGGAGTACCGCAAGGATCAAACCTTGGACCTTTATTATTTCTCATCACTATCAATGACATAACTAAGCACATCAAGAAATCGCATACTTTACTCTTTGTAGATGACTTAAAATTATATACTCAAATTAAATCACTTGAAGACTGTAAAAACCTCCAGGAAGACTTGGAAAATGTAAAACACTGGTGCCACGTGAATAAATTTAGTGTAAACATAACTAAATGTAAAGCTATTACATTTACTACAAAAGGAAAATACATAAATTATGATTATACTATTGACGGTATAAATCTTTGTAGGCCGGAAACTGTTAAAGACGTTGGTGTTACCTTCGACCCAAAATTGACTTTCGCAAATCACATTGAAACTGTTACAAACAATGCTTATATTTATAAGAGTCTTGGATTTGTTTGTCGTGTAAGTAGAGACTTCCGTAGCCACATAACAATTTTGAAACTATATTATTAGTATACTATTAGTATATTAGTATATATATTGGAATACGCTTATGTTATTTTGATTCCTCATAATGGAAAATATATCCAAATGATTGAAAGAGTACAGTGCAAGTTTTTGAGATTACTAATGTATAAAAAACTGGATTGTACCAAGCATACATATCATACCCAGAACTAACAAACAATTTCAATATACTGACATTAGAGCAACGTAGCTATGTTAATGATTTAGCTTTTCTACATAAAATAATAAATAATCAAATTGATTACATAAAACTGAGTTCTAATTTATTTCTGCATGTTCCGACATCTAGAACGAGGTTGAGCAATAGTAGTACCATGCACTGTAAGAAAGCACGTACTGACATCCTGTATAAATCCCCTTTATGGAGAATGAGCTCTCACTTCAATAATATTGAAGAAAAGTGTGAAATGATAGACATATTCAACATGTCTGAAAAAATGTTTAGAAATACAATTTGTAGTATGATGAGCTGAGTTAATTAATGAAACAATAAAAAATTTCTGTATGTTTTTCTTCTGTAAAAATAATGATATTTCACCATATATGCAAACAAACACTGTAGGTAAATGGACAGAATGCCTGTTGTGTTGTTACAATAAATAAATAAATAAATAAAAATTTCCTTAATATATTTGAAAGTAGGTGGATATCATTTACACCTGAAACTTACTTTATCATTTACGAGTAAAGAAAATAATAAAATCAAAATAACGGTATGAAATTAATTATAACTTCGAACTTCTGGCCAGCATATCTTTAAATTAAATTTCATAAAGAATTTTATTATTACTATTTACAAACTCTCGAATCGATAAAATGTAACTGATAAAAGAGGTAAAGAAAACCAAACAACAAAATAATGATTATGCAGCTAATAACAAAACATGAATAGCATTTGGGTATTTAAGAAAACAGTATTATCATTTTAAACTCATCCTACTTCACTTATGTATCACTGGTCTTTCATTATGTACCTAGTATAAAAGTATATATAAAAGCTATTAATTTTATTTATATCCAACAGTTCCTTGTTAGATTACTGTATTTCTCTGTCGGAAGTAATCTTTCGTGATCTAAATTAAATCCACACGACTAACTTCAATATTTGGTCGGATTAGAGTTTAGTGCCTCTTCTAACAGCAAGGTCATATGAGATGTGAACCTAAAACTCAACGTGGGATTCAAACCACATTAATTCCCACCGCGAATCAAAGCCAGGTTTCTCACACGAAAATCGCATATCTATAAAATGTTTATTAATATTGATATTGTTGTTTCCTTCCTTCTGTGCACGGAAAAGTTTGGCGTCAGTATTTTAGTAAGAAATATGTCAAATTACTAACAAATGCTATTAAAACCAAACATCTTGTCATAACAGCTCTGAGCCACTCCAACGCCATCTGTTAGCGACCAACTGAACTACGTTCAGCCTACCTGCTAACAAGTGAGCAGCGCGCCTGTTTCTAACAGGCGTATCAAGAGCTTTCCGGACCTAGTGGGCACCATGTCTTTAATTCACGTGACTCCCCAGTTTGCCTCACGACACTAAGTGGACGCCTAAAATTGGGGAAAAGCGGCCGGGAATCGGACCCGGAACCACGCGAACATGAATTCAACGCTCTAACTACTAGACTATGGTGTCTCCGACAGATACTATTAGAGGTACACTCATGTCCAGAATTATTGCCGCATGTCTATAAATATGTTGTTGTAGGAATATAATTTGATAACGTACTCGCCCAGTATTTCTTACAATGTTAGTATGTGTATAATCGACAAAGACATGAATGTGGCAAATTTCATGTCTTGTCAGTAAATAAGAACAATAAAACGAAAATAAAACTTTCTTGTCCATTTAGCAACATTTTGTTTTACTCATTCTAATTTTCGTATTTATAATTCTTTTCCTATGAAATTTACCACAAATATACATTTCTCGATTATACACATAGTATCAGTATTAAAAGTACCCTGCAAAATCATTATCAAATTAAAATATATTTTTACAAGAAGACAGTTATAGATATGCGACAATCACTTTGGACATGAGTGTACATTAAAAAAATCAAAGAAACAGAAAAACTCTTATCTAGAGCATCCATAAGGATTAAATTTCACAATCAGTTTAAGAAATACTTCCCTCTTCTTATTTTGGCTCGTGAAGTCTCGCTGCTAAATTGATTTCATATCATAGAGTTTGTTCGTTTCCGAATTTTAATCTTTAGAGTGATCTAGGTAAGAGTTATTTTCTATTTGGATATTTTTGTATAAAATTAGTTTATGATGTCAATATTAATTGAAGCATTACTGTTTCGTGATAGAGAAATGCAATTAAATATGTAAATATATAAACTTGTACGTAATTTAATCAGAAAAAAATATACGTAAATTTATAGTTTTGTCTACCTAATTTGTCACTGAAATATCCTTCTTTTATTTTTCATTCCTTTAGGTAGTTGGGGTCGTATGTCGTACTGCAAAGTCAGAATGTTTGAAGAATCAGTGGCGATGTATGAACAACAATTGTATACCAATCACTCAGTTATGCGATGGCCGTAATAATTGTTTAGACAACAATGACGAAGATCCCAAACAATGTCAAGTATGGCAATAGTTTATTCTGCTACTTACCAAAATTGATTTCTTCAAGTAATGATAATATTATTACTTCAAGTATTACTTATTTTAAAGCAATAATAATAATAATACCGAAATTAATTTGTGGCCGTAGATTAATTGCCTTTACAATCTCCAATAACCAATGATAGTAAGGTGCATTGGCGCATTTTATATTAATATGTTTCTTATAGACGTAGTTTTCTAATTATTGATACTTCCTAAATAACGGAGGAACTGTTGCCTCTGCGGTCCGACAAGGTGTCATTTTGATCTTTTTGTTAAAATTCAAAAGTCAATTTTTGATGTGAAGGAAATGATTCTTTCGAAAATCTAAGAACATAATTTTACTGAACAGTTAATGTCAGGCCCAAACCAAACTATTAGAACATAGCAACTTTAAGAAGGACTTATCTATACTTACAATGCATAGTTATGTATGGTAATTATTGCTTATTAATGTTTAGTACTAAGCATATACGCAGGGGTAAGTTCTTGGGGGTCCATATCTTTCTCCCGAAATCCCGACTTTTCTGTAAATTTGGCCTAATTTTAGGGATAATTTTACAAATTTTATTATAATTTATCCTCATATTGCATTGGGATCCCTCCGAAACAAATTTCTGCGTACGTACCTGTTTAGTACTCATTATATTGGACAATCAACCATATTAAGATTTGACAAATATTGAAGGGAAATATAATTAAATTCCTTTCAATGGAATATTTTTTTCTTGTTCTTTGAAAAATTATCGAATATAAAGAAGTATCCGAGTAACAAAAGTAAAGAAAACTATTAATTACTATTAAAACAATGATGTTATTGCTATATTTTAACATATTTCCCATAAATGTATACTATCTACTGGACTTTGACATTGTGATGCAGTGCTCAAAACTGTATAAATATAGTAATATCATGATAGTATACCAGCTCTATTTTTGTTGACATAGAATATAATGGATTTGAAAACATATAACATAAAATATAGTTACATATTTGTCCTAATAGATAGATCGATCTGTCTTCTTCTATTTTAGAGGAATTCATTAAATTTTCGTTAATTTATCCTCACAGCGTAGAGAACAATTAATTACGCACAATGATAAAACAGAACAAAAGCAACTTTGTTCTATAATGTCAACCCACTTCCATTTTAAAACTCCTCTGAATGTCTATTGTATATTAAAAAAATGAAATGAAATCTTTCAGCTTAACTCCCCACGATTATGCCCGTTAGGTTAAGAGAGACGGTGAATAAGGAAAATGAATGACGATGGAAGAATTGGTGGAACGAGAAAATGGGTGGAAACGGAAGTACCCTGAGAAAACCCACGGACACGATATTGTCCACCACAAACTTATTTGGCAGGGTATCGAACCAGGGACCCCATGCATCAGAGCTAAGTGCTCTACCACTGAGCCACCGTCCTCCCCGTTACTGTATATTAAATCAGTTGTCAGAGTACAAGTTTATAGGTTGATGTATTCATTTTCAGAAATTCCTCTGGAGTATGTGTTTAATATGACAATTATTATCTCAAGAAGGAATGTAATCATTGTCCTTTTATCTTGGAAATGAATTTCTAGTATCCAACATAAAAAGATTTACTTAGATGAATACGAGTGTGTACATTTCAACAGAACTTGGTCTGGTATGTACAACAGGGATTTTCAAATTGAGTGGTTACACTTTTCTTCTATTTCAATTTGAAATCCAATTCTGAACCCAAGTATGTAATTACGTATCATTAAAGACAAAATTATTTCATAATACTCATTATATCAAATTCTATATTTAGACTACATAAACCAACATTGTTCAAAAAAGCCACAAAATACATACAATGATCGAAGTGTAAATGTAAGAAGGAAAATTACATACAGATTTTCAATAATATATCAGCTTATATTACATAATCCATAGTGAAATTATGAAAGCCGCCATAGTAGATGATTATTTGGTTATCTATACTCTCTAACGCATGATTAGTCAATACTAATTCGTTGCTAGATAGAAGTCTTTCCAGTTTTTCTCCACAACCATCCATCATGGGCGATTCTTTTCCATATTATTCTGCATAGCTTCTTGATTTCATTACATCATTTTGTATGAGACTGTTTTCTTCGTTAGTTCATATTTCTTGGTATCCACTCAAAGAATGTTTTGGTTCATTGATCATCATTTCTTCCTATAATATGTCCTAGCTACTGCTATTTTAATGCCTTTTATTTTCACTATAATATTTGTCACTCCTATCATCTTTGTGATCCATTTGATTATTTTTGCCATTTTTGCAAGTGGGACCTAGTATACATCTCTCCATGCTACCTTGTGTTAATTTGCAGACGGTGAATGTCTGATTTTGTTAGTATCCGTGCCTTTGATCCATATGTGAAAATAGGGAAAATATTTTTATTAAAAATTTTACTATCTGGTCACATTGGCATTCTACTTGTCAATTGAAATTGTTCCTTTCGAATGCCTGCTTTAATACGTCTGTTAATTATTTCTTTAATGTTACCATTCAAATATATATTGTTCCAGATAAATATAGGTACTCAGTTTTTGTAATTTCATGTATTCAATTTCTAAGCCTTGATTCTCTTACGAAGTTGTTGAACATCAATTTTGTCTTTTCCGCATTCATGTTCAATTTAACTTCCTTGCACATTACATTAAGCTCTTCCATTATTACTTGCAAGTTTGTGTTGTTATACGAAGACAATAATGATAACATGAAAAAAACGAAGATTGGTCAGATGTTTCCCGTTTACATTTACCCCTTTACTCTTTAGTTCAGAGATGAAAATTGCGTATTCAAGTACGTTTGTAAAAATAGGAAGAAATAGTACCATCTTGTTGTACTCCATACTCTATTATTACATATATATATATATATATATATATATATATATATATATATATATATATATATATATATATATATATATATATATATAGTTAACTATTCGTACTGGCTTGTTGAAAGATCTTGTCTATGGCTTTTTATATGCCTTCTACATACTTTCGCCAAGTATTTCATCAGATAGGGAAGGGAAGAGGAAGGACGATGAACAAACAAAAAGTTTTGATTGAGAATATGTTCATTCGTTCTAATCTCACTATAATGCTTTGCTTTGTTCATGTATAGTGTTTTAAAGGTACATACTACAGATGGCTGTACAGTAGTCATTTCAGATTTCCCCCCTGAGAGGATTTTAAGTAAATAGATGGTGAAAGTAATTCTGCAAAAGTACTGGTAGCCCAAGATCATCTCGATGGGAAAGATGACTAGGGGGAATTTTGTAGCTCCATGGAGGTTTTCACTCAACAACTCCCCAGACCACCCCCGGAAATCATCATTGTACTTGTAAATGTTATTTGAAGATGGGGTGTTAACATAAATTAACTTTTGTAGTACATAGGCAGTTTCTTGGCATTCTTAGAAAATGAAAATGAAATCTTTAAGTTTTACGTCCCACCGCTTATACCGGTTAGGCTAAAGGAGGCGGAGCGGCATTCTTAGAATACAAAAGAAGGAGAAGAGATGAGAACCGCAGTAATGCTGTATTTCAGAAAAAAAAACATAATCTTAAAATATACAAGAACTGTTACCCAAAATATTTTCATTGTAGGTTACAACATTATTATTATTATTATTATTATTATTATTATTATTATTATTATTATTATTATTATTATTATTATTATTATTATTATTATTATTCAATAGGTTCTTAGTACAGTCATTTCATTGGTCTAATTAAAAAAGATTTTCTATTGCAGACATAAAATCACCGTTGTCGAAACAAACTTGTGATTGCCCTTCGAATTTTTCCCCAAACGTAAGATTTTATAATGGGTATAGGTACTAAAATGAAATTTCTTTCTTTTCTTCCTTTCTTTCTGTTTCTTTTCTACTTTTCAATTTTTCTTATTATTTTACGTATAATATTTTAAATGTCCTTTATCATAGAAGCATAACAATTAAAAGTTATAGAAAGGCAGGGAAGTTGAATATTACTTATATAACTAGTTTGTGACGAGCAACTAGTATGTCAATTATGCATAACGATTAAAAAATAAAACTTTGCTTTAAGGAGTGCCTCATTTTCAACAGGCGTAAATATAGTTGTCTATAGCTGCATTGTTATTGCCACTAATTATGTATTATAGTGTGTGTTGTACGGTTACGTTTCTCAGCTTGAACTATACTCTAGAGCAAGTGGCGTAACTAGTTTTACTGTGCTCTGGATCGATCGATCATCGATTTACTCGTAGCCACTCCCTGCCTCATATATTTCAGCTGTGCCGTTATATATATATATATATATATATATATATATATACTAACCGTTAACCGTATACAAAGTTATTTTTATTAAGAAACCTATTGTCCGACTATCACCCAGTGGGGATCCAGAAAGGAGGTACAGGGAGTGCGCGCCCCTCCATGAGGAGTGAAATATATAAACTAGTCCCTAATCAAGCGCTTGTTCAAAGATGTGGGGAAAAAAGTTTTAAAATTTCTTTCAAAAGGAAGATTATGAGTGCGTTCTCCACTCACTGTAGATAATGTATGCGTTTCCAGTTCATGGTAATTCTGGATTCTGTCGTGTTGAACAACATGGCTTTCCTCAATGCCACCTAAAGAAGTGCGAAGATAAATACGTATTATGAAGTACTGCAATCCACATTTTTAGTTAGCGAACCAAATATCGAAAAATGTCTCACGTTTATATGTCAGACCTGCGCTCCCTAAAAAATTCCTGGGTTCGTCCCAGATATCGGCTGTTGCCAATTCACTGCTAATAATCATAGCGTATCTTTTCAACTGTTTTCAAACGTTCTTTGCATAAGGAACAATTTTTCATATTCTTTTTTTTCGCCCCTTTACCGTGCGCCCTGGAGCAACTGCTCTACTCGCTCCGTTGTAGTTACGCCACTGTCTAGAGCCATTTCCCCTAATTAATTGTTTGCTGTGGCCTTTGTCGAACGGCGTTCGCGCTTTCGGATGTACTCTGCACTTCTGCTACGTTCTATCTCCTGTATATGTACGATAGAACACAAGCACTTTATGAAGATCACGGGTGCTCAAGGGTAGAGGGCTCATTGTTGGTGTATGGAATCTCTGGTTCGATCTCAGCTCCCACCAAATGGGCTTTGTGGTAGATATACCCGTGTGTGTGGATTTTTTCAGGGTTTTCTCGTTTCCTTCCACTTTCTTCTTTCCATCGTTTCATTCGTTATCATCATCATCACCGTCTCTCTTAGCCTTTGACTATAATCGTGAGACATTAAAGCTTATAAAAAGATAGAAAAAAAAAGAATACCAGAAATTCCTAGAATATGTCAATGCTATATACAGGTGTTAATGAATTATACTAACAAACTGTAAGTGGTGATTCCTCACATCGAAATTAGAAAAAAAAAAGTTCATATGAATCTGTGGGGAAAATGCATGGCTTCAGAGCTAGAGCTGATCAAAAGCGTGGAAGACATTACATTGCAGCACGCGTTATTTCAAACACGAGAAACTGTAGAGTGGCGAACTTTGCTTTAAAAATTTCTCATTTTTAACAGGCATAAATATAGTTGCGTATAGTTGTATTATTATTGCCACTAATTATGTATTACAGTATGTGTTGTACATTTACGTTTCTCAGATTAGAACCATATTCTAGAACCATTTCCCCTAATTAATTGTTTGCTGTGATCTTTCCAAAGTAGACAAAAGATAGTAGCAGTAAATAAGTAATGCGTCGGCAGGACTATATTTCCTCGTATTGGAGTAACGTGCACTGCAATGCCTTGTTTCATGGAATATTTTACGTTTTGCACATACAGAAGCATGCAACAATACACCCCAGCACGCGCTATAGCAAACATGAGTTATTTTGTAGCTATCAATTTCTAATACCTCGGACTTCCTGCTGATGCATTACGTGTTCATTGCTGTCAAGGCTTACCTTTGTCTACTTTGGACCCACCTATAATCCTGAGCATATCTGGGAATTATATAGGGTGCATATTTGGGAATTTTATCCTGTAGGGAATCCTGGTGCACATATTGCACATTACTAAAATATGGATTTTTGTATTACTGTGTATGACTTGCTTTACAGTGATATGAACCACCACTCAGTGGTTTCTCGTATTCTAAACAACGTGTGTTACAATGTGCTTTTTCCACTTGTGGGTACTTTGGCTCTGGCTAGGCACTTTTTCGCATTGGTTTATTCATAAAGCACATTTTTCTTATTTTAATATGAAGAATAACTTATTACAGTTTGTCGGTATAGTCCATTAACACCTTGCATACATTTTATTTTAGAAATACGTAATTTACACGAAGGATACGAAGTTTCTAAGGATATTTCTCTATCGTTCTAAACTATGTTTTAGCAATAATTTATTATCGCATGGTTGTCTCAACAGCATCAGTTATCGAAAATTTTCAGGCATACAACCTTAAAATGTATGTTTATTTATGAATTTTCCACTAATATTTGCTACCATTTATACTCCAATAGTAATCTGAAAATGACAATAATTATACAAATGTCAATTTTGTATATAGGCTCCTCTACAAATACGATTAGCTGGTGGACCTAACAAAATGGAAGGAAGAGTAGAAGTTAGATATCACAATGTTTGGGGCACAATTTGTAAAGATAACTTCGATTTAGTAGATGCAAAGGTAAGAGAAATTTGTAATATCAAACTTGAAATATACGGCACTACCTTATGTCTGTACTAAGTTTTAGTGTTGTGAAATTAATTTTTAGTTTCTATTTTAGATTTAGTTTAAAAGTAAATAGACAAAGTAAACCGTAAAAATCTCATATTTAAAATATGAGCAGGATTCATAAATATTTAGTTAGGGTTCTTATTACCAATTTAATTAAAGATGTAGTTTTTTTTTAAAAAAAAAATCTAGAGAGGAGACTTATTTTTTTACACAGAAATGAGTAGAAATCAGAAACTGCTATAGAACTCTCGAGTACCAAAAGAATTAATTTCATGGAACTAGTGGTAGCTATCACTTCACGTAGGCTTCCTAAGATTAGGTCATCTTGCTGTGTCCCTGTTTCATTTCAAATATAGATAAATACCAAATTGCTCTTAAAAATTTTACATTCAAAATTACATATTTCCAAATAAACCAAGATTAAAATTATTATGTATATACGAAAATGAATGCTTTTTGCTTTAGTTTATTGTTATGTGCTATTCGAAATATATATTTAGTGTATTTACCAAAGAATCTTTTATTGAGAGACGCACCTATGAATAGTATTCTACATCTACGACAGTAAGGCATTCTGATTGGTTATTATTTGAACATAGATGTTTTGTATTTTGCTTTCATGCATATATATTCAAATTCAATTACCATATTTTGGGTAATTTTTATCTAGAAGACGGATGACCGGATAATTGAATAAGAGTACGTATCCTATGTGAATATAATTCGTCTTTCGGTATACATACCGTACGTTTGGAATCGGGATATTTTTAACAATTTCATACAAAGCAAATATATACAAAATATAATATTAAATTTTATTATGTCCACTAAGTATTACACATTTTACAAGTATGCAATAGAACACGTTACTGGAAATATTATGTTAGTAAATACTGTACATATAAGCAAATTTATATAACAACATATATAATAGTCGTGCAAGTTTTATATATAAGCAAAACTACAAGATAATACATAGTGTAAGACAGGAAACTTTGATTTACAAAACTATTACAAGATGCAATATAAACATACTTTCATGTACTAATGTTATGTACTATATTCCTATGTAGATTTGAATATTCAAGGAGGTAACACTTATAAACCTGTTGTAGAATTGATCTCATAAAGATGAGACGTCTATTGTACTTCTTCCACATAGTGTGCTATTTTTATTTATCTTTAAACGCGATGATTATATGTGATATTAGATGTTTGTTTTAACGTGACCCAAATCAATATCTGAATTAAGTAGAAAATGGAGAATGCACAATGTTGTTCAAAAGCCCTGACCACCCACCTTTCTTTAAATATTCAGGTTTTCTCACAATCACACGTAAAGAGTTTTAAAACTTTAACCTAAAATTAAGACCAATTGTTCAGAAAAAGATTCGTATTCTTTTCTTCAGTTTCATCTATATATGATAATACAGAACTTTTCAAATAGAGATAGGCGGATAGATTCTATTTATTTATTTATTTATTAACAAGATTGTACCTACTTCTATTTTTTTCAAAAGATTTTATGTGTTCTATAAAGACGATTTAAGGCATTTAAATATAGCAAGTTCAGTTGGTAATAGAAATCGACAACTATCTATGTTTTGCAGGTTGTCTGTAGAATGTTAGGTTATCGTGGATCATCCAAAATGATAGATGGAAAAAGTTACAAGCGAGGAAAAGGTCAAATATGGCTTGATGAAATGCGTTGTGATGGGACTGAAAGCAGTATTGAAGACTGTGATAGATCTCCATGGGGAATTCATAATTGTAACCATGAAGAAGATGTATTCTTACAATGTTCCAATCCAAAAGTAAGGATCTTCTTAAGTTAATTGATTTATTTTCCTTAAGTGTAGCACTTTCACTGTATGTTAGGGCATATTTTTAATCAATTTAGGAAAAAAGGAAGGCGGTGAAGGAATGAAATATACATATCTTGATTTAATATCGATTTATTGCAAGTTCTTTTTTTAATTTTATTTTTAAAATTTTTATTTTTAGTTGTAGATTTAAGAAGTAATGGGAAATTAGTTTATACAAAAAATCAATATTATTCTTGGTCTCAAAACTGCAAAGCAATGTTGACCCAAAACAAAGCCATAGACCAAATGACCGAAAGGTTTTCAAAATTTAGTTTATTTCTTCCAAAGAAAGAAGTATGAGGGTCAATGCAATCTAATTACAAATATTTAAAGTATTTATTTCTAAACCCAACTCTTCCTGAGTCATACAAAGTCATATTCACAATTGGATGTCACCCATATTTCTTTCAAAAATAATGTATAGCAGCAGGAGTTTTTCGCAAATTGCGAAATCGCGAAAGTTTTCCAACAAAGCCTAGAGTTGGCTTTTCAGCGAAATACATCAGATTGAGTAAGGAAATAGGTAGTTTGAAGACGCGAAAAAATGCGATAACTGACGTTTTGAGCAAAAAATGCCGCAAAACGCGACAAATTGCGAATTTTTTAAAACGTCAATTTCAATTGTTAAAGTACAGAAATAAAAAGTACAATTTTCCAAGCAACGTTTTCCTTTTGCAATATAGGCATAGAAAAGCTGAAATGCAACATACCCATAGAAAAAGTTTACCAATCTGTACAAGAAGAAAAATGTGATATTGTTTAAAAGATGCGGGGGAAAATCCCTCTTAAAGTTACATACCTTGAAGAAAGAAAAGCAGGAATTGAATGAAATGTACGAAAGCCTTGGAATATTTATTTGATTCCTTATTTGCTGGATGCCTCTCAAATCCTGATATAGTCTTTGTGCAAGCTTTTTGTTCACATACTAGGGTTTTCAAAGAAAACTGATGAGCCTATGTATGCTGATTACTATAAGAGTTTGAAGGAAGTTGTGATGCAGAGTCAAGATATTAATGTCAATGTGATGGATATTTTACTTGTACAGAGAACCGAAGGGGAGGAAAATTTAAATTGCAGCAACTTATTCCTGTCTGCAATATTTCTTCCAATAACGAATACTGATTGTGAAAAGATTTTTTTCTTTTTTAAAAAAGTATGATAATAAATGATAGAAAGCTACAAATGAAAGAAGAAGATGTAGAAACGTGCAACATGCTGCACTTTTTATCAGAATAGTAATTTGCAGACGAGATATACAGGAAGGTACTGCGCTAACGTATTGTATATATGTTTTTCCCTTTTTTGCATATGTATGTGTTTTGGTGTATAGCTAATACAATGTATAGTGTTTTGTGGTGGCAATCGTAAAGATACTGTGTTAGTGTATTTTAAGTTTTTGGACTTGTAAAAGAGGAAAGAAATAATATGTCGTTAGTAACTACATGAAGAATAAATTCATTGTCCTAAGTAGTATTATTGTTTATTACTTATATTATATTAGAGTTTGTATAATTTATATTAGAGTTTGTATATTGGAGCTTGTAAAATAATTTACTTAGCGACAAAATGAAAAATTGTATATCTCAAAATGCGACAAAATACGAAAGTTTTAATTTCAAATGCGAAAAACTTCTGCCCCTAATAATGTGTTCTTTTAACTGTTGATAGACGTAATCTGTCACGACAAATTCAAATATTAAACTGTTCTACTGCCAATTGTAAGCCAACAGAAGTAGAAATAACATTCTTTTTTATGTGGATATACAGTTAGCGGCGAAAGAACATATTTAATCCTTCTATCCCATATAAGTGTGTTCTTTGTTAATCACTTGAGAAGATGATAAACTAATCCTAGTAGAGTTGACAGTAATTTATTTATATATATATATAATGTTGCAAAATACTGTTTGTAACGCGTGAGGAGTGGATCTATGCATGAAAACAAGCCAGAACGTCGTACCTTAATTTTTCAAAAATGCCAAAACCAAGATGAGTGGGAACGTGTACAAGAAATTGCCCACAGGAAGAAAAGGATTCCCGAAAATCCTGAACGAAAAAGTAGGTAAAAAATGAACGTACGCCCACGTTTGCACTCATCTTGCTTTTGGTACTTTTGAAAACTAAAAATATCATAATCTGAAATTTCACCACACCGCTTTCTTTGGCATCGTTGGTATTTGTGTTATGGCTCCCCAAAGTTCATTTTTCTGAAATTTCGGCGCTCATTACTCAGAAAGAACGCACTCTGCAGCACTTTTGTACGTGGACTTTCTGGGTTGTTTTCACACAGATTCATTCTCAAGCTTTCTAAATGTTATTTTTACAACATGTATATGATGGACCATTTATCTTAAAATACCCTTGTAACTTTCAAATTAATACATTAAAAACGCCAAACTTTTGTATGAAGCAAATATAAAACAGGATATCATTGTTTGACATATCCAATGTTACCAGATCTACCATATTGTCAACCCAATATGAAATTGTAGTTTTTCAAATGGTACTACGTAATATTATTACATGTTTCAAATCTACATATTAAACACTATTTTTATTATTCAGTGTTGTAAACTAAGGACGCTACTGTATGACAGGCATCCAAATTTTAGAGGCCACTAGAACAGTAATCACACAAGTAGGTCGGACGGGAACAATACACACCCAAAGGACCTTAGTTCCTAATACTATAGTCATGATATAGCATTTGTCGAAAAAATAGGAACAAATTGCAAGGGATTGAAAATTTGACTTTTTTCAAAAGATTAGTCAAAATATTGCTTAAACAAGTATGACATCTAATCATGTAGATGATTTGAATAAACGTAAAGAGCATAATGCCGTTTACATTAATTAGATATTTCAAACCTTTCCAGATATATGATAAAATTGGTAAGTTTGTAACACTGCTTAAAATTATTTAGTTGCAAGAATTTTGTTGCAATTACAACTACCCAAAAATATGGGTCTAATGTTATATAAGCAAAGGAAAACAATAATAATTTTAAAATTTCCCAAAATACAATCAATGGTTAGACTACGTAATTTATTTTCTACTCGAATCTTAATATATATTTTCTTTTGTACGTTTTAGCCCCAGAAAGTTCTAATGTATAGAACAAGAAGCGCTTCTCAATATCTTCCTAGGAAATGTGGAGAAAGAATTGTAAGAGACTGGATAGAAGAACCTATTCCTAAAGTGGTTGGTGGAGTGATAGCTAAACAAGAAGACTACCCTTGGCAAGTAAGTAACACTACTTTTGCTAATTATTATACTTTATTATGGATCAGCTTTTCCTCGAGGCTCCACAATAAAGCCTGTTGCTTAAGATTTGCATCATTCAGAAACAAGAGATGATTTCACCTATCTGGCGGGGCTAAATCTTTCAAGGTTGAAGAGCAGAATCATTGACTCCGGCTGGGCTAAAGCACCCATTGGAGATTTTTAATGGGTGCTTAGTATAAGGTTACGATATTCTGAAGTGACAAAATGCAGACACACTTCCATCTGGCTAACTCGTTGTATAGACATAAACTTTCAACACAAGAATCTAAAGTTTGCTTTTAAAATATTATTAAAATATATTGAAATAATTGGAAAGTAATTAAATAAGAGTACTTACACAGCTTCATGTTGACTTTGCCTATTCAAATTTTTCAGTTTTTTATTTATTTTTTAATACATAATCCCTTCTTTGAATATAAATAGCCAAACCGTACGTCTGAAATGTCTGACATGAATTGACGATACATTTGTGCTTAGAAAAGGGAGACAAATCCAAGACTTTCAGATAATGTATGTGGATGGAAACTTTCACTCTCAAAATGCGGACATGTCCGCATAAATGCTGACATATGGTAACCCTAGCTCAGCACCCACTGAATTTTTGCGTTAGAATTAATTTTGAAATTACACATTTATGACATGAAAAAAAATTAGATAATGAAATATGAACTTTTCCAATGAATATATTCTATTTAATTATTATACAATCCTAAAAGTTAAGCTTAAACAGTAGCCAATGTTGCCAAACTCTTTAATTGAGGTTTCTCAATGGGGTCTATCGTTCGAGCTTGGTTCATTGAGACAAGAGAATTAATCCACCTTAAGAATATGTTTCACAGTGATTTCTTTAAAGAATTAATAATTATATTAATTTTCTGGAGGCTTAATATAATTTTGTGTTTGCACACCCTTCTAACTAAAATAAGATTAAGTTATTTTAATAAAATTTAATATATATATATATATATATATATATATATATATATATATATATATATATATATATATATATATATATATATATATATATATATATATATATATATATATATATATTGTATAGTGTTGGTGACAATTTTCGACGTAAAGTATAAGCTAACAAACAGCATTAGCCACCTAAAACTATTGCTTATTTTTGTTTATAAGCTTAGATAAACTATAAGCTAATGAATAAACACACCCGGACTAGACAAAAAAAAATCACCTTCGGAGAACACTTTTATATAGGGTTACTTTGCCTCTGGTCTGGACAACGATTTGTATTTTATTTATAAGTGACTCCAGGTGGTGTTGCAGGTATGCTACATTGATGTGAATCTAGTCGCTCACCAGTTAATCCTGTAGTTTCAGCAGCTTATGAGGATGTCTATTTCTGTGTTTCACCCGCTACTTCAATAATCCCCCAGATTTTAATTGTATTTCAATCTGTGATCTCGCAGGCCAGAGGTACAGCAGGATACCTGAATATTCCTCAAACCACCTAAAATGTTTTAAAAATTGTGTACAGGGTAGATATTATCTTGGAAGACGAAAGGGTTCACTGTAAATCCATCACGAAGGTACTGGAGAAATGAATACTTGGTACTTGGTCACTAAGAACGACTAAATAAACATAAATACTGGTTCAAATTTACATCCATCAGTATGAAGAGGTCCAAGTCATGAAACGAAAAACACCATCACACTATTACAGAACCATCTCCAGGTGTTCACACCCTCCGCAATTTAGGTGAAATGCTTCATTGGACTTAAGAGATCCTAGCCCCGGTTGATTCGAGTCAGCACGCCCTGTACCGTAAATATCGCAGTAGTGTCATGTTAAATTTTGTGTGTTCGATGTATGAAAATCGATTTGTTGCTGCTGTAATGATTTGGTAGGGACTTTTCATTAATTACACTGATAAAGCATACAGCAAAATTGTTTGTTTGCTAAATAACAAATATATAATGGCATGTCAAAGGTATGATAGTAAAGCAAAATCTTCAATAAAGGTTTGAGGAAGGAACAACCAAGATATATTAAACAATTACGTCCAAAACTAGAAAATGTTTAGCGTTATTTTAGACGTTTTGTGGGCACAAAATATTGAGAAGATGCCAGCGCAATACCGGGATAAGATAAAGAAGTTGAAGGAAGAATGAAGATGAATGAAGAACTTCAATAGGAAATCTGGAAACAATAGATATTTCTCCAAATTTTATGTGTAGATTAAATGCATTTTAGAGGATTTTTATGCTCACTGGTGAATTTTCCTTGAAGCTGAAAATCGACCCGAGCCGTGTCATAGTGTGAAAATACCATAGGTGCACTCAATGCTTTGCATAATTGAAATACAAACAAAAACGCGACTCGTCCTACCACACTATATGTTTTCAGTCTGCTATAGAGCTCCTCCGTGGCTAAGCGGTTAGCGTACGCGCCTTTGGCGTGGGAGGCCCGGGTTCGATTCCCGGCGGGAGCTCATGTGGTTCGGATTCCACGTTAATCAGTAAGTCCACGTCTCATATAGCCTCGCTGCTGAACGGGACGTTAAACTCAAAATCAACTCAACTCAACTCAGTCTGCTATAGTCCAATATATGTACTCTTGAATCCATTGAAGACGTGCAACTATTATCTGTTGCGATGAAAAGTAGATTCGTTCATGACACTCGACTCTAAATGTCTATTCCATGAAACTGCTGCAGTTCTGGTCGGTTTTGCAAATTATTTTCCTTGAGCAGGCGTGAAACTCTTGTATTTTGGCGATTCATTAATAATGATTTATAAATTAAATTATCTCATGAATAACAACATGACTTTATTTCCGAGATCTTATCAACAAGGGAAATTACGACCTCGATGTTGGATTAAGATTTTATTTAGGCACAGAAGCTTAATAGTATGCGTACAAAGCCTGAGCTTGCTCGATCTTTAAAATATTACATGATCGGAATACAGATCCGGATGAGCCAGATTGGTATATATTTATTAAACTGATTCAGAACTTTAATAAATAAAGTATTATTAAATGAAGTATCCATGACATAAAGTAGCATCTTAGTACGACAGGATCAAGTACTCGCAGTGGTGTAGCCAAGGGGGGGCCCATCGGGGCCAGGTCCCCAAAATGTTTTCCTGGTCCCCCAAATGACCAGCTTTTAAAACATCGTAGTAAAATTATCTCGCTTCATTCATTTAAAAGTAACAAAGTTTATTGACAATTATTAATTTATGGTAAAATATTATGGAGAAATATTGTTTTTCCATACCGATCGAAAAATAGTATAGTATCTCTTCCTTCTACCGATCGAAAAATAGGATACTTTTTTGTGACAGCAGATTACACAATTTACTGCAATTTATATTTGACAGTTTGAAGACAAACGTTTTAACAAGGTACTACAAATACAGCCATAAAACAAAGGTACTAAACTGATTTGTAAGTACAGTATATTTTATATGCTTTAACAAGTGTTTTAAAAGACATAGAGAATGGAAAATTTGGTGAGAAACAATGCTTTTATTCAATTTGGATTTCATTCGCTCTCTTTTATTTCTACTCAGTGTAATAAAATAATTACGTTTTTTTTTTTAAGTCACGAATAATAAATAAATATTTTTGTTAGGAAACCACAAAGAAATTAAGTGAAATTTCAAAGAAAATCAATCTTGTGTAGATAGGTTTTGTATACAGGGTCTTAAATTTAAATATAAAGGTCACCAAGAAAAGTTTTCTTGCTTTTTCAACCACCACCTTCGAACATCGATATGTCACCTAACCTGGAAGATCAAAAATAGTCCCCATCAGCATCGACGTCCTTCTGAAAACATTCTGGAAGGCCATGCAATCCATCGCGGTAGAACTTGGTGGGCCGTGAAACGAAGAAAGTATTAGGTGCATTTTGGACTTTTACTAGGGATTTGAACTGGCGTCCTCTAAGGTGATTGTCCAAAGAATGGAACAGGTGATCATCGGACGGTGCAATACCCGGGGAATATAGTGGTTGCAATATTGTTTCCCATCCAAGGCGGAAAATGGTGTCCCGAGTCATTCTAGCCACGTGGGACTTAGCGTTGTCCCGTAAACGAGGACCCATTTGCAATTCAGAAGTGATGGCTCCAGAGTTTTGCGTTTTTCTTGAGCACAGCTCAACTGCTGACAGTACACAGTTGCATTGATACTGACCAGCTGGTAGCAGTTTCCGATGCATGATGCACCAAACACACAGAAGGGCCTTCTTCTGGTACAGTGCTGGTTTCTGCTGTTTTGGAATAGCTTCATGGGATGATAACCAATGATGACGGCGCCATGGAACTTCGTATAGGACCCACTTTTTATCACATGTCCACACCCTGTCCAGAAATGGCTCCGAAATAGTAAATAAATACAGACGAGTGCCGAGTTGCCTTCTGGCCCGGAGTCAAAACATATGAGACCCATCGACCAAACTTGTAGTGCTTCCCAAGTTGATGGATGTGCTGCCGAATGGTTTCTCCACACACTGACTTGTAGTCCCAGTTCCTCTTTGTACATGTGTTGGTCTTCTGGCACGTGGTGTTTTCGGGTGTTTCGTCATCGTTCTTGAACTTGTTAAACCATCGCTGCAATGTCCGCGTCGTCACGACACCCTCACCAAAGGCCTGGCATATCTTCTGTCCCGCTACAGCGGCGTTTGGCCTCCATTTGAACTAGAGACCTGCACGGGCCGGGCCTGGCCTGAGGCCCGAAGCCCGGCCCAGCCCGTGGGCCGGGCTTGGGCGGGCCGACTTTGCTATTTCTTTGGGCCGGGCTGGGCTTGGGCGGGCCGACACTGTTATTTCTTTGGGCCGGGCCGGGCTTGGGCTGGGCGACACTGATTTCTCTTCAGGTCGGCCCTAGCTGGGGCCGATGAATTGTAATTCTTTAATAATTATTGACTTTCGTTAAACGATAATTGGAATAAAGCCAAATGTTGAAGAAGTGTGTCCGTGAAAAAATGTTACAAAGGATGCAATAGCTATTTACAGTTTGTGTTGCTTAGCGGCTCCAGTTTCACTATAGAGGATTGCAGGCATTATGCGGTAAATTGAGCTCTGACCTTGACCTTCACTGAACTCAAATATAACAAGAAGGGGTGGGAATGTTTTGTCTGTCGCTAAACAATATTGCCATCTTCACTTTATGTTAAAAATCAATTAAGTTAGATTTTTGTTACAGGGAATGGAGTTTTTGTTCTCTCGATGGCAGGCAAAGTTCTAGGAGGCAATTGTACCATTCGGGAGGCAAGCGTCAGATTCTGAACCAGAGTTTAGAAAATGTTTCTGAGGGTTAGGTCAAATTTAGTACTAAATTTTGAGAAGGATTGGGACTCGAGCTAATTTTTTTAAAAAATTATCGGGCCGGGGTCGGGCCAAAAACTTTTAAAATTTATCGGGCCCGGGCCGGGCTTGGGCCAAGAATTTTAAAAAACTTATCGGGCCGGGCCGGGCTCGGGCCGAAAACCTGCAAAACTTTTCGGGCCCGGGCTGGGCCGGGCCTAGTTACGTTCGGGCCGGATTGGGCTCGGGCCGAAAAATTCGTCCCGTGCAGGTTTCTAATTTGAACTCGTTCAGCATACATGCCCTTATGACGCTCTGTGGATGTCCCATGTTCCCTCTGTCTTTACGCAAGTTCACGGTGTGTCTGAATTGCCACAACCAGGTAGTATGTTGGATATACCCACACCAACAACTGACGTTCGCCTTATCTCCACTCGCATTCAACTCACAGTGTGAGGTCCAATTGAACACAGACCTCCACGAAAAGGGACAGAACTTTCTTGGTTACCTTTATAGTTATGCACAAAAGTATAGCGTTTGGTCCCGGCTATCTTGAATATAATTTATGGATTTATTATTATTATTATTATTATTATTATTATTATTATTATTATTATTATTATTATTATTATTATTATTATTATTATTATTATTATCATTATTAATAATAATAATAATAATAATAATAATAATAATAATAAGAAGAAGAAGAAGAAGAAGAAGAAGAAGAAGAAGCTAAAATAGTGCTTTTAGTCTTCCAGAACGAAACCAAAATTTTCCTTTCTTTCAGACCTCAAAAACACTAGCAGCAACACATTTTTTTTGGCTTTGTACATTGTAGCTGCCCCCCTCAAAAACGACGGGCCCCCCTACACAAACCTGCTGGCTACACCCCTGAGTACTCGTAATGCTTTGGTATATAAGTAATACTACTTTGGCAGACAAGTGCATTATTTTAGGATCAAAGAATGGTCTTAGTCGTCAAGATAGTATTGTTTTACGATTATTTCCCAAGTGCATTTTGTTACTTAATTCTAATTGTTTATGTTTAATTACGATGGAATATTTAATCCTCGTTGAACATAAGGTTCTTTGATATATTCAAATTTGGAGCGATCCGAATAAAGTAGGAATTTGTGGATTACCTCAGCTTTCTATTGATCCCAATAAATTATTTACTAAGGAGCAATCTTTCCCTATAATACAGGGCGTTTCAAAAAGAATGACCTGATTTTAAAAGTCCATATGTATTGATAAAAACATACTACAAAAATGAGATAAATTGCAATATCTTCAAGTTTTAGTTACACTATTACAAATGCTCTGTGTCCACGAGCAGGAGCACTCCGCTCAAATGTTTGCCGAATTGTTTCCACCATTTCATCGGAAGTACGAGGCCGACCTGGACTCTTACCTTTGCACAAGCATCCTTTCTCTTCAAACTGGCGATACCAACGACGAAAATTTTGGGTGCAGGCGAATCAATGCCAAAACGCCGATGAAAAGCACGCTGAACCGAAATCACTGACTCAGTCTTTGCAAACTGTAGCAGACAAAACGCCTTCTATTGAACGGACGCCATCTTACTTCTGACTGACTGCAAACTGAGAAGACGCTGTGACTGACATCTAACGGCGATTTTCTGAAACTCTTGGTCACGCCCGTTCAAACAACACTCATTTCCTTGCCGGCACATTCCATGTTCCGTAATTATTATTGTCCAAAATCAGGTCATTCTTTTTGAAACACGGTGTATAATGTAAGACATTTGTTACTTAATTGCTTGTGTACCACCTTTACAGAGTGGCTATTTGAGAAAGCGTTTTTGATGCGTTACCCCCTGTAGGGAACGCGGCCAAGGTGGCTATTCAGTAATTTTACTTTTGCCAGAGTTGTAAATCATACTGTGAGCCAGTCAGTGTTTCCGAGTCTTTTTGCCAGATTCAGGTCTATACTAGCAGAGTTCCAATACTCTGCACAAACCATCTTCCAAGCAGCTGTTTCTTGCTACAATCCCCTTGCCTGGCAACACATCTTTCCTTTTTGTCATTCCTTTTGAAATCTTTTAAACACCAGGGGGTCTTTTGTTCCGAAACGCACCAAATACGCTCGAGCTGACGTTTTCTCCGCGTTTTTATTACTTTCGCGTTTGAGATTAGCCACCTACATTTAAATACATGGTCCGCGTATTCCAAGCGTACGCATGCGCAATAAATACGCTTTGCGATCACCTCAAGAAACCGGGTACTTATGAATATGAAAAATTACATACAGTTCTTTATTGGTATAAGTGGATGATCTTTTTAAAGTATATGTTCGGAAATGCACAGTAGATAGGTTGCCTTGAAAACTGTTAGAAAAACAATGCATGTTTATTTCTTTGAAGATTATCTAAGGAATCCAGTAAGAAAAAAATAAGAAAAGGTATATTAGTATAAATTACTTGTATTATTTTTCCTTTATTATTACTAATTCATTAGCAGCTAATTTCAACTATTAAATTACACTAGATTTCAATTTTCTCATAACCTTTTTTTTTCAAACCTCAAGGTCAGCATACGCTTACGTCAGAAGGAAAGAAAATATGCCCATTTCTGTGGAGGTGTAGTAATTACTGATGTTCATGTGCTCACAGCCCAACATTGCTTGCGGCAATATAACAAGGCAGCATATATGATATATGTTGGCTACAGCAATATTGAAGTACGTATACCCTGTACTGCATGACTTTATTTATTTATTACAACAAGTTGATTCACTTGGCACAAAAGTCATATCAATTTACTTGAATGTTACAAAAAAGAAATCAAAATCCAAAATATGAAGTTTTCTGAGGAAGAAAATCAAATTTTGAACCATAATTCATGTGTTTCATAAATATTCAGTATCTTGTATATAACTGGAATTGCAAGGATTAAAATGTGAACAGTAAGTATAAAAAAAAAGAAAAAAGAAAAAAGGAAAAGAAAAGAAAAAATAGAAAACGGTCAGCATAATGTTTAGAAATGATGTCGGTAGATGTATATTCAAGTTAATACACACGCCGTATGTTAGTGTTTAATATTAATACAACATGTAGACTGATACACCCTATTTCAACTATTTGATGTTGTGATCTAAATAAGAAAGAAACATATATGAAAATGGTTTATACAGTAGCTATAATTATTTACATTAAATAGCACAATTTTGACTATAGATTTGTACTTACTTTTTCATTAATTAGAAAGCAGAATATTCAGTTATTGATTGATGTAAAGTCAGGATGCTGACGAGAGATTGAATTTTCGTTTCTCCGAACTAGTTGTTGAGGAAAATGGCAATTTGAAATATATTGCATGGCAAACACTGGTTCGGGAGGTTCGGTATTTTAACCTCCCCCTTGAACAAGATATTAGGGAAAATAAGCATTTACTATACTAAGATATATATATATATATATATCCTGAAAAGATATATATCGTGTGTCCTGAAAAAATATAAGATGAAGTGCTTGAATCTCTTCTAGATGAAATTCTGCGTACGTCACTGGTAGCAAACAATATTCCATAAGAAAAGCAAGTCAGTATAAGGATTTCTATTATGGGGTTAGGGTTTCAGCAAATTTACAATACGATCATCAGGGCTTTGCAGTTGAAGTTTGCTTGAATTAAGCAAACAGTGCCATCACTCATTAAATTACGTCGTAGAAAAATACAATTTCATGATTAAACAAGTTCCGAGTTAGTCATGCTTAGATTACATGTATATTTTAGCTTCATTAAAACACAAGAAAACAAATGTGCTTAATATACAATATATTTAGAAAATCAATTTTCAAATTCCGGGAGGTGATATTTTTTTTTCAAATGAAAGAAAAGAAATTTTAATAAGCGTGGGTAAAAAAAAAAAAAAACTTTCAATTACAAACTGCCAAAAACACGAAACATTACGTTTTAAAATACTCTGACTTAAAAACTATGAGACTTATTACAAGTGATTCAAAGAATTACACAGGAACTAATATGCTCTTTTATCTATCATAAATATCCATGTGTATTGCTATTTTATTTTAGCTATTATATAATTTTATGCTTCAAAAATCTTTTTTTTTTAAAAAATCGGTGTTTAATTCCAATTTTTTAAATGAAAATGAGATTTATACATGCGCAACGGATCTTCTCAGTAAAAAAATAAAACCGTAAAAAAATCAACAAATAATCCAGGAACTTGTGGTGAAGTCACTCCACGCGAGAGATTCGAATCGAAATTAACATATTTGATATATATATATATATATATATATATATATATATATATATATATATATATATAATTAATACAATTAAATACTATATTCCGATGTTTTGACAGTTTATTGTTTAATTCAGTCAACAGACTCCTTCCATAAATCATTTAACATAAACAAACATGTAACATAAGCGCAAGAAAAAAAATCCAATGTATCCAAGAGATAATTCCATAACTGACTTATTTTATCTACGCCTCATACGGCCTCAAGTGTGATTTTATTCCAGTACAATTAGTTATTAAACAGTCAGGCAGGGTTCATATATTATGCTAATTTCGGCGCTTGCATTAAACATTTCAATTGTAAATTCATAATCACCATATTGGTCGACCTCTTAATTAATCATTTCCGACATTTACTTACATCGATATACACATCTTTCATATTAATAACGTACATATTTTCTCTTAACAACTCATTATTACTAAATATCTATATGAATATCTTATACTAAAGAAAAAGAATAATAAAGACAGTGAAATATGATGGCCCCCTCTAAGCTAATCTACACCTAGCCATGAGATGAGGATGATAAGAAAGTAGAAACAAATCCACAACAGTGCAAGCCTTCTCAAGATTACAATATACCGTACATCTATAGACAAGAACCTCTGCCACATTTGCTTTGATTCGAAACGATTGAGAAAATACGTTCGGGTTTGGAACCCAGCTGATAGATAACTTTCATATCCTTCATCACATTCACATGGTTTGAAGAATGAAACTAATTGAGGTAGAGGCCGAGAAAAGGACAGTCTCGTTTAAAAAAAAATTGTTATAAGGCAGTTGGAAGTTAAATAGTTCTTAACTACTGTCCTCCAGACTTCAACTGATATTACATCTTGGAAATTAATATAAACAAGAATACGAACAGGATATGGAAATACAATACTAGAACTACGTAAAAAGATTCCCGGTTTAGCGACTTCATAGCTTGAGACGTTAGTAAATGTAAAATCTAGATTTGGAATTTAGAAAGTAATACGACGTACAGGTGTGAATTTAAACTTAAGGAAAAATTATCATATGTTGACTAATATCGAACTCATGGACTTTCTTAGTTCTGCACTAAAGTAATATATGACGTGGAATATAAATTATAGTAAACATGACAAACAATTTTTGTTATTCAACGTATTATCATTATTATGGATTTTTTTATTTGTAAAGGTATCGAACTCGAGACCACTGCTAAACTATTTATCTAGGGACATAAAGGACAAGTTAGAATAAGAAGGTAACATAAGAGGTTTACACTGAATTTAGCTATTTATTTATTATGGAAGCCAAATTAATAAGATATCCCCCTTTTTCTCTTTTCCATTCTGGTGTGTGCGATCAGCGACAAGGTTTAATGACAACACATCATAACCTCTCTATAACCAAAATAAACAACTTGTATTCCCATGATCTATCTTCCAAAACGTACTTGCAAAAGAATTAGTTCATGTCTTATTGAAAAATGTTAATACTTTAATAGTATATTCAATTTGTATCAATCTTTAGCTTTCACATGGATCACTTAGGAGTAAATAACTATCTTTACCTGATCGTCTGGTGAAATTCTATGCTCGACGATTCGTGAATTATCCATTTATTAGCTACTGTTCTGAAATTAATATCTGACATAGATTAATTTTAGAGTATTAACATTCATATCGCCTCTTCTTGCAACACAAACACACGTTCTTACACCTAATTGGTTATTATCATTTCCCGATTACATAATTTAATGATTTCTCGCACACCCATTGGCTAGTAATAACTTCCGGGCTGACTTCCGCTAAGATTCAATCATGTCGTCCTTCCTAATCAATAAATGTAAACCATAATTACAAATAATATATCGAAATTTTAACTTGAACGATTATACTTCATCCAACCAGTAAATATTGTTAAAATTTATGTAAAATGCTCTATAAAACTGAATTTTATAAGAATTATACCCTTTATTTGTACCAAAAGCTATATTTCATATGGAAATATACATGTGTATACTCCTATATACATATGAAAGGAAATTAATACAATAAGTGTTTTTTTTTTTTTATAAGATGATCCATGAGTTCTCATCAGTACACAATTCCATCCCTAATTTCTGCCTAAGTAGTAATATACTATATAATTATCCATAGTTACTTTGTCATAAACAAGGGGGGGGGGTTGAGGGGCACCTTGCCCTATGTCCGTATAAACTTTAATTTATATCCAAGTTTTCTGTCATCTCCAATTAGTGTACAGTAACAGTATTTTTCTTGTTTCAGCCTAATTATCTATAAAAACTGAATAATTAAATGTACAGTAATTTTTATTATCGTTTATGCGGGCACAGTTTAACAATGCGTACGCCCACTTTATGAATATTATTTAATGATACGGCCTACTGTTAAAAGTGGGTCGTAACATTTTTCCCGGCGGCTGAAAGAAAAAAAATCTTTCATAGAAAGTTTTTTTTATTTGAATTCCTTTAATAATTCTTGTCTTTTCTCATCGGAACAGTCAAATAGCTTTATATTAGATAAATTCTGACTGGATACTTCTCTCCCTTTTAAATCTTTTAAACAAACAAAGTTTCTACTCACTTTCGTCACAACAAAAGGACCATTATATACCGGCATATACTTATGTGTTATTTTTTTATATGCATCTGATTGGAAATGGGTTTTTACCATTACCAAATTTCCCTCACAGATTTGTACGGGTTTTATCGATTTTGAACATAGTTTTCTAACTCTTTTAGTAAACATTCGAGGAACCACTTGTATAAACTTATGTGTAATTTTGTCTTGCTGCAGTTCTACCGGCCATGGGAAGTTTTCTTTGAATTTATGACTAGCTGAGAACGACAGAAAAATCTCCGCTGGCGTGCAATCAGTTGTACTGTTATAAGAATAGTTTAGTAGGTCCTGTGCTGGTTTTACCACCTCTTTCCACTTAGCATGGTTCTCCTGGCACATTAGTCTAATTATCCGATTGAGTTCACGATGCGAACGCTCTACGATGCCATTACTTTTTGCGTTGTATGGAGTTGTTAAAATATGTTTAATTTTGTGTTTTGAACAATAACTTTTCCACCTGTCTGAGAGGAACTGGGGGCCTTTGTCTGAGATTAATTGGTTAGGGTATGGAATAACATTGAAATATTCTTTTTCTAACGCACGAATAATTTCGGTAACTTTGGAAGTTCGTAAAGGAATATAACAAACGAATCTAGAGTAGACATCTACTACTGATAAGATAAAGTAGTATCCATAACTACATGGAAGTTTCCCAACCAGATCCACACATACCTTCTGGTGTGGTTTAGTGGCTTCAATATGCAAATCCTCTCTTGCTAAAACTTGATTGGAGAACTTAGTTTTAGCACATAGTTCACAATTTTTAATATATCTAGTAAACGTTTGTCTTTGTTTCTTCCAAAAGAATAAGGTCTTCGCTAGTTTTGTGCATTTGTTGACTCCAAAATGCCCCGTATTATGTATACATTCTACGACTCGATTGATTAACGAATTTGGAATTAGTAATAACCAAGATGTAGATTTAGCCTTTCGTACAAAAACTAAGTTCTTTTCTACTTTTATGTTCTCACACATCGGCGAATTCTGCAATTTTCCTTTTAACTGCTGGCAATAAGGATCATTAGTCTGACTATCTGAGATTTCCTGGTAATCGAACCAAGTGTCCGAGTCATAAGTTATAAAATTTACCCGGTACTGTTCCAGACTATCCGACGAATCAGGAGTATTCCTACTCAATATATCAGCAATTTTGTTGTCGGTCCCCTTGATATGCTCAAAAGTTAAATCAAAACGCTGTAGCTTCAAGAGCATCTTTGTAGTCCTAGTATCTAGGTTTTGGAGGGTGAAGGCATAAGTGACTGCACTATTATCGCAATGAACCGTGACTTTTCGTCCTAAAATATAATAATAAAAGCGTTCACATAAGAAAAGAACGGCTAATAATTCCAGTTGGAAGATGGAGTAAGAAACTTCATGTAGCTTCAGCTTCCGACTGGCGTACTCGATCACGAGGATCTCCCCTGTTTCATCGTATTGGGCCAAATATCCAGCCAAATTTTCGATGCTAGCGTCGCAGAACAAGTGAAATGGCTTTGTAAAATCTGGTTGGCTAAGCGCTGGCGGTTCACTAATAAGAGTTCGCAGTTGTTTAAACAATTCAATTTGTTCTGGAGTTAAACTATATTTTCTATCTTTCTTTAACAGATCAAATAAAGGGGCCGTTAAAGAAGCAAAATCAGGAATAAATCTTCTTCTCCATGACAGGAGTCCAAGAAAAGATCGTAACTTCTTTTTGGTTGTTGGAATAGGGAAGTTTTTAATAGCTTCATTCTGTTTCGGATTAACTTTCACTTCTTCTCCGTTCACGACATGACCTAAAAATAGAATTTCTTTTTGGAAAAATTTACATTTTTTGAAATTCAAAGCGAAGTTACCAAAAGTGAAAATTTTGAATACCTGTTCTAAATGGGTGAAATGATCTGAAAGACTTTTTGAGTAACACAAAATGTCATCGAGATATACTATTATAAAATTTCTTGTGTCAAGCCCAAAGTACGAATTCATCACATTTTGAAAAACACTAGGGCTTGACTTCAGACCCATTGGGAGGACGCACAGAACATATTGACGGCCTAAATATACGAAGCTAGTACATTTATATGAATCCGGATGAAGTTGTACCCCATAGTAACCCATTGTTGCATCCATGGAGCTAAAGATGTTAGCTCCCGCAATCCTTGTAATGATCTCATTAATGGGTTCTACTTGTGACCTCGGAGTAATAACTTTTACGTTTAGAAGCCTTAAATCAATTACCGGCCTAACGCCCCCTGAAGACTTTCGTACACAATGTATGGGGTTCCGGTAACTGCTAGGACTTTCCTTAGCGATGCCTAGTTTTATCCATTTCTGAATCTCTGCCGCGAATTCAGTTTGCATAGATTGAGGAACAGGATAAATTTTACCAACAACCGGTTCATCATCTGTCAATTCAATTCTGTACGGTTCACATTTGATCGGCTTCGGATACTCACAGAAAAGGTGTTTATATTTTAACAATAAACTCATTAATTTAGATTTTGTTTCCTCGTCTAAATCATCACGCTCTTTAATATAATCTTTTAGCTCCTGCTCCGAAATTTCACCATAATCGTTCTTTTCAGTAAATGTAGTAGTTCGTTCTATCGAATGTTTACTGTATATATTTTGACTTAACTGAACCAATAACACTTTTGGATAGGCAATGTCTAACTCCACAAACTCTTGATTATTATTTTGCAAAATCAATTTTTGATTTCCGGTATCTAAAATAACATTAAATTTCCTGAAAAATGGTGCTCCTAGTAACAAATCTGCTTTCATATCCTTTACAACAAATACCGACACATTAAACAAATTATCCTGTATACTTAAAGTTAATTCTATAGATCCTTTTATTGTAAAGCTGTCCTTCCCAGCAAATGCACTTAATTGTATTCTGGACACTGGTCTTAATTTGGCCGATCGAAAAGAATTTTGTATGGTTTGCCAAACATTATAATTTAGGAGACTTACCTCCGATCCAGTATCCAAAATACAATTTAAATTTATTCCCCCTACCTCACAATTCACAGTTGGAGACGGAGAAACTTCTAAATTCTTTATATTATTTTCCTCTTCTTCCTTAATAACAAATCTAGTAAGAAATTTTAGAGGAGTTATCTCTGCTGGTATATCGGAATCTAAATCGTCCTGTTGTAACGGGGAGAGGAGTTCCGATGAGCAGACGCCGTCTCCCCTTAAGGGCGGCTGCTCGAGATGTTTTCCGAGGATTGATTATTTCCAGCCGACAAATAATTAGAATTATTCGAATACATCGCCGCGGCTGAATATGGAGGATGTAAAGACGAAGTCACAGAAGTAATTACGGGTATGGGCATTGGCGAGTTAAACAGAGTAACCGCAGGTTGCGAACTGAAGTTTGGTTTCATCCCATAAATATTAGGAGATAAATATGGTGGTGGTACATTAACACATCCCGCTAATGACACTGGAATAGATCCACCATGCGGACCAGGACCCCAACTTAGTTGTGGAGAACTAAACCGTCTCTGCTCATTCCAGTTCCTGCTGTTACGGTTCCCATTATAATTTCGATTGAATTTAATATTTTGTCTATTATTTCTATTATAACCACCACTAAAACTCCTTCTTTCATCATTCCTACTTGTTTTGATAGGGTCAGTTTGGACAGCATTATCTGTCTTAGTACGCTTGTTTCTATCAACGCCTACCTGCCTAACTGTAGGTCGTTTTATTGACGGTTTTAATAGATTAAAATTTTGCCTTTCCAGATTTGAAGGGTGTCCCTCCATGTCTTCAAGTCTCATGGTTAGTTCTTGAACACTATTCACGGCTCCTAACTTGAAGATCTTTGCTTCTTCAGCAGGTAAACAATCGAGAATCAAATCCTTGAGCTCCTGATCTGATGGAGAACTGACCACGGAATGATAGTTGTCGATTCGGAACCATACGAACTCAGATAATGTAGAGAATTTTGATTTGTCATACCTCAAGGAATAAAGGCGGCGCTTCTGCGCTCTCTCCACTTGCGGAGATATATATTGGAGTTTGAAAAGTCTGACAAAATCTCTGAATGTTCCAATTTGATTTTCTACACTTCTATACCAAGTTTTAGCAGAAAGTTCTAAGCAGTTATTAATAATATACCTTTTATCCTTTTCCCTAAGACGATACATACCCATGGTTTGTAATAAATCTTCTAGAAAGATTCTAGCTGATTTTGTAGTTTTCCCATCGAATTTGGGAAAATGATGTAAATTCCTTAGATATTCTCTCGATTTTCTTTCCGTATCACTGTCAGACGATGTATTTCCCTCTGTACTACTTTCTCGAATTCTTTCGCTTTCAGCCGGGCAACGATTTACTCTTCGCGCTCTACCTCGCCTACACCGAAATCGGCGTTTACGATTTGAACTATTATTATGGTTATTATTGTTTGCTTCTTTTTGGTCAGATACAGACATAGTGGCAACACTGTCACTATGTTCCCTTTCAGTTAGTAAAGACTTTAGTTGAGTTTCATTCTCACTTCCGCTCGAATGTCTCCATGGCTTCGGGTTTCTCGGAGAGGAACCTAACTTCATCCTCCCTTCCCCATTACACCTTTCGTGTCTGTCTAGGCGGTTTGTAAGTTTGTTAATCCGTTCACCTAACTGACAGAATTTTTCATTACACTTTTCAGAATTTCTACGAATAGTAACAGCTGTGTCCCGTTCAAAACCCTCTATTCGCTCAAGCATTTTCTCATTCGTTTCCTTCATAATTTTACAATTTTCTTTCGTCAAATTCAGATTAGAGCTACAATTTTCCTTAAAAGTATCCACCTCTATTCTTAATCTAGACATATTTTCAGTTACAGTACCTAATCTACTATCTACATTTTCAATTACGGTCACAATGCTGTCATTTAGTTCCTTTTCTACATTTACTAAGTTTTCTTTCAACTTTCCTACATCTGCCACGATATTGTCTAAATCTTCCGTACATTTCAATCTAACTTCATTTAAGTTTTCAGTAAACTGAGTTTTTACCAACTGAATATCTGACTTTACGATCGACAACTCATTTGACACTTTAGCATCTAAGTCTAAGATAGAAGATTTCATAGAACTAATGTCTGATTGTACGAGTTTAAAATCTGATTTCATAGAGTCAATATTCAAAATCATTTCAGAGCTCATTTCAGTCTTCACCGACATGATTTCAGTTTTAACGGATGCAATTTCAAAACTCATATTAGTTTTAACAGAGTTCACCTCAGTACTGACTGACTTAAGTTCAGTTTTAACCGTATTCATATCTCTCGATATGCTTTGCTGAAATCCTTCCATCATATTTTTAAGAGTTTCCAATAACTTTTCACCTCCAATTTCCACTTCGGGAACGGATTTTCTAGTCGCCCGTTTAGCTTTTCGTAAAACTCTAGAACTACTCTGAATACTTTCAGGAGCATTAGCATCAAAACCTAAGGTAAGTTCATCCTGACCAGAGACACCACTCTCTTCTGGCAAACTAGTTTCAGTAGCTAACACGTCTTCCATTAATACGCACTTCTGACACAACCAATCGCCATTCTTTTGCTTAATTGTTTCGAGTTCTAATTCAGATAGCTTAATACATGTCACGTGATAATATAGGCTACATTTATCACAACAAACAGATTCGCCACTGTTTGAAATACGTTTAGCACCACAACATACATGAGCCTGTGGCTCGACGTCCATTACGTTGAAATTAATTAACATTTTTTTTACAGATTAATCGCTTATCGCACACACCCAAACTGAAAAGTTAGGAAAAAGGGGTAATATTACGTGGAGTGATATATATTACTTAATAAACATTTAATCTCTCCGCGGAAATAAGCAGCCCACTATAGAAGTTGTATACTTCTAATCCTGAAAATCTGGAGTCGCCAATTTTTGTATTGCTATTTTATTTTAGCTATTATATAATTTTATGCTTCAAAAATCTTTTTTTTAAAAAAAATCGGTGTTTAATTCCAATTTTTTTAATGAAAATGAGATTTATACATGCGCAACGGATCTTCTCAGTAAAAAAATAAAACCGTAAAAAAATCAACAAATAATCCAGGAACTTGTGGTGAAGTCACTCCACGCGAGAGATTCGAATCGAAATTAACATATTTGATATATATATATATATTTAATACAATTAAATACTATATTCCGATGTTTTGACAGTTTATTGTTTAATTCAGTCAACAGACTCCTTCCATAAATCATTTAACATAAACAAACATGTAACATAAGCGCAAGAAAAAAAATCCAATGTATCCAAGAGATAATTCCATAACTGACTTATTTTATCTACGCCTCATACGGCCTCAAGTGTGATTTTATTCCAGTACAATTAGTTATTAAACAGTCAGGCAGGGTTCATATATTATGCTAATTTCGGCGCTTGCATTAAACATTTCAATTGTAAATTCATAATCACCATATTGGTCGACCTCTTAATTAATCATTTCCGACATTTACTTACATCGATATACACATCTTTCATATTAATAACGTACATATTTTCTCTTAACAACTCATTATTACTAAATATCTATATGAATATCTTATACTAAAGAAAAAGAATAATAAAGACAGTGAAATATGATGGCCCCCTCTAAGCTAATCTACACCTAGCCATGAGATGAGGATGATAAGAAAGTAGAAACAAATCCACAACAGTGCAAGCCTTCTCAAGATTACAATATACCGTACATCTATAGACAAGAACCTCTGCCACATTTGCTTTGATTCGAAACGATTGAGAAAATACGTTCGGGTTTGGAACCCAGCTGATAGATAACTTTCATATCCTTCATCACATTCACACGGTTTGAAGAATGAAACTAATTGAGGTAGAGGCCGAGAAAAGGACAGTCTCGTTTAAAAAAAATTGTTATAAGGCAGTTGGAAGTTAAATAGTTCTTAACTACTGTCCTCCAGACTTCAACTGATATTACATCTTGGAAATTAATATAAACAAGAATACGAACAGGATATGGAAATACAATACTAGAACTACGTAAAAAGATTCCCGGTTTAGCGACTTCATAGCTTGAGACGTTAGTAAATGTAAAATCTAGATTTGGAATTTAGAAAGTAATACGACGTACAGGTGTGAATTTAAACTTAAGGAAAAATTATCATATGTTGACTAATATCGAACTCATGGACTTTCTTAGTTCTGCACTAAAGTAATATATGACGTGGAATATAAATTATAGTAAACATGACAAACAATTTTTGTTATTCAACGTATTATCATTATTATGGATTTTTTTATTTGTAAAGGTATCGAACTCGAGACCACTGCTAAACTATTTATCTAGGGACATAAAGGACAAGTTAGAATAAGAAGGTAACATAAGAGGTTTACACTGAATTTAGCTATTTATTTATTATGGAAGCCAAATTAATAAGATATCCCCCTTTTTCTCTTTTCCATTCTGGTGTGTGCGATCAGCGACAAGGTTTAATGACAACACATCATAACCTCTCTATAACCAAAATAAACAACTTGTATTCCCATGATCTATCTTCCAAAACGTACTTGCAAAAGAATTAGTTCATGTCTTATTGAAAAATGTTAATACTTTAATAGTATATTCAATTTGTATCAATCTTTAGCTTTCACATGGATCACTTAGGAGTAAATAACTATCTTTACCTGATCGTCTGGTGAAATTCTATGCTCGACGATTCGTGAATTATCCATTTATTAGCTACTGTTCTGAAATTAATATCTGACATAGATTAATTTTAGAGTATTAACATTCATATCGCCTCTTCTTGCAACACAAACACACGTTCTTACACCTAATTGGTTATTATCATTTCCCGATTACATAATTTAATGATTTCTCGCACACCCATTGGCTAGTAATAACTTCCGGGCTGACTTCCGCTAAGATTCAATCATGTCGTCCTTCCTAATCAATAAATGTAAACCATAATTACAAATAATATATCGAAATTTTAACTTGAACGATTATACTTCATCCAACCAGTAAATATTGTTAAAATTTATGTAAAATGCTCTATAAAACTGAATTTTATAAGAATTATACCCTTTATTTGTACCAAAAGCTATATTTCATATGGAAATATACATGTGTATACTCCTATATACATATGAAAGGAAATTAATACAATAAGTGTTTTTTTTTTTTTATAAGATGATCCATGAGTTCTCATCAGTACACAATTCCATCCCTAATTTCTGCCTAAGTAGTAATATACTATATAATTATCCATAGTTACTTTGTCATAAACAAGGGGGGGGGGTTGAGGGGCACCTTGCCCTATGTCCGTATAAACTTTAATTTATATCCAAGTTTTCTGTCATCTCCAATTAGTGTACAGTAACAGTATTTTTCTTGTTTCAGCCTAATTATCTATAAAAACTGAATAATTAAATGTACAGTAATTTTTATTATCGTTTATGCGGGCACAGTTTAACAATGCGTACGCCCACTTTATGAATATTATTTAATGATACGGCCTACTGTTAAAAGTGGGTCGTAACACATGTTTTATCATCTTCCGGTACTGGCGAAACGAACTATATAAAGGAAATTGGTATACGAATATTAATTGAGCATTCGTACTCGAAACGAATTGTACAATGGAATTGGGGTACATAGATACAGTTTTAAGTACCAATTAAGCACTCGTATCGCCAGTACCAGAGGATTCTGAAACATGGATATTCAGATAGAGCGTAAACTTGTTCCTGTGTAATTCGTTGAACCATTTGCGATAGATCTCATAGTTTTCAAACCAGGTTGTTTTAAAATTTGATATTTCGCATTTTTGACAGTTTATGACTCTAAAAGGAGGCATTATTCAACTCAGGTTCATTGGAACTTTTTTCTTTCATTTGGTATTAGGATTTACTCACAGAGTTTGGTCACCTAATTTCTAAACATATTGTATATTTTTTAATGATGTTATCAGTAACCAACTAGTTTGCGATGTGATGAGCGAGATTGCACGTTACGAGCTGTTCCTGATTTAATTATGGATAAAGCTATCGATGAATTACCAAGATATCGGTGACACTACGAAAAGACCACCGAATACACTCATTAACACAGTAGAAGCAGTATATTCTTATCAATACACCGAAAAAGCAATGACAGCAGTAGTAATTTTATATTTAATATAGTTGACTCATTTATGTT
This sequence comes from Thermobia domestica, assembly GCF_964235325.1. Lineage (NCBI taxonomy): Eukaryota > Metazoa > Arthropoda > Insecta > Zygentoma > Lepismatidae > Thermobia > Thermobia domestica. Next base: position 253,656,669 of record NC_137454.1, read on the forward strand.
CGATACCTTCGGTTCATTTAGAAACTGTTCAACTTGCAGAGACTTCCTAGACAAAGGGCTTGGATTTACGTAATACCATGTATGTATAGGCTTTACTTCGGTTCCATTAGAAGATATATAGCATAGATGAATGTCCGAAGTACAGGAAGTGTCTATCTTTGGAAATTTTACTGTATCTATAAGCAACGGTTCTGGTGCCGATCGGAGAACAGCTCATGAATAGTAATACATCCTTCGACATTGTAACACATAAGGTAACGTTAGCATGCGTTTAACAAGTAAAACATCATGAGTTTTCTTGACGCTCTCCCGTTTCTTCCGATATTGTCATTCCAAGGATGCTTCAATAAATATCATCTTCTTTATCCTAAATGACTTAATCGTGGGACATTAAAGGCTTCATTTCATTTTTCCACATGCCCGGTCAATATTGCTGCTGATTGATTTCCAGGTAACATCTCTGAATCATGTAAATCATTTTTCCATCTGTGTCAGTGTTCAAAGTTGCTACACCTGTTGTTTTGCCAAATAATATTTGCAACAAAAAGAGAACTAAAAATGTCATGCCTCATTTCGTTAAGTATTTCCTCTACTTAACGCGTCCTAGAGTTGCTTAGGCCTCTTTGAATTCTACAATATTTGAAGTTGTAGCCAACGTAGTTACATTCAACAAATAGTTTGCAACTCTCTAATCATATCTTACAACCAAATTCAGCAATTCAATGTAGTTGCTCTTGCTCACTGACTTGCTACCCTCTCCATATCTTCTATGTTTCAATCCCTGCTTTGCTAAGGAAAACTTCTGGAACTAATCAGACATTCTCTTTTTTCTGTTTTTTTTTTTCGTTTTCATTATGTTTAAACTATTTCATAGTGATATTGATAATCTAGTTGACTATTCACGTCTAATTGAATGTCTTTAAGCAGGACTTGGATAGAGACTATTCACGACATCCACTATTTACACAAAAATGATTACTGGATTCTGAGTCATTCCAAATGCCTTTTCAGTAACAAAATAAACATGATTAATTTGATAAGTTATCACTTGATGAACACCTAGTTAATCGTTTCGTAGAATTATGGTGACTATTTAGAAAATACTTAGTGTAAGATTTTAATTTCGTTTTAAATTGTGCAAGATGAGGAGTAGGCCTGCCATTTAAATTACCCATATATTATCATAAAATCCAGTGAACCAAAAAGACCCAGTACCACTTGATCTACCCATACACTGGATGGTTTATTTATGTGCAAAACGAAATTTTCGAATTAGTGAACCTGGAACAAATATCACTCATCTGTTCTGTTGTCTTTTTGCACAAGTTTAATTAGCAATATGGAAACCATGTCTTCCCAATTTTTATAAAAATAATGATACAATATCACGACGTTATTAAAAAGGAATCATATACGTCGTTATACAAAAGGATGAACAAATTCTTTTATTCTTTAGCAAATTAAAATTACATAAATAAGCTGAACTATATGATGCGCTAAATTCCGCTATGCCCAATTCACTGGTACTAGGATAGGAACAGGTCAAACGCACAGCTTCCTCTGCTTCGTGGCTATGTTCGTGTCTACTTGGTTTCATTCGAAAGGAAACATACCTCTCTCCACCGACAGCAGCGGAGCAGACGACATGGAGCTTGCTTCCAGTAAAGCAGCGAATGGATTTCACCCTCCCCTAGAAAATGCAGGTTTTATAATAATTTAAATCTTACCTAAAGATATACAAAAGGGGAAAACAAGCTGTTCCGTCTGTTCTATGGAGAAGTCGCGACTATCTATAACAGTGTTTCTCAACCTGTGTGCCGCGAATGGGCCGCTGGTGTGCCGCGAGGAAATAAAAACAAAATTATTAATTACATAGCAACCAAATTACAAGACAGGAAAAATGTGTATTTGTATTTCACATTACCATGAACCTCTACAATGGAAAAAAAATACATTAGTACTACACAGATTGTATTTCGAAAACAGAATTTTATTAATATTTAAAAATTGTGACTATATTAACCATGTTAATAAATTATAAGTTTCACACTGTTACTTGTCTGGACATTTTTAATGTTCAAAAAAAAGTATTTATTATCATTGTTATGACCATTATTGCTTCTTTATTGTTATAGGTTATTTCGTAACTTGAAATTTTAAAATCTCATTCTACCCTTTCGACAAAGTAAACACTCATACAAATTACCTCCATCTGTTTTAAAAGTACAAGAGATTTGTTTGTTCGTTTGTTATTTAGTGATCTTCCTTAGTGAAAGGTTGGATACAGTATTCAAAAAGAAAGTGTATTTTTAAAAGCCTGAGTCTTATATTTCATTGGAATTGTTTTCTATTTTTGAATTACAATGAAAAATAAGTATAATGATTTACGATGCGGGAAAACCAGTGATCGAGCTTTCTTCTCTGTGAGAAGGAGGTCAGTAATCAAATCACTGAAAAATATTACGACGGTATTTTCTATTTACTACTCTTACTACTAATAATAATATCTATGAGTGTGCCGCGAGAATTCAAGTTACACCCGTAGTGTGCCGCAAGTTGAAAAAGGTTGGGAAACGCTGGTCTATAAGGTAGCTTAAATTTAAAAACTCTTTTCTCCCTTGATATATTCTAAGAACGCAATATATCTTAATATACAGTATTTATAGCAGTAGATTAGCGATGTATAACAGTAAGTTAATGTTGTCAATTTTTAACTGTTTTAAATACATATACTTAGGAAGAAGAAGGAACAGGACAGAAATTTCGAATTGATGAAATTTATTTTCACGAAAATTATGACAAGGAAACATATCGTAACGATATTGCCTTAGTGAAACTAAAGCGTCGTAATGGAGCAGGGATCATATTTGATCGTTTTGTTCAACCAGCTTGTCTACCCAGCTCAGCAGCGTCCTATAATGAACAAGTTGAGTGCACTGTTTCTGGGTGGGGATCACTTGAAGATAAACGAGATGGTAAGTTCATAATTAAGAAATGTCTTATTAGTTTCTGTGTGGAATATAAAAAAATACATATTAATATGAATTATTATAATTGGTACAAAAAATGTATTGCTTTAATGTTATTACATCAGGAAGTTTTTCGTAATACACGTATTTTAATTTGTTTGCAGAAGCGACAATAAAACAGACGTCCTTGATTTCTTCGGGAATATTTTCAAAGATCTTTGTTGATTGTAATGTGTTTCACCAAGAGATCCATTTGGAGAGAAAATTTTCCGTAGAGTTAAACTGAATGTGATGCAGATGTACGAAATTTTACAAAACTCTTGCTACACTGCGGTTGCTAGGCAATAATACAATTTCAAAAGGCATGACCTTGTTAATAGTTTCCGGACGATCGACGGCTAATGCCTGTCCTGGAACATATATAGGGTGTAGAGTGTTATATGTAAGGTGTTAATGAACTATACCGACAAACTGTAAGATGTGATTTCTCACGTCAAAATAAGAGAAAAAGTTCATATGGACCTGTGGAGAAAAGTGCATAGTTTCAGAGCTAGGGCTGTCCAAAATCGCGAAAAAGTTAATTTTCAAAAGGACCTATTTCAAATTCCAGAAACTGTGGATGTTGATTCTTATCAGCGTAAAGGAAGCCACGCATACGCAATCCAAAAGTGAGTATTTCGTCAATTGTCAATAAGTGTAGAGGGTATTTCATACAGGGTGTAATTCTCAGATATGCTGTCAATTGATTTTCAGATATACCTTGATTTCAAGAGGAGTCCGAAATAGACAGGAGATAAGCCTTGACAACAATGGGCATCCAATGCTTCGGAGGGAAGGCGGAAGTGTTAGGAACCGGCAGCTCCATGTTTCTTTGTGTTCGGAACAACATGTGATGCGATGTATTTCGTCACGGTATATTTCATGTTTTCTTCACTTATAAGCGTGAAAGAAAACATCGCACCGTGAATTTTCCCGAGTACGAGAAACTGTGCTGCTGACGATCCTTAACACTTCCGATATCGCGCAAAAGGATGCCGTGTTCTCTAATATCAAGGCTTACCGTTTGCCTACTTTGGACCTATCATAGTCAGAGCATATCTCAAAATTTGTTTGATGGCATGTCTGGGAATTTCACCCTGCAGGGAACAATCCGTACATCCATTGAACATTAATGAAATATGCATTTTTGGATTGCGTATATGTGACTTCTTTACGCTGATAGGGACCACCATCCACACTCTCGAATTCGAAATAAAGCCTCCCGAAATTGGGCTTTTTCGCGATTTTGGACAGCCCTAGCTTTGAAAATATGCACTTTTCGCTATAGGTCTATATGAACTTTTCCTCTTATTTTGATGTGAGGAATCAGCTCTTAAAGTTTGTCGGTATGGTTCATTAACACCCTTATATATATATATATATATATATATATATATATATATATATATATAGATAGATAGATAGATATAGATATAGATAGATAGATAGATAGATAGATAGATAGATAGATAGATAGATAGATAGATAGATAGATAGATAGATAGATAGATAGATAGATAGATAGATAGATAGATAGATAGATATAGCCATAAGAAGTTTTCAGTAACGAAGGTTGTAGTCAAACTATCAATATACACGAACATGTATATAGTGGAATCCTAATATTATTTTCAATTTAATTCCCTGTTTCCATAATCATGGGAATATTGTATTATATTTCAATAGTTATTATGATTTATGGAAAATGTATAATATAGGATCTAAGAATTGATGCGGAACTTTTACTGCTACATATAATATCAAACTAATGAAGAAACTATGAATGACAAAATAACTAAGTCTTGTTGTTTTCCAGTGTTCTCTTCATTTTTGATGTATACTCGAATTCCACTTATCCCGTTAGAAGTGTGTAAGAGTCCGCAAGTGTATGGATCTAAAATTAAGGAAAACATGTTTTGTGCTGGTTATCTTCAAGGCGGAAAAGATGCCTGCAAAGGGGATTCTGGAGGACCACTCATGTGCCTTGTTAAGGGTAAATATTAATATTACCTATAAATAATAATAATTGTACATATTTCAGTTGTTGTCATGTTCAATTAGAAAATTCTTCAAAGAGGCGTCATTGATTATGCTATAATTGAAATAACTTCTACTTAAGACATTCCAAACAAAATATATGTTATCACATGGCGACATAAATAGAAGGTACATATTAACAACACGGTAGCATTACGCGGAAAGAAAGGTACTGTTTCCTGAAAAAAAAAAAAAAAAAAAAACTACAAGGAAGAAATCTGAAAATTTGAGATGTCGCAGCGTAACAACTTCAATAACTGCTACCATGTTTCTGAATTAGAAGATTAGGCTCTTTGTGATTCATTACGGCAAAAGAGCTCTAAATGTATCCTTAAATAACAAAAAATGAATACACGTAACTGAATTTCGTGTTCTACATAAACCACATTACACTGTATACAGCTTATTAGGAGTGTACGGTATTGAGATTTACATACCGAGTCTCGGTATGGTTTGGTCGAATAATATCAATATACCGAAACACAAAAATATCAATTTACACTGAGATACCCAAACAGAAATACTGAACGAAGTCAAGAATCACAAACGAAAAATGGAATCAATCATGATTCACGAGAAAATAGACGTAATTTTGGCGAATCGCACAACAGGCTAGAAACTATAAACATTGCACAGTTTTGAATAGAAGTACAAGTCTGGAAAGAATTACTTAACCTGTCTGAACTATTATAGTACATCTTAGAAATTTTGTCTATAGTTATGTAGAAAATAAGTTGAGAAATTTAAATGAATGGCAAATTTTGGAATTGTCTATAAGTTTAAAAAAAAAAACTTTGTATGCTGTGAGGGTGAGGGTGACAAGGACCTCGAAATCATGTTTTGTTTATGCCCGGGAGTATGGAGATACAAAAGTCATGCAATATAAGTGAACCATGAACTATCCTTACTTACTGGGACCCCTATTTTCAACTGTATAGAAAGGTTTTAAAGTCTCTCTTACTTCCACTAAACAGGAGGTTAAAAGTTTTAGTAATTAGAACATTTTTTTTTAATTTCAGAGAGAAAATTAAGTTTATAACTTTTAAGTAGTATCCAAAACAATATTTCGGTTAAGTCCGAGGCCTTGAGCCCTCACGAAGGAATGAAGCAAAGACCACGCGGAAAGTAAGGACGAACCATATCTATTTGACCACAAAGAAATATTAACCACCTATCAGCCATCAATCTAAGCGACTGACTTTTGCTCTACTTTTGTGCATTTTACATGAAACCAGATAAATCCCACAACATAAAAATCGGACAAACATTTGTGAATTGTAAATTTTCTCCTTCAAATCCTTTTCTTTTTAGATCATGTTAGTTGAGATATCGCGATGGCAAGAAATTCCTTGATTAAAGTTTTATGATGTTAAACAGATATATTTATTTATAAGCACAGGTGGTAATTTATTAATGTGGTTATGAATATTTCAATGTAATTTATTTTTTAATTCGCTTGTCTTTATAAGCGATCGATCTCGTTTGAATATGTTTCGTTACTAATTTGTCCATGTTCTTGTAAATTTTAGCGTTCCATGTTAAGGGATATAAAGATGTCCAACTTAATGGCAATTGTCACTTGACTTTTACCTCAAAATTATTTTGTAAAGGAGAATAATATATCATATATTACCGGCTTGTAGTTATTAAAACATAAGGTAAAAAGTTTCGATTTTACGTCACACGAAATTCATAATGTCTGTGAGTGTGTATAGAAAGTATTCTTCATATTTCTTTGACTTATTCCCTCCCATCCCCCTTGAAAAGAAACACATTTCGAGCTATATGGCTTCTATATTCATTTGTGTATTGTAAGTGCGTGATGATGAGTAGTTGTCAAGTTGATTGGAGGAGATGCTTATTCCACTTGTTTGAGAAAAGTGCAGGGATAAAAGTGGATCTAAAAAGGTAGGGGGACGCATGACGCCATGCCATCCCCGTGCCTATCTTTGCCCATTGTAACTTTCTTTAGAAAGTGGGAGGACGCCACTGATATTTTGTGGAAGCGGTGGGACGACGTTCCCCTGCGTTCCCCCTCACTTTTACCCCCTGGAAGAGAGTGTTATTTTGTCTTGTTTAACCCTCATGTTAAACAATTTTTAAAGAGTCAGAATTGTGGAAACTTAATCACGGTGGGGAAATTCGCAACATTGAAAGAAAATTTTTGAAAAATATACAAATGCATAGACCTACTCGTTTGCAAGTAAAATTACAAGTTTGCTGTTTAAACTTTCGGTGAAAATCAAATCTTCATCTTAGCTTAAAAGCTTTTTTTTTTTTTTTTTTTTTTAATCATTAACCTTATCTCTCCATTGGCATATACTCCTTTCCCCTTGCTTAATTGAATTTGTCACACAAACAAAAAAAATCTATATATTAATTTGGCTAATTTCTTTCAACAGTGAGATTTTGGAAACAACAAGTCAAGAGAGCAACGTTCATAACTCCTAAAAATATGGACACAAGTCCTAAATTTTAACTTTTCTGCAGTTTAGGACTTGTACAGTACCATCTAGGTCTCCTGCAGTTTAGGACTGGAACTTACGTCATTTAGGATTTATGCTGTTCAGAACTTATTCCGTTTAGGATTTGTGCCATTTAGGACTTGCAATTGTTCCATTCACTTACTTTAGTTCTGAAATTCGCCAGCACCACACAGAACTGCGACAATGTAGTACTTACCACAGTGCTGTTGTGTGCATAGTTAATTCCAACGATAACAGCTTAATACTAAAAGTATTATTATTATTATTATTATTATTATTATTATTATTATTATTATTATTATTATTATTATGTTCTACAGTTACGTATGAATTATATAAGAGCTCCTTCGTGGCTGAGCGGTTGGCACACGCGCCTTTGATTCCCGGCGGGAACTCATGTGGTTTGGATTCCACGTTAATCTGTAGGTCCAAGTCTAATATAGCCTCGCTGCTGAACGGGACGTTAAATTGAAAACCAACTCAACTCGCGAATTATATAAAATGACTTAAGTCATAGTAAGAATGTATTAAGACTTTTTCTACATATAGGTTATTTTAAAATATAAAAGCAGTCAATAAAATTAAAACTGACTTCGCAAAGACGTAGTTAACCCTTTATTTGGCACTGTTGCTCTCAAGCAACATCGCATTCTATTGCGTTATCCGCACAAATTATAACATCAGTGATCATTTAATTGGCATTATTGTTTTCATACAATATTCATATACATGATTTGCGGATTGCTTGTTTAGATATTTCTAAACTTTGTCAGCAGGGGAAAGTCAAATTTAGTATTGTAGAAGCTCTATCTCCTACGTTCCGCGAAAGTTCTTTTTTCACTTTTTTTAAAAAAAAAAATTGTAGTTCCTTGCTCTATAGGAAAATATTTCAAGGAAACTGCTGCTAATTATTGAGAATATTCTTATGATATTTGACCATAATAGGGCAATGCTACTCAGTAGCTACACATAAGACTTATTTTATGGAATGTTGCTTTAAAATAAACATCCTGTATTTTCTAACCAAAGTACAAAAATACTTTTAAAATTACAAAATTATGATCAGGAAGACACGGTTCAACCATAAAAGCAAACTAAATATTTTAATGGTAATGCTATCAATGGTTGCCAATTAAAGGGTTAAGTCTAAAGTCTCAGCTAGAGAGGATAGATTTTCATAAGTCGGATTTATTTGTTAATGGATTGTTTCATCAGGTCTGTGCATCCCTTTACCAGAAAATGAAATGGATAAAACCAACCCTGTGTTGCAAGCTTACACATACATTTAATGTGATAACAAAATGATAATCCAGTAAACCTGCGTGAAAAACAATTCAAATTTGACAAAATGTAGTAGATAGTTTCTTTAGGACTTTCCGGACCAGTTTCTCATGGCCGTCTGGGTATCTCAGGAAATTTGCTGGACCTGTACTGAGTTTGTGAATTAGTTCCCACCAGACAGCAAAGAAGACAGTTCATTTGCACCAAGCTAATAGAAGATAATTAGTAATTTTAGTAATGCTGTGAACTTAAACTCTCTCAATCATTAATATACATTTTGTATTGGATGAATGTTTTTTAAAAAATAATTTTATATTGTAGGTAGATTTACTTTGTATGGAATTACCAGCTGGGGCCATGGCTGTGGAAGACCCAATAAACCAGGGGTGTATATGTGTGTGAGTTGCTATCGGAAATGGATCGAGGAGAAGATAGTTGATTCCATGACATGAATATGTTAATAGCAATCAATTCTTTTATTAAATGTTACTATAAGAGAGCCATTTTTCTAAATTTAATTATGTAATAAATGTTTAAGCATACGACAAGTATATCTTTAGAACACTGAAACAATAAAACTTTTCTATATTGAACCATTTTATTTTTTATTTTTCATTATTGTGCTACATGCGTAATTTATGTGAAGAAAATGTGTATTGTAATATTTGATTAAATATTAATATATTTATATTGTAATACATTTACTACTCTGACATAAATAAATAGACACGAGAAAGATAAAGACGTGATGGTTACCATATAGCATTGCAATAAATGAACAATTCCTGATGATAGATTTAGTACTTGTGGGTCCACTTTTGTACAGCGGGGGACACTTCTAAATGGTACAGCCATATGGAGATTTACGGCTAAGGTGTACCATTTAGAAGTGTCCCCCGTTGTACCATAAAGCTTCAATTGTAGATATGATATATAATCATCTCCCAAAATATTATGACCACCTACAATGTCTCGTACATCACCTTTGACTCGCACAGCAGAGATGCGGTTTGGTATGAAAGCAATGAGGCCTTGGTAAATGGCTGGAGGCAGGAGGATACATGAGGCCTTTAATTCCTGTAAGTTCTGTGGATGAGAGCAATGGTTTAAGATCTGACGTTCCATAATATACCAAACATGTTCAACTGGGTTAAGATTGGGTGAATTCGGGGGTCACTACAAATTCACCATTATGCTTCTCGAACAACTGGAGCACAATCTTGGCCTTGTGACAAGATACTTTGTTCTGCTGAAAGATGAAATTGTCAGCTGGAAACATGGGTAACATGAATGGGTTTATATAATCAACAATGATCTTGGAATAGCTAGGAGTCGCCATGGTGCTTTCCACACGCACTACTGGGCTCATGGATGACCATTAGGGTGGAGCGAAAAGATCAAATTCCGAGTATCGAATTCTAATAGGGCTCAAAAGTTGCGTATTCGCGTGCTAATCTCAGACACCAAACTAACAACGGGACACTGCTGATCGCTCTCTTCTATTTCGACCCATGCGTCAGCTGAGCTTGGTTTATATGTGTGTATGTGTGTCAAGGAAGAAATTAAACTGTGCCTTCCCCATAACATACTCCTAGCTGCGGGCTTACTGGATATCACAACTAAGCCAAAAAAAAAAAAAAAAAAAAAAAAGGATTCCAACTGGAATCAAATCAAGGCCAGTTGAGGCATGGGTCGAAATAGCCGAGAGCAATCAGCAATGTCCGGTCGTTTTGAGCTCTGACACTGGAGTAACTTCAAATGTGACACCTGGATTCGCATATTTAGAAACTAGCGTGTCTTTGCGTTATCTCCATACCCAAAATGCCCGAGGGTCCGTCGGTCACCGGAGATACGCGCCCCTGCAAGTAAACAATCTGTGATTCTGGGCCGGTTCTCGTCACTTCTTCTGAAGATCCTGCTGGATCTCTGTGGTTTCATGGGTAGTGTGCAGCATAGAATTACGCAACGGAGTCAGATGATGATAGACCCAAAGATCTCCACCGGAAGCCTCTCCAGTGGTGCAAGGTGACCCGAGAAAGGACTAAACACTGTCGGGACCGTCGATCGGTTTTACGACTCCTGTTCGAACACACCTCACTTTGTGACACCGAAACCAACGTATTCGTGGTCTATATAGCCTACTGGTTCTCTACATACCCATATCGACCCTGGTACTGATTGGTCAAGAAATAGAGAGTCAACAATGCATGGAGTGGAGGCCCTATCACTGTATTCTTTTTAAAGCTCTTGTCTATAAAGCCTGAAACCTTCTAAAAATAAATAATGTAGACGTGTAACTACATGAAAAAGGCTTAGTGAAAATCATTTTTTATTTTTTAATTCAAACACTTCGTTAGATAGTAATAGGGTTACCATTTGTCCTTAGTTAGTGGGGACAGTCCTGATTTTCTAGAAAATGTCCTACGTCCCGTCTTGGCGCTACCTGTACTTTAAAATGGCTCGACTTTCATGTTTATTGATGAAGTTAGGGATTATTATTATTATTATTATTATTATTATTATTATTATTATTATTATTATTATTATTATTATTATTATTATTATTATTATTATTATTATTATTATTCGGATTTAGTTTCCACATTATGGTATAGAGCTTTCAAAATAAGAGGAGACCTCGCAAGCAGGCAGGCAGGTACCGTACTTAATATATTTAAGCTTATTACATAGGTACATAGACCACATACTCTTTAAATTTGCCATAGTTTTATTATATATCACATGATATGAAGCCTATATGATTACATACTATTTAAATTTTCCATATTATTTTGTTCACTATAAAACCCTTATGATTTGCCTTACTTTTCTCCTATCAATTAGATAAATATGATTCCCTTCACGAGAATTCTTATATTACATTATTTCTAACTGCTGATACATTTCTTCCCCCATAATTGCATGAAGTTTCCCTAAGTTTGCTTTGGAAAGGTGACAACCTTATTGGATAATAGCATTTGATTGTATTCCGAAATTAACATGGAGTTTTAAAATCGGTCACTGCATTTCAATAGCTCTTTTGTCGTTGGAACGCATGTTTATTAAAAGTTTGCAAAAATGCCAGTTAGCAAATAAGTATTTCGTTACTTTATGAAACAAAAGGGAAAATTGATATTCTTTTCTGGATGCAAACGTGACGAAGTGAAAAGTACGTGCGACGTGTAAATGTGATGACATAACGTGTTGGAAACAAATCATGCTTTCGTATCTGACGTGCAAAGCAGGTGTTTTATGGAAAGTGTGTCAAGTTGTTAACATCAAACACTTGCACTGTGAACGCAATGAAAAAGCACAGGTTTTGATGTTGCGTTATTATTCATAGTCGCTTTTGCTTCTACAGATTTAAAAGACAACGAAGGATACAACCAGGGATTCTCCGGATTTTTCTTCCCTGAGAAGACGACAGTCCGGCTATGAAATACACAATAAAAAATATTTAATAAAGCAATATATTAGAATTTGTTATTGAAGGCATGCATAATCATGATATGAATACTTTAAATAAAAACAACAAAAATCCACGAACATAATATTATAGCCGTAGAAACCATATCTCAATTTTCGAATCTACCGTTATCTTACTAGTTTTGCTCTAATCTTGTTCCTGAGTTCCCTCGTAGCTATGTGGGTAGCGTATGGGCCTTTTGCGTGGAAGACCAGGGTTCGATTTCCGGCGGTAGCTCATATGGTTCGGATCCCACTTTAAGCTATAGGCCCAATAGCCTTGCTGCTAAATGAAACGCTAAAATCAAATCAAACCAAATTAAAACTCTAATCTTGTTCCATCTGAGACTTAAATTAAGGTCTTCGAGTCAGTGCTGTAGTCCTAACATTTTCATAAGGTATACCCTCTTATTCTAATTTACTAAATTCCTGTAAAGTACGAGATTTTGGCGTGTTTTCTAATTATTTCTATTATTATTATTATTATTATTAATAACAATAATAATAATAATAATAATAATAATAATAATAATAATAATAATAATAATAATAATAATAATAATAATAATAACAATGTTTGAATAAGGAGTGTAAATTATACAAAATGTAGGCTAAAGAAGGAATGTAGGCTCTCCTTTAGTCTGAAGATGATGATTAGAGAAATAAGGATAATGAATGATGATTATCATGAATAAGGAAGTGAATGGTGAAAGGATAATTCGTAATGACCACGTTCTGAGCGGTATTCGAAGCCCTGTCAGACAGACTGTGATCTATAATTTAATGTTTATTATTTCATTTGATAAAAAAAACTGTTTTCATTGACACGGTAACTATGGTGAAATAATAAAAAAAAAAAATAGAATAGAAATTAATTACTTCAGATTAATCGAAGTCGGTTCGGAAAAAAAAATCAATAAATCTCATTGATATTTACCTAACTGCTTAATCCTGTATCTGAAGAAATCAATTACTTTTATCGCATCGGGTCGTCAACAGAAAATTTCTTGTAATTTTGTGCATAACATTTGACATTCGCTAGCGTTTTCCCGAAGTTCCAGAACAGTTCGAATCAGAACGAAGAAGCAAAAATATAAAAATATTTTATATGTGAGACTACTTTAATATATATTAATATTAAAGTAGTAGTAGTATAAATATATATATATATATATATATATATATATATATATATATATATATATATATATATATTAATGTAGAGAAGAAAAATAAACTCTGTGTTAAAGAAAAAATAATCGAAAGTGAATGTACGTATGTCTTGTTATAATAATGCCATCATCGTATTAGATATACAATTATTGGTCCTTTTCGTACTGGACCCTTCTATTAAATCTCCAATCATTCCTTTTAGCAATGGTCTGTGCTTCTATTCCATTTTAACTAACCGCAGACTATTCCTTGCGATATCTATTGCCAATACACAAACATTATTTCTTTTATGATGCACTATTCTCTTTTTATGGTCTACCTTTTATAACATTGTAAGGTAACAAAGAACTTTTACGATGTCTTAGAACTATAAGACTCGTGTATAAGGCTAGAATTTAGATGATTTTGCATTCTCATTTTCCAATGTGTGTAAAGTATGCTTTCTATACTGAAAAGTAATTTTCAAAATGATAAGTGATTTAAGACCCTTTTGCTCATGGTAAAAAAGCATTTATTATTATTAATTTCGATATATATATATACATAGGGCAGGATCACTTGCACCCCCCTTCGTTGTAAATATACACTACCTAAAATGAATGAGAAGCTAGTAGTGAAATAGCAATACTTTCCGAAACTTTCTCCTGACATGTTTCCGTTTGGGGCTTAAAAGAAAGAGGAGTTTTGTAAAAGCAATAGTTTAAGTATATTTTCCTAAGGTCCAAGGAAAAGGATTCAGCAAGCAAAGCAATATAACATTTGTCAAGTATGGAAGAAACAGAAACCAGGAAGAGAGGAGAACAATTTTTCCTGCATATCACTAGCGACTCTCTTTAAAATACTCCACTCTTCCGTTCTATGTATCAGCGTTGTCAGGTGTAAAGAATATTGTCACATGGCACTTTGAAGAGTTTCAAGAAGACTGGTTATTTTGGTAGTTATGGTGCACCCCTCTCACAAAATACTGGATCCAATCCTCTATGTATGTATGTATGTATGTATGTATGTATGTATGTATGTATGTATGTATGTATCTATCTATCTATCTATCTATCTATCTATCTATCTATCTATCTATCTATATATATATATATATATATATATATATATATGTATGTGTGTGTGTGTGTGTGTGTGGAGAATGGTGTGCATAAACTCCGAGAAGTGATTCCTGACATCAAAAGGCAGAAAATTTCTCTTGGATGTTTTCGATTTCTGCATCGTGTACAAGTGACAGGGGTGCCAACTTGGAATCGACAATCGAATCCTGACAATTTGAATGGAACAGAAAGATGTGCACAAACTATTTATTTCTGCACAATCGCCTAATGTACCATTTTGCTTTTGTTCATAGCCACATTTAACTAGTTTTGATGTCACGAACCACTTACCCCAGTTTGTGCAAATCTTCCACATTCACCCGATACACATACACAGCCGCGTATCCAGGATATGATCAAGGGAGGGGCTAAACCATAGTTTGCCACTTTATCCAGTGTAAAGAAAGTAGGGTTGAAGCCCATTTTATCGAGTGTATACCTGAGCGTCAAGGGGGCTCCCCTTGGATCCCCGATATATATCATATATATTAAAATGCTGAAATTTTGTACAAAGTTGTGTGAAATATTGAAAGGGAAATTGTTCTAGATACTCTGCAATACCATTAGATAAACAACATAAAATTGTATTTTCTCAAATTGTAAAAATGAAATCTTTAAGTTTTATGTCCCACGGTTATGCCGGTTAGGCTAAAGGAGACGGTGATGATGAGAGATGAGTGAAATGGTGGAATGCAGAAAGTGGGAGGAAACGGGAGAAACCCGAGAAAACCCACGAGCACGGTGTTTGTCCACCACACAGCACGAGCTCGGATCGAACCAGGGACCCCAAGCACCGGAGGTGAACGCTCTACCACTGAGCCACAGTGCCCCTGTCAAATTGCACTAGGTAATTTATTACATATTTCTAATTTAGATATTAAATAAAACCACATACATTATTCAATGTAACAAAGGACAATAGAGTATCAGTAACATCAACATTTTGGAGATTGCTTATAATTCAAATGGCGTGGACGGTGCAATGTGCATCAATTGTATTTTAGGCCAAATACTATGATCATGGTTTCGAATGAATAAAGGAACAAAGTTACAAGAAATGGAAAATTAAAATTTTTCTAAAGGCTTTACTTCGGAAACCTGCTGACATATCACGTCTCATCATGTAGATACTTCCCTAAGACTAACCTAAATGATCACAATGCCATTTACAACAATTGTTATTTCAAACCGTTTCAGAGATACAAAACACATGGGTAGTGATTGCTATACTGCTTAAAATGACCTATTTGTGTTAATTTTTTATAATGATTGTTGCTTTACTTTGCTTCTATAACATCACATAATAGTTTTTGGTGGTTTTAAATACAAGTCGCAGTTACGTTATTTAACCAGAGTTGCCCACTTAAATAAATTGCTAAATATTATTCTAAATATAGTGCAAATAACGTAGCTAAACTGCAAAATATTTTAAAATTACTTGTAATTTGTTTTATGATGCAAAAATGTTTTCAAAACATGACCTTTTTCATAGCCGTATAATGTTAATGTCAAAGTTTTCGTTCCAGCAATACATGTAAATGCAAATTGTAACTGAAATTAAACGTAACTGATAAATTTTCAGTAACACTAGTTGTTTCCCCTAAGTCTTAGGCCTAGTGTACACTTTAGAGTAAAATTGTGCTTAATTAAAAGTTCTAATTACACCCTAATTACATTTCACTTGCTTTAGTTGGACCACCGACCACCTCAAACTCGATCCATATAGCTATATGCAATTGTTCAACGACTTACAGTAAGTAATACATATTGTGTTCATTTTTTGTTTGGTTTGTTTTAGTTTAACGTCCCATGGTTATGCTAGGGCGGCTAAAGCAGACGCAGAGCTACTGATTATAGTGGAATCCGAACCACTTCGGTCGTTCAACCGGGAATCGAACTCGGGACCACGTGAACCGAAGTTACGTATGCTAGCCGCTAGACTACATGGGGGTCCTTACATTGTGTTGATTTAAATCATTCAGTCAGTGTAGCAAGATCCGAAGATCAAAAAGTAGAGTTTCTGTGGTCCGAAAGCAGCGGATTTGACCTATTTGTAGCCCAAATATATAGAAATGAATTATTTGGCAACTAATAACCGGTACTAATGAAATAATTTTAACATGAGCTGCAAAATATGCTGGACGTATTGCAAGAAGTAATTAAGAGCGATGAACGAAAACAATTCTAAACTGGATACCACGAGACAAAATCAGCCTAGAAAACGTCCGCATACAAGAAGATGTGACAAAATCGAGAACCACTGGGGAGTAACCTGGAAAAGAATTGCCCAAGATAGATAGTTGTGGAGAAGACTTGGAAAGACCTTCATCCAGCATTGGATTGATAATGATTAATTATGATGAGGGTGATGATTTTATTATATCTGGGCCACAGAGGTAGATTAAAGCAAGTCATTATTTCGTAATTTTACAGGAGAAGCGAAAACCGGTTCCTTAACTAAAACTTAAAGTATTGTTTTTCAAACTATACTAAGTAGTTACAAACTAATATCACTAGAAAGAACATAGTCTATTAAGAAAAATATTCTTAACTGAATTTCGAAGAAAAAGTGATTTAGCATAGTCTGTCTCTAAAGTTCATATGTATACATATATATAAACTTTTACTAGGTGAGGTACGGTAAAAATGGATCCAAAATTTAACGGAAGTCGTACAGCGAAAAAAAAATGACTATTCCATCCTTCATGTTACAGCAAAACTACGAAAGTTAATACAAAAGAAAACTAGAAAGTTAAGAATCTCTTGTTTTGGTGCGAGAGAGAAAATAGATATGACAGGCACGTAGCCAGAATTTCGTGAGGGGGGGAGGATCCGTGGCATGAAATACTGTGGTCATCACACCAGGAGCTCGATCATTCTAAACAATTTTACTGGAACATATATTGGTTCGTTTAGCCAGGATTTCGTAACGGGGGGATTAACAAGAAATTCTGAAGGCCCAGGAGCTCGATCAATGTAAACCACTTTACTATCAACATATATTGGTTTGTGAGGATATGTTGGTAAATATTTTAATAAACTATGAAGAAATCTCGAGTAAAATAATAAAAAAAAAAACGTATTGAAAAAGATTATACAATATTTACATCCTTCCTCTGTTTATTTAAATATAACAATTTTCCTTTCATTATGATCTCAATTATTATAAAAAGTACATACTCAATAATGTCTTGTAAAATATTTTGCAATATCTGTGTTCCTTTATCTGTTGAATCAAATGTTAACAGAACTTTCTTTCCACATAATTTTTTGTTTTTATTATTAGGTCAACTACTGTCTGTTCCAAATGACAGGTTAAAGGAGCAGTAGATTTTTTTTTTTTTTTTTTGAAATAACATGTTTGATATTGCAAGGATGCAATGACGAAAAATTATGATTAAAAATGTCCACGCTGTTACACAACGGTACTATGCTTTCGGAAGCTTGAAATATCCCTGACTAGTAGCAGAAATTCTGAGAATTCCGCAACTTTTCTAGAAATTTCAAATTCCCTGACTCTTCCAGGATATATCGCTCACCTCGCAACCATGTATTGCAAGTAATACAAATTTCCTCATAAGAAATAGTAACCAAAAGCTTCCTCTAGTTTATTTTTAACGTTAATCCTTCCTTTTCTCATTTCATTTTGTTTCATCCTTCCCTAATTTTTTTTAATTTCTGGTCTCGAAGGGGGGGATCCGGACCACCCGGACCCCCCCCCTTGGCTACGTGCCTGCATTTGACCTATTCGCAAATAATTTTCAATCAATATAAAATTTCAACGTAATGAACGCACGATTAGTTTCCTCGAATAAAGATCACATGCACCGCTGAGAGTTTAGGAATAAGTTTAATCTATGTCACGGCACTGATATGTGCTTATGTAATGCATTACGACCTTATAAACTTGTACAAGAAACAGAATGTACTTACAGTGAGACGCGAACTATGGAAACATCGGACTTTGAATCTAACTTGTTTGGTGAGTCAACCCGAGATCACACATAGCAAAGATGAGTGTCGTAGCTCCCACCACAAGATTTAGGAAGTTCGTGTTATAAAGTGTCAATTAAACACGGACTTGTGAAACGGTAATAAAGCATTTGATCAATTTGAAACAAAATATATTGTGGTAATAATTTACCCTGTTTGTTAAGATAATGAACGTTATATTCTGTTTTAAAATGACAGTCAAAGCAGAATATATTGGATAATAAATGACAAATTGTAAAATTTCAATTTTGCTACGATTAAATACATTCGTGCTGCTATGTGTTGCATTATCAGTTCGGAGGTATTGAACAATTCTGATTCAAAGGAAGGTTGAGTTGAGTTGATTTTAGTTTAGCGTCCCTTTCAGCAGCGGGGCTATATGAGACGTGGACCTACTGATTAACGTGGAATCCGAACCACATGAGCTCCCGCCGGGAATCGAACCCGGGTCTCCCACGCCAAAGGCTACGGAGGAGCTCGATTCAAAGGAAGGAAATAAACTACTGTATAGTACTGGAGTTAACTTAATAGAGTTTAATTGTGTAGGCAGCACTGAGGTTATATGAGACAAAGTTTATTGCTGAAAGTGAAATATGGGTTACTATTAGGTTTTTATCCCAGGTATGATATACCCACTGACGACTGAACCTGGAACACGCATGGAAAGCATTAGCGCTAGCAAATTAGCTATGAAGAGGTACCCCATACCATAATTCTAAGTCAAAAATGAAGGCAGAAAAATAAGAAACGACAGACTGTACGATAATAATAGCCTACTTTCACAATTTTAATTTCATACTACTTTTTCGATACGAGACCGAGATTTGGTCCTCGAGACCGAGATAGAGACAAACATCTGCTGACCGAGACGAGACCGAAACGGCGATTTTTGACTCGAGACGAGACCAAGACCGTCATTTATCGACCGAGAGTGTACAAAGTATCGTCTCGTCTCGTCTCGATACCATCTCTAGGCATGTTAGTCCGTCATATATGAGGGATGACATCTATCGGCGATCACACTCCCCGCGGAACTGGGGAGGAAGAAAGGGATGGGGAAGGAAGGAAGTGGCATAAGACCAATGTGAGATACCATCCCGGCATTTGCTTTGTGTGAATGACGATAAACCCAGGGATCAGATGTCAAAGACGAGGAAATTGTTGCTGCCATAATAGAACAGAATTTTGAAGAGGAAGAAATGGAAGAGGCAAAGAAGATCAAAGCCAGATTTAGAGCAGGCAAGAAAGGACAAAAGAAATGCCATCTGGTGATTGAAGTAACGCCAGGTATAAGGAAGGTATTAATAAGCAAAGATAGAGTATACGTGGACTACGAGTCACACAAAGTCAAAGATTTCATCGTAGTACCACAGTGCTACGTTTGTCAGGATTTTGGCCATGTAATGAAGCACTGTGATGCTAAGGATGGAAAAGTGTGCAGATACTGTGGCTCAAAAAGACACAATAGCGACGAGTGTGAAGATAGGAATAAAAACATATGCGTACCGTGCAGGTTGAGACATAAGGAATGTCAAACACCCAACACAGAAGAATGTGTATCGTACAGGATGGCACGAGAACGGATAATAAGCAAGATAAATTATGGATAAAAGAGCACAACTAAAAAATAAGAAACGCAAGAAACCGCCCAGTAAGAAAAAAAGGGATAAACGAAGATTAGAAGATTTTTTAAACAGAAAGAGAAAACAAACTATTTCAACCAAGGACAAATATATTCAAACTGACATAAAAGAAGAAAAAGAATTAAAAGGGTCAATTAGGATGATTAACATGGAAATGGAACCTGAAAATAGAATAAAGAATACAGACATCACACCAACTGAGAAAGGAAATACAAAGAAGAAAACATTAATCTCATTCACACCGGGAGAACAGAAATATCTGTTTCCACCAAAAGAGAAAAGGATACAAGACAACACGATAACCTCTACTGAAGAAGAAGAGAAAACAATATTTAATGAGCCCAAAATGTTGTACCCCAATATGAACCATCTATACAGATTAGCCAAGCTTGAAGATAAAAACATACTGAACGTAGCATTTAGACAACTAGTAAGAGACATCCACGAAAAAGGAAGAACGATTACATATCCGGTCTTAGAAGAAATAGATAGATTGGAACTAAGAACGTTTGATCTGCCAGCTAATGGATGGGAGTTGCTAGATCTAATAGATGAGGTATACGAAAGAAGAGGCATCCACTGGGATCTAGAGAATGTCTATAAACAACTGGTAAATGCGCATGGTAGGATTTGTTTCGACTACAGTAAAACGGGGATGGATGCCTATGTTTATACCAAATATGCATAACACGTTAACAACAATTAGAATAGCACAAAACAATTCGCACAAATCGAAAATAGCAACAATGGAATTACGAAGATTTACAGAAAAAAACAACATAGATATCTTAGCCATACAGGAGCCATATCTGCATAACAACAAGTTAACAACTTTTCCTGTAACAAGTAAAATCATATACGGAGGTGAAGAACCCCAAGCAGCCACAGTAATAATGAACAGGAACATTGAAGCTTTAAAACTTTCACAATATTGTGACAATTGGATAATCTGTATAGAAATAACGAAAGGAACAGACACCTTTTGGATAGTCAATTCATATTTCCAGTATAGCAAAGACATTGAAATATTTATAGGTAAACTTCAACAAATCATTTGGCAGAATCCTGAAAAGAAAATATTGTTTGTTCTAGACTCGAATGCTAAGAGTACTGCTTGGGGATCACCCTCTACAGATACAAGAGGAGAAATTATGGAAGATTTCATAGCCCAGAATGGATTAGTAATCGTAAATACTGGAAACAAACCAACGTTTGTGGGCTCTCGAGGAGAATCTTATATTGATATAACACTCTGTACACCAAATTTAATTGATAACATTACAGATTGGCATACATGGGATCGAGAAACAACAAGCGATCACGAAATAATAACATTTAACATGGAATTAAATACACCAAGTAAGAATAAAGAAAGGTTAAACATTAAAAAGATAAATTGGGAAAATTTTAAAAAGAAGCTTACCTTACCACAATTGGACGTAGACAAAAGCAGTGACGAATTAGTACAAAAAATTGAACAGGCTACTAAATTGGCAATAGAGGCATCCACTCCTAAAACCACGCAGAGAGTAGGATATGGCGATTTTTGGTCACCTAAACTGGAAAGATTAAGAAAAATCGTGCGAGCAAAAAGAAAAAGTTACCAAGCCACAGCAATTCCAAATTTGAAAGAAAGAAGACTCTTAGCTTATAGGAATGCCAAAGAAGAGTATGAAACAGAAATCATAGAAGCAAAGAAAAGAAGCTGGGAACTATTCCTAACCAAAAACATACAGCTTGATCAGTGGGGATTTCCATACAAATTAATAATGAAGAAAATAAACCCCTTAATACTTTGCACGTTAAGAAAAAATGACGGATCTTATACAGTAACTAGAAAGGAAACCATTGAAAATTTAACACGAAAGTTTTTCCCGAAGGATATAATGGAAGATGAAACAGAAGATCAGAAACGAATAAGAAGAAAATTCGAAGAGCCGACACAAGTAGAACCGGTAAATAAGGAAGACATGGCAACAAATGAAGAAATCGAAAACATCATTAGGAAACTAAAAACAGGAAAATCACCAGGATTGGATGAAATACCAAATGAAGTCTTCACGAAAAATA
Organism: Thermobia domestica; assembly: GCF_964235325.1. NCBI lineage: Eukaryota > Metazoa > Arthropoda > Insecta > Zygentoma > Lepismatidae > Thermobia > Thermobia domestica. The sequence goes on from NC_137454.1 coordinate 253,678,925, forward strand.
GAGAAATATGGACCCCGTACCTGACAAGACTTTGCAATGTACTACTACAACGGCAAGAATTTCCGGACTCATGGAAAATGTCAAAATTAATAATCCTGCTAAAAAACGAAGACAGGGACCCAACTGATGTAAGCTCATATCGCCCAATTTGCCTGCTAAAAAACATACGTAAAATATACGAAAAGATTATAGCAAATAGGATCAACAAACATAGGAATATGAGTGAAGATACGCTACAGTTTGGCTTCAGAGCGGGCAGATCAACAGAAGACGCTCTGAATAAGTACATAGAACAAATTCGAATGAGTAATTCAGAAAGTAAATATGTCCTGTCGCTCTACGTAGACATAGAGGGAGCATTCGACAACCTATGGGTCCCATCATTGGTCGATAAATTAGTTAAACTAGAAATGCCAACCTATTTGATAAATATCATTAAACACTATTTTCGGAACAGATGGATCTCAGTACAAATAGAGCAAGAGGAGTTGCAAATTCGTAATGAAAAAGGCTGCCCACAGGGCTCAATATTAGGACCCTTAATGTGGGACATTTTGATACAACCCTGCCTAGAAAAATTAAATGCTAACAATCTAATAGACAAAATAATAGCCTTTGCAGATGATATTGCGATAATATTATCAGCCAATTCAAGAAGAGAAATAGAAATGAAAACAAATGCAATAGTTGAAGACCTAAACAATTGGTGTCAAGAAAATAAACTAAAATTATCAGTCAAAAAAACAAAATACATGCTTTTCGGTAGAAAATTGAATAGAGGCCCACAAATAAAACTAGGCAATCATAAAATAGACAGAGTTAAAGAATTTAGATACCTAGGGGTAACAATCGATGAAAACCTGAACTATGGTAAACACATTCAAGAAACCGTTACGAGAGGAAATAAGGTGACAAATAAATTGATAACCCTAGGTAAAAATAAATATAAATTGCCTAACAAAATATTAAAATTGTATCACGAAACCCTGCTATGTGCTACAATGACTTACGGATCTAGCATATGGGTGCACAGACTGATTCAAAACAAGAGAATAAAAGAAAACTTTATCAGACCACAAAGAAACCTTCTGATGAGATTAAGTGGTGCATATAGCACCACCCCCAACAATGCCCTGTGTTTGTTACTTGATGTCAAGCCTTTGAACTTAATAGCAGTACAGAGAGCGGCAAATTATTGGATGAAAAGGAATAATAGAGAAGAGGTAAGGGCACTGTTGGGTGATGTTTTTGAAAGCGCCCAAGAGATTGAAGAAAGAATCAAAAAAATGTGGAATATTGAATGGACGCACTCTGCTAAGTCACAAAGACTTAGAAATATTATACCAACGGTAGAAATCAGAGAACAAATAAAGTTTCTTGACCCAGCCCCAGGACTCATTCATTTTCTAACAGGACATGGTCCATATGAAACCTACCTACAAAAAATACAGGTCAAAGACAATTCAATTTGCGAATGTGGTGAAACGGGGACACCAGAGCATCATATACTCTGGTGCCCCTTTCTCGAAGAGTTATTTAAGGAAAGAGTGGACATAAGACAGAAGACGATAGCTGATATAATGAGAAGCGAGAAAGATTACAATATCCTGAAGAAAATAACAGACCTTTACTCGAAACTAAAAAAAGAACAATTCTATAGATAAAAACACATAAGAAAAACAAGAAAGAATGAACGTGGAAGGATGAATGGAATCCAGTTTCTCCTCAGGACCGGAGACCTCAGAACGTCTCGTGGAAGATACTGGAACTCCGTATCTGCCGGGGAGGATGAGTGTGGTTGTGCTAGTGCGTCTCCAGGCATAGGTGACTTGGAACGGAACTCCGGACGCACTAGAGTGTGTTTTTGGAAGTGTCTTTCCTTCGGGTGGCGGGTCCATCTGTGTGTCCGTGTGCGTGTTGGCTGTGACTATGTCCTCATAGGAGACAAGTTTACTTCGTGAATGACTCAATAACGGTATGTTAATGGAGATTGATCCCTATATTGGCACAGGTGGAAGGATACCTCGGACCAGGATCCACACTAAGTACTCTGAGTGGGCCCTGGACCTCAAACCTGTGATATTGGGAGGAAATCTATTGCAACCACGAGAACATTCAATAAACGAAGACTCAAGGGACTATTAAGAGGAATGCGGTATGGATTAGTGAAGACTAGTGTGGCTTAGTGTGTTTTGGTGAATGCGGTTTATGTGTCAACTTAGTGTTCTTAGTGCTTTTAGTGTGTGAAACGGGCCAAATATACAGGGAAAAACCAGTGTATAATTAGTGAAAGAATTAAATATGATCACAGGAGAGAAACTTGAAATAGCAGGTGAAAACCAAGCTCATACAGGGGAAACCTGAAGATAGAAGAAGTCCATCAAAGTAAAGGAAATAACATAGTAAAAAATAAACACTAAATAAACATTAAATTCAAAAATAAAGTATATTAAATTAAATTAAAAAGAAATAGAATAAATAAATAAAGCATATTTAAAAAAAATAAAACATAATAATCATAGTTAATAAATATGGACTCAACCAAGCTAAGTAAAGAAACAAAGTTTAAATAACTCCAATAATAATAATAATAATAATAATAATAATAATAATAATAATAATAATAATAATAAGAAGAAGAAGAAGAAGAAGAAGAAGAAGAATGGTAATAATAATAATAATACTAATATTACGTACAGACATAAATATACCAAAAATAGAAGTAGCTAAACAGTTAGAAGTAACTAACCAAATACTAACAAGATCAAAATCAAATAAATAAAAATACCAAACAGAGGTAGGAAATGACAACGCAGATCAGAAAGAGTTTAGATAATCTTGATTTGATTAGCAAACAATTTAGTATCAGAACATGTTAGTATCAAGATCAATGGTCAAATACCCTGGAAATAGTATTAGTAGATAGTTGCGTATTGCATAGTTTAATATTAGAATATGTTAGGGTCAAGCTCAATGGTTATAGCACTTTGGAAATTACAACAGTCAATTGTTGAGTTTTGCATAGTTTATTCTTTGTTCATTCTTTGTTTTGTTTCGTTTTTGTTTCGTTTTCTTGTCTCTTGTTTCTTGTTTGTGGTTTCCTTTCCCTCCCCAATTCCCTCACCTATTTCAAAATGCAAAATAAAATAAATTAAAGAAATAAAAGGCAATGATGATAACCCGTGCCGGTTTTAATTTTCAGATACCGGTTCTGAAAGACGGGCCTGAGCCTAAAAAAAAAAAAAAAAAAAAAAAAAACAGGGAAACCTCACTGAGGACGGCTGACCTGAAAAAGTTTTTTTTTTTCACTTTATGAATTGCAAGCTCACTTATGATGAAATTGAGTTATTTGGTGGAATGGATTGTGATCGAACCACAGAAGAGTAAATAGGTAGATTGATTTCCGAAATGCACCTGCAGATGGCAGGGAAGTTTGTATGGATTGAATGGAAATGGTCAATCTTCTTTTCCAGTTTACTAGAAAGTTAAAAAATGTGGCATACCATAATGTTCGCCCGACCCGCTCATATAAATAGGTTAATTATGAATGTGTTGCATTGCATTCTTTCGCTGGAGAAGATAACTATAGCCTTCCTGTGGTAGAATTACGAATAGTTTCTTCGTATTTTTAAACGCAGTAGGTTATTTCTCTAAAACATAGCATTCTTCTATTTCCTAAAGTATTTATTTCATGCTTAAAATATCTAAAGAAGCCCGATTCAGTATTGTATAAATAGTTCCAATTTGGAAATTAAAAGATAAATATCTTACTTAAACAACATTCGAACCACCATTATATTATAAATAAGAAGCTTTCTAGGTTCTGGTACGTTTCTGGTCAGTGCTGCAATGTGATCGAAGTGGAATTCTATCAGCTAGGGTTAACGGCAGAGGCAAATCGCTGAGATGTGCCAAAAGTAGGATTCAAGCAGCTGTAGGTAATGGCAGTGGTTCCCGGAGAGAAGCTGTACTGATGAATTTCAGTAAGAGGAATCGATTCTAGGACAAGTAAATTTATTGCGGGCAACATCGTGTCCGTAAGGTTTTTCAGGATTCGCCTGTTTCCTCTCACATCTTTATTTCACCAATTATTTTAAGCCATTCATTTCTGTTAATCATCCGCCTCTTTTAGCCTAAAAAGTATAATCGTCAGACGTTAAACTAATGACTTCATTTTATTTTCAATGTAGACTATAGATGCGTTGAATATTTCGACGAGTATTCAAGTTCTTAAACCAAGTGGGGTCGAAGCCTGTATTAAAGTTATAGATAACATAGTTATAATATACGCGGATTTTCGTTAATTCGAACTTGGATAACACTGGTCGACAATTTTTCAAAAGTTGAGCGATGTTTTGAAAGGAATAGGTAACTTCGAATGGATTTTTATTGCTGATTTCAAAAATAAAACCAGTTTCTCTCTATCACGTCACATTTTTTCAAAAATCGTTAAAACATATTAGCATCAGCAGGTGTATTGCTTTATTACTAATCCTATAAGGCACTTAACGGAACGTATTACATATTAAGTTCAGACATTTCTCACAATTTTTGTACAGTTCTTAAATGTATGCGACATGCCACAAGATTGTAAAATTAATGTTAATGTTAATGTAAATGTACATTTCTATTTACACCTACATACAAAATCACAAATACATTACGTCACTTAGCATCAAACTTCATTCGCTTCGATTTCCTGACATCGCTGACGCTCGGCACGGGAACATCCCTTTTCAACATCCAGCAATAATCAACCATCATGTTAACGTTCCATCTCCCCTGGTATTTCCTTTCAATTTCTGCTATGTCTTTATGAAATCTCTCCCCATGCTCCTCACTGTAGTCTCCGAGATTACATGGAAAGAAATCAAGATCGGAGTTGAGGAAATGTAACTTTAGGCTCATTTTGCTTCCAAGTTTACATAAATTTTCCAAAAGGTTTTTCACGTAATGTTCATAGTTCTTATGTTTTTCATTTCCCAGAAAATAGGCAACTACCAGTTTGAAACTAACCCAGGCCTCCCTTTCAGTTTCTGTCCTTATTTGCTCAAATTCATGGTCAAGCATCAACTTTCTTATTTGAGGGCCAACAAAAATGCCTTCTTTCAGTTTCCCATAATTGATTGCTCGAAATTTACTTGCAATGTATTTAAAACATTCCCCATTCGTGTTTAATGCTTTAAAGAACTGTTTCATGATTCCTAACTTAATGTGCAATGGAAGGAGTAGTATTTTAGACGATGACACCAATTGCTGTTGTCACTTTCTTCTTTCCTGGAGAGAGAGACTTTCTACGTGGCCACATTTTCACTTTCCAATGATTCTCCCTGTCCCGACTGTTCCATTTACACAAAAAGCAGGGAAATTTTGTGTTCCCGGATTGGAGACCTATCACTTTAAAATCGCCACATACTGACCAGCCATGTTCTTCATATTTCACTTTTACGAGCATAAGTCTTAACGTTTCACACGTTTCCTTCAAGAACACAGAATATGCTATGGGAATCGATGGTAATGCATTACCGTTGCTCAACGAAACACCTTTCAAGCTGGCCTTCGATACATCGATAAGGAATCTCCATTCTATTGCATTGTATGCAATACCATAGAATTCTATCACTTTTCTTATGTTGTTGCAATGCACTAAATTTTCTTCTTCAGTGAAGTATGGTAGAAGTTCTTTCTCTCGGTGCCTGTACCATGAATCCATTTTAGGAGACAAGAGACAATTTTTCTTCAACCGGGAACCAAGAAGTTGGGCACTCTCTTTTGGTAAATTTAAATCTCTCACAAGATCATTAAGTTCATGTTGTGTAAGTGGCTTTGGAGTGCTAGTACTCGTACTAGGATACAATGCATCATCATCACGCTGTTCTAATTCTACCTCAACTTCACTGTCACTAGAAGAACTTTCGACAATAGTAGGTACACATGGTACAGGTATATCTGGCCCATGAGCTACAGGTCTGATAGCTGATTGTATGTTGTTTGGATAGTTCACCTTACTTTTCTTCTTAGCACTAAAACCACTAACGTTAACAGCACAGAAATAGCAGTCTTCAACATGATTTTTTGGTTCACGCCACACCATTGGGATTCCAAACGGCAGGGCTTTCTTCTTGCCACATGTCCACAATCGCAAAGCCTCCACACAAGTCTTGCAAACTGTATGTGGGGCCCACTTTTTGTCCTGGTCACCTAATTTCATTCCAAAATATGCATTGTATGCATCCTTCACAAATTTTGTTACACGTTGTCTTTGTCTCTTCACTACATAACATCCGCAAATGTAACCAAAAATGTCTGGAGAGTTCACACACTTTCTAGATGACATTGTTTCACTGTTTCAAAGCAACAAACCGCAGAGAAACTTGATCAAAACAGCGTATCCTAGAGCTGTGTATACATAAATTGTTTACGTGACACTTACCGTGATTTCTTACATTAAGAAATGTGATACATGAAAAAATTGCACTTTATTACATCAGTTAATGAGACTAGCTATAACAGCAAAAAATTACGTATTTCTTTCTGTTACTTTTAAGAATTTACAACAAAACTTTGAATGTCTAAGTTAGCCATTATTGTAATATTATGCGCCCTGCCATCTACCGGGTAAAAATAAAAAAAACTGTGGGTGATGGGAACAAAAGAAACATAGTTTTGGGATCAGTATCAAAATAGTTGTTCAAAATAGCAATTAGTTTCCAGACATCAAAACCCATGTCGACCAGTGTAATCCGAAATATTCGATAATTCGAACAAGAGTCTATTTCTCTTGAAAACTGTGTTAAAACAATCGTAAAAATCGTGTGTAAATCGAACTGTTGAACTTCTTGTTTGAATAATTCGAAGTAATATACCGATAGTACAAGACGTTTTAGTGTTGGACAGATTTACTAACTGAAAACGCAATTTCAATGGTTATCCACAGGCAGCCATAGGGAAGAGTGACACAAAAACATAATCTACCTTACCTGATGAACTAAAGAAATAGTGTGCGCTAACCTCGTCTGAAACTTCCAAAATCGTTGAAAATTGTCTATTAAATGTCAACCAAATGTTACTATTAATGTATTTTACAAAATAAATTTTAAGATTTTGTTGGCCTCTAATAACAATCAAATCAAACTAAAGATCAAAAACATCTTTAAAAGCAGATAATTGAGATTGCTACTAGTCTATGTGGTATGTGGTATTGCTTAATTGTGATTTCCATTATATGTGTGGCGTAATTTATGTGCGACTAAATTACGTTTACTTCCTTAACACTCCCTTGCATTACACTCCCTTTAAAATCTACTGTATACTTTTATTTTTTATCTACGTATAATAGTTTCATTCGATTGATTTTGTATTTAACAACGAATATGTTTGGATAATTTGAATTTTTTTCATGCCTCCTTGTACTTAGAATTAAAAAAGATTCCGCTTTAGGGGGACGAGAAGGACGCGTTACCCCAATATTTTGTAGTACAAAATATTCAATATTTTATTCTTATTTAATTTATTTACTAACGACAGAATAATATATAAATAATAATAATTATATTTATTTGGAATATAATATTCGGGCTGTGAAACGATTATAACAGTTCTCGACATACCTCAGGGGGACCGTGAAGGTAAGCAGAAAAGTAGCAAATGGAATCAAAGATAATAAACAGGTTGGGCTAGGTAATACCATTTAAATAACTTTATTTGATGCCCCCAATTTCACTATTGCTTTGAAACTATTTACAAACGTACTTAAGTACGTGTTTCGGTATTGGAACTGCGAGAATAAAGGAATAGAAATGAACGGAAAACACTTGGCATATCTTCGTTTCGTTCACGATATCACTGTCCTCGAAATAACAATATAGAACTTCCAAGATATGAGAAAAGAGATTAAGGGTGTCGGGTGGAAGATGAGTACGGAAAAGACAAAATTGATGTTCAGGAAATCAAGGCTTGGAGTCAAATCTATCTCTATCTGAAACAGAAAGTGTCCATGGATGGGAACATTAAAGAAGAAATTAATAGATGCATTAAGTAAAGTGGAGTGCAATCAGAAGAAACAGCTTCATATTGAAATGTAAAGTGCAAATGTATTTAAAGCTCGAGGTTTTCAGTGAATGTATCCTGAATGTTTTGATATATGGGTAATAAATATCGACATTAACAAAATCAGACATTCACCCTCTGCAAACTATACAACAAAACATGGAGAGATGTATGTTAAGAATCACCCGCAAATCTAATGAAGAATCATATGCATCAAAAAGATGACAGGTGCGACGAATATTATCGTGAAAATAAAGGCGTTAAAATGATAGTGGGTCGGATATATTGCAAGAAGAAATAATGATTGGTGGACCAAGACGATCTTTAACTGGACACCAAGAGTCAAGAAATAACCTAGGGAACTACCTCATATAGAGTAGTGTAACAAAGTCAAAGCGCAGTGCGGAGTAACGTGGAAAAGAATAGTTGGCCAGGATAATTAGCTGAGGAAAATGGTTAAAGAAACATTCAGCAGTGGATTGAGAATGGTTGATTTTATTATATATAATAAATAATAATAATAATAAAGTTAATCTTAAACAAGCTAATCTGGAATTAATGGCTCTTCACGAACACTGTACGATTTACTTCTTAGTAGTTTCAATATTTTATCTTTTTCTGGCTGTCAATATTTGAAACTGCCTCATTGAATTTCTGATAGGCCGGATAAGGAGAAAATGATTTATATTCTTAAGCTGTAATGCCAAGGATCAATGTGATTGTTTGAAAGATTTAGAGTAAGAGTTATATATATATATATATATATATATATATATATATATATATATATATATATATATATATATATATGGGGGGTGCGTGTGTGCGTGTGTGCAGGGTCGGACCTAGGATTTTCTGAGTGGGGTGCATCAATAATTTCCAGTACATTTGAATTGAATTGGGATTTTTAAAATGCCTTTAGGCATCTGTGGTGTGAATGAGGAAATGTCCTGGAAATGTTAAGTGTCTGTTCTCGGTGAATCCTTTTCTTTCAACTTTTAGAAAATTGACTTAAACTATCGATTTGCAAAACTTCCCTTTGTTTTTAGCCCAAACGGAACCATGACAGCAGAAATTTTCTGAAAGTGTTCTTGTTTTCATTGCTAGCTTCTCACTTTAGGTAGGGTACATTTAAAACGAGGGGGGTGCACGTGCACCTCTGCACCCCCCTAAATCCCGGTTATTACAAATGATTGGTCGGGTTTTGTATGAATGTATTTCACAAAGTATTACATACAAAATAATGATTGATACATCATCTGAAAAAGCACCTTTTCAAGTTTCTTACACATCATTACAAATGTTCTATGTGCGTTCCTCGTATTACACGACACGTATGTGGTGGGAGTAGGGATGGTACCGAGACCGAGACGGACTTTTATATACCGAGACGAGACCGAGACCGAGACTGACTTTTAAATACCGAGACGAGACCAAGACCGAGACAGACCTCTATAAATCGAGACGAGACCGAGACGAGTCTTAGGTCAGTCTCGAAAGTCTCGGTCTCGTCTCGAATATTGATATAGATAAATACTAAAATTTCCTTCACTCAAAATTTGTTTCGTTGCTGTGTTAGATAATATAAGAACGGTTGACTGATGTACATGGGCGTATTCAGGGGGTGGTTATCGGGCTCAAACCCCTCCCGAAATAAATTTGTGATAATTTTTTGCATTGCACGTACAGCGCAAATGTTTCTCACTCGTTCCTCAAGCCTCTCCCGAAACAAAATCCACTGCTGATTAGAGGTGCGCACGAGACAAGATTTGAGACTGTCTCGTCTCGAAAATGTGCTGTAAAAGTGATGTCTCGACTCGAAAAATATATATTTTTTCTATTGGAAGAGCTGTGTCTCGACTCGAATTTTGTCAGGAAAATTCTGTTTCGACTCGTCTCGAGCGCATCCCTACTGCTGATGCGAATAGAATTCTCTCTCTTTCTCTCTCTCTCTCTCTCTCTCTCTCTCTCTATATATATATATATATATATATATATATATATATATATATATATATATATATACATATATATAATATGGTCGCGGTGCCACCCAGCTCCGCCCTGCATGGGTTCCCGGGGCCCAACTTTAATTTTAAATGGAAGCAAGGAGTGAGTGGTACCTCGTTCGATAGATCTTGAAAAACTAAAAAGCATTGTGGCAAAAGATCTTTCATATCGGGCATTGTATTCAAAATGGCCGCCAAGACATGTCGCTTCTATCAGATACAGTAAAACGTGCAGTACCGCTAATATGAAAACGGTTGAACATAAATGAACCGAACAGAAACTCAAACAGAAAATGCCATGTGGCACATCGATTGATATTGTCGCGGAGACTCCCAGGGCCACCCTTCATGGAGGCCCAGGGCGAAACTTCAAAATTGTAAATGGAAACATGGGGTGAATGATACCTCGTTCGACATATCTTTAAAAACTAAAGAGTGCTGTTGCAAAAGATTGTTCATATGGGTCACCGTTTTCAAAATGACCACCAAGACATGGTACCTGCATCAGGTAAAACGTCGAGTATCACTAATATGAAAACACCAGAACAAATATTCGAATAGGAAACCACAGAGGGTATTTATCATTCTATAGCTCGGGAATGTTGCAACAGTCGAATAGATGATTAGAGTGAAAGTGCCATAATGGAAAGAAACAAATCTAACTCCTAGAAAATAATCGCTCCAACCTCGCTCCGTAAGTGAGTGTATCGCGAAGGATCAGTGAAATTGCAAATGAGAGCCTTAGTTTTTGCAAATTGTATCTACGAAACATAGTTATTTGAAATGTGTTTTTATAAGAGATAAATGTATCTGTAATGGGATAAAATATGTAAAATTCTTGTTAAATGGTACCTTCCATTTTGATTGCAGGCAATAGTTTGATGCAAAAATGAATCAACTGAAATGCAAAACCAATTTGTCGAACAATGCAATTTTAGAACAATGTTTACAAACGTTGATTTTGTTCAACAGTCGTCTGCATGATATTGGTTCGCTTCTTTTCCTTCCATGTCTTCTTGCATGTGATAAAATATGAGTTTCACTGAGATGTCCACAGTTACATTCCGAATAACTTTCAACGGTAATTTCAGTTGTGATCCTTAGTAACGAAACTGTACATACTGATGCAGATATGTCCCAAAAATCTTGCACGCAATGCGTTAAATTATCAGAGGCGAAGGGGCGGGTAAAATGTTGTTAAACTTGAATTTCACCTTATTTTTATTCATTATAATACCAGTCATTTGTATACACAAGTGTTTCAGACAAACCGTATCTATTGCAAATAAAAAGTGAGGTTCTCATTTGATATTTTACCATTCATTCCCACTTCACTTACAGACAGAGGTCGGAAAGATCATTTTCTATCATTTCCTCTTTTGCATCATGTCAATTATACCTTTTTCTCCGTTGCATTGTATTCGAGCCGTGGAATGATAAATACCCTCTGTGCTTTCTTATACGAGTTTTATTCTACTCATTTATCTCCAACTATTTACATATAGTAGGGGAGCTTAAGGCAAAAAAAGGGCAAAACCCTGCACTTTGTGTTAAAAAGGTGCCACTCGGATATGTTGTTCCCCTGATCCAACTAAGCAGGAATCGAAGTGGGCCCACTCCGACAGGTGGCCAGAATCCAATATGGCGGCTATCAAAGATGGCCGCCTCTGAGAATTCATAGTGTTGGTTTTAGAGGCATATATCTCCTTAACTAATAGTCCAATCTTCACGATTCAAAAACTAACCGACGTAGAAGATAACAGGGTCTAATAAATTAACAAAAGTTTTTACCTAACACTGAAATTGACACCTACAGAAAATTATTTAAGTTGGAACTTTACATTTCTTATGATGGAGTTTACTCATATTTTAAAAAATAACAAGTAAACGGCTGGGATTATCGAAAAAGACGTCGTATAACTTTTTAAAGAGTGTTAAATTATCTTTCGTTTGGTGTATATTTCATTCAGATTGGTTAATAAACAACGAAGTTATGACAATTTAAATATTCGCATTGAGTCGATTGATTTTCCCAAATGTCGAGCGAGAGTTCATTTTCCGTAATAAAACATCAGTGATGGATACTGCATTGTACGAAACAAATCATTCTCTTATGATGTGTTCTCATAAGTCCCATTTTCACCAGAGCACAAGACAGCCTGACCGAGCCCGGTTTTTATGAATCCAATATGGCGGCCATTAGTTATCATCCATAAACATAAGTCTTTTTCGAAATATTTATTGAAGTATCTAGATTTATAAACAAGTACGACAAAGTAATAACAAACATTTTTCTCTCCCCCATCCTTCTGCCCCACAGAGTAAGTATGGGAAGGAATGAATAAAAATCATGTTTCGAAATACGTCAAAAGAATCGGATAGAACTGAGTGTTTAAAAAACTTGGAGTAATAACAACTGCACTATTCTCGAAGTATTTCCATTGAAGGTAACAATGGCGTAAATCCCGTGTAATGTTTCGGCGGGAATAGTTCGGAATCCCACAAAAAGGAAAAGTTTGAGGCGCCTCCACAATTCTTGTGTTACCAAGAAGTAGTCGATTCAAAATGAGCGATGTTTTTAAATTGTACAAAACACGGTTAATGACGATTATGAAGAAGCCTGAATCAGAAGAAATAGAAGTTCATAGTACAAGATTTCGTGAAAGGATTCTTCGTCACAGGCCAGAGCTAACAGCTCATCTGTCCGGCAGAGATGTTTTGCTTTCAGAAGGATCCGACATAAGTGAGCTGCAGAAAGACATTAATGAAGATGCTATGGCACTGCGTCGTGTTGTTAAGATGCTTCGAAAGGATATGGCAAACCACAAGAGTCATTTTGCAGGAAAATTTGAGAATCACTGCCATGAAGATTCTGTTCCTCCTTCACTAATAGCTGCTGTTAAAATGTTACTTATCATCATATTCATCTGTCACCCCTGATAGCAACGCAAGTAAAGCAACTTCAAGTTCATCGCCTGATAGCAAGCAAACTTATATTTTATAACTTCTATCAGAAAGCAGGCGATATTGAAACAGAAGCAGCAAGGCATAAAGCAATCGCGAGCCACCTCTTCCTCTATGTTGGGCTGAGCGTGTATGCTAAAACTCGTGAAAAAATCTCTCATAAATGAACTGCATTCACAAGGCAATTTGTCTACACGTGTACAGGAAATATCTTCAAGTCTATCTCAGTGCTTGATAAATCAAAGTGACGAAATGGGTTTGTCCTTCCAATCTTCGTCGAGGTATTTTAACCGTTGCAGCATTAGATAATATTGACTACAATCATTCTAGCACAACATCAGAGGATTCTTTTCATGGTACGAGCATTTCTATTTTCCAGCATCCTTCTAAAGATAACCCTGGCATTCGACTTGACCATGTCTCACTGGATAAGTGAATATAAAAATGAGAACTGCTCCTGCTCTCCCCGATAATTATGCTCTAGTACAGAGATGCAAATAAGCAACAAAATTTTACTCACCCAAGAAAAAAGCTACTAGCCTACATCCCACAATAGAAATCATTTACTCACCTTGGTTATGATAAATACTCGCCCGCACCGATGTACCACTCGTCCCGGGCGAGTGGGCGAGTGGTTATTTGCATCCCTGCTCTAGTATCTCCTGCTTATATCACTAATAAGGAACCAGTTTTACCTCAACAGAATCCGCAGTTTGTAGAGAAAGTTCTTCCGCGAAATGGATTTTTCACAGAAGAAAAAAACTGAGAGTGTTGGTTTGAGGCATGCTTAGAAAATGACATTATTTGCACTTGGTCTGTACACCATGTCTCGAAAACTGAAACTCTGCAAATGCAAAGTATATGCTACCTGCTTTCGTTGTGAGCTCCTCTGTGGCTAAGCGGTTAGCGTACGCGCCTTTGGCGTGGGAGACCCGGGTTCGATTCCCGGCGGGAGCTCATGTGGTTCGGATTCCACGTTAATCAGTAGGTCCACGTCTCATATAGCCTCGCTGCTGAACGGGACGCTAAACTAAAATCAACTCAACTCAACTGCTTTCGTTGTTTAAGGAAGACTCTAAATCTGTTGCCATGATACGGCACGAAATGAATGTTCTATGAGAACTTAAAGAGAAAGTCCACAAAGGACAAGTTTCGGTTCTTGTAATGGATCAACCACTATTTGCCTTGGGGAAACGAATTTAATAGAATTGGCCAGAGTTATATGGCGAAGATCATCAAATTCTGATGCTGGGAGGATTGCACATCGAACAAGCCTTCCTGCATCTTATAGGCAAATGGTTAGATGGAAGTGGTTGGGTAGAAATTTTATACAAGTCAGATGTAGCAACACCAGGAACCGCTGACAGTATATTGAAAGTAACTCACATTACCAAAACTTGTTTTGCTCATCAGATTACTCTGGCAGTTTTACATCATTTGCTGCGTGATGCATATCAGAATTCTTCATCAGGGCAATCTTTCAGTGACTGGTATACTGAAGAGGAATCTTCGTGTCCAACGTTTAAGTTTTGGATAATATATTTCCGTCTCGTGATTTTATTCTTAATTTACATGTGCCATACGTCAAGGAAATTTTAAGCTCTACATTGAAACACTAAAACTAATGGCAGAATTGTTTTTCGCAATGGACCACCTTAACTATGCTCGGTGGCTTCCCGTTCACATTTTTGATTTGAAGAAGTTGGAAGAAACACATCCTGAGATTATGCTTTTGAAATGGGTAACTTTGTGACAAGAAAGACATCAAAATCTTTCTCTGCAATAGCTATAGATCGGCTCACGAACAGAATAACAAAATTATAAAAGGGGATGGCGGAGCGATTGGTCTCTTACACGACGACAATGCTCTTGTCAAATGGATGACAGCGGGACCAGAAATTAGTAAACTAATAATGAATTCAAAATATCATATAATGAATATGATCCTAATAAGAAGCACCATGAAGATTACTCGTCGATGCAAGAAAGATTTAAATCGTCCGTTGAAAAGATGAAAGAAGTTTTCGTCGAATTGGGAAATCCGTTTGAAGAAAATAGTGGACTTGTTAATGTTGCTTCCAGAATCATGTATAGCGGTGATATAATTGAATCCCTATATTCAACAGAAGAAAAAGGGTCTAATTTGTACAAGAAAGATTAGTAGAATGTACCAAGCCATTCTTTTCGCCCATGAAAAAATTTTCTCTACTGCTTCATTCTTCCCTTCAAAAGAATAAAAAAAAAAAAACAGCAATGAAATAAAATTAGTTAAGATGGACGTTGAGCTATTCTCTCGCTTATTACGCGTCAGTCAAACAAGACAACTTGACTTGGATGAATTCTTTCAGCACGAGAGTCAATCAATTCCAGTCTCTCTGCCATAATTCACAATCCACAAAAAGTCCGACTTAGTTATGCTTCTAGAGAGTGAAGCCAACATCAAAGAAGAACACTTTCCTAATTCTTGTGATGTTTTGTTATTTGATGGAGCAATTTTTGTTCACATTTCGCAACCAGTATTAGTAGAAACATTTTGTGGTTATTTCCAGTGTAATTTCTTCAAATATGTTCAAAGAGAAGCAGACACATTCCATGCAAAGCAAGTGGATCTGATATGGGATAGATACTCTTCAAAGAGCATAAAATCTTCCACAAGAGAAAGCAGGGTTGTAGGAGTAAGGACAAAAGTAACACCAACTACACCAATTCCTAGCAAGTGGAACGATTTCCTTCGTAATGACGCAAATAAAGAACTGTTCCTTTTTCTGGGAAAGTCTAAGTGTGAAAAGGAAGGAAGTAACTTTGAGGTAGCAACCAGCAATAGATATCACATAGAAACTTCAAGAAATCTTCCAGCATTTTCAAACAAATCATCAGGAAATCATTTAGAAGAAGCTGATAGTAGGATCATGTTACATTGCTTTGATGCAGCATTAAATGCACGCAAGAAGATAGTTATCCGCACAGTAGACACAGATGTTGTAATACTTGCTGTATCGTTTTTCTACGACTTTGAGCGACACGGTTTAGAAGAATTATGGATATCTTTCGGCACCAAGAAACATCATTGATTTTTCCCAGTTCATCATATTTCAAAAGCATTAGAAAAAAAATCAACTGCGTTACGAGGCCTCCACGCGTTTACAGGATGTGATACAGTGTCATACTTTCTCGGACATGGAAAATTATAAGCATGGAAAACACGGCTTTCGTATCCAGAGGTGACCACAGCTTTCCTAACTATTTCACACGCTGTAATCAACATAGGCAAAAATTGTTTTAATTCACTGCAACGATATGTTGTCCTATTATATTCAAAAACAAGTCAAAAATTTAAAGTTAATGAAGCCGGGCGAGAATTCTTTTTGGAAAAGGGCAGACCTCTTACTGCACTTTCCCCAACTTCTGATGCCTTGCTTCTTCACACCAAGCGTGCAGCACACCAAGCTGGACAAATCTGGAGCCAGGCAATAAAGAAGATAGCACATATTCCTTCACCAGTAAACTGGGGATGGACTGACAATGGAAGTGAACTTTCTCCAATATGGACTTCCTTTCCAGTTGTATACGAAACGTGTAGGAAACTCTTTTTGAAATGTGCCTGCAAGACATGTGCCCCAAGATGTCGTTGTAGAAGTGCAAGCATCCCGTGTTGCATTTTTGTTCTATGTGTAGGGGAACATGTGGAAAGGTGATGGAAACTGAAAACGAAGATCTAGACCAATAGAACTTTCATGTAGTAGCACTTATTATTTTTGAAAATTCAGTTGATCAACAGTAAATTTACACCACGTTGGAAACGTACCAATAAATAGATAAACTTAAATGTATGATTCTTTATAGAATAGCGTGTACAAAAAGTAATATTAACTGTTCGTCGAAATCATAAAACTGTTTGTACACATAGAAAATCCAAAAGATTTATTATGAATTTCAAATTATCGAACCAATTGTTTGTGTTGTGTTTCTGTTCTTACAATACGAAAGAAATTATTTACTTTCTAATTTATAACAACATATATTGCTTTATGTAATTTCCTTATAATATTGTAAAGCATATAAAGCCAATGTCTATGGTTTAAAGACATGAATTTACTTCTTAGTCTTCCTGTGCAGTTCTCTTTCAATTCAGAAGAAACAATAAAACTTTTCTATCGTGACGCTACACACGTAATTTCTTAAGATATTCTTAAACTTGATTTATGTATAAAAATGAATAGTAATAGAAGAGGTGATATTACTTTGTCCATATTCGTTTACAAATCTAGATACTCGGGTCAATACTTCGAAAGAAACTAATTTTTATGAACCATAATTAATGGCCGCCATATTGGATTCATAACCGGGCTTCCCAGTAGGCCCGTAGCCAGCAAAATTTTAGGGGGAGGGGGCGATCCAGCCATATTATAGTTCATTTGCAAGCCTACCGTGAAAATTTTAGGGGGCCAGCAAAAATTTAGGAAGGGGCCCGGCCCCCTAGACCCCCCTGGATACGGGCCTGCTGGTCAGGCTACTTTGTGCTTCTGGTGAAAGTGCGACTTATGAAGAATACATCATATAAGAGAATGATTTGTTTCGTACAATGCAGCATCTATCAGTGATGTTTTATTACTGTAAATGAACTCTCGCTCGACATTTGGGAAAATCAATCGATTTAACGCGAATATTTAAATTGTCATAACTTCGTTGTTTATTAACCAATCTTAATGAAATATACACCAAACGAAAGATAATTTAACACTCTTTAAAAAGTTATACGACGTCTTTTTCGATAATCCCAGCCGTTTACTTGTTATTTTTAAAAATATGAGTAAACTTCATCATAAGAAATGTAAAGTTCCAAATTAAATAATTTCTGTAGGTGTTAATTTCAGTGTTAGGTAAAAACTTTTGTTAATTTATTAGACCCTGTTATCTTCTACGTCGGTTAGTTTTTGAATCGTGAAGATTGGAGTATTAGTTAAGGGGATATATGCCTCTAAAACCAACACTATGAATTCTCAGAGGCGGCCATCTTTGATAGCCGCCATATTGGATTCTGGCCACCTGTCGGAGTGGGGCCACTTCGATTACTGCTTAGTTGGATCAGGGGAACAATATATCCGAGTGGCACCTTTTTAACACAAAGTGCAGGATATTTCCCCTAAGCTCCCCTACTAATATTAGGGGTCTAGTGGTACTGGACGTTTTATCTGATACAGGCTCTATGTCTTGGCGGCCATTTTGAAAACGGTGACAGATGTGAAAAATCTTTTGCTACAACACTTTTTACTTTTTAAATATCTATGGAACGAGGTATTACTCGCCCCATGTTTCCATTTAAGATTTTAAAGTTTGGCCCTGGTACCCCATGAAAGGGGGCCCCGGGAGGCGCCGCGACAACACCATTCGGTGTGCCCCATGGCATTTCCTATTTGAGTTTTTGTTCGGTTCATTATACGATGGAACGGTGGAATCGATATACCGTTTTCGAGATATCCCCGTGGAAAGATTAAAATGGGCCATCCTGTATATATATAGCAGCGGACACAGTATATGATCACAGTATATCACGTCACATCATGCAGATGCTTCCAAAAGACTTAAATGCTTATAACGCCATTTACAACAATTGTTATTTCAAATCGTTTCAGAGATACCAAACACATTGGTAGTGATTGCTATACTGCTTAAAATGACGCATTTTTATGAAAATTTTATAATGATTATTGCTTTCCTTTGCTTCTATAACATTACAACAGTTTTTGGTGGTTTTAATTACAACAAGTTGCAGTTACATTATTTTAAGCAGTGTTGCCCACTTAAATAGATAGCTAAATGTTATTCTAAATATGTGCAAATGACGTAGATAAACTGCAAAATATTTTAAAATTACTCGTAATTTGTTTTATGGTGCAAGAATGCTTTCAAGAGACGATGTTTTTCATAGTATTTGGGCTACTTATAATGTTAATGTTTAAATCTTCGTTCCAGCAATACATGTAAATGCAAATTGTAACTGAGATTAAATGTAACTGATACATTTTCAGTAACACTAGTTGTTCCCCTTAAGCCTTAGGCCTGGTGTACACTTTAGATTAAGATCGTGCTTAATTAAAAGTTCTAATTGCACCCTAATTACATTTCACTTGCTTTAGTTTGACCACCGACCACCTCATACTCGATCCATACCATATAGCTATATGCAATTATTCAAGAACTTACAGTTAGTAATACACAGTGTTCACTTTTGTTTTGTTTTGTTTTAGTTTAACGTCCCACAGTTATGCTAGGGCGGCTACAGGAGACGTGGAGCTAATGATTATAGTGGAATCCGAACCACTTCGGTCGATCAACTTTACCCCTACCGGAAATCGAACTCGGCACCACGCGAACCGAAATTAAGAGTTCTAGCTGCGAGACCAAATGGGGGTCCTCACATTGTGTTGATTTAAATCATTCAGTCAGTGTTGTCAGATTCGATGATTAAATAGTATTGTGTCTGTACTCCGAAAGTAGCGAATTCGAACTATTTGTAGCCCAAATATATAGAAATGAATACTAATGGTGTTAATGAAATAATTTAATATGAGCTGGAAAGTGTGCTGGACGTATTGCAAGAAGAAATTATGATCGACGGACGACAACAATTCTATAGACTGGATACCACAAGACAAAAACAGCCTAGGAAACCTCCGCATACAAGAAGGTGTGACGAAATCAAGAGCCACTGGAGGAGTAACCTGGAAAAGAATTGCCCATTAGATAATTGTGGAGAAGACTTAGAAAGACCTTCATTCAGCAATGGATTGATAATGGTTGATTATGATGATGGTGATATTTTATTATATCTGGACCTCGGAGGTAAACTAAACCAAGTCATAATTTCGTAATTTTACAGAAGCGAAACACTGGATCCTCAACTAAGACTAAATATATAACTTTTACTAGGTAAGGTAGGGTAAAAATGGATCCAAAATTTAATGAAAATCATAGAGCGAAAAAGGTATTTTTGACTATTCAATCCATCATGTTGCAGCAAAACTACGAAAATTAATAGAAAAGAAAACTAGAAAGTTAAGAATCACTTGTTTTGGCGAGTAAGAAAAAATAGATACAGATAACTCGAATTATCTGTATACTAATATACTTAGATAATATGTATATATTATAAAATTTCAACGTAATAAACGCAAGATTAGTTTTCTCAAATAAAGATTGCATGCACCGTTGAGAGCTCAAGAATAAGATTAATCTATGTTACGGCACTGGATATGTGCTTACGTAATGCATTACGACCTTATGAACTAGTATAAGAACAGAATGCACTTAAAATGAGACGCGAACTATGCGAAACATCGGACTTTGAATCTAACTTGTTTTGTGATTCAACTCGAAACCTCACATAACAAAGATGAGTGTAGTAGCTCCCACCACAAGGTTCAGGACGTTCGTGTTATAAAGTGTCAATTAAACACACAGATGTGAAACGGTAATAAAGCATTTCATCAATTTCAAACAAAATACGTATATTGTAGTAATACTTTACCCTATTTGTTAAGATAATAAACCTTATATTCTGTTTTTAAAATTACAGTCAAAGAAGAATGTATTGAATAATGAGAAATTCTAAAGTTTCAATTTCGGTACGATTAAATACATTCGTGCTGCTATGTGTTGCGTTATCCGTTAGGAGGTATTGAACAATTCTGATTCAAAGGAAGTAAATAAACTACTGTATAGCACTGGAGTTAATTTAATAGAGTTTAATTGTATAGGCAGTTCTGAGGTTATATAAGACAACGTCTATTGCTGAAAGTGAAATATGGGTTCTATTCGGGTTTTAGGGTGATATACCCACTGATCATTGAACCTGGAATACGCGCATGGAAAGCATTAGCACTAGCAAATTAGCTATGAAGAGGTACACCATATCATAATTCTAAGTCAAAATGAAAGGAAAAAATAAGCGGAAACGACAGACTGTACGAGAATAGTACTTTCACTATTTTAATTTCACACTATTTATTTCGAGACTTTCGAGACTTTCGAGACGAGACCGAGCTTTAGTACTCGAGACCGAGACCGAGATCGAGACAAGCATCTGTCGACCGAGACGAGACCGAGACCGAGACTGTGATTTTTTACTCGAGACGAGACCGAGACCGAGACCGTTATTAATCAACCGAGACGAGACCGAGACTGTACAAAGTCTCGTCTCGTCTCGTCTCGATACCATCCCTAGGTGGGAGATCTTAAGTTGACAAGACCAGAGCACCACACAATATGACGTCACTAAATGTGATCGTAAGTTGAGCAGTGTTTGCAACTGAATTGGTGTCAACTTATTAATTTTATACTAGACTAACAGACCAGTAAAGAAAATATGTTTAAAAATGATTATCTGTTAATGAAGTAATATACTTAAAGAGATATTTGTATATTTGCATGAAAACATAGCATTTCCACACCCGATATATGATTATGTGCTCCTCGAAAGATTTGTTACCACAAAAAATTTGGAGATCCACAATATATAATTGACATAAAAATTAATGATAGGTCTACATTATATTAATATGTGACAGGCCCTTATCCATGGGGTCTAGGGGGACGGGCCCCTCTAAATTTTTACGGTACTGGTCCCCTAAAATTTTCACAGTACGCTTGCAAATGAACTATAACAGGGTGCAAAATTTCAAAGTCAGACACACTCGCCAATCCAAAAATAATGGTCGCCAGTATCTCTCACGTACAAATTGAGATGTCCCCCCAAACGGCCTTTGGTTTGACAAAGAAAGACTTCACATTCCGTGTTTCCTCTCACTCAGTGACAATTATTTTCTTACGAAACAGAAAATGCGCTGCCCTGTGAGTTCAGGCAGAAACCATTCCTACTGAACACTGGTCGCCAGCTCTAAATTTTTAGTCGAAAATTTGTACGCTGAGCTATTATATGATGATTAACTATAATACGTTTGGATCGGGACTCCCTCCCAAACTTCTACCGAGCTTCCCCTAGATTTTTGGGCTGGCTACCAGCCTAGTATGTGATAAGTGACAGGGCCGTAACTTGAGGAGGGAGAGGGCAAATGCTTCCCCAAGGAAGCTCCCCGCCGTTCGAGGGGACCCATTTTAAGGCAACATTTTCTTACTCCGTATACGATACGAACATGAAATTATAAATGAAGCATCGAATATGTCCAATATTACATAAACAAAACAACACATAAAAGGTAAATAAAACAAAAATGAGTCGTGGGCCCATTTCAATAAAAAGTTTCTATTAGGGGCCCTAGAAGTAATGTTTATTTGTATGGCTTAGATATTTGTCAATATTGCCCCCTTAATTCATTTGTCATGTATGGAACGGGATCAAAGGTGTAACTAACGACCCGGGCCCATAAAGAGTAAGAGAAAGATGGAAAGAGGGAGCCCAAGATTAAAGAAACAACTTTTTTCTAAAAGCACCAAATATTATTAATGCTTACCCCCTCCCAAGAAAACAATTTAAGTTACGGCGCTGGATAAATGGATGCAGGTGTAGAATACATAAACATAAAAACAGTAATTTATGGTTAAAATGAATGACTGTGTGTGAAAAAGGACTGTACTACTAATTTTTAAAAATTATATAACGTTTACTGTAGTAAGACTATTCATGGCTTTGGATTGATTGTTTTAACAAAAGAGACACTGACCAAAGCTTAAAACCCACTTTATTTTAAATTATAATTTGTAACTGTTTCGGAGATCTAGCATATCCTTCTTCAGACACTATCGAAATTAATGAAAATACATAAATGTTACAAATTATAATTTAAAATAAAGTGGGTTTTAAGCTTTGGTCAGTGTCTCTTTTGTTAAAACGTTTACTGTATGTAGAAAACGATGGTGCTGTCCTATTTTATGAGTTTGAATTTGCAAAATTTACGAAAGAAGTATATAATATATTTCTCGGGTTCTGTAGGATTACGGAGGACCAAAACTACATAAAAACACAATATTTATAGGTGGAATGAGTTCATGTTGCGGAAAGATAATTGATATGTGAGTAATTTGTGAACTGAGTAGACTGGAAATGCCGTGTGCTGAATGGAAAATTTTGCAATTACTATTTGCTATTAATTAGAATGGACAAATATAACGTGCATTGCGGCGTTCTAACCCGACTTCGCTTGCTAGCGCTCGCTCGTCAACATTTATTTATTTAATTATTGATACAAGTCATGGCCATTGGAGGGATGACACCCTCGGCGAGCACACAATCACGGTACGGGGGAGGGATATAAGGAACGGATAAGGAAAGAAGCGGCTTGAGGCCTGTAAATTAGATACCATCCCGGCATTTACCTGGTGGGAATGAGGAAATCCCAGGAAAAACCTCATTTAGGATAGCTAGACTGAAAAAGCTGTTACACCTTTTCGACCGACTGACCCTGCCGGAAATCGAGCCCAGGACCAAAGGCGAGAGCATTAGCGACTACTCATGCTCAGCAATACTGTCTGAAACTTTTTAGTTAGTGGTATGTTTGGCTTTAGGTAGATTAACCTCAAAAACATTTAGGAAACAGCAATGATTTTCAACAAAAAATGCTTTCTCCCAGTAATCCGACATATGGCTAGTTTTCAAAGCACATACTGGAAAAAAAAATGTAGGTAGCGTACTCAAAACGGTAGGTTACATGCGTAATTCATGTAGTATTTTTACTTAACGTACAGCAAACGCATAACTGAAAACGCATGTTTTATAATACTTACTTTCCGTATAAGTGTTCCATATATACGTACTTTCCGTATGAAACAATATAGGCAGTCAGGATCTCACATACATATCGACGCAGAATGTCCATAGTAGAATAGAATATAGCAGCAGAATGTAACATAGGTGATATACAGAAAACTGTTAGATGTCAGACATCCTGCAATGGCATGATGTAATATCTAAGGGCAGTGCGTATGTAGCATATGCTCCATACTGATTTCTGTAGTAAGCAAGAGGACTTTGTATATTTGTACAATATACCGCTGTCCGCAGAACGGATTTTTCTTAGTGTGCAGTTCATAAGCAAGGGCGCCCATGTTGTGGTTTCCAAGGGGGGGAAATTAACCGACGTTTCAAATATAGTTTCAAATTTTGCTGTAGGTAATGTAAAAATTCTATTGGGTTTTCAGTATTCCTCAGTACAATTTCCTCTTAGGGGGCGAGCGCCCCACCTTGCCCCCTTGATGGGCGCCCTTGTTCATAAGTAATCCAGTTATGTGGGTGCTGAACCTGTGGGTTCAGTATTTCTTGATAAATCCAATAAATGTTGTGCGTGTAATCCACAACGCACAAAGATATAGGCGGGAATTCATGTCACTTAAGGAACTCCCCATTTTAAGGCAGTAATAAATGCGAAAATTGTCGATAAGTGATTCGCCTACTTTGATTTTGCTAATAGTTCGTACTATGTGCGACTTTATCCATGCGGCGTCTAGGATATGGTCGACGTCGATAAGGTAATAAAACGAAATACTTCAAAAGTTGAATTTATGGGTGCACACTTAGTAGTAGTAATATTTTCTAGTAGTAATGATAGTATAGTAGTAGTACGGCAGTAGTAATTTAGCAGTAGCCAGGTCCGCAACCAGAGGGAGCCCAGGTCCCTCTAAACTTTTTGTGATCCCTACAGACTTCAATACAAAATGTTATTATTAATACAAAAAACACAATTTAGATATTCATAAGATAATTTTAAAGACTTGGCCCTCCGTAACATATTCACGGTCCTCCCAAAACTTTGTAGCTGGTTTCGGCCCTGGTAGTAGCAATGATAGTATAATAATAGGCTAGTAGCAGTAGTAGTAGTAGTATAGTTAGGCAGTAATGGTGGTAGTTGAGCAGTAGTAGTAATAATAGTATACTAGTAGTAGTAGAGTAGCAGTAGTTCGGGTTAGGTTAGGGTGGGTTCAGGCAGCGAAATAGTCATATTTTAAGTCCCTTGTACATTAGTTTGCAGTCCTGGAATAACGCCCTTATGGAGAGTTTCATAGAATTAAAGCAACATCTTATTGCTGAATCTATGTTCACAGATGACGTACATATTCTGCTCCTTCATAAATAAATTCCCTAAACATTTGTCTTTTGTTCTGAATTAACACCTTTTACCTGTAAATTGTAATTTTAAAAATGTCCGCGTATTCTTAATCCTGTTTCTGCCACTCCAAAACACTTACTAAACCTACAAGAGTTCATTTGGTGCTAAAAATATATTGATATATCATGAATGTCAGTACACTTATAAAATAGAACATAACTGAGGAAACCTGAAATTTCAGTCTTGATACACGTATCAGTGCGCAGCACGAAATGAGATTTTTTAAAAAAAATCCCGGCGTTCTTCCCGCTTTTGATGGGACAAGCCGCAATTATTTACGCATTATTCAGTGCATTGTTTGTGTATAATCTTGTTCGTTTGTTGAATGTAAAACGCAACTCACACAACCGCTGTAACAACATAATGTGTTTTTTATTGTCCATCAGTACACGAACAAATTCCAGGTATGTCTTAAATTATAATCCACCTTGGCATATTATTTCAGCAGTAATACTGTCAACAGAGCTGCATTGCTTATGGATACACTGCGCATGAAGTGCTCCAGGGTAGTGACGACATTAAGTGACGTCATGTCCTGTTGCTGTGGTTATGTCAACTTAAGAACTCCCCGTATGTGGTAGTCAAGCTCAGTCCATACGCGTTCGAGCTCTCCACTGTTTCCTCCGACACAGGCAGTCGCCCGGAGCTTTTTCCTTTACAGAGACAGCCTGTGTCCTTAAACTGTCGATACCATCGCAAAATGCTTTGGTGGGTTGGCGGTTGTATGTTGTACTGTCTTCGGAACTCACGCTGCACGGTGGTGACGGATTCTGTCTTCACATATTTCATCACACAAAATGTTTTCTGTTTATTATTCACCATTTTGGAAACTGTTATCACCCTGCCACCTGGTGAGTCACAACGGAACCTGCAATGACATAAACAAAACTTTGAAGTATGCTCTTTCGATTGGTTATTATTACAAATAAGTGAGCATTAAATAGTTGAAGTTATAAGATATATATATACAGGGTTTGTCCGGGAAGTAATAGGACTGATTTTATTCCGCCATGACTGTACTTCGGAGCGTGCGCGCACCGACTGGATCCGGTAGGCGTTCCTAGCTAACGAACGAGCGATGGTCAGTAGTCTCCGAGCACACGGAGAGTCAGGACAGGCTTTTTCGCGCGTCGTGTTTCTGTGAGTGGTGCAAGATGAAATTGCAGCGTTCGTTAGAGCACAGGTACGCGATTAAATTCTGTGTTAAACTCGGTAAATCTGCGACAGAGACGTTTGATATGATGCTTTAGCAAGAAGTGGTGTGTTTCGGTGGCACAAGGCCTTTTTGGAGGGCCGGGAAGAGGTCGCCGATGAAGACCGTGCTGGAAGACCTTCGACTTCAACAAACACCGACAATGTGACTCGTGTGCGCGAAGTTTTGAACTCAGACCGTCGACTAAGTATTCGTTTAATTGCCCAGATGTTAAATCTACCAAAAACTATGGTTCATGAAATTGTGACGGAGCATTTGAACATGCGCAAGGTGTGCGCGAAGATTGTCCCAAAAGTGCTCACTGACGACCAGAAATTGCGGCGAGTGGAATTGTGCCAAGAAAATTTGAACATGTGTGAAAGTGACCCCCAATTTTTGAATAACGTAATCACAGGTGACGCATCATGGATCTTTGAGTATGATCCCGAGACAAAGAGGCAATCTTCCGAGTGGCACACGCCGGCGTCTCCTCGCCCAAAAAAGAGAAGAATGAGCAAATCCAAAGTGAAAACGATGCTCATTGTCTTTTTTGACATCAAAGGCATCGTCCACCATGAATTTGTTCCTCCTGGACAAACCGTCAACGCCAAGTTTTACGTGGAAGTGCTCAAGAGACTCAAACGAAGGGTCAATCGGGTCCGACCAGACATCGGAGCCGACTGGAAGCTGCACCACGACAACGCCCCGGCTCACACCGCCTTTGTTGTGAACAGCTACCTAACCAAGGCCGGCATCCCAACGCTTCCGCAGCCGCCCTACAGCCCAGATGTGGCCCCCCGGACTTCTTTTTGTTTCCTCGCCTGAAACGCCCGATGAAAGGCAAGCATTTTGAGACGACAGAGGGGATCCAAGCAGCTTGCACCGCGGCTCTCAAGGCTATTCCGGAGAATGACTTCCGTGACGCCTTCAATGCTTGGAAATCGCGCTGGCAGCGCTGCATCGACGCAGAAGGAGCCTATTTTGAAAGTTTTTAAAGAATTGTAACGATTGGCTCAATATTTTTTTTTAAATCGACTCAGTCCTATTACTTTCCGGACATATAATGACAATTATATATTATATATAATGACAATTTTATCCATAGTTAATATACACAAGAAAATGAACAATTGTATAATTAGTGTGTTAAAGAACTTGTATAAAGAGAGAGTGAGAAATGGTTATGAAAGGTAATGTGCGGAGATTCAAAGAAGTCTTATGCTACTTAGTTCCAAGAATTAAGAATAATGAGTCTTTGAAACTAAACTAGATTTGAAGAAAAGTAAGTAAGTAATAATAAGTATTCTTTCCTTTATTAGAATGTGTAAATAAATAGACTCTGTGATTTCAAGTCCGTCTTTTTCATTGCATCATGACAGATTTAATGATTTTATACAGTGGCGGCTATATATTTCAACAACAGGGAATTCACATCAACAATGATGGTAAAACTTGCTTTCCCCTCTCCCCATAGCAAAATCATCCCGTGGCTCTGGAGTCTCCAGTGATGTTTCACTTTGAAGGCATTCGTTAAATTCTGATATTAAGTACAAATACCAGTGTTTTATCGAGGCATCTTAGGAGGGGAAACTTTCCCCCAATGTTGTAGAATCCCCCCAAAAATTTTTGAAAATATTGGTATAGCCATATATGTATGTTTTTACAGTTTGCGAGTTTTCAGTCGATGTCCTTTTTCATATTCCACAAAAAGTCACTTTTTTTTTTCATGGTACCATTTTTATATTTTCCACTTCCTTCTTCATTTCGAGCAAACGCTAAAATTCCCTGCAAAATTCACTTTTATCTGTGAGGGTGTACACTAAGCAATATGTATCAGCACGAAGCAATGACAGAGAAAAATCGAGCTTTAATATGTTGATCGGGCTTTAATGTGGTAGATTTGTGCTTCTTGAGATGTAATGCTTGGAGTGTTATATTTCTTTATGGTAGAGTCATTTGAAGTATCCGAAATTTAATTGTCTAGAATGTTGACGAAACTATGTTGTGTTTAAAGAAGAAAAAAATCACACGTGGCTTTTGCCACTAGACACTGGTAGTGTTCTTTGTTCAGTATGTAGTATATAATATAAAGGTATACCCCTTCCAAAAGGTTCTGATGGTACTTTCATAACGAAAGGTTTCACAAAGTGAAATAAAATTACGGGTAAAATCCAAAAGATAATAAACTCCAAAGATATGATATTGATTATTCCTCTTCCTGTATCCTTGTTGGGTTCTATAGTTTGTCTGCGCTATCACTAGTGATAATTCTGCCATTTTATTGGCCAAGGCAGATAGGTCGTGTGGAGGATTTTGCTCGTGGTGGGGAACGGTCTTCGGTTCTTGACTCGTATTATTATTATATTCTTGAGGATTAGGTACTGATGGTTGAGTATTCGTTAAAGATCTATTCACTTGATAGGTATTAAATTGTTGCTGGGATGCGCATTGGTTGCATGACAGGTTGCGTCTGTATAGGATGGGTATGGTGGTATGGTTGTTGTATAGGATACGTTATCTTTGGTTCAATTGGTAATGCATACGATATATTCTGTGGGTTAGATATAGGATTTTGGCCGTATAGCGTGTGCAATCATTGTGATAGTTCTGCATGCTCTCTTTTTCTAACAAGGTCATTGGCGGCTTCCAAGGTGTTCAATTTTGTTTGTAAGGCGTCTACTGTTGCAAACCTTTCTAATGCGATCTTGTTAAGAAATTCCCTTTGTAATTCCAAAGATAAATGATGGATCTTTTGTTCTTCTGACGCATCCGGTATTAACTGTCTAATCGCTCGTAGTTTACATAAAAAATAGGAATCTATGGGCTCGTCTGTTCCCTTTTAGACTTGGAATAGTTCCATAGTTCCTGTTCCGCCTTATATGACGGAATCTTCGTCCTACTAACTGCTACTAATTTAGATTTAAGTTTTATAAGACATCATTCCGAATTGGTTTTGGTTTTTAAGTTGTAACACTAGATATA
This sequence comes from Thermobia domestica, assembly GCF_964235325.1. NCBI lineage: Eukaryota > Metazoa > Arthropoda > Insecta > Zygentoma > Lepismatidae > Thermobia > Thermobia domestica. The sequence continues at coordinate 253,708,240 of NC_137454.1, forward strand.
ATGTCATATCCTGCAAGTATATAGGTAAAATTTCCTTCTTTTTGGCTGGTGACCATGATTGCATGGTTGCCATATGATCAAATAGCATGAACAATCTGTTCGGATCCTCATGCACGTGTCCTGAATACTTCGCCAAATGAGGCATATTAAAAGATATTTTAGATGCATCCTGTCACATTTGTAATATTTCCTCCTGACTGTTTACCTGATCTTGTTTCTGGCATAAATTGCACTCAGGAAGGGAAAAAAAGATGGAAAGATAGATAGTGAAACTTAGATGAATTTTGATACTGACCTCTTTAGTTTAGTGCCTGGAAAAATGTTAATTAAAAGAGTGCCCCGTACAAAACTCCCGAAGCCTATTACCATGTAATGTTTACGGGTAGAGTCAATGATAGATCGAGATATATATATCCCCTCACCAATTTTATTATAAAATTAATTCTTTGTGTCTACAAAAGTTCTAATAACAAAGTTTCTCTATAATGACCGAAGTTTGTTGGTTATAATGTTCTGTACGGGTAACCCCTTAGCTTCATAGCAGCCTCCAGGGTTTACTTATGGTTAGGATAACCCCTTAGCTTCATAGCAGCCTCCAGGGTTTAGGATAGGTTGCGATCAGTTGGTCGACTGATGCCAGGTCCCTCGGTGGTCCCTCTTTTATTTGTCCTCTTCGGGTCCTTTCGTGAAGTCCGTCTCCTTTCGCCTTCTTCCGATGTCTTCCATGTTGGCTTCTCGTCTGCTTCATTGTTTGTAATCAATAGTGTGTTTCTGTTTCTGTTGTGATGTGGAGATCCTTACAATATGTTTAAAATACAGTGTTTTAAATCATTACGTTTGTAAGTTACATGCAATTTTCTTTAAAATTCCATAAATCTGGTGCAATGTAACCCCGTCTTACGGTATACTATGACAGTGATTGTTCTAACAAACATGGATTCATGTACCTTTGTCCTTACCCTATTAGACACTGTCGTCGCTCATGGTTTAGATCAACTTTCAAATTTCGATTTTTCCCAGTTAGATTGGCGTTTTGTCCCGCTGTGCGGTGAATGATTGGTGACACTACCGATCACATTTCAGCACAAGTTTAGGCTAGAAGGAGCATGTCGGGCGATCTGGGAATCAACAGGGGCAAAACCGAAGACATTGCTTTTTTTTTTTTTTTTTTTTTTTTTTTTTTTTTTTTTTTTTTTTTTTACTAATTTATTTATTCTCAAAACGGCAACGGCAAAGACGGTGATCTTCGTTATTCATTTAACTCAGCGTTGCCAGGGAATTTTCAGAGCAACACCAAAGATATAGTTCTTCGTCATTTATTTCACACATTCTTTACTTTCAAAGGGGAAATGCTCTTAGTGTTGATCTTAAGTTATTAATTTCACTCAGCACTGTCCAGGAATTCACAGGGGACAATGTCAAAAACGTTGTTATGTTCTTTGTTACTTCATTTCTTTACTTACACGAAGGCGTGGGAACAGCAACACGAAAGGCTCTTCGTTACTTATTTCACATATTTATTTATTTCCAGAGGGAAAAGAAAATGGCGTTACTCTTATAGTTTACTTCACTTGTCGTTGCCCAGGAATTGACAAGGGTTACCCTGAGGGCATTGCGCCATGTTATTTATTTCACATTGCTCTTTGTTACTTATTTCATATATTTGTTTACATTTAAAGGGCAAGGCCAAAAACGATGTTCTTCATAGTTTACTTCATTTAGCATTGCCTGGGATTTGACAGGGGTTTGCCCTAAGGCGCTCCTTCAAGTTATTTATTTCACTTATTTTTGCATTTCCAAAGGGGCAACGCCAAAGGTGCTCTTCCTTGCCACTTCACTCGGCATTACTCGATAATTGATATTGCCAACTCCTATTATTGAGTTACTGAAAGGTGGCCTCTGACAGATAGCTGCACGTGTTGTCAACAAAACGAGAGAGTGGATTGTTCGCCAATCACAGCAGCATTCTTTCACGCTGTTGCTAAGCAACGAAGGTCACTGACAGCGATGTTGATGGTAGTTGAGACCCAGTGTTGCCAACCGTAGCGGAATTCCGCTACGCGTAGCGACTTTTCGTTGCCCTGGCGACAAAGCGGCGACGGACGAAAAATACGAAAAATGTAGCGACTTTTGAAAACCTATCTTAAAACCTACAATTTTCCCCCTAGCTTGAAAGAAGTGAACAATTTAGGTTACAAAACATTTTTGTTAGATTAGAAAATGTGTGACAAAATTTAATCAAGTCGGGACTTATGCAGAGTCGTTCTGACACGTGATTAGTGACATACTAAAGAGTTCGAGTAAGCCTAGTTTTAGACGGAAACATTTGTCGTAGCATTTCTCATAGCAAAATCATATCATCGATATCCTATTGTGTAGCAAATGCTATAGCATTTCCCATGACATGTCATATTCTATGGCATTTCTTGTCGATAGAACTTGCTCCATTTCGTAGCAGTTTCCCCAGCATTTCTGGTCCATTTGCAGCGCCGTGATGTGTTAAAAAGAAGCGAAAGATTTTGTGCCAAATATCTATGCTCTTTGTTTTGTGTGGGGAAATTGAATTGTGGTAAACAAAAATGAGTTTTAGTAGGTATGCTATTATTATGCTGATTGAAAAATATGAGGAGCATCCTTGTTTTCACAAAGTTAAAAGTCCTTTGTATCATAATAAGCCTATGCGACAAAGGGTTTTAGAAGAGATAGTGACTGAAATCTCTTTTTTTAGTTTCGGAGCAGTAATTGCGCTCTTCTCCAGTTATTTGTTTGCTACGTCACAACAAATGCTTATCAAAATGCTACCGTGTAAAATAACCATATACTTTTGAAGCCCTAGAATATTATACGAGATTTTTGGCAGCACATCTGCTACCAGAAATGCTACGATAAATGCTTCCGTCGAAAACTAGCCGAACATATGTTTCCTGCAGTAGTCAGACCTTTAGTATGACGTTAATTATAGGTTAAAACGTCTCTGCATAAGGTGAAGTCTATATTGTGTATTTAATGCTTGTCCAGGCTACTTGTTGTAAGGTAGAAATACTGTTGAAACAAAAGTATAGATTTTTTTATGCAGTATTGTATAGTAGTTTCTTAGGGAGAGAAATAAAAAAAATAGCATTAAACAAAAAAAATATTTTTTCTTGAAGGTAATTGCAATAAAACATTTTATGAATTTTATATTTGATACATATATCAACATTATTTGCACGCTAATCTTTGTTTAATTTGTTGTCAAGTGACATTATTGAATTATTCTTACATAATTATTTAGAAGTTATTGTCTGCAGTAACGAATGAAACAAATGTATCCCTTTTCGTTCATTTCTTCTATTTTTAAAAGAAAAAAAATGTTTACAACTGATGTTACACCAGGCCCGTATTCACGGGGGGATAGAGGGTCGGCAATCCTAAATTTTTGCTGCCCCCTAAATTTTTCAGGGTAGGTTTGCAAATGGACTATAATATAGTGATAAAGTATAATATGATTGGATCGGGTCTCCTCTAACTTCTACCGGGCTTCCCTAAAGTTTTGGGCTGGCTACCGGCCTGTATTACACAATGTTAATGTTAATATGGAACATTACAATAAAAGAATAAGCATTGACCGTGACTTTTACTTTAGTAATATTAATTCAAATAGGGTCTGACTGAAATTCTGTTTCTTTTAATTCATAAAATTCAGTGAAGCACTAAATCAGGGCTTTCCATTTAGAATTTAGGCCTATTATTAATGTGTGAATTTTTTGCAGCTTTGTTAACAGCGTTCTTTTTTTGATCATTTAAGTATAATTTTATAATGTAGCGAAAAATAGCGGAATTTCAGTAAGGGTAGCGGAACGTGGCGGAATTTTGACGGCACAGTAGCGACTTTTCGAACTGGGGACCTGGCAACACTGTTGAGACCAGTGATCGTAGTTTGAGGGAAATTTCCATAATGTACGGACATTTTGTAGGTAAATTTAGCAAAAGGGGGAAAAGGATTTTTTTCGATAAAAACGTGAATATTCAGGGAAATTCTTGCACTGACTGATTGAGCAATATAAATGCTTAAATTTTTCTACATTCTTCAGAAATAAAGCAATACAACAACAGTAGTATGTGTGTATGTGTTCAAAGTACCACAATTAGGACCCATTGTTGGCTAGTATATATTTGTAAAAAAGAAGTGAGGGAAGAAGTTAAAACATAGAAGCAAAAGAACATATGAACAAAACAAATGTGGTTGGCACGTCCTTTAATATAGCTAAATAAAAGTTATCACATAACTTCTATCATAGGAATTGGGCACTTAATAAACTAGATAAATTTTGATAAGAAATTAGAAAATTTTGTGTCAGTCGAGGGAAATTTTCTTAAGGAAACCTACAGACACTGGTTGTGACGACTTGTTAAATGTCTTAAGTTTGTCGTCAGAGCTGCTGTCTCTTGCGGAGCCTCTGACAATAGCGCCTCCAGTATTCCACGTGTTCTACCGAACTGTCAGAAGCCACCTTCCCTTGCGCACACAGTAGTCATTGGGACGGCAATGAAAAAGGGGTTGCTCTTTGTTATTTATTTGACTCAATCCTTTACTTTCAACAAAGGTGTGGAGATGGAAACGTTGAAGCAGGGGTAAAAGTGGATCTGAAAAGGTGGAACAAGGATGTTATAAATAGAGGATCTGCCCATATGTATCGTCATCTTATTAAATCGATGAAGCCAAAAAACAACCGAGCATCGGCACGTCTGATTGGCTACTCTCGTCTTCACCATCGTCTGATTGTCTACTTTCGTTTCCGCCGTGATTGTTGGCTCAAAACATTGCGATCCTATTGGGCGGAATGGGCAGAGTAGGGGTGGCGAAACTGTGACGTATGGCTTCAAGATTTTGTTGTAAGGGCAGATCCTCTATTGTATAAGATCCTTGAGGTGGAAGGACGGCAGGTAGCGGCATGACATCACGCCGATCCCCTTGCCTACCTTTGCCCATTGTAATTTTTTAGGAACTGGGGGACGCCATACATATTTTTTTAAGGTGTGGGGATGGCGTCATCCCGCGTTCCTCCGCACTTTTATCCCTGCGTTGAAGGCGTTGATATTTGTTATTTATTTCCTACATTCCGTTACTTTCAACGAAGGCGTAGGTACCACTACGCCAACTACACGAAAATTCACCTTTAGTTCGGAACAAAGCGGAAATGAGGGGAAGCGAAGTACAGCGTTGCCGCTGCTTAACGCGAGGGAATGGTGTCGTCTGCTTCAGACCAAGGAGTTCCAATGTCGAGCACTGAACAGGCAGGAAAAAAAAAAAAAAAAAAAAAAAAAGGAAGAGAAGAAAATAGTTTCATTGTTTTCAGATACTAAATTAAAAAATATATATAAGGTCAAATAATATTAATCACGTTCACACTGTAACATTAGCTTCGTAGTAAGTTATCTAACGTGAACTATGAATTTCATAATTTAATTGCATACTGTGAGAAAGTAAAGCAAATTCATGGAAATGAAATGAGAGAAATAAATTCGTCGAAAAACTTACCATGTAAGGTCAATCTTGTAGAATACTACCTGCGAGATCCTCTTCGTCTTCCATTCCTTCGTCCACTGCATTATCAATTGTTCCCTCCCAAATGCCACAATAACCCTCCTCTTCAGAAGTAATAGACGTGTCACTCTCGAGATTTATTAATATCTTGTCGTGTATTATTTTGATAAGACCGTCTGCTTCCCACATTTCCTTTTCAACGTTTTTTACGCAATCAACAACGATTTGCGGCCACGTTTTATAAAGTTAAACCCCATATCAATGATGAATCTTCGAAGAGTAGGAATAGAAAACTTCGATATGTCACTATGTTCATTTATAACCCGCTGAATTTTCGCTAAAGTAGAGAGTTCGTTTTTTCTATACATGTTATGAATTTTGAGCCGTATTGCTGCTTGTGTAAAGGTATCATATTTCTGTAGCCGAGTCACTTTCCTATCATTCGGTCTCCTCTTCCTAGGAGTTGACACTTGACCATTATTACTCAAAAATTCCCGCTTCACGTTCATAATAGTGGAGGGAGAAATGTAAGTTGCTTCAGATGTTTTTTTCAAAGTCTCTCTAACAGTTTCTATGCCCCCTTTTCCCCATGATTACGAAAGTATGTATACACATTTAACAACATTATTTTCTCTCCTGTAGTGAGAGGTTTACCTTGTTTCTGCTGCTGTTTGTAGCACTGAGGAAAATTTGAAGCCATTGCGATTTATTCGCAAATTGAAAATCAAAAATAACAACTAAACACAACAAAACTACAAAACAAAATGTTAAACACCACCGCAAACTAATGTAAAAACAATGTAAATAAAAACACTTGTCACACCACCACTCGATAGCTACAAAGACACCAAAATGTAAAAGTGAATTGACAATCCGTGGCAACGTCTTCGGTCATTCGCAAAGACGGATTTCCGCAAAGACTGTGTGAATGCATTAAGGTTAATGTTCAAAAGCCATATAACACACACAGCAACACGGGAAATCCGACAACACTGACACCCACCCTTACCAAGGCCTACCCCTCTGTCAATGAACGGTTGCCAGTGCATGACCATCCTTCTTAGAATTCAGCTAAAAGGGTATTCTGGGATTCATCAGAGATTGCCTTACTAGGACAGTGGGGTATTTACGGTTTGTTTCAGGGGACTTTGCTAACTTTATTTCTTGAAATGTGAAAATTGTAAACCTCATATTCATGCACTAATATCTTTCGAGAACTTGTACTTAGCGTTGTCTAGTACTGGGGGAGGAGGCTGCTTTCTCATTCGTTTGTGAAATATATACCAGAAAAAAGACATAATTATGTATTTGTATGTTATTTAAGAGCTAAAACACTAAACATTTCTTTTTTATTCCACATATTTCTGAAAATAAAATACAAATGTTGAAGACAGCCCTGCTTCTCTGATCCTCCACAACATTGTTTTTCAACTTTATAAATATCTTAACCACCGCTTTTTTTTTTTTTTAAGTAGATTATGCGAACGCCCTTGCCCGTCCCACCAATGTTAAAAACATATCTGCATCCATAGTACTATATAAAATCAATTTACAGGGGAAACGTTCCCATATTATTTACTATACATTTGTCAGAAATATTTGTGCAGCACGATCTTAATTGCCCAGCAACCAATGCTAGAGAAGCTCTATATAATAATAATAATAATAATAATAATAATAATAATAATAATAATAATAATAATAATAATAATAATAATAATAATAATAATAATAATAATAATAATTTAATAATAATAATATCCATAAGATTGAAACTCTCACTTTTTTTTTTTTTTTTTTTTTTTTTTTGGTCAGTTACAGTTCACACTTCAGGTTGATATATTTGGGAAAAAGGAAACTTTTCTTGATCTGCTATCTCAGGGCTAAGGAATTCAGTTGTAATTCAAACCGATTCCATTTAAATGAAATGAAATCTTTGAGTTTTACGTTCCACAGTTATGTCGGTTAGGCTAAAAGAGACGGTGATTATGAGAAATAAGTGAAATGGTGGAATAAAGAAAATGGGAGAACCCCGTGAAAACCCACGAGCACGGTATTTGTGCACCACAAGGTCCACACGGCGCGAGCTGGGATCGAACCAGGGACCCCAAGCACCGGAGGTGAACGCTCTACCACTGAACCACCGTCCGCTCAATTCCGAATCCATTTAATCTGGGACAGAACGAAAGGTCGAGTGCAAATCACATCACCAGTTCTGTGTGATAGTTATTTTTCAGTTACATCTTGAAGAATCCCTTTCAACGTAATAACTGGTATATTGTGTAAGAATTGAATGTCAAAGTGGTGCAGAGAATATCTCTGTTTCTATAGTAGATGTATGTGAATCAAGTTCCTCCGGAGTCGCACGCAGTGTTGAATTCAGACATTTTCACCCGGGGGGGAATGTGAACTCCTCGAGGGGAGGGTTGTTTTTCTGTATTTTTGCAAGAAAGCAGCATATTTAACAATTCCATTCACATGCACATCTTACCTAATATTGAGACTAATTGCTGATAAATATTCAATGTGAGATTATAATTTAAAAAAAAAATCCTTTAATATTATCTAAAAAATTAAATGAAGACTGGCAAATATATTTTTAGACTAAACTTTAACTGCTATTTACAGTAGCTATTTTGGTTATTTTTTCCCTGTATTCAGTAGTTACTGTTTGTTACTAATGTAGAAGTTTTTAAAAAGATTTAAATTAACTCAAATCTTTTTTGTCCTAAAACAACATACATAGGAATATCTTAACAAAAAGTAATCATTTTTTCTCACACGTCTGATTCTAAATCAAATATATTAGCCTTGGTTTCTTCACTGCATACACATCAATAGTTTAGTTTACGAAATCTTCAGTAGGATTAGTGCCGTGTCGTGAAAAATCAGCGCTTGGGGCGAGACTATACGACGGCACCCCCGTACATATGAGTGAGGTCGACAGACCAGCTGCGAAAGGTGAGAAAATTTTAAAAAGTAAACCCTGCTTTTCCTTGATTTTGAGCACTTTTTATTACTTTTTTCCTTTTATTTTATATATGTGCACATGTGTTTCATTCCTCTCTTTTTTCTTTCCTTCTTTTCTTTTTCCCTCCCGAATCGTGCGTCCCTTACTTCGGTGCCCGGGCCGTCGCCCCGCTTGCCCCTCCTTCGTCACCTTCAATAGTAATCTTTCACTTATATACTATTATATTGATAAATTCTATATAAATCTCTATCCCAGTAGGGATAACTGTTCTTCCCCGATCTTTCTAAATGACACCAGTAGATTCGTATACAGTTATCGACATTCATGAATATTCATGAGTGTGTACTTTTCTGACATTTTAGCACTTGGTAATGCACGTTTTAAAAAAATGGATACACCCTTTTTTCCCGCATATTAATGACACATAATGTATGCAGGTGCATCCGGAGGTAACATGACATATAATAAATGGTTTCCGGTTAAAAGAAATGTTAATGGGACAAGCAGAATACAGAAAAAACCTTTCGGAAATAAAATATGCAGATCACACACGTAGAACAAGGTAATTCATTAATATTCAGCACATGTAACGCGACAGCTGCTGCTGGAGAATTTTCTAGAAATTTGGATCGTTGGTATGAGTGAAAGAAAGCACTAGAAGCTTCCAGATCTTTTTTTCTAAGCTTATTATTGTTGGAATAGGGGAAAGAACACACTCGAACCTTCTGGAAAGATTTAAGGGCATATAAATACTGATGCATTTGCATGATGTGTACATTTAGAAAGAAGAGGGCACCAAGAACATCAAGTGTTAACTTTGCGAAGAAGATATTTTACTACTAGGAGAGATTGGAAGATTGGTAAGTAATAACGTTGTAGTTTTCTTGTATTATACTTGTTCATTTTTATATGGGAAAGGGACATATTGTAATTGTTTGGAGTATAAGGGGACGGAACTGTTTGGTTTTATCGGGAATTGATTGCGGATTTTCCGGTATTGAAAAAATGATATGACTCGGTGTACTTTTATGGAATTATAACGTGACTAAGATATAGTATAATGTAATATGTAGGGAAGCAGCATTAATGATTGCACCGGGAATCGAATGAGTATTCTCCCATTTGGAGAACCGTACGCTAAATTGTATGCTTGCAGTGTGAACTTATTACTTATACATAGCTATGAATTGTGTAAGATATAACACGAAGTCAACAGAATGCGCTCCCGGGAATCGAACCAGGGCTTGTCCACGTGAAAAGCCGTACGATAAACATTTTGCTTAGCAGATATTGTTACTTATATGTAGCTATGAATTGTGTAAGATATAACTGGTATTTAGAAAGTATATGGGAAGTTTTATTGAGTAGGGAGCCATGATACTGCCGGAACTCGAACCAGGGCTATCCCACGTGGAGAACCGTACGCTTGCTTGCACTGTAGACTTTTTTCAGTTATAAATGGTATATTTTACAATCTTATATTGGATAGGTAGTTAACAGAATGCGCCCCAGGAATCGAACCGTGGCTCTTTTACATGCAAAGCCAATATGGTTGAGCGTTAGTGTTACGTTGAATATTATATTTTGTAATTTGAAAAGTCGTAATACGGTAACTAATTGCATTTTTTTTTCTTTTCTGTTTTAGGTGCTGAAGCAAATAAGTGATAGAATCGTGAAAAAAGCGGAGAGCACGAAAGACGTGGATTTCAATTGGATTATCACTTAAACAGAGATAAACTATTATTCGGTAAGTATTATTATTATTATTATTATTATTATTATTATTATTATTATTATTATTATTATTATTATTATTATTATTATTATTATTATTTTCAAAATTTTGTTTGTTTTCAGGTTTTTTAGTCATTGTATACATATATTGATTGCACTTTTTTTGTCTTGTATTTTACAGAAAAAAAATGGAGTTTTACTTCGAGGAATTTAACGTGATTGATGAAACCATTTTCCAGGGAAGACTGAGAGGCTTGGATAGTGCTGAACGTGTTTTACATACGTGGCAACAAGTAGTGGACCTGCAAGCAGCAGGGTATATTGGATCGTCTGAAATTGTAAGTGATCTACTATCGCTTTTGTACCTATATTATAAAAATAATCAATATATTATACTGAATAATGTTCGCTCAGCAGCGGACATTATAGAGCTTTTTGACCACGGATTTTTCCGTGAAGATCGACTGTATGATGCGGCATTTATGTCATATTTAAATTATATGGCCTCTGAGAAGGGGCAGTTAGAGCGAGTGAGTGACAAAAGTGTATCCGCGTTCTTTTCATTTACGGGAAATCGTGAAAATGTTCAATCAGAACATAATGATGATGATGATGATGACTCATTACATATTGATTGGGCACTATTAAATGAAATTAATTTGGATGAACCATTAGAAATTCAAAATTCCGAAACTGACTTTACAGAGATGTTGTGGCAAAAATTGCAAGAAATTGAGGAAGAAAATGCGCGTGTTGATCGTCTGAATAATGCACATTATTCAGAAGATATGCGACCCACAACTTCTCAGCACCCTCCATTGCGAGGGTATGGAGGAAATGAAATAGAGTGTAATATGTTTGAAATTGTGGGGAGACATGTGAGAGAGTACCCGCGTTTCAATATGAAAGGGGTGGAAATTATTGTAAAACCAACTGTACAACATATAATTACAAATCCCATGGATTATATTACGTCCATGATGGATTATGCGCTTTCTACCGTTCTGAGGGATACACGTCCCCACGATTTTGTCGGTTTAAGAATAAATTCCGACCGAGATCTCCTGAATAAAGAAGTGTTTGTTCCATGGCGAAAACGTCAAAATTTGAATACCGATGTGGTTCTTAGAACGGTGGAAAACGTATTAAATAGCAATGAATCATTTCTTTTAGGAAATCAATTAGAATTCCGGTTTGACATCGTTGATGGATTACACGGACAGGGTATACCTAAACGAGCAGCGGTAAGAAAGTATGCAGAAATGAGTATGTTTTTCAAGGATCATGTGGTGGCCACAAAAGCTAGTGATTTTCTTTGTCTGCCAAAATCCATAGTATATTGGATTACGAAACATGAACAGAGTAAGGATGCACTATATGTTATGACCTTGCCTACACGCAAAACTTGGCAAAATAAAGCACAAAAATTGTGTAATGATGCAAAAATGTACGTTGAACGGAAACAGGGATTTGATTTGGAAGATGTGGTTGGTTTTCAAAATTATTTAGTGAAAAAGAATTATCAAATTGTAGTATATGAATTACCGGAAAATTCCAGAACACCTGTGGTACGCTACCCAGGAATAAATGCAGAAAAAAAGATATTTATTTTGTATCAGAGAGGGGATACTGTGGGCCACTTTCAACCCATTAAGAATATTACTTCGTTTATGGGCAAGACAAGTTTTTGCTTTTCGTGCTTGGAAGGATATAATGCATCAGGTACGACTCATCAGTGTCTGATGAGATGTTCGTACTGTGAACATTCTCATAGTAAAGAAACTAACGCGAAATTGGTACATTGTACACAATGTAATAGAAACTTTGCTGAAGGCACTTGCTTTAATAACCATTTAACACTAAATAAAGTAAAGAAATCCACATGTGATTACGTGAAATTGTGTAACGCATGTGGTGTAATTTACGATGTGAGAAAAAGAAAATCAGCTCATGTATGCGGCGACTACTATTGTAGTCTTTGTAAAGTGCACGTAACTGTTGGCCATCGATGTTTCGTTCAAAAGTGTAAGCTAAAACGCACTGAACGATTTTTGTATATTATATTTGATGTGGAAACCATGCTATTAGCACCAAATGAGAAAGGTGAAAAGGAGCATGCTGTAAATTTATGTTGTTGTTTGAATGTATGTTTCCACTGCATAAATACAGGAGTAGATAGTTTGTGTTTCAAGTGCGGAGATAAAATATCCGGGAACCGTATGTTTTCTTTCACAACCATGGAGGCGTTTATTGAACATGTGCTTATGGAAAGGCCAGAGTATCAGATCATTGTGGCACTTGCTCACAATAATTCGCGATATGATGGTCTATTTTGTGTTCGCACACTTATTGAAAAACAAAAAATAACTCCACATGTTCTTATGCACGGCCAAAAGATATTTCAAATTAGTATTAGTAATCGTTTTTTATTTTCGGGACACTTTTCTTTATCTTGGTGTAAAATTATCCAAATTACCGAAAACCTTAGGATTGAATGTTGAATTGAAAAAAGGAGATTTTCCATACCTCTTTAATACAGAGGAACATCAAAATTATGTTGGAGAATGGCCGGCATTGCATTATTATGACCCGGACTCACGTAGTACGGCAGACCGGGCAGAACTTATGCTGTGGCATGAAGAGCGAGTACGGAATGGTGATATTTTTGATTTTCAGAAAGAATTGATGGAGTACTGCCGGAACGATGTGCGTATATTGGCGGAGGCAGTAATTAAATTTACCTCCATGATTGAAGAGAAAACAAATGGTATTCAATGTTTTATTTCCAGCACGACGATCGCTAGTCTAGCAATGTTGACGTACCGGTGTCATCACCTGATTGAAAACACAATTCCAGTTATTCCTCCAAACGGGTTCCAACTTACTCAACAACAGAGTATTAAAGCATTAAAATGGTTGAAGTATATGGAACATGTAACAAAGAGATCTATTGTTACTTCGAATAATGCGTTGGAGGAACGGTTTGGCAGATATAAAGTCGATGGTTTTGACGCTAAAACAAACACTATATACCAGTTCATGGGATGTTACTGGCATTCCTGTAAAAGCTGTTATAAAGATAATAGAAATAGCATTTTATGCAAAGAAAATGGTGCGTACAACACTTTTGAAAAGAGATACGAACAAACAGTGCACTGCCGCAACTATTTGAAAAAATTAGGTTATAATTTAATAGAAATTTGGGAATGTGAACGGGATGCAATGGTAAAACGTGATAAACATATACAGAAGATCCTCGAACAACGGTGCAAACATATTCGTGATCCTCTCATTCCGAAATCTGCCTATCAAGGAGGTAGAACAGAAAATTTTAAGTTATATGTAGACTGTGCAGAGGACGAATACGTAGTTTACGTAGATGTCACCTCGCTTTATCCCGCAACAATGTGTAAACGAGGCATGCCTGTGAATGTACCTAAAGTACACAATGGCCCCAATTTCCCCAATGTGCGAAACATTCATGGACTTGTAAAATGCAGTGTTCTTCCACCCTCCGATTTATATTTTCCAATCCTCCCTTATGTTACGGGAGGAAGATTAATCTTTGGATTGTGTAAATCGTGCATGGATGAACAAAATGATGATGAATGTACGCACATAGATCTTGAACGTATCATTACCGGTACGTTTTGTACCCCCGAACTGCACAAAGCATTAGACAATGGGTATGAGCTAATTGAAATTCATGAAATATGGGAGTTTGATTTATTAGTCCCGGAAAAAGATGTTTGTGAAGGATTATTTGGGTCATATGTGAAATCCTTTTTACAAATGAAACAAGAAGCTTCAGGCTTTCCTGCAGAATGCACTACAAAAGAAGAGCAGGAAAAGTACATTCAAGAATATTTCATGCATGAGGGAATACAGTTAAATTATGAGAACATAGAATATAATCCAGGCCTGCGCAGTACAGCGAAACTGTTTTTGAATTCACTGTACGGGAAATGGGGACAAAGAACAGACCTTTCACAGTGCACAATGGTTGATACAGCAGAGGATTTTTTAAAAATTTTAACAGATCCTAAATATGAAATTCAAGCTGTAACACCAGTTGGTGAAACTCATTTAATTGTTCAATATAAAGACTGTGAGAGTGAAAATATCCCATTAGCATTTTCAAATGTTGTGCTGGCATCATTTATAACATCATGGGCACGACTGTGGCTGTATGATCTACTAACAAGTGTTGGAGAACAGAATGTAATCTATTGCGATACGGACAGTATCATGTTTATACAAAGAAAAGATGAGCAACTCCCATTAAAATTAAGTTCGTATTTGGGTGGGTTAACAAATGAAGTTCCCGAAGGTTGGGAAATACGTAAAGTAATAGCATTAGGTGCAAAGAATTACGCCTACGCTTTACGCAATGCTAGTGGGGAAATGAAATATGTGTATAAAATACGTGGAATAACATTAAATCACAGAACAAGTGATAAAATTAATTTTGATAGTTTTTATGATTTAGTGACGGGGAATCGGGAGGCAACTGTAATCGAAATGCCATCCAAAATTGTTCGGAAACCAGATTTGCGCATCTTTTCTCGAAGAGAACTAAAGACACATCGAATGGTGACCAGTAAACGCAGACGAATAGACGCTGACAATGTGACTGACGTACCAAGAAGTGTTACTGTTCCGTATGGCTATAGATCTCATAAATGATTGGCCAGAGACTCGTTTTTTTTGGGGGGAATAAAAAGCAGAGTTTCTATCACATTGTGTCATTTGCAACAAAGATGTTACGTTTTAAACATCCGTGCACTATTCTCATAGCCGGCCCTTCCCGTGCTGGTAAAACTCACTTTGTGAATCGATTAATCAAAGAAAGAAATGATATGTTTAATGTTTCCTTTAAAGAAATTGTATGGTGTTATGGCGCAGTTATACCAAACTTGGACGTTGATGCAAAAATACGTTTTCTGGAAGGAATCCCCGATATAAATACTTTTGATATAAGTGAAAATTCATTACTCATATTAGATGATTTAATGTCAGAAACAAATGACGATGTGGCCAAATTATTTACCAAGTACGCTCACCACAAGAAATTAACCGTAATATTTATTGTTCAAAATTTATTTCCAAAAAACCGGCATGCTCGAGATATTAGTTTAAATGCACATTATATAGTGGTATTTAAGAATCCACGTGATAAGTTACAAATTGAATATTTAGCAAGACAAATTATGCCTCGTGAAAGCAAACAACTCGTGAATGTCTTTGAGGAAATTACACAAAAACCACACACGTATTTATTGTTTGACCTTACACAACAAACACATGATGCCCTACGACTGAGAACAAATATATTTCCCGGAGAAATAATGCATGTGTACAGTAGTGTTAAAAACGCGGCCACACCGTTTTATGTTTAGTTGGCATCAAGATGTTGAAGGTAAAACATCATTATAATACGCTCTGCACGCTTGCGAAATGCAAGCCATCCGATCGGAAAGTTATTCTTCAAAACGCACCGGGTGATTTGATTCGTACCATATCACAAGTAGCAAAAAATACTATAAAAGGAAATATCCCCATATCATTAATTCAGAAGCAAAGGCTCCGTAGACATAAGAAGATCTTACGTGCTCTCTCCTCAAAACTTTCTCTTAAAAAGAAAAAGAAATTATTACTACAGAAAGGTGGTGCATTACTTCCATTAATTCTCGGGCCACTCATTGGTGCCTTAGCCTCAACAATTTTTGGAAGATAACATGTCGGAATTACGTAAAATGCTATTAGTTCCAGAAAATGCACTTCATAGAATACAATCTAATTTAAAGACGCATGAAGCACATCAATCAAGACTAGATAAAGATATGAGCGAAATCTTACATCGTACAGATTTGAGTAGAGAACAAAAATGGAAATTGTATCAGCAAGTATTACATCAATATTTACATTATAAATCGGGTCCCACACCGGAAAATCCTATTGCCCTACCCATTGTTGACTCAGAAAATGCAAGTAGTCGTACAGATAGTGGTATTTTAACTCTTGTACCCGATATATTACAATCAGTACCAAAAACACTTCGAAGGAAAACGGATTTATTACTTAAACAACTCATTAATTCACAGAAAATCTCGTGGGATCAAACAGGTACAGTAACTATCGATGGAAATATCATTCCCGGTTCCAATATTATCGATTTAGTAAATGATGTCGTTCGTACACGAAAATATTCAACACAACCAGTAGGATTACAGCCATTTAAAACGTTATTGGATGATATTAATGTTCCTCGGGAATTTATTAGTTCACGTACACCAGGACCGCCTTCACCTGCTTTTACAACCCCGAAAGTGACTGGCAGTAAAATTCGAAAACGGCATTCTTCTTCGACTGCAGTATCACCCGCAATTGCAGCTAACGTATTTCGGTATTGGAAAGAATATAAAATGTAAATAAGAAATGACAAAATTATCAAAAATCTATTACAAGTATTCAGATCCTGCATCTTTATCCAGTGTTAGTACATTAGAACGTAAAACAAAATTATCCCGAGAGAAAATTAAAAAATGGTTAGCATCACAAGATGCATATACAATGCACGCTCCAATACGAAAAACATTTCCACGGAAACAATATTATGTTAGTGGTCCTAATGAAACATTACAATGCGATTTGGCGGACATGCAAAATATTGCAAAGTATAATGACGGATATCGCTATATTTTATGTGCAATTGACATTTTTTCGCGGTACTTGTATTGCATTCCTGTGAAAACAAAGAAAGGGCCTGAAATGGCTAATGCAATAACTTCAATTTTAAATCAAGTGCCATTACTGGTTCACGTTCAAACTGATTTAGGGTCAGAATTTTATAATCGCCATGTAAAGAAAGTGTTTAAAGATTTTGGGATTAATCATTATAGTGTACATTCGGAAATGAAATGTGCGTTAGTAGAAAGAGTAATTCGTACCATTAAAAGTAAAATATATCGTTATTTTACTGCAGAAAATACGTATCGGTACATTGATGTCTTGGATCAAATTGTACACAATTATAATCATAGTTATCATTCAACTATTAAAATGGCACCCGCAGAAGTAAATGATTCAAATATCAATCAAGTGTGGAATACGCTGTACGGAAAGACTGTACACAAGAAGAAATTAACTTGTAAATTTCAAGCAGGAGATTATGTTCGTATTACTAAATATAAACATAAGCTTGAAAAAGGATATTTGCCAAATTGGTCTAGAGAAATATTTCTCGTTGATAAATGTATAAAATCAAATCCTGTAACTTATAAATTAAAAGACTGGAATGGTGATGAAATTAAAGGAATATTTTATGCTGAAGAATTACAAAAAATATTTCTAAGCTCAAACAAGACCTATTTAATTGAAAAAGTTCTTCAACGTAAGAAGGGGTGGGTTTTCGTAAAATGGTTAGGCTACCCAGAAAGTATGAATTCGTGGATTCGAGTATCTAGTATTCAGTCTGCATAATGAATTCGTCATTGAAACACGGTTTTTACGTGACGTTACCTTCCAATGCAAGTAGTACACTTTTTGATAATACAACATCCTCATTTCGAGTAAAACTTGCAAGGGCCATAGATTTAACGGACGGAGAGTGGGTTGTGGGCTTAACACAAATTAATATACCGTGGAGTTTTTATAATGTTGGTCCGGGTGAACAAATTACAATCGATACATTTATTGATGGTGAATATATTCGATATCCTGTTAAAGTAACAGAGGGATATTATGCATCCATTAAAGCCATCTTAAATCTAATTCCCGAGAAAGTACGTATAATAAAATATAATTATTTTAAGAATCAAGTGTATATTCAACATTCCTTCCGGTCACGTGATCGGTGTATTCTAGACATAACAAAAGGTTTACAACATATACTCGGTTTTATGAATGAAAATTCAAATTTTTATAATTCAGTGGTGTATATAAAAGATCAACATAGGGAACAATTTCTGGCTCCTCAGGGAAAATATCCCTGTAACCTTGATTATAATATTCCAACAGAAGTTAACGTATGTGTGGATATTGTAAAACAACAAGAAGAAATTGGACCTTTACTTCGTAAAATTAGTATATTTTACGAGCGGTATGGACGAATCAAAAATATTTTATTTCATAACCCGCAGTACGTGAAAGTTGAAAAGAAATATTTTGATACGATAGAAGTAAACTTAAAAGATGAACTCGGTATAAACTTACCATTTCGTTTTGGAACTTCGAACTTGACACTTCACTTTAAACGAAGATGATTTCTGAAAGCATTGAAGACAGTTTCTACATTACACTGGTTTCAAATGCAAGTACAGACGTTTATCCTAAAAATAGTCCAACCCATTTCATTAATAATTTGAAAAATACTGTACGTTTAACAGATACGGATTGGTGTGTCGGATTAAGTGAAATACATATTCCTTTAACGTGTCATAATGTCACCGAAGATGAAAATATCGTTTGGTACAAATTAGAAGGTCATGAAATTATGAAAAGTAAAATTACTCCTGGATATTATGCAAACATTGAACACATACTGGAAGAATTAAATAAAGTTTCAGAATTTATACGATTTAACGCTTCCAATATTATTCATGTTACTTCTGAACCAAACGTTGAATTTATAACACTTTCACCTACTTTGGCTATACAACTAGGTTTTCATGAAAAAAATGACCTCATTATTCAAAAACAGGGATTTAAACAACCATACTTAGATATTGGATATCCTTTTCAAATTTTTGTGTATACTGATCTTATTGAATATCAATTGGTGGGAGATACGCAAGCTCCCTTACTACGTATTGCAACTGTTGGCAATATGACTTATGGAAAAGTTCAAACGTTACGATATCAAGATATTCACTATATACCACTCTCTAAATTTTGCTTTAACAGTGTTGAAATACTACTAAAGGACCACGCAGGACGAAATTTACCATTTCGTTCCGGGACATTGACAGTGACACTTCATTTTAAACGTTCTCCTGGAAAATGAAAAAGCAACATACGTATTATCAGAGGGGACGTGGCCTTCCCTTCTTTTCAGGTCCAGTTTATCAACGGGGTCATGGGATTGGTAGTTTCTTTAAAGGTTTATTTCGTTTTGCATTGCCTTTATTAAAACAAGGTGCCAAAGCTGTAGGCCGGCAAGCGTTACAAACAGGAATACAAGTTGCAGGTGATGTACTAGAAGACCGTCCATTTAAAGAATCCGTTCGTGCTCGCGTAGAAGAAGCTGGAGAAACATTAAAAACTAAAGCTGCAAATAAACTTAGTCAGTTGTTAACCGGTAGTGGTAAGAGACGTCCACGAAAACGTAAGGCTCCTGCTATTGTACAATTCGGTCCTCCGGTCAAACGTAATCGAAAATATTCCGGTGATATATTTAGTTAATCATGGCTTTACTCAGTGGAAGTAGTCCTGAATGTTGTACAAGTGAACTTGATTTGTTTACTATTCCAATGACTCAAACTGCTATTGAGTCATCTTCCACTGTTGAATATCGTCCGGTTTCTACTTTATCGTCAGAAGGACCAATTGAATTTGTTGTACCTGGTGAAACTGGTGATTTTATTCACACTGCATACTTGTATCTCTATGTAAAATGTAAAATTACAAAAAACGATAATACAAATTTAGTTGTGGCGGATATTGTTGCACCTGTAAATAATTTTCTTCATTCGTTATTTAGTCAAGTTGATGTTTTATTAAACGATAAATTAATTAGTTCATCATCTGGTTCATATCCGTACCGTGCATATATCGAAACATTATTAAATTATGGTAGTGATGCCGCTCGAACCCATTTAACTGGGGGATTATGGTATAAAGATACTGCAAACCAATTTAATGTATTAGGTAATGCAAATACTGGATTTACAAATCGTGCCCAGTATGTTAGAAATAGTGCATCATTTGATATGTATGGCCGTATCCATGCTGATATTGCCGGTGTGGGATGTATGCTTCCTAATAAAGTAAGCTTACGTGTAAAATTACATCGTACAAAAGATACGTTTTGTTTAATGTCTGCTGAAAATACAGCATATAAAGTCAAACTTGAAGACGTAACACTTCACGTGCGGCGTCTAGATATTGCTGCCGACTTAGCTATGCAAATCAATGCTGGCATGGAACACATTCCGGCCAGCATACCTCTTACTCGTGTTGAAACTCGTACCTATACCATTCCCGCAGAAGTAAGTTCATATAATCTCGATAATTTATTTTTGGGTAAAGTACCAAAAGGTGTTGTTATAGGTTTTGTATCAAACGCTGCATTTAATGGTCAACCACATGTAAATCCTTTTGAATTTCAACATTTTAACGTTAACAAACTGCAATTACAAGTTGGTTCAAAATCATTTCCACCGACACCCCTCACTCCTAATTTTGAAAATGGATTATATGTTCAAACATATTCCACTCTGTTTTCCGGTACCGGTATATATTATCAAGATCATTCACATACAATTTCCCGTGAAGAATTTCGACATGGATACACTTTGTACCCGTTCATTCTATCTCCAACAGGAACATTAGATGATTCTACGTGGGATGTCATACGTGATTCCCCTGTCAATTTAAAATTATCATTTTCTCAACCTCTACAAAATTCCATTACATGTATTGTGTACGCTCAATTTGACTCTCTCATTCAAATCGATAAAGACAGGAATGTATATACTGATCATACAATGTAAAATTTCGTCATTTGAGTGCCATGAGGGTTATTGTTCACTTCTCCGCGTTCAACGATAATGATGATCATATTATTATTAAAGAACTTGCAATTGTAAATCCGGATATCCCCTTTGTACAAAGCTGGATTTTTAAACCACCATATCCATTACATGAATTACGTGTGCCGCTCATACTTTCGAATAAACATCTAGTACAACATGATTATGGTATTGACTGGTACAATGGCGATGTAGATTACTCATTGTTACCTACTATATTGAAACAATATTGTGCTAATACCTGTACCTTGTATACTTATGGTAAAACACGTCAGGACTATCTGCAGCAACTATTGGAACGGACTGTTGTGAATTTAGAAGATTTACAGTGCCCAAAAGCGTCTTCCTTGGGATTTCATGTTTACTCTTGTGCTTATTTAAAACATAGATTTGGACAATTTAAGTGTTGTGTGCGTGAAGCTTTATTATATGCCGAATACTTAAAAGTCTATGGTTATGTTTTATACGTAAATCCAAATAGTGCAACGTATGTTCCATCAAAAATAAAACAAGAGGAGGAAAGTAAGGATGAAATAGACTAATAAACATGTATAGTGATCAAGTATTACAAGTGTTACTAAAGGACTGTATTACCGGTGCAAATGTGACTGGAATTTATCCCATTGATCGTTTACCTATACTTGTTCAACACCCTGTAGGACTGATTATTAATTTGGACAAGTCTGATTTACCTGGTAGCCATTGGGTAGCGATCTATATCAATAACAATAAACATGGATACTATTTTGATTCTCTAGCACAGGGTGTGCCTAAACTAATTCAACAGTTCCTACAAAGGAATTGTAAACTCTATTTTGTAAATAGTGTACAAGTTCAAGATAATCATTCTATCATGTGTGGATATTTTGTATTATATTTTCTGTATTATATGATACGTGGTGTTTCATTTGACAAATGTATTGCAATGTTTAATCATAAAAAATTAAAAAATAATGATAAGCTTGTCAAAAAACATGTAGAAAACATAATGAAAAAGAAAAAAAGTAGATGTTTGTAGATTTTTTTTAGAAATAAATAAATACCAATTTTTTAAACTTTTATATTTTTATTTCTCCATAAAATATATCTTCCTTACAATAGTTTTAAGATTACAATGAAAACATTAAACTTGCTATGCCCTTAGTAAGGGTTGTGGATCGCTCATTTTTCCACCAATAATTCAATTGTTGTGCATTTCGATATGCACATGCCGATTTTGATTCTACTTGCTTATGAAATGAACAAATTTCATTACAAACGGTACCTTGTAATTCTGCTAATGGTGGACAACCTTTTCTTTCCAGATCCACAACGTTTGCTAACGCAAAGATTTTCTTTATCCAAATGGATTTTTCCCCACCTTTACAAAGGAAAGTTGCATCTGATGCACAAAATTCATATATAATATTCCGAATATGTGATACGAGATAGCCAGTCTTACTAGACCATGACAAGCCATGCAAGTGGTTTGTAAGCCAATCGATTTGTTTTTGGCAACCTATTGGTAAATCGTTAAATTCGCATGGTACTTTTACTAAACAATGAAAATTTAAAGTATCATCACACGCAGTAAGACAAAATTCACGTATCACAAATTCATTCGGGGAAATCTTAAATCCCTGTATGTCTACAATATACATTTTATGGCAAACTGAAATTTCACACGAACGTTCCATGACAACTGGAATAAGTTGTCCAATAAATTCAGTATTTTTTAAACATTCACCAGTTTTTAACATAAAGTTTGTGATTGAAATTTCACGATGCCGTTCATGAAAAATTTCAAAGAGTTCTACTAAAGTCTTATCATTCAACAAGTGCTTTTCAAGAAAAGTTCCAGGATTATGCTGCATACCACTTATTCCATTTGAGCGTAAGTATACACTTATCGTTTCTAACACACAATTTTCACTAATGTTTTGTCCACAATTCTCACTATCACAATACATGATTACTAATAAAAGGAAATCAAACAATACACAATTTAACATATGTCCACGTATTTCCCATAATCTTTTTCTAGTAAAATTTTTAATAGAATGGGTCTGTATTCAAAGTCCCACACAAGATCTCGGAAACGTTCAATGAAATTCCATATCATCGCAAAAGGCTGTCCATGCTTTTTTCTGTAAATTGATAATAATTCTTCACGAACTTCAAATTTCGTTACAGCTTCTATAGCTTTCCGTTCAAGAGATTCCGTATCCAACACCAAACAATCATGTGTCCATTGACTGCCGTCTCCGAACCCGCAAGCAAAACAAATACAAATATCGTCTGGTTTCCAGTATATTATACAGTCTTTTATACAATCCAATGATGTACGTTCCACAGTACACTCACATGGCAAATTCAAAAATTCTTCCAACTCCCAATTCTCCACCGGGGAATTACTCACTGTTGGTGAAGGTGTAGGGGGATATTCTTCTATTTCGTTTTCAACATCAAGTAACGGGAAAACTTCTGTTTCCAATGGCGGAAGTTGTGGGCTCACCACCGGTTGGGATGAAACTTCTGTTCCCGGTAATACATCCAAGTTGGCCGGGGTAACTTCTGTTTCCAGTGGCGGAGGTTGCGGGTTCACCACCGGTTGGGATAAAACTTCTGTTCCCGGTAATACATCCAAGTTAGACGGAGTAGCTTCTGTTTCCAATGGCGGAAAATGCGGGCTCACCACCGGTTGGGATAAAACCTCTGTCCCCGGCAAAGATGATGATTCTGCGAGATCGCTTTCACCTCTTGTACTAAGATCCAACGGTTTCATTGAATCCATGCTTTAAAACCAATCTATAACTCCTTTTCACTAAAACACCGGCTATTTAATATGCTTCGTCCATCACGTGATATCCCATACCAACGATCCAAATTTCTAGAATGTTCTCCAGCAGCAGCTGTCGCGTTACATGTGCTGAATATTAATGAATTACCTTGTTCTACGTGTGTGATCTGCATATTTTATTTCCGAAAAGGTCTTTTCTGTATTCTGCTTGTCCCATTAACATTTCTTTTAACCGGAAACATTTATTATATGTCATGTTACCTCCGGATGCACCTGCATACATTATGTGTCATTAGTATGCGGGGAAAAAGGGTGTATCCATTTTTTAAACGTGCATTAGGAAGTGCTAAAATGTCAGAAAAGTACACACTCATGAATATTCATGAATGTCGATAACTGTATACGAATCTACTGACACCCTCTGAATCTCACCCTTTAACTGACTTATTTTTACTTAAGAGTCTTCATCCCGGCGAAATTAAAATACCGCTAATTTTACAGTAATTATGTGATATATTCAAATAGATAAAAGATAATCGAAATGTGGAACAAGAACACCCTAGACAATATTATTTTACATGAGAAACCGTTATCATGACTCACTTATCTGCTTTTGATTTCGAGCCATTTTGAAAATCGGTATTTATTTTCGCGTTTCTAAACAGCTGAAAACGGAAAGCCACTAGGTGACTTGTGATAACGGTACCTCACGCAAAATAATATTGCCTAGGGCGCTCTTGTTCCATATTTCAATTATCTTTTATCTATTTGAAGATATCACATAATTACTGTAAAATTAGCGGTATTTTAATTTCGCCGGGATGAAGACTCTTAAAGAAAGGTGTGTTTACTTTAACAATCGTAAAACACATTTACGTCTGTTACTTCCGATGTGAGAAGTGGGATTTAGGCGCTCTATTTCAAATAATGCAAGAGCTGTACATTTTCAAGAACTGAAGTCTGCTGACATCAGAGATCATACGGAGCGATCGAAAGATCTTCCCTATCTTTCCTTTCCTATCTCAATCTGTGCTAGTGCTACCTACTAATATATAATACAGGGCAAGAGTATAGTACCTACTAAAATACAAACATTTCTTCAACAGTTGGCAATTTCATGTTCTGCCAAACTCGGCCATAGCGTTAAGAAATACAGGTTTTATTGACTATTTGGTATTCTACCTTAGATGTTGCACGTTTAATATTTATATAGAATGAGTCTGCGTCATTTATATGTATATTGAGAGACCGGGTTTCGTCTGCACGTTCACGGAAAGAAAAACAAATAAGTGGGTGAAGTAATTTCTACATTTTGTGACTGAAATTTTGCGAGTTTCTCCGGGGGAGAATGAATTTTCTTCGGGAGGGAGATTCCCCCCCGGGCTACCCCCTGAATTCATCCCTGGTCGCACGGCATTTTGGCAAATGTCATGACATGGAATTGAGAAAACTGCAGATCCGCTTCTACATAAATTAAATATAAGGAATAATCTTAAATAAGTTGTAGATATGTCAACAAAGCATAATCCTAGATATAAAATAATGTGTATTTCTTGTAATCACTGATATCGTTCAAAGCTTAAAGTGACACTGCTTCGTTAATACTTGATACAAAGAAAACTACCGTTGCAGTTCTATTGTTTATTCTTCTTTCAAACGTTTACGCATAATTTGACACATCTAAAGATCATTGTGACGAAATTGAAAAAGAAAAACTAAATGGATGTTCTGTGGAACTAATGTAAAATCATACTACTGTACAGAAAAGAAATACATATATATGCGTATGAAATCTTTGCCATCCGCCACATTTCATTTCTGCATATGCCTAGCTTGTTCTTCCTGCTCTAAAGGTTTGAACACGCTCACACACACTAGAATAAACAACATTTTCTACCTGACGTACTGGCAACCCTGCTAACTGTCGTCACTTCCGTTCTGATCCTAACCTGAATTTTTGTATAAATCATCATACACCTTATTCTACCTGTGAAAATCAGCTAGCCTGGGAATCGACAAGGGTGGTGACCAGGGGTAAAAATGGATCTGAAAAGGTAGGGGGACGCACGACGTCACGCTGTCCTCCGTGCCTATCTTTGCCCATTGTATTTTATAAAAAGTAGGGGACGTCACGGATGTTATCTGGAAGCAGGTGGACGGCGTTCCCCACATTCCCCTTCACTTTTACCCCTGGTGGTGACACCAAAGACGTTGCTCTCCGTTATATATTTGACTTATTCGTTGATTTTCAACGAAGATGTGGGGATGGCAATGCCGAAGGCATTGGGGGATAAGGGTTGAAAGGGGATCATTACACTTTCATTGAAATGCGTATACTAAGGAAGTAAGGGGTTCATGCACTTTCCATAAATCTAGTCTCTCCCTGCGAAATAGTGATGGGCAGTGAGAATATTCCCGGTGGGAAGGAATTTAAAAAATGGGAATATTCCCGGGTTTTTTCCCTGGCTTATAAATTCCCGGGAAGGAATTTATTTCCATTTCTCTATTTTATCTTCCAAATTATAAGAACCATATGACTAGTTACTTTATTTTAATATATTATGATTTACTTCTAGGTTTTAAAGAATTTGGAGGTTAAAAAATCTAAAATTATTTGACGGTACTTTATATAACTAATAATATGAGTTTTTAAGTTCCATTTCCATTTGCACTAAAAAGTAAGGTAATTGTTTAGTATTCGAAGGCCAAAACTAGAAAAAAGTAGGATGATTTACGGAAGAAATGAGTTGATAGTGATGTTCAAGTAATCAAGAAAGTATCGAACACAATTTTTTTTTAAGGGCAGTAAGGGATTTATACAAAACGGAAAGGTAAGTGGAAGTTATTTATGTGAGAAAAGAAAGTGAATTGCTGGTAACGAAGATAGAAAACAACATGCCATGTGGGGCTCTAACCCGCCTTCATTCCCTAACGCTCGCTCTGCAATGCTGTCTGAATTTAATGTTGGTAACGTAATTTAACGTATGAAACCATAAAACAACCGCATCGGAATAGAATATCACCAAAAAGTAGGTGCAAAAGCTGGTCCCCAATGCTAAAGAACAGCCAAAATTAGCAAAGTACTAATTTACAAATGATCAAAAAGAACCATTTTGTAAAGTAATTTAGAATTATGTAGAAATAGAGAGGAAGTACTATTAATAAACCATGAACCACCATTAGCAATAGACGTCGGTCTGTCTCCTCTGTCTGACTCGAATTTCTGAAGAGGTACTCGACTTCTTTTACATGTGAATTAACGTATGGAATTTCGAGAAATAGGTAGAATGAAAGGTCGTGTATGGCAATGTTACGTGCTAAAATATAAAGATAATTATCTTGAAAATTTTGTGAACATAAATATGTATGCGCAAATGTTGATAACTTGGTGAGACATGTATATTCTAGCATTTACCCAATCTAATTGGTTTATAACATTTATAAATTTAATGTGTTTATAATATTAGTAATAGAGTCAAGTTGAGCAAATCCACTTACATATGAATTTAAAGTGTTTAGTGGTTTCAAAGTATTAGGTCTTACCATATAATTTTTTCACACATATTTAATTGATAGAACATATTGTAAATAAATATATATATTTATGCGTACTCTCTAAATATAACAAAGTGTGAATAAAGTAACATAGTACCGTTCAAAATATACATTTTAAAGAATCCTCTGTGGACAATAGTAATAATATGCTGTGATATAAAAATTAATTCAACTTTGAAATCATACTATAGTAATAGAATGCAATTTTCTTTCTGATTGTACATGAATTCCCGGATAAATTCCCATTTTGGGAATATTCCCAGGAAATATTCCCGAAAAATATCTTCTCGGGAATTTACCCATCACTACTGCGAAACCGGTGTAGCAGGAAAACTTTACCCCCGGGAATTATTACCAGACAGTAATAATTCCCTAAGAAATTATTACCTCCCTCGAATTCAAATTTAATTTGAATCGTTTGGACGAAAAACTCAGACCAAATAAAAACATGCATCAAATAAACACCCCGACAATGGGGGTAATAATACTCTAGGGGGATAATTTCCTGAGAATTATTACCCCCTCTAAGGTGTTTCTTTGTCCTTAATTTGGTTTTATATTTCGTTGAAACATTTCAAACAAATTGGAATTCGATGGGGTAATAATTTAGTAGGGAATTATTACTTCCTGATAATAATTCCCGGGGGTAAAGTTTCGCTACCACACTGAGTCATTTCAACTGGTAATATTATAAATTTCAGTGCAAATCCTTTTTTTTTTTTTTTTTAAGTTATCTATTCACTAGCAGCGTTCACCCCGCTTCGCTGCGGTCACCCCGGAACGCAATAAACTTTGTTACTTAGATAATTTTTACTTTTTCGCTTTCAAGTGATATGATAAAAACCATAGAAGATTGCAGTAAATCTTAACATTATATCGCCTGTCATTTATGTTAACCCGGCCCGCTTCGCTGCGGTCATCCCGGTGCTGGCATATTGTAAAAGTGTCTGTAAAAATAAGCAAATCAATTAAAAAATTTTAAACAGAAGATTCAAGCTATTTTCCGCTGTATATCGCCTGTCATTTATGTTAACCCGCCGAGTGACACGGTCATGCGGGTTGCATATAAATACGTTTATTTTTACCTATGATGAACTAATAACAAAGGATTTGTACGTTATGGACACTTGAATGGTCAATTATCTCAAGACACTGGTAATTAAAAATTAAAGTGATATGACAAAAACCATCTAGGGTCCAAATCCTAATAACCCCCCAAAAATGAAAGAAATTGGTTCAGCCGTATTAGCGTGATGAGCGGACAAAATTTTGTACGTTCTCTTTTATATATATAGATTCCATTTTAAGAGATTGAAATCAGTAAAGGAAAAGATTAATAAAAAAAGTTATTGATTCAACCTTAAATAAAAGGTTTCCATATACATAATTGAACAAAAAAAAAAAAAGAAAAAGAAAAAAAAGAAAAGAAAGAAAGAAATTTCTACAACTTTCGCAAATATAAT
Source organism: Thermobia domestica (assembly GCF_964235325.1). Taxonomy (NCBI): domain Eukaryota; kingdom Metazoa; phylum Arthropoda; class Insecta; order Zygentoma; family Lepismatidae; genus Thermobia; species Thermobia domestica. The sequence goes on from NC_137454.1 coordinate 253,737,020, forward strand.
TACATTTGACGTGATACGATCTTTATTTTACTTGAGGTCATTTTCATTGCTTGGGCTTGAGAACGGCCAAAAATTAGCCAATAAGAAAGATTGTCCTATTTGTTTAAAAAAAAAATCCTGAAAATGAATGCATGTTTGCACTGAAAACGTCGAAAGTCAATATTTTCACCTGGCTAATAAGCCAGAGAAAACTTGTCCATAGAATTTCGTCGCCAGGAAATATTCAATTCTTTTTTTTTTTTAATAAGTTCCACAATTAATTTCACAAACCCAGAGCCGTAACTTGTGGGGGGCAGGGGGAAATTCCCCCCTAGGGAAGCTCCCGCCGTTCGAGGGGGTCCACTTTAAGACAAAATTTTCTTATTCCATATACGATACGAACATAAAATTATAAATGAAGCATCAAACAGGTTCACTACATTACATAAACAAACAAGCACACACAAGATACAGAAAACAAAAATCAATCGTGGGTCCATTTCAGTAAAAGAAAAAAAATGTCTACTATTAGGGGCCCTAGAAATAACATTTTTCCGTATCGCTTTAAGGTTTGTCAATATTGTCCCCTTAATTAATTTGTCATGTATGGAAGGAGCCCAGGGGCATGCGGAAGGGGCCACAGGCTTCGAGGGCCCACAAAGAGTAAGAGAAAGATGGAAAGAAGGGACCTATTTTCGAATTTTGCAGAAGGACCCAAAACAACTTTTTCTAGGGGATCAAATAGTAGTGCTCCCCCCCCCCCGCAGAAAAATCTACGTTACGGAGCTGCATAAAACATTCAATTTTCTGAAGCTATATGATTTTGCTGAAACGTAAGAACTAATCATAATTTTTGGAATTAAAATTAGTTTGATGTAAGGCTAAGTTAATTCCAACTTTGAGTTGAGTTTAACGTCCCTTTTCAGCAGCGAGGCTATATGAGACGTGGACCTACTGATTAACGTGGAATCCGAACCACATAAGCTCCCGCCGGGAATCGAACCCGGGTCTCCCGCGCCAAAGGCGCGTACGCTAACCGCTTAGCCACGGAGGAGTTCTAATTCCGACTTTATATACCTATGAATTCATTACATTGTATATAAAATAAAGAGTATGTTTCACAGTAACTTTTGTAGATATTACCCTCTGCATTCATGGAACATGTATATTGTCGCTATACGAGAAAATCACGTGGAATTTATGTAGACTTTACATGGGAAATACCTCTTGTCTTATCTCTGTTAGTGCAAAAGATAATGGGATGAGGAAATAAAACATTCAGTAAAACAGTCTATGACAATAACAACCAGCTATAAAGCCAATGTTTACATAAGATTGAGTAACTAGAAAGAAATAAAGAAAGAAAAAGGAAGAAAATGTATGAGAAGTTCGACTATGGGGAACGTGAACTAAAATGTATAAGCTTCAGTAAACACAGAATTTTGATACATTCGTTTGCTGTACTGACATGTACGAAAAACACACACCAAATTTTTTTCTGTTCTTTTTTAATAGGAATTTTGGTTTCCAAAATTCCTTTATACGTTTAAGCCGTCTGTCCGCCTGTCCGTCTGGAAAAGAAAATAAGAGCTACTTGATGGATCTCCATCAATTTTGGCCATGAGTTTGTTAACCACTCAAAAGTAGGAATGAGTTTGTTGATGGATATGATATTCAAGTTGTAAGTAGTAGAAATCAACCATTACTGGTTTTTACAATAATCACTATACACCAAAAACCGTAATAGATAGTGGGAAGGGGTTTACTGGAATCGCTTAAGCGTTCCAAGAATATTTTATCTCCATTAACCCTCTACTAAAATCGCAAGTAATAGAAACCCATTAGAACTTCCAATTTCAATATTGATCAATGTTGGGCAAAAACGATTAGAGATAGCAAGAAGTAGTTTTCAAATGAAATCTTTAAGTTTTACATCCCATGGTTATGTGGCCTAGGCTAAAGGAGACAGTGATGACGAGAAATGAATGCAATGGTGGAATGAATAAAGTGAGAGGAAACGGGAGAACTTTGAGAAAGCACACGCACGAACACGGTGTTTATCCACTAGAAAGCCCGCTTGGCGCGAGCTGGGATCGAACCAGGGACCGCACACACCAGAGGTGAATGCTCTCCACTGAACCACCGAGCCAAGGTTTAATTGGTATTCAAGGCATTTAAACAAACACTAAAGCAATGAAAATTCGTTCTGTTGAATGAGAAATCAACCCATATTATTTCTGCGTGATGTATGTGCATGACTGTCGCGAGGAATACCTTCTACCGGAATGCAAAATGCCACATCAAAATTTGGTGGTAGTATCATTAAGGTGTGGAGGTGTTCCATATACAGTTGTCACACTCTAAGTTCATTTATTCCCAAAATATAATAAGAGGAAGTGAGAAAGCTTTGCATGATGCTAAACAACATAACCATCTTCATTTCATTCTAAAACGAACCGGAACTGGTTAAGTAACATTTTTTTTTTTTTTTACCTGTTCCATTTGCAAAAAGCACAATAAAAAGACCTTGGGATCACTGGTAGAAGTTCAGGAAGCGTGGATTCAATCATACTGTAAAATTATACACAATGAAATGCTCCAAACTTTATTACGTTTATGCAGAATGGTCTCTTGTTACTTCCATATTGACAACGCAAGATGCAATGTTGCTGCTTGTGCTATGCAGTTGTATGAATAGGACAGTGTCCAAACATGGATTGGCCTGCATAGGGCTCCAATCTAAATACCAAAGAATACTTTTGGAACAAGCAGGATTGACGATAAATTCTCAGTAGATGCAGCCAACTTTCATTGTACACTTCTATGAAAAATTACAATAGCACCACTCCAAAAGATGTCAGTCACAACCTACTCAAGCTCATGCCTCAGACAGTGGTTGATGCTATAGCAACTAGAGGCGATTTTTTTTTTTTTTTTTTTTTGTTTTTTGGAAGACAGTGTATTAATTACTAGCATAATATGAGCACACAAAGAGAGAGGAAACAAGTTAGAACATAAAGATTCGAAATTTTGCGATTGGTTGTTTCTCGATTCAAAGAATATGAATATTTCATTCATTGTACGGATTTCCGAGATGCCATCCTGAATGACTGGGACCCAAATTCAATATGACACAAAAGGAAGGCAGGAAACATTTTCCAGATCCGTTTGACAGAGAAACGAGATTGGTATATGGCTGTTTCTTAATACATAGGACACGAATATATCATCCACTCATACAAATACAAATGTAAACGCGGGAGTACAGAGGCCTTCTTAAAACGACTTTACCTATAACGAAAAAAAAAAAAAAAAAAAAAATGTGTATATGTGGAATCCATACATAGTAAACGAACATCACATTCACTTACACGTATTTCGGAAATTTCCCCATGAAGGGCTGAAGAGAAGGGGAGAAACTAATATAGCAGACGCTTGGAAGGGATGGGAAGCTTTTTTCTGAACTGTAGTCATAAAAGAACAAAATTCGGCTAGTGTAGGTATGATGACTTTCTGATGTAAATATCACATTCGCTTACAACTATTTTTGGAAATTCTACTCCACAAGGATCAGTGGCGTAGCAGCTGCCCCCGCAACCCCCGCAGTGCGGGGGGCCCCGAGGTATAGGGGGCCCCGAAGTCTTGCGATGAATAAAGATTTAAAGAAGTAGAAGTTCAACCTTACTTCTGTCGGCTTTACAACTAGGGCCCCTTCTCTATACTTTGCGGGGGGGCCCGCAAAAGTGTGCTACGCCACTGACAAGGATGGATGCAAAGTTAAGAATATTTCTCAGAACGCTCAATATACGCCAGCTGAAGTACAGAACAAAATAATAGATGTGTTGGGTAAGATGGTACTGTGCAAAATAGGAACAGAATATGATTAAAGTAAAATATAATTTCTTTGCTTGAAAGCAGATGAAACACGAGACTCCACTGATGTGGAAAATGTGTTTGTGATTGTGAGATTTGTGGAAAAAGGAAAGATGCATGAAGATTTATTGGGTCTTTTGAATTATCTAATTTATCGTCTAAAGGTATACTAGAAAATACTTTTGAAGCTCTTTCCAAAGCAGGTTTTGGGAAAGAAGAAATAATGTTATTGTTATGACGGAATAGTGTGATGGCGGGATGTTAAGGAAATGTTCAAAAACTATTATAAACGAACTTCAAACACCAGTCCCTTATATTCATTACTATAATTATCAGCTTCACATTTTTATCAGGCATACTTGTTCAGCGATTCCAAATGTGAAAGTATTTTGAATTAGTCAAACTGGTGTGCGGGTTTTTCAGAAAAAAAAAAAAAAAAAATGAGTGTCACAGATGTACAAAGTCAAAACATAAAAGGTTGCTGGATCAACAATGGACTAGACACTTGGAAATTGGAAACTATTTCAGAGAATTTTGAGGATAAAGTATCTCTGTTCTGGAGTTTTCTCCCTCTCTCTCTCTCAAAGGGAACTCAGTCAAATAAATACTGAGTTATCTATTGAAGGTACGGAACTTGTAAGAATCTGTTGCATATTAGAATTATGTTTCACTAACGCTACAATGTTACAAATCCTGTCAACATTTGAGCCAGGTAACAGTGCATTACAAAACAGAGATATGTATCTCGGAAAAGCAGGTCAAGTTGTAAGATTTTGTCTGTCAGTATTGGAACAGAAAATACAGCCTGAATTTGACAATATGCTTACTGCAACCAAAAACAAATTACAAAATATTTGCACTAAAGATCCTGAGTTTTCTCCGTTAAAGCGAATTCGGAAAATTCTCCTGTTTTTAAAAGATTTTGATTTTGAAGCTCTAAATATGACTCAAGCAATTCATGTAAAACAGTTTTTTAATGAGACATTCGACCATACAATGTTAGAAACTAAAGAGCGTTTGCAGAGAATAATGAACAGTATTTGAAATCTCTTGATTATTTGTTGCCACAGCCAGAAACATTTTTGAACAGTTCCGACGTATTGCCGCTATTGAATCTCCTAGACTGCAACAAACAAGCTTTCGAATTGGATTGGAAGTTGAAGTTGTCAAAGTAAATATTGTATTCAACAAAAGGGCAACAGTAATATTTTAAAGATCTTAAATATGTTGTATCCGTTGTGTTGTGTGCTTTTCTCAAAGTGTATAAATTATAGTCGAAGCTGTAGCAAATGGTGTTTCAACAGCAGCATGTGAAAACACATTTTCTACTCCTAAAAGGGTTCTTACATCACAAAGAAAATCATTGCCTCACGATAGAAAATCCTGTTCGATGACTTAAGATGTGGAGCTTTTGGTAGACAAATTTTGAAGATTCTCTCGACGATTACAACTGTACGAGTAGAAAGTTTGTGGAAAGTGAAATAAATTCACTAGTCTTTTAAGTTTTTCTAAAACAAGCATGGGTAAAAGTGAGGGGGAATGCGGGGAAGGCCGTCCTCCCACCTCGAAAAAATATACGGCGCCCCCCCCAGTTCCTAAATTATAATGTCGAAAGATAGGCAGGGAGAACGGCGTGACGTTATGCCGCTACCTACCGTCCCCCTACCTTTTCATATCCACTTCTACCCCTGAAAACAAGTATACATAGATATCTGTTAATCAGCATCTCGTCTATTATTTCTTGTGCTATAGAGGCTCAAAAGGAAATGCTAGTGTTTTTATTTTCGTAGTAGCATATTATATATCTATCAATCTATATCTATATCTATATCTATCTATCTATCTATCTATCTATCTATCTATCTATCTATCTATCTATCTATCTATCTATCTATCTATCTATCTATCTATCTATCTATCTATCTATCTATATCTATATCTATCTATCTATATATCTATATATATTCATATTCAATTGTTTAATTTGAAATAAATTAGTCTAATCTTCATTCACTAGGAATCTACAGTATAAAAGATAGAAGTGCACTAAGCATGTATGCATTTTGTTCTGAAGTGTTTATAGTATATGATTTCATACATTCCTGAAGTGTGTGACAAACCGAGAACTCCGTTTTTTCAGGTATTCAAATAATACAGAGTTAAACGGAACAGTAGTGCAAAATAGAAATAGTGTTTCTTGACTTTCTACTCTCTCTTATATATGGATCGTTGAGTTCGAAATTCAATCATCTCCATTGGAACTCATTTTCGAAGAGAGACAAACAAAACTAAATTAGTCAATATGCACCTGACATATAGGGCTATTTTCATTTTTGGACTGTAGAACATGGCAGTTTCACATTCTACACTGTAAAAAATCGTTGTGTTATTTCAACGACATGCCTATGTGTTAACACAACTGTGTTAAAATTAGTGGTTGGCACAAGAACAGGGTTTTCGGTTTTCTTCCAAACCGGTTCGGTTTTCACCGAAACCGGTTACTGGTTTTTAATCGGATCCGGTTTCGGTTTTCTTCAAAACCGGTTCCGTTTTTTCCCAAAATTTGTTCTGTTTCTGCCCAGAATAGTGTTTCGTTCTTCGGAAACCGATTCCGTTTCCACAGAAATAGTTTTATCTGTTTTCCTAAAATTTTCACCGAAACCAGTTTCGATGAAAACCAAACCGGTTTTTAAGAAAACCAAAACCAGTTTTAGAGAAAACCGAAACCTGTTTCGGTGAAAACCGTACAGGTTTTGGAGAAAACCGAAATGTCGTTTTTTCTAGAAATCTTTTTTCGGTTTTTATAAAAAACGGTTTAAACCATCGCTAGTTAAAATATAACACAAACACAATGTTAGAAATCACTCTCCATTTGGAGTTGTGTGTCAAATGGCGGTAGTTGAAATGACACACAGCCTGTGTGTTAAATTAAGTTGATTGATTGAGTTGATTTTTTTAGTTTATCGTCCCTTTCAGCAGCGAGGCTATATGAGACGTGGACCTACTGATTAACGTGGAATCCGAACCACATGAGCTCCCGCCGGGAATCGAACCCGGGTCTCCCACGCCAAAGGCGCGTACGCTAACCGCTTAGCCACGGAGGAGCTCTGTGTTAAATTAACACAAGTGTTGTTCTTCGGTGTTGTTTTCTGCGTGATTGCCAAATATGTTGGGCAACTAATTACAAAGGCTTATGTACTGAAGCTAAAGACAAACACAGTAGAAAAAATACTTAAACAGATCCAGGTATTCGCAAAATTTCAACGTGCAAACCGCGCGATGAGTTCTCAATTGTTTTACATAATGTTTCTGAAGAAATATGTCAACAGCGAGAAACAACACCGTATTACTGTGTTACTTCTACACTGCACTAGAACTCACCAGTCACTCAACTTTCAACATCGGATACCTACTGTTTCAAAAATGTCGGAAAACAAGTAGAAACACGATTAAGAGGCAAACATATTATAAGCATATAGGTAAGAGTTTTTTTTTTATCATTCTTCAACAAGATATTGGTGAAGGTCGTGTTTCGCACCATCAAGAAATACTTCACAATAAGTGTTGAAGAGGACGACAAATAAGTTTATGAAGATTTTCTAAGTGAAGTGTTCTGTAGTTTACTATTCTTATTTTAAAATTAGAATCTTCGGTAATTGTAAGCATGCACACCACAATCTTTTCAAACAGAAAAAAGGTTACATCAACACCGCACATGGAGATATTTCAACACAGAAATAAGTGTCATAGTAACACAAAAGTGGAGTAGAACTAACACCAAAAACGGTGTTAATGTGGTGGTCTCACCTTGAATTTAAAAAAAGAGAGTGTTGACTTAACACCAAAACGGTGTTACTTATACGGCTTTGACCTTGAGTTATGACAGATTGTGAGTTGATATAAAAAGGAAATGATGTTGAAATAACACAGGGACTGTATTATATTGATACTTGACATGGTGTAATATTAACACTAAATAATTAACACACTACACACTGTGTTACTTTCTTCGTGTTGATGCAACACCACTACAAGTAACACTCAACACTTTTCCCCACACTAACGATACTGACATGGTGTCGAATCAACATACTAACACAAATCCGAATACTAACACAAATCCGAATTTAACACTGCTCAACACGGGTTGTGTGTTAAAGACACGGACGTCTCTGGCGGGAGGACGAGGGGGACACGTCCCCCCAATATTTTGAAGTACAAAATATTCAATATTTTATTATAATTTAATTATTTACTAACGATAGAATAACATATAAATAATGTTTTTTATTTGGAATATAATATTCAGGCTGTGAAACGATTATAACAGAGTTCTTGATATACCTCAGGGGATCCGTGAAGGTAAGCAGAAGGGTAAAAATGGAATCGAAGATAATAAACAGGTTGGGCTAGGAAGTAACATTTAAATCAATTTCTTTGATGTCCCCCCCAAATTTTACATGCCAGAGACGCCAGTGGTTAAAGACGTAACATACACCCTGTGTTAAACGCTAACACCGCAGGATCTGTGTTGAATTAACACCGCATAGTGGTAATCACACTGGAATCACTGCCCTGTGTTAAATTTGAGTTGAATTAACACAATCATTTTTTACTGTGTGTATATATAGAACATGTCAGGTGCATATTGACTAATGTAGTTTTGTTTGTCTCTCTTCTAAAAATTAGTTTCGATGGAGATGACTGGTTTTCGAACTCAACGATTCATATATTTTCTCTTATATACAGCGATTTTTTTAAAAGCGGTATAGTACTATAGTTTGCTATACAAAATCACAGAATTGCAATGCAAACGAAAAGTTGCATCCCGAATCTACGATACATTAATGATCATAATTAACTAATGAAGTAAGGTATTTTTACGACAAAAAAAAAACATACATAGCCTTTCTTTCACAACAAAAGAGTTCCTTTTTGATATCACATATAATTATGGTAATTCTATACCCCAAAATACAACGTTTTCCTGTAGGTCCAGTTATTGGTTCTCGATAACACATACCAATGCACTATGGATTAAAGGCTATATTACCTGAAACTGGCTGTAGAATTGACGACAAAGAAACAATGTGCACTTCGACTTTTTATAACATAATCAAAATAGAGTGCCTCGATGGTCTTTCGAAATGTAATTTCACTTTTTGGAAATTACGTAACTAGCTAAAAGCGGTTGCTTTAGCAGTATCCTCCTTTTCTGTTCTCTCTTGTTTAAATTCTAAGTAATGCGTAAATGCGTAATATACATTCCATTATTTCATTTCAATTACTTACTCTGATTGATATATATATATATATATATATATTGGTGTTTCTTTTCGTATTTCATTGAAATGGAGAAAGAAAAGAAGTGTTCGATTTACAACCTTTAAATAAATGGAAGAATGAACTTGATTCGGATAGCATCGGCTAAAATATGAGTTACTAGCATCAATTACCCGTTTCGCTGGGTTAAATTAAGAAAAAATAGTAATATGTTCCATTAGTCAGTCGCTTTTTTTACTATTGTATTACTAAAGCGCTCTTTGATATTGGTCATTTCGATCATATATCCTTCTCCCCATCCCCAAGTTACGGGGCTGAATTTGGATTTAAGTGGCATCAGGAGTGTCACTGTTCATCTCAGCGACCCCAAAAGCTATAGATTCGACACTAATATAGGCCATTTTCGATAATTTTCAAAAGTCTCCCCCCTTCCATTGAGTTACATCGTCAAAGTGATATAAGTAACAAAAGCATTTCAGATTCGAACTTCATCTAGGTTGAAAATTTAATCCAAATCGGTCCGGTGGTTTAAGAGTTATTTAAGTTTTATTTATTTTTATATATCTACCCTCCCCTTCTCCTTCTTTAAGTTTTACCGTCAAAGTGAATATATATACAAGGTCTGTATGATAAGTAATGAGACTCGCCGCGCCGCGGCGCGCGTGTCGCTGGAGCGGGTTTGTCGGTGATGGAGGATGTAGGGGGGGGTCCGAGCAAAGCAACGCACCGCGCGTCAGTTGGCTCCGAGCCTTAGTGGAGCGCGGACAAGCCTTGGACAAAGCCCTTGTGAACATTCTTGTCACGGCGGAAAATCAACAAACATGGAGGGTTCCATCGAACAGCGTTATGCGATCAAATTTTGCGTTCGCCTGGGGAAAACGGCTACTCAGACGCTTTCTCTCATCACGGAGGCCTACAAAGAGGAAGCCCTATCCAAAGCCCAGGTGTTTCGTTGGCACAGTGCGTTCCGGAACGGCCGGGAAAGCGTTGAGGATCTGGAGAGGGCTGGACGCCCGACAACAGTGACTACGGACGAAACTGTGGCAAAAGTGAGGGATCTCCTGAACTCAGACCGTCGATTATCGTTGAGATTGATTGCTGATTAACTCGATATGAACCACACAACAGTGCACAAGATTGTGACGGAACAATTGGGAATGAGAAAAATCTGTGCGAAACTGGTGCCGCGAGTGTTGACTGACGAACAAAAGCAACGACGTGTTGATTGTTGTCAGGAACTGTTGAACCTCATGAACAGTGACCCTAACTTTGAAGATGACGTCATAACAGGTGACGAGTCGTGGGTGTTCCAGTACGACCCTGAAACGAAACGTCAAAGCGCGGAGTGGCACACTCCTGCGTCCCCGCGCCCCAAGAAGGCCAGAATGTCGAAGTCAAAGGTGAAAACAATGTTGATTGTTTTTTTTGACAATGTGGGGGTGGTCCACAAGGAGTTTGTACCCCAAGGACAAGCCGTCAACGCCGCCTTCTACAAACAAGTCCTTGAGAGACTGCACAGGAGCGTCAAGCGGAAAAGACCGGCGATCGCTAGCCGGTGGAAGTTGCATCACGACAATGCCCCTGCCCACACCGCCTTCTTAGTGACCTCCTTTTTGACCCGGATTGGGGTGGAAGTCCTTCCACAACCACCCTACAGCCCAGATGTGAGCCCGGCCGACTTCTTCCTCTTCCCGAAGCTGAAGCCACGCTTGAAAGGAACCCGTTTTGCAGACGTCACAGCCATCCAAGCAGCCGTGACCACATTTCTAAAGGACATGCCGGCTGCTGACTTCCAGGGGGCGTTTGCAGCGTGGAAACATCGATTGCAGAAGTGCATCGACGCAAGAGGAGAGTACTTCGAAAGCTTTTAAGTCCCTGTACAGATCAGATCAATAAAACAATGTTTCCAGACCTGGTCTCATTACTTATCATACAAACCCTGTATATATATATATATATATATATATATATATATATATATATATATATATAGGGTGTTAATGAACTATACCGACAAACTGTAAGAGGTAATTTCTCATATCAAAATGAGGGAAAAAGTTCGTATAGACCTATGGCAAAAAGTGCATAGTCTCAGAGCTAGGGCTGTCCAAAATCGCGAGAAAGCTAAATTTCAATAGGCTCTATTTCGAAATCAAATTGTGGATGGTGGTTCTTATCAGCGTAAAGGAATCAACGCATACACAATCCAAAAGTGCATATTTTAGGGATGCGCTCGAGTCGAGTCGAGTCGAGATTTAAGCCTGTCTCGACTCGTCTCGAGAAAATGTTGTCTCGACTCGAAAATATGGTGCTGTCTCGACTCGTGTCTCGACCTGACAGTCACTGTCTCGACTCGACTCGAATTCGAGTCGAGACGTCTCGAAATTCGAGTCGAGACAAAATATACGAGTTAAAATATATACACACATCAGCCAGACCGTTATGACTACCTACCTAATTGTTAGTATGTCCAACTTTTGGCACGAATAACAACGGTAACGCGTCTTGGCATGGTCGCAATGTTCCTCGGTGGGTCGCTGGAGAGAGTTGGCACCACATATGCACACACAGGTCATCTAATTTCCGTAAATTCCGGGGAGGGGGTGATGCACCCTCACGTTACGTTCAATCACATCACAGAAGTGATCGATTGGGTTCAGATCCGGAGAGTTTGGAGCCCAGCACATCACTTGGAACTCGCTCCTGTGTTCCTCGAACCACTCCATCACACTCCTGGCCTTGTGACATGGTGCATTATTTTGCCGAAAAATTCCACTACCGATGGAAAACATGGCCGTCACGAAGGGGGTGTACGTAGTCTGCAAGCAGCGTGCGACACCTCGGCCGTCATGGTGCTTTGCTTGAGCTCCACTGGACACATGGATGCTCACCTGAATGTTCCCTAGATAATAATTAAGCCGCAGCCAGTTTGTCTCCGTCCCGCAGTACAGATGTTAAGGAGCTGTTCCCTTTGAACACGACGGATTCACACCCTCACATCGTCATGATGAAGAAGATATCGGGATTCATCAGACACTGCAATGCTCTGCCATTGTGCCAAGGACTAGTGGTGATGGTCACGTGTTCATTTCAGTTATAGTTGCCGATGTCGTGGTGTTAACATTCGCCATCGTTAGGAGTGTTCGGTGCACTGTGTGTTCAGACTAGTGTTGTGAAGGCCTGTGATAAAAACGGAAATTTTGGGTAAAAAACAGTTTTTTTTACTGTTTTCCCGAGCTGGGGAAAACGGGAAATTTGGGTATGATCAGAATCATCATTCTTGTTAATCACAAAATCATTTTAGTTAATATGTTAAATCAAACATATATTTCATAGAGATATCTTCATTGTTCTATGTAAAATTTCGGAAAATTTGAAACCATTAGAAAAAATCATTTGTTCGGAAATATTGGCAATAACAGGAAAATGTAGTTTAAAAAGTATTTGTTGGCCTGATGCTAGTGATCTAACTTGCTGTAACATGACTGCAACATATACAGTGGGAAGTGGAAAATCCGAACTAATTGCGACCACAGGTATTCGGATTTTCAAATTGTTCGGATTTTCGAAAATGACCAAGAAAATGTCTTTAGGCTTACATATACTGTACGGTATGTTCTTCTATCGATACAGTGGTTATTCAGTACATACAGTAATTGCAATACCGTACGTAAGGCTACTTACATTTAATGTTTCTGAAGAACTTGCTTGTACTCTAAGTCACACTTAAAACTTATAGGCTTAAGAAAAAATAAAAATAAAAATACATGACAAACAATTACATATAAATGAACTTTTGTAAAAACACTGACTTCACATAAAGTCGATGGACACGCTATTGTTTGTTTATCGCTAGCGTTAAGACAAAATATAAAAACCTTCTAGGGACCGCGTTCGGATTTTTGACGTTAGGATTATCGACGTCCTAGTGTATATACAATGTATTTCGCTAACGGAAAAATACTTAGAGCAACAGGTTTTAATTCTACTTTACACACATATACCGCACAAGTGAGAAAATTTGAGCAGCGAGAAATATATTAAATGAAACTTCCGTTAGTTATTACAGACTAGCAGAATATCCGTTCTTCGCACGGGAGAATACGTTTCATTTTTGGACACAAGGGGCACCAAAACTGTCACCAATGAACTTGTGGAGCCCCAAAACTATGAATTTGACATTCATATCGATAATTTGCAATTATCTTTACATGTCATCATCCTCCTTAGAGTACTAATGGGGCTGAATTTGTGGATTTAAACGGCATCTTCTGTTCATCTCAGCGAGTATGGATTCGAGGCCATTTTCGATCATATATATATATATATATATATATATATATATATATATATATATATATATATATATATACTGTGTATAATGCTCAAAAAAATTAGGGGTTCAGCTGAAATATCATACAAGACCTTAAGATAGTGTATGAATAAGCTTGTGTTTGACTCATATTATCATACAAGAAGGAATGCTTTAAGATACACTAGAAAAATGGGGCACATACTGGTGTTGGGGCACGGAAAACCTTATTCACATGGCTCATGATACAAGATGGTTATGTGTGCACCTCTCGAACTGCTCACAAACAGGCAAGGCAACAACACTGATTGTTCCTTAATATGTCATATGATCACTTCGAATAACCAACAGGGCCTCGCACCTGCGTGGCATGGATTCAATCAGATTATCGATGAGTTCTTGGGGGATGTTGTGCCACTCATCCAGAAGAGCGACTTCCAGCTCTGGAATGGTTGTTGGATTTACTGGCCTAGCAGCAATTCGTCTGCCAAGCATTATCCAGACATGCTCAATTGGAACGAGATCCGGAGAGCATGCTGGCCACTTCATCCGAGCGATACCCTCAGCATCCAGCATCTCATCCACTAACCGAGCTATGTGAGGACGAGTATTGTCACCCATAAAAAGGAACGAATCACCAATGGCACCAGCATAAGGAAGAACAAGAGTTTTCGTGATCTCATCCCTATATCTGAGAGCCGTCAAAGAGCCATTTCGGATGATGTGGAGCTCAGTACGCCCTCCAATGCTGATTCCTGCCTACACCATCAATACACCACCTTGATACTGGGATGTTTCTCGCACAAACATGGGATTGTGTCGTGTTCCACACTCTCTCCAGATGAAAACACGTCGATTATCAGGCTCTACACTGAATCGAGACTCGTCAGAGAACAAAACATTGCCCCATTCATTGCGTCCCCACCCACGATGTTCCTCCGCCTACGCTCTTCGATCAACACGGTGTCATGCAGTTAATGGGACACACACCATAGGCCTACGTGCGTAGAGACCACCTTCTCGAAGGCGATTGCGGACCTTTTGAGTAGATACTGTGCGTCCTGTTGTTGTTCGGAAGGCTCGCTGCAGCAGAGTTGTATTCTGACGCCGGTTTCAACGGGCTGTTAACAAGAGATAACGATCGTCTCTGGCTTTGGTTGCTAGTGTACGGCCCTGTCCTTGTCTTCTTTGAACACTTCCAGTTGTTTGAAATTGATTCCACAATCGGGAAATCACACTCTGTGCCACTCCTATGGCATGTGCCACCTCCCGCCATGACTGACCAGCTTCCAACCTCATTGAGGGCCGCGGTGGCTCAGTGGTAGAGTGTTCACCTCTGGTGCTTGGGGTCCCGGGTTCGATCCCAGCCCCTGCCAAGTGAACTTTGTGGTGTACAAACCCCGTGTTCGTGGGTTTTCTCGGGTTTCCTTCCACTTTCTTCATTCCACCCTTTCACTCATCTCTCATCATCACTGTCTCCTTTAGCCTAACCAGCATAACTGTGGGAAGCAAAACTTAAAGATTTTTTCCCGGCCCGCATACAATTATAGCTTAATTTGCAAATCATCGCAAATGGAAGTGTCACCATCGATATTAGTGACCGCGAAAACTATGGATTTGACACTAATATCGGTCATTTTGGATTACTTTTGCATGTCTCGGTATCCGACTCCCCCCCTCCCGGTGACCCCCGGCCCGAATAGGGTGAATTTGTAAGTTAATGTGATCAGAGTTTCACCATTGATTTCAGCGACCGCGAAAAGTGAATTCGACAGTAATATCGGCCATTTTCTACCACTTTTACATGTCCCTGTAAGCGCACCCTGAGATCCCTTGTTCGAATTTTAAAAAAAAAAAAAAAAAAAAGATTCGTCTTGATCTGGGGCCTGAGCCGGGGTACCCCTGACTAAAATTTGATAACTCTCGGTCCACTCGTCTGGTCCCCAGGCTGCATACAGACAGACAAACACAAACAAACTATTTATTTTATTTATATTAGACTAGATAGATTTTTGCAAATTATGCCAGATTTTCATATTATCTTTCCGAACTAATTTTAAAGACCCGCTCCTACTTATCTTTATATATATATACAGTATATCTATATTTATATCTATCTAAATCTATATATGTATATAACAAACGCAGGAATTACACCCTAAATAACGCTCCTGGAGGACCCCTTTCTCAAAAAAATTGCTGGGGAAACACTTGTAGAAACTTCAGTTTTCGTGCCAGACGATTACCGAGACGTGGTGAAAAAAAAAAACTCCTTTAGCGATCGAATTAAAAAAATAGTTCTCCTCAGGTTAGTATTCACTGAGAATATTGTTATAAAATTTAAATTTTATGGGTAAATCAGTAGACTTTGAATACATCCACATCGTATCCACTGAGTTGCGAAATTGTGTACCTCCAGATGTGGGGGGTCGAAGAAAATTTTCTAGGGGGCATCTTCAATGTTTGCTATATTAGTCTTGCATTTAATGTGCATGGTTTGTTATATTACGTATACGTGAGCCAGGGAGGTTCATTCTTATCAAACACGGAGATTATGAAGGAGCAGATCTACTGTACAAAATATAATAAAAACATCTCTTTCGGATTTCTATCATCCCGCAGTCCAACCCCGAGACGGAAACATAAGAGATAAGCTATTTGTTTTTAAACAAGATAACGTGCCTAGCGAATGCTTTACATTGTGAAGATTTTATTAGTGAAAATTAAACGAATATAATTTTACAACTTAATATACATATCACTAAATGTTGAGCTCCCCGTTGCTATGTGGTTAGCGTATGCGCCTTTCTCGAACGAGGTTTGATTCATGGTAGGAGCTCATGTGTTTCAAATCCGACGTTAAACTGTACGTTCACGTCTTGTAGAGCTTTGCTCCTGAAAACGACGCTAAACTATAATCTAATTTAATATTACTAAATATTAAAAAATAATGACTTACCAAGGTGACGTCAATTTGGCAGTCATCAAATCCATTTTATACTTTCACTTATACAGAATGGATAACATTTTAAGAAATATATACAAAACATGCCGCTTCCGACGCAGCACTGAAGCATTTCTTTTAGCGGTCATACCCCCTTCCCTCTCAAGTTGTAAAGTGAGAAGGGACTGAAACATCCCAGACACTCAGGGTTCAGTTGACAATAATAAAACTATGGGTAAGTAAACATCTTGTACAGAGTCACGTTTTGCTTATTTTTGAACATTTCCGTGAATTCAACAATACAACAGCGGAAATACTAACAGGTTTTATTACTCCAACCATCGCTTTAACTAAGGGATAATTCCCAACGGTCAGTGAGCCATCTAAATTTTCGTTCTTTTTCTGTTCTCCAGAGGAAAGAATGAGATTTTGCCAAGATGCTAAAGTCAAAATGTTATATGCTAAATGGGAGTGAATTATGCTAGATCTAGCACCAAGATGCTAGATATGGCTTCACTGGCGGGCTTTGATATCTACAGAACTTTCTGCTAAAGCATTAAAAAAAAAAAAAAAAAACAATAGAACAATAGTTTCGATAACATATGTGTGGTCCTTCGGTAGGCTACACATCTGGTAAGAAGCTCATCCCAAAGAGTAGTTTGGACAAGAGACTCGTAGCCGGCTTGTATAGATAATTGAATTCAAATATTCAAGTATCCATTTACTGAATGCCGATATCGTGTATGCATGCATTTGCATGCATTATTTAATAAGTAAATAAAATACACACACAATTAATTATGTCAGTGATAAACGGTGTTTATTGAAAAAAACCCTCTCCAAACAATGAAGATTAATCTTAGACTGGAGAAATGGTTATCCCTCGTTTTCATTATTATTTGGCCATGAAACAAACGTCTGACAGATATACAACCCCTATATACAACTATGTGGTGTTGGAATATATAACTCGTAGGGTATGATGCTTTACTTTTTCAGAAATTTCAGTACTTCTAGTGAAATGAAATCTTTAGTTTTACGTCCGACAGTTATGGCGGTTAGGCTAAAGGAGACGGTGATGATGAGAAATGAATGAAATGGTGGAATGAATAAAGTGGAAGGAAACGGGAGAACCCCGAGAAAACCCAGGAGCATGGTGTTTGTCCACCACAAAGTCCACACGGCGCGATCTGGGATCGAACCAGGGACCCCATGCACCGGAAGTGAACGCCCTACCACTGAGTCACCGCGCCCCCACAGTACTTCTTGTGTACCCCTAAAAATGTAATAAAGAACTAATGGTCATGTTCTTTAATATAAAAATATTCAATTAGAACTGGACAATTTACATAAAATTTGGAATCGACAAATGAAAACGGCACGTTTCTAGCACTTGTGGGTTCGAGATCTCATTGTTGAAAGGATTGGAGACAATCATATAAACTTTCTGTGAGGAGAAACATATACGCGTAAATCTAGTATTTTAATATATAGATAATAATTGGAATAGTTTTATTTTCGACTGCTACTTTTTAATATTCGCAATATTGAAATTTTTGAACTTAAATTTTTCGCGTGTTTGAAAAAAAAAGAGATATCATTACTAATAAAATTAACCTAATACAAATATTTTTATTTTTTCAATTTTTCCAATTTTTCAAGAAATAAATCGAAAAAAACAGATTTTTACCAATATGTTCAAAATTTCCGGAAATTTTACAACACTAATTTAGACACACTTGTACTTTGCCTAGCGTTAAACTCTGGTGTTGGTTCCGACGCAGTTCGCTGCCAGTCCTGTTTTACCAGTCTGACCAGCCTACGACGTCGGACAAATGTAATGAGGTGGGGGGCGCCCAACCCCTCGACGTTTGGACGTCGTTTTCCCTTAGTTTCGCCACTTGTTGAAGACACTCACCACAACACTCCTCGAACACCTGACAAGTCCTGCAGCTTCCGAAATTCTCGTGCCGAGTGTTTCTGATCGAGCACTTTCTTCAAAATAATATTAAAAATTATAGAAAAAATTTCGAGACATTCGAGTCGAGTCGAGATTTTTACCAGCTGTCTCGACTCGACTCGAGTCTCGACTCGAAAATTCGAGTCGAGAAATGCGTTTGTCTCGACTCGTCTCGAATTTTACAAAGTGTGTCTCGACTCGAATTCGAGTCGAGTCGAGTCGAGATTCGAGACATGTCTCGACTCGAGCGCATCCCTAGCATATTTCATCAATTGTCAATAGGTATAGAGGGTATTCCCTGCAGAGTTTAATACTCAGATATGTTTTCAGATATAGGGGAGACCGGGGCTGGTTGGCGAACTTTTCATTCTTTATTTTTTTATGAGCAGAAGGTGCACTGTATTGCAATGCAATGGATGTGTACGAACAGACCAATGTTTCCTCTAATAAATTCAATTTTTGTTTTTGTTTTGTTGCTTACAATTTTTGAGAAATAAATTTTTCTTTCTTTTAAAATGGAGTATGCCAACCGACCCCTAGTAAGGGGCTGGTTGGCTCATATTGTGGGGCTAGTTGGCATATTTTAAAATATAGCAAAACAAACAAAAATGGATTTGTTAGAAATAAACGTTACTGTTCTAAATTCTATTATATATATTGCAATGAAGTAAGCTATTTGAAGTTTGAAATGACTTTTATTCACAACATTTAAAAGAATCAGCTTTATGAAATATGAAAACTTCTTTCTTTCATTCTAGCTTGGTTGTCATGACATTGAAAGCTACAAGATTATCAAACCACATCAGTTTTAATATGATTTGGTGTAGGTTAATTCTTCATATTATTTCAAAATGTAATTAAAATAACTAAACTATCAAGAAAGGTAGTTTATTTCCCGCTGTTTACAAAGTAGCTAAGAGAAACTAAGACATGTTTTAGCTGAATTATCGAGAAATGCAGTTTATTTCCTACTTTCCACAAAGAAAGAAACAACAATAGCTAGGCCTCTATTTTTGTAACAAAAGATCATATACAAAATATTCTTGATCCTGAGAGTTAGGTCTATTCAGAAAGTTCAGTCCGGCATACAGTCTTATCTCGATTTCTAAATTTTGACAGTAATCCAATACGTGCATGCTATTCTATAACATTGAAGTAAAAGATTGGTAGAACTGTAAACAACATAACAATAAAACAAACAATGCAACAATAAAAGTAAAATGAAATAAAATTCCGCACGGGGTTGTTTGGCGCACTTGCCAACCAACCCCAAATGATATACACCAATTAACCCCAAGCCCATGTTGTGCAACAAAGTCGCAATTCCTCAGCAATTGTTTGGCATTTACGTATTATTGTTTGAATATCCTTCAAAACAAAGTTCAGATCTAACTAATGCTATATTACTTACCTCTGTACTCCAAGTAGTGACGATTCTGTGATGTTGTAACGGAGAACCGAAAAAAATACTTCAGACTGGCAAAAACTCTTTATCTAATAGACGCCATAGTCCGCAAGTTACAAATTCCATATGACGGTGGCAGCTGCATCCATAGGTCGCTCTTTTATGACATCAACAACAGCTCATTATGTTAATTAATGAAGGAGTTATATGCAGTTCGTCAACCAACCCCTGCTGCCAACCAGCC
Organism: Thermobia domestica; assembly: GCF_964235325.1. Lineage (NCBI taxonomy): Eukaryota > Metazoa > Arthropoda > Insecta > Zygentoma > Lepismatidae > Thermobia > Thermobia domestica. The sequence continues at coordinate 253,757,020 of NC_137454.1, forward strand.
CCAGTTCCCCTAACCTGATTTCAAAAAGGGTCCAAAGTAGGCAGGAGGTAAACCTTGACAACAATGGATATCTAATGCTTCGGAGGGAAGGCGGAAGTGTTAAGAACCGGCAGCTCCATGTTTCTTTGTGTTCGGAATAACGTGTGATGATATGTATTTCGTCAGGTTATATTTCACGATTTCTTTCACAAGCGTGAAAGAAAACATCGCACCATGCGTTTTCCCGAGTAAGAGAAACCGTGCTGCTGACGATCCTTAACGCTTCCGACATCGCGCCAAAGGATTCCGTGTTCACTGCTATCAAGACTCATCGTTTGCCTACTTTGGACCAATCATAAAGTCAGAGCATATCTCAAAATTCGATGGCATGTCTGGGAATTTCACCCTGCAGGGAATAATCTGTATACCCATTGAGCATTAATGAAATATGCATTTTTGAATTGCGTATGCGTGACTTCCTTTATGCTGATAAGGTCTACCATCCATAGAGTCTCGAATTCGAAATAGGGCCTCTTGAAATTTGGCTTTTTCGCAATTTTCGACAGCCCGAGCTCTGAGACTATGCACTTTTCGCCATAGGTCCACATGAATTTTTTCCCTTTTTTGATGTGAGGAATCACCTCTTAAAGTTTGTCGATATTGTTCATTAACACCCTGTATATATATATATATATATATATATATATATATATATATATATATATATATATATATATATATATATATATATATCGGGTCTTGCAAAATAAGTGTTACAACTCTTGGGAGGTGACTCCTGCCACTGAGACAAGAAAAAAAGTTCTCTTGAACTTTCGGCTATCGGACATAGTTTCGCATCTACAAGGTGCCGAAAGCGTGGGAAAATGACTTTCGGACGCCGATAGTTCGGAAACTATCCAACGTAAAGAGGGCGGGTAAAAAATTCACTGAAAAAGTCATACCTGCTGTATTGAATTTTGCATGTTTCACAATCCTACCATGCACGCACAAGGGATTCCCCAAAGAAACGTAGGGAATCCCGGATAATCTACCAAATGAAAATATGTCTAAATGGATATGAATTGATAGGTTTCTAGCAGGTAACAATAATCCATTTGTATTAAGACGATATCTGGAACAAATACAAAATGGCGGACACTTTCATGCCCGTTGTGTGTGGTTGCATAATCACCAGGTACAGATGCTGGCCAACAGTGACGTTCTGAGTATTAAGTATAGCGAATTTGTACCCAAATGCTCTAGAAAGACATCTGGAGTGTCGGTAGAGCACAACAGATGAAGCAAGGTGATTCACATGTGTGGAAACACTTAACAAAAAATGTCCAGAAATGCATTCATACTAAGTAAACGTGAGTTCAAAGCGTCTGAAATGTAAGGATTAGCGTCAAGAACATGAGAGCCATTGCCAATTCACCAATAATATTCCCTCAAACCGATGCAATATGATGCGCAAGGTTGCACACCAATAAGGATGCAACAACTGAAGGCCAAGTTGAAATTGTGCAAGGGGACTCACTAAGAAACTGAATAACCTAAATGAATGTCACCAGTGGGTTCGCATGATCGATATTGAAATGTGGCGAATGTGTGTGTTGATATCGACATTTAGCTAATGAACAAATGTCAACATATCCCACTACTGCTGGGACACCGTGCCACGTGCGAAAAATAGGAAAATAACTACTCGGGTCTTGAATCAAGGGACGTGGGCACCCAGTAAGATTGGAAACTGCGACCACGCGAGCGAAAGCGAGTGCTATAGCCCTAAGGCTTCAAGGGAGCTTAACTTTCTCTGCATTAATTTCTATGAGTACCCACTTTGTTTGGCAAGCACTCTTGTACAGCCTCCCGACATGCTTGTGTGTATAATTTTGTTATTTCTACTGCACAGTTGTAAACAATCAGAGCTATAAGACGTTTCTTCCTATTTCTCATGTCGTTTTATTTTTCACGTGTATGGTATTGCAGCAGTAGTGTTACATATGCCAAATTGGTTCATTTTTGTCTTCGTCTTGGATGTGCACTGTGTGTAAGATACGAATTTCTGGATGTATTTTCCTATATTTCGAGTACGTCATATGCCCCAGAAGACGTGGGACATGATAAAAGTTTGTTATTTTCACGCTTTACCAGAATTTGAACCCTGGATTAAGAGTTTTTTTTCATATGTGTCGACTGTGGGACAATGTCCCAAACAAAGAGGGACATTGATACAATCGTGTTCTAGTTACGTTCTACTAAAAGTGCACCAGATGTAATAGCAGAATGTACAACGTTATTTTCCTAGTTTTCGCACGTGGGACCGTGTCCCAGTAGTAGTGGGATATGTTGACATTTGTCCATTAGCTAAATGTCGATATCAACACACACATTCGCCACATTTCAATATCGATCATGCGAACCCACTGGTGACATTCATTTAGGTTATCCAGTTTCTTAGTGAGTCCCCTTGCACAATTTCAACTTGGCCTTCAGTTGTTGCATCCTTATTGGTGTGCAACCTTGCGCATCATATTGCATCGGTTTGAGGGAATATTATTGGTGAATTGGCAATGGCTCTCATGTTCTTGACGCTAATCCTTACATTTCAGACGCTTTGAACTCACGTTTACTTAGTATGAATGCATTTCTGGACATTTTTTGTTAAGTGTTTCCACACATGTGAATCACCTTGCTTCATCTGTTGTGCTCTACCGACACTCCAGATGTCTTTCTAGAGCATTTGGGTACAAATTCGCTACACTTAATACTCAGAACGTCACTGTTGGCCAGCATCTGTACCTGGTGATTATGCAACCATACACAACGGGCATGAAAGTGTCCGCCATTTCGTATTTGTTCCAGATATCAACTTAATATAAATGGATTATTGTTACCTGCTAGAAACCTATCAATTCATATCCATTTAGACATTTTTTCATTTGGTAGATTATCCGGGACTCCCTACGTTTCTTTGGGGAATCCCTTGCGCGTGCATGGTAGGATTGTGAAACATGCAAAATTCAATACAGCAGGTATGACTTTTTCAGTGAATTTTTTACCCGCCCTCTTTACGTTGGATAGTTTCCGAACTATTGGCGTCCGAAAGTCATTTTCCCACGTTTTCGGCACCTTGTAGATGCGAAACTATGTCCGATAGCCGAAAGTTCAAGAGAACTTTTTTTCTTGTCTCAGTGGCAGGAGTCACCTCCCAAGAGTTGTAACACTTATTTTGCAACACCCGATATATGTAACTTTCCAGGACCGATCCTCATCTATGTTGAAAATTTGATCGAGATAGGTGGGGTGGTTGAAGAGTTATTGCTTTATTTATTTTTGTATATCTCTCCCCTCCCCTCCCCATCGCCTAAGTTCTACCGTCAAAGTGATAAGATAAAAACCACCCCAGGTCCGAACCTCATCTATGTTGAGAATTTGATTAAGATCACACGGGTGGTTTAAGCGTGATAAATTCACAAACAGTCACTTTTATATTTATCTTTTTCCCCTCCCGCAACCCTACATTGTGAAATAACGAAAACATTCCAGTTCCGAACTTTATCTATGTTGAAAGTTGGATCGAGATCGGTCTGGTGGTTCAAGAGTTATTAAGTTTTATTCGTTTTCAAATATTTCCCTCCTTCTCTCCCCTTCCTCTAAGATCTACTGTCAAAATGAAATAATAATAATAATAATAATAATAATAATAATAATAATAATAATAAACTTCCCACGTTCGAGCTTCATCTATGTTGAAAATTTGATTGAGATCGATCGGGTGGTTCAAGAGTTATTAAGTCACGAACATGGTCATTTTTATTTTTATATATATTGATTTTTGTATAACTCCCCCTCTTCCCCCCGATACGTTATTCCGTCAAAATGAAATGGAAAAATTCATCCCAGGCACAAACCTCATCTATGTTGAAAATTTGATTGAGATTAGTCTTTTTTTTTTCAAGAGTTATTAAGTTTTATTTACTTTTTTTTTTATATAATTCCACCTTCCTCCTTCCCCTCCCCTAAGTTCTACCGTCAAAGTGATTAGCTTAAAAAAAACCTCCAGTCCAGAACAGCACGTACGTTAAAATTTGATTGGGATCGGTCGGCTGGTTCAAGAGATTAAGAGTCACAAACATAGTCACTTTCAATTTTATAATATAAATTAAATTAGTATTTGTGTGAATTAGGTTATTGCGTTTTTGGCAAAACAATAAGAGTTTATGTAATGCAAACTGTTTCTTGACGACATTATGGATTCAGCAAATAATAATAATAATAATAAATAAAAATGAAAAATAAAAATAAAATAAAAACTTCTGAACCAGCTACCATCTTAGGAAATCTCTCATGCTGATGGGGCTGAACTTATAGTTCAAGTAAGTTAAACTGTACTATTCATCTCACTGATCCTGAAAATGATAAATTCGACACTAATATCGTCCTTTTCGATTATTTTTTTATCACTCCTCCTCCAGGGGTGATAGAAGGTCTCGCTTCTACATAAATTTTTATTGAAATTGCTGTAGACCTTCCAGAGTTATGCTAAATGTACCTGCAACGCCTTTTCGTTGCCCCTGTCACAAAATACGGAACTGAGTAGAGTAAATAACAATTATGCCCTCATTCGCTCCTGTCAATTATCAGACCAGCTGACATGCCCATTCTTGACTAAACTTGAAATTAAATGCTATCGGAACCTGAGTTTAGTGACCTCAAAAACTATAAATTTGAGATTAACTTCCGTCATTTGGGACATTTTATTTTTCACCTCTTCTCATCTCCATGCCGCCCGATGGGGCTGAACTTGGATTTAAATGGAATGATGAGTATCATTAGTCATTTGAGACCATGAAAACTATAAATTCGACACTAATATTGTCCGTTTTCGATGTTTTTTTAAATATCACTCCTTCCCACCCTCGCCCTTAGGTGTATACATATTACCTCCACTGGGCGGCTGAACTTGAACTTAAACGGAATCGAGAGTATAAGTATCCATTTCACCGATCCCGAAAACTATGGATTCGATACTTTTGTCGGTCATTTTCGATTATTTTTTATGTGTTATTTCTTTCCTATCCTCACCCCTATGGGTGTTATTTGTATCTTACCCTTACTGGGGGCTGAATTTCGACTTGAACGGCATCAGGAATCTCAGCGACCCCGAATACTATGAATTTAAAAGTAATTTCGATCGCTTTCGATTATTTTTACATGCCATCCTATTCCCACTCTCTATGGGTGTCTCACAACCGTGGTATATTTTTCAGCTCCTAAGTCATATGTATACCAAGTTTGTTTGAAATTGTTCTAGGTGTATCAGAGTTATGCTTCATCATACTTACATAATTTATATATATAATAGAAAATGGTTTACTCTACCCCTTAAAATTGACATTTTCAAAATCGGTGGGATATTTCCTTTATTTTTAATGATATGTTTACATAGCAGACTTCATCTTTCTAACATGACGGGCTCGTTAGATAATGTATTGCAGCATAAATTTTTGCACCTCTACCACTTTAGGATACAGGGAAACGAACGTAATAAAAACCAAAATTAGGTCAAAATCCACTGATCAAAATCTGTCCCGTGTTCTAGAAGAAATTAACCATCAAACATTTTTACATTTTATTTACATATATATAAGCGGCTCGGTGAGCATAATGTTAAGCGCTACTTCCGGTGAAATTGAGTTTTTAGATGGAAGGGAACAGCATGTACTTACTTGAATTTCGGAAATGTACTTACAGATGACCGTAATAGCCTTTTGGTATGTTCCATTGTATTGAGTCCCCTCTTATTGACCAGTTTACACAAAAGTTAGAAAATATGGCGTACCACTATATTTCCCCGAGCGTTTTGTGTGATCCTTATTACTGTCATTAGCACAGCTTATTGTCTTTCAAGGTGCCCAAATCAAGGAACTGGTGAGGAGCGTATATAAGACGCTTTTAAGAACTTCATTTTTGTGAAACGTGTATATTTCGTTCAATTATTCTATCTGTTATTTTTGGTTCTTCGTTCGGTTCCTGGCGAAGTGAGTTTGTGGATAATAACATCATGTCCGTGGTCTTTTCGCCCCGAAGTTCTTCCATTTACTCTCACATTCTAATTGCCTCAATGCCTTTCGTAATAATTCACCTTCATTAATCAAGCATTTCATTTAACCTACAGGATGTAACTATGAGACGTAAAACTGAAACTTTTCATTTACAACTGAAGAAATAAATTTTGTTCGTTGTTTTACAATTTTTATAATTAAGAGAATGTTCTTTATTATTTTATATATTTTTTGTTCTTAAAATTGTTTATTATCTTAAATTCTTGTAATAAATAATTGAAATCCATTGTAAATAGACCTCGATCAGCGGAGTCTTGCAGAGCTCGGACGTTTCTTGAAACCAATTAACCGCGTCATGTAAGTTATTTCTATACATCAGGTGTTCTCTGCCTAGCAGTCGCGAAGATTAGCAGAAGAAATTAGAATCTAATACCGTAAAATATTTTTAAATATTATTTTGAATTTTGTTCTGATAGGCATATTTTTATTTTTATACATAGGTCTACTATTAAGAGCAACAACAACAACAACAACAAAATATCTCTATTAAACATTTTCAGCAGGTAAAGAGTTGTTTAAAAATCAATTTAAATGAAAGAAAATGAAAATGAAAAATGAAATCTTTGAGTTTTACGTCCCACGGTTATGCCGGTTAGGCTAAACGAGACGGTGATGGTGATTAATGAATGAAATGGTGGAATGAAGAAAGTGGTAAGAAACGGGAGAACCCCGAGGAAACCCAAGCATACGGTGTTTGTCCACCACATTAAATGAAAAAGGTACGATATGAAACTAATGAGAACTGCAGATTGAAACACCACAAAAATACAAATGCAACAATACTTGCATATTGAATTACAATTAAAATTGAAAGCTAATGAGATACATGAGCATGGTGTGATTTCACTAGTGCGGCATTGTCCGGTTAAATCTTCGTGATTCACTTTATCAAGTCATTTTCAACTGATAAGTGGTTTCTTGTCTTTCTTTTAATGCTTACCATGGAACAAGAGCCACTTTCGCAGAGGAAATGGAATTATTACTTTTAAAGCAGCACATACCAGACCAGGATATTTTTCTCTCTTCTTCAGCCAGAACTTGTCCAAGTCTTCGTTATAGAAAACCAAATGAAATGAAATCTTTGAGTTTTACGTCCCACGGTTATGCCGGTTAGGTTAAAGGAGACGGTGATTGTGAGAAATGAATGAAATGGTGGAATGAAGAAAGTGGGAGGAAACGGCAGAACCCCGAGAAAACCCACGCGCATGGTGTTTGTCCACCACAAAGTTTACTTGGCGGGGTCTGGGATCGAACCCGGGACCCCAAGCACCAGAGGTGAACGCTCTACCACTGAGCCACCGCGGCCCTTGTTATAGAAAACCAGTTGTAAGCACTTGTTGCACGATAATTCTATTAGTTGGTCAAGAAGTTGTGGGCTTAGATCTGCTACTTTGATGATCTCTTCAGTGAAAGGGTTTAATATCCATCTTGAACCAGTATTTTCATCGTAGGGAATATATTACTGCTACTGTATCCCCTATATACAAGAAATGGATTCTACTATTATAGAAATATATGGATATCGTGAAATTTCCGCAATTGGTATATTAAAAATCGCACATAAGCTTATTATAAATCAGAAATTATAAGGGGGGTCTATCAAGAAGATGTGGTAAAATGGGGTCGTGATAGGAATTAGGTTGAGAACCACTGCTATACATTAATGAGGTGTTTACGATTTTAAATTATACTCTTAGTACAGACAAACTGATATTGCACGCTGATAAAAGAAAATAATTAAAAAAAGCAATTTTAAAATTAAGTAGGGAACAGAAATTATAAATACGTATGTCCATACTGCACAACGTAACGATGTAATCTTGAAATATTATCTACCTATAGTAACTGACAATGATCTATCTTTTCATAATGGCTATTTAGTGTTAATTTTCAGAGTAGAGACAGAAAAACAGATAGAGAATCTTAGAAAATAACAGACAGAGAATTTACACAAAAATTAGATACTTGAAATTGTCTTATGTATCTTATGTATACGCTCCTCACCAGCCTTTGATTTGAGTATCTTCAAAACATGAAACTCTACTAAAGTCAGTAATAATGATCACTCGAAACACACACACACACACACACACACACACACACACACACACACACACACACACACACACACACACACACACACACACACACACACACACACATATATATATATATATATATATATATATATATATATATATATATATATATATATATTGCATAAACCCATTCCATCTAATAACTTAATTTCACCGGAAGTAGTACTTACCATTCTGCTTATCGAGCCGCTTATATATATAAATCAAATGTAAAAATGTTTGATGGTTAATTTCTCCTAGAACACTGGACCAATTTTGATGATTTTTGGTACATCAATGGACTTTAACATTGCTTAGGTTTTTATTACATTATTTTTCTCGTACCCTAAAATGGTAAAAGGGGCTCAAAGATTTATACCGCAATACGTTATCTAACGAGCCCGTCAAGTTAGAAAGATGAAACTTGATATGTAATCTTCTCATTAAAACTATCGGGAATGTCCCTGCGATTTTGAAAATTTCTGTTTAAGGGGGCGGAGTGGGACATTTTATATATATATATATATATGCCTATTTAAAGACGTATCTATGCACGATGCAGCATAACTTTGATACACGTAGAAGAATTTCAAACAAACCTGGCATACATGTGAATTAAGAGCTGTAAAACATACCACGGGGGTAAGACACCCCTAGAGAATGGGAATAGAGTGGTATGTAAAAATAATCGAAAGCGACCGAAATTACTTTTAAATTCATAGTGTTTGGGGTCGGTAAGATGAATAGTAACACTCCTGATGCCGTTCAAGTCCAAATTCAGCTCCCAGTAAGGGTAAGACACAACTAACGCCCATAGCGGTGGGAATGGGAAATTAGTAATATATATAAAAAATCGAAAATGACTGATAGAAGTATTGAATCAATAGTTTTAGGGGTCGGTGAGATGAATACTGATACTTCCGATTGCGTTTAAATTCAAGTTCAGCCCCCAGTGGAGGGTAGATACTCCTAATGGCGGGTCTGAGAAAAGGTGACATTTAAAAAATCGAAAACCGCCAATACTACTATTAAATTTATAGTTTTCAGGGTCTTTGAAATGACTAATAACACTCTCCATTCCATTTAAATCCAAGTTCAGTCTCCATCGATATGGAGGCGAGAAATAAAATGTCCCAAATGACGGAAATTAATGTCAAATCCATAGTTTTTTGGGTCACTAAGCTGAGGTTACGATAGCATTTAATCCCAAGTTTAGTCAAGAACGGGCATGTTAAGCTGGTTCGGGGATTTGACAGGTGCAACGCCAAAGGCGTTACTCGTAATCCAGCATAACTCTGGAAGGTCTACAGCAATTTCAATCAAAACTTATGTGGAAGTGAGACACTTCTATCACCCCTGTGTATGGAGTGGGAAAAGGTGATGAAAAATAATTGAAGAGAATGATATTAATGTCGATCTCATAATTTTCTGGATCGCTGAGATGAATAATGACATTTCCGATGCCGTTTAAGTTCAGCTCTCATCAGTATTAGAGAGTGAAAAGGATGAAAAATAAAATGTCCAACACATCCGAGATTAGTGTTGAATCCATAGTTTTCGGGACCAGGCTTACCCGATTGATATAACTTTGGAGTATAGTTAGACACACCTCAAGCTTGAATTTTAGCATGCCACTTAATAAAGCACCTCTTGTAGGAGGAATATGTTATTTCAAAATCTATCCCAAAAGTAGAATATTTTCTGGATTCTTATCATTTTACTTTCATTGAAATGCGTATCCTAAGCAAAAAAAAAAAAAAAAAAAAGGATTCAAACATTTTCCATGAACCTATTCTGCCCGTCCGAAAAACGTGTACCCGGTATTTCACTTATGAATAAATGAATCTATAATTTTAACAAGAATTAGCTGAAATGCCAGTTCTTTGCATTGGAAGTATAGATTGTAGAAAGTATTTGAACTCTTCGTTTGTATTTGCATTTTAACTAAAGAATAAAGACAAAATATAGATGAGATATTCTGATTTCGGCATACATTTTGAACACCCTTTCCTCCTTATAGGATACACCGTTTAGACCCTAATCAAAGTGAAATGATAAAACCAAAGCTTTATTGACGTACTATCTTCCGAGCAGGGGTAAAAGTGAGACGGAACGTGGGTGGACACAGTTACCGCACTTCCAAAAAATATCTATGGCGTACCTCCACTTCAAAAATGTTACAACGGGCAAAGATAGGCACGGGAGACAGCGTGACGTCATCCGTACCCCACCTTTCCAGATCCACTTTTACCCCTGCTTCAGAGAGTAATGTCAAACTGGGCATCCGTTTATCCAATCTCGAAAACTATGTTTTCAAACTGGGATTCAACATTAATCTCAGTCATTTTGGACAATTTATTTTTCATCTGTTCTCAACCCTTTAATCAAGGGGTTTAACTTGGACTTCGTCATCGAGAATGTCTCTATTCACCCTTGCGACTCCGAAAAGAACGCATTCGACACTAATATCGGTCGTTTTTTTTTTAAAAATATTTTTACACGCAGCCCCTTCCCACCCTCTATAGGTGTTAGGAATGTCTTAACTCACTCTAGTTTAGTTTCCCAGATTGTAAGTCATATTTGTACCAAGTATGGTTAAAATTACTCCAGAAGTTCCAGAGTTATGATGCAACATTCACACATACATTTTTATACTGTTTATATGCAATAGATGCAAATTGAACCGCCCTTGAAATGGAATTTTCAAAAATATTGGGACACGAGTCCGATTATTTTAAAGAATGAAGTTATTAATATATTCCAAGTTTCATCATCAGAAGTTGACAGGATTGCGAGATACCCAATTTTTCACATAGATTTTGACCTCTCTCTTTCTCTCTTCGGGATACACATTTTGACCAAAGTAACATGATAGAGCACTGCAGCAACACCGCTTAAAATTATGTAATTCCGAAAACTTATTGTAATTACATCTATATAAAAAAGATTGTTGTACAGTTATAGAAGCAAAATAAATTCAGAAAATGTTTTAAAAAGTCCCGTTAATATGCCACTTTAAGCAATGTTTTAAATCTATTTTTTTCATATCTCTGGAATGGTTTGAGATATAAATTTGTTGTAAACAACATTGTGATGTTTGTATCTATTGAAAATCATCTATGTATCTTGATGTAATGCTCACCTAAACACTTATTTGAAATTAAGATTTTGGAAACAGTCAAATTTTCAGTTCCTTGTAATTTTCTAATATTGTTCCAAATGCGTCATATCATGACTGTAGTATTCGGTACGAAAGCACTTGGGATGTGCATTATCCCGGTCGTGTCATATGCGTTATTACTGTTGCAGAATCCTCCAACATTTGGTTATTTTTCGATGTTTGTGATTCTGTACCATCCTTAGTTTACAACACTGCATAATAGGATAATTTCGGGAGATATACGTCTATATTACGGGACAGGAGGTATCAGGCGCTATTGCGAATCATGCGGTTATATATATATACAGTGGGTCAAATAAGTTTCCGTACACCAGATATTAGTAATTTCAAAATGTTATAATATCTAAAAGTAAACAAATAATAAAACGCAATTACATTGGCTGAATTTGTTCGTGTCTACTTGTAATATGTACACATTATAGTGATAGTATTGAACATACCAATAGTTTAACTGATGATATAGGTTAAGATGCTGAAAATTGAGGTCAAAAAAGTTTCCGTACATGTCAGAAATATACAAAAGAAGGAAGCAAAACACACACCAAACAGCGTTTACAGTAGTTACAGATGACAGTAACGTGCTCTAATGGTAATAAGGTACTACTGCAGTTACATTTGGGCAAGGGAGACCTATAGAGGCCGTAAAACGACGCGTCAAAATGGAAGTGCCAATTCCAATACGCGAACTAATTGTAAAATTAAGACAGGAAGGTAAGTAAGTCTCTTAGAAACATAGCAGAGACAGTAAAGAAATCACATTCTAGAGTATAATATATTCTAAGTAGGTATATTGCAACAAATAGTTGCAAAAATCGACCGCGCAGTGGCCGTCCAACAAAGCTGAAGGAAAATCATAAACGTGTTATTTCAAGAACTATCATAAATGAATCCAAAACAAGTGCTCCAAAGCTCGCAAGTATGCTTGAAACTGACTACGGTGTACAAGTTGTTCCTGAAACAGTTCGTACTGTCATCAGAAAAGCGGGGTACAACGGTCGCGTAGCTGGAAAGAAACCATATGTTAGTAAAGCAAACGCCAAGAAACGTGTAGAGTTCGCAAAAGCTCATGTGGACAAGCCAATTAGCTTCTAGAACTCTGTTTTATTTTGAGAGCAAGTTCAACATTCATGGATCCGACGGAAGAGCTATAGTGTGGAGGAAACCAAATACGCACATGGAAAGGAAACGTCTGTGTCCTACTGTAAAGCATGGAGGTGGTGGTGTGCTCATTTGGGGGTGCATGAGTGCAGCTGGAGTAGGAAATTTGCATTTTATCGAAGGTACAATGGACCAACATGTTTACCTGAACATTCTGAAAGAGAATCTTCACGACAGTGCAAAGAAACTGAATATGGGAACCTCTTTTATATTCCAGCAAGATAACGACCCTAAACATACTGCACGAAAAGTGAAAGAGTGGTTGTTGTATAATGTGCCAAAACAGCTTCATACTCCTCCACAATCTCCTGACTGTAATCCCATTAAGCATCTGTGGGATGAACTAGGGAGACGTATTAGGAAACACAATATTAGAAACAAGGACCAGTTGAAAATGCATTACGTGAAGAATGGAGAAACATCCCCCCCTACAACTATATCAAAATTGGTCGCTGCAATGCAGAAACGAATGCGAGAAGTGCTTAAGGCCGAAGGAGGACCAACTGATCATTAACTGCGGTCGAAACGCAACATGGTGCCCTTATTTACTTGTATTTCTTTATGTGTACGGAAACTTTTTTGATTTGTAATATGGTCAATATTTCGTGTGTATTTGATTTTGTACTGAAGTATATATTACAAATGATTTTTTTCCTTTGTGTATATGCTTATTATGGAGTTCTTTACAGGAAACTCATAGAAATTGTCATTTCCTTTCTGTACTTTGTAAGGTATATTAGAATACATAACCGGAAAACAGCTGTACGGAAACTTTTTTGACCCACTGTATATATACAGGGTGTCCCATAAGTCCGTTTACATAGGCCATCTCGGTAACTATTGAAGATACGAAAAAATTGGAATTTTCGGAATTGGACCAACTGTTTGGACTCTATCTTGGTATAGCGCTCAATGTTAAAGAAAAATTCAACGTTGCCACGTCTTTGTTGGGCAAAAATGAAGATAAGTGCGTTGTTTTGGAGTATTCTGGACCAAGGAGAATAGAAGGTGGCCACAATGAAGGATAAGAAGAAGGATCACACACAATGTCAATCCGAGGCAGTGGCGTTACCATCAGAAGGGGAAGGGGGAAGGTACGAAAAAGAAATTGAATTGAATTTATTAACGACAAATTGGTATTAATTGCTTGGTGATGTAAACGAGATGAGACAAGAGGACAATTAATACAATTAGAAAGGGTCTAAGTGCTAAAATTAAAAAACCAGAGAAAAATCGATAATCATGAGTTATCGTAATACAAGTTAAACGGGTACTGCGACCATACGAGTGCTTTAAAACAGAAGCAACAACTTTTAAGCTATAAACTCTTTACAAACGAATTCTGCTTGGTACCAAGACAACTTTGAAGGTACTTAGATCCTGTCTCATTATTCAATTGTTGTCTTGTCTAGAAACAGGAGCGCGTCACGTTTCCAGACGAGTTCAAACGAAATAGATTAATTATCTCATTCCCAGCTGCTGGTGTGGGGATAGCGTGCCTACCTGCAACACAGCATTTGGGTAGGTCGAACGTGGGCACGAAACCTGTTCCGAAGGGCGATCCTGACTGTTTTGTCCTGGTTTTCCTCAGTCCACCTGGAGGGCACGAAACCTGTTCCGACGGGTGATCCTGACTAAGTTTTTTCCTGGTTTTCCTCAGTCTCCCCGGGTACATGCCGGGATGGTCTCTTCTCTCAGGTCAGGGCCGTTTCCTTATTCAGTCCTAGACTTACCTAAAGGTTCGATGTGATCTCTGAGTGGAGAGTCAATCTCTTCTTGTGTCATTTCCTAAACAAATAAATAAATAATGTTTCCCTGCTGGTGAGCGTCATTATTCGTTTTAAGGACTCGTCTCGGCTCGTAAACTTGCTTCCTCATCTCATTTTGTTGAACGATTGTCTAGTGTCCTGTGTATTCGAAACGAGACAAGACACAAGAATGTTCTTGTCTCGGGAACAATACTGCTTACTTCATTGCAAAGGGATTAAAAATGTAGAAGTCAGCTATTTGAGATGTACCATCCCAGCATTCGTCTGATAGGTAACAATGTTATACCATTCTTGTTCCTTTGACAAATGAATGACATGAGGAGAAAGGACTGCGACACTCACAGAAGGAATACCGCACCTAACCTAACCCAATCATTTCAAGTCACCTACGTCTTGGAAGATCCTGAAATAGATAAAACAACGCTGTGACTGTGCTCAGTCTTGATGTTCGAAGTGATGTCCACCTTGTGCACGAATTGCCATACAATGTCGCAAACTAGCCCTAACCCGCTGCAGAGTTTCAGTGGTAATAGCAGCGCAGGACTCGCGAATATTATGTTGTGGGGCATCATTTATACGTGGGCGATCCCTGTAAACAACGGATTTTTATTGCCGTACGTAAAAGAATCAAACGGCGTTAAATCGGGCGATCTCGGTGGCCATTCCGCCAAATCTCGACGCCCGATACGATGTCCACGAAATGCTGCATCTAACCAATGTCGAAGATTGACACTTAAGTAAGGGGGCGCGCAATCGTGTTGGAAATAAAAAGTGCATTCGATTTGCGAGTGGCAAGTTGTCCAAATAAGGTTTCAGTATTGCTTGTAGCAGGTATGATTGGTTTTACATGTTAATCCCCATTCTAGGAACACAGGACCACCAGAACATTACCGTGAATTGTACACCACACATTTATACGAGGGTCAACTTGATTATCGGAAACTTCGGTAACATGAGGGTTGCTATCTGCACAATACACGTAGTTATGTCTGTTAACAGTTCCATTAAGATGAAATGTGACCTCTTCGGGAAACATGATGTTAGCTCAAGGTTGGATTGTTATGTTTTGTGCGTGTAAACCATTCACAGAATTCACGTCGTCAATCGACATCATCTCCATGAAACTTCTCTACGAAATGTACCTCGAAGGGATGAAAATGATACTTGCGCAGAATACTTTGGACAGACATTCGAATAGTATTACTTTCTTGGGCCACCTTTCGTATCGATAGCGTTGGAATGCTTGTAACTTTAGCCAGAATGTTAGCGAGTGTGCCATCGTCGTTACAGATCGCAGTTTGTCAGAGCGGGGTCGGTCGAAGACACTGCCAGTATCCTCGAAGCGTGTGAATTACTTACCGATCATTGTATGTGATGACAATGGGAGCTGTGGATGGCGGTGATGAAACTGTTCCACAGCCGCACGTATACTCAAACCGGATGTGTGAAAGATCATTTCCGCTTTGTTTGCAGCTGAATACATAGTTGCTATTCATACATACGGAGATGTAGGTCACCAACTCAACAGACCACTTGAATGCAACACACAATTCAATACCAATTCAACACACAACGGAACAAACAGAACTAAATTGGAAGTGAAAGATGAGTGGCGTGTTGCTTGTGCTTGATTACGTGAGACACTGCCACTTGGTCAAAATAGGCGTATAATGGCACTATGGTCATTAAAGAAAATCGCTCAGTGCTGCTTTCTGCAATATTTGACGGTTTCCTTCCCTCCTGCTTCTGTCTCGTCTCGTTTCGAAAACTCACACACGACACTAGACAATCATTCAACGAAATGAGATGAGACACCAAGTTTAGGAGCCGAGTCGAGACCTTAAAATGAAGAACAATGCTCACCAACTGAGAATCTTATTTATTTATTTGTTCAAGGAAATGACAAAAGGAGAGATCGGGCCTCTACTTCAAGGTCACATCGATCCTGTAGGAGATTATAGGACTGGAAAAGGAATCGGTTTTGGAAGGAGAAAAGGGACTATCTCGGCATGTACGCGGGGAACTGAGGGAAACCAGGAAATAACTTCGTCAGGATGTCCCGTCGGAACAGATTTCGTGCCCACGTTCGACCTACCTAAAAACTGTGTTACAGGCAGGCACACTACCCCCACACCAGCAGCCGGAAACGAGATAATTAATCTATTTCGTTTGAACTCATCTGGAAACGTGACGCGCTTCTGTTTCTAGACAAGACAACAATTGAATAATGAGAGAATCTAAGTGCGGCAATAAGTAGAATTGAATTGTAGGGGAGAGGTGGGCAATGGCGATCACCTAAGAAAAATGGGTTATTACGTAGTTTCATTTGCAAAATATATTGAAACAAATTTGTAAATACGTACCCCAATCCTTCTACAATAAGTGTGTAAAATAAAAAGGGTTCATTCTTTCAGTTCCGGAACACGATGGCAAAAACTCAAATTGCTACTTTGGTCGCCATTCCCATCACATGTTGGTAGTGGCGATCACAGTACAAGCTTAATAAACACACTGTAGTTTCATAGGCAGTTCAAGTTTTTTTTTTTTTTTTTGCTACTTTGCGCCTTCGAAAGACTGAAAACATCAACTGAATGTTTTATTGACGTTTTTTTCAAAGACACGTCACAGATATATCCATGTGGTGAGTCCACAGCAGTACAGTCAGCATGCACCCACGATCCACAAAGGTTACACCGATACCAAAATTTCAGTGTTTGACTCAAATAGGCGTATTACCTATCTTAGGTCTAGCCTCTTTTATAATTTTTAGCTGGAGAAGTATTCCAAATGTTTGTTAGAAATGGCGATCACCATGATGGTAAACCGATCATGTTGATCGGCATTCCCAACATTGCGCCATTTTCAAAATTGAGCTGGTTATACTGTAAAACGTAGTTTATTTGAAATACAACTATGTGCCGTGCATTAGGCATAAATATAACTTTTTATGAATCTTAGTAATTTCAAGATCTTAAAATTGTACGTATCGTGAGTTGAAGTGTGCAGATCCTTATAAGAAAATCAACAAAAACAAGTTTCAGCAGGCTGTGGACTTCAGTCTCCTCTGACAACTTCCTCGACAATACACAAGAAACCTTGCTACAAGAGGCAGATAGCACCACTAGTTTGACTTCTCCTCGGGTCACGCAAGAAGGCAAAGTGGGCTGATCGCCATTCCCAACTGATCGCCATTCCCTTCCTTTCCCCTATCTTCCAAAGTTGTCTTAGTACCAAGTAGAATACGTTTGTAAAGAGTTTATTGCTTAAAAGTTGTTGCTTCTGTTTTAAAGCACTCATATGGTCGCAGTTCCCGTTTAACTTGTATTACGATAACTCATGTTTATCGACATTTCTGTGCTTTTTATTTTTTTTTTAAATTGGCACAAAAGCCCTTTCTAATTGTATTCAATTTTCGTCTTGTTCCGTCTCGTTGACGTCACTAAGTAATTAATACCAGTTTGCTGTGATTAAATTTCTTTTTCGTACCTTCCCCTCCCCCTTCTGATGGTGACGCCACTGCCTCGGATTGACATTGTGTGTGATCCTTCTTATCCTTCATTGTGGCCACCTTCTATTCTCCTTGGTCGAGGATACTCCAAAACACACGCACTTGTCTTCATTTTTGTCCAACAAAGACGTGGCAACGTTGCATTTTTCTTTAACATTGGGCGCTATACCACTGTAGAGTCCAAACGGTTGGTCCAATTACGAAAATTCCAACATTTAGCCCTCCCATATTTTAACCCTTTCCGATCCAGGTCATTTTTGGCGTTTTCAACATTTTTACTTAATGACTTATTGCTCAGAAACTATTAGTCCGATTGATATGGTTAAGACCTTGGGTTTTAGAAGAGGGATGCGTCTATTATTTGGTGTAAGTTACATTTCAGTGTTACTAACAGGATGGAACTTATTGAGGGAAATGTAGGGATGAACATTTACAAAAACTTAAATTTTCCCTAACCGAATTTCAAGATTTTTTTTTTTTTTTTTTTTTTTTTTTTTTTTTTTGTAGTTGATGTCACTGTTGCCTCATAATCCAGGCTCTGTCCATAAGAGCTGTAGAAAAGTCGGGGATGACAGCAGATCTCTTCAGAACCTGTTAGAGGGTGATCAATTAATGAAAAAAATCGAAGGTAACACTTTCGCAACCGGGGCCTTCATTGTGAAATTCAATATTCAAAATGGCGCCCACGCGCAAGTACCAAATTATATTTGAACTGAAATATCTTCTCACAGAAACAAGTTAGAAACTTCGTTTTTGTACCAAATTAAAGATAATTGATAGTAGAAGTGAGAAAACTGGATATATTGTTTACACGTTGCCGCCATATTTAAAATTAACGGTTATTTGGGCCAAAAATTACGAGGGCTATCCAGAAAGTAGATTACGTTTTGGAATAAAAAATCAACAAAGTATAGGAAACAAATTTTATTATATACAGATGAAAGCCACACACAATACTACTTTTCGACATAGTCACCATTCAAATTAAGGCATTTATCGTAGCGATGTACGAGCTTGGAAATTCCTTCGTCGAAAAATTCGGCCGCCTGCGACTTCAACCACTTCGTTACCTCTTCTTGCAGCTGTTCGTCGTCATCAAAACGCTGCATAGCCAGCCACTTCTTCATTGCTGGGAATAGGTGGAAGTCGCTCGGTGCCAGGTCGGGACTGTACGGCGGATGAGGAAACAACTCCCACTGAAAAGATTCAAGAACTTCACGCGTGACATTTGCCGTGTGGGGCCGGGCGTTGTCGTGAATCAACAAGATCTTAGAGCTCAACATTCCTCTGCGCTTGTTTTGAATTGCTCTTCTGAGGTTTTGCAGAGTTTGGCAATACCTTTGAGCGTTTATTGTAGTGCCTCTTTCCAGGAAGTCCACCAAAATCACACCTTTTCTGTCCCAAAAAACAGTCGCCATCATCTTCCTTGCCGACATTGTTTGCATGCATTTCTTGGGTTTTTGGGGAGAACCTGTGTGCCCCCACTGCATTGATTGCAATTTCGTTTCACAGTTCACGTGTTTCACCCATGTTTCGTCACCAGTAACGATGCGATCGAGTAAAGAGTCACCATCCTTATTGTAGGCGTCCAAAAAGTGCAACGCTGCAGCCATTCGCTGATTTTTGTGGTCCTCTGTCAAGATTTTTGGAATCCATCTTGCACAAAACTTGTGGTAACCAAGCTTTTCGCTGATGATTTCGTGCAACAAACTTCGCGAAATTTGTGGAAAACTCAAAGAAAGTTCCGTTATTGTGAACTTTCGATTTTCACGGACTTTAATATCGACTTTTTCGACAAGTTCGGCAGTCACTTTGCTGGGTCTCCCACTTCGATCTTCGTCGTGAACATTGGTTTGGCCATTTTTAAATCTTATGACCCACTGTCGCACTCCACCTTCAGTGATAATGTTGTCCCCATACACTTCACACAGCTGCCGATAGATTTCTATCGGTTTACAGTTTTTTGCTGTCAGAAACCTTATTACTGCACGCACCTCGCAGCTCGCGGGATTTTCAATTAACGCAGACATTTCAAACCGTCACAGTATCTTAACGGAGCACAGCACGAACCTCTCACTAGCACGGCTAGATGCCGACTGAGCTGCGCAACGCTCTGACCCCAAGATGGCCGCGCTAGCCCCGCCCCTAGCGGACACAGACGAAAACGTAATCTACTTTCTGGATAGCCCTCGTAGTTTTTGTCGTTTCTCTTTTTTCATTTCATGACAAATAACTATAAAGTTATTAAAAATATGAAAACGCAGCCCAAACTAATTAAAGGAGAATAATATGGGCTTTCTATCGTTACCAATATCTTTAATAGATCTTAAAAAATGACGGAGCTATTTAAATTTAAGTGGCGCAGGGTGTAGCGTTTTTTGGACTGTTTAATAAATTACCGGAAAAACACTCACTACGCGAGGCTATTACTTTTTAACAAATTAAAATAGTCCATTCATTTTATCAATAAATTAAAGGTAATAGGTTGCTGTGTCGTAGGAAGTGAAATAATAATGTTATTGCATTTGTCAAATATTATTATTAACATGTTTGTTCATATAATATGTAGCTAATGTAATTATTATAATTTTTTATTTTGCAGACTTTGATGTCACGAGAATTTACTTTAATTTGATGGTAATATCATGTGTGTTTGTTTGAGCTAGTAATATTTAACTAAGGTTTTCTACAGTTTCAAAATTCTTACGAATATATGACTTTAGCTGTGCTTTAGAGAATATTTACATATTTCTTTTCAGAGCATAATGTAAAATTACTGACACTCAGCATGAAATACTCATGTAATTTTTGGAACAATCGAACAGGCAGTGACAGATATAGCATATAACGACTCACCAAGGGTAGTCGTCAACCTGGTTCGGCTTAGTTAAGATATATAAATCTTAAGTGGTAGTATTTGTTTGCATGTAAACAATTATCTTTAATAATTATATACCATTATTCTCACCTTTTCTATTAGAATGATAACGTCGATGAACGTTGCTAAAATGATTTATTAGCTGATATACTTTATAATATATTTTCCTTCAAACTGTCAAGCACACAAACTTGCTGACTATGTATCCATAAACATTTACATAACAACAACTATCCCATAATAATAATTTACATATCTTAAAAACATTCTTCTTTTGTTATTATTAAATTAACATTCTATTAAGTATAGTGCACATGTATGAGCACTTTCTGCCCAAGGTACAGGTAATTATTAATCTATCCAAAGTATTTTGTTATATAAAAATGTCGCCCGACAAATGGACTGAATATAAAAGTCATGAGTGAGCTTGGCTTTTATCTTCAAGAACCACTGGTCCGTTTACAATAGTGTTCTTACCTTACATATGCTCTTTATATTTTGATCACACCTCGTATATACCTTCATTACATTTCACATATATATATAGATACATTTATAACAAATCTTATGCTTCATTAATATTTATCTTTTATTACATTAATTATATTTATTTCATTATTATCAAAAACATCGTCGCTTATTAATATAATTAACGAGGGTGAAACACGAATTACTATGATTAATAGTTTTGATCATTATTAAAACAGTGATGTTACAAATAATGTTTGATCTTTTAGGGCGCATTAAATAACAAATAAGTTAGATGTTGTATTATAATGTATACATTGTAGCACTAAGATGTCATAATAAAGAAGAATCTTGTTCGGATAATATATCGGATAGCTCATAAAAACAGTCGTCGAATAATTAGTTTTATAGAATGGATCTTATTCTTAACATAATCTTTGACAATTAAGTTTTCAACACAAATCAATCTAATATAAATAACCTTTGCTTTTAATCATTTATGAATCGAATTATAATTCTTACATATATTAAAAACATTTGAGAATTATCATTGATTAATGAGAATTAAAGAAAATTAAATTGAATAAAAATAAAATAAATGTTCATGAAAATCTATAGCTGATATGAATTTGACCTAATTTCATTAACGGTAATCAGGTTACATTCGTACTTGCATACGATTCTAATAAAGTACATTGCACAGCACAATCATGATTATGTCCCGTATTATTGTTCTGTACAGAAATTACTTCAATACCTGGATCTTGATGCGAAGTGCCATCTCTTGTCCTCCCATTACGTCTATCCACGTAGTTCGCTGTATTCCTGGAATTTCGCCATACATTTCGTCTATTTTTAAACCTATTTTGATTATATGGTCTAACATATGGATTGCTACGATTAATTAGGTTAGGCGGATTCCCTACATAACTTTGCCTATTTTGCTCATTTTGATTGCTAGAGTATACTCGGCTTAGGTTATGTTCCGTATTATTCACACTTCGGATATTTAAATTCCGAACAGGCACCAAATGATCTGAATTATTCTTATTTTTACCCATTCCTGCTTGTTGATTCATGGCATGGTATTGAGTTTCATAGCATTGGACAAGCATTAATAAATGGTTGAAACTCATACACTGTGTGGAAAATAAGATCTGTTGTAATTTAAATGGAAGCAAATTTCGAATCGATGCTATTATTCTCGATTCCGATTGCAATGGATTAACGACCTTTAATTCGTTGTAGGTATTTACAACAAACTCTACAATAGATTTATGCAATCGAGGATTGAAGTGTTGATTTCTAATGGTAGCATCTCTATTCGCAAGCAAAAAGTCATTTTCATAATTGGCGATCAGTGCCGCTTTGAATTCTTCATATGTACTGATGTGATCACGTACTGCTTTAAACCATAATGAACAAGGTGGGAGTAATACATGAGGGATTAATTTCATATATTGTGATCTATCTATACACATTATATTGCATTCGTCCTGGAATTTCTCTAAGAAAGAAGTAGCATTCTCGTTACACTTACCACTGAATTTGCTCATAGCTCGAATTTCACTCATCTTAACACTTAACTTTACCTTTCTTTTATCATTCCGTGTACTTATTGGGTGATAGTTCCTATCCATGACGTGATGTGTCGTTACACCATCTATGTTTCGCCCATCTGTACCCTTCGGATGTATTTCTTCCAATATAATATCCTCATCAGACACCGGCGAAGGCGAGTTCATCTCTGGTGAGTGGGGAAACTCCATGCGATCACTACACATGTTATTACGGTATGTGTTGTCCTTAACCTGTAGCATTCTAATTTCTTCCTGTAACGTAGCTATCAATTGCGTATTCGCATGTATATTGTTAGCATTATTGATGACCTGAATCTTTTGTTGTTGAACAGAAGATTCTGTTACTTCTAAATCCTTTTTTACATCACTGATTTCTTGTCTCAGGTGATTGTGATTACTCTGGCATTCCTCCGATATTCCTTTTAACTTTTCCTCGAACTGCGAGGTGATATCACTCATCGTCTGGATAATTAATTGTTTCGTTTCATCCGACTTCTGTTCCATTCGTCTGCTTAATTCCTCGTATTGCTTGTTGGATTTTTCGGAGTTCTGTTCCAACGTCTGCTTTAACTCGGTAGACGTCTGCTTCAATTCTTCGTATTGCTTGTTAGATTCATCAGACTTCTGTTCTATTCGTCTACTTAATTCTTCAGAGTTATGCTTCATCGTCTGCTTTAACTCGGTAGACATTTGAATCAATTGCCGCTGTAAGACTAGCAAGATTCGGTCTTCTGATGTCAATCCTGGTGTTACATTAGGTTCACCGTTGTCACTATTAGTGGATTCTTTCTCCATTGTTTCAGTGTCCTTTCTTCTTATAATTATTCTACCACTTCTCAATATGGTGAAATTTGTACTCATTAACTTTATGACAAAAGTAAATTCAACCTTACTCTGCTTCGGGATATGAATTTACAGCAAATCCCGGGTGAGGTAAACCAAAATTTTTATAACGACTCACCAAGGGTAGTCGTCAACCTGGTTCGGCTTAGTAAGATATATAAATCTTAAGTGGTAGTATTTGTTTGCATGTAAACAATTATCTTTAATAATTATATACCATTATTCTCACCTTTTCTATTAGAATGATAACGTCGATGAACGTTGCTAAAATGATTTATTAGCTGATATACTTTATAATATATTTTCCTTCAAACTGTCAAGCACACAAACTTGCTGACTAGGTATCCATAAACATTTACATAACAACAACTATCCCATAATAATAATTTACATATCTTAAAAACATTCTTCTTTTGTTATTATTAAATTAACATTCTATTAAGTATAGTGCACATGTATGAGCACTTTCTGCCCAAGGTACAGGTAATTATTAATCTATCCAAAGTATTTTGTTATAAGCAATATAGCAGGAGTTGCACCATTTTCAAGCAGTAATTCACTCAGATACATTTCAAAGACTAAACTTTGCTTTTGTGCAGAAGTAGTCTTTTAAGACATCTTGAATTTCAATTTTGTTTTCCGAGAAAGCCAAAAATCTCTCCATTTGCACTGGTAGGAATGTGTACATGACAGATTAGTTAGTAATATAGGTGAGGTGGTTACCCTTAGCTGTCTTTGCACGTTTTTGACCGAGGTGATTAGTCACCTAAAATCCCTGCGGGTGCGTGTTTAAACATTGTTGCACCTCCTGAAGAATACATCAAACAGATCAGCAAATGTTGGTAAACCTTTCAATCGAGTTTTACGAAGTTGGTTCATAACATCAGCAATAGTTGCTGTATTCATTGATGAATTTTCTTTGGGGACGTACTCAGACGGTCCCAACAACTTTTGCAAAGTTGACAAAGTAGACTACTTTATTTGCTTGACGAAACAGTGGAAGTTTCGTCTGTGAATGGTCTTCGACAACGGAGTTTTTTTTTTTTTTTTTTTTTTACAAAAATCGCTCGTTTCGGAATGCCACATAAGCTTCATGGCTACGTGTCAGGTAATTCAGGATTTCTTCTGCATTAGAATCTGGTACAACTTCATGCGACATGAAATGGTTCAACTTCACAGGACTGTGAACTTTGTACGGGTTTTCCCTGCGCTCCATAAAATTCTACCATTCTGTTAACAGAGTTACGAACTTCAAGTACAATCAAACTCATGGTCTGTTTGGGATATACCAAGAATATGACTGAAGATTTGGCATGTCGAAAGAACTTCGTGGTACGACAGTTCCCACTCCGTAATATAATTCATAGTTGCGTCTGACCCATAATTTCTTCCGATGATTTCTTAGATCTATTTACAATCTGTTCAAGTACCATATCAGCACCAAATGCGCTAAATACATTGTTCGTTCTTCTGACTACGAAATGACTATTCATGAAATGAACATCTATTTCCGGGTGTTGAGTCTCCAAATTTCTAATTTGTTCAAGATAGAGGAGCGCGCAACACAGGAAATTGATTAGATTGAATGTCATGAATACCGGAAGCAACTGTTGTACTATATACAGATGCAGCGGCCAGTATCCTTCTCGGTCAGCTCTTATAAGGCTTTTCAACAGAAATAAAAGATGTAAAAACAGTTCAAGGCAGCGGCATTGCCCTGAGATTGAGCTGAGTTTCTCTGAAAAGTTCTGCAAAACTTGGATATTTCATCTGAATTACTGACCAACTCCATGAACTGATAAGAGCACGTTAAGCTTGTCTTTCTTTCATAATAGTCATAGTGTCAACGAACTGCTGGATGACAGACGTATAATATTCACTTTCTTCCAGGAAAGCCTTCCCTTTAGCATACACACATTTGCAATCATAAATATACCTCTCACTGTCCTAACGTAAATAGTTCCCTTTAAAATACTCTCGGTTACTTTGGACCCAACAATTTTCTATGAAAAGAGACTTCAAACCACTACTTTCCTGTGCAGACAAGAAGGTCATGTGGAATGATCCTAGCATGAGGACAATGGTTGAAAATTCATTGCTCCTAAGTTGAATTTCGGCAGCAATGTGATACACCCCTTCGTCACATAATACAGGCATTGAAGATTGGTTTAAGTGTAAAAGTAGGCTCTGGAAGTTTTTTTTCATTGCTGTGTATACCCTATTATATTCCGTTACTTTATACGGCAGTACTGGAAGAAATCCAACCTGTTTCTTGGAAACATCTGAATCCGTTATTATCGCATTCACAGTACCCCGCGTTAGAGTGGATTCTTTAGTTTCTAGCTCGTATGCAGGATGCATTATGTCTTGAGTAAACTCCTTCTGACGCAGATTATCGATGTCCAAATCATACAGTTCGGGAAAAATTGTCAGCGTGTTCTGAATCGATATAGGTTGTACATCCCTTTCTTATTTCTTCAATTGCTGAGATGGAAGGAAGGATCGAAGATGACTGCAGGTCTTGCTAATACTGACTTTGACAATTTTGGTTTCGATGGGACTTTTGTTGACACTTCCCGGAAAAGCACAATGACTGTATCTTGACTATCACGGATTCCTGACAAAGTTGCTTCTTCACGGTCGAAATTGTCCACAGCTTCTACCGTGAACTATCCTCCTGAAAGTGGCTTGAAAAAGACAAGATGGAGAAACAGGTCTTTAGTGTATATTGTGCAAGGTTGCTTCGTGCTTGCATATCTTTATAGCCAACTGACACACCTAATTTATTCATAGTTGAGATAAGTTGTCTGATTTTGCATTTCTCATGAATTGAATGTGCCACCATCAAATGCATGGGGGTTGCTTTCCTACTACGATACATATTATAGAATAAAGTCTGGAAGATTGACTTCAATAGATTCTGAAAATTTAGATTTTGTTGGTCGGAAAATTCTTCAAGATCGTTTTCACTGTCTTCGTCAGTGATATGTAGATCTTCGCTTGCGTCCCAGATATAATGTTCAGCTTGCCCACTTGTAGCACTTCTGCTAGGAAATCCAAAAGAGATTCAGGAATTCTAGTTGTTGGCCAGAACTTATGAAATTGCTGACTGTCCCCAAATTCTCCTTCAATACCGAAATCTGTGTGAAGAAGAGCGGTTCGTACTTCTTTCGCTGCACTCGTAAGTATGTTAATCGATCTCAGTTTGTCAGCTACTTCTTCGGCACTAAATAATGAGTTGAAACATAGAATCAGTTTATTTATTTTCGAAGGCTTCGAAAACCTTACTTTTTCTCCAAAGTTTAACGTCGTTGTTATTGAAAGTCAGTTCACTGTTTCCATTAATGAAGTCTCGAATTTCCGACAATGTCAATCCACACCCTCATCCAATAGTTTCTCGATAATTGGCGCCACTTTATTAAGGACTCGACTTTTATTAGTTTTCTTCGACTCGATAGTTGTGCTATCTGATTTCTGAGAATATTTATTGAACTTCAGAAGATAGTGCTCAAGACAGGCCTTATGATAATAGAGATCTGCACCGAAAACAGGAATTCATCCTCCAAGTCACAAGTTCTCGTAAATCAGTCATCTTTAAAGAACATTGTTGCGGATAAAAATGTAGTTGCACGATTTGATTCACATATTCTGTACTTTTGTTTAATTCCGTGGTGTTTCTCTTTCCCACATACTACACATAAAACATTTCTTGCTTTCTTGTTTATAGATGGTGATTGTCGAACTGGAATATCTACTCTCATTTTAATTGCCATTGGCTCAGATTGAGATTTTATTGAACGTTGATCCAGCTCCTCAGTTTCACTACGTTCTCTTTTCTTTTTCTTCGTAACAACACATTCTTATTTGAATATAACATATAGAATGCGTCATTACAATGATATACAAATTCTACACCTCGCTGAAAATCCTTAAGTCTTTTCAGAACACCATCCTTGCGAATTTCAGCTGCAGCTATAAAGACGAAATTGTTTTACCTGAAAATTCGTCATGATTCTGGCAAATGATGCAGGCATTTACGTCTAATACGGATGCAGAGGAAGAGGTGTCTCGGGATAGGGAGATGCCAAACAAGTTTTCTATAGTCATTGTCTAGAATATTGGTGCCAACTATGGATTTTTATTATTTCACTGTCCACATTAGAGTCTGCAACATTAGCTACATATTATGTGTACAAACAGGTTAATAATAATATTTGGCAAATGCAATAACATTATTATTTCACTTCCTACGACACAGCAACCTATTACCTTTAATTTATTGATAAAATGAATGGATCATTTTTAATTTGTTAAAAAGTAATAGCCCCCAAGTAGTGAGAGTTTTTCCGGTAATTTATTAAACAGTCCAAAAAAACGCTACACCCTGCGCCACTTAAATTTAAATAGCTCCGTCATTTTTTAAGATCTATTAAAGATATTGGTAACGATAGAAAGCCCAGATTATTCTCCTTTAATTAGTTTGGGCTGCGTTTTCATATTTTTAATAACTTTATAGTTATTTGTCATGAAATGAAAAAAGAGAAACGACAAAAACTAATTTTTGGCCCAAATAACCGTTATTTTTAAATATGGCGGCAACATGTAAACAATATATCCAGTTTTCTCACTTCTACTATCAATTATCTTTAATTTGGTACAAAAACGAAGTTTCTAACTTGTTTCTGTGAGAAGATATTTCAGTTCAAATATAATTTGGTACTTGCGCGCGGGCGCCATTTTGAATATTGAATTTCACAATGAAGGCCCCGGTTGCGGAAGTGTTACCTTCGATTTTTTTCATTAACTGATCACCCTCTAACAGGTTCTGAAGAGATCTGCTGTCATCCCCGACTTTTCTACAGCTCTTTCTACAGCCTAGACTATCATGGGTTCAAGTCATCTAGAAAGTTATTTTGTGTGTTGCCAAGATACAATGAAAACCTGAAGTCGCTGGCTGCCATACAAAGAGAGAAAGAAAGAATTCTCTGTTGTCATACACTTGAAATTCTAACACTTTTCACACCTCAGAAGCAAAAATCAACAGATATGCCGGGGCTACAGCTTCCGTAATCATGCTGTTGAAACTTTTTATGATGCGTTCTGTAGGTAAAAGAGAAGGCTTTCAGATAGTGGTACGTTTGCTCCAATGTAGCCAGCAAGAGGAAAATAATAGAGGCGAAAAAGGGAAATTATTCGATTTCACCTGAAATCGGGAATTAATTTTTTTGGACTGGAAACACTGTTACCAGACAGAGGCAAACTATCTAAAAATAAACCTTGGTACCCCACTAATATATCCTACAAGTAGGCCTATCATGGCGATATCTAAGAAAGTAAACATGAAATTAATAAAAATATCTCATTCTACCTCAGAAATTCACCATTTTCTTACTATTTACAGAACATAGTTTACTATAAAGCTCAACTACACTTCCCCTAATTACTCTACTGAAACTCTTTATGGTGTGTTGTGCAGGCTAAGGACGAGGATTTCAGACAGTTGTATGTTTGTTCGAATGTAGCCAACAAGAGGGAAATAGAGACAAAAAGGTATATTTCCAAAATTTCCCCCTAAATCGGGAAATAAAATTTTCTGTAGTTGGTAACACTGTCAGCAGACAGACGCAAACTATCTTAAAATAAACATTGGTACACTACTAATATTTCCTAGAAGTATTTAAGAAAGAAAGCTTCGAATTACAAAAAATATATTACGGTAATCAGAAAAGTAGGGAAAACTACAAAAATCAAGGGTTAAAATCTAAATTCGAATTTTTCGTGCGTCTTCTAATTACCCCATTGTAACGATCTGTACCCGGTTTTGTTCAGTAAGGACTAATGTTTGACTGGCGTGAGTTGACTTGTCCTCGGACGTATAGATACAAATTTTCTAAACAAAAATTTTGATTTTTCCCCAAATTTAAGACAATTTTAATTTCTCTAGTTGGCAGCACTGCACGCGGCCGGTCCAGTCGATGTCAGCAATTAGGTATCTATCCGAGGTATGTGCCTCACAACTCTTAAGGAGATCTCTCTACAACGAAGGAAACTACAGGTAAAGCAGAAAAAAAAATCGAAATTCGAAAATTCTCTAATTTTTTACTTTGGGCTGAAATTTAAGAAGAAAATTCGACACCCAGAAGGAAAAGAAACTAATATGATAAACTATAGTCCAACCATATTTGGTAATATATATATATATATATATATATATATATATATATATATATATATATATATATATATATATATATATATATATATATATCCCGATATCTTAATTAGTGTTCACACAGTAGCGGATTAAAAAAAATGATACACCTGCGTGTGCCATTTTGGCCACCTGGCCCCGAAAGGGTTAAAGACTAATGAAAGGAAAAGTATTGCAGATATAAAATTGTTTATTCAAATATATTATCGGCTATAGCGCTGTCATTAGAGAGGCATGAGAAGTAGAGGTCGTCCCTTCCGCTGACCATTCTCTTGCTGCTGTTTTCAATCGTCATTATACTTCGATCAGGAGCTCATCCTACGAATGGAGAAATATTTTTTTCAAAAGTAGCAGTGCAAAGAGCTTTTAGTTTAAAGTCTGTTATTCCACGTAATGAAAATGTTCCTAATCGGAAGATTGTCTTGTTGTCGGTTAAGAATTTCTGAAAAACGGGTCCAGCGTAGAAAAGAAAAAAGTCATCTGGCCGACTTAATAGTGCTCCTGTGTGAGGCCGATGCTGTGAGACAAACTATGTTGTAGTATCCAAAATGTTCTGCAAAGAAGCATGCTGCAGCTGTTGGGCTTCCTACGGAGAGTATAAGAAGAATTTTACGCAATTTCAGTGTAATTTTATATTTTTAAATAAACAATTCTCTATTTGCAATACTCCTTGCTTTATTAGACTTTAAATTTTTTTTTTCGTCCCACTAGTTCATTTACTGAGTTTCATCTTTCTAACCTGACGGGCTCGTAGTACGATACTTAATATTGTGCATATATTACAATTCCTGGTCTCTCCTTAGGATATATATTTTAATCAAAATAACATGATAGAAACTTAATGGTTCGTTCACGTACCAAAAATCATGAAATCTATGCAAAGGTCTAGGAGGATTTGGGATCAATTTTTTTAAAAAAACTTCATTTTTATTTATACTGTGTAGATAAGTTAAGGATATTTAAAATATTTTTGCTTAAATCTTTATGCAACTGGAAACTTTCGAATGTCTTGAGGTTTGCATATTTGCGTTACACGAAACATACGAATGAATGAATAGAATATCGT
Source organism: Thermobia domestica (assembly GCF_964235325.1). NCBI lineage: Eukaryota > Metazoa > Arthropoda > Insecta > Zygentoma > Lepismatidae > Thermobia > Thermobia domestica. The sequence goes on from NC_137454.1 coordinate 253,787,867, forward strand.
TAGCCAGCGTTTGAATCAACCTTATCCGTAAAGATATTAATAAATTGCTGCAGGAGAAAACAAAATTCAAAAATTCCTTGTATTTAAGAGTTATTGTATTGAATAAGGATAGTGATTAACATAAACTTATAAAGGCCTAATTATTTTGATCTTAATTTTTTTTAGAGGACAGAAATCAGGGAGCCAAGTTTGTAACTCATAATTGTCAGGCACTCAAATCTGTAGGCCCATTTAGACTTGCCAACAGATACTAGTTATTTAATAGCATTTTTAAATTGTTAAATTACATATTTTCACGAATATTTAGTGTTTATTGTTATCGAACTATTTACAAAAAATAGATAATAAAAATGACAGAGAGCGTAAGGCTCTTTGTCGATGAAATTACGTTAAGCATATCTATCTTACAAGATTTTGTATTAATATTTTCTGCAGTTGTGTAGTTCCTCTTATCACCTGGCTCAATAACCACGTACTGCACTAAAAGCTACTTGATCAAAAGTTCAAACTCATGACTTTTCGTTTTATTTATTGATTTATTAAAGTGCCCTATGGAATATATGAATCTCCTGGAATCCGGAACTATGGATCTCAAAAATTCGAATTCCAGCCTAGCAGAAAAACTAAAATGGAATGCAATGACTCATCATTAAGCTATCTTTAGTAGTACAATATAAGACAAATCGATTATTCCTATCGTTACAGAGTTTGGCATTTGCCCAATGGCAGCTTTCGAAAGAATTCACACCGGTAAAAAAAAAAAAAAAAAAAAAAAAAAAAAAAAAAAAAACCTACATGCTAAGAGAATAAAGCTGATCAAATGTATTAATTATGCTTTTTGAACTTATATAAAGCTTTGTTTCATTAGCTTGTAGCAACACTTAACTTTCACCGATGTAACTTTCCCCCAATAATTGTAATCTTTATAGTAGCAATTGGGTGGAGGCATAGCCAGAAAAGCACCAAGAAGGCCAGAAATATGGCATTGGAAATTGATGCACTTAACATGGTTTACTGGCTAAAATATTCTCCGTATAACCGGTCAGAGTCCTTCAAAGGCTGTTATGACACGAAATTTAATATTTTATTTCAGTACACAGAGATGAGGTGAATCATAGGATAGACATATGATAAAGAAATCATATTATTTTCAGTTTTCTTTAGGGTATCAGTTAGTTAGATTTGAGTTTAACATATTTTAAGCAGTGAGGCTTTGTGAGACGTGAACTTGAGCATGACGTGGGATTCGAACCACATGAGCTCTCACCGAGAATCGAACCCGGGTCTCCCACAACGAAGGTGCGTACGCTATCCACATAGCCATAAGATGGCTTACTTACACGGAATTGAAATACTGATGAAATTATCTAAAAGATAGAAAGAAGTACTGAACTAAACTCTTTGGTGCTACAAACCATAAAGGGATATGGCCGGTCAGTTTTCCTATGGGAATAAAATCAGGAACCAACATCGCACTTAGACGCGCACACTACAATGCGGTTAGTGGTAAGGAATATTGAGGTTGTATATCACTCTTGTGCAGGCATGTCCTTTAACAAATAATGTTCAAGTGCAATCCCCTTATATTTTAATTTCCCCTTATCACACCTCCAACCCCGAACAAACATTTTCTGGGAGAAAACCTAATTTGCATTAAACCTAGTCTTTAGTCTTCAAAGCGCAATGTGATATGTATTTGTTATTAGTTGTTTAATACCAGAGACCTCTAGTGAGCTGACGTGGCAACTGAGAACGTTAATGCCAATGTTGTCAAATATCGGAAGCCATCAGTTAATGTGGAAGTTGTGATCGTAACAATGAATCTAAGTTAATCTTTGTTTGTATCGCACTAGTTTAAGTGATTGATGTTAGTATGAAGACTTTAGGATTTATAGTGTTATTCGCGTTGATATTTGGCGTAATTGGAGATGAACATACTCACATAGTAAGTCTTAAAAATAAATGTACATAGTTAACATTTGAAGGGCGTTCACATATAAAGTAAAATTGTGTAATATTTGTATTATTTATTTTCGTAAAATTCCTTTTTTTTTACGGTAAGTGAATAATGCACTTTGCGGTGAAAGAGTGTAGATCCAAGTAGTAGCAGTGGTAACCAAAACGAGACCGACTAAGAGTGTACGGAATCTTATACTGAGTTGCAAAAAGAAAGTATCAAACTCTGTTTGAGATCAATTCTATACAGCTAGTAGCTGTAACCGATTTTTCATCCGTATCAAGTTTTATTTACATGCTCTGCTTAGCACGAAAATTGTATATTCAGTACCAATACAAACAGATGAGAGAAGCAATGTATTCCGACATAGGGGATATATTATTTGCATAATCCCTAGTGCTAAATACTATTAATAAAATAAACCGGAGACTTTTTCATTGTATGAATCTCGGCTGGCCAGATGGCTTTTACACGTCAACGCAATTATTTTTGACTTACTGACATGTAACTCGCTACTTCATTCTAAGTTCCTCAGCTGTTATTGTGGAACAACACTGATATGTTCCCTGTCGGGATTCAAGCGTAGGTGTACACAAACTAATTATTCTGCTATTTGCGTGTACTATATGGAAAATTACTAGATGCGTGGAAAGATGAATGTTAAGTGAATCACATAAAAGTATAAAACTTGAAACATGGATGCGTATCTAACTTAACGTAACCTAAACCGAAAGTAGCAGGGTGGCTCAGTGGTAGAGTGTTCATCTCTGGTGCGTGGGGTCCCTGATTGCGCCAAGTGGGCTTTGTGATGGACGAGCGGCGTGTTCATGGGTTTACTCGGGTTTCTTCCGTCTTTTCCCACTTTTTTCATTCCACCATTGCGTACATTTCTCATCACCATCTCCTTTAGCCTAGCCGGCATATTGTGGGACGTAAAACTGAAATATTCCACTTAATTTTTCTAAAGCTAAAGTGATGTTGGTAAGAGTAAAATTTGATTGATAAATATATGTATAAAAAATATGCTGATGAACTGTTCAGAACTTTCCGGGTTAACTGCTGCATATACTGGCTCCGAAATAAATAAATAAAACAACATAGAAATTAACAGAATAAGATGAAAGGCTGATATTTAGTATCTCCCCCAATCTTGCACATATAAGATTGACAGTGTGTTACTTACTTTACAAAATATAGCTGAGCTAGGGACAGCTTGCGAAGGGAGTTAGAAGCCCCCCAGGGCCCTTGTACTTCTACCTTTATCACAATTTAGACAAAAACAAGGTACTCGGTTCTGGAACCATGAAACGAGTTGGGGGAGATACTAAATGCCATCCAGAAGAAATGACAGCATGATAGTGACAGACAACGTAATAAAGTTCATCAGTGTAGGGTGATTAATTAAGGAGGGAAACAAAGTTGAATTCTAGGCTATATAAATTAGTGTGTTGATACACTATTAGACAAGCAGGCAATAGACCATAATTTGGCAGTGTTTCAAACCTACTGTTGTATTGTCTAACGTAGGACGTGTATGCTGCAACAACGAAGGAAAATACAGAAATATAGAGCGGAAATTAACAAAGAGGAGAGTTGCATCTGAACCAGATGTAGTGGAATGGGACAAAATTTCGGTTGTTACCCCATTTTATATGGGCATAAATTTGTAAAATTCACGGAAGAGATATGTTGATTTCACAATAAGTTTGCACGAGTAATAATTATATATCGGATTCTTAAATGTACCTCTTACATGTATAATAAATGGAAAGTGTGCTCTTTTCCACGTAATACTTTATAAGAAAGACATAATGAAGTATTAAGTGAAAGCAATATATAGTAGTGTCGCAAGCTGTGCTACACGCAAGGCATGCGTTTCATGCTGTATAAAATGTTTCTCCAGTATGCTAGTTTATAGGTATACGCACCATCGCAGACGCGCCTTCTTCCTACAGGATTCGGTAACATAGCATTTGTGCTTTTTAGTGGCCATGTAGCCCAAGTTGATGTATCTTTTGAATTTCTACTCAGCCGTCCTATAGTCCATCTGCACCTATTAATGCAACTCCCCCCTATGAAACACTTTCAAAGGGGGTAAGAGTCCATTTCCTGTTAAGAGAAATTCATATTTCGTGAATATAAGTATCCGCTTGTGTGTCAATCTAATCCAGGAAAGTTATGTTTTCGGACGCGTTTTGTACGTTTTGATGTCCAGGGACAAGTATTTGATACGGCTTCCCCCCCTAATCCCTTCTCTAAAAGTTTACTTACATACTAGACTAGTAGGGTGTTGCTGGTTGAAAACATGAGGAGCTAAGAATTTATTGATTTTGTTATTTCTTAACAGTAAGGTAATTTTGCGCAGTAATACAATACCGATGAAACGATATCTAGTGAAGAGCAGAGAATTCATGAAAATAATTAGTGGTTGTAATGAGCAATTAAGAGTGTAGGACTGAAATGAAAGTAATTCTATGTAATGTATATTAAAATAATAAATAAATAGTAATAAATATTGAAAGCAGGTTCATGTGGGTGTAATCCGGGTCCGCCATCTACGGAAGATTAGCCGACTTTTCCTTGGTAATTAGTGTGAAATTAATATGTTTTTCTCTATTTTTAAAATTATTATTACTGTATTGAGATTATTATGATATAACGATGGACAGTACGGCGACGACACAAAGCAACGATTAGAATGCTTGAACTGTGTTTTGTGTAGATGTTTTAAGGTATAATCTTTCCGTAACAGTCAGTAAAGTCTTACATCAGATTTAAAACAGCGGTGTTATACAGATATGTTGGAGTTAAAACTATACACAAAATAAAGAAAATATTTCCTAGTACTTAATAATGATTTTTCAGAAGTTTATTCAGGCACTACTACATCTTCTCGTATGTAATTTGTTCTTGTGACGTTCACGTTGGATGTCACAAAGGTAAATTTGCACGGTCGTCTACTTAAGGGATCCCTGAAAACATTTCTCCGACGTAAATTACCAGTTCCAAGTTTTGAACGTAAAGCACATAATGTTTTCAGAAAATGAATTGATCTTCATGTGAAAATGAAAAAGGCAACAGAATTAAGTGGTCAAAACCACTGAGAACACTCGTGCAGATCAAATCTATATTGGTTTTAAACCCAAGCAACGGAGGTTGTGGAAACGCAGAGCTCAGTTATTATGCTGTGTGTCTACACCGTGAATTTTAAAGTGTTATGGCTCTGGAATGAAACGTGTGATATGAATGTGAGTTACGCATGGAGAAAGTGTGATTCTGTAGCATATTTTTCTAAGAGAATGAAGTAAGTCACGTAAGTAAGAATATACCGTATTTGCCGGCGTATAAGACGCACCCCCTTTTTTGGGAACGATTTTCGAGAAAGTTAAAATTTTATTAATTTCCATTATTATTATTTTCCCAAGCATTTGTTATATTTTATTTTACTTTAATGTAGGTATTTTACTTTAATCATAAAATGTAAACAGATATACTGTAAAAAGAGAGAAAAAAAAAGTGTTCGTGACAAAAATACAGGAACATATACCATGTACGTTACATTCACCTAAATAGCTTGGACAGAAAAAAAAATGCGTACATGACAAAAATGCAAGAATATATTCCATGTACGTTACATTCACCTAAAAAGCTTGGGCAGAAAGATTACAAACTTGTTTTGTCACATTGAAAGACTTCAGTCATCACTGTTACTGCTATCAGCAAAACTTAAAACTTCATCACTTGCCGTTTCACCAGAAACAGAGCTACCACTGTCTTCGTGCAGTAAGTCGTCCTCAGAACCGTCCATATCGTTACTGATTCCACATTTTTTAAAATTATTTTATGACAGTTTCTTGTTTCACTTCACCCCATGATGTTTTCACCCCTTCGCATATTTGTGAGATACTGTGTTTCTTTCTTCTTCATGTGGGAGTGACTTCGAAGTCAGCAGACCTCATCCACGTATTCCATTTCTCTCTCATGAATCCTTTGAAAGGTTTGGTGATAGAAACATCTGAAGGTTGAAGCTGGCTTGTTAATCCTCCCGATATTACGGCTATGTGCGTTTTCATGTCATGCAGTTTATTCTTGACAGCCTCTGTTTTGTGTGCACGAAATTCATCCCAAACAAGTAAGGACGGTTTCCTTAAGAGTCCTCCAGGGCGCCTGGACCACACCTTCTCTATCCACATCTTAATTCCGTTTTCATCCATCCAACCCTTTTCATGAATGTGAATCACTACACCATTTGGTATTTGTTCTTTTGGTAATGTCTTTCTTTTAAATACAATGAATGGCCTCAGTTGCGTTCCATCTGCACAACATGATAACACAACAGTGTAACGAGTTTTTTCATGACCAGTGGTTTTCACAGTAACATTTTTTTCCCATTTGAGTCCACTGTTTTATTTGAAGGTACATCAAATGTGAGGTACCTCATTCATATTGGCTATTTGGGAAAGTTGAAATTGTTTACGTTTTCTGATTTTTAAGACATATCTGTGAAACTGTATAATTTTTTCCTCATATTCAGCTGGCATTCTCTGTGCTATTTTAGTTTTTTCACGCATAGAAAGGCGATTTCTTTTCATGAATCGGGAACACCATGAAGTTGAACCATAAAATCAGTGATACCTGTACGCTCTGCCATAATTTTGCTTTGTGGATTATCATCTTTGTAGACACTGCAATCCTGCCCTTCCTTTGGTCCTCAACCCACTTTCTTACATCCTCTTCGAGTTGTGGCCATTTGACGACTCCTCTGCGAAGATTATGCTTAGATCGCTTTGCTGCTGAAAGTTAATTTTCTTGTTTTCGCCAGGTGCGAATCATCTTTTCTGTAGGGGGAGGGCTAAAATGACGTTCTGCGGCTCTTATTTCCATTAGCGTTTGCATATTCTTTAACCTGCAGCTTAAAAGCTATGTCGTAGCTGTGCCTCCGCGACATTATAACAACTTGCCACGATAACGAAGATTAAAGAACTGAAGCAGAACACGATGCGAATCTTTCTTAGCCTTTGTTAGTCATCTATTCATAAACAATGCAAACAATAAAAACTGGTTACAAGTACTAAATAAAAGAACACCGTCATCCTTCTAAAAACAATGCGGTGAAACAACAATCGGCGGTTACAAAAGAACACGGACTGTTTGGTCTTTATTCAGCGGTTTATAAGAACCATGCCGACAAGTTTTGCAGGCATATTCCTTTCGGAAAAGTAATGTTATCGGTATCTTTGAAATATTCAACCTTATGTCAGCACTTTCTTGGACCCTGATTTCAACAACACAAAGGAGAAGCAGAGGCAGTGAAATATAATGTCTTCGAATTACCGTTAGTTGCATAACACGCACCCCAATTTTACCGACAATTTCCAGTGGAAAAAATTGCGTCTTATACGCCGGCAAATACGGTATTTGAGGAGGAGAAAAAGGGCGCTACCTGTAAGAAGACAAATTATAAAAATTCTTTCTTCGTCCAAAAACATTCTTAAAATCCTTTGTTACGAGAACTTCTGCTGTTAGTTTTAGACCGGTTAGCTGGCTTAAACGAATTGTTACTTTTCAGTAATGATAATAATAATAATATTTTTTTTTTGGTGCAAATCTAAACTTTAAAAATAAAGGACTAGATGATGCTGTGAGGACCAGATGATGCGCAACGGATGGCTGTCTCCACAGAGTCAAAGCTGAAATTGAGCCGATTCAGACTAGGGCAGTACGAGTTTCGGAACTACTTTGCTCCCACCAGGAAGTTGATATATCCCTCTCCCCCCTCGAAGTTGATATATCCCTCTTTCCCCTAAACTGAGAAATTTAATTGCTAAAGTGGATACTTGCAAACATCTAGGATCAATATTAATAGACGAAAACGATATTCACGAGGAAATTAAATGCCGACTAAAAGCAGGGAATTCGTGTTATTATTCAGTTCAAAATCTCTTGTTGTCGCGAATTCTGTCGAGGAATTTGAAGTTTAAAATATATGAAACGATAATCATGCCTGTTCTGTATGGTTGCGAAATATTGGTCGCCTACTACTAGAGAAGAGCATAGACTGAAAGTATTTGAGAACAAGATCCTGAGACGAATATTCGGACCCAAGAGGAACGGGAATGGTGGAAACTTCATAACGAGGAACTACATAATTTATACGGTTTACCAAACATTGTTAGGGTCATCAAGTCTAGGAGTCAGGTGGGCAGGTCGTGTAGCCAGGATGGAAGAAAGTAGGAACGCTTTCAAAGTCGTAATTTGAAGACCATTCGGAAAACGACCATTAGGAAGACCTAGGCGCAGGTGGGAGAACAATATTAAGATGCATCTCGCAGAAATAGGAATACATATTAGAAACTGGATCAAGTTGGCTAAGAAGTCAATGGAGAGCTTTAGTGATCGCGGCGTTGAACCTCCAGGTTCCATAGGCCATAGAGTTAGTTAATTTTAGGCGAAATTTATGTACTTTATATGTATTTCGTGCCGCTAGGAGGATTAGGAATGGAAATGGTTTATTTAGTGGAGTTAGCGACACTTTTCAGTACCGGAATGCGAACTACCGTAATGCCTTCGGTGCTCTTGCAGCAGGAATCGAACCCGGATCCCGTGTACCAAAGGTTAGTGCTGACCACTAACCAGCTAGGAGGAAAGATTATTATTGCATTAACGTGAAAGTGTCTGTGTTTAATGATTTTTTAATATTACACCATTGGGAGGGGTTTATGACCTATTCCTTTGTCCTTTTCCTCTCGGATGCTTCTTGTAAGGCTATTTAAAAGATACTGTGTAACAATAACAATAAACAAACATTATAGGTTTTCCAAGCAAGTGTTACGCACGTCAAGAGCGTACACCGGAATGCATCAAGGAAGGATTTAAGCACCCAAACTCTGATATGGTATGATAAATGATTATTTTTCGTAAAACAGTATCTTGTTAGAGGGAGGTTAAAATCCGAAATTCTCGGTTTGCCTACCCCACTGCTGCATGCCTATCCCAGTATGAATTCAGCGTTATTGGGGACTGTGGTTTCTTTTCTTTACTATACAGACATCCATCACGCATTCCCTAGAGCAGGTTAATGTTCACAGTGTTGCTAGCCGCAAGCGATTTTCAGAAAACTTTTCATATCAACGCCATAAGTTATTTAATTGTGAACTCATGCATTATAAACGCAACATATCACATTGTTTCAATATTTAACATATGTTATGTCTAAAACTACAAGAGTTCTTGTGACATAGGACTTCTGAAATGTTTTTGGATAAAAATAATAATAATAATAATAATAATAATGTTTTCTTAATTTTTCTTCTTAAGTGATAGCTATAACGTGAGTCTTATTCCACTATCTCGGAAAAATCATTTATATCGCAAGTTTCATTCCTAAGTTGTAATAGTTCGAAGTTCACAGGACAGGACTTCGTGTACACTGTGTATAATAAACTACATGAAATAGTAAATATGCCTCTTCAACTGGGTTGTTCTGCAATTAATCAAATTATCTTGTCACTGCGCGTGAGTTATCTGCAGAAGAAGGCGTATACTACATAACGCAGAAAAGGAAACAAGGGTCTTGGCATCGGAGTTGATTGATTTAAATCGGATCTCTTTTTTTCTTTAAACCAAAGATTTGACAAATTTATTTTGCTTGAAACTGAAATTCAATGAAGTTTCTGGCTATTCTTGGAAAATAATCGAATGTCAGTCTGAAACTAATATCTTAAGGTTAATGTAAAGGGACAAGTTTTGTCGATAGATGTCACTACAATCTTCGTATCTCTCCCATGTATTTTTTACCTTTCACGAAAATTTACAATTTCTGTTACAAATTTCAACCTAGAGAGTTCAAATTTTTAGAGAAGGAACTTCATAACCTATCAAATGGAACAATCCGTGCCGATTTTTTATTTAGAATTTTCTTTATTGTTGAAACAGTTCCATTGTTAAAGATTTAGATAACCATTTCAACAATCAAGCAATTTCAACAATGAACAAAATCTAAATAAAAAAAATCGGCACGGATTATTGCCTTCGATAGATTATGAAGTTTCTTTTCTAAAAATTTGAAGTTTCTATGTTGAAATTTGTAAGAGAAATCGTGAATTTGCGTGAAAGGTAAAAAAATATATGGGAGAGATACGAAGACTAGTGCCATCTATCAGCAAAACTTGTCCCTTTAAACCAACCTTAATCCGTATTATGTGATGGTCAGGTAGAATTCAATCATCCTTTGGGATATTGGATATTGGTCGAAGAGATTTCCCTTTAGACTTGTGGCCGGATTTGAAAGATGGAGTGCAACAGTATATGCTGTTCTCCATTGAGGCACAACACTACATTTTATTTCTGAAGTTTATACTTGTCTTACGGAAACACTTGCTTAATCCTGTTGACAGTACATCAGCTCCTTCTTATATTACTTTCTTGACAGGAGTCATGTAGAGCTGTTATTCCTCTTTTCAGTGGTCTTATATCCAATTCGATAGGTAAAATACAATTAAAGATTTTACACAGCTTTTCTGAAAGTACCTCGTCACAAATCACCGTTTTTGGAACAATCGGTATATTTTCTGTATATGTGTTTAGAACATTTGCCATTTTCACAACTCTTACCCGGAATCATTACTGCACGTAAAATTTTAGAAAAATCAGTGATGGGGTAGATACATGGTAGCCTTGTCAAATCAAGTGCCTTATTGGTTTGACATAGTGTCCCACATGTATCCTATTTTCTACTCATGAGTGTCTCACTGACTTTTTCCTTTCATATGTGACGTAACTTCCATCGTGTGACTAAAGTTAATGATTCAGGTTTCAGGGAAGATGTTAAGTTTCTTGGTTTCTGCAAGAATTTTTATTAGGTATGTGTTTTGTAATTTCATAATAAAATACATTTTGTAGTTGATGAGGGAAAAATATGTCCCTTATGTATCATCGTTATAATGTTTCCTTGGTCTTGTTTTTCCTTCAAGATGGGAAAGCCTGCATGGCTAATTACGTATCAGGAAATTTTTTTAGAATGTTCTGGAAAACCGAGAAAAGTCAGAATTTTTCCCGTAATTGGGACCGCGGTGGCTCAGTGGTAGAGCGTTCACCTCTGGTACTTGGGGTCCCGGGTTCGATCCCAGCCCCCGCCAAGTGAACTTTGTGGTGGACAAACACCGTGTGCGTGGGTTTTCTCGGGGTGCTCCCGTTTCCTCCCACTTTCTTCATTCCACCATTTCATTCATTACTCATCATCACCGTCTCCTTTAGCCTAACTGGCATAACCGTGGGATGTAAAACTCACAGATTTCATTTTCTTTCCCGTAATTTTTGTCGCCATCTTGAAATTTGAAGTAACTACTTCTTGCTAATGTTCACACACCATACTTTCCTGTAGCACTAATTTTATTTGCTGCACCTCCTCATAAGCGAAAAAGAAAAGGAGAAAAATAAACTAACTTTGAAGACACTTGTACTGTCCTTAATTATACAACTGTTGGAATAAATATTTTTAAGGCTTAGGGTTTTTAAAAAGAAACTTCTACATTACAAACTTACGGTGTGATAAGTCATCATTGATGGTTACGTTGGATGTAGACATTTTGTCGTGTAACCGAACTCGAGTAAAAGTGGCAGCTTATATGTTCAATAGGCTGTTGGATAAATTTAATCTTGAGGCATTGCTGTGTAGTTTTCTTCAAAGTCTAAATGAATTATTACTTTATTTCATGAAGTATTTTGCTTCAACGTTTCATTTTTTTACTAGCTAAACCTGCGCTCTCTACACAGCGCATAATTCACATATAAGCATGAATCTCCTTGTCATCCCTCACATCTGTAAATGTTCCTTTACAGGAACGAGTGAAACATGTCTTGATAAAAATCGGCAAGGGCTATCATAGAGGGGAGATCTTTTTCGATTATTTTTTCAATATCTCGCATCGTTTGCAAGATTGAGCCTACTTCCGGTTGAAGTTTCTAATTCATGTATGATCAGTGTTTTTTTTTTTTTTCTTGTTAAATGCAGTACGTAAGCAAATACATTACACATACAATTAATTATAATGCCAGTGATATATGGTGTTCACTGGGATAACACTCCAAACAAAAGATTCACCTTAGACTGGAGAAATGGTTATTCTTCGTTTTTCATTATCATTTGCCCATAAAAAAAAAAAAAAAATCTGACATCTATACAACCCCCTGTACACACCTATGTGGTGTTGGAATGTATAACTCGTAGGATATGATTCTTTACTTAACGGCTGTTTAAAAAAAAAAATCAATTAGAACTAGACGGTGTCTTCCCACTTGCGACAGTCCTATTAGCGACAGGAACTGTTAACTGTCCTATGAGCGACCGATTCGATCTGTTAACTGCTCTATGAGTCACCGATTCGTTCATACTAAGATAATGGAAGAAGATAAGATTCTCCCTTCTTCAACTTGTTTCATGCTAATGTGATTTAGAACCTAACAAAATGTACTATGAAAAATTTCGCTCTACCTGAATTTAATACGTGAGAATGCTCTCATTACATTAACAATCTTTTATACGTTTTTCCTAATATTATATTTTTGAATTCCTGTTTGATGCAAATGTATAAATTTTTATTTTTTGCTCTTTTATGATATTGTTCGAAGATAAGGCATTTGTCAATCGATGTATCACATTGAGATGAAGAAAATGACATGCGTGAAGGATTTAATAATAAATAAATAAAATTTATATGAATACATTGACTCTATCAAGGTGAAAACTAAGTAAATATTTAGAGTAGCTCCGCCTTTGTCTATGATTCTAATATAATTAAAAATTTCATGTTAAAATGATGTGGAGCATAAGTTTAGATTGAATATGCTTATGGCATAAGAAAGAAATCAGAAAGAGATATGGGCGCCCGAAGAAAATTTTCTAGACGAACATCTAGACGAAAATTTTCTAGGGGGGGCATCTCCATGGTTGCTGTATCACGTCTGGTATATCTGGTATTTAATATGCGTGGTTTGCTATATTACGTATACATTTTTGTGAGCCAGGGGGACGACCCTTGCCTTCCCATCGGGTGCCCATGGAAAAAAGGTGTTCACTATTTGAGGATATCAAAGAAATCTAAAAACACGGTGTATTCGAAGAAATTATTACACAAGTTACAAATCTCTCGCAGGACTTTACAGTTCGTCTAGTTATAAGGAATTATTTCAGATTGCTTCACGACAAGCTTTTATGTATAAGTCAAAACAAGGGAGGAAGGCAAATTAAGCAATTAGTTTACACGTTTTAGTAGCTTACAATAGGGGGGACGGTAGTTTAAAGAGTTTGTTTACCTTTTGGATTGTTTTACCTTTAGGAATGTACTTTTCATGGAAATATCCCTGTTGTCTCGTTAAGTTATTTGATATGTTTTATGTCAAATCTAACTCGAAAATTAAAATAAGTTTTATTTGCACTCACAGTAGAGGGAAAATATATTTGACGAACAGTATCACTGGCACGTACATATTTCATACCAAGGTTGTTCGGGCGCTAATAACGCCAGAGGCAAACATGTTTTACGAGATGGAATCATATCATCTTCCATCATCTCAATGTAAATGAATCGGTCGCTCATAGGACAGATAACAGTTCCTGTCGCTAATAGGACTGTCGCTTCTGGGACTAATTCAACTAGACTAACTAACTAACTAACTAACTCTATGGCCTATGGAACCCGGAGGTTCAGTGCCGCGTTCACAAAAGCTCTCCACTGACTTCTATCCTTAGCTAATTGCATCCAGTTTCTACTTTGTATTCCTATCTCTGCGAGATCCATCTTAATATTGTCCTCCCATCTGCGCCTAGGTCTTCCTAATGGTCGTTTTCCTATGGGTCTACCAGTGAAGACTTTGAAAGCGTTTCTACTTTCTTCCATTCTAGCTACATGACCTGCCCACCTAAGCCTCCTAGACTTGACGACCCTAACAATGTTGGGTAAACCGTATAAACTATGTAGTTCCTCGTTATGAAGTTTCCGCCATTCCCCATTCTCGTTCCTCTTGGGTCCGAATATTCTTCTCAGGATCCTGTTCTCAAATACTTTCAGTCTATGTTCTTCCCTCAGAGTAAGCGACCATGTTTCACAACCATACAGAACAACAGGCATGATTATCGTTTTATATATTTTAAGCTTCAAATTCCTCGACAGAATTCGCGACGACAAGAGATTTTGAACCGAATAGTAACACGAATTCCCTACTTTTAGTCGACATTTAATTTCTTCGTGAATATGATTTTCGTCTGTTAATATTGATCCTAAATATTTGAAAGTATCCACTTTATCAAAAGCATTATTTAATATTTTAACGCCTCCACAATTTGCCGTATTACGGTCCCGACGCACTTCCATGTATTTAGTTTTCTCTGCATTTACTTCTAAACCCATGTCCCTGCAAGCGTTTAATAAGATCTCTGCATTTATTTCTACTGTTCTCCTATCATCCCCTATTAAATTTACATCATCAGCATATGCCATAACCTGGCGAATGCTGTTCAACTTTAGGCCCTGGTTGCTACCTTTGATTTTCCTTATGGCGTATTCCAACACAAAGTTAAATAATAATGGCGACAACGCATCTCCTTGTTTCAGGCCATTTTCGACGTGGAAGCTCGTGGACAAAAATTTTCCTACCCGGACTTTACTTTGGGATTCACTTAAACATATCTTAATTAATCTAATTAGCTTTTTCGGTATTCCAAGTTCTGTAAGAACGTTGTATAATGTTTCTCTCCTAACCGAGTCGTAAGCCTTTCTAAAATCAATAAATAGTTGATGTACCGGGGTATTGTATTCCCACTTCTTTTCGAGTATTTGGCGAATGGTAAATATTTGGTCGATAGTTGATCGATTTCGTCTCAATCCGCACTGATAATCTCCAATAATTTCATCTGCGTATGGGGTCAGTCTTGCTAACAGAATATTTGAAAGTATTTTATAGGATGTTGACAGAAGAGAAATGCCTCGATAATTATTACAGTCAGTTTTGTCGCCTTTCTTGTGAATTGGAACAATGATTGATTCTTTCCACTCTTGTGGCAATTCTTCCTTGTTCCAGATAAGGAGAATGAGTTTGTGTATCTTGTTCCACAATTTTTCGCCTCCAGCTAAAATTAACTCAGCCGGAATTTCATCTACACCCGGAGATTTATGTTTCTTCAATTTCTTTATAGCGGCTTCCACTTCTATTCGATTGGGTTCTGGAATATACGGTTCTGCGGTGTGTATCTCCTTTTCTCCACGCACATTAGTTTTTGGCTGCGTGTTCAGCAAATCGTCAAAGAAATCTTTCCATCTATTTAAGAGGCTATCCGTATCGGTGAGAACTGTTCCGTCAGATTTCTTTAATATATAAGCACGAGGTTGATAGCCTTTCTTAAATTCGCTGATCCCCTTATACATGTCCCGAATATTTTTATTTTTACTATTATCTTCAAGTTCCTTAATTTTAGCTTTCAAAAAATCCCGTTTCTTTGTTCTAAAAGTTTTGGAAGTTTCCCGCCTGATATCTGCGAAATTTTGTGTAGTTGTTTCATTCGGATTTTGTAGCCACTAGACAATCTACAAAAAAATTAGTATCGACCAGTGAAAACTGCATGTTTCTAGCACTTATGGTTTTCGAGATCTCATTGTCGAAAGGACTGAAGACAAACATATAAACCTATCATTTTAATATATAGATTATTTTATTTATTTATTTATTATTATTATTATTATTTTTTGTGACACAGCAGTAAAATTTAAAATTATTGTCAACACAATTGAAATTCGTTTTATAGTTCATCGTTCTTCTTTTACTATCGAATAACCTAAACTGTCAACTTCCTACTGGCTCCGTGCAGTTATCATTTTATATACAGATCATTTGGTAATTAAAGAGGCCTAATACAAGATTGTATTGAAAACTGCTACTAGAAAGTTACTTATCGTAGATCATACATAGCAATAAAATAACAGCTTAGCCATATCCCCTCCCCCCAAAGAAAGAAACTTTAAAATCATGAGAATAATAATTACCCCTGAAACCAATAATAAACAGGTTTCTAGTTATAAGTTAGTGCACAAACATTAATGTGTATATACTTGAAATGTTATAGCTCATAAACATTTATATCTACCGTGCAAGTAGACAACTACTAGTATCGTAAATTAATATATTGCGTGGTATTTATGTACCACTCGTAAGATAGAAGAGAAAAATGTAAAGACTTTACATATAAAGAATGACTTAAGCCTTGTGACTGACGAAATATGCCGGAACGAAGCTCTTGAGATATCGGAAGGAAACATGATGAGAAAGAGCATTACTTAGTGAGTAGTCTACTAATTACAATATCCTAGTTTACCACCTTATTAACTACGCTTTCACCATAAATACTTAAATAACGAAACAAAATACAAATAACTTAACCCATAACACCAAATGTGAGTGGTCTCTTTTGACACTTTTTTTTCAACTAACTTGCTGATACTTGTGTTCGTTTGGCTAGTCTGAAGTCGTCGCAGATTTAGTTTGAAATACCAATGCTGAATGTAGTACTATCAAAACACACACACACACACATATATATATATATATATATATATATATATATATATATATATATATGTTAATAAAGTAATAGTATATTAAGAAATGTAATTAAAACCTTTATTAATGTACTTCACAGAATGCAACGATCATGACCTTCTTATAAACAGTATTGCTAGGGTTTAACCAAACGGCAAGGTAGTATCTAACAGAACACCATTATACTGTTTGTCCAGAGAAATTATATTATTTATGTACTATGAGCTTTTCAAGATTTAGAGATTAAAAAAAAAAAATACTATTCGGATTCAAGTTAAAAATGAAATGATCCAGCAGTGAATTACAGAACGCAAGTACTTTCGGTAGGTTTGGGAGAATTAGTATTTGTTTTTCTACATTATATTTCGAAGGCTAATTACTAGTAGTTATTTAAATATATATATAATGTCAACAAATAGTAATGTTGTATTGATAACAACAGAACAAATGAACCAATATTAATAGTTTCCATTTACGCAGAGCGAAATGCTAGTTGATGGGGAACTACTAGGTTACTGAGTTAGGTTAGTTTCTAGGTTACTGACAAATGTCGATGAGTTCTACATGCACCTTAGAAGACGACTATGCTCTGCGAAATGAGCGTCCAGAACGAAGAGTAAGACCAAAAGTTAAGTAATTCTGTTCTACTAATACACACATGATATTGTATTATCGTCCTGTAACTGTGAGAAATGTATGTATATAAAACTCATATCGATACTCTTGTTTCAGTAGTAGTATTTGAAATTGAGTTACGAGATTTTGTAAATGAAATATTTTATATTATTAATATAAACGTGGGAAAACTTGCAACCAAATATATGAATGCGACTAGGAGGCTGGGTTTAGAATGAAGTCTTCACTGTCTGTGCATACTACAGAAATTAATGTGCTAGACTAGTTTGATAGGTTTGAATTATTCTCAAACTCAGTGTCAAATTGCAAGTAAATATTAGGTTAGTATATTTAAGGAAGTCAGAGTCTACGTGACCTTTTAGTGTGTATCTTTGATTTGTTGTTTCTTTCGGATGATGCACTAAGATTGATAATTACGAGGGTGGATCAAAAAAGAGTTACAAGCAGCAATATTGGAAACGCAAGCATTGTGGAGGGAATATTGTTTCCCGAGAGTGGAGACAGATGACACTAGTTGTCTGTCAGCGGTTGTGTGAGTAGGTATTGTGAATTCGCAGAAACGTCAGAGCAAGTAAAATTACATTTAGAAAACAGGTCTCATTTCAGTTGCGAGCCGTGATTCGTTTCTTGTTAGCAAAGAATGTGTCACCGTTTGACATTCACAGTCAGATCGTGGAAGTGTATGGTGAAGAAGCAGTGAGAAAGACGTGTGGCGAAATGGTGTTGTGTTTTTCAGGCGGGCAGAGAAGAAATGGAACACCGCAATAAGGCAATGAGCGGTAGTGCAGGTTCTGCAAAGACAGGCATTAACATGGCACGACTGGAAAAAAGAATTTAAAATGGTCGAAGGGTAACAGTTCGTGCAATTATGTTAGATTTGGAATTAAGCTATAGTACCGTGCAGCGGATCGTGTTTGATGTGTTGCGTTATTCCAAGGTGTGAGCCCGTTGCGTTCCACATGCATTGTCCCAGTAGCAGAAACACACACAAATGACATGCAGTCATACATTTCTGAAGCAGTACCACACTGACGGCCAGAACTTCCTTGATCACATCGTAACTGGGAACGAAACCTGGTTTCATTTCGTCCCAACAAGCAAAATGACCAGTATGGAGAAAACACGCTGGATCACCAACGGGAAGGAGGATTAAGTAAAATTACATGCAATCATATTCTGAGATCATGCAGTGTGATCCTGAGTGGCCATTCTATAATTGGCGATCGTTATTGTGGAACGTTGACCAGATTACGTGAAGTCATCCGATGAAAACGCCTTGGCATATTGATTGAAGGTACCATCCTTCTGCTTGACAATGCCAGGCCTCATACTGTTCGTCAAACTCAAGCACTGCTGCAGCAATTCAAGTGGGAAGTGTGGAGCCGTCCTTCCTCTATAGCCCAGATTTAGTTCCCAGTGACTGTCCTTTTTCCGGCATTGAAGGAACACCTCTCGGGAACAAGGTTCCCTTCAGACTATGATGTGAAAACAGCTGCTGAGAACTGCCTAATTGGGCTGGGACGTGATTTCTACCAAGCCTGGTCATAAAAGTTTATCCTGCGTTCTGATAAATACCTGAATATATTTGGTGATTATGTGGAAAAGTGATCGGCCCATATGCCGCTTTTTTCCCCGTTTGTAATTTCTCTGTCTTAATGTAATTCTCAGCTTTGTAACCTTTTCTTGGATCCATTCTCGTAGATAAGTAGAAATTTGTAAGGATGATAGCATGAGCCATGAAACGAAGCTTTGTGAGCATTATACGAGTAGTGAGACAATGCGGTGGAGTAAACGGTAACACCTGGAACTCTTGGGCTCAATTCTCAAGAGAAAACTATACTGAGAGATTTTTTCCAAGGTTACTTAGTCCCAATTCGTTAATCTTTAATCAGGGTTTGCCAGGTGAGCCCGATTCAGCTGTTAAGGAAAGAAGGAAAAAGAACGATTTGATGTGAAACTAAAACAACGAAAAACTAAGCGCGAATCAAGATATATACATTTCCTACACTTCTATCTTTATCTCACCTCATTTATCTATCTATTTTCTCTATCTACCTTTATCTCACAATGTCGTCCTGGATTGATTTTTCGCTTGTTCACAATTCTTGTACTTCAACATGTTGATATAATTTTTGTACTATACAAGAAAGCTAGGAAACGAAGAAATCAAACGAACTGTTAATAATTTTGTTAATGTTAATTAAAGCATAATTGATTAATTTTTGTATTTTTTTTAAAAAAGTTAATAATTATATACTTATGAATATTAAAATTTGTTTTCTTTCGTATTACGTTTGCCAAACCTCTTTTCTTTAAGTCCAATGAAGAACTACCAATAAAAAATTTCCGCGCACTCGAGTTGAGGGAAAGATATTCATACAGAGTGTCTAAGACATTGAGTTTAGGATCTGCAGTATGCCGTATTTCTGGTATCACTTTTTAAAATTAACATTCCAATATAAAAATCAAAACTTAACACACATTTTTTCCGTCCCATGGTAAGCATTTAATCTGCATTAAAGAAAGTGTCGAAAAAAAAAAAAAAGAACGATTTCAAAGTGAAAAATAATGATTAAGTGTACATATATTGATCATTTAGCCACTAAAAATGTGTTTGAAATTCGCACTGATTACATAACTACATTGCATAACTAAGTAGGCCTGCTTAAAGTTCTTTAATGGAATAGGCCCACTATGTATGTAATGTGGTCAGTTATATCTAATCTGGTCTACTTACCTTTGTCTTGAAAAGTTATCAAATAAAAAGCACACTTAACTTTGGTTGAAACTTAAATTCACAAAATTTAATTGTTAATTAAGTTTTTAGAATTTTGAAATTCCAGTATTTCTAGTATGTAAAACAAGATCCAGTATAATTCAAGGACTTCCACTACAGTAGACACCCTGTGATATCTTGATTCGAACTTAGTATTTATAACGACTTTTAATTTAACTCGCGCTCAAACGTCTGGCGCCCAAATGACTTCGCGCCCAAACGTCACGTACCGGAAATTTGTGATGTCTTTAATGCATCATTCAGTCTTCATCACCCTGTTCATTAAGTGATGTTGAATTTTTATACTCGCTCGGACAACTACACATTGGAGTGCTCAAGAAACCGTGATTCTTACATTTGCATTTCAAACTTACACACTCAAGTTTCTGACAGCTACACATGGTATTCTCTAAACAAACCTTAGAGATATCTTCGAGGTTTTCAAGGCTGGTCTCAGAATTTGGTCCTCCAAGTACCATCTGGAGTCTTCTGGCCTTGATAGATAGATTTCACACTTATCAGCGTTTTCCAAATTGCTGTTTGGTAATGGGATCTCTTTATATGTTGTTTCAGAGCATTACTAGTTGGAGGTAATATCTCCAGGCTGCATTTTCCTAAAAGTAGGAGCCTAGCTCCATCACAGGTCTTCACATTAACCTTGAAGAGCTTTGTAAAAAACAGTTCTGCAGATTCAATAGCGTTTGCTGATAAAGGTATCTGTCCTAGGGAAAGAAAAGGTCACAGTTCTCTTAGTAAGTAGATAATGCATTGCTGGAATTATCACCTTCAGAACTTTTTGTTGTTGAGTCAAACTTCGAAATCGATATTAAAAGTTTTGAAGGGAAGCATGAAGAAGCAGATTCTAGAATGATACTTCATGCTGTGAATCACAATTAAGAAAGAATTGTTGTGGTGAGTAGAGACACCTTTGAATTCGTGCTGTTGATGCAACATTATGACAAAATTTCTTGTAAAGAATTGTACATGATGGTGGGATTTCAAAGACAAGAAGGTTTATTCCAGTTCACCACCTTTGCCACCAGTTATCTGAGAATGAGAAGAAAGGTTATGGCTTATCACGCTCCACTTGGATGCGGCATAAAGTCATATCCAGTTGGAACATCAAAGATCAAGAACTGTCTACTTATGTCAGAAAACTGTGACCTTTTACTTTCCTTAGGGCAGATTCCTTTATTAGCAAGCGCTATTGAATCTGCAGAACTGTTTTTCACAAAGCTCCTCAAAGTTAATGCGAAGATCTGTAATGAAGCTAGGCTCCTACTTTTAGGAAAATGCAGCCTGGAGGAATTACTTCCAACTAGTGATGCTCTGAAACAACATATAAAGAGATCACATTACCAAACAGCAATTTGAGAAATGCTGATAAGTGTGAGATTGATCTACCAAGGCCAGAAGACTCCAGATGGTACTTGGAGCACCAAATTCTTAAGCCAGTTTTGAAAACACTCGAAAACATTCCCAAGGCTTGTTTAGAGATTTCCATGTGTAGCTGTCAGAAACTTGATTGTGTAAGTTTGAAATACAAATGTAAGAATCGCGGTTTCTTCAGCACTCCAATGTGTAGTTGTTCCAGCGAATATAAAATTCAATATCAGTTAAAGAACAGAGTGGTGATGAAGACAGAATGATGCATTAAAGACACCGCAAATTTCTTTATCTTTTTCGAGATATAAAAGTAATCAAGGAAATTCTGTCGTTTTTTGTGAAGGTCTGTGTTCAGTTGGCCCTCACACCGTGGGTTGAATGCGAATTGAGATAAGGCGAAGGTCAGTTATTGATGTGGGGATATCCAACATACTATCTGGTTGTGGCTGTTCAGTTACACGGTTTACTTGCGTAAGGGCAGAATGAACATACGACCTCCACAGAGCGTCATAAGGGCGTGTATGCTGTACGACATCAAACTGGGATCAAACGCCGCTGCAGCGTGGCGGAGCTAGGTCTTTGGTGAGGGTGTCGTGACCACACGGACAGTGCAGTGGTGGTTGAACAAGTTATAGGACGGTGACGAAACACTTGAAAACGCACTGCTTGCCGGAAGACCAACACATGTAAAAAATGAAGATCTTTAGACAGCAATTGGAACGAACAGTGGCCAGACATGTGAGGAACTGGGACTACAATTCAGTGTGAGTGGAAAAACCGTTCGACACCACCTCCATCAACTTGGAAAGCTCTACAAATTGGGCCGATGAGTCCTACATGATTTCACTCCGGGCCAAAAGGCAACGAGAAGACACCTGTTTCTTTGCTGTCTCGTCTCAGGGAGAAGTCATTTCGGGACAGGTTGTTGACATGTAGTGAGAAGTGGGTCCTGTAAGAAGCTCCACGACACCGTCATCATTGGTTAGCATCTCATGAACCGGTTCCAAGCAGCCGAAACCAGCGCTGCACCAGAAGGTCCTCCTATGTGTTTAATTGACTGCTCGCGGCATCGTGGATCGGGAATTGCTACAAGCTGGTCAGAGTATCAATGCAACTGTGTACTGTCAGGAGTTGAGTCGTGTTCAAGAAAAACTGTTACAGGTCCTCCTGTTACAGGACAACGCTAAGCCCCACGTGGCTGGGATGATAGGGGACACCATTCTAGGCTTTGGATGGAAAACATTACATCCGCCATACTCCCGGACATTGCACCGTCTGATTATCACCTGTTTCATTCCTTTGACAATGACCTTAAAGGACGCCAGTTCAGATCCCTAGTAAAGGTGCAAAATGTACTTGATACTTTCTTTGCTTCATGGCCTTCCAGAACGTTGGTAGAAGGTCGTCGATGTTGATTGGGACTATTTTTGATCTTCCAGGTAAGTCTTAGGTTACATATCAATGCTCGAAAGTGGTGGGTGAAAAGCCACAGAACTTTCATGGTTACCTGTATATAAGAGTGGCATAACATCATTGAGGACTAATTCTAGAAATCAAATAATTTCTTCTCTTGTGTAGAGATTTCTTAAGTATATAGTTTCCTTCTATTATGTTTCTTATTATAGATTTATTGTGTTATAGCAACTGTACACAATGTTAATAATAGGCAAATGCTTTTTCTGTAAATATGATTGAACAGTTTAGAAACTGATCATTTATAAAATGTGATAGTCATATCTTTATTTTTTGCCTTTTTTCTTACCGTTACAGTAAGTATTAAGAGGGAAAGGTGGTAATATATACAAAACGTGGATGGCAAATTGTTCATGATTCTCTCTTGAAGGCAATTTTGAAATCTGGTTCCTGCTCTATTTCTCTCAGTACCATTGTAGTATATAAATCGAAGGACTTGTAGCAGAAACAACCCTTGTCGAGACAAGACTTTTTCAGAAAAATGAATGGAAAGCTGCATTTTTGCGCATGTTTTAGAAGGTATCAGAGACACGTATAAAGAAACAATTTTGAGAGTTTCTCATACTGTGTACTAGAGAAAGCTCTCTTTTCATTCTCCCAAGAAATTTTGTGTTTCTTTCGAAAAGCCTCTCAGTTGATATTAAAAATGGATATATCTAATTAGATTATAGACAGACTTAATCATCAGGATTATATACTTGCAGGCAGACAAGATTTTATATATAGAAAAAACTTTGGATGCTCTAGCTTCAATGGTTACGGAGATATAATGAATAATAGAAATGGCTAAGATTTCTGCTTTCTCTCCCTCCCCTCCCGTGAGGTGTTTTTTCTGGCATCCGGCATTTTTGTGATCAGTGATGGGTATATATTCAAAAATATCGGATGTCAAATTGTTACATGATTTGCCCTTAGAACTCAGTTCTTAAACCCCGATTCCTAGACTGTATATAAGTGTCAAGAAGGCCACTCGAGCCAATTGCTTATTTAATGAGCAAACTAATTTTGTATATCACTGGAGCGATGCTTAGAGTTCATGTGCTGGTAACCGAATCCACGTCCCAAATTACGACAAGCAAAAGAAACTATAACGTTCTCAAGTACTTCCAAGTTTTAAGCAGAAATTCGTACTCAGCACTTCGTGCCAGGTTGGAAATGGTGACTTCATATTTGAAATTCTTGCGGAGTTCTTTTTCGAAGTGAGGAATGAAAGTAGTAACCATGTGAATTAAACGAAAGTATCAGTAAAGGCTCGGCAGATCATTCATAATGTCAGAACTTACAATTAGCTAACGATGCTCCCTGATCACGTGAGCTAAGTACACGAAATGAACCTTCCTATCAATTGATGGTGAGGTTACGGTCTTTGTTTTAATTCTACCAAGATACAAAGAAAACAACTAAATTACATCGCCTTTCATTTAACAGACCGGAGTCCAAATTCACCAGCATTTAAATTATTCAGAACATAAATCCATTGTGTATGTGTGCTAGAGACCTGCACGGGCCGGGCTTGGGCGGGCCGACACTGTTATTTCTTTGGGCCGGGCCGGGCTTGGGCTGGCCGACACTGATTTCTCTTCAGGTCGGGCCGGGCTGGGGCCCATCAATTGCAATTCTTTAATAATTATTGACTTTCGTTAAACGATAATTGGAATAAGGCCAAACGTTGAAGAAGTGTGTCCGTGAAAAATGTTACAAAGAATGGAATAGCTATTTACAGTTTGTGTTGCTTAGCGGCTCCACTTTCAGTATAGAGGATTGCAGGCATTGCGCGGTAAATTGAGCTCTGACCTTGACCTTCACTGAACTCAAAATATAAAAGGAAGGGGTGGGAATGTTTTGCTTGTCGCTAAACAATATTGCCATCTTCACTTTATGCTAAAAATCAATTAAGTTAGATTTTTGTTACAGGGAATGGAGTTTTTGTTCTCTCGATGACAGGCAAAGTTCTAGGAGGCAATGGTACCATTCGGAAGGCAAGCATCAGGTTGTGAACCAAAGTTTAGAAAATGTTTCTGAGGGTTAGGTCAAATTTAGTACTAAATTTTGAGAAAGATTCGGGCTCGAGCTAATTTTTTAAAAAAATTATCGGGCCGGGCTCGGGCCGAAAATCTCCCAAAACTTTTCGGGCCCGGGCTGGGCCGGGCGTAGGTGCGTTCGGACCGGATTCGGTTCGGGCCGAAAAATTCGGCCCGTGCAGGTCTCTAATGTGTGCTTAGTAATTATGCAAGTAATTGCTAAGTCAATATGTATACTTCCAACACACAAGATCTGGTTATAAAATACACAGAGTTGTTCTTGAAGAAAAATAATACTTGGTTGGAAATAAAATCGTAGCACTCCTTAGACCCCGTTTAGATTGTAGTTATTTTTCAAATTGATTTTCTAACACGTAAAAGGCGTGGCCATGGGCAATCAGTTATCTCTCAGTTCTTTCAAAAGTTTAATTCATTGAAATTGTTATTATTAGTATGTTGATGATACTGCGGTTCAATTCCCGGTGGGAGAAGTTTGAAAATTGAACGTATTACAGTGGTTCTGATTACATCTTAGACTATAGATCCGCGTCTCATATAGCATCGGTGTTGAAAAGGGACGCTAAGCTTTAACAATTATTATTACTTTATGCTGATAGGCTAATTTTTTGGTCTTAAATTTTAGCGGTCAGTGTAGGAGTGTATATTTTGATTAGGAAAGTTAATTGAACTCAGTGCAAAGTGTCTTAAAGAGAGTTTGGAAACCAATACGTCTCACTCTGTTCAGAAAAGTTACAATACCTGACCATGTACATGTATAGTCCTTCCAAGTTAATGCAGTTTGTTAACAAGTTATATGTTTTATATATACTATAGTTTTCATATTTTGCTGGACCTACTTAGTTTCAATACACACAAAATACACAGACCAACGCACTGTGTCTACTGAAATCTACAATACGCAGAACTCCTACTAGGATCGTATTTAACGGGATGATCAGGAGGTTCAGTTCTCCGTAACATGAGAATATTGCAAATTGGCAAATTGTAGCTGTTTAGGGTAAGTCACTTCTATAAAATTTTTCCTAGTAAATTTGAATCTTCCTCAAAATGAAATCGTGGCCGTACTAATATTTCACCCTGAAAGATAATACAGCCTAGAATTGCTGCGCCGAAGGTGAGCTTTCTAATCAATTGACTACTGGAGACCTTTATCAAGTCAGTGTTCTTCCTTTATACTATTGTTATGCAGAATCAGTTTGTGTAAGTGGCGAAGTGTATAGCTTTGGGCTTTCTTTTCTTTCTAGTACGAAGATAATGAAGAGGTGGTGTTGTGGATGAACACAGTGGGACCATACCACAATCGGCAAGAAACTTACGCGTATTTTTCTCTTCCTTTCTGCTTGGGCACAAAGGAGACGATAAGTCACTATCATGAAACACTTGGAGAAGCCTTGCAGGGAGTTGAACTTGAATTTAGTGGAATTGACATCGAATTCAAAGGTAAGAAGATAATAATAAGACTTGCTTGATAGGAATTAATCATACTCATTTCTAAACCTTAAAATTGTTTATATGTATCAGATTTTAATTTTATGTTCTACATGATTTTCTGAAAACTTTTGGGGATGAGAGCATCCTAAATATTTCTTTTTTCTTGTATAGGTACGTGAGAACAACATACATTTTCTAATTTCCTTGTATATGTATGTGTATCTTAGAATACATAATTTCCGTATTCGAAGAGATCAACATTATATTTGAGTTATTTTGAGGATCTGTTTGCATGAACGTATATATTACAATAAATGAAATACAAAATGTCAAATTAACAAAAGTAATGCATACATTGATTATTACTGAATACATGTCCGAATATTTTGTAAGATAATTTATTAGTTTCAGCAAATAGTACCAGAATCAATCCGAAATTACGTTACACAACACCATTGTAGGATCATGGGAGTTTCGGAGATTCTACAGTCTGAACGATATAATAATAGTCTTCACAGAATAGGTTCAAACACTAGTCAATAAATAAGGGTTCCTTTTCGCGATGTCCAACTGTGTGCTTGGCTTCTAGTAAACGTCTGTCGGAAACCGAACAGTTATGAGGTAGTTTCAGAAATAACATCTACAGTACAGGACGAAAAGAAAGTAATATATATATAAGAAGAATGACGATCTAGCTAATTTAAATTTTAACATCTGGAGCAAGTATAGTTCATATTGTTATTCGTATTGTGTGCTGCCTGGCAGTATTGTCCAACGAGTCGAAGCTGAAATTGAGCCGATTCGGACAAGGGGCAATACAAGTTCCGGAATTGGTGTTTTCGTCAGAGAATTGAGAACTCCCATCAGAAAATTGACATCATAATATATAACCCAGAAACCACGAAACTAAACACAAATGTAATTTGTACTGCAAGTATATATCCATCTCACTGTTGCGAAATATTTAACTGCATACTATCTCTGACTATGTTTTTCTACAAGCATTTTAATAAATAGCCAAGACCCCGTGAATTAATGCCCGAAAGTATTACCAGAGAATAATATTAAGAAGAAACAAGCTATTAAACATAGTCTTCCATTTGTATGTTTTTTCATTACTACTTCGTTACACTATACCCAAAATTTATGTAGCACAAAGATAACAAGCTTGTTTTAGATGACTAATAGTGATTATCAAAAGATGCACCTATTCCTTTTCTTCGGGCGTATTTCCATCAATTCAGCTTCCTTTTACATTTGTTTATATTTTACTCTAATCTCTCCATTTCTTATGCTTACTTCTGTATTAATTATACCTGTCTGGCTCTGTTTCATGTATTTCATTATTGTTGCTTCCATAGTTCTAATTTGTATTCATGTAATCATCTTTCATTTTTGTGTAAGTTGCTTCGGTAATACGTTGTCTTCATAACCAGCGTTGATTCCCCTATCGTGCGGTTTCGTCTGCAGCTTGTACGCAGAGTTTCACCTGCTTTCACCACTTATTACCCTGCGTGCATTTCTTTTGAACAGGTGCTCCTCTTTGAATTTCCAAACGAATTTTGTTTTTAATATCACCATTTTTTGACATTGCTTCTTTAATTTTTTTGTTTCTTTCTTCGTTCTTAAGTTGGATATCTAATTCAGTCAGCACAAGGGTGTGATCTAAAACGATATCAGCTCCAGTTAGAATCTTTGCAGTCTTTAAATTACAGAAAACCTTAATTGTACCTTATATGATCTAATTGACATCTTATTTACTACTTAGTACTTAATGGCATATTTATATTAAAATGTGCTTTATATATATAGAGTGGAGCATTTATCTTCATATGCCCTTGTAACTTGAAATTTTATACGACGCTGAAATTCTACACCAAACAAATGTTGGCAGGTGGACATTGTTTGGCATACTCTGTGATATCACAAGGTGAACAATGTTTCAAACCCACCATAGTTGTTTTTCTTTGATATAGCACTACATCAGGTAATTACATTTATATCAAAACAGCATGTAAAAGGAAAACATACACTACCAAACTTGTACATTATTGCAAACTAAGGACGCTACAGTATTACGCTATCCTCCACGATAGTCATTAAAATGAATCAACAATTTTTAAAGTCCACGTTCAGCCTCCATCAGCATGGTGGGTGAGAAGGGGTGAAAAAAATATCCAAAGTGACCTAGAGTTGTATCGAATTCTTTGTTTTGGGGGGTGATTCATTTGAAATAACTTTTGGAACATAGTATGTATTCCTGTATGTGGGACTTCCGGCTTTGTCTTCTCTTGTGCCAGTAGAATCAAGTACTCTGTATTATTGTGAGTTCTTCCTGCAAAGCTTACTTATCCATAATTTTTCTTTCACAAAATTGTATTATATATGTAGTATACTATATTTCTGCTCCTCTCCACAGTAACCATATATATGTGCACTTGTTTTTGTTATAATTTTCTTGTCCTCCCTCCCTATCCGTAACCATCAAAGTATAGCAGACAATTATAATGAAAATAACTACTAAGGAAGAAAACATTATCAGCTAGCATTTGATTCCTTTAATAAAAAATAAACAAATAAATAAAACTTCGAGCATGATCATGTATTATGCGTCATAAGAGTCACTGTGTCTACTAAAGGGGTCATTCCATGTGAAATCAACCAAGCCCAAAACCTCATGGTGTCAGATTTCGATGAAAGTTGCTGTACATGTAGGCCTCTATGAGAGATGATCATGCACCAATTTGTAGCCGTGTACTCCCTGTAATTTCAGAGTACAGGGCGGTAAAAATTGACAAATTTGATGTCTTTTGTAGAATCTTGTTAACTTGTAAATATTGAGCTAGATAGGAAAAATAATATACCATTTTGAAAAGGAAAGAATATACTTAAAAAATATGTTAGGAACATTTATTTGAAAATCAAATATTTTCCGGGAAATCCCTGGAAAATTTTTGGTCAGTGATATCTCAGAAACTGCCTATTTGATTTCCTTGAAATTGGGTACCAAGGTAGCCCCATATGTTCGGCATAAGTGTGCCAAATGTCAGCTTGGGCCAAGAATGGGCCTGAAGTCTGTAATGATTTTAGTGTGACCATGTCGGGAGAGACACCTGGGGTGCCAATCTCTTCAGCTTCTTTTTCTGAATCGGTGACGCACCAAGTACCTGAAAGCTCTGGTTCAATACGTCAATTGTTTCGTCAGGTGATGTGAAAGGCTGATCAGGATTTCCGCTAAGAGACTGTCCATCAGACGATTCTTGGTCATCGCTTGCCTGTACATCAGCTACTCTGGAACTGCGCCTACTTAGTTCCTTCCTGCACTTATTGCACACCTTGCTCAGACTCTGAACTTTAAGTTGTGGAGCCAGTTCTGCCATCCACGCTTACACCGAGCGAAGTCCAACCCTCACTTTACTGCTATGACTGCCAAATGGATTGGCACAATAGAGGCGTGGCAATGCTGGCATAGTGAAATCACCTAAGCAGCAATGCAGCTTTTGAATTGCACACAGTTACAGCTAGATCAGTTACACCTCACTTCACCAGTACTGACAAATTGTCAAGTTGCTACATTGGCATCCCAGGTGCGTCTCCCGACATAGTCACGAAAATCATTGTAGACTCCAGGCCCATTCTTGGCCCAAGTTGACATTTGGCACACTTATACCGGACATATGGGGCTACCTCAGTACCTATTTTCAAGGAAATCAAATGGGCAGTTTCTGAGATTTTACTGATCGAAAATTTTCCCGGGATTTCCCGAAAATATTCGATTTTCAAATAAATGTTCCTGACATATCTTGTTGCATATTCTTTCCTCTTCAAAATGGTATA
Source organism: Thermobia domestica (assembly GCF_964235325.1). Taxonomy (NCBI): domain Eukaryota; kingdom Metazoa; phylum Arthropoda; class Insecta; order Zygentoma; family Lepismatidae; genus Thermobia; species Thermobia domestica. The sequence continues at coordinate 253,817,994 of NC_137454.1, forward strand.
TTATTTGTCTCTCTACTTCAATATTTACGGAAGATATGACCAATTGAAGCTAACAAGGTTCTAGAAAAACATAAAATTAGTCTATTTTTTTTACCACTCTGTACTCTGAAACTACAGGGGGTACACGGCTACAATTTGGTGCATGATCACCTCTCATAGGGGCCTACATGTACACAAAGTATCATCAAATTCTGAGACGACAAGGTTCTTTTTTTCCCTCAAAATTTGGTTGATTTCACATGGAATGACTCAAAGGTTAAATCTTACCATCATAACCGAGTCATCTACAAATTTTATTTTTATTACATGCTTTTTTCTGCTCTCTCAGATCTGTCCCAACCAATAGTCCTCTATTTTGTAGTAGATTCCCACTATTGTGTGCGTTCTATGGAGCTAGACAAAACATTCAGCATCTGCTTGTGAACTTCCTTCATCATGCTTAACTTCAAGCTGACTTTACCAGTAGACTTACGACCACTGCTTGGAGATGGACCCTAAACGAGTTTGTATATTTCTTCGTTACCCCAATATCCTACCCGCATTGTGAGTGTCGTAATGTTTAAATTTACCTCATTTCCCCTTCTTATGTGTTCTCTTGTTTATTGTCATTAAATGTGTTCTTAGTTCCCAGGTCAGCTGACAGTGACATGTATTTGACTTTACTTTATCTTTCATACCTAGACCCTCATTTACCCTTGCAGCATAGTCTCGGAAAAAGATATCACATTGTGTTATTCATTTTAGTTTTGTACTTTTCTCACTATGTTTGTACGTTTTCTATATAATATTGTCTTTCGTGACAGACTTGATACTGAATTTTACACATCGACAGGTGCAAAAAGATCTGTGCAGTATGACACACCCAATCCTAATCTCATACTCGTACTCGATTAGACATTTTTCTGTAGTTTCCACTTCATATTTTACTTCTAACTTCACATATTCACATCAAGTCAAAATTGTTTAGTTTCGATCTCTTCTTTCATTTTTTCGGATTTTAATTCACGCAGATCGAAGTAAGTCACTCTTAAGAAATAATATTTTTATTGCTTAGTGGAAGATGTGACATACACTTTGTAAATTTTCAATTTCTATGCCAATTTAAAATAAGTAAAAATGTAAATATGACATACCATTTTGCATGGCAATATTGTTGTCATTGGGTAGCAAGCGAGAGAGAGAATTAAATTATTTATTTATATTCGTAGTTAAGAAGATGACTTATGTTCTGTTTATTTTTCTTTTCAGCTGATACATCAATCACACCAATATGTGAAGTAGAACTCAATGAAGAGAAACTGAAAGCATTCGTATATGCTGTGAAGAATCATTATTGGTATCAAATGTATATAGATGATCTTCCAGTGTGGGGTAAGTAATGGCACAAAAATATGTTAACAAGTTTCGATATTGTATTTGTTGTTTGCTTAGGTTATTTTTTATTAGCAATGTGTTGGTCCTTCATCAATCCTATTCATGAAAATTTCTGTGTTCATTAAAAGATGAAAGAAAAATAGAAAATTTAAAAAGAAACAAAAAAAGTTCATATAGTTTTTATCCTTTCATTTGGGCAGAGGAGGGAATTTATTCAGAATATTTTTTTTAAGCTGTCGTTTCAATTGTACCAAAGCACTTAAATAAGAAAGTTGTAGAAAAATAATTAATATTCATTTTTTTCTTTTCTTTTTTTTTTTTTTAAATTTGGTTGTTCTTTAGCTTAATTCAGTGGCTAGAGGATTAGTGCTCAAATTGTGCTTCACACAACTTTACAAGGGCACCTTGAAGATTCAATGAAAGTTAATAATTTGAACATTCGCAAAACGAGTTGAATAGACATTTTTATTTATATTCAAATCATACTGGTTTTCGAGATAAAAATATGGTAATATTGTAATGTGTCTTTGTTTACTAAATAATTCATGATATATTAATATCCTGATTATAAAAAAGCAAGTTTAAAAAAGTTGAATGTAAACAGTAAGAGCTCTTAATTAAGCACAATTTTAACCTATATTATATACCAAGTCGAAGGTTTCGGTGCAGCAGCGAACATATACTTTATATATAAAATATCTTGGTTGAGTATTTTCCTGTTTACTTCATTTCTTTCTTGTTCTTTCCGTGCTTTAAATATTTAGAAATTTTATCTTCATTTTTGGATTCTGCTTCGTTCTCTCTTCATTATTATGAATGTTTCTTCAGCGTTAAGAGTCACGGGTATGAAGTACATGTTGCATGGTATCATTTTTACTTTTGTAGGTGTGTTCGTATCCCATAGCAGCTGCTTCACGTGTTTGCAGAGAGCAGACCCTTGCTTTTGTTTCCTAATAATTTCTGTAATTTTGCCATTTATCTTTTGAAAGTTTCTTCAGTAGACTCCTCTCATAGTTTTGTTTCCCTTACTAATGTTTGTCCCTTGAAGTGATCAAATATTTGACTTTTGAGTTATGTGGAGGCTTCTGTATATTTGTCCTCAGTATCTGGTTATATTCGTACGTTTTCTTTTATTTCTTTTCAAACCAAAATGTCTGTGATGTCACATTAAACAATCTGTTCTTCTTTTGCCCTTCTAACCATGCCTGCCTTTCATAACGATATTTCACCTTGATTGAGATCGCTCTTCACTTGGAACCATTCTTTTTATTGTTCAGAGTTAGCACTGTAGTTTTAGTTTTGTTTCACCATAGGGATTCTTCGTCCATTACAATTTGCTGAAGTTCGTATTGGAATGAAAGAAGAAACAGTATGAAGAACCAAATAACTTTATAAAAAAATTACCAATTCAGCTACTTTCGTTCGAGCTTTCTACGTGTGAAGTGGATATAGATTTGGGTTGGTTGTGAAAAAGACAATCTTGAAAATAAATAACTGTGTCATGGAATGAATGGCTAAAAAGTGAAGAGAATGATTGACTATTTGTTAGTAGTGTATACAACGGACAGTCGACTAATTCCTCTTTTTTTATTTTTTTGATAAAGGAATTGTTGGCGAAGTCGAAGATAATGGAGGCGGTGCTTACAGTTACTACATTTGGACTCACAAAAAGTTCGACATTGGTTATAATGGCAAGCAAATTGTGGATGTCAACTTAACATCAGAAAATAAAGTAAAGCTCACCTTAAATGCTAAGATTCCATTTACGTATGAAGTCAATTGGAAAAAGTCCAATGTGAAATTTGAAGACAGATTCGACAAGTATTTAGATCCAAATTTCTTCCAACATAGGGTAAGTAGAATTTGTTCGTTACGCTATGTATTTATCTCCGTTTCTTTTGAATATGTTGCTGAGTACCAAGCAATAAAATGCCCACTCAAAGTGTTATCACCGTTATCTTTATGAACTAATTTATTGTCTTGCTTATAATTGAATAACTGAGCAGGAAAATTCAAGAATTTGGTGACACTTTAGTAGATACTCTTCGTTCAGAATGTAAATTGAACTGCCAAATGATTGTATCTGTCTTGGAAAATGATGCAGTTAGGGTTGGCGGTATTATTCTCTAGAACAGTGATGGCCAGTTTTCAACGCACTGAGAGTCAAAACAATTTAGAAGTCATAGTTGGGAGCAGTTTTCTATTTTCTTTCCTCATTTCCTCCTCAGCGATGGTTCGCAGAAAGTACGTAAATCATACATTTTGTGAGTTTGTTCTTTTTTTCATATTCTGCTTCTTGTTCAAGTGTCTAGGACCGTTACGATCTGAGCTACGAGTATTTGAAAGTATATGAAATTACATTTTTCTTTAAATAAATAAATAAATTTCATCGTAGTACCAACAGCCTGACATTGCAGAATAGGCGTGGTAATCAAAAGATTAAAGAAAATAATTTCATTTAAGCCTCGATTCAGGTGTATTATGATGGTCAGCTTCACATTTCCTGTTACGCATGGAGGTTGTATTTTAAGGAACAAATCCTGTATTTTCAAGGATCGTTAGCGAAGCTTTTATAATTCAACTCGATTGGCATTTGTATGTCTATCCATCTGTTTCACGATAACTCTCGTAGAACTTATCCGATTTTAACGAAACTTAGTATGTGCCTTTTTTCAAACCGCAGAAGTAACCCTACTTGTTTGAGGTTGCAATCCATTAAGTATAAGGAGATAAAATCTCTCTCATGTTGCAAGTTGGCACAAGTACATGCAAGAAAGTTTTCTAATATAAATCATGTAAAAATTATTCGACTATGACAAAATTTCGTTTGTATTTTCTTTATAGCATTGTGAATATGGCTACGGTTTGAGGTTAAAATCTGCCAAAAATGAAAAGAGGAATTTACCCTTCCCCTCAATTTCAAAAGTGTGTTTCACACTAATTCCATTTAAAAAAATGTTCGATTTTCTTTGAGGTTTGCTAATCATCCTCTCTGCAGGGAGCTCAAATCAGTAGAGAATGAAGTAGTAGTATTATCTTTTCCTTGTTATTGTGTTCCACGATAACTTATATAAAACTACTATTAAAAAAAAAAATCTTTTCCATAATCCCCAGTGCTTGGGATTAAAATCAGTTAAGAATGAGCGGTGAATTCACTTCCTTCATGGGTTTGAATTACTTCCGTCTCTTCCCCATAATTTAAAAATACATTTCACGTTAATTTCTGTTACAGCTGTTTGATTTTGGTGTAATATGTCATACATTGTCATAAATTTAGTTTTATTTATTTATTTATTTTTTTTTATAAAGAATTTCCATACGTCTCAATTGTTTGCAGTTAAAATCGGTTGATTATAAAGGAGCGTGTTCTCTCCAGTTTTATTTAACGTATTTTCCTGAATATTTATTAAACACATTCAGATTTTTGTAGAACATTGTGTGTGTTTGTTTTGTTTGACATTAGGGACTTGGTCTGTAGTAGTTTGGGGTTGAAATTAATGAGGCGGAGGATAGTTTGTTATATTCTTTGCTGTTAGCTTGTGTATACGCTGGCTTTATTTTCTCTTTCGTGTTTTATGTTTACTTGTCACTGCCTTAGAGATACCATAACAGGAGTAGATTATCTTGGAACAGATGCCGTCATTGAATTCCCAGCAATCAATCAAATAAATATAGTGGAATAGGAAATGAAAATTAGATGGCACGGTGTCATTCTGAAATTTACAGATTAAGATGATGAATCGAGAGTAGTAACACTAGAAATCACAATTCTAATCCTAGTTAAATGGCTTACTAGTGATCTCGATGAGGATACTTGGTTCGGATACAAACCCGATTAATGATTCTAATCGCATTTTACGAGGTGTGACACACACACACACACACACAAAAAAAAAAAAAAAACCGAAACTAAATGTGTAGCTTGAAAAAAGAATGGAGTTGGCAACAACTGTTTCGCTGACGTCATCCCATACACCTCCTCTATCCATGCGGTTTGACTTAACCGATCACACCAGTTGGGAGTACTGCGTCATTCTGCATTCTGCCGGAAAAATGTTTAATCTAAAAACCGAACAGCGAATCAACATCAAGTTTCTTGTAAAACTTAAGAAATCCGCCACGAAAACATTTCAAATGTTAACCGAGGCTTATGGAGATAAAACTTTGTCTCGTGCACATGTGTTTGAATGGCATAAGCGGTTTCCAGGGGAAAATGACAGTGTGGAAAATGATGAACGTGCTGGGCGCCTAAGGTCACCGATTACAGACCAAAACATTGCCAAAGTTCGTGATGTGATTCGGGGTGACCGAAGATTAAGTGTTCGTGCAGTGGTGGAGTTCGTTAACTTCGATAGGGAAGCTGTTCGACGCATTTTAACTGACGTATTTTAATTACACATGAGGAAGATTTGTGGGAAGATTGTTCCGAAAGTTCTGCCCGATGACCAAAAACAGTGCCGTAAATACGTGTGTGTGGACATGTTAGAACACATTGCAAACGAACAAAATTTGTTGGAATCTCTTGTATGTGATGAGATATGGATTTTTACTTATACTATCCCCCCCCCCCAAAAAAAAAGCGCCAGTCGATGCAGTGGAAGTCTCCAGGATCCCCAAGACCCAAAAAAGTATGCATGTCAAAATCAAAATTCAAGGCAATGTTAATTGTCTTCTTTGACATTAATGGAATTGTAATGACTGAATGGGTTTCCAATGGTCGGTTGGACTGTTAATCAACACTACTACATTGAAATACAAAAAAGACTTCGTGAAAAAATTAGGGAAAAAACGCCACAGTTGTGGAGTGATGGATTTCTGTTGCACCAGGACAATGCACCCACTCTCACTGCCCTATCTGTCAAGCAGTTTGACCAGCAAAAACATTACTGTGATGGCGTCCTCCTTACTCACCTGATTTGGCTCTATGCGACTTTAATTTCCTAAAGGTAAATCTTGCGTAAAGGGAACCAATTTTACCTCCGTTGAAGAGGCTCAGGCAAAAACGGAGAATCTCCTGAAGAGCCTTCCAAAAGCCTCGTTCCAAAACTGTTACCAGCAATGGCAGCACCGAATTCAGAAGTGTGTGAATGCTGAAGGAGACTACTTAGAAGGTGATAATGTCACGAAGAATTGATTCTGTAAGTACAATGATTTATTGGATCAAGCTCTTTTGTGTCACACCTCGTAAGTTGTAGTTTTCGTCTATATAGTCTCCTTGCTGAAAAAGGACATAAAATTCCAATCCAAGTCCCATCGATCAATATTCAAGTGCAGTATAGTAAGAAAAGTTTTAGGGAAGATGAGATTAAATCATTTACTATCATAACGTTTGCTTTGTATTGCAAACTGAAAGTAGATATAAATACGATATTTAAGTTTATACCTTGTATCGTATTTGGCGCACAAAACCTGTCGTAAGAGGAATAATAATAATAATAATAATAATAATAATACCTAGGTATCATTTACCTCTTTGCTGCAAAGGAATACCAATTTTCTTTTATATTTGGTGAACTCTATAACCTTTGAGAGGTGATACTCTCTTAATTCTCATATTGTTCGTTTTTAATAGAATTTTATGTCTACTACCAACATTAAACAGTATATTGAAAGAAGTGTCGTGCTTTTGATGTTAGCTCATTTATCACATGAATGTGTATATATACACATACAAAAAATAGTATATTTATTTTCTGTGGTTGTACTTATAGTCTCAAACTACGCATCGAATATATGCCTTTTAGCATCCTCTTGCTCACTTATTCGTAACATTTTTCACCTTTGGTACGTAGATATATGTTGAATTCCAGTGGAAATACTATTAAAATCTCGTTGCTGAAAAATGATGTTAAATTCCAGGCAGTAACAAAAGAAGATTATAATTTGACAATATAAAAACAGGGAATATCTTACCTGACACAGGCATGACTGATACTTTATATATGACATAAGTCAGGGGCGGATCCAGGACCGACTTCTGGGGGGGTGGGGGGGTGGGTTTGATACTGTTACTTTTAAGGGCTCCAAACTTTGGGATTGGTTTTATTTATATATATAAAATAAGAGTTTCCTCTTCTGGGGGGGGAGATCCCCCCCTGGATCCGCCCCTGACATAAGTACTAGTTCTCTTTTGTCTCAGATTGGATAATCATCAAAACTATATTGTGAAATGAGCGAGGATATTGTTCTGATTTTATATTCAATGAAATGTTGAACAGAACTGCATGGCTTTTGATATGCATTCTTCCTTAAAAGAAAGAGTGAAAGGGAGTATTTGTAGAAGACACCCGGATAGAAAGAATTTGAAATCGAAAATTCATTCCAATGTAGAAATTGTCATATAGGCAAATGAATTTCATTAACCCATTTGGAGTCAGCGTTCTGTTTTTATTTAGTACACTTATATATATATATATATATATATATATATATATATATATATATATATATATATATATATATAACAAAGAAGAATAAGGTTGGCGAGTTTTGCTAATTACAGGGAGTAGTGAGACCTGTCTTAATATACTGTAATTTTCTTGATATTTTTTCCTTTCCTTTTGTAAGAGGCGTATGTTTAAACTTCTGCGTGTAAGTTACTTCATTTGGATATGGTGTTGAAAAAAAAAAATTCAAACTTCACGGGTCTCATTGATAATACGTATGAACTACTAATTAAAACCATAAAAATTACTCAAGATACATTATAGCACGTGAAATATTATGGTTTAACTCCATTATAATTTAATCGTTTACATATATTTTCGTCGAAAATGGTTTACCTTCACAACATAACAAAATGAGTAACATTTAAATTTTATTTGCTTTTTTCAGTCCTTGTAATTTCTATTTACAGATCCATTGGTTCAGCATATTTAACAGCTTTATGATGGTTATTTTCCTTGTTGGATTGGTTTCCATGATTCTAATGAGGACATTGAGGAAGGATTATGCCCGATACAGTAAGGATGAGGAATTGGACGACATGGTACGTGCACTTTCCTTCAACTTACAAATAAAGCACAGTACTATATGAATAACTGCTCCTTGTTAATAGAGGAAACATATTTTCATACATTCACACTATTTTCTAGAGAAAACGATAAGTTGGATATTTTTATTAGTATGTGATTAGTGCTTGAACTCGAAAAGGAGTAAGATTAGAATAATTCGTTTTTATCCCACTGTATTTGGTAAGATAAGATCATTATTTGTGTAAATTAGAAGATTATGATAATGTGAAGAGATGAGAAAAATATTTTTTTCTTAAGATGAAATTCTCTTTAGTTCTAGACTCAATGAAATTCCGAGAGAAAAAGTGCAGCATTCAGAGATAGAATTCGGGAGTCAAAGTTATCATGCTATGTGATGATAACGTTACTCAATCCATTCCCAAACTAGCTATAATGAATACCTATAGTGATCGAATTATATGAGATATAGAGGAAAAGATAAAATAGAAGTCACATGAAAACAGAGGTCGCTTGTTTATAAGGTGGGACTGGCAACGCTGACAAGATCACGCGTGGGGCCGCGGTGGCTCAGTGGTAGAGCATTCACCTCTGGTGCTTGGGGTCCCGGGTTCGATCCCAGCCCCCGCCAAGTGAACTTTGTGGTGGACAAACACCGTGTGCGTGGATTTTCTTGGGGTACTCCCGTTTCCTCCCACTTTCTTCATTCCACCATTTCATTCATTACTCATCATCACAGTCTCCTTTAGCCTAACCGTTCGTGGGACGTAAAACTCAGAAATTTCATTTCAAGATCACGCGTGAGCAGTAGCATGTGCACTAGTCTTCAATGCAAGTAGCATGCGTGTAATCGTCAGTGTAGAGACTTGTATACTATGCGTGACAACAAGTGACCGTGGCTGTCGCAATACAAATCCAGTCAATAATGTGCATTCTTTACTCACAAGGAAAAAAAAATCGAGATTATTCATCTATGACCCAACACTAATAAGTGATGGAGGAGTACGGCATTGATATCAAGCTTTTCGGGAAACCCGTTCAAAAGAGCGCGACGACAAAAGGAGCGGTAGGCGTAGTGGTCGGAGGATGATCTTGTGAATGAAACGGTGCAATTCAGTTCTTGCTTCGCAATTACTGCACTAGCTTTGGAGATCCAGAAATGACTCTAAAACAGTACACTATATTATGAGAGTCACCATGGGTTATTAAAGACTGTGCCAGGTAGGTCCTCAAAATGTCGACACGTTCACAAAGCACGGATAATTGTAGCTTCACGTGGATTTTTGAACTGATGGGTGAGGGATGATGATGATGAATTCCGGGCAGTAAGGGCGACTCAGTGTCGAGTCATTTTTTTATTTATTCAAAGTAATAGAAGAATAAGTTTCAGTAATAATAATAATAATAATAATAATAATAATAATAATAATTGAAAGAATATTTTGAGTTTGTTCTTATGATGAAAGTTTAAAATGCATTTTTCCTAGAACAAGCCTTTATTGAGTTCGCCCTTATTACCCGGACGCTTCAGTTGTTTTCGGACATATTGACTGGTGACGAAACCTAGATTTCCTACATCACTAAATGATCGAAGAAACAATCGATGTGACGGTATCTTTCAAGTTCCCCGAAGCCGGAAAGATTCAACCAAACAGTCAGCCTGTAAAAATCAAGACAAATGTTTTCTGGGACCAGAAGTGCTTTCTCCGTGAGGATTTAATGGAACCAAAAAGAATCATTACATCGGAATGAGTACTGTCGAATACTAAACTGCGACGTGGAATGTCAGAATCTGGAGTTCTTCTGATTTATGGTAACGCTCGTATTTACACAGCTGTTCGTCCGTTCAGGTAGTTTAATAATTTTAATCGGAACGGTGTGTTCACCTCAGGAAGTGGCTTCCAGACATTTTGACGATAGTGAAGTGTTGAAAACATCAGTGGTGAACTGTTAGACAGTGCAATTCTATCAACCGATGTGTAAAATATCCAATGAAATTCTATCAGAAAGTGGGACTAGTTTTTAAATAGTAGTACTGAGTCACGTAATTGTAAGACAGAGACCCGAGTTCGGTCCCTGACCTAGTCACTTATCATACTTCGAGTTTCTTTGGATCTACTATATATATGTACACTCATGTCCAAAATTATTGTCGCATGTCTAAATATGTTGTTGTAGGAATATAATTTGATAACGAATTCGCCCGATATTTCTTATAATGTTATGTGTATAATCGGCAAAGACATATATGTGGCAAATTTCATGTCAAAAGAGCAGTAAATAAGAACAATGAAACGAAAATAAAACTTTCTTGTCCATTTAGCAACATTTTGTTTTACTCATTCTAATTTTCGTATTTATAATTCTTTTCCTATGAAATTTACCACAAATATACATTTCCCGATTATACACATAGTATCAGTATTAAAAGTACCCTGCAAAATCATTATCAAATTATATTCTTACAAGAAGACAGTTATAGATATGCGACAATCATTTTGGACATGAGTGTTCATATTTTTTATTTAGTATCCAGATCTTCTGCAAGGGCGGTTCTAATCCCGTTTCAGAGCTAAACATCAACCCGAAACATAAAGAATAAGTGGCTGGTCTGAGGGAGGACGAGATATGTCGAATTATAACGTTTTAAAAAGTTGACAGCTGCTATGAATGGGCTCGTACGATATGTTAGATACCCGATATCAACCAACCTTATGTTATTTAGTGCCATGAAAACAAAATTCATAACTTTCATTTTCTTTTAAACGACTACAAGTAAAAACATTACCGGTACTAGATTCTGATGCTGGAACAATGATAAAATTAATAAGAAATTATATATCTTATTCAGCTCAGCTCTTTGTATCAGAATTTCCATTGAACCCAATGTGTTCCAGCAATGTAATGATACAGCAGTACTGTTGCTAAAGGTAGTAACATACATTATTAAACTCGTAACATTGCCTCACTTCCCTCTTGTTATGTTACCTTTGTTTGACAAAGCGTCCCTATTAAACTCTTGTAAGATCGAAGTTTTGATCATCCTTTCTGAAAGCGTGAATACCCTTTTCTGTAGCTCTAATCGACTCTTTATCTTTGAGTGTCTTCTTTTCTTTGTTTTCTGCATTGAACTTCGGGTGCATCATTGTAGGCCCATTCTAGTATCAGCATAAACATCCAAACCAATGTTGGTGTTCCATCACGTATCCAGGCAATCCAACTGGCACGTTGTATTGTGATGGTATCTCACCATCCTGTATGTTCTTTAATTGCTTCGACTTCTGAAGAATTATTCTCAATTAAAATATATATATATATATATATATATATATATATATATATATATATATATATATATATATATGTTTGTAAATAAGACTAATTCATATCTAATAAAATATTCACTCCAACTCGTTGAATTACAATATTTTAAAAAATTGACCTCGACTATGCATGTGTTCGTACAAGATATCAGATATCAAACACATCCAACTACTTCATATTATTGAGTACAGAATTCCGTAACACCTGATCATATAATTTCGTAAAGGAACACTGTTGATGTAGGATGATCTTTCATACATTACTTTGGTCTTACAAACACACTATAAAAATATCTAAACCTCAAATAATGGCAACAGCTTACTGTGTTAAGTATCGTAGGGCGAGTGCTCAAAGGCTAAATTTACGTTCGTCAAAGCACAATCATATATTTGTAGAACAACTATTCGTTTCACTGGAAACGATCAGCATCGTGAGTGTCCTTCAACAAAATTCATGTTGTACCTCTTTCTTATTTACGGATAGGTATGTATGTGACCTTCATAGACATTTTTATGTCAAACAATTGTATCCTTAACAAATCTCAATAGTCCGTCTTTTAGAATGCAGTGCATGTTACGGACTAAATAGTTTTTTTTTTTTTTTCTCGTTCTTTTTTTCCCGACACTTAAGGGAAGTTTTTTTTTAATTCTTGCAGGAGCGAGACTTGGGAGATGAATATGGTTGGAAGCAAGTGCATGGAGATGTCTTCCGACCTGCATCCCATTCGATGTTGTTTTCAGCATTGATAGGATCCGGTTATCAAATAACGGTAGTCACGATGTGTGTGATAATATTTGCTATTCTAGGAGAACTGTATACAGAGTAAGTAATATTGGTCCCATTTAATCCATCCTTTTTTTTTTTGTTTTGTTTTGTTTTTGTTTTAATTCATTTAGAAGATGAACTGTGTGTTTTGTTTTAGTTATTGCACAATACTTTGTAACGTAAAGTAGTGTCAAGAGATTTTGTTTTGCAGTTCCTTGAGTCTTTTGTTGCTTTTTGCACCCGAATGGAAATTATATCTTCCCAAATTGTTTTCCTTAATTTCTTACTTTTCTGTTACAGCACGTTATTAAGACCTTATTTAACTTGAGCATTTCAGTTTTTGACTCTTTGCATACTGAACCACTTCAGAAATTGGGCAATGGAAAGCGAAGTGTAGATGTTGATGTATACTTTTAAGTTGCAGTGAAAGTGCAGTTCAGAGCAATAGTTCCCATTCTAGGGCACGGCCCCTGAAGGAAGGTGAGCTTAGGAAGGAGACATAAAATATTGAAAGATTTTCAGATTTTGCAGGCGAAAAGAGATTATGAAAAATATTTAGTTCATTTCCACCTAAATCGAGCTTACCGACCACTATCATTAAAGGCACATTTGGTACTAGTCCAACGAGAGGGGCATTAAATTTATGAAGTTTGCAAAGTGAGATTCGAATAGAACAGGTTTAGAGCAGTGGATATTTATTGCTTTTGTATTAATGATATTATGTCTAATGTGTCAACTTTTCAGAAAACATTGTATTCTGTTATACTTGCTACGCTGTTTTATTACAGCACTTAGCTTTCTCTAATGTAGATTCTCAGTCAATCTTAGTTGAGGCAACAGTTAAATTTGTATCCTCTTTGTACTTCACAGATCGCACACTTCATACATGTATTACTTGATTTATGAGCAACATTGCTTCTTTTTAACTGTGGTTCTTTCAGAGGCTCATTCTTTCTTCTACATGTAAATGCTATATATAATTCTTTATAAATCAGTAATCAAATTAACTGTCCTAATAGTATTATTTCCTGTTTTGGGATTCTAATAGGGCTATGCAGTTATTGTATATTTTAGTTACTGTAAGCAAATTGTTAATATTGTGAAGCCACGAAATTGCTGTTTACATCCAATATCCATAATATGAGATCACCTTCTTCATTGTATTATTGAATAGTGTATAATGGCATTTATTTATAAGGTCCATACTGCTATTAAATAATAGTAATAAAAATAAAAGTACATGTTGTTCAGAATATATTTCAACCTCCGTGATAAATTCAATAGACCATTTGAACTGAAAAGAAGAAAGTGTTTAAAATCATAAAAATATTTGCAAATACCATGTGCCATGCTACTGTCATGTTCAACTTTCTTATGGCTACGGTTATCTTACGCGAATTTTGGCGCGGGAATCCCGTTTTTGATTCCCGTAGTACTAATGTTCGTATTCCTCACGAAGTTACAGATTCACATCTCGCCCAGCCTCGGTGACAAAAGGGACGTTAAACTCAGCAACAACTATTCCTATTACTTTCATATAATAGGAAACATTCAGAACGATATGTGAATTAAACGTCTCGACATATTTCACCATATCAATAATTCAGCCGCAGTCTTTAAGTTCCATTTTGGAACAACAGAGAGGTATAGTAGGTCAACAAATCTGGTACATATTTGACGCGGTGGCTCAGTGGTAGAGCGTTCACCTCCGGTGCTTGAGGTCCCTGGTTCGATCCCAGCTCGCGCTGAGTGGACTTTGTGGTGGACAAACGCCGTGCTCGTGGGTTTACTCGGGGTTCTCCCATTTCCTCCCACTTTCTTCATTTCACTCATCTCTCATCATCACCGTCTCCTTTAGCCTAACCGGCATAACCGTGGGACGTAAAACTTAAAGATTTCATTTCATTTTCTGTTACATATGTGGGTACAGTCAGTTGCTTCGCAAAAGATTTTCACTACGTCTTCGTTGAGCGAATGTAGCTGAGTGCTTAGTGACTGAAAGTGAAAAAGGTGACGAATTTGTTACTGGTGGTTTGGTGTTTTAAAACTCTTACTGTTCGATGCCTTGTGCCTTAAAGAAGAAAGTAGTCAAAACAAAATCAAAGGAGCCTTGAACGTGATCAGTATTGGCATCAAATTAAATCACCGCTGCACAGCTAACCTTTCCATGGCATTGTTCAAGTTTTAAATTTATGTAATCAATCAATAGTTATTGTTTGATATGATTACGATTGACATGAGAATTAAAACTATTCTAACAAGGGAAGGGGAAAAAGGCTTGATAATATTCTATATGCTATTACTTTCATTCTGTTGTGGTACTAGGAAAGCGTTTAAACCAGCTAAAAATACAATGAAATTGTATCAATTACGATTATTTTCGGTGCATTGAAGTTATGCTTGGTGCACGTAATCGCAGATTTCGTTAAATATTTTATACTTACGAAATACAGTATTTTATTCTTCTAGATGCTGTTTTACAGGGTAAGTAAGGAAAGTATTTGGTGTTTATCGCTAAGAACTTCAAACCTGATAAAAAAAAAAATCGTCGAACTTAATGTAATACTATTCTGCATGGACTAATGTAATAGTGTTCTGCATGGACGTTATCTGCTGCATGTATAAGTGGATGAATAGTTAATTAGAAATCAGGGTCAAAGTTTAAAAACTTAAGAAATAACCTTCAAATACAAATACATATAGAACTTCTAGTTAGTTAAAACTAATCTGCCAAATAAGCGCTTTCTCCATTAGCTTAAGAAGTGTCTAGTTCGCTTGATAATTACGCAAAAAAACATCTGGAAAATGCATGATGCTTCTGTGTGCTTATCTTAAATTATGATTGCTGATTTTTGCAAGTTATGAATATGACTTGGAGTGGCCATGTATTTTCTTTTCAGACGAGGGTCACTCCTGAGTACTGCAATATTTGTGTATGCTGCCACGTCTCCAATCAATGGCTACTTCGGAGGAAGCTTGTATGCACGAATGGGTGGCAAAGTCTGGATCCGTCAGATGTTGCTTTCTGCATTTATGCTGCCTGCCCTAGTCTGCGGAACAGCGTTTTTCATCAATTTCATAGCTATTTATTATCATGCGTCCCGTGCCATACCATTCGGAACTATGGTAAGCATAAAATGACTTTTTAAAAATAAATAAATAAATAAACACGTTCGTTATGACCACTCTGAAATTATATTACTTTCTGCATTTTCTTAAAAAACTAAAGTGGCTTAATAATTATCTATGCGATATTATATATATATATATATATATATATATATATATATATATATATATATATATATATATATATATATATATACTAGCAGCGTTCACCCCGCTTCGCTGCGGTCACCCCGGAACGCAATAAACTTTGTTACTTAGATAATTTTTACTTTTTCGCTTTCAAATTGCAGTAAATGTTAAAATTATAGCGCCTGTCATTTATGTTAACCCGCCGAGTCACATGGTCATGCGGGTTGCATATAAATACGTTTATTTTTACCTATGATGAACTAATAACAAAGGATTTGTACGTATGGACACTTGAATGGTCAATTATCTCAAGACACTGGTAATTAAAAATTAAAGTGATATGATAAAAACCATCTAGGGTCCAAATCCTAATAACCCCCCAAAAATGAAAGAAATTGGTTCAGCCGTATTAGCGTGATGAGTTCACAAAGGATTTGTGCGTTCTCTTTTATATATATAGATATATATATATATATAATATGAAAAGTTGCATAGCTTTATTTTTAGATTATTATTAGTAGTAGTATTACGGGACACCGTAGTCTAGTGGTTAGACCGTTGGATTCATGTCCGCGTGGTCCCGGGTTCGATTCCCTGCCGTTGTTTCCCCAATTTTCGGCGTCCACCCAGCGTCGTGAGGCAAACTAGGAAATCACGTGAATAAAAGACGTGACTACCACTAGGTCTAGAAAGCTCCCGATATGCCGGTTGGCGATAGGGCGACGCGGCGCGCTGAACACGTGTTCGTCGCTACGCTGGACGTAGTTCCACCAATCGGTAACAAATGGCGTGGAGCGGCTCAGGCCCACAAATCGGGCCGTTGCGCCAAGTGGTTTATTATTATTATTATTATTATTATTATTATTATTATTATTATAATCAGTGACGAAAATTATCCTTTTTGTTCCTTTCAACAAGTAGGGTAGAGATGATTATAATAAACCTAACGTAGTAGTTTAACGAAATGCAAAGAGTTTTCTCCTTTTATTATATGTAGAAACCTTAATATTCTTTAAAATTAATATTTTGCTGTTTATTTCATTACATGTGTGCACTTAATAAGGATACATTATTAGAATTCGATGCTATAATTAGTAATTTTTGTGTAATGAAATGAAACCTTCTAGAGTTAGTAAATTTTAGTTTTATTATTGGCTAAATGTGTCGTCGTTTTCTCTAAGTAGGTTTTGTCTAATAAATATATTTTGCCTAAATATGCTAAATATGCGCACTCTAACTTGAAGATTGACACAATTTTACTACTACCAATCGCAATCGTTCCTATACACCGATATTTAAAGAAATGTAAACCGAATAATACGTAAAACGTGCTTAGAGATCTTAAATTCGCTTGGAAGCAACCTTACGAAGTATATCAAAGCAATCCTTGGAGTGGCTGACACTTCAGCTTCAGTCACAGTAGTATTACTTACATAAATGTAATATTACACAGCATACGAGCAGTATTACTCGATCAAATTCGAACTATAATTGTATGAACATGTTAAAATTTTATGTTGCCTTGAGTTGAAGCTCTCAGTTTTAAAGACATATTAAGATTTAAAATGGATTAATTATTCATATATCTCCGGCAGTTCAGAAAAGCCCAATCAAAAGAATATTGACTGTTTTTGATTCAAAAGATATACTTTGAAGCACGCCAAATAAACAGGCAGTGACTAGAGTAGCTGTTCTATCTATATATTAAACTGATAGATTTATATGTTAATCTCCAAAGAAAAGTTTACATGTTTGTCTCAAATCCTTTCGACAATGAGATCTCGAAAACCACAAGTGCTAGAAACGTGCCGTTTTCGCTGATCGATTCCAAATTTTGTGTAGATTGTCCAGTTCTAATTGAATATTTAAGAAACGTGGCCGTTAATTCTTTATTACAATTTTAGGGGAACACGGAAAGTGTTTAATTAAAAAATATATATCCTACGAGTTATACATTCGAACACAACATAGTTGCATACAAGGGTTGTATATATCTCAGACGTTTGTTTCATGACCAATAATGAAAAACGAAGAATAACCATTTCTCCAGTCTAGGATGTATCTTTATTGTTTGGAGTGTTTTGCCCAATGAACACTATATATCACTGACATTATAATAAATTGTGTATGTAATGTATTTATTACATAACTATGCAAAAAGAAAGAAAACACTAATCATACATGAATTAGAAACTCCAACCGGAAATAGGCTCAAATCTTGGAAACGGTGCGAGATATTGAAAAAAATAATCGAAGAAATTTCTCCTTTATGATAGCTCTTGCCGATTTTTATCAAGACGTCTTTCACTTGTGTATGTAAAGAAACATGTACACTTATGTCCAAAATGATTGTCGCATATCTATAACTGTCTTTTTGTAAGAATATAATTTGATAATGATTTTGCAGGGTACTTTTAATACTGATACTATGTGTATAATCGGGAAATGTATATGTGGTAAATTTCATAGGAAAAGAATTATAAATACGAAAATTAGAATGAGTAAAACAAAATGTTGCTAAATGAACAAGAAAGTTTTATTTTCGTTTTATTGTTCTTATTTACTGCTCTTTTGACATTAAATTTGCCACATATATGTCTTTGCCGATTATACACATACTAACATTATAAGAATTACCGGGCGAATTCGTTATCAAATTATATTCCTACAAGAAGACAGCTATAGATATGCGACAATAATTTTGGACATGAGTGTACATATGTTGTAAGGAATGACAAAAAGATTCATGCCCATATGTGAATGATGCGCTGTGTAGAAAGCGCAGATTCATCTAGTATGATTTTAAAAAAAGAAATTATTATTTGTAATTTATGAACAAAAGGTTCTTTCCCGGTCCTATAAAACATTTATACGTATAGGATGAGAGGCTTTCGTGAACACAAGCGGTAACATATATGAAGACACAGGCTTTTAAATCATCTTTGGCTCAAAATTCACAGATCAAAAACGTGTCATAGATAGGAACAAACTTTTGCCCGTAATGTATGCAGGGTACACCATTTCTATTGATATGCCCTTGTAACTTTTAAATTAATAGGTACAAAACGCTGAAATTTCATATTATGAAAATATCGACCAACTGTATGACATACACTGCAATACAATAGAGTAACAGTGTTGCCAACCCAGCATAAAGTTTTATTTTTTTTCGATGGCACTACGTCGGGTTATTACATGTATAAAATCTACATGTTAAACAAAAATAGCATACTGGTAATGCAGTGCTGCAAACTAAGGACGCTACAGTATCACAGACATTGAAAAGCAACCAAATGGTGAGGGATTCTACGACAGTAATAATGCAAGTGAGACAGATGGGACAACACATGTTCGAAGTACCTTAGTGTTAAATACTAGGGTCATCATATGACTTACTTCGAACAAGTAGTAACCAAGTTAGTTATAAGGAATCGAAAATTTTATTTTCTTCAAAGGACTTTGTTTCGAAAAAGTGCTTAGGTAAGTATCTTATCCAATTACATAGGTAATTTTGAATAGATATAGAAAATTATAATGCCGTTTACAGCAGTGTAATATCTCAGACCATTCTGGAGATATGAAAAATGGTAAAATAATTTCTATATTGCATATTATGGTGTATTTGTGGGAACATTTTTAAAACTGCTAGTTTCCTTTGCTTCCAGAACATCCTAACAATAGCTTTTGGCAGGTGTAATGATAATTTCTCGAAATGATATAACTTTAAGCAGTGTGGCAAATATCACCAGTCTGTATCATTTGTCAAGAACAGTTTGAGATGTAAAATTGCTACGAACGGCATTATGATCTTTACATTTATCGAGAACTATCTCTGTGAGTGGATGAGGTATTTAACCGAGCAGTTTTTCAAAATAAGGGCTTTTGAAAAAGGTCAAATTTTCAATTCCTTGTAAATTTGTTCCTAGTCATTCGAAATTCATTACATTATGATCACTGAATTACACTAAAGTACTTCAGATGTGAATTGACTTCTACTTAAGTTTACTGCTGCGGAGGTAATAAAAATTTGGTGTTTGTAGTACTGTAGCGCCGTTAAATTCCAATACTGAATAACGAAGATAATATAATACAAGATCTCGTTTGACATGTAGATTTAAAGTGTGTAATAACCTAATACAATGCTATTTGAGAAACATAACTTCATGCTGAGTTGGCAATACCGAGTATGTGTATATAGTCCCACTTGTATGTATAGCCAAAAAAGACTTCAAATTTTCACCACCAAAGTGTGTGGGTTTCAGTCAATCAAATGTGTGTTTGCACAAACTTAATTTAGTTATCCTAGTAAAAATGTTGCATATCCCGAGCCAGGTATTTGATTGGAAAAGCGGTATGCTATGTTCACTAAGCAACATGGCTTCTTATGTCTTTAAATTGGACAACAGAAACTATAACCTCACTCTTTCAAATCGTGAGATAATACACATTTTGGAATATCGAACCCTAGTAAAGAAAATACGTGCATGTCACGGAGAATAATGACTATAAATAAATAAATAAATAAAAAAGACTAATATAACAACTTAAGGTTATGCCCGGTTGGCGGATTATTAAGGAAAGTGAATGAAAGAATTGGTGGATTAAAATGTAGAGGAAACGGGAAAACCCCGAGAAAACTCGTAAACAGATATCATCCATTACAAACTAAGATGGCCTGGGATCGAATCAGAGATTAGTGAAAGACCTTAATACATTTATTTAGTAAAACAAATAAACTGTTACATTTTCAACAACTTAACGTTGTCTTCAGCAGACACTAAACTAACACTGTATTTTTAGTTTTGCTAAATAAGTGTATTAAGTTCTGGTCAGAAAGAATAACTGTTTATGTAATAAGTTTCAGAGTCGTAATGAACGGAGTTAAATACAATAGTGCGGGCGCCACCCATAGGTCCTGTTGGATCGAAAAGGTCGAGAGCAAATTATTACTGGACTTCACTAATGGTACTAGTGGATGATTTCTGGCTTGGTCACGTTCTGAAAACCGTGAGTTTTTTTTGACAATATGGCTGCCAAAGTCAAAGTTCGTCGCAAAATTACTCTATATCAGAAATCTTTAAATATATTTAAAACGGTTGAGTTTTTTTTTTTGAAAAATAACCTTCTACAAAAGTTGTTCAGAATTAAATTTTGAGCAAATTCACTATTTTTACCTTTTTGTGAAGTGGCGTAGCGTGATCAAAAATTTGGAGGGCATTATGTCCTAAACTGTTATAAATATGTGGACCATAACCATATGATAGAGGTAAGTAGATATTTCAGGGGAGAAAGTTGGGAGCATGTACCTCCCTATACCCCCTTCGACGCGACACTCTTGCCTAAAACCTACCTTTATCACAAAAATACGCGCGAAGTTAAATGCTGATATATGACGTAGACGTATACGCCACATTTTATTTTATTTACTTTTACAGTATTTATTAAATGTAAATCATTGTAATTTGTCAGAGGTTTTATTTCATTAAGCAGGAGTCGTGCAGTATTTAGTAAAGCCAATATTAACTAGTTCTTTTTGTATGTAACCTATATTTTTTTATATTTCTTACACGAATAGGTGCACATATATATATGATTTATAAAAATAGACGTGATTCGATAACACCAAAATTACGTGAACGAATTTTTACCTTCGCTGCTTTCACAACTGCAGAATCGACAGGGAGACATGACACTAATGCGACACTTAACAAGATGTGTTCCTTGCGCATTGTTTGCAAGTGCAGGGGATGGGAAGTCGACAAGAAGAGTTCCAAGTGTCATATCAGATATATTCGCCATTATTGTCTGTGTAGCCATACTGAGCTGGATTGAGTTCTGGGGCTTCAAGTACCACGTATAACACTGAAAATAAACTCTTCTAATGTGAAGATTTATCGAAGATGAGGTTGGCGGTAATTTGGAGAAATCCAGACGTTTCATGCGATGATACAGGTAAATTCTATATTTAGCCATGATGAGAATTTACGTAACATAATCTGCATTAGAAAGGTTTGTGCAGACATTATCATAGTTTATGACAATTCTTCTTTATCGAATTGAGTCAGATACTGTGCCATATTCTTTGCAGTGGTAACAGGAGAATGCTTAGTGCTAACTTTGCTTGTACTGTCATATCCAATTTGAGCACGGACTGCCAGCAAGGTATCAATCACGGGACTCCGCGAACATTCAGCAAGGATTTGGATGGAGATATACCGCGAAGTGATCCCAGTCCCACATAATACCCATAATTCTACTAATCTGTGACTTCTGAAGTCTTTCTGGTAATAATACAAGGTACAAATAATCAGTATCAGAGGATGCAACAATTAGACGCTTAATGCTCGGAGACTGCATGCTTAATATAAAAAAATATCCTCTGCCAGCTTCTTCTAGCTCGCGTTGCAAATCAGGAACATTGCTTATTTCCTTTTTAATATGCGAATGCTTCTTTTCCCACAAACTTAACCCACCAACATATACATCCATCCCTCGCAATTTATGACAGTTTCATCAAATAGTCAGCGAAAAACATTTGCACTCTGTACCCATTTTAGGAAGATACTCAGAATGCATGCGTATCTTTTGGCATTGGGGTTTTTACTCCATTGATGGTAATTTCAATGGGTTGACTCTCACATCTTCTGAGGCATTCGTGCGATTTTACACTATCCTCTTTATACATATCGAATACATCTACGCAAGATATGATGTGCAAAATCTCCAAACATCATCAACGACTTTGCAGCTGACACCGCAAGAACACAGGCATGAAAAATGAAGTCACGTGCAGCTGAATTTGCTAAAGAAGACGCGGAGTTGAAGTAGGCATTTTAGACGATTCATTTTCCATATCCTGTATCATTTCAGATTTGTTTGATTTGGACAGGAAACAGTCTTTTGTTAGAAAGAACGAAGTTGAAGTTATTTTGTAGTATAAGCGATCGAATGGATATTCTCTCTCCCTAGCTATGTTATTAATCTTCATACTTCCAAAGGTTTCTCTTACGATATCAAATTTCTTGCTTCCTTGTTGAGTCTTCGGTTTTTTTATTCGCGCAAGAGGACTGAAGAACTTACTGTCTTTTTAATAAGTCTATCGTCGCGAAATTTAAGGTATTCTCTATCGCCAATGCTCATGCACGTCAGCTTGAAGTTCTCGTCAGTTTCCGTATGGTGTTTTCCAGTTACTAGATTGTGCAAACTACAATCATTTAAATCAAACGTGCTCTGTGTTTCACAGATAAAATTCACAATTTTCTTTCACAGAATTGGCATCTGATTGCGTGACACTTAATGAAAATTGTAGTGAAGCGTGCACTCATCATTTTCCTGGAACCCGCACATCCTGCGATGGAAGTGTTTGATGCTGATCTTCTCATGTTGATTTAGATCGCGTTAGGCAACAGCTTCCTTCCGTCTTGTAATCTCAATGATTTCTCCTGGACCTTTTGCGGGTTTGTTGTATAGTTGCTCCAGTGCCTGGTCCATTGCAACTCCTTTAAAGTTTCGATCTGTTTGTTGGATAGCGAAGTGACCTCTCATGAACTCCTCATAATGCTTTTGTGTATTTCTTGAAGCTTCAAGCAGTCTTCCAAATGAACTGAGCCTCATCTAGAATAATTAATTTTTCCGAACGCGAAGAACAGTAGAAGGGCGCGTCGGAGAGCAGACACATGAAGCACCCAATTACCCTCTCTGTCAGCTCGAATCATCTCTCTTAAGACTGGGAACACAACAGTGATGAATGTATTCCAATAACGGAACATTTTTGGTTTATTGCATCTGTCTTCCACAAAGGAATTTCAATAATCGATCATGGGTTGCATAACGTTGGAAACTTTAATATGCGAACGTATTGCTGCATCTCGGTCGTCAACTTCACCTGTATCTACAAAGCATTTCACTGACTGAATGACATCCATATATTTCCTGGGATCTGATTTCAGAAAGAACTGTTGCCACTGTCAAATTTGAATTCCTTCTGCGAATAGAAATAGACCTCAAACTCCACGAAAGTAGTGATCACCTCTAAACACGCTCTCAATCGCTTTTGCTCCACTTTCACTCAGATTGTCACCAATGCAGTTGATGATAACTTTACAAGTGTAGAACGAACATATGACCTAGAAAATGTTTTTAAACATCGTCCGGAAACCATAACTGCAGTTATTTTGCCCATCTATAAGCACCTTCCACTACTTCTACTTAATGAAATAAAACCTCTGAAAAATTACAATGATTTACATTTAATAAATACTGTAAAAGTAAATAAAATAAAATGTAGCGGATACCTTTACGTTATATATCAGCATTTAACTTTGCGCGCTTTCTTGCGATAAAGGTAGGTTTTAGGCAAGAGTGTCGCGTCGAAGGGGGTATAGGGAGGTACATGCTCCCAACTTTCTCCCCTGAAATATCTATTTACCTCTTTATCATATGGATATGGTCCAGGTATTTATAACATAGTTTGGGAAATAGTGCCCTCCAAATTTTTGATCACGCTACGCCACTTCACAAAAAGGTAAAAATAGTGAATTTGCTCAAAATTTAATTCTGAACAAGTTTTGTAGAAGGTTATTTTTCGAAAAAAAAAAAAAACTCAACCGTGTTAAATATATTTAAAGATTTCTGATATAGAGTAATTTTTCGGCGATCTTTGACCTTGGCGGATATATTGCCAAAAAACTCTCGGTTTTCAGAACATGTGACCAAGCCAGAAATCATCCACTAGTACCATTGGACAAAGTCCGGTTTTAATTTGCTCTCGACCTTTTCGATCCAACAGGACCTATGGGTGGTCCCTAGACAAGGAGTGTTCAATAAAGACTTTTACTGCCATTTCGTGATTCATTATAACAACTTCGCGCCATCTGTCAGCATGAAAATGAGCTACATTTTTCCATCAGAACCTCTAGAAGTTTTGTAAGCACAACGTGTTCAGTCGAGCTACTGTAGTTGGTGGGAGTGTATGTTATGTTCGTTGCCGAGACGCCTATTACTACAAGCAGCATTTCACCTTTAAATTTTGTGTATTTAAGCACAAACGCTTCTACCACCTTCGAGAATTCAGGAGAGCTTTTGGTCAGTCTGTGATGTCTCGAGCTTACTTTCGATTGTACAAAACATTTTGAGATGGCCATGGAAGCTGTGATCTACAGAAGATGAATGCTTACAGTTATAGCACTAACGCAAGAATCATCAACATTGCAGCTGTTATTATTGGCACTGAACTAAATCTCACTGTTCGACAGCTTGTGCATATATTAAAAATAACGGTGAGGATCACTCATAGGATTTTGCATATATCCAGAGTATATGTGCTATGAGTATCGCGATTACTTGCTCTCGAATAGTTGTCTCATGTAGTGGCAGCCTTGAATGCGAAAGGCATATTTCCGGTCCATTGCCACCCACGAAGAGCCTTAAAGAGACATCAGCTTGACGATGAAATCCAAGCAGTGAAAGCTTTTCAGACGAGTCTGAAGCAACTGTCGAATTGCTTCCTGTTCATCTTTAGGAATTGTAGCGAAAGTGGGACAAATTTCTTTGACTGAGAAGTATTTTGAAAGAACTAAAAGTAACGAATGTGTAACCTGTAGTAATATATTAGTGACAGCAATAGCGCCAGTCATTTTTTGAGCATACCTCGGATACAGAATTGATGGCGTAGATTATACGTTACTTAACAACGTCAAGCAGGCTATCACAAATCGGATCGTCGCTTTGGATGCGAGTATTTTAATTCTACTAATTAATAAATTATATTGAGAAGCATTTTGATCAAGATAGTTGTTAATAAAATGTTTAACATTATTCCATTTCAACCGTATTGTAATCAAGCAAATTTAACAACCTTCAATAATGTGGTGTGTAACAATCAAGAAAGTAAGTCTTTTCTCCAATGTAATAACAATGAAAATGGAATTAAGTGGATAGTAATATGTATATGAAAGAATTAATATATCTTATGTTACTGAAAGTGTGATATTATTATTATTATTGAGCTATGTTCCGATAAGGTAATAATGTATGCTTGGAAGAGCATACCGTAGTTATTATTGTAAAGATATAATGTACAGAGGTAAAATACGCCATATAAGTAAGGACGCACGTGAGGCAGGTAGGCATGGCGGTGAGTCTAAAAACAATAATGAAAACTGTCTTTGCCCGAAAACGTTTTCAAAATCTAATGTCACGAGAACTTCTGTAGTGTTAGATATCGCATATGCTAAATTATAGAAACAAATCGATTTCTTCCGTGTGTACAATGCATGGTTGGTAGTTAAATAGCATTTTATGACATCACCTTAGAAATCTAATTTTCTGAAAATTCCTTGACTGCTAGTAATACTGTGAATGCCAAATTGTTCCAGGTGGGCGGATGTCTGTACATTATAGCAAAAAGGAGAATGAAAATCATGGGATACACTTTTATTCGGAAAATTAGTAAAACCTAGTTACACACTAGCATGATTGGTAACATTTGTTTACTTTTCACTACGACGTAAATTACGAAACGCTATTCTCAAAACAACATGCTTCATGTTGTTAATGAGATGCGAGAGTAACGTACGCAAAAGGAGAATACCGGATTTGAACCCCCTTCCCACACATAGAGTGAACGTGCGTAAAGGCTTAGTAGATCTTCTAAAAAGTCGCGTGTCACCTCAGTTGGATTGTACTTTGAAATGTCACACACAGTTCTAGTAACCTGGAAGTTTGGATGAAGTCGCAATATTGCTTTCTGTGTGGCATAGACCTGCAGGAAAACTTTAACACAAATTAATCTCGGAACTATTCAAAACGAGTCGTTCGCAAGAAAGCATTAATGATAAACACATTCTTGCAATGTGTAGCACATTTCAGTAAGAAAAATTAACAACTAACACAGGGAAGACAGCACCAACAATCAGGAGTCCTTTCAGAAAATTTTGTTGGAAGGGGGTGGTAGTAATTAAAATATAAGGAACTGCACTGTGACACTTCGCTAAAGGACGTGCCTTTCACAAAAGGTACAAGTAAACACAATTTAATTTATCCTAGATTTGGTTGGGGAATGGTCAACTCCGGGTGGCAGGCAAAACACTCCCAAGTAATATGCCTGGTAAAACATTGGTAACAACCGTGCATGTATCACTTTACTCCAGCACTGATTTTTACTTCCCTGAATTGGATCTGCTCAGTTCTACCTTTTGACTTGGAGAGGTAATGTTACCAAAGCTAGTGTTGCTAGCTAAATTCAAATAACTTACGAACTGTTCTTGCTTCTGATATCAACATTTTAAGTAACTATATATTTTATTCAGCCGTAAAAGTTTTCTAATAAGCAGGAGGTTACGAGAAAGTTTGAGAACAGTGGCGAACTGTAGAGGGAGTTTATGAATATATTAGAGTAAGAATGAAATTTACAAATACATTCTGCTGTTACAGATTAGTGTTTTTTTTTTTTTTTTTTCCTAACTATTTCTATCGTACAGTTCATATCATTGCTATTAATTCAGTGAATATGTATCCACAGGTTGCTGTGACTTGCATCTGTTTGTTTGTGATTTTACCACTCACACTGGTGGGAACTGTATTGGGTCGTAATCTAGCAGGGCAGCCAGATTTTCCATGTCGAATTAATGCAGTTCCCCGCCCAATTCCTGAGAAGAAGTGGTTCATGGAACCAGCTGTCATTGTTGTCCTTGGTGGAGTTTTACCTTTTGGATCCATCTTCATTGAAATGTAAGTTTTTGGGAAAAAGCATTGAATTATTAGTCATTTTTGTGCTTTCAATTTAAATAGTACTATTTATAAAAGTATAATAGTAACCCCAAAGGTAATTTTGTTATGGGGATAGTTGGAAAGTAATGATCTTTGCTGGGCAATACTTTCGAAAGAGGAGAGGAGGAGTGCTGAAAAATAATGCAGTTAACAAAAATAGGAATTTTTATTTGTAATACTGAGAAAAAAGTGTATGTTTGGAGTGGTAAAATATTTTTAAGAATGTTCATTCAGTCGTATGATAACTTGGGTTCGATTGTCTGTAGAAGAAAAGTTTGCAGTCGAGGTAGCTCATAAAGTATAAGACTACGTAAGACGTAAAACTATAGTAACAAAGTTTTCATGGATACACAATATTTCTGATACAAATAAAACATTTTCACTAATACATATATAAAATTGATACTTTTCAGGTATTTCATCTTCACTTCTTTCTGGGCTTACAAAATTTACTACGTATATGGATTCATGCTTCTAGTATTCATCATCCTAATCATCGTTACAGTATGTGTTACGATTGTGTGCACGTACTTTCTTCTGAATGCGGAGGATTATAGATGGTAAGTTTCAATCAGCATATACTTCGCCATACAGCCATATTCAAAGAAACTTACTAACACGGTAATGTGTTCAGAAACAGGTTTAAATCAAAGGAATTGAAAAGAACGAAGCATATACGCGTAGGCTCGCCATAGTTCTGTCTAAAGATGGGGTTATTTTATATTTTGAACACAACTTTCGCTTCGTTTTTAAACTTAGGAATTTTAGGTAGTTCAGAAATTAGAACAAGTATCTATCCTAATTAGATTTTCATTTGTCAATGTCTAATCATACTTCTCGCTAGAAGCCACGGTCGACCTCATGATTACAATTAAAAATTCAAATCAAGAGAAAAAATAGCTTCATGAAATGCTGCGTATCTCTGCTAACCGGTTAACGAACTTCCCTTAATTGCGTCAATGGATTCAAGGTAGTGACCTTTGTGAATATATAAAGGTAACCAAGAGAGTTGTCACCCTGTCCAGAAATGGCTCCTTTTTCAGACGAGACAGCAAAGACACACAGGTATCTGCTCGCGTTGCCTTCTGACCCGGTGTCAAATCATGTGGAACCCACTTCCCAACTCAATTGAGCTGCTGCCGAATGGTTTTTCCCCTCACACTGAATTGTAGTCCCAGTTCCACACATGTGTTGGTCTTCCGGCATGTGATGCATCTTCGAGTGTTTCGTCACCGTCCTTAAAGTTGTTAAACCACCGCTGCATTGTCTGCGTAGTCACGACACCCTCACCAAAGGCCTGGCATATCTTCCGCCACGATACAGCAGCGTTTGACCCCAGTTTGAACTCGTACATCATATACGCCCTTATGACGCTCTGAGGAAGTCGCATGTTCACTCTGTCCTTACGCAAGTTCACGGTGTAACTGAACTGCCACAACTAGGTAGTATGTTAGATATACCCACAACAGCAACTTGTAACGAAACACCCTTAATCCCCCCTTTTTTCAGAATGACCACCCCGGGCCAAAATCCGTACTTTAAAAGAATGAGAGAACAGCACACATCTAACCTTCAAAATATAGACCCGCCCACCGGGGAAATAATCCTGAAAAAAAGTGAGGAGAGTTTTCGCCGGTACTGTATTAAAAGGCCGCGTAGCGCACCCAGATAATGTATATGTATCACTCTCACCTTTAATTTACAAAATTGCAAGCAAAAGTTCTCAGTTGTTTTAAGGAAGTTACTTAGCAATGACAAGCCTACTATTTCAAATTTAACAAGGATAAACAATTTATTATAATAAAGAAAAAAATAAATAATAATAAAAATAAAAATACAAATAGTACACAAAATATTAACAATTGGATATTAATAGTAATAATAATAATAATAAACAATCTTACTGTTTCTGATGGAAAAACAGCCTAGCATACATTTAAAAAAAAATCGCCATTCCAACATGGCCTACACCAACCTCTAATTTTCGTCTTTCAGTAATCTAATTTTTCAGTCAGTAATATTTTACACTTGCTCGTGACTAAATATGTCAATCCATAAGTATTTATCGTTTTTCAAATACATTTGAGTATACTCACGAAAATTCCAATGATAAATTTTTCACCAATTTCCACACACACAAAAAAAACAATAATTTAATTTAACAAAGTGTAAAGAACAAACACTACGTACCATAAACAGTGACCAACTGACGATCTACGTCAGTTGATCCATGGCTTCCATTCCGGGTTCAAAACCAACCAGTCACAATCCGGATTTTAGATCACGAGGACCTCGTCATTTTACATTACCAGCTGGTACCAGATCTTCGAATATATTTTCTTAATACACTACAAACCTGTTTTTGAGACCAGAAAGGTAGGACGGAAAGGGCGAAGGGAGAATAAGGTCGTATGTCTCCATAAAAATAAAAGATGGCACCATCTACTTTCTAATAAATCCATAATAATAAGTGACCTATTTATATATATATATATATCACCCAAATCCACATTACATATTTGTGACAATCCATGTCGTCACAAACTGATCTTCGCCTTATCTCCATTTGCATTCAACTCACGGTGTAAGGGCCAGTTGAACACAGACCTCCACAAAAAGCGACAGAACGTTTTTGATTACCTTTATACAGGGTGTCCATAACCTTTTGGATCAAATTTATACAGGTGATAGAGAATTCCAATCGGTTTGAGATAGGAGATCGAAGGTCGAAAACGGCTGGTTGAAGCGTCATGCCATCTTAAAGTTAGAGTAATTTGTGAGAACAAGTACGAAATTTCAATAACAAATGTGTTTATCAAGTCGATGTAACCTGCTTTATTGTGCATAACACTACATCTGAGAATATAAGGTTTAGTACAAACACACTACTGCTGTACTGTACGTACCAAAAACTCACAGTAACTGCCCAAAGTGACTACCAGCAACCTCGACGCCCGCAGCACAACGCCTAAGGAAATTTTGCCTCACTCGCTCAGATATCCCCAGCGTCTCTTGCACATTTAAGCAGGCAGTCAGGACTCTTGCAAGCAAGTCTTCCTCGGATTCTACTGGTGATTCATACACGAGGGACATGAAGTGTCCTCAAAGGAAAAGGTCGAGTGTGTTGAGATTGTGGGAGTGCATTGGCCTCCGGATGGGACCTCCTCTTTCAATCCAACGATTAGGGAAGGTTGTATCCGAATAATGGTGAACATCCACATGGGCAGGTACGCTGTCATGTTGCACCCACATTATCGCTTGGACATCTAGAAGTACAATCTCCAATAGTTCGGGCAGCTCATCACGAAGGTAGGTAGGTCCTTTGAGTATGAATCGCCAGTAGAATTCGTGGAAAATTTGCTTGCAAGAGTCCTAGCTGCTTGCTCGATTTTGCAAGAGACGTCGGAGATATTTCAGCGAGTACGGCAAAATTTCTTTAGGCGTTGTGCTACGTGAATCGAGGTTGGTAGTCGTCACTTCGTACAGTTACTGAGAGTTTTTGGTACGTACAGTGCAGCAATAGTCTGTCTGTATTAAAACTTACATACCCAGATGTAGTGTTATGTACAATAAAGCAGGTTACATCGACTCGATAAACACATTTATTATTAAACGTCGTACTTGTTCCCACAGATTGCTGCAAATTCAAGATGGCGTGTCGCTTGAACTAACCGTTTTTGACCTTCGGTTTCCTATCTCAAAATACGTGTATTGGACCCCTCTATCACTTGTATAAATTTGACCCAAAAGGTTATAGACAGACACCCTGTATATTTTAATTCACAGGACCAAAAAAGTTTGATAGAGATTAGAAAGAAGAGATGCCGATTGTTTCGGCCATAGCAGCAGTTTTGTGAGTGGGCTCACATGAGCCCCATTGCAGAACATGCCGCGAGCTTCGATGTGATCGCAGAAAAGTTTCCGCGCCTATGCAGAAAAATTCAGAGAAAAAACCAAATAGCCAACATAAAAGTTTGGCAAGGTTCTAGATTACTAGTCTCCCTTCCCTGGATGCGGGTCAGTGATTCAGAAGAGCCGAAAAACTGTATTATTAGATGACCAGAAGGAAATAATACTTTTTTTTTTTTTTTTTTTTTTTTGGATCTTCCGGGTCACCTATACCACTGACCCACATCTCCCTAACCCTTTACCCTAACACAATTTTCTATACAGGTATAGGACAACCTTCGATTATTTCAAAAAAACCTAAAGTATTCTTATTTTACAAAAAGTTAAATACTTCTTCAAAGCCCTCCTAACCCCCCCGACGACAATAAACATTTCTACACACGTATGGCGCAAAACCCCTCTAACTCAAAAAACTAACATATTCTTATTTTAAAAAAACGTGTAATATATTCTCCAAAAAGGGAGTAAAAATATTCTACAAAAATATAGGTAGGCAAGCCCCCCTAACCCCCACAATAATAAAATATTCATTAGAAAAACCAAACAAAAAAATACTTTTAAAAATACATGACAATGACGTATATACTCAACCAATAACAATATTACGAACCCCCCTAACACACAATTACCCACACAAAAGCTCAAGACATACCCAACTCATTCATCAAATAGTCAATGCTAATAACACAGTAGATGACATCGAAGATCTAACATGTGTGAACTTCGGGAAAAAATTCGGAACAGATAGCAAATGCATAGAGTTCTTCCAAAACAGGATTAATACCGAGTGAAAATCAAACTTTTGAATGTGAAAAGTGCGGAAACCTAATGAAATCTGTAAAAGACAAAATTGTAACGCTAGGCTACCAATATACTGTAAATGCACCAACCGAAAGCATAAACACAATCAGAATCAGCACAAATTCTATAAACCCAACATATAATACCTGGCTGTACCACACGAACTAAGGGGACCAGTAATCTAGAACGTTCCCGAAAAGTTTACTAATGGACCAACCCATCAGTTCAAAAATTCTGAGATCTGTCAAAAAAAGAAAAAAAGCGGTAAACCAGTGAGAGAAGAGGCTGATATTGCTTTAATAAGACACGGTTTCGAAGAATATCCAAGGTTTTTAAATTCTTTTCTGGAACAATTTGAAGTTTATACACATGAGTCTGATACTGACTCAAGCTTCTTGAAACAGATAGATCTAAGTCAGAATTCTTGTTTAATTTGGACATTTTAACTTTTCTAACAGGTAATGTTTCCGTTGAGCAAGCAGAAAATGACTTTCTGTTTTTTTCAATCTTCTTTGGGTTTGTGAATATATTCCCATTTCAGTTTTTGACAGATATAGACCAGGATAGATTCTTGTTTTGAATACAAGCTTTTCATTAAATCTATGCAGGACTTGGTAATCAGCTCAAGAAACGAAGGAAAGTTTTTTGAATTGAAGACTCTCTTTAATGTTCCAGTAACATATTTCCGAGACAAATACTGTTGCAGTAAAGCTAATGATGTTTTGTTTGAGTATATTACTGTGAGACCATATGTGAAAGCTGGGGTTCAGTGGTTACTAATATGATGGAGAAAAGGCCAGCAGGAAAGGATGGACGTAGGTAGTGGTGATATTGGAACAACAGACCAGCTTACATTCATTATTCTAAATGGACCCCCATCAGGATATATATATATATATATATATATATATATATATATATATATATATACAGATGATCAGAAAAATGGAAACACCAGTAGTTGGCAACACGTCAGATGTATGGGTTGGCAGTGGTGTCGTGGCCCACAGCGCCGGACCGCTGGTGGTGGTGTGTTAGGTCGGTCTCCATACTACGTTAGGCGCAGTAGAACAGCAGTGTCCAGTGGCTGCAGCAGACGGAGGTAGTGTAAAATGGGAGACCTCTCAGATTTTCAAAGAGGGCAAATTGTTGGTGCGCGGTTATGTGGAGTGAGTGTGACGGCAGTGGCTATGGTGTTAGGTGTGCCGCGTGGGACAGTGTCGAAGGTGATGACGGCCTACACAACACACGGAAAATTCACATCGGGGAAGTGGAACAGTGGGCGGAAGAAAATCATGAGTGAGAGGTCACGCCGGGTATTAAAGCGCATTGTCACGCAGAACCGTCGTTCCACTGCGGAGCAAGTGATGGAGGAACTCAATCAGCACCTCCCCCACCCTGTTTCGACAATCACAGTCCGCCGCGAATTACATGACATGAACTTACGAGGTCGTGTTGCACGGGCCAAACCGCTCATCAGGGACCATAACGCTTTCGCACGCCGCAAATGGTGCCGCGACCATGCAACTTGGACCGTTGAGGACTGGAAACGTGTGATATGGTCGGATGAGTCATCCTTCACCCTATTCCCAACCACGGGCCGTGTTTGTGTGGAGAACGCCCAAAGAAGCTTATGATCTGCATGTCTCCGCCCAACTGTGAAACATGGCGGCGGCTCGGTGATGCTGTGGGCCGCCATATCATGGTTTTCATTGGGTCCTGTGGTCACACTTAGCGGATGAATCACTGCCAACGATTATGTCGCATTTTTAGGAGACCAGTTGCATCCTATGGTCCGGATGTTGTTCCCGGACAATGACGCCATCTTCCAGGATGATAATGCACCCATTCACAGCTGGCGTTGTTGCAGCGTAGTTTGAGGAACATCGGAGTCAACACCTCCCCTGGCCCGCCCAATCCCCAGATCTCAACATAATTGAACATCTGTGGTCCGTCTTGGAAACACGACTCCGGCGACGATTTCCACCTCCATCCTCTCACAGAACTGGCCGATGCCCTGCACGAGGAATGGTGTAAAATTCCACTTGCTACCATTCACGACCTGTATGCCTCCATCCCACGTCGTATCAAGGCTGTTCTGAAGGCGAAAGGTGGCCCGACACCATATTAATCTGGTAAGTTGCAATTTCTCAGGTGTTTCCATTTTTCTGATCACCATCTGTAAACAACAACAGGAAAATTCCTTAAAGTACTCTCATTACAAAATACGGTGTATCGCATCATAAATATTTTAAATCTGCTTCTTTTAGCTAAACTCTTTCATAAAATGAGACTTCACAGGTCGTAACTCGAACTACGGATACCATTGAAAACTGTTTACAATGCTTCATGTAACGCTATAATAAAAACATGATAGTATCATCTTAATGATTTTTTTTTTTTTTTTTTTTTTAATTCCTGCAGAAAATTTGTGACTTACAAAAGCTCATCGCAGAAAGTCAAAGGAAGTTCTGCCATCGGGCACATGAGTGTTCAACCACTTTTTGTTTCAAATTTTTTTTAACTGCTTCCCGAGGATGATTCTTCATCTCCAAATAGTATTTCTTATTGACTGTCTTTCCCTCTGGCGCATCAAATCCTTGACGAATGACACTTAGAATCGAGAAAAGCCGTAGAGAAGACCTCATTAGATTGAGTTTGTTGCGCATTTTTTGCATCGCTATGAACATTTCCTTTCATTATGATGAGTGATGTTTTAGTTTCAACATTGTACCCATATCTTGTGTCTCATCCTCGTGATTATTTTCATAACATTTAGGTCTGCTCCATCTCAGATACTTCTGGAAGTACAGCCTTCTTTAAAACTTTCCACCACCTGTACATTGCAATCTCCCGTAAAGATTAATCCTCAAGTATTGTTTTAACATCCATGTGTTTCTGTAAAAGGCTTTCCGAGTTGAAGAATTTCATACAATTCAAGCTGCTCCTCTGACTTGCTCATTTCGCCTACAAAGATATCAGCAAAACATAATCCACATATAATACACAAAAAGTGCATGACTGGTCCGGGATTTGAACCCGAATTCTTCGGTGTACCGTGCCGATGCGTTGACTACTACGCTACCTAGTCCGCTCCCAGAACAGCCATAAGTATAGGTATAAGAGATGGTAGCTTCAATCTATATTAATATTGTTTTTGACTGTACCACAACCCAACTGTTGTTCTTGCAGATCTCATAGCGATCATTTTTTTAAAACTAAAAGTTACTTTTTTTTTCAAGTTGGTCACTGAAAGTTACTTTTTTTCAAGTTCGTCCCTAAAAGTTACTGTTTTTGGAAGTTAAGTCATTTTTTCGTGTGATTTATGTTTTGCATTAGCAGTTTTCTAAGAAGAAGAAGAAGAAGAATATAAAAATAAATGGAAAAAAGCAAAAACTTGTTACTTATTACTCTTCTAAAAATTGTGTTGTGCTGCCACATGTGAACCAAGTCAGTTCTATTCTCACTTCAGCCTTTATTCTTTCTAAAGCACAGTGGGTGGGTGGTGGGTGCTTAAGCTCTGTTACCTGTTGGTGAAGTGGAGTGTAGAGAAGAAGCGAGGTTAGCATTCTGCAGTTGGAAGAAGAAGGATGTGCTTAGTTTAAAAAAAAAATGTAAAGTCTCATTACGTGCCAGTATATAACACATAGTGAAAAACCATTGAAATTTCCCTAGAACTTAAATACTTGTCTTCATCCAGAAAATGTGAAGTCATCAGAGTGTCACGTATACCACAAATCTGGTAAAAGTTCTTCCCCTCAATATTGACTTGGATTTACTGAGTGATGAGAGGCGGTTCCTTGAACTTGAGAATTTCTCAGGAACTTTTTGCAGTGGCCGAATATATTATTTTTGTAGTAAGTTTTTCATCAAATTTCCTACAGTGGCAACGGTGGTGAAAGTTTGTCTCTAATTCATGGCAGTGCTGACGTTGAACATGGATTTTCACTGTCACTCGTCTGCTCTCTAAAGATTGCACAGCGATGGCTTTATGAACTCTCAATGCTAAGTTAAATATAATGTCTGGGATGAAGAAATTTCGAAGTAGGCCAGAAATAGTTCCAGTTACTCAGAAGCTTCTTACATCTGCTAGGTCTGCCTACCGTAACTACAAAGCATACTTAGAAAACCTAAAGATGAAACAAAACAACATGCAAAGAGAGAGGTGATGGAGAAATTGACAAAGAAAAACAGGGGCATTGAGGATATGGAATCAGTCCTGCAACAGAAAAGGAAAGAGGAGGATATGAAAAGAAAAGCAGATGATGAACTTTTGCTTCAGGCTTCTGAACGTCTGAAAACAGTTGCAAAGAGAAAGAACATGACTGAAGTGCACGTTGCGCAGGGTATGTTGGAGGGGTTTGAAGAAAATAAGGAAAGACTTGCAAGGTGAACAAAACAGGCCGATGATTTGCAGAAAATGGTGGATAAGAAAAAATCCTTCTGAATAGCTCGCTTCTTTATGAAGAAAGAGTAAGTTTAGTGAAAATATGAAAATCTGTTAACATACGTTCTTGTTATTGCTTTTTATTTCATTTTGTATGCAACTGCATTTTTAATTAACATAAGTAATTTATTTTAAAAGTTCATAATAAGGGTATAAACATAATCCACATTATTTGCTTTGATCTTATTGTATTAAAGGAGAATGACGTATAGGGCCTGCTTACAGTTTACTTTTCATTGTATGCGGAATGTTGATAGAAGCCCCATACCTATGTTTGCCAATCATGTGATACCAAGACAAAATTTGTAACAAACCAATTGTACAAGACAAAATTTTGTTACCAGTTAATGGTAATCTAGATGCTGGATCAGTTACATTACTTTAATTTTGTATTATTGGACACAATAAAAATATAAAAATTTGGCCTTACCCCATCCAGATGAAAGTTGAAATACAAAACCGTGCAAAGTATGTAATTAATAATGAACCTCTAAACACAAGTAATCCAATTTTTGTAATTAATTAACAAACTCAAGTAAAATAATTTTTAATCTTAATATGTTAAAACATTACGTATTTCAGCTATGATCCAGCTGGCCCTATTTTGGTTGAGGACAAAAAAACCTAAACCAATTTATGCCTAAGTTTGGCATCAAGGTTTAAAGTTAATTTCTGACGAGAGTTTGGTCATTTTTTAATGAGCTTTTGGCAGGCTTTCCAATGCTGCTATATTTCCTATTTTTCCTATACATTTGCGTCTCGTCCTATATACTTCCATATTTCCTATATTTTAACGAAATTTCCTATATTTTTGTGGCATTGCTACTTCCACTTGTGAAAATAACATAAGGAAGTAAGGTGTGGGTTGCTGGAGGGCCGTTTGTCTCCACAGTAGGATAGTTGAATGGATACTCTTCCGTTTTGTCCTATTGTCTAAAGATAATTACACCAAACAATATGCAGTTACGCAAAAAGTATTCATACACCTACAAAATGGAACAAGAAATAAACTAGTTTCGTCATATTCATTAAAAAGTTCCATAGTAGTGATTTTATTAAAGACTTATAAATAATTTATTTATATTCTGCGCTATCAAAAAAAAAAAAAAAAAAAAAAAAAAAAAAAAAAAAAAAAAGTGAAGTTATTCACATCTTGGAGAAGTATACTAACAAACACTGGTTTTCTGATGCAGATCATTTTCACACTTTCCTTATGGTCGTTGCTTAGTACTGGTGAGCTACGTACGAAAACGCTAAAAAAACTCGTATTACCCATTTAGGTATATTTTGAGTACAATGTATTTTCATATAACAATTGGTGTAATTTACATGTTATTATATTTTTTTATTATTTTTTTTTTTTTATTCCTACCTATTGGATAATTGAAATTTCCTTTTTCACAGTTTCACGAAACCTCCTATATTTTTTCGTCGTGATTTCCTATATATTTTTTTCCATTAGCATTGGAAAGCCTGGCTTTTGGTTACTTTTCAACTATTTAAAAGAGACCAGATCACTATGAGCCATGCTCTTGGACAATCCAGTGTCCATTTTCGAAACACGTATTTCGGTTGTATTATCGTTATATTAATGAAGGGAGGAAACAACCGATATAAACTTATTTTTACATAAAATCCTCTGTGGGTGCGAATTCAATAATACACGGAGTGAAAAAGTTCCTGGACTGAGACTCGAACTCTGGATCTTCGGTGTACCGTGCTTATGCGTTAATCACTATGTTGCCTAGTCCATAGTTTAAATCGGTTGTTTCCTCCTTTCAATCCGTAGTTTAATAATCCGCATACGTTTACACAAATTAGTGTAACAACAAATAAAAGTAGATTCAAGTACTTTCAGCAGATAATGCATAAAACTTACCACCAGAGATTAGTGCACAATATATACTTATTTATTTATTTATTTATTTGTTTATTTATTTATGTATTGGTTGATTGGCGCGTAATTTAAAAGTGAGCGAGCTTTTCGGATAGACTCGTATGGCACTAGCGTAAATTGCCCTGCAACAAGCTAATTGTAACAGATTTTTGTCAGAGAGTGTTTCCTTTTGTAAATAAGAATTCCTTGTAAAGTTTCTTTAGTGTTTTTGTGAACATTGTTACGTTTTCTTCTCAAAGCCCTAACTTAACATACCTTTTTACTTACCGGTGTTATGATTTAGAGTCGAAATTACCTTTACTAGACACGACATATATATATTTTTGTATTATATACAGAGGTGGCAGATGACTAGATTCCAGGGTTGTGAAAAACCCAAGTTAAAAAAAAAAAAAAAAAAAAAAAAAACAGCCTAGTGTGTTTTATTTGTTAAAATTGGATTTTATTGGGTAATATTGGGTTTTATTAAATTTTGTACGTATATTCAAAGCCATATTCCTACTTAATATACCATTTAAGCATATATGTTCTACTATACACACGAAATTGTGGAATTCTCTTGTGAGACTGCGGTAGTTCACGTCTGGCACGGGTTCCTAGTTCGATCTCAGCTCCCGCCAAGTGCGTTTTGTGGTGGACAAACATCGTGTGCATGGGTTTCTCGGGCTGGTTTCGTCATGCCACCATTATTATCCATATAATAGTCTTCCTTAGCCGTGGTACATATCATGAGACATTGAACTGAGCTTAGAAATAACAAGTAGTAATAATAATGCACAAGGAATCCGTGAAGTCCCATACGCGTTTTGTGAGAGACTCGCTTATATTTCAATTTCTAGCAGGAAGGAAGTACACAATTTTCTAGAGTAACAAAGAGGTTGATAGTTTTACGTAATACAGAATAGGAATAAAATCCCTGAGCCAGCCGTCCTGAGTTTCAATTAAAACACGCGGGCAAATACTGGGATAGTACCTCAAGTTCAGTAGCCAGAGATAAAAATGACTATTGAATGGATGTGTTGATTTTCTAGAATTTTTTTTAAAGAACTGAAATGGAAATTGATTTTTTTTTTTTTTTAATTTCCAGTTGCTAGTTTGGTTTCTTACAATATATTTTACGATTAAAGGGGTTTTGTAGCATACAATAATTGTAGTGTGTTTCACATTCTCCATCAGATACGCAAGAAGAATTAGTGAGTTCTACGATCTGATTGCAATTAGTGTTGAGAAGATAGAGGTGTATCTTTAGTAATTTCCTTTTTCAAATGAAGCGTTCTCGATTTGTAATTAACTAACACATGGAGAAAGACATTTTACCTCTTTATATTATTACCCAAGTATATAACAAAAACAAAGGAAATCTAGCAGCATTACTTTTGATTCCATACTAGCTGAAGTGCCCGTTCTTTGTACGGAGAGAATTAGGCTCAAGGAAAATGTTTGAGCCTCGTCTGCCCCTTAGGATACGCATATCAATGAAAGTGTAGTAAGATATATTTCGGGCATGAATTTTTAACCCCCTTTTCCCTTAGGAAAGTTACCTTCCCCTTCGATTACGCCCTTTAAGGAAAGTTACAAAATAGTATCCCAGCTTGAAGTAGGTACTAAATATCTTCTAAAACTCATTTCAAACTGTTCAAGCATTTTTTGTGACGCTATCACAAACAACAGACAACATTGCTTTCAATGTGAAGAAAGAAATCATGAAAAATCACCCCCTCCCCCTTAAAACGAAAATTTTCAGAAACACTACAACATATGCCAGCTTATTTTTAATGAAAAGTTTATATACCGAGTTTAATCTTCCTAACTTGGCGAGCTCGTGACATAATGTATTTTTTTTTTTTTTTAACATGAATTTTGAACTTCCCCTACTCCTCCTAGGATGCGTCCTTGAATCAAAGTAATATAAAAATCCCAGCTCAGGGTAGGAACTAACTACTTCTTTATGTTCAAAAATTCATTTCAAACTGCTTAACCGTTTCCCCGTGTGATGCGATCAGAAACAACAGGTAAAATCGCTTTCAAATTATAGAAAATGCTTCCCTTTCCCACTTAAAATGGGAACTCTCAAAAGTACTGGAACACGGGTCCACTTACTTTTAGTGGGAAGTTTACATAAAAAAATGTCATTTTCCTTACTTGACAGAATCGAGAGATACTAAGATTTTCGCATAGATTTAGACCATCCTCTCCCCCTATTTTAATCAAAGTAACCTGATTAAACACCTAGTTCGAAGTACGTGATAGCTGCATCCAAAAATTCATTCCAAACCGTTTAACCGTTTTCCCGTGTTGCGCGCACAAACAAAATTCTTTTAATTTCTATATAATAGATTACAGTTGAACAGTATTACAGCGAATTTGATCGAGCGCAAATAAAATTCATTATGAAGGATTCCCAAACCTTTTTTTGTTTTCAATAGTGTTCTGTTCTGTGCTGGTTGTAAATACATATATTAAGCCAATTTTGAATCTAGGCATACACTAAGAACTACGATTAAAAGAAAGTAATTATAATCATATTACGATTAATATTTCAATCCAAGTTTTGAAGTGTATTTTTTGAGGTAGGCTTTTTTGGGTTTTATTTTATTTATTTATTTATTTATTTATTTATTTATTTATTAATGTGGGTTTTACCCAATAAAACCTACTGGGGAATTTTTGGGCTGGGGAAAATTCCAACAACTCTGTTAGATTCAAAGCCTGGTAATACCTATGTGTTTTAATTGAATTTTATTTTGACTGCAGATTTTCTATTGAAGCGCCAGCAGCAATATATTGGGGATAAATGCAGTATGAATTTTGAATATTGGATTGAATTATTTTTCATTGATTGCAATAAAACAAAGAATTATTTCTACTAAATGTTAGATTCACATTATTTTTTAAATAAAGTTTCTAGGAAATTTTTAAAATTTTCATAAGAATTTACTCAAAAGATTGCCAAAATTAGAAGAAAGCAGTGTTAACCAGTTTTTGTTGCTTAATTTGCTTATTCAAATATTTCTTTTGCAGGCAATGGACCAGCTTCCTTGCTGCAGCTTCTACTTCAGGCTACGTCTATTTGTATTCATTTTATTATTTTTTCTTCAAGACAAAGTAAGTTAATTTTCTGTAGTCAAATTTAAACTAAATCTCTTTTATTTCTATGGAACTTTGTAAAATCGTCCATAATTAACCAAAAGAATGATTGAGACTAGAAATAAAAATCCAGCTTTTGCATTTTGAACTACAACTATTAGCTTACATTAGGATCTTCTAGTAGAATAGTAAGCAGAATAAATAGTTTCTAGTGCTGTTCAGGTTGACCATTCAGTCCCGACTTTCGTCAAATTTCTAAAGCTTTGTTGATGCTTCAGCAATGTTATTATTCAATAAGAAAAAAAAAAAAATCAATTAGAGGCTGTGCTTAATAATAAAACGTTCCTCTTATTATGGTAAGGTAACAATTGCCGCCATGCAAGAAAGTATGCCGCTATGCATAAAAAATTGAACGTCCTGTGTTTGAATGTGATTAATTAGGCAGGACGGTGTACGTCTGTTCGTCTTTGTAACTGCGTTGCTAAGTGTTTTTCATTATTTTTCCTTGGACGTGTGTAGTGCGTGAGGGAGTATCAAAGTTTTTAATTGTCACCGTGAACTAATAGAGAAGAGTATTGAGTTATATGTTTTTTCTTAAGATTTTTCTACATAGGCTTCGTGCAGAGTTACTTCTCCCACTGTTTTTTGACATGAAAACGTTCGTTTTTAAAACTCTCCAGATTGCATGGGAAAACCATTGTTCCACCTTCATTGTGACGTCATCTTTGTTGTCAAAATTCCGACCCCAAGTGGATTCTTCAGCTGTGGGAACAGGAAGAAGTCACTTGGTGTCAGATCAGGAGAATAGAATGGGTACAGTAAAATTTCAAAGGTACTTCGACCAGATTCTATTGGCTCTGCTTGGGATGCGTGAACAAGTGCATTGTCCGCAAGGAGACGGATTCTTTGATGAGCATACCGTGACATCTTTGCGTAACAGCATCTCGTAACTTTCTCAGAAGTGAGCAGTAGAATGTACCAATGATAGTACCATCCTTCTGAAGGTAATCTGTAAGGATGACCCTACGACAGTCCCGAAAAAAACGAGAGCATAACTTTACTGGCAGACTTTTGCAGCTTCGCCTTATTGGCGAAAGTTTAGAAGTACCTCCACTCCTTGCACATCTGTTGTCTCATTATCATATAGATAGATCGAACATTTGTCCATAATTATCAGACGGGTAAAAAAAAAAAAAAAAACTCATCTGCCTCCAGAAGATTAAACAAGTGACTCGAGATGTCACGTCGTGTTTGTCTCTGAAGAGGAGTCAGCAGATTCGGAACCCAACATATTGACATCTTATACGTGTGCAATTCTTCGTGAATTATTTTCAAGACACTACTACAGCTGAGACCACTTTGGTGCATGGTATTATTGATGGTTATTCGTCTATCTTCGACGATCAGCTTTTCGATTTTCCTCACAGTGGCGGCGGCGTTCGTGATTGATTGATGAACGTCAGGTCGTGGCTCATATGTAAGGAATCTGTTTGGAAATTCCTCTTCAACCTCACGACAGTATCATAGGATGGGCATTCATCACGATACACAAGCTTAATTTCATATGTATTTCCCGGGCACTGTAACCTTTCAAATACAGAAATTGAATCATGCTGCAAGCTTCTATCTGCTCATCTTGTACCTTACTGGCAATTAGCACACCTGTAATAATAATAATAATAATAATAATAATAATAATAATAAAAAGTAAATGACATACATGAATAATTTTTACCAAATCATACATGTAAGGTCTAATGTCTCTACAGATGGAGTTACATCAAAATCACTCAATAAATTCTGGAGGATAATTAAAACTTTCCACTTCATATTTATAAGAAGTTTTAACGTCGCTCCCATATATATTTGCATATTTTTGATTTATAGTTTGTATATTTTATTTCTCATGTTATCTAGCAATCTGTGCTGATTTTTATTTCTATGAATAGTGTATAACTGCATGGAATACAAGAAGC
Organism: Thermobia domestica; assembly: GCF_964235325.1. Lineage (NCBI taxonomy): Eukaryota > Metazoa > Arthropoda > Insecta > Zygentoma > Lepismatidae > Thermobia > Thermobia domestica. Next base: position 253,861,572 of record NC_137454.1, read on the forward strand.
GAAACATGAAAAGATATTGCGCATTTACATAGTGAATTTAACAACTTTCACCTTATATTATCCGTTCACATTATGGAAGAAGAGAAAAATTAATAAAAAATAAAATGGAAATGTAGATATTACGCCACAAGTATAGGAAGTACTCCTATATGGGAAAATGGAACGTAAAAGTCTCATAAAAGAAAAACTAAAGTAAACATTGTGTGAAAAAAATTGAAATCTTACTTCCTTTATAATAATAATAATAATAATAATAATAATAATAATAATAATAATAATAATAATAATAATAATAATAATAATAATAATAATAAGTTGGCTCTGGAAGTTGGGATTTAGTGTGTAATAAAAAATAGAAATTATTGCCGCTCATAACTAAGTCAGTACCTTATTTATTCGCATTTGCAATTGCATATTATTGTATTTGCAACTTTGGGATAAATATAGTAGTTAATACGTGTGCCATTATAATTTAAAAAGGCCATCCCAGTCTAATTGGTTGAGTCCTATATTGCTGTAGAGTGATGTCTTAGTAGTTTCTCAAGTACGCCTAGATTAGTTACTTAAAGTTTAAAATTGATACACTTTTAATCAACTTTTTAATAAATAATGAGTTAAAACAACCCCGTTGATTGCCTCTATAAAATTTTTACTGGACATTTTCGAACACTTACTCTGGCCGTGTTCACCGGAAAACTTACATTAAAATAAAATATCTTTATAAATACATTTTGCATTTTTAGTGCAACGGTTCATAGTTGGAAAGAAACCTCTTGTTAAATTGCTTGTTTATGTAAAAAAAAAATTGACGGCAGTTTTTTTGTAAAAGAAGTGACAAGTAACATAATAAGAAACCTGGAAACACTAACAAAACATAAGAATATCTCTTAGGCCATGTTTCTATGCTGTTTCTGTTCTTCATGTAACTAATTCACTTCACATTAAACTTGTTCGAAAATAATAATAATAATAATAATTCGTGATATAACAAATTATTGATTATGTGATCATTAGGAAATACTAAGTTTTTTTTGACAACGTAAACACGTTGAATATGACAAGCTAAATTGTTTAAAGAAGTCTTTTGTCGTAATTTTTTTTCCTTTTTTTTTCTTTCTTTTTTTTCTTTTTCTTTTTTTTTTTTTTTTTGGTTGCCTGGTCAAGCTATAGACATAAGGGGATTGTGGAGAATCATTAAATCTTGACCAAAACATTAGATTTTTGTTTTGTAATTTTTAGCCCTGAAATACATATGAAGATGCAAAATAGCTGTAGAACGATTTTTTGTTGTTTAAATGTTTGTATTCTTTGTATATGCACTTACGTTGAAGAAATTAATGAAATGTCACTTCTCTACAGTTTCTACACATGATTTGTCGAAGAATATATTGAAATTTAAGAAAGGTATGAGATATAAGTTTATCTCATTATTTCATACATAAATCTAGATATTAAACTTAAAAGTACTGATGTAAATTTTGAAGATAGATTGCTAATATGCGGCTTCTCTTATATGCCTGAAAGAAGCTCTGGATAATATATATATGTGCGATATAATCCCAATATGAGATCTCTCTTTTGAAGAGAGGTATGATTTCTGTAAACATTTCTATGCATGGCAAAAGTTGGCTAATCCTTTCGGAAAACATGATTTATTTCGTGAGAGCAGTATGGTTGACTTTTAAGTAAAAGATAAGCATTCTGGTGTTTTATCCATCGTTTCTTCAGTTTGAATTAACTTCACGCATCTTTCGCTTGACTGCAAGCAGGTTTCCCATCGACTGGAAATGCGAGAAAACTTGAAGGTCAAAGAGTTTCATGAAAAACTGAAAAATCTGGAAAATTCAGGGAATTTAAATATGAATGTTTACTTCTCAGAACCTAAGAACTCTGTTTTACCCGGGCGGAGGGAAGGAATATGTTATAAAATAAATTAGTTTGTTTTGTAAAACTTTGTACTTACATTATAAACATGTACATACATAGTAGATGAGAAATCCTCTTGTCGGGAGGAATATAGTTTTTTAATGTTATGAACAGACCTTGAAATTTGTAAATCGTGACTTACAACACACCTTGAAATTTGGAAAACTAGGGAATTCGTGGTCAATAAATAAGTGAAATCCCTGACAAGTCGGATGACATGTTTTTTCCAACATGATTTAGTGCAAACTAAAATTAATTGAAATGAATTAACCTTCAATTTTACTCACAATTAGAACTTAAAATAGGATTGAATGCATATTTAGAATCTGATTTGCTAAAAGTATGTAATTACTCACTACATTTCCAAGTATGTTCTACTAATATTACGTTTGATCTTTTCAGGATGTATGGTCTCTTTCAGACAGCGTTTTACTTCGGATACATGGCGTTATTCAGCCTCGCCTTAGGTATATTGTGTGGAACAGTGGGTTATGTAGGGACAAGTGTTTTTGTCAGGAAGATCTATTCTACTGTGAAGATAGATTAGTGTTCCCAAAGGAGACTTACGTTAATTTTTTTAATTAATAAAAATGAAAATGAACTTCACTGTCTCATTTTGTGACAGAAGAGTGTTCATCGTGCGTGCGAGTGTGGGAATGGATGAGCACGCTAGGTTGTAGATGGAAGAGTTGCGAAAACATTAGACTGATTTCTAATATTTTCTTGATGGCACTGAACATTCTAGAATCAAACGGGGCATTGCTTTGTTTTTTGTGCGTTCTATTTTCCCCTCCTTTTTTGTGAATGAATATGTGTGGAACTTTGTGAAAACATGGGAGCGTGAGTGTTAGAAAGTTTTGAGTGAATGACAAAGAACTTTTTCATGGCTGTTAAATTGTCCTGTATGTACTAATTTAATACGTCTCTACAGTTTGAATATGTTTCGTATTGTTATTTCCCCTCCCTCCTGTTCAAATTCCTGCAAGGTGATGGGTTTTAGGAGGGAAAACACGAACATAAAAATACACACATGACAAAATATGAAAACTTTTGGATGTAGCTCAGGTGTACATAACCTTGTCTTAATTGTGTTGATTGAAATTATCGTTACTCTATATGAAAGAGAGGAGAAACAGTAGCGTGTCCATATATATTTTTTTAACAATCTGATTCGTTTTTAAGGTATGAAATCTAAGTGTTGCAGGATGTTTTCGTGAAGTTGTAAGGTACCTGTAACAGGTACACATAGTTGTTTTTGCTTTGAATGATCATAGCACCTAATAAGCAAATTAAAGGAAAGAAAGGCAACTTTTTAAAGCTTTGTTCATACAGCATTTCAATCAAGTAGGTAAAATATTTTGTATGTACCCTTCACACATGGGAGCACCATGTGAACTGATTACGATAAATCAGTCCCCAGGCATGTGTGTGTGTGTTCTTCATGTTTGTTTTTCATGATGGGATTTTAGCCTGTGAGGCTATGTAAATGTTTGTAAATGTTATGTATACAGAAGTTAATTGTGACATATGTCGGAGAAACGAAAATCCTGTTATTATATAATATATATAAAATATATAATGAAAAGTGCAAGTTAATTATCAAGTTCTGTAATAAACTCGCAAGAATTTTACACGTGGAGCATTTTTCAAATTGTATCTTATGTAATTAGTTATTTTCCAAGGTACAGTGCTCAAAACATCACTGTCGTAATTTTATGTTCGAAAATTACTCGTACTGTGACATTCCGGATCAGAAAGTATTCATCAAGTGAATTAAATAAATACTAATTATTATAAAGCGCAATTGATGTATATTTTTGTACAGCAGGAAGAATTCTCAATTTAGATTTCATGCACATTAAATTGATTTATGTGTTGAGTTGGATGCAGTTGTAAAGTGAATTGTTCTAAATTACTTGAGAAATATTATTTATTGACGTGACGTTTATAAACATTAACGTAAATTAGAAGACAAACGGGAAAGAAGTTTTCATAATATGATCTTTAATATGTAACAACATACCTAGATCTTATTTTTATGTACGTAATATCAATATAATTTACATTTACATTCGAATTTTCCATTAGCCTAACAACGCTCTAGCGTCTAGCACTGAGATAGTAGCACCAGAAACAAGCATAAAAGTAAAGAAATAAGAATCTTTCTATCACTGGCAAGTCAGTTGCTGAATATTTATTTGATCCAGGCAATATCTTTCATAAGCTAAAATTCTCTCCCTCTATTGTTTCTACCATACATCCTGTCATATCACTAATGAAATAGTTTTTTGTTAAAAAGTATTCTAGCCAGTTTCTTTGCCAATTGATATCTCCATTGTTGTTATTTAAAGGCCTGCGGTTGTTTCTCTTTTACGTGTTCCATAAAGCACAATATTTATTATGAAATTATAATTCAACGAATTTTTCGATAAATATTTATTTTGCCACGTCTTTGCTTTTATTTCTCATTCACATCTCAAATCCCGCTAGTACTTACGTAGCGAAAACTAGTCTGCTGTTCCATGTTCTTCCCCTCACTTCTATAGTTCTAACGGTTTCCTTCATTCAAATCTCTGCTTTCGTCTTCTTAATAGTTCAGTTTTATTTCAATTCGCAGCTTTTTTGTATTTTTTTTTTTTCAAACTTCCTCTTGACTTTTGATTCAGATTCCAGTGTAATATTATTTGCAAATCAAATATGCTGACCATTAGATGACACGGTGGCAAAATGGTAAAAGCGTTCGTATCTGATGCAAGAAGTCTATAGTTCGATCTCAAGTCATGAGAGCGTGTCAGTTTTTTTCCTTATTTTTAAATAATTAGAGGAGATTGTTCCGATTATTCCCATAGTCTCATTCTATTGATTCTTCGATTATTATTTACTGTCACTAATCATCCGCCGTCTTTAACCTAAATAATGGGATATTAAATTGTTTTGTTTCATTTAGATTCAACCGTTCTATGTGAATGGATATACAGTCTTTTCTTTACAAATTCCTATTCACTATTCCTTACATGTTGGTGGGAGAGGAGAAGCCGAAGTAAACCAACATTTCCAGTGCTCATTCTCGTTCTGTCTAATATGTTCCTCTTCCGTAATTTGTTCTTCCTTACAATTGTGTGCATTATTTAAAGCTTAAGTTGTGCTGCATTAAATATGAGCCCAGTCAGACAGTCCTTTAATCTTTTGGCAGTTTGGAGTTAAGAAATGCCTTTTTTTTTTTTTTTTTTTTTTTGTTGTTGTTGTTGTTGTTGTTGTTGTTATTTTTGTTTTACAATGTTTACATTTCTTCGTTCCTCCTACCGCATATTAATGAATTTGATATGTTTTGTAACTTTTTTTTTTTGTTTTAACTTTTCTAAGAACTTCCTGACATTCATATTTTAGTGTCGCCTATTCTTTGCCATCTTCGTTTACTTGGTTTTCCTGATTTTTATTTATTTATTTATTTATTTATATATATATAGGTTAGTTCATACTTTCTAGTACCTCTGTCATTTATATTTTCATCTGTAATGCGCTTACTGGCCAATTCGCTTTTCAGTTTTCATTCTTTACTGCAACAGTTCTCCCATTTCACACACATTTTCTCAGTGCTTCTGTAACAAGAAAATTATTAACATAGATAGATATTAGGGACCATCACACGAAATATATGAAGGGTACAGGAGAAAAAACACGCTAAGTTACATTTTGTAAATTTTTCAGGAGAGCGGTTTTAACCGTTATAGGATTTCCACTTGTTGAGGTAAATTTTAAGACTTTCGCTCACAGCTACTGCTTCCTTAATATTTATCGTAGGATTATGGTTCATACCTCGTTTTTTTTATAGGATAAAGCATACTTTCCAACGGTACCACTCGTTTGTCCGTATTATACACTAGAAACTGGAAAATCGGGTAAAACCAGGAGATTTTTCGAAATTTTTGCACCCCTCTGGCCAGGGCCTGGTTTCATAATATATATAAAGTACTTCAAAAAATTTACTGCGTCATTACTATTTGACCTAGAGTCATGGCTCAAACGCCATTTTCTTCAGTATAACAAATCCTTTCCAACGGTACCACTCCCGCGTCCGTATCATACCCTGAACAGGAAAATTCTTCAAAAACTCGGAATTGTTTTTTGAAAATTCCGCCAAAACACTTTGCCCCACTGACCCGGGCCTGGGTTCACGTAGGGATCTGAATAATAATAATAATAAAAAAAAACGTTATGTACATAATACATGTGCAAAATTTCAATTGAAAACAAAGGGTGGAGGCCCTATTTACACACACACACACACACACACATATATATATATATATATATATATATATATATATATATATATATATATATATATATATATATATATATTACTGCGTCATTACTATTTGACCTAGAGTCATGGTTCGAACGTCAGTTTCTTCAGTATAACAAGCCCTTTCCAGCGGTACCACTCACATGTCAGTATCATACACTGAAGTGAAAAAATCGGGAAAAAAACAGAATTTTTTCTGAAAATCATCATCCTCGGAATATTTGCCCCCTCTGGCCCGGTTTCGCATAGGGATCTAAAAAAAGAGAAATACCCAAAGGTACACATAATCCGTATGCAAATTTTCAATTTGATATCTTGAAAACTAAAGGCGTGAAAATTTTTTGAAATTTGCCTTAAGAAAAAAGAAAGTCACGCCACTCCGCCCTCACTTGGCACCGCCAAGTTACAATCCGGTTCCAAAATGCATCTTGGGTGTTCTTTGGTTCATCCTTGACTTGACCATAAAACAAAAAATTAAAAAAAAAAAGTTTAAATACCTGTTATAGAACCTAAATAAGCGGCCAAAGACGATACTACGCCATGGTAAGAAAATTAACCAAAAATCCTAAAAGGGTTAAAGCATGGACAAAGCGGGTTCTTCCTTATATGGAATTTCTTTAATTGTTTAGAAAATGGGGTCAAGCTTTCGCAGTGTTGTTATACTATTGGTAAGATGCCGCATTTAGCTGTCTGAAGGGACTAATATCTCAAAGTCAGAGACTTTGAGACTTGCCGTGTTTTTCCCTTGTACCTTTCATATGTATTGGATATTACGGATAATTACCATTAAAGTCAACCATTAAGATATTAACAAGTTGAGTCCATTAACGAACTCGGCTAAGGTAATCGCTCTATCTGTTTCAAAATACAGAATTAACAACATGTTGCTATATGGGATATAGACTATGGATAGCCACCATTAACTCTCATTTATCAGTTAATATGTAACGGATTGACTCCACCAAGAAACTTGGCCGAAATAATCGCACTGGGTATTTATTGCCAAAACCTAATTCAAAAATCGATTATATGTTGGGCTATAAATAGGCACAATTGAAGTCACCATTAACTATTAATAAGTTAACGGATTGACTCTATTTACGAACTTTGTCAAGGTAATTGCTTTAGGTATCCGTCGCAAAAAAGCAGCTCAAAAATTTTCTTACATCTATGAGACATTTGCTACAGATAGTCACCGTTAATGGATTGACTCTATTAATACTTGAATAAAATTATCACTCTAGCTATCTGTTGCAAAGAAACAAAAAATGGCTTACATGTATGGAATATGGGCTATAGATAACCGCAGTTAACGTTAACGGACTGACTTCATTAACGAACCCGATCGAGGTAATTGCTCTGTCTGTTGCAAAAACAGAATTCAAAGTTCGTTTATATGCTTGGAATATGGGCTATAGATAGCCACAATTAAGATGGCAATTATCCGTTAATACGTTAATGGATTGATTCCATTAACGAACTCGGTCGATATAATCGCTTTAGCTATCTGTTGCAAGAAACAGAATTAGGAATTCACTTATAATAATGAGATACAAACTCCAGATAGCCACAAAGTCTCTGTTGTCCATTAGCGGATTGACTTCATTAAAGAACTCAGCTGAGATAATGGCTCTAGCTATTTATTGCACCCCCTCCAAAAAAAAAATCAAGAAAGCATGCGAAGTAACGAGCACACGGAGCACTAACAAAATGTTATAAATCTCATTGTGTGATCCTAATAAAAACATTCTATGAAACTTAGTGTAATATTTAATTCCGCATGAAAAACAAAAATTTTGAAATCCTATTAGCAGTGAAGAGGGAGAAGTTTAATACGTTTGTATTACAGAGTGGACCAGAAGTCTAGAACAGACATTGTAAGTGAATTGTGTATACATACGTCGTCCGCACACACACAAATGATTATTGTGGATGGGCACAAAGATTTGGCCACATGACCAAGTTGGTCGCTATCTTAAATCGAATTCCAATATTTAAATGGGAAGGAAAATGCAATATATCTAATACTAGGAAAAGCTCAGAGAAACTATGGTAACATCAGATCTGAACCTGAGGGCAAAGGGTTGGTAATGGGAGGTTTTCTGCATGAATATTCGGAGATGATGATCCTTACATGACATGCTCAAAATACTCCGTCATGAGTCAATGTGAGCGTTATGCTCTTTTTGCAATGCCCTTGTATCCGAAGGAAAAGGATCTGTGATCTGGAAACATTGGACCGTGTGAGAGTATCTGGAAACGTTGTGACCGTCCGTTGGTTCCCGACAGCCTATCCACTTTTCCATGGAACTGCACATCCAGGTACTCCTCTCCGCGCAGAGTGGGGCGGAGCGCCATCCTGTATGAAGAATTTGGGAAATGAGCCATTGAGCTAAAGCACAGCTGGTATAACAAACTAGTTTAAAAGTTGCAGATATGTGGAGAGTGTGGATACCCTCAACGAAGATCAAATAATTTGTGTTCTGTATTTCTTAGACCATACCAAGGGTTTTCCCTCTCCATATAAGCTTCGTCGAAGAAACATTTTCATAGGTAACATCGTTCTGGGAGCATGATATTGATATATTCTGTAAACTGCTGACAATCAGCATATTCTGCAGCTTGTAGGAGCGCCACTATAATGGAATCGGTTTGGCAATTCTTTTGCATCAGCTTGATGACAGCACTGGTCACATTATGGATGCAGCGGTTGAACTTTGCGATAATAAGAGAGGACCTATCAGAATGATAACAATTCACCTCTCCTGAGTTACTGCACCTGTAACAGAAGAGAAAATATCGAAAATCAACCACACTATTGCCGTAAAGGTAAAGAGCTAACACTTCCGTAATGTTTCTTCTGCTGGTGTCAATCGATATATCGCATGCTCTCCCCTTCTATGTGAAAATTTACACTTGTATTCAAGGTGCTGACCAACTTTGTTACGTGGCCAAAAACTGTTTCCCTTCATACAATTTCGTGTTTGTCCGGTTGATGTATGCGTACACCATTCACTAACGTATATTTAAATGCGGAAGTTAGCATAACTCATTAGTCACATTTATTACTATAGTACAGGGCGCAAAATATTCGATCGCCAGGTTGCCATTGGCGACTAGAAATTTAGAGCTGGCGACCAGTGTTCAGTAGGAATGATTTCTGCCTAAACTCACAGGGCTGCGCAGTTCGTTACGCACGAAAATAATCATCGTCACTGAGTGAGAGAAAACGCGGAATGTGAAGTCTTGAAAATCCTTAGATTTGATGTGGAATAAAAAAAATGCTTTTTAAATACTTGCAACCAGATTTATACAGGGAAAAAGTGGACCTTGTCTTAGCAGAGTGGGCAGAATATAAACTTTTGTTTTCTTCATTGACGTTGAATCAGACAATGAAAAAGATCTACAGCAAAAACTTCATTATGAGATTCCCAAATTTGCTTCCAACTGTCACATTTTGTGAAGTTTTACCTGTGAGTACTGCTTTATGTGAGATCGGGTTCTGAAGTCTCAATAGAGTTAAGACTGCCTACACTGGATGATTTATTGACAATTTCCATCAATGGCCTTTCACTTAAGGACTTTGATCCGAAAACTGCAATCGACAACTGGTACTTCAGTGCAGAGAGAGCGAGCGAGAGAGAGAGAGAGAGAGAGAGATAGATATACATACATACACAAACGTGAAGTCTTAAGGTAAGATGTTTTTAAACATGTATATGAATTGTCCAAGTCAAAATTGATTACCTGTATCCTGAAGCTAGTTGTCTGGTTTGAACTTTTATGCCCTGATGTAATCTCTTTCTTTGTCAACCAAAGGCTGTGGTGGTAATGGGGGGAACTTCATTTGTACGTGATAGATACTGGCGACCATCATTTTTGGATTGGGGAGTGCGTCTGACTGAAATTTTGCACCCAGCTCTGGTAGTAGTCTACTATATTAACTCAAAAGTACTCGTGCTCAACCCACTCCATGCTTCATTTTTTTCCCATTCATGTTCATATTGTATCATGTGGAATAAGAAAGTTTTATGTTGAAATGAACCACTGTCTAACGTCGGGAAGCTTAAATAGGACAACAATTGCCCCCTCCCATAAGTTAGGGCCTTGGGTGGTACACTTGCAAAAGATTAAATTTTGAAAGTATTTCGTTTTGTACGTTTTATGAAATTCCCAAATATATATATAAGCAAATGTTGGAAGAGCAGTATTTTGTTTAAATTTCTTTAGTGTAAATATGTTTCCCTTATACGTATTGCTTCACTCAGAACAGAATGTTGTATATACTACTCGTCATATCACAAACGCTCGTAATCAAGGGACATGTTGGATCAGTGGTGGAGCGCTTACGTCTGATGCGAGGGGACTCATGGTTCGATCCCAGGCCGTGAGAGTTCGTGGTAGTTCATAGATTTTCTCGCGGTTCTGGCGTTTCTTCTCACATGACCATTCCACCGATTCTTTTATAATCATTCACTTTTATTAATCATCTGTCTCTCTCAGCGTACAGAGCATAAACGTGGGGTGTGAAATTTTCGTTTCTTTCAGTAATCAGCCAGTGTGGAAACTAATTTGTTATTACTTTATCATACCTGTTTATTTGTTGATTTAAATGTTAAATTGTTCAAAACGTTTCAGTCGATCTGTAAATATTTACCTGGACTAATATAAATAATTTACGAATATGTTTCGTCGACTAAAGAAAACTACGGTAAGCGCGAAAATATTATTAATTAATATTGTTAATGTGTTAAGTAGTTCGATATTAGCAATGGCGAATTCTCAGAAAGCTCATGGACATGATTATCATCTTAAGTTTGTGCGTTCTAGTATTGAATTCAGTAGAGAATTTAGATTATTTTTACTTAGGGAAGTGTTATCTCTTGGCTAAATTTAAGACGAACTTGCAGATTGTGCACGTTCGTCTGCGAACTTGCAGACGAACGTGTAATAATATTAACACACTTGTATCAAATCACTGTGTTAATATGGTAGATTTTCTTAAGCATGAATGATTCATTTTGTAAAGTTGGTTGATGACCCAAACATGAGATCATTAATTAGTCCATTTACTCAGACTGTAAACAAGTACCCAATTGAGTAAAGGTACTAAATAAAATTACTATGACTAAATTAACTGTGACACAATGTGTGCTTATACGTGTAGCATACATTACGGCTTTCAAAAGAACTCCGAAGCTTCGATGAGTACGTATGTTCATAGGCACTGATTGTGGTATACTGCTAAGGAAAGTAACGCTAGTTACATCTGTAAGTGTTTTTGACTTTGTTGCTTACTAACACTTCAATAATATACAGGTATGTTAGATATTTTGCTGTATAATCTTGCAAATTAGTACACTATAACCTTATCCTTAGATAATTCAAATAATTGGTAATATACAAATAGACAAATAGTTTGCTTTCAAAGAAACCTTAAGTAATGTTCCTTTTGTATTCTTTGTACTAGCAACGTCATTGACACTTGAAAAATATTCATCATAAGTCTCTAAGCCGTTTGCCTACTGACAATGTGAGCTGCGCAGACACTTAACCCTGAACTGACAGATGACAGTCATTGTTTTAAGTGCACGGGTAACAGACCGAAATTTAATCGCAGATTTCGACTAGCCCCGAATCAAAGCATTTCCTTTCGCTCATCCGTTCTCTAATCAGTTAGCTCTAAAGTATTTTGTAGCGCAATATTATTAGTAATAAATGAGTGGAAATGTGTATTTACGAGGGATGATAGAAAAGATACAAAGCCTACTATGGCTTATGTGTGAGACATACCTGGAAGATCAATACACTTTGTCATTCTGTGAAGAATACTTAATAAACTGAGAATCGAACCCTTGACTATAGGTCCTCCGTCTATCTAAATCTTCAGTTGATTTCTCACAGAATATTGCGAGAGAGAGAGAGAAACATGGATTGAAGAGAATAGGAAACTGATAATTGAGTGATAAAGAGGTTTTAATTTCATTACTTGCTCTTATAATGTGTATAAAGGCTGTGCTTGAGATACGAAGCAAGGAATCTGAAACTATCAGATAAGGTAATATGGAAAGGCACTTACATTGTGATCCTTGTGGTAGCTGTAGTAAACCTCGCAGACTCCGCCTTCCCTGTAGCTTATGTAACTTCTAGACGAATGACAAGTCTAGAACTGAAGTATAGACTTGTGTCAAGTGAACGGTGCGTCCTTTTATATGAAACTGCGGAATGCAATCCACATGTCTTTCATATTTCCTTGTCTGGGAGTTCCACGTGTATGTCTGATAGAATAAAATAAGTTTTGGGCTTATTTCAATAAAGAGGACTAGATCCTGGAAACAACCCTGATTTAATTCATTCAATTCAGACAGTTAATATTTTGTACTCAAGCCAGCCTTGAACTGTTTACATAATTTTTTACAAGAGTTTAAATATTTGCAATAATTTCGGGGTTTTCAAAATGTATACTACATTCCCCCGCTTTGTTTCCCTGTTGAAACAAAATAAACAACAACAACAACAAAAAAAAAAGTATTAGTTGTAATATTTAGCAGTCCACTGTCCACATAATAGTCCAATATAAGAAATGAAGTCACCAAATATGAAAAATATACTATATAAAAATAATTATTTTGCAATGTTGAAATATTTGCAGCGTTCACTTAAAGTAATATACTTCACTATCTACTGTATATTGTTGAACACTGTCACAAAAGTTAGTTTTAGGAAATAGATGATAGATTCTGATAGGTTCGTATGAATTAGAATAAATTTTGCAGTTTTCTGTGAGATAGGCAATAATAATGATAATGATGGAAAGAAATAAAATAATACAGAGAACTGATAAGGAAATAACTAGAACTAAAAATCTCTCCATGCCTTCCTTTTCTCTGAAATGAGAAAAAGAAAGACTAATAATTTTAACTTCAAAACACTAGAATAGCAAAGCTTAAAATGCGTGTTAGGATGGCTATGACCGCGATATGTTATTCTAATTTATTACTATTACCCGATATAATTGCTTTAGGCTATAAAATAGGCTTGAATGCCAGGTAAATATACTTTATTTGAAGTACTCTTTTATGTACACTCATGTCCAAAATTATTGTCGCATGTCTATAAATATGTTGTGGCAATATAATTTGATAACGAATTCGTCCGGTATTTATAATGTTAGTGTGTGTATAATCGGCAAAGACAAGTATGTGGCAAGTTTGTCAAAAGAGCAGTAAATAAGAACAATAAAACGAAAATAAAACTTTCTCGTCCATTTAGCAACATTTTGTTTTATTCATTCTGAGTTTTGTATTTATAATTCTTTTCATATGAAATTTACCACAAATATACATTTCCCGGTTATACACATAGTATCAGTATTAAAAGTACCCTGCAAAATCATTTTCAAATTATATTCTTACAAGAAGACAGTTATAGATATGCGACAATAATTTTGGACATGAGTGTACATTAGGGATGACCGGATCTGGATCTGGTTGGGTTCGATATTCGGATCTGGATCCGAAATCCGGATCTCAGATCTTGATTCTTATCCAAACCCACATCCCACCCAAATTGTGATAAACTTGAATATCAAAAATTCGCCGAAAGTAATTTCACGAAGTCCTGACAGTGAAGAAGAAAACAGAAAATTAAGACGAATATTGACAAGTCTATTTGTCTCCTTCATTCTACACTAAAGATCAAATGCTTGCCTTACTAAAAAATAATCTTGATTTGATCCGGATGAGAGTTCGAATGTCGAATCTAGGTCCATCCGGTTGCAGGACCGAGATGAAATACACACATATTTATATTTGAAACCGAAATACAAAACTCGAATATTTAAAATTCCTCAATACATCTATTTCATTGACAGTTAAGAAAACATAAACAGTTAAGACAAGTATTGACTAGTTTTTACGTATATTTATCTTGCTCAGTCTGCTCAAAATATCAAATTTATACCGTACAATTAGATTTAATAATTATTTAGTAAATCACAATATGAGCACCGAAAATAAACTATGAATTTTGATGCCCTTTATCTAGATTTGAAATTTCGGATTCATACATAGAATCACGCTGAAAGATATATATTTGAGATCTGGAAACCGAAACAAGTGCTAGTGCTAAGATCGTAGTCGTTTGTACCTAGGTAGTGCGAGCGGAAGGCACTTGCACTAATTCCGCATTTACTTTGGGGAACACGAGAAACTAAAAACAGATAAATATTCTTTTTCAGGGGCAAGTCGCGCTTTAACATTACTTTTCATGAGTGTTGTGTTCAAATACGAAAATTGTAATGGCGACTTGTTTGAAATAAATGCCTTTTCTTTTTTAACAATAAAGTTAGGTACTTTCACATTGAATAAAAATTAGCAAAGCACATTTCACTGATTAGAGTGCTGGTTCTTATGGAAGCTTACACACTGAACCGAAGATTTCCTCGTGTGGGTATCGTATTACCACAATTCACCTTGCTGAAAGACGTGGTTTATCAGGAGGTCGGCCAAGAGATTCTTTTGGACTTAGCTTGTAGACTGCTTATTTCCATATAACAAGACTAACCATATATAAAGTTGGTTCGAAATGATTTAAAATATCACTAATTGACCTTAAGGGGATAATCGCGATTTAAATATTCGTAAATCAGAAGAGACGTAAAAGTTAAGAATTAAAATAAATCCGATAATTCCTAATGCAACCTAATGATAGCAATAAAACTCCTTTATGGAACATTTTCAAAGCTAAGATTAACAGTTGTGTTCTTGAAGAGGGTTTATGGCAACATAGAATATTATAAATCCAATTACCATAAGTAGTACCTCTGACAGCCCCGCATTTCACATCATCGCCCTTCATCCTGACAAGTGGGCAATTCATTTACCCACAATGACTTTTCAGGCGTTCCAGTGACATCAATATCTCAGTTTGGGTTTGGGATCATGCTTCGGTGAACCTTGACTATCACCATCAGCAGCTACTAGAGAATCAGAACTTATTTCTGTATTAGGTAATGTGGGTAACTATAGCGTTTCGTCTATAGAAGACGGAGAGCGTGCCTTCGGTGTCCGTAGTCATGGGTTCAATTTCCGGAGAGGCATTCAATAATTTCGATGTTGACCCAGCATCGTGAGGACAATTGGGGAGTTATCTTAAGTAAGAGGTAGCAGGCACGTAGCCAGGATTTCGCAATAGGGGGGGTCCGTGACGAAATATTTGTGGTTACCAGGGACACCAGGGGCTCGATCATTCTAAATTATTTTACTGGCAACATATATTCCTTCCTTTAGCCAGGATTTCGTAATAGGGAGATCGTGACATGAAATACTGTGGTTGCAGAACAGGAGATCAACCGATCTAAACTATTGTACTGGCAACATACCCATATTGGTTTGTTAAGACAATAAAATGAGGATTTTTAGTAAGAATTCTTCCGAGATCATTCGAACTCGGTTCTTCTTCTCTTCCTTCTTCTTATCTCCGTTTAATGCCGTCAAGGATAACAACGAGATTTCTTTCGGGAGCAAGGACATCCTACAAAATGGATTAGTGTTGCCGCGAAATTCAAAATGGCTCATATTACTGGTGATTCTGGGCATTTCTTAAGTTCTAAATTACCTGAGAGTCTATCTTATCCAACCGGCTTATCGATCGTCGTAGTCCATAGGATTAGCATGGAGATAGATGGAATTTCGAATGTTTCGTTACCAATATCCATTTTCAGCTTGACTCTCCCACTCCCCGTTTCCTCCACACAAAGCTTCTCATAAAAAAGAATAACCGAACCCTTGGTGTAGCTTTATATTTTTGACGCTCATCCTTCTTTTTCTCGTTTCTTTTTGTTTCATCCTTTCTTAATATTTTTCATTTCTGGATCCGAAGGGGGGGGGGTCCGAACCCCCCGGACCCACCCCTTGGCTACGTGCCTGGAGGTAGCGGACTCCAGTCTAGAAAGCCGGCATTAGGGACTTCGGGTGTCGATGCGTTGACTACACATCCCCACTTTCAACGTAAGCCCGCTGGTAGGAACCAAAGGACTCTCGTGCCAAGAATTTAGTTTGTTTTAATTATCATAAATGCCTTCTTTATTATTAAATTTTATCCAATATTTTCTTTTCAACTAGTTTGCGAAACTCAGAGCTAGCTAGTTGTTTTCTTTTTAATTCATGTTCATAGTTAGCACAACTAATCACTAAGGAAAAACAATCTTTTCAATAAAATTCGCCTCACGTCTTTCGTAGCTCTAAGTTTAGTTATTTTTATTTATTTTTTTAAATTTTTTTTAAGTTGATGGGCGGTTTATCATTTTCCCCTCGCTTTGCCTATTTTTTTTTCTAGTTTTACCTATGTTTCTTTGCACGGACATTGCGCCTATACGCACGTGCTTAGTGTGTTCGTTTACAAAAGCGGGCCATTTTCCTGCCACTATAAAAAGTAAGAGTGCACTGTATCAGAGAAATATTAATTGACGTATGTAGGGGCCGCGGTGGCTCAGTAGTAGAGCGTTCACCTCTGGTGCATGGGGTCCCGGGTTCAAACCCTGCTCCCGCCAAGTGCACTTTGTGGTGGACAAGCACCGTGTGCGTGGGTTTTCTCGGTGTTTTCCCGTTTCCTCCCACTTTCTTCATTCCACCATTTCATTCATTTCTCATAATCACCGTCTCCTTTAGCCTAACCGGCATAACCGTGGGACGTAAAATTCAAAGATTTCATTTGACGTATGTAAGTGGATATATCTGTGACGAAGTCATAATTACTCAGTTTTTGCATCGTACATAGTTTCCTCATCCTCATTAATCTCTTCACCCCGCTTCCTGAATTCCAGTTCTAATATTCTTTCTTGATGGGGGACTGATGTCTCATGTAGGCTTATTAACTACAACATCAGCAATAAAGAAAATTGGTTTAATTTGCACTAATTTTAAAACATTACTTTAATTAAATAATAATAATAATACGGAGCGAGCTCAGGCTACTTGTTAGGATTCTTGCTTTGCAATTGGATAATACCGGTTTCGAATTCGGAGACCAGCCATCCTGACTGGGGATTTTCCAGGGTTGTTCCTCAGTTATACTGGGCAAATGCTAGGTTAGTACCTTGATCTAAGGCTCTGGAGACCTTCCTTCCATTCCTTTTCCAATGTTTCCATCTATTGATTACTACAGTGTAAAGTGGCCTCTGAGGATGCATCTGGTAGCTTATAGTAAATAAACAATAACGACGTAATATATCTTCACGAAATGTGTGGGTTAATTTAACTACAGCCTTACAGTCCCAATAGATAGTTAAAGTCTTAATATCAATTTCCTGACTTTTAAATACTCTTTTCATATTGTTTTAGCTTTCATATTTCCTCATGTATGTTCCCACCGAGAATTGAACCTGAGATCACATGAACAAATGCGAATATGTTAACTATTTTTGAACACTTCAATATACAAAACACAAAACGCTTCAATGATACGATGCATGGATATGTTTTGGTTACGTCCTGCAATGTATGATTAAAGAAACCTGGAGGGTGAAGAAAAAATAACAGAAATCTCTTTTATATTTACTCCTTCAACAAACTCCCGACCTCAGAAGGGCAAGCCATAAGTTAGGTAATAAAGTCATACAACGAACATAACCATATCGCTCTCCTGAAATTCTCGTGTGTATGTTTAAAAATCTACTGTTGTTCCAAGCCAACCAGTCTATATTTTTTGTTGTATATACCTTCGAAGTGAAAGATATTCATTATTACATTTGTTGATGGTTGGACTCTAGTGAGTCAGAAACTGCTATTAATAAAGAGTTTGTTTTGTCTAGTATTCCTGCGATTAGAAGGGCCTTATCTAAAATATATTTCATTTGTACATGAGAAAAGAAGAAAGTTTATTTTCTAAGAATAAAATAAATATTTTCAATATGAAGCTAACATTAAGTTTCGAAGAGGAGCTAAACAGAAGAATTTGTTACCATTTACATCAGTTTTCAGAAGTTCACTATACTCTGAAATGGGAAGAAATCAAACTTGGAAACATTTTACTAAAGAGACTTCGACAGAAAGTGCAACATGTAAATATTGCAAGGTTAAAATAAAATAAAGAACAAAGGTAGCACAAAATTGTTATGGAAACATTTAAAAGCACAGCAATCTACTATATCAGAGTGTCCGAAAAAAGTTTTAACGAATTTTAGATATTCAATTTTATCATTACAATTTCAGATGTAGGTTTGGATACGAATCAAAAATCTGAGATTCGAATTTCGGATCCGGACCCAGATTCGAAATCCGAATTTCGGATCCACACCCGAGATTCGGATCCGAATCTAGGTCGGGATCCGGATCTCACTGGATCCGGAGCCGAACATTTTTGGCCATCCCTAGTGTACATTCCATGCACTTAGTGTACTAAAGAAAACTTGGTAGTGCAAATGAACAGAATAGTTCTTAATGCATTTTCTTTTTTAAAATCAAGAATATATATTCAGTAGTATTAAGCAATATTGCTTGTAACGTAATATGCAATGCATTATCAAAATTGGATTTTTATCTTTCTTTCCTATCATATGAGTAATATCACACTAAGAGATTTAAAGTTTGGTGTAGTCTTTTTCTCTTAATCTAAGCTTCATTAGATTGCGTTAAATGAATCTGTCGTTTCAAGTTACGAATCTGGAAAAATTGAATTATCATGGCAATAAATAAGATTTCCAATATAATTGGAGTTGATTTTAGTTTAGCGTCCCTTTCAGCAGCGAGGCTATATAAGACGTGGACCTACTGATTAACGTAAATCCGAACCACATGAGCTCCCGCCGGGAATCGAACCCGGGTCTCCCACGCCAAAGGCGCGTACGCAAACCGCTCAGCCACGAGGGAGCTCCCAATATAATTGGAATTATAATTAGATATGTCGTATGCAAAGTTTCAAAATGTTTACAGTATAAATCATTTTGGATCAGTTTTAGATTTTACAATTCCATATTTAAATCAGTGAGGGTCTTAAGTGAAGTTGATAAGTTTAGATGGGGTTGAGGAAAATTTAAATTTATCTACTTTTTCATTTTCAATATTAATAGTTTTACGTGTTGATAAGACTGTTTTGAATAAGTACAGTTTCAAATTTATCATAAGCTAGAAATTGAGTTAGATTTCGGCCAAACTTTATAGGCATAGTATGTAAAATGTTAGGTGACGTTCCCAAAGTAATATGTCCTCGGACTAATGATGTAAAAAGTAAACCTGCTGGTGTATATTGGTGGGCAAAATTAGCATTACTGGAAATGATTTCAATATCGCAAAATGATAAATTTCGGTTAAAGTATATATTTGTTAAACATTTAGTTTTATTATTTGTGTGAAGTCTTGAAGTTTCGCAAAAAAAAAAAAAAAAAAAAAAAAAACTTTTTCCATTCACACTTTTGACCATCTGTCTCCACAAAGTGGTTATCTGTTAAATAAGCTTCTTTTGGCAAGGAATATTTAACAAATTTATTTTTCAGTAAAATGCCTAAATTACTAATTTCAATTCTGGTTTTGAAATTTTATCTGGTGTCAATACTGATGTCTTCAGTATTAAGTCAATGTTTTTAGAATCAAAATTAAAATTTATTAGAAAAACAGAAGAAACTGTATAAAACAATCCTACATCATGAAGAAAGAGTGTTTTCTAAGATTGGAGTGATTTTCTAAGAGTGATTTTCAATTAGAGTACATGAATTGCATTTAAAATTCTATAAATTACTTGATTTTGTAAAATGTCCGTTAACATATCTACAACTTTTCTTCGTGATTCATGATAATTATACGTAGTTAAAAATCGTTTCTCATTTGTTATTATTCCACAAAGAAGTTTGAGTTTGCACCTGTAGCAGAGCATGTTTAACAGCAAGAACTACTCCATGAATAATTTTGACTTGGTGATTGAAAGCTTTCTTAATATAATTTAATTCGGAGTTCAGATAATCGTCGTGTTCTTGAAGAATGTTCAAAGAATTCTTTATCTTTTGAGTTTCGAAAAAGTTATAGGTCGAGAAGCTAAAGGAAAAAATTCCTGAAAGTCAAGAAACAATTGATCGAGTAGGGCGGTGTTGGTGTAAACAATGAAGAGAATTATTTGAGTATTGAAATGCACAAGGAATAATAGTTTGTAATTGTGAATAAAATTCTTATTCTTTCGAAATTATCTCATCAATAAAATTGGCCTCAGTAACATAGGTGTTGTTAATCAAATTCGTGTGATGAGTGTCTAAATGGAGTATGAACTGCATATCCTGATTCTGAAATATCAATTCCCAATTTTGCTAAAGTAGATTGTTTATTTTCAATAATCCAAACCGAAGAGGTGTATTTAACTTGGAATAGAAGAGTGATTAGAAGCCAAAACATCTGAAAGAAAAAAAACATTTCAGTACATGCTCTACTACAGTGTTAAGAATAAATTTATTTAATATAAATGAATAATTATATGGTTGCGAAATATAGTCGCTTACTTTGAGAGAACAGACTGAAAATATTTGAGAATAAAATCCTGAGACGAATATTCGGACCTAAGAGGAACGGGGATGAAGAATGGCGGAAACTTCATAATGAGGAACTACCTAATTTATACGGTTTACCAAACATTGTTAGGGTCATCAAGTCTAGGAGGCTTAGGTGGGCAGGTCATGTAGCTAGGATGAAAGAAAGTAGAAATGCTTTCAAAGTCTTGACTGGGAGACCAATCGGGAAACGACCATTGAAGACCTAGGCGCAGATGGGAGGAAAATATTAAGATGGATCTCGCAGAGATTGGACTACAAAGTAGAAACTGGATCCAGTTGGCTAAGGATAGAAGTAAATGGAGAGCTTTTGTGAACGCGGCATTGAACTTCCGGGTTCTATAAGCCATAGAGTTAGTTGGTTAGTATGAATGAATAAAATCACTATAAGTGTATTATACTCTAATTTTGGTGATTTCCCTAATTTCATGAAAAAGAAGAAAACGATTCCTATTATACCCATAGGATACAGAAAGGTAAACGATACAAAAGGCATTGAATCCTATGTTGTTATTGAAAGGAAATGTCAAATCATATTTCCATGATTGTAAACGTGTTTGGTAGAGTATCAGCACACAAACTCGCTGATTATTATCACAGGAAGCAATGAATAGTCCCATCACCTTGTTAGTAATCTCCTGTTCTAATTCAAAAATAGGGAACACTAATGTACTGATTTTTTCTTCACTCTGTATTTTCATAAAATGGCTTGATTCTCCTGATGTCAGATGAATCAACTTTCCAACCATTTCGAGAGGTTTTGTATTTAATTTCATACAAATTTTCATTAAGCTTGGACAAAATTTCTCCTTGAATACTGAATTTATGTTCAAAGCAAGCTGGAGTTCCTGGTTTCGGATTCACTTCTTGTATGTAACGCGCCCATAAAGATTCCGGAGAGAGAAAAAATACAAACAAACTTACTCAACCTTCCTCAATAGGGCGCTTTGGGCAGAGGTCATCCCAAGTAATTAGTTCGCGATAAGCTCAGCTCAAACCTATTAAACTCTTACCTTATCAGTAGTAACTCAGCAGGACTCTTACTCTATCAATGGCTCAAGTAAATCATTATCCAGTTTAACGATAGGAAAAACATATATGTATATATATAAAAATAAATAAAAAACACCTTTTCAATTATAACAACTTTATTACAAAAATTATAAACAACATCAGTATATTTTTCGAATTAAATAAAAATACCAAGTAAATAGAAAGATTCGTCGATCGACTAGAATTATATACTTGAAAGTCTAATATGCAAATATTTTCCGTATTAACACTACAATTCGTCCTTTATTTCTCCTCTGGAATTTGAAAAGAATAATATTATTGCAAATATAAACTAACTAGAGGTCCAATTCTAATCCTAGCTATTAACAACGATAGAACATTAATGTAAGAATATTGCTAACTATTTCGCATTTGGGGGGATGCCTTACACCTGTCCTTATTTCCAGATTAATAATTTCATTACAACTTCAATTTATACTAAATTAGGTGTTATTCATCTTAAGACAAATTTTCTGGTTAGGTTCTATTCTCTTATATCTAGTGAGCTTGGATCGTTCCTGCTACACAATACATATAAGATACCAAGAATAATTGTAGTAAATCTTTACTCAGTATTTAATTAATATTGTCAACAGCAACACAATTATCTCTTCCTTCTTTAGCTGAAACAACAACTAGGATCGAGCTGAGCATTAACTAAAAGGGTAATTGGGTCGATGGATTACGATTTAAATCTCGAAATACCGGAATTAACGGTCGTTCTTCTAGTTGGAGGAAACAAACTAAATCACAACCAGACAGCTAGAATAACTATTTCACTGAACATTGGCAATTACACATACAGAAAATTGTTCTAATGCTCACCTTTCAGACTCTTCGGTCAATCGTCTTATCCAACTATTATCCTGGACTCGCCTCATGGGTGGAAATGTGACTATGACTGACTTCTGCAACCCAAAAACTGGCCAAGTTCTAAGCCTCCAAGACAGTTCACACGTTCCCAAAGAACAATCACGACGTTTTACGAGTAATAAATTGCGCATAACACGGAAATGCTAACTGGAGTAATCGAATTTACTTCGATTAATTGGCAAATAACCGACCAGTTAATTAAATTACTAGTAATATCATTCATTTGCCCACAATATTTCTTTAACCAGACCGGCTAATTGCACTAGCATTCGACTGCACAAATTTGTCACTTTTCACTCCACTTTTCTTCTCTCCTTTTCCTTTTTTTAAAAAAAGAACAAAAATATCGCATTCACTTTTCGTACTGCACTTTCCTGTTAAACTTTAGCCTTCAGTTGTCTTCTTTAAGCACACTAACAAGAATTTCAAGCGAGGCATTCGAACATGTATAACCGACCACAGGGGCGTAAATAAGGTCCCCGCATTGCGGGGAGCTTCAGCCCCTCAGGGAACCCCAAATCATGAAGTGTGACGTAGAGAAGGGGCCCCACTCCACGATGTTTGCAGGGAGGCTCCCAAGCCTTTAGTTACGCCACTGACCTACCAACATAATCCATGAAGAAGGAAGGCGCGGGCACATAGAATCCGTATTCGAGGAACAGCCTTCCGCCTCCACAATCAACACGCTTCAGGGCTTACGTGTACAAGAAGAGCAAAACAGTGTTGCCTGTTGAAAATATTAACACACAGCCTCAATCCTTTGTCTACTTAATCATTTTTCTTTTTTGTTTTTAAATCCATACGTATTTCCACAAAATAATACAGAATTCAATTCAATAATGTTCTTCACTCTTAAAATACTTTATTATTTTTATATTATTAATTTTCTTCCTTTTTGTAATGAAATACGAGCTGATGGTTTTTCAGCTATTCAGTGGCGGCTTTCGTTACAATTTGCCCCGCCATGGGGAAAAATTGATGTCTTCACGATGCGACAACAATACTCTTTATTTATCGGATAAGCTATGAAACAAAAAATTCATAAATATTCACATAAGATAATAAAATTACTAAAATACATTTAATTATTTTTCAATTTCCACATGCTTAAGTTTTTCAATTTACTTTAATACAGTTTGAATTTTAAACGTTTCAATTCAGTGATTTTAATGCAATAAATTATATCTTTGACCAAAGATAAAATTAATTTAAAACGTAAAATTCAAATTAATTATCACTATATATTAATATGGCAAATTTTAGACAATACTGACACCATGTATGTTAATATTGCGCATTATTTTCTGTTTTAAAGATTATCTGAGTTTTGATTCCGTCTGAAAATGCTTCTTGACTTCTGAATCATGAGGCCTTCTATAAGATTCTGGATCATTATTCTCATCTGATAAAAGAGTATTAGAAGTAAGGAATTTCCTGATTACAAAGGGCCCAATCCACTTATCATTAAGTGATTTCGTTACCATTTCTCTAATGGACACTAACGTGACTCTTCACTATGACCTTATCGTTAACTTGCACCACAACTGGTCGCCTTCTCTGAAGTATAAGCTTCTTTTGTCCCACGCTTTCTCCATATTAGATAAGGCCGTTTGCCAAATCTCTACTTGATTTTACATCTAAATCAAGATCTAAAATGTGCCAACGATTCTCTAAGGGGGTGTAATTTGGACGTCTATAAAATAAATCCATTGGGACACCTTTCAGTCCTGAATGTTCACAAATATTCATGGAATACTGAATTTCGGGAACAAGCATCGACCACTGATTTTGTTTATTAGAACAATATTCTCTCATCACCGATTTCAAAATCTTGATAAATCGCTCTACTGGATTTGCCTCAGGATGGTAAGGGCTTATCCTTACGTGCTTAATACCTAGTCCAAAGAGAAATTTTGAAAAATACTCTGAAACAAAAACTGATGCGTTATCAGTAGCCAAGGTCTCCGGATAACCAAGGCGACTGAAAATATTCAAAAAACCTTAGCTAGTAAGGTAGAAGTTATCTTCATCTTTTCAAGGACCATGAATACTTGCGTAATCCACTCCTATTGAGATAAATTTATACCCTTGTGATTATGGAATAGGACCTACTATATCTATAAACCCAAGTGGAGTTTATTCTGTTGACTATTGTCGATGCCAACGGTCCCATCCTTCCTTGGTTCGACCCCTTTACTCTTTTACATATATCACATGATCTCACGTACTCTTTGACATCATTTTCTCGATCATACGAATTGACCATCGAAGATAATTTGTTTGAGTGCACACTTAAACTATTTCCTTAATACCTCTGGATTCAATATCTGTCTTCTCTCGAACTACTGAAGCAAACTCACTATGGAAATAACCAGGTGAAGAATCTTGAATATTAGCTTCAATTCCAGAATTAGATATTCTTTCTGTTTTAATATAACTGACAATTTCTCTCACAAGGTCTCGCCACTGTTTTAAATTATCATCACTAGGAGCACTAATTTGTAATAGCTTCCTCTCAACACCTTCTAAACTTATCTCACATTGGACACGGACACTATTGAAACATTTTTTTTCTCCGAAGGAAGATACAAAGAAACCATTTGATCTTCGAAGTCGAAGCTACTCGGATGAATGGAGAAATTATTGTTATCAACCGAAGTCATCTCTTGAACTTCACTTTTGTTATCACCATATCGCATTAACAATGAAACAAGTGAACCTAACTGTTGGCCGTCTTGATCTGATCGACATTGAACCACAGTATTGTTTCTCCTAACATTCTCTCTCCCAATTGCCAAAAGCGTTTTCTTCTAATGCGGATTCTTCCAAAATTTTCTTTTGAAAATGTTCATAAAACTGGCTTGCATGACCACCTGATGTCATTCTGGATAAATTGCCTTTGTTTAGGATTAACAGCACGTCTTCCAATTTGTGCTTCTGAATAATTCAGAGAAAAATGGCCAACTGGATCTCCAGACTTAAATGTCGAAGGATGATTCAAATGGTCAGAACGAACAACAGATCTAATTCCTGAAGTTCTTGTTGGTCATCTCGATCATTTAAATTTAAATCCAGAAAACGTATAGCTAGACTGGTCAACTACCACCTGATCTAACCCCCATATTATTTCCACGAAGCCGTTCAAATATCGTAAAAAATAAGCGAACAGGTTTAACTCCTCTTAGCAATAAGCAATTATCCATATAGTCTATTGAGTGAATCGTTCGCAGAAACGGAGTACCCAGTATACAATCACATGGTAAAGAGTCTACGATCTTAAATTTCATCTTTTCAAAGTGTCCGGCAAAATTTACTATGAACATAATTTCAGCATCGGTAGAAAATCGTAAACCCGAAGGTGCGTCCACAAATCTTTCTGGAACCTTTCTTACATAAGATTGTACACCACACTTTGACCAGGCTGTATGTTGTCAGGTTGAATGAGAATCCACTGTCCAAACAACAATTAATTCTGACCATTTATTAATCTTATCACAAAAGATGCTACGGTATCGTTCATTTCTCAAGGCATAACCCCACGTACTGGAGAATCCGATAAACCAGAAACGAATTTTTGTTTTTGAGGTTTTACATTATTTTTATGAACTCCGACATATTATTCTCATATGACATACTATGTCCCGAAAACTTTCTAAGATTTATATCCCTAGGTGATTTAACAATTTTATAATTTTGACATTTATCTGAAATTCGCCTATTAGATTCCTTTTTGCTACGTTGTCTTGAAACAAATCTTTGTGAAATGTCCAACAATTCAGTTCTAGTTCTAGGGACATAATCATCAAGCATTCTGTATTGTATTGCTGGATTCATGCCACTCAAGATAAGGACTACCAACTCAGATTCAGATCCACTAAAACTCAAAACCTTAATCGAATACATTATTGATCTTACGTAGTGATCAACTAACTCAGTGAGGCCCTGTCTACGATATATTTTATCTGATAATAATGAACGTTTACTAACTGACGTAATAAATAATGAGAAAAATTTATTATAAATCTGTTCCCAATTCATACGACTTTGTAGTGCGCTTTGAAGTTCTCTCAAACAAATACCTCCGCATTTTGAAATAAGAATCGTAAGCATCATCTGCACCGAATAGCTAGTCGTATTCAACAGTTCTTCAACCCTATATAAATTCTCAAATGTTAGATAACTATCCTCCCCAGAAAAATCTTGATATCCCGAAATCTTTCCTCCAAAAATTCACTAGATTTGTTATATGTGTACTTTAGCATTAAATTGACTTCAACTCCCATTGCTATATCACTTCTAAGACTAACAGCTCTATCACTCTAAATTATTCGCTTGTCCAGCTGGAAATTCATTATATTCAGAAACCCTGGAATTCAAAGGGTTAATCACCCTTGCACAATAACCAAGACCTTTAGGTGTTGAATTTCTAATATTAGCAACCCGTTGATCATAGTTGCGCATTCCTAAATACCTATGTTCTTGAGTTTGACTTCTGTTACTATTCGCATACCGACCCGTTTCCTCAAATTCTACACGCCCAGAAAAAGGATTAACATTATTTATACTAGAGGAATTTACCTCTCTACTTGCTCTCGATAAATTAGAATACCCTGTATTATTCACGGAATTTTGTCGCAAGTTCTCCAATCTAAAAATTTTCAAAATATCTGACAGAAGGAGGGGTGAAACTCATAGATACTTCACCAAAGGTACTATTGTCAGAAAACCCTGTAGGGTCAATCGTTAAATATTTGGAAAAGTCTTCCGGAATATCAATAACATCATCATTATCCTGCGTATAACACATGATTAATTCAATAAATATAAACTTATACATATAAGCCAATATATAAATATACTTAAATTACAAAAAAAACAAATATGATGCAATAATATGGAATTAGAGCTACTATAGAACCAGTATGCCCAATATTAACTACACTACAATTCATACGATTCAAAACATTCCTCCAATCCTATCATCCTATAATATTCAACGTATGTTTTTCAAACATCCTGTAGAATGAATTCCGTATTCACACAAAAATTTACATCAATTTTATTATTATACATCTTAACCGGGATTTTCACTATACTTATCCTTACTTATCAATGAAAATACTAATTAATTGGATTTTTTCAAACCTGCTAAAATACTAAGAATGCGAGGCTGGGGATTTACGTGATGATCATATTTGTAACGCGCCCCATAAATATTCCGGAGAGAGAAAAAATATAAACAAACTAACTCAACCTTCCTCAATAGGGCGCTTTGGGCAGAGGTCATCCCAAGTAATTAGTTCGCGATAAGCTCAGCTCAAACCTATCAAACTCTTATCAGTAGTAACTCAGCAGGATTCTCACCCTCTCAATGGCTCAAGTAAATCATTATCCAGTTTAAATGATAGGAGAAAACATATATATATATAACAAGAAATAAAAACACCTTTTCAATTATAACTTTATTTAATTATAACTATTAAAACTTTCTGTCCAACTTCGCATTGAGGGTTTGCAAACTTTCGTTCAAAAGTTGTGTTCTGAATCTCTTCTGTAAATTGCGATATGCTAATTGTCGCGCATTCGCACTTTCGACACGAGTTTCATTGTCAACGTATTGACATGGTATGTCTAATTCATGATCAAGCGGTGTTCTAACATTCCAACCAAAGAATAAATAGTGTGGTGAATATCTTGTTCCTTCGTGGATATGATAATTTATTGAAAATACTACATTTTGTAGTTCTGTATCCCACGATGTCATTTTGCGATCAATATAATGTCGTAAACAATTCTGTATGATTCCATTAGTTCGTTCTGCTGCCCCCACAGAGTAATGACTGTCTGTATTCCCAAAATTTAAGTGAATGACAAATCTATCCGCAAACTTGCATAATTTTAGATTTGTGTGCGGCTAATCTGTCCAAAACAATCTGCCATGGTACTCCAAATAACTATGATTTCATACAAGACTTGCACTATTGACTCTGTTGATACATCTGGAATACTGCGTGCTATGACATATCTTGTGCATGCGTCGACGGCTGTTAACACATGTTTGTGTCTGTATATACTTGATAAAGGCATAGGACCAAATTTATCCAAAAAGATTGTTTCCACTGGATTATATGATGGAAATGTTTACATGTGCAATGGAATTCTGCCTGTACGTCTTTTGTTTACTTGACAGGAAATACACTGTTGACACTTCTGTTGAATAAATTGCTTAAGGTTAGGCATATAAATCTTGTTAACCGCGGCTGAATAACATTTTGAGAATGAAAAGTGTGCACCTCTTTATTTAGCATTATGTAGCTGGTCAAAGACAATTTTTCAAAGAGAATGGTATGCACAAAAAGTATCTGTATCCTCCTGGATATTTTTGCTTTCGAAATATTTTACCATTTCTAATTTCGTAGTAAAATGACACGTTACAGTTTTGGGTCTTCTGCTAGCTGTCCCTTCAAGGTGGCAAATATAGGAGAAAAAATTGTCTTCTCTTTGCAATTTTGCCACATCTATCTCATCTGTAAACGCAATGAATGTATCTAGTTCGTCAATTTTGAAATCCTCTGAAGTAGGAGGATTATTAGTTTCGCTTGACAAACAATCCGCCAAATTTTTGTCACTTTTCACATCAACTGGTGTATACGAAAATTCCGCCATCTGTAAATGCCAACGTGCTAGTTTTGATGGTATATTGCGTGTATTCTTTAAATATGAAATCGCTTTATTATCCATGAAAAGAAAAACCTCTCTGCCAATCAGAAACACTTTGAGCGCTTTGAAAGCACAATAGCTAACAGTTCCAAAGAATTATGTCCAAATTTTTCTCCGAATCTCTCAAATTGCTGCTGTAATAACTAATTGCATACCATTGATTATCCTCCTCACACTCAGTAGCGTAGCTAGAATTTCTTTCAGGGAGGGCAATGAAGGGCCCAAGAAAATTTTAAGGGGACCATCTTCAATGAATGAAAAGTTTTATTCACACACACACACACACACACACACACACACACACATATATATATATATATATATATATATATATATATATATATATATATATATTTATGTGTGTGTGTGTGTGTGTATAATGTGTGTGTGTTCAAGGCGAATGTTTTTATCTTTATTGTTCATGATTTTACTATTTTACAGTGAAAATGTAAGAATTTACTACATCAAACAACTAGGACACTTTAATACAATTGATTTCTAATATAAGTAAGTGGTTATTTAATCATGTCGTTTAAAATATGTATGGCTGGTTGATTTAAGTGGAAGCAGAGAAATACACTTTTACAGGTAAAGAAAATAACTTTTAGGTCCATGTCTCTATTTAAAAGAGGATTTTTCTATTCTTGTGGACAGCAGCAACTTATCAACAACTTCTTCAAGATCTAACGATTCGTTAATTTTCTTCAATATAAAGTAATTCTAAATTTTTCAACCTATCGTCAGTCATTGACTGGCGTATACGTCTTTAATCTTTCAAACATGAGAATGGCCTTTCACATGTAGCACTAGAAACTGATAGTCACGGAGATTATCTAGCGTATATGTTTCTAGGAATACGCTTTTCTAGACGCAAAGATCAACGAAATTCATCAACTTTGGTTTTCTCTCATCTTCATACAACTTAGTTGTGTTTGTTAAGATTTTGAGTTCACATTTGAATATTTCCAGATCACTTCCATAATACTGGGCCATAGGCTCCATAATGTTGTAATTTCAAAAGTTTTAGATGTAGAGTGGTGATTGATCTAATGATTTTGCTACATGATCCAAAACGTTTTTCCGTATCAATGATTGCTTTATCAAAAGTAGGCAGAAAAATGTCTCTTAGTGTATTATCTTTAGAAAATTCGTTTTCTGTCTCCAACGAAGGAAGAGATTCATCCAAAATGAATTTGTGATATTTCGATGGCGAATGTCGAGTTAGTTTCCACGAAGAACCCCTATAGTCTATCTGTTTCCGGCTCTGGAATTTCAAGACCATTTTCTTTGCATATCTCCAAACATTCTTGATAAATTTGTTTGAATGTTGTTTGTTGAGAGTCATATTCTCCAGACCTCATCTTCGACATTCTTTGAACTAGTGAATCTATAAGAACCAAACCTTCCGACATGTCTGCATCTACTTGAGATAGGGCGAAGCTCATAGTTATAGCAGGCAACAGTCATCTCAAATTTTACCAGCCCGAAAACATTGCCTTTCGTACAGATCACCCTAATTTGCAGGATGGAATGATGGAAGTAAATGAATACTATAAGTTCCAGATTTGATTTAATACCACATAGTAATATAAATAGTTCTTTGTGTGATAAACTGTATTAATAACAATAATAATAAAATAAAAAGTGATGGACAAGGACATGTTTTTAAGAGACAAACGTCGCAGAGAAACAGGAACTGAACTCTAACAGGACACTGATTTGCCGTTCCAGCCCATTTTAAATTTTAAGCCTTGCTCTTGAAGTTTAAGTTTCAGTTTAAAGTAAATTTTCAGTAATTATCATGTATTCTTAATACTTCAGAAAAATGTCCAATTTCACACTCTGAAAATATGGTAGCCTAATCAGTGACGAAACTAGACATTTGGTGCCTAAACACACAGATTAGTTTGCTGGCGCCCGGGGCAACTGCTCCGGTAGCAGTATCTTGTTTTGATTTGGTCGTAGTTCAGTTATTTTTGGTTACTTTTATCCTTGAGCTCCAAAAATGAGTATTAAAATGATGAAAATCCTTTGAAGCAAACAGAGGGAATGTATTTTTTTTCTAATATCAAACAGTGTTAGAACAGACATTTCAATCGGGACTCCTTACAGCAAAAGAAGTATGCGTGGCCTTTTTCTTGCTTTCCTTTGTTTACTTTCACTAGTTTTTTTTTTTTTTTTTTTTTTTTTTTAGAAAATTACATAATTCCTACAATGTAATTTTCTCAGAAATGTTTAATGCTTAATTTTCTCAGAAATGCATATTTTGACGAAGAAGAAATATAAATATGTGATAAAAATGGGTATCCACTGACTGAACTTACTGAATGGAATATCTGCGGACCAGTCCCAGAAACTCCTGATATATCTCTGATTACTAAACATCAGATAACTGGATGATACAAGCTGGTCATTAGGGTAGCTACCACTTTTACACAAAATAACATTACTGCCGCGACCAGGTTGTATCATCTCGGTATCTTACCT
This sequence comes from Thermobia domestica, assembly GCF_964235325.1. Lineage (NCBI taxonomy): Eukaryota > Metazoa > Arthropoda > Insecta > Zygentoma > Lepismatidae > Thermobia > Thermobia domestica. Next base: position 253,893,467 of record NC_137454.1, read on the forward strand.
GATGGTTAGCAATCTGGCTCTGTGATAAAATTCGGAATTTCTCTAGTAGTAGCAGTTTTGGGATTAAGCTACAGTTAAAATCGTTTAAAAGAAAATACTTCTGAACGATTTATTTATAAAGAATCACTAATTTTTGTTAGCCTCATTTCCCCAGGATTTAGTTAGTAGTATAGGTCCACCAAGCGCTGACTCCGTTTTCCTTGAAGATCGCTAGTATTGCTTGTTAACATCACAACAGAAGGTTTCTACTGGGTTACCAATGGCCAAGAGCGTTAGGAAACTAGACGTACTAGAGACAAGACCAGAAGGTAGTCGAGAAGGAGAACCAGTATCAGTAGCAAATAGTAGGTGTTGGTATTATTCAGTATCTTAATTTTCTTGAACGATTGGGATGCGAACAACACAATGACAGAAATAATAAAAACTTCTGCTCTCTTCTTTTACTGTATATTAAACAAGGCAGCTTGATATTATTTAATAATAATAATAATAATAATAAATTAATTAACGGATGCTACGCATTTGTTCTATGTCGCCATAATCAATGGAAATTAATTACCTAGTGCACGAAGACTTCTTTCGTCCAACACAAGTGTAATGTTCTACTGCAGTGCATATTGTATGTAACGATCTCTTATTTTCGTATGACTTTCAACATCGAATCAAATGAGAATGCATACTTATTTTGCATTTTTTTCTGGTTCTTTGTCTAAAACAAAGAAAATAACCAGATAAGGTATAAAGCAGCGTTTCCCAATCGGTGTGCCGCGGCCTTGGTGTGCCGTGAATGGGCCGCTGGTGTGCCGCGAGGAAATGGAAACAAATTATTAATTCTATAGCAATCAAATTGCGAGACAAAGGAAAAATGTATATTTGTATTTCACATTACTATGAACCTCTATGAATCTACAATTTTAAGTTTCATACCGTGTTACTTTTCTGTACATTTTTAATGTTGAAAAAAGTATTTGTTATCATTTTTATGACTATTATTGCTTCTTTATTTCTGCAGACTATTTCCTAACTTGAAATTTTAAAATATCATTCAATCCTTTCGACAAAGCAAACATGCATGTAAATTACCTACATTTGTGTTTTTAAAACTAAAAGAGATTTGTTCGTTCGTTCGTTATTTAGTGATCTTTCTTCTTAGTGAAAGGTTGGATACAGTTTTCGAAAAAAGAAAGCTTAGTTTTAAAAACCTGAGTCCAATATTCCATTGCAATTGTTTTCTATTTTTAAATTAGAATGAAAAATAAACATAACGATTTACCACGGAGAAAAAACAGTGATCGAGGTTTCTTTTCTGTGAGATGAAAATCAGTAATCACAGAAAAAAATACCACGGTATTTTATATTTACAAACAATAATATCTATGAGTGTGCCGCGAGAATTCAAGTTACACCCATAGTGTGCCGCAAGTCGAAAAAGGTTGGGAAACGCTGGTATAGAGGTTAAAAGGAACGTTCAGATGGTGAGGTCAATGCATGCACCTTACAGATTTCGAATTAGATCTTGCTCAGGGTTTCCGCCAGGATTTCAAAATCAGGGGGGTATTCAAAAATTTAAGGGGGTGTTGGTGCTTGATTTTTAGAAAACTTATATTATTATTTTTACCTTTCTCCTATTATCCTAAAATTCTGCAATAACACTAGATGACATATTTCCCCTGCAATCCTAACTTCAACAAAGTAAAAAAATGTTGAGTTGACCTTTTTTCGTCTTTTATTTATTTATTTATTTATTTTAATTTTGCGTAAATACCCATTACGATCAAGGTAAATTATAGTATTAACGAATTGATTCACTTGACTGATGAATTAAATCCGTCGTAATTTTCTTGATTAATGTATGCATGGACAAATAAACGTCGGATGTTCTAAATTTATCACTTCTCTTGTCGTTCTTAGATTTCTATTTGCTCTGCCTAAAATGAAATTTTTTTGACGACTGAGATCAGTCAGTACATCGGTTAGGTTAGATGAATTCGATCTTATATCTGAAGTGTTAAAACAACAATATGATATACTAGAACATTTATTGCTAATTGCAGATATTGTACCTTTATCGCAATATTGTAGATAACTTAATTCATTTAAATTTATAGCCAATGTAATTTTATGGACGTATTCGATACGGACGTATTCAAAACCAGCTACCGGCATAGGTAATCTATACAACAATAAAAATACAAGTGACAAAAAATTCATGATTTTGTAAACTAAATGCTGTTTAATGAGTATTGAATAATAATTTTAGCGTCGCCTGTCACAATTCTATTTTGTAACCTATTCTACAGAATGATCACAAAGTCCCGTTACCTCCTATGTATTTAGTTAATGAATTGTTGTTTCTTATTGTTGCAGGTGCTGATATACATCTAAATCATAATTGATGAGTCCACTGAAACCATGGAGGAATGGATCGAATGTGCACGTGGGCTCACGAATTATCCCATACAGGAAAATCAATAAGAGATATTCAGGAAGATTTTACTTTCAGAAACATAATTAATTATCATTGTCTTTTTTTGTTTCATTGAAAAAAGATTAACTATGTACTGTAACTTGTAACTTCTAGCCTCTGTTTCAATTTTTATTTATATTCATAACCAGAGCCGTAGCTAGATATTTCGGCGCCCGGGGCGTAGTAGAATTCAGCGCTCCCTACAACCAATACACCAAGCTTTTACGTTTTTTTTATATAAGAGAAACAGCTTTTGTTGTTATGCTATGTTGATTTTTTTTTTATCAAGGTCTTGGACAGACCATTGCAACAGCCAAAAGCGATCATTAGTATGTATTCTTCACGAATCGAGCTGTTTCCAAAAGGCGTATTTTGGACTTTTCATTAAACTTGACAAAACTACATTTAGTTGGTATACAGATCCACTTGAAGATCAGTAATGGAAATTTACAGTGCAACTATTTGTAACGTGCCATACTACCGATAAGAAATGAAATTTCAATACATCAGAAACTATGTGCTTTTAAAATGTTCGAAATGAGTGACAGCATTAATTTCCAGTACTAATTGTAAACTTTTGTAATTTTATTCTGTATGTGACCACACAAATAGCATTTTAATTTCGATTCTTTTAATATCAGCAATTAAACAGGTTGAATTTGTTAATGATAGACTTTCTTTTATTACTCTTAAGGGTCGATGGTGTGATATTATTATTTTAAATGTACATGCCCTAACAGAAAATAAGGACGGTGATATAAAAGACACTTTTTAAGAAGTATCACAGGTATTCGACCAAGTCCCGCGATAGCATATGAAAATTCTATTAGAGGATTTCATTGTAAAAGTAGAGTGACAGGGTATTTTCAAACCGGTTATAGGGAAAGAAAGTCTGCATAAGGAAAGTAATAACAACGGCGTTAGTTTCGTGAACTTTGGAACATCCAAAAACCTTATTGTGAAGAGCACAAAATTCCCACATCGCGACGTTCGTAAGTACACATGGACCTCGCACAACACACAATAAATTGATTGTATACATGTTTTAGTAGATAGAAGAAGGCAGTTTATTGATGTTTGCTCGTTCAGAGGACCCGACTATGACACTGATCACCATCTGGTGGCAACGATAACAAGAGAGAGAGAGATTATCATTGAATAAAGATAATATTCAACATCTGAAAACGGAGAGGTTTAGTTTAAAGAAAGTAGCGGAAAACCAGGCGAGAGAGGAATATCAGACTGAAGTATAATAGATTCTGTTTTTAGAAGGTTTTGAGAGCACTAATGTAGAGGATACTTGGGTTCAAATTAGGGAAAGCATTAAAATTTTAGCAAGAGATAAATTGGGCCACGCGGAAATACGTAGGAACAAATCATGGTTCGGCCAGGAATGTACCAAACTAACGAAGAAGGGAAAATTGGCGAAACTGGGTTGGCTACAAAATCTGAACGATATAACAACACACAATTTCGTTGACATCAGGTGGGAAACTTCCAAAATATTTAGAAGAGAGAAACGCGATTCTTTGAAAGCTTCAATTAGTGAACTTGAGGATAATAGTAAAAGAAAAAATTCGAGACATGTTCAAAGGCATCAACGAATTTAAGAAAGAGTATCAACCTCGCGCGTATATATTAAAGAGAGACGATAGAACAATTCTTACTGATACAGATAGTGTGTGAAGCCGAGTGCCCTCTGCTTCATATGCATATCAAAATGCAAATGAGTGCACATTTACCTATTGATATGTTAATTTTGTGATTTAATTAATTGCTCCATAATTAGCTTTATTTTAAATATTGTGTAATATTTAACATATTATATTTGGTAAACACCACAGAGCGAAATACGGTAGCATTAATACTCCTATGATATTTATCTTGTTATTTTATATGTGCATTTATCTTAGGTTTATTTAAGAGATTGTGTCTATCACATGCATCTCATTACCGGGAAGTAGTATGTAAATAGCTTAATGTATGACTTTATTGGAATATTCTGCATACAAGATACAGAGAAAAAAATATATAATATTGTTTACTTCGTATAACGTAGACTTGGAGTTCTTGATTCAGCGAGAGCAAGTACTGCGAATTTTTTTTCTCTTGGCGACAGCGTTCTGTCCTGGAAGTCTGCATTAAAATGTTTGCTACTATGTGTAAGAAGAAATGTCTAGGGTAACCATGAATAGGAAGAGAATATGGTATAGGAAGCATGCAGGAACTTCCTCTATAAAGAAACCCTAGTTGGAAGCATTGATTACAAAACGCACTATACTCTTTGTTTCAAAAATCATAAAAATTTTAGCAACGATATGCTGTATTTTGGATTTCTATACGTGTGCTTTTGGCACCTTTCAAAAGAATGTCTCGCCTCTCTTGCATAGAGCGTGGGTCTCAACTGTCGTTGGGCCGTAAGTCAGCGAACTATTTTCTACTTTTCCCGAGATGCATTGCTTGTTTGAAATTGTGTATTTTATTTTGACTATTTTCATATATATTTTACTAATACTATCGTATTATGCTCACATGTTCTTGGAAAGTACGTTATAATTCATATTTTGATTTTTGATCGTGATTCCTTTCGTCAAAGACATTTAGATCTTTGGTTTATTTCAAAATTTTGTCTGCATCGCAGCTTCTCCTTCTCTCTCCTCCTTGGAGAAATGGCAGACAGAAATTGCAGACGAGAAAGGGCAATGGCATGGAAAAATGAATCCCTGAACCATAACTATTTAGTGCCATGAGTAAATATATATGTACTTATATTCTGTGTTATCTATTATATCATTATGTATGTTGTACGATGGTTTACTATATTGTATATAGTGTGTATTAATGAAATATTTATTTGTTTACTTTTGTTGCTGCAATGGACATCTGTTAGTCCACGAACTTTCAGACCTGCCGCTAGTTGCAGTGAGGGCAGCACATATCAAGTGTGTTTTGGAATTTTTGTGCAGTTTTGCCGGTCTTGGCCCTTGTGTCTGGAGAGACAACCCAGGATTTTGCCTCCGGCTACTGACAGTTCGGAAAACAATTCTGAAAAGAGCGAGTCTCTTTTTTTCTTCAAGTACCAGAACTATGTTTGGGAACAAGAGGAAAACTTTGAGTTAGTTGTTTTTGAAACCCGGAAGCGTCTGCACGACCGAGCTGCGAGGACTTCCGTAGATTCTTATAGAACAGAAGTTCTATAACGCGATACGAGTGTGTTAATACTACACTCAGTTAATTGCAGTTCAGCAAGAAGTATCATCATGTGTTGTTTATATAAAAATTAAAACAGTTATACAACATTCTCCATGTTCGCACACACAAACCGTTCTCAAGTGAAAAGTGTTATAAGCGTTCTTCATAAAAACTGTGGGCTATAATGGCCACTTGTACATTAAAATTAAAGTGCAACGTAATTTGAATTTATTTTATACAGTACAATGCACCAACGTTTGGTCTTCAGGAGTTGAAGATCTTGTATTTTGAAATAGCTAGGTGCCTGTCCGCGCCTATGGACAGGACTCTCCTGAACTTTACTATGAAGGAGACAGATTAAAGAAAATTTGTATTTGTGCTGTTTAGCAATACAGTGCCTATTGGAGCACTTACGTTGTCATCATTGTGGGTGAAACCAAGAACTGCCCGTATTTCCATGGACAGAGCTTTAGTATGGTTTAGCAGTGCCATTGCCTTCCTGTAGGAAAGTATTTCATTCAGAGTTTAGTTACAAAGAAATAACTATGAGCAGTTCGGCTGTGTGTTATTTGTCACAAATACTGTCCGATCTCCATTGGCGTGTACAGAGACTATCAATGGAAGTGAAATATTAATTTAATCTAAACTGGAACTGTGCATCGTTATATGATTTTGTTTAGTTTTGTTTTATCTTCATTCGAAAAGAAGGAGAAAGACAAATAAACTGTCAGAGAATGAGAAAATAGATTCATATTCTAATCGGTGTAAAAATGTTCTATTCAATGAATTCTTTTAATACATATATATATATATATATATGTGTATATTTTCATTTTATCTGGTTATTAAATTGCCATTACAAAATTCTTAAATATCGTGATTTACAAAGTGTATGAAAGATAAAATATGCAATTAGTGTTTCAGTGGTGCACCATTCTAGTGTCTTACCATTTTAGTGTCTTGTGAAATGTGTTTATTCAGCATTCATGTGCAACAACCTCAATTATCTAGGAAATAAAATTGTACCACCTACTCGTATCCAGAGGGTTTCCTTTTTCCTGTGTGTTAAGTACCCAAAGGGCCAATTTTCATATGTCTTTCTTACAGGATGGAGAGTTAAAGGGAATATTCCAGAAATCTACTCGAGTATTCTGACCCCCTTCCCAGTTGGGGCTTGGGAAGGTATCGCCCCATAGAACTGTTGAATTCCTCAGTTATGAGTGTAAAGGAGTCTCTAACAGGCTGCCACCTGTTCATCTTGAAAAGAAAGAAAAATTAAGTTTAGTTTTTTTAAAAACTAGTTGAAATTCTTGTATACTCCTTTACAAGTAGCATCTGTGACCATAACTGGAGGTAACATAAATAAACCCCTGAGATATTTTATCAAATCCCTGGGATAGTTTCATATTAGTTTTGTTTCTCATGCTCAATAAAGGTGCTAAGTGTGGTAGTGGCCGCTCCAGAAGGAAGTCACCTTTTGACTTCAGTAGGGAATTTGCATTCTCAAAAAGGGAATAAATTAATTATCACCTGATAATAATGTAAATAGTCACTTATTCCCTCGTCATACCACCACCTTACTTCAGTGGAAGTTCTCTCATAGAACTACCTCCACAATAGCATCTGGAATATATGGAAAGATTTCTTTGACGATTTACTCAACACGCAGCCAAAAACTAATGTTCGTGGCACAGTAGAGGAGAACAGAGCAGGTAAATGCACAGCTGAACCATAAATTTCAGAATCTAGCCGAACAGAATTAGAAATTACTATAAAGAAATTAAAGAAACAAAAATATCCGGGTGTAGACGAAATTCCGGCTGAGTTAATTTTAGCTAGAGGGGAAAATTGTAGAACAAGATACACAAACTCATTCTCCTTATCTGGAACAAGGAGGGATAGAAAGAAAGAATGGAAAGAACGAAGCATTGTTTCAATTCACAAGAAAGGCGACAAAGCGGATTGTAATAATTATCGAGGCATTTTTCTTGTGTCAACATCCTATAAAATACTCTCGAACATTTTATTAGCAAAACTGATCCCATACGCAGATGAAATTATTGGAAATTACCAGTGTGGATTTAGACGTAATCAATCAACTATGGACCAGATATTTACCATTTGACAAATACTCGTAAAGAAATGGGTACATCAGTTATTTATTGATTTTAGAAAGGCTAAAAATTCTATTAGGCACTGGCGTAACTTCTGTGCAGACAGGGTGGACAAAGGCCACGGGCCCCAAGCCCCGTCCAGATGGTGAGGGGGTCCCAGGTAGGCAGGTACTCCAATTAAAATAAACAACAGGACCGTTTCTAACCTACATCTACCTACTAAGTTTGACATTCAGGCCAAATTTCTACAGACCATTTTCAGTAGGCTGTCATTCAATCATGGATCTTTATAAGTAAAAATGGACAAGTAGTTACAGCAGCACTTTTCTGCTATCTCCTACATTACATATGTTATTCTTGGATTTTCTATACTGTGTTCATACTCACGAATGTTTGTGGAGTGAATTAGACTACGGCTAGCGGAGAGTGTTTATAATTTTCATATTAAAGACTGATAGCATACTAAGGTAAGAAATATAATTAAGGGAAATTATATACTGTTAAATAGTTTATATAAACTGTTAAAGTAAGTGTATTATAGTGGGATATTTCCTTTACATATATTTGTCAAGAAATCCATTCACGAGTCAGGATGGAACTGACTCTCCAGAATTGAGTTTTCTTATTGATATATTGAAGAAATCAACATATTTATGATAGAATTCATTTCCTGGAGAGCCAGTTTCCTCGAAACTTGCCCTCTGGGTGATAGACCGTGAGGCAGGCCAGCTATCAGAAGTGCTCCCTATTTTTCTGTGCTTTTAGACACAACCAGTGATATTAGAGGACCTGAACAATTAAGTATTGTAATTACGTGGATTAAGGTAGATTTTAAAAGGGAAATTTCGAATATTAATGAAAGCTTTCTTGGGTTTTGGGCAAAAATAGCTTTCGGTTCTGAAAACAGTTCAGAAACTTAAATTAAAAAGATTGTGCTCAACTCGATGAGCTTCACATATTGAGGCTGTTAGGCTTTGAGAAGTCGTTATAAAGATGTTTTACAAGTTTTGAGCAAAATAATGCTTACTTCTAAGAAATCTGAGGGAAGTGATGTCAAATATCTGCGCTTGAAATTAGAAAGGTTTGAATTCATAGTTCTCTTGGTGGTTGGGGAGGAAATTCTTTCTCGTTTAAATAAGGGTTCCACAGAACTACAATCTATTTCAATAGATTTAAATGTAGGAGTGTATTTGTTAGTATGGCAAAAAAAAAAAAAAAAAAAAAAAAAAAAAAAAAAGCCAGTGATCAAGTGATGGAAAATTAACGTTATCGTTTGTGTTGTTCAGACTATTTCTGTCCGCTGGTTCAAGTGATGGAGAAATAACGTTATCATCAACTATTGCTTGTTTTTCTCAGAAATGTAAATTTTATTAAGAAGGATGTCAATTTCTTAAGGTTCGAGTATCTCTAGTTTTTTCAGCTATTCTCTAACATAAATAAATAAAATTATGTATACTAAATAAGCAAGTCAAGTTCAATAGTTATTTAACATAAGTATTCCATTATTTTTGTGTTTATCTCAAAATCTTTATTTGTTAAATACAACCCTTAAGACTAAGTCATGATGTCATTAAGGCCTCCAAAATTGCTATTCAACCGGTTCGCTAGAACAAGTTGTTAAAATCTTTTGAGTTCGCAGAACCGTTCGTTATACCCAGACATAAACACGCACATGATCTTACCAAGAGTGAAAGAAAGAAACCAAACAAATTAGTAAAAACACATTTGTACTTTTCCCACTCGTTTGTATTGTTGTGAAAACAAATAACTTTCAATTGTTTCAATTCAATGGGCAGACAGAAATTTGCATGGGCAGATAAAAATTTGAATATGAATTCAGGAATTTTGTTAGGGATACTGGGATTTTTAAGTGTAATGAATGTGATAGTATCTAAGGGGTCGTCCACATATTACCTAACGCGGCAAAGGGGGAAAGGGGGTTCGGCTTTGCGTTACGAAGTATGACACGAGGGAAGAGGGGTTAACATCTTCGTTACGTAACATGTTTTTTTTCTGTAATCTTTATTTTTATTCTCAGCTTTATATCCAATCTTTTAAACAAATAATTTTATTCAGGGTTCTTTTCACTTTTATAAATATTTATATTGGTTTGGAAAATTGAGAACATACAGCCTTTTTAAATTGAATCATGCTGAAGGGATTTGAAGACGCTACTAGACACTAGCATGACTGGTGACGAACCTTGCGTGTATTTCAATTAGTGTTACTACCTAAATAAGTTTAATTATAAATCAAATCCTAATTCAATAGGAAGTGATTAACTAAATCCTCACTTTGTACAAGCCCCGTTACTCCCTATTTCGTCTCCACATATTCATAATGGTCACATTGTATTAATGTGCGATCATGCAGAGGGCAACTTTGATGTAATGTGATTATTGTTTACTATTTATTCCAGAGTGTCTCTGTGTATACCATCGTTTTCATAATAAAGCATGATTCTCCTCCATGTACGATGTGAAATTCTCCTCAACATTGCTGGCGTGATGGCAGTAAATGCACGTCGAACAGCATCCTTAAGTTTGTCAACTGTCTCGTAACTTGTGGCAGCAACCTTTTGTTTAATGAACCCTCACAGTGCATTTTAGCAAGATGACAGATCAGAACTTCGGGATGGCCACTCCAAAGGTGCAGGCAAATGAACAGAACAACGTCCAATCTATTTATCAGGAAATACTTCATTAAGATATTCCCTAATGGCAATAGCATACTGGGCTGGTGCTTCATCCTGCTGGAACCATATACGATCGAGTAGTCCCCATCTTGTATATATGGAATAAACTAATCACGTAACATGGTGATATACGCAATGTGATTCACAGCCCGTCAAAGAAATACGGACCTACCAAGTGGGTTACAGACATTTCAACCCAGATCATGATATGTGGTAGGTTGTGTTCAAGTTCTTCATAAAAATGTGTGTTTTGTTTACTCCAGAAATAAACGTTTTTGGCTTTTGCACTGCGATATGTTGCACACTCGTCCGAGAAAAACACTTTCTTCCTTGAAGGAAAAGATGTAAAGACATCGACCATTAGCCTACATGCCTGATGATGTTTTTGCATGTCACTATCACTCAATTCGTTTACAAACGAAGGTTGAAATGCCTTTAAGTGCAAATCCTTCGTCATATGTTTTGTAATATCGAGTATGGAACACCCAATTTCTGTGACCGCTTTCAAATAGACCCTTTTCTTGTTTTGTTTTTGCGAACGTTCGACAGACGCTATAGCTTCCACAACGTTTCCAGTCGTGTTGGTGGTCCTCCTGAGCGGGGCTTATCTTTTATGCAACTTCCCACCGTAAAATTGGAGGGAGGTTTTTCTCCCACTGTAAAATTGCTGATTTCGGAGGAGAAGGTTTCTGAAAGCTGACAGTAAAATCTTCCTGAATATCTCTTATTGATTTTCCTGTATGGGATAGTTCGTGAGCCCACGTGCACATTCGATCCATTCCTCCATGGTTTCAGTGGACTCATCAACTATGATTTAGATGTATATCAGCACCTGCAACAATAAGAAACAACAATTCATTAACTAAATACATAGGAGGTAACGGGACTTTGTGTTCACTCTGTAGAATAGGTTACAAAATAGAATTGTGACAGGCGATACTAAAATTATTATTCAATACTCATTAAACAGCATTTAGCTTCACAAAATCGTGAATTTTTTGTCACTTGTACTTTTATTGTTGTATATTTATTACCTATGCCGGTAGCTGGTTTTGAATACGTCCATATCGAGTATTCTATTAAGTGCTGAACCTGTAATGCTGTCACAAAACGAATACAGCCTTCTACGAAATCTATACAGCCTTCATTTTTACGATAAAGATAAATAAGTTACTTTTACACACTTTATTTCTTAACTAATATTACACTCGAATTCAGTTCAATTTCCCACTTTTCTAAAAGTTTCAAACCAAACACTAATTTTTTTCTAATGGAAAATAAAGGGACTTAACAAAAGAATATTTTTTGACCTATGCTAAACAACTAAATGCGTTATTTGTGAACTACGTATCAGAGCTTAAAAAAAAATGAAAAAATAGAAGGGCAGAAAAGAGGGTAACGCTAAAGACACGTGTTCTAGCTAGTGATCTCGTTTCCGAAAAATAAGATTGGCTCTAGCATCTCGAAATCTCATCAAAGTATTTATTTTCAGACTAAATATAATGTCGATGTACACAAGATATCTCATTGGTCAGTCTACGACCAAACCCCAGTAATATGGTGTGTAATCCGTAGTAGATTTCTTTGTATTATTGACAATCTTAAATATTCCCTAAGGGGAAAGGTTGGGTTTTTGAGCGTAGAGATTTTTATTACTGAACGTTTACTAGTACATCTGACATCAAAAGAATCCTTCTATGTTGAAGAAAATACAATGAAATGTTATTTTTTTGTTGCAAAAGTAGTCCACTTTGGTATAAAAAAAAAAGATGAAAAGTGTATTTTGGGATACGTATTTCATTTGCATCGCATTTCTATGATTTTGTATTACAAACTGCGATGCGATACCGCTTTTAAAAACACTGGTAGTAAGCAGGCCCGTATTTTTATATTGTGCGCCCCTGTGTTCTAAATAATTTCTCGCCCGCTGCACAAACTGCCTCCCCCTTCCGAAAACGACCAACATTAGAGCTGAATTCATAGTTTTTGGGGTCGCTGCGATGAATAGTGACAGTTTTAATCCAATTCAACTTTAAGGTCATACTTCAGTCCCCAGTGAGGGGGGCAAGATTTTAAAAGTAATCGAAAACGACAGATATTAGTGTTGAATTCATAGTTTTCGAGGTCGCTGAGTTAAACGGTATCAGTTTTCATGATGTTCAAGTTCATCCTCACTCCTTGGGATGAGGGTGAGAGAGGATTACTTTTTTAAAAATAATCAGATAAGCTAGCTAATTAGTAACTACTGTAATTAGAGCAAATTAAACACATTACCATATTTTCTCTCGGGACTCTGCATGTTGCTGGTTTTAAATATTACTTTATTGTGAATCTTTTCAAAAATTCAAAATTTTGCCGCCCCTGAATTCTGCCGCCCTGTCTAGCACAGAACAGGACTTACCTACATACAGGCCTGGTAGTAAGATAAATTTTTAATGTAAATTTTGCTATAGATAACCATTTTACAGTCATTTTATTGCATTGAAGTACGCAAAGGAAATATTAACAAATGAAAAACACACAATTTCATTCATTTCTTTATTCATTTAGTTTCACATCCAACACTTTATTACTAGAGAATAGATGGCAGTTTTCCTCTGTGTTTCTACAAATTCTCATCTACAAAAATATACATGAATTTGTTTGTATTGCAGTATTGATTACTTGAAGAAAAAAAAAAGTGCCTGAAAAAATAATTCATTTCCGTTTAAAAATATTCGAATATGGATTTATTTGTGTCCAGGCCATGAGTAGCCAGACAATTGGTGAACAATTTTACAATTTCAATGGAAAAGCGTATTTTTACTGACATTTTACGGGTCTTTAGTTAAGCGTTTCTACAAATTTAGAACTCCGTGACTGGTCTTTTCTCAATCCACTCTTTTATTCCTGGTAAGTTGTAGACTTTACTTTTCAGGGCGAGCAAGTTTGGATATTGCTGTAAAGCCTCCTTGCCGAAAACAGCTTCAAAACTCTCTAAGGAAGCCGCATAATGTAAATCTGTCCAAGTTAACTGTAAAGAAATAGATACAATTTTCAGTTTTATTTGACTTTTAGTTAAATTAAAAGTTTAGTAATGTAAGTAATCTAAAAAGCAGAAGCAGGCAAAATTCATAACCATAAATATTGCGAACGTCTTTATTCCAAAATCATTGTATCATAAAAATTACATTTACTGAGATAGTATTACTACGTAAATCCTCCCTATACACATTAAACCTACTACTTGAAATGTTAAAAAAGAAAAAGTTTATTGGCAAAGACTAATTGTCTATTCCATAAAACGGCTAATGTTCATCTATTTTTTTAACACTATAATGATTAATTTATATTATGCATAGGGATTATGTGCGAAAATACGAATGGAATACATATCTAAGATACAATATAATAAAACCCGTTGACTTGAGGAAAGTATAATACGATATATAAATCCGATGTATATATCACAGTGACTGGTAATTCGACCATTACTTGAAAAGAGTTTTCTCCAAGGGTCGGAAATCAATAGTTTCTGTGTAATTTGAAAGTTTGTGATTTATTATTATTATTATTTTCGATTTACAAGTAAAGACATCAAATTGTGATAAAACTACTCTATCTGACCAAGCTGATGAATGAAGTACAAGGGTAAAGTTAATAAGTAACTGTAGTATATTTCTGTTTCTTTTCAGGTTGGCTCTACGGAACTGTGTGCTTGCCAGACGCTAGGTGTCACCGTTGGCTTCGTCTGTGGTAGTTTGCAGTGTTATCGCGTCAATCTGCTTTACGCTGTTGTGAAGTAAGGACCTTCCGTACTTCTCTGTGTGCACTAAAGAAGAGCAGCGTTCTATCATACGGATTTTGTGGTCTGAAGGTGTGCCCAGAGCGGAAATTTATAGAACACTTTCAGTGCAATACGGGAACAATGTGTTCCCACAGCGAAGTGTTTACCAATGGATTAAACAGTTCAAAACTAGTGGAACACGCGTGAAGGATGAAGAAAGAGCAGGGCATCCAGGTACAGCAACAACTGATGATATTGAATGAGTCGTTCCCTTGATTCTGAATAACATACGAGTGACTGTTGACGAAGTGGCAACCCATATGCAGATTAGTCATGGTTCTGCATATGACATCCTTTCACAAAGTCTGTGCGAGATAGGTTCCGATAAAAACTCGATGTAGACCACAAGCGAAAGCGTGTGAGAATCTGTCAGCATCTAATGAACCGTTATGCTAACAAAGATGAAGTGTTTCTCGAGCGAATCATCACTGGAGATGAAAGGTGGATTCATCACTTGGAACCAAAGAGCAAACGCCAGAGCATGGAATGGAAGCACCCCAGATCTCCCGCCAAGAAGAAGTTAAAGTGTCAACCTTCCGCAGGGAAAGTATGCTCACAGTGTTTTCGAACTCACAAGGGTCAATATTGGAACATTACATGGAAAGGGGGTCAACAATAAACAGCAAAAGGTACAGTAATATGCTAGTGAGCAACTTGAATCCTACAAACGTAGAGGTCGATTGTCGGAAGGCGTTCTTGTGTTGCATGACAATGCGCGTCCACGTACTGCCGCCCACGTCACTCAAACTCTTCAAACGGTGCGTTTCGAGGTGTTGAAGCATCCTGCATACAGCCCCGACCTCTCCTCGTCGGATTACTATCTGTTTGGTCCACCTAAAGATGCCACCAGTGACCGTAAATTCAGTTCCAATCAACAGGTGAAGGAAGTGTGCATTCGTTGTTTGCTGCGTAACCAAAACCCTTCTTTGCAGAGGGTATCGGAAAGCTTGTGCAACGGTGAACCAGATGCATTGATAAGCAGGTGGCTATGTTAAAAAATATGAATAAAAACATTGTACGCTTGTGGTAGTAAATAGTAAAAATTGATTGTAGATACTTATTGACTTACCCTCGGACTACTGTAAAAAAAAAAGAAAAAAAAAAGAAAGAAAGAAAGAAAATACACCCAATTGACCAGAAAAACAGATATGAATGGGTCACAAATCGCAACTCGTGGTATTGTGTTTTAAAAACTCCTTTTTATCAAAGCGAATAACAGAAAAATGTTCAGATACTTAGAGTACAAATTGCTAAAAAGACTACGTAATTTCATAACCTTTCCACAAGGGTACAAATATTACCAAGTTTCAAAATAGACAAAACAAAAGCAATAAACGCGCTGTACCACAAATTTGAATTTGATTCGTAAATCATTTGAGCGTGAAAAGGTTATCAGTGTAGAGAAATAAATCAGAAGAAGTTGCAAAGTATTAAAGGTTTAATGAACGAATTGCAAATATATTTACAAATTACACATCTTGTTCGAATTGCTTTCCTTGATTTGGTATGCAAACATGTAGCCAATGACGTACTTCAATTACTATCACTCGCATTGAGAGCGTGTTTTTTATGTGCTGTGGAGCTGCCAAGATCATCTCACAACTCTTCTATATGTGATCCTAAATGTGGAAGTTACATAGTTAAATCCGGACTTCGCCCTGATCATGGTATTGGGCCACTCCACAAACGTTCGAATCCATGAAACCGATAGCACGCAAAGCAGTAGTCAGTGGCGGATCTAGCCCGGGGCTGGGGTCGTAGCCCCCCAGTTTTTTGAGTGATAAAAACAATTTAAGGTATTATTTATATGTTTTTGAAAATTACTCATGATATACCTATCATAGTCTGGGTTCTGTTTGCCCCCTCCTCACATAGATCAGCATCTGGCAGTAGTAGCTTTATTTGTCAGCTATTAGAAAGGTGTTGCAGTCCATAAGTACATAAAAGATACATCTTTTTGCATACATTTGCAACTTTTTCCCATAAATTTCTCTACACTGACAAGTTTCTCACTCTGAAGTGAATTTATGCAACAAATTCAAATTAGTGCCACAACGGGTTGCATGTTGTTTTCTTGTCTAACTCTTATGAAACTTGACAAATTTGTACCTTTATTGAAAATACATGAAATGAGGTAGACATTTTTGCAATTTGTATGCCAAGTGTCTTAACATTTTTTTAAGTTATGGGATAATGGATTTAGACAGCATATCCATATCACATCAGGAAAAAACACAAATAGGCAAAAATCCGAACTTCAGTAATACGTAAGGTCTTTTAGTAGTAGGCTAAGGTGTTTCTACATAACCAAGAATAGGTTTTTGTTTTCAAGTATATTTTTATTTTTATTTTTATTTACAGTATTAACAAGTAGCTGAAATACCAATTCTTAGCACGAGAAGAATAGGCATTGCAAATTTATGAAAGATATATTTTAACTCTCTTTTACACCCCTTATAATGTGTTATTGAAATGAAAAGATAGAAACCCAACTTGACGTTGTGGCCGTTATTATTTGCGAAAAATCTACCCTTCCCCTCTTACTGTAGAATACACATTTCAATCCAAGTGTACAGGGACGTACGCGGAGGGTGAGTCTTGGAGGTCCGTACCCACTAAAAAAACAGATTTTTCTGTAAATTTAGTTTAGTTTTAGGGATGATTTTACACATTTTAATATAATTTATCCTCATATCGAATTTGGACTCTCACGAAATAAGTACCTGCATACGTGCCTGCTCAGGACAACCCCAGCTATGTTTAAAAAAAAATCATTTTAAACGATTGAACCGTGTCCTCATTTCACTATTTATTTATTTATGAATACAAAAGAGGAAATTAAAACATTAGAGAAATGCTCCTCTTTTAGAGGCAGAACTTTCGAGGCGGCTGGGAGGCATCTCAAGGTATTTTCAATGTGACTGCGAGTGCCAGGAATCAAATTATATTAGAATAATAATGATTACCATATTAATACGATGTACTATAGCGACACCATCTATTAAGAGTCTTCATCCCGGCGAAATTAAAATACCGCTAATTTTACAGTAATTATGTGATATCTTCAAATA
Source organism: Thermobia domestica (assembly GCF_964235325.1). Classification (NCBI taxonomy): domain Eukaryota; kingdom Metazoa; phylum Arthropoda; class Insecta; order Zygentoma; family Lepismatidae; genus Thermobia; species Thermobia domestica. The sequence goes on from NC_137454.1 coordinate 253,910,832, forward strand.
GATAAAAGATATTTGAAATATGGAACAAGAGCGCCCTAGACAATATTATTTTGCGTGAGGTACCGTTATCACAAGTCACCTAGTGGTTTTCCGTTTTCAGCTGTTTAGAAACGCGAAAATAAATGCCGATTTTCAAAATGGCTCGAAATCGAAAGCAGATAAGTGAGTCGTGATAACGGTTTCTCATGTAAAATAATATTGTCTAGGGCGCTCTTGTTCCACATTTCGATTATCTTTTATCTATTTGAAGATATCACATGATTGTTGTAAAATTAGCGGTATTTTAATTTCGCCGGGATGAAGACTCTTAAAATGAAATTAAAACAGAATAATGTTTTCATCAAATTTTTTATTACGACACTAGCAAGACGACATCAGGCATACGCAGTCAGTGAAGACAACCTGTGGGAAAAATCCCATTTTGTGGGAATTTTTGATAATAATTTCTTGAATAGGGATAAAGGGAGTTTTCATGAAAATTAACAGCATATATGGGATTTTTCATATATTTAATTCATAGGCGCCAACAAAATTTTTCATGAGAGAGAAGTAGGCTAATAATATAATAAACGTGAATAAACGTGAAATCAGTGCTAACTGTCAAATTTTGTTATTAGAAAATGCATGTTAGTTAGAAAATAATTTATGAAATAATTCGTGAGTCTCAAAAAATAAGCACCAACAAATGGAAATTATATTTTGGAATTAATAATAATAATAATAGTGAACGGAAGAAAGTAAACTACCAAACAAAAAGCAGCCAATTTATAAAACAGGAGAATGACTGGAGAATGAATTTTATCTGGTTTTATTATTTAGTAGAAAACTAACAAGGTACATTCGCGAAGTGTCCTCTCGAGGTTCATGTAAAACTCATTTAAATGCAAAGTTCTCCATGGCTCAATGTGTATTGTACTAATTTTAGCGGCCCATATGGGTAATTTACATATTTATGAGCCTTCATATACCGGTACCCGGAATTCAATCATACACTACTATAACGCTCAGACAAAATTGCTTTTAGTTTCTTTAGATGTAACTGAATATGAATGTGGGCATATGGAAAACAAAGTGGATCAAGTACTGCTTCTCTGACACGTGTTATCCATACCGGCCGCCATCTTTGATCCTCCATGTTGAATTCAACTTTCGGTTATTCAAATGGGAATAGATGCATGTGATACATCAAATTCATATAAAATTTTCTCGAAAATTCCTTGGTGTAGTGAGTTTTACTGTAGTTTGTACCATTTGCGAGATATTACATCTTAAATCCCTCTAGGCACTTCGCGAATAGATATTGCAGAGTAATATCAGTTACGCTTACGTTTTTGATGTTGACAAATCAAAACAATTTCTAACTGGAAAAGTACTGTAGGTATAAACAAACTCTCTACAACATTAGTGTCATAATCTTACAACATTTCTGTGAGTGATTGTTATTACTTCCATATTATGCTACGAACAAGGAAGTATGGATTACGAACAAAATGCCTAATGTAAATCTAGATACGACCAGATTTTGGTGAAGATCTACCATATGCTATTAACGTCTGTGTGTATGTACGTTCAGAAACATTTCGTCATCAATAAATCATGTAAAAGATCACATATACATACGGGGCCCTGCACAACTTTTTAATGGTTGAATTTGTGAAGTGCCTCATATTTAACATGCAATATCTTGTAAATGGTACAAGCTACAGTAAAACTGACTACACCAATGAATTTCTGAGAAAAGTTTGTATGAATTTGATGTATCACATGTACCTATTCCCATTTGAAAAACCGAAAGTTGAATCCAATATGGCGGCTGGTGTGGATAGTACGTGTCAGAGAAGCAGTACTTGATCCAATATGTTTTGCGTATGCGTATGCCATTCTCTAATGGAGAACTTATGTGTGTTTCTAAAGTTAGAAATGAACTACTTACGGAACCATTCACCAAATACCCGTTGTTGTTTTTAACTGTCTCCTCGAACTTCTTCATGTAGAATGGAACAACTTCTTTAACCAGTTGTTGTTTCAGTTCCTCCTTTTTCTTGGGATCTTGCTCTAAACGATATTGGGCAACGGCTGAAATGTTATAATATTTTTAGAACAGAGCACACTAACACAACATTTACAGAGAGAATAGAACACAACATAGAAATAAAATGTACTTGGCATCATGATAATAATAAAATTAAAGAATAGTTTACACTTACAAACTACTTGAGAAGAAAATGTCAAGACACGCATATACTTTATAGAAAAACACACACATACATAGATATGCCCCCATCAATAATTTTTATTTATTACAAAGCAGGATGTGCTGTTTTCAAGGAGGGAATTTCATTTCATTCTGCACTGGTAATTTGTATACTATTCCTAGTACCATATCAATACACAACTTTTAACGACAAATGTTATTACAGTTACAGATACGTATATCAATTCTCTAACGAAGTACAGTACTGCTACCATATTTCTGCATATCTATAATTTAGTTTATTCTGGTTTTGCTTATACGTAACTGTTTCATATAAAAATAGTAAAAAATATAATATTTATGTAAAGGTTGAATGTATGCATTAAGAATCCATCATGTTATTTACTTTTTATAATTATTTTTTAAAAGAATGGAAATTCACAGAGAAGACAGAAAGGAAAATAACAATCAATGTTTTTTTTTATCAGCCAACAACAACTTTAAAAAATCCTCAAAACGTAAAATGTAATACATTAGTATAACTTCGTAAAAACGAAATAGGTTGTTTAAAACTAATTTTCAACCAATAAAAATCTTAACATAGTTAAAAATATTTACAACTTTAGAAGTAATAAATAATCATTAGTAAAAACTTAAATAAAAATTACAAGTAATTAAGTTTAACAAAGGGTCATTTTAAGAGCAGAAAATATAGGGAATAATAATAATACAAAAGTGATTATTTCTTTTATAAATACTAAGGTTAGACCAGATTCGAAGTGCGCTATTGCTCTCGCTTTTTCTTTTCTTTTCTTTTTTTTTAAATAGTTATTAATTTTAATGACTTCGCTAAAGATACATGAGCTATGAACTGAATATGAAGAGCCTAATGGCTTTGGCTTGTTTGCTTAAAAAATATTGTTTCAAGTAATAGTCAAAACACACTTGCATTGATATAACTTGCATATAGAGAAAAAACTGTCTTTGGAAAATCTAAGTTTTGTACTAATCTAAACTTAGATTATTTAGTTGTTTTTCGTGATTTTGCTTCATACATGTTTTTTTTAGAGGCGTCTATAGTAGATTTTAAAATTGTAGTTAAGCAGGAAACTAGAGTAATTATAGACATAAAGGCTAAGTAATTTATTTAATTAACTTGCAATCATTAATGTTATATACCTGAAATATGTTATTACTATTTACAGTAATAATTCAAAATTGTAAATGATCACTAACTAATGTATACTAACTGATAGTTCTTCATATGACCATATATAATAATTGACAACTTTTCATCTTCAGGCTATACACATGTATTTACTAGTTTAAACATTCCTATTTACTCGCACACTAAATACTTAATTTCGTTTCTCTTAGCTACAGGGGATAATCGTAGGATATAAAATTGAAATAGTTCATTAAAAAAATAATTTTTTAATTACAATCAAATACATTCCGTCTTTATTAAAGTAAGAACTTAAATCTTATATTTTCTTTTCTCTAATAGAATAATTTTCTCTAATAGAACAACTAATAGATGCATATTTTAACAAGTCGTTTTCTATATTTCAAGTTAGTATCCGAAGAGTACGAGAATTTTTAGCTTCATATGTTACAAAGTACAAGAGGCATTTTGTACGGGAATTTTACGAAATACTCATGAAATTGATTAAATCAAGATAATTGTGTTAATTAAAGCTTCACAAATTGTACAGCAACTGTGGAAAAAGAGAAAGACATTTAATTTATACTGAAAATTTAAAATAATGTAATCAACTATCTTTTCTTATTTGCCCTTTCAGAAATTATTCTTACGTATGGTGATATTAGAAGAAATTTACATATTAATTTCATGGCAACTTTTATATGTAAATATCTTTTTTTTTTTTTGAAATAAACTACAGTAGTTAACTTTATTTATAGACTGCTTTTTACAATATGTGATAATATGTGCTAGGATTGAATTAGCAATTCCGAAGTACACTCAACATCTTCCTCTTCACTAAACCACTGTATTCGATTTTAATTACAAGACGGATAGCATGATTATGCTAGTATTAGCGTAGTATGAGGGTGCATTATTCAGCACCATAAATGCTTTTTGCTGCTACTGTTGGGTTAAATTAAAATCAATGGCGTAAAAGTTCACAAATCTGCTGTTGTATTTCAATCTCAGTTGGATAAATCTCCATTGAATTCTTCTGCTCAGTTGGCTGAAATTAACCCCCTCCTTACACATATATATTTGAGTTTAGCGTCCTTTTCAGCAGCGAGGCTATATGACTCATATATACAAGGTGAACCATTTATCTTAACATGCCATTGTAACTTTTAAACTAATAGACAAAATGCTGAAATTTTATACCATTCAAATATCGGTAGGAGGACATTGCCTGTCATACTGTGATACCCCCAGGTTAACAGTGTTGCAAACTCAGCATAAATTACTTTTTTTTCTAATAGCACTACACAAGTTATTACATATTTCAAATCCACGTGTTGAGCGAAAACGTACAATATCACATTTGTTATTCAGCGTTTCTAACTAAAGACTCTGCAGTCTTACAAAAATCCCAATTTTGGTAGCCTCTACAGCAGCAATAACGCAAGTGAGACGGATGGGGCAATGCACATCCAAAGTATTTTAGTGTCTCATACTATGGTTACGATATGACGTCTTTTGAATGAATATGAACAAAGATATAAAGGACTGAAAGTTTGACTTTTTTCGAAAGCTTTTATTTCGAAAAACTCTTTAGTTAAGTACATCGTCCAATTGCATTGATGGTTTTCAAATGAAGTCTTTTCAATGGTTTTCAATGGATGTGAAGATTATAATGTCGTTTACAGTAACTTGATATCTCAAACCGTTCTAGAGATATGGTAAAAACTGGTAAAGTTTATAACACTGATTAAAATTATGTAATTCGAGAACTTATTGTAACTATATTACCTACCTAAAAGTGTTGTAATGTTATAGATGCAAAATAAATCAAAAAGTGTTCTAAAAATTCCAACAAATAGTCCATTTTAAGTAATATATAAATTTAACTATTTTTTAATATTTCGGAATGGCTTGAAATATCAAATGGCTGTAAACGGCAATATGAACTTTATGTCTACTGGCAACCATCTATGTAATTGTTTCTTTGTTTCTTTGCTTCTTTACTTTGTTTCTTTTTGTTTGAAATACGTTTTCTGCATGACGGTCGTACGTAGTATTGTCATCAAGGTACTTCGGATGTGCATCACTTCGTCCGCGTTACTTGCGTTATTGCTCTTGTAGAATCCATCAAAATCTGATAGTTTTATGATGTGTGTGTGATACTGTGGCGTCCTCAGTTTGCAACACTATAAAAAGTGTGAAATTGTAAGTATTTGTTTTGCATGTAGATTTGAAACGTGTAATAACTTGAAATAGTGTCATTGAAAAAATATTATTTTATGTTAGGTTGCCAACATTCTTGATCTAGTGGAATTGAAGAGTATGTGAAACAATGCCTCCCTGTAGATCTTTGGATAATATGAAATTTCAGCATTTTATGCTTATTAGTTTAAAAGTTACAAGGGTGTGTGAAGATAAACGGTCCATCCTTTATATAGCTGCGCCAATTTGTTTCCCTTGTATTTTTCCATTATATTTAAATCACTTAATTATAGAAGTAACTGTAGATTATTATTTACCAGATAGCTATATTGTATAGGTATGTAAAAATTTACTTAAAAATCAAGCGTTAGACGTTTATGAAGTAGCACAAGATTAACTTGAGTAAGTTCATGAAGAATAAAGCTAAGTAGACGGAAAGATTACTTACATTGTTTCAAATCAGAAAGGGTATCCACCAACACGTCACACTGTAAGGCGTCCCAGTCGTCTTTTCCTGCTAAATTGTACTGTTTCGCAAGGTATCTGGCGATAGCATTGGACTGTGCTACAACTTTCCCATCCACTTCTAAAGTGGGAACTTTACCGAATGGTGTTGCTGAAAGTAAAGAAGGAACTTTTTACTCTCAAGATTTCGTAGTTTTCAAAATTTAATTCACACGTAATTAAGGAGTGTGTCTGACGGACATTATGAGAACAGAGTGTATTTTAATTGATTCGTATTCTCAGGTTTAGCTATCCCAAAATTCTGATACTTAAATTGAGCCTAACATTAAACAAAACTAACTGCTGATAGTTTCAACGTCGAGATATAGTCCTACCTTGTCCAAAGCTTCGTACTCAGATAAATTCAAAGGTTAGTATCTTTTGAATTGAGATATGAGGTAAATTATTTACTTTGGACAGTGTACAGAACATTAAAGATGTAACGTAATGATTTCTAAATATTCAAGTTTTACAAAGGAAGGCTATCTTTGGCTCATAAAAGCAGAGAAAACTCTTGAGGCAAATCATATCATTAAAATATTAAATTTTATCGCTACAAGCCAAGTAAGAGAGAAAAGCTTAATACGAGGAAGGATCAGAAACTAAGATTACAAAGCCGATATTTCTGGAGTTTCGTGATTCCATAGAGGAATGAGGAGTTTGCGGTAATTTTAATACATGGAATTGGTAACTGAGCTGAGTTTCAGCCATCCGACACCCACGGCGCTAGTTGTATGTAAACACAAATGGCGACTCGTTTAGAAAACTGGTCTCGCGAAGAAGTTCGCTAGTTGTTCGATTTCTGTGGGAGAAACATGTAACTGCGGCTGAAATTCACCGGCAGATGGTAGGGGTTTACGGAGAGACTGTATAGTGTCTCGTCACTATATCACAGAAGGGTGTCGAAAGTTTACGGCTGATAGAGAAAACGTCACCGACGAGGAGCACAGTGGCCGATCGCATTTTCGCCGATCCCAAAAGGTTCATCCAAAACATGGCTGAAGTAGCATTCTTATTGGCCACGTACCGATGACGTCACCTACTATTACTACTACTACTTTTGCTATGGATCTGTATAGTACAAGGCAAACTTATTTTAATGAAAGAAATTTAATGAAAATTTTTTAAAAAATAATCGTTAAATCACTTTCTGAATATTATTTTTAATATTATTTTAACAAAAGGGATATAAAAATAATAAAAAAAGCTTTCCTTAGGCAGGGTTTGAACCCACGCCAGAACAATTTTCCTTACTAGTATGTTGCGCTAGCTCACTCGGCCACGAGGGCTGACAACAGCTGGCGTTTACTTTGTGCTATATGTAGGTTATGACTCGTGATGTCGTATCTGTATCGGCCAATCAGATCAGAGGATATCTAAAGCTCTTGGGATTCTTGAAAATGCTGGCCTATCTAGCACAGCAACAGATTTTAACACAGTTCACGTGAAGGAGCTGATTCAGGACAAGAGGATGACGGCCTTTTAGGTGGACGCAATTGAAGGAGCACTTCGGATCGGAGGCCGTCGCTTTGCTTCAGACGAGGAGGTGAAATATTTCGTGACAACTTGGCTGAACATGCAAGGACAGGATTTTTTACCAGGAGGTAATCTTCAAACTCGTCCCAGGATGCGACAAGTACCTCAACCGATATGGAGATTATGTCGAAAAATAACTTAATGTATGTACTATCTGTTGCTGTATTGGTTGTATGAAATAATATATACACGTTTCACTGCAGGCTTTGTAACCTTACTTTCTGATCACTCCTGGTAGAAGAACTAGCACAACACGTAAGCTTTCTTCTCTAAGCTTGTAGCGATGACATTTTAATTTTTACAGATGTGATTTCTCAAGATCATTGATCAAAACTGCTAAATCTGTAAATTTCCTAAACGTTATATAGACCCTTTTAGTTGTATGCAAACCTTGTATTTCGAAGAATGAAAATGTTATTTTGAAGTTACTGTTCTACTCTGATTTTCGTTGAGGATACTTTGCTAGAATATCTTGCATAAACATCAAGGGCATAATTAGAAGTCATATAAAACATCTTGCGTAACATTTTCATAGTATTTTTTACTTCAAAAGGAAACACATCCAGCATTCCGAAGGACCGTCCTTTTTACCTCATAACATCAATAATCCTAAGTTAAGTACAGTTTAGACTAGACGGTCTACAATTTAAATAAAGATTGCTAGAACTGTCTACATGAAAAAAAAAGAACTTTTGCAGCAAAACCAAGCATACTGGTAAGTATTTGGTCTGAAATTTGTCTCGAATTTACTTTGTGTCATGTCATACTATACAATAAGACAAAATTTTCTTTAAAATTAATATTCTTATTTTATGTGATATATGCCACACCATATACATTAATTTACACCACTATAGAAAACAGAAAGCAGGATGCAGTTTAAGTCAGTTAACTGTTATTATTATTCTATGTTAGTTTATACATAGTCCCCAGATTTTTAAAACTACACGTAAAAAGCAGACAGTTGTAGGAGGTAGTATTGTATAAACAAACTATTAGTTTAATTTCTACTAGTACAATGACCTGACGCTTTAACATTTGGCAATTTAGTTTCTACTAACACACGAGCCAATGGCGGTTCTAGCCTCCTAATTTTAGAGTGACAAAAATGATTTAAGCTATTATTTTTATATATTTTTGAAAGCGTATAGTCAACTCATGATATACCTATTATAGTCTGGGGTCTGGCTGCCCCCTCCCCCCAGTTTTTACCTTCTAGAATCACTACTCTCAAGAGCTAACATGATAGTATATATAATTATCGCAAATCCGGTAAAGTAACGGGCCTCGCTAAAAGTCACGAGCAGTAAGGTACACTTAAGGTTTAAACGGAAAGTAAATAAATAAATAAATAAAAAAGACAAAGTACACTTCGGTTAAATTGGCTTATGAAGCATCTTGTGTAATGAAGGAAATAAGTTAGATTTAAATTCTGCGGATAATGTGAGTAAAAATGCTTTGTGAAAACTGTACTCCCACGCGATCGATTGGCTAACGCATGTATTTTCTGTGTAGTCCTGACTTCGATTCACTTTAAGGAATAGATCCTGTCTACTATAGTCATGTGCTGGAAATAAACAAGAATCAAGTTTTCCAGAAGTTTATCCTAGAAAATTATCAGATAAATTGTGTACAGTTAACCACAATTCGATAGCTTTTTTACTTTCGTCATAGAAGGAGACTACAACTTAAAGCGGGATTTGTACAACTGTAGTGCCCATGCTCTCCTACCGAGAAGCGAAAGTAGCTTCGTGCACCAAAGACACGTGTGTTTGCCACTAGACCTCGAGGACTTTGCTCCTAAACATTTAGGGCCTTATGCAGAGTCGTTCTGATGTATGATGAGTGCAGGGGCGTCATTTCAGACTTTGCTTGAGGGGGGCAAGGGCACCACCGACACAAGACTTTCACGTTTTGTAATACTATATTAGTTATTATACTATATTATATTATATTAGTAATATAATACTATATTATACTATGTTACTATACTATATTATATTAGTAGATAATCGATTAAAGTATATGTATTCTTCAAACTCTTGGGGGGGGCAATTGCCCCCTCCTGCCCCCCCCCTAAATGACGCCCCTGGATGAGTGGCATACTAAAGAGTTCGACTAACATATGTTTCCTGCAGTAGTCGGGCCTTTAGTATGACGCTAATCATACGTCGAAACGACTCTGCATAAGGCGGATAGTTGCAAAACAATGAAAAGAAGTATCAATAAGAAACTAAACCGAATAATAGTCATGAAAAGATTCTAATCAATAATCATGATTACATTTTCCTAATCTATAAGAAATTGGATTTGTTGATTAACGCATTTACAACTTTTTCGCAAGCATCTTTAAAATATCTTCTTTTTCTGTTAATATTTAAGCTGATGTACCCATATAGGCTATAAACTTTCGAAGGTATAGGGCGAATATGCGTAAATAGATCTTCGCGACAATTTCCTCAGAAAACAAGACACAGTATGCTTTACAGGACAATTTAAGGTGTTCTCTTTAATGATGACGCAATGTTTCATGTATTAGTGATAGTGGTTTAACTAGTAAAATCTGTAGAATTTTTTTTAACAAGAAAAACATATATAGGTTAATTTAAAATGATTAACAATTGTCGAGAAACTTTAAAACAACAGCACTTTCAAACTTTCGCCGAGATGATTACAGAAAAAAGATCTCCTCCAGTTCCTTACCAGAGGGTAGCGTTCCCAAAACTGATGTAACGTTCCCTCTTTGTACTGCCATACTGATGCGTTGCAGTAGAAAAGAGGTTGCTCTAGCGTCTCCTGACGATAAATAAATGCGGCGTTTGACTTCTTTTATAAAGTTAAGAGCTTCGGGACCCCAGGAACCACCTGATTCGATAGCTATAGTGACAAAATGATATTTGTCAAGTAAATTGCTGTACTTTTTGCGTTTTTCTGTTTCACGGCGAGCAGCCACGTTGTCAGCTTGTGCTGAAGAAGAATGTAGATTTGATGGGGCGAAGGTATCGGAACAAGTAGAATCCTATAGAAGTGCTTTTCCTTTCTTCCACAGTATTAGGGTCATACCATCTGGCCTCTTACCGTCTGCACGACTGCATCCCAACGGTCTGCACATCTGTAGAATCATATAATCCTCAGAAATAAAAGATAACAATTAAAAGTAATAGTGCATACACAACTGAGTCATTGACTCATATTTTAAGAAACTAGACAACGAAATTGGCAATGAAATTTGTTGCTCCCCAACGGTCATTTCTATTAGATTTTTTGTATTATTTAGTTTTCTATTGATGATAAAAAATACTATAGATTTAGCTGGTTGCGGAAAACTTCCTTTCGTTTGTGCATTCATTCTAACTAACCGAAATTTGTAATTGAATTCCAGTCTCGTACTCCTGCGTTCAAAACAACAGCGTAGAAGTAAGAGCTTCAACCATGGATCAGCTTCTAGCACAATATTAAATCTTATATTGGTTCTCTTCATTCATGATTTCCTTTATTTATAAAAGGATAGAATAACTAAATTGTCTAATTTCTTGGTCATCATGTTCCTCTGGCATAATCATCCTGGACTGTTTATGAGGATATATAAGAATATTTGTGGGTGAAGAAAAGTTTATGGTAGAGAACCTGAAATAAAGGGGGTCCTATAGTAATGGTAGCACTTGATGAAGAAATGGAAGAATAACAAACAGTAAATCTACTTTACAGTACATATAATTTTTCACCTGCAGAGAACAGAATTGTAATATTATTATTTCGTTGCAAATCATAGTAATAAAAATTCTATGATTGAGTTTCCTTCACGGCTAATGGTTATCTTTTTCGTTCTTAGTGTACTGCAGGAGATATGGATTCGATTTCCGATGAGAGTACATGTACAGTAGTTACGATCCAACGCAAACATGTATCTCATACGGCGTCAGCGCAGAAAATCGATGTTTAAGTGCAAACACACAAAATGGGATGATTATGGATTAGCGTACATAGCCTGTATGACTATTATGAAAATTGATGTGAATTAAGAGCTACTCAAATGATCAATAGTACACGACAGCTTTTCTTGACTGCTTCGTTGCTGCAACTTGGAGAGAAAGAAAAAGAAAGATCAAAACAGATTAAAAGATAAAGGGAGTGTTGTAATAAGACGATTGGCGTAAGAAAAACTACGTCAGACTAAGCAGAGAGAGGGAGAAAGAGAAAAGTGTAGCAAATCTCAATAACTTTATATGTATCTACTGAGACACTGAAATCACTGTCTCATTAGAAATAAAATGTAATTGCAAGCTAACACAAAATTATATTGAGATTTATTTATAACATTTGTGTTGTCTTCCGCATTTGACCGTTACGGCATGTGATATTTTTAGCTAGGCTATACTTCCTAACTCTAGAACAGCAATCAAGCTATTGTGTTGAGCAGGGATACACTAAGGAAGACAAACACACAAGCGCAGTCGCGAATATATGATATACATACACCTTGATGCACGCGAACACATAATATAAACACTAATTATTTACATACAATTCATAACTTTATTAACCAGAACCTACCCTTTAGTATTTAATATGAGTTTATTAAATACTACTTGTGCCAGTAAACAAATACGGCATGTTTCAACACGTATTTCGAATAAGTGAACCCCGTTCGAAAATCCATGGGAAGAGGGAGGGCAATTGCCTACCCTGACGGCGGCCATCGTGTCGTATTATTTATCAAATTTCTTATACATGAACACAGTGAGACAACTGTAATCAATCTTAATATGGTAACTACTAAACAGGCCCTGGCCGACACCTTCCCAAATCCTTTCTATTATTTTTGTTGTTGTTACATATCCAGTATAAAATGGCCTCTGAGCTGTATCTGGTGATTGTTAAGTAAATAAATAAATATATAATACCAAATTCAGAATTTGTACGCAAATTCATACTAACAGAAGTAGAATGAATAACTGAGTTTTTATGTTTCATGTATATGAATAGTCTTTGAAGGACTGATTTATGGTGGACAATATAATGTCTGTGGATTTTTTCGAGTACTTTTGTTTCTTTCCACCTTCTCATTCCTTCAATTCTTCCATCATCATTCATTTGTCCTAATCATTCTCTCCCTTAACCTAAAGAGCATAATCGTGGAACATTAAACTGAAAGATTTCATTTCATTTCATTAAAGGACTGATAGGTTGTCTTCCAAGTTAGAAATTTCTACCATTTTCGAAATTTGATTTGAAATGGTGAATTTCAATGGATGGATGGATCAAAGTTTGGCGTCCCTTTTAGCAGTGAGGCTACACGGGACGAGGACTTCTAATTCAATGTGGAATCCGAACCACATAAGCTCTTGTCGAGAATCGAACCCAGCTTTTCCGCTCCGAAGACGCGTACACTAACCACATAGCCATGAGGGAGCTGGAGATTGAATTTCAAATTTTCCTGATCAAGTAAGTAGTTTCTTTTTCTTTCTTTTTTAGGTTCACGCATAGTTGTATAGTGTGTATGTGTCGATACCAATGTTATATGAACATAATCCGGATGCCTTATCAATCCCTCGTTTCTATTGTGAGTTATGACGAATTATAGCAGTGAATGGTTCACCATCAGTCGGTGAGGTGACATACAGTAGTTTGGGTGCGAACTCTGCTAGATGATCTGCGGCATCGTGACGAAGATGTATGGCTTGCATTACCCCATTACCCAAATAATTTGCCATAGGTTCAGTCTCTGTTGAAGATGCTGCAATTTATGACAAAAAGTTTCCGTTTCCAACAGTACTTTCAACCTTTCTAGTAGCAGGACGGTCAGCTATGTGAGAAGGTAAGAAGTCGACATTATTAAACACATTTTTGCTGAAGGAGAAAATGCAGGCTTTCTTAAAACCACTGGTTATGTTGCTCGTTGTAAAAGATCAAGGATAAGCTTGATCATTAATTTCTGCAGCAGAATAATTACTCATTGTCTTTCCAGATTTTTAAATCAGCCACGCTTTAACGCCTTGGTTGTAGGAGGCCTTAAAGGGAGAATATACTGAAAGAGCTACAGGTTCCAGTCTGTGTAAAGTGTGGGGTGAAAAGATCACAATCACAACACCAGCTTCTGATGCTAATCCAAAGTTTTTATGGAAAGATGAGTTTCATGATTATCAATAATTCATAACACACGTTCTGTCTTTCTAGGTTTTGTATTACAATTCTTCATCTAACTAAATGCATGGGTTATCTCTAACAATAGGTTCCCAGGAGGTGCACCCTTCAACGTTAAGTTTTGGAAATGTTTTCGTGTGAATATCATGATGGGAAAGTGATTCCCAGTAGCACTGATGCAAGTGGATAATGTCACCAGCTGCCTACGCTCAGCAGAAGTCATGGAGCTGACTTGTTTTGTGGCCTTAAGTTTAACAATTTTTGATGGGTTGTGAACAATTGTAATCTGTGTTCCATCTTGGTTCCATTTGTTTTTTTTTTCGGAGGAAATAAAATAAATGTCACGTTGATTTTGTTGAAACTAGTTGCACGAGAAAGACTAGTTTGTTCCAGTTTTCTTATTAAAATGGCTTCAGAATGTCTTTTTTAAAACCTGTCTCATCAACTCTTCACCAACAAGCTTATTTGTGCTCCAAGTTGGTGGACACCACTTCTTTGGCAACAGTAAATATAAATGGTAGATTTCTAACTCCCTCATAGACGTTGTAGTGAGTCCATAGTTCATTTTAACGATAGTTTTATATATTCCACTAATTTATTTTTCGACTGTGAATACTCTGTTAACTCATATATCACTGTATATTCAAACTGTTCTTTGCCAGAGGCTTTTTAAAAGCATTCAGCTTTCGAACTACGAGCTGCCTTAACACCTCTATTTTTTTCAGGACTGACAACAGATAGAAACGTGATGTTTGTTTTAAAACGTTCGAGCATTCGTTGTCAATGCGTGACAGAAAGGGCAAAACCGTGCTCTAGCGGGTCACGGAACTCTAGCGGCAGCGGTTGAGAATGATGACTGTTTTTGATACGATTCATTACAAGAACAAAGTGTAATAATTCGTTTTCTCCATTTACGTGGTGTGACACCGCTTGAAATTCATAGCCAGTTGAGTGAGGCATGAGATGATGGTGTCATGGATGTGTCTAATTTGCGTTCGTGGATGCGACAGTTCAAAGAAGGCAAAATGTCATGTGACAATAAACCAAGACAATCTTAGCGCCGCACAGCGTGTCTGACGACATGATCGAACGGATGGAGAAAGTTGTTTTGAAGAATCACCGAATGAGTGTGGAACACATCGCCTCCAAAGTTTGCATTTTCATGGGATCTGTGCACACTGTCGTCAGACCGGTTTATGCGAAGCTGAGATTGTCTTGGTTTGTTGTTACTTGTTCTGCCTTCTTTGAACTGTCGCATCCACGAACGCACATTAGACATATCCATGACACCATCACCACATGTCTCACTCGACTGGCGATGAATTTCAAGCGGTGTAACACCACGCAAATCGAGAAAACGAATAATTAATACTTACACACTGTTCTTGTAATGAATCGTATCAAAAACAATCATCACTCTCACCGCTGCTGCTAGAATTCTATGATTCGTACGGTGATGCCATCTTTGTCACGCAGACAACGAGTGCTTGCGTTTTTAGAACAAACAGCACGTTTCTATCTGTTATCAGTCCTGAGAGGGAAAAGGGAAGTGCACCTCGTACATGAGAAAAATACGTTATCCGAACAGCGGTATATTGTATACACGACTCCAAAAGTGCATTACCACCTGCAATTCTCGTTTTCCTGCAATAGCAGGCAACCCCAAAAGCTCGGCGGTTGGGTTGGTTCCGAATTCGAAAGGCGCTGGACCAAACCTCAATTTTGTAATAAATATATCAGTGTGGCAGACTGCAAATGAGGGAATAAAATAAATTGTTAAAAATGACAATAATATTATCATGACGGAGATGGATGACATCAAAAGTTACAAAATGATCTTACTTAAGCAGTTCAAAAAAGATGAATGGCAAAAGACACATATCAGAGGAAAACATTTCTCTCCTCACCTCCCAAAAAAAGAATCTCATAAAAAAGAAAAAGTTACATAAAGTTACGTAAGTTTTAATATAAAAGCCCCACTCTATATTGTGAAAGTTGACACCCGAAAGGCAAGAACAACTGAACCAAAGTCAATAAAATTGTGCACAGATATTGTAGACGTAAAAGGAGGGAATAGGAGTTTCGTATTTTCCTGGAAAAAACGGTTGGGTGGGGCACGGACCCCTCCAAACCTTTTATCACGAAATATCAAAACTGCTAGTAACAGTATGTCAGAAGTGTGTAAAGGACATGAATAATTTAATCAAACTGCGTCTATGGACAACACGCAAAAAATAAAGGAAAACATTTATTTAAATTTTCTGTGAAAAAATCAGTTTTAAGGGTAAAAAGCTCAAACCCAAAATTTTGAAAGTTGATGCCCGAAAGGCAAAAGGAAGTGAACCGAAGTGAATGAAATTGTGCACAGATATTGTAGATATAAAATGGGGGAATACGGTTTTAGTATTTTTCTGGAAGTAACGGTTCGGTGGGGCACTAACCCCTCCAAACCTTTGATCACGAAATATCAAAAGTGCTAGTAACCGTATCTGAGATGTGTGTAAAGGACATGAAGAATTGCAACGAAACTTTATGTGTGGACAAAAAATAAATGAATTTTGTTTTTTTTATTTTCCGCGGAAAAACGGTTTTAGAGGGAAAAATTCCCACACAAAATTTTGTAAGTTGACGCCCGGAAGGCAGAAGAAAAAATGAAATCTTTCAGTTTTACGTCTCACGGTTATGCCGGTTAGGCTAAAGGAGACAGACGTTGATGATGAGTAATGAATGAAATGGTGGAATGAAGAAAGTGGGAGGAAACGGAGAACCCCTAGAATACCCACGCACACGGTGTTTGTCCACCACAAAGTTCACTTGGCGGGGGCTGGGATCGAACCCAGGACCCCAAGCACCAGAGGTGAATGCTCTACCAGTGAGCCACGGCGGCCCCTGAAAAGCAGAAGTAAACCGAAGTGAATAAAAATTTTCACAGATATTGAATACGTAAAATGAGGATACGAATGTAGTATTTCCCTGGAAAAAACGGCCGCGTGGGGCACGGACCCCTCCAAACATTTGACCACGAAAAATAAAAGTTCTTGTAACAATATGTCAAATGTGTGTATAGAACATGAAGAATTGCAACGAAACTTTGTGTATGAACAATAGGCAAAAAATGAAAGAAAACGTTTTCTTAATGTTCTGCAGGAAAACGGTTTTAGGGGGGCAAATGAACCCACCCCAAAAGTTTGAAATTTGACGCCGAAAAAGCAAGAAGAAGTGAACCGAAGTGAATGAAATTTTTCATACATATTGTGAAAATAAAATGTGGGAATTCTAGTTCCGTATTTCCTGAAAAACTGTTAGGTGGGGCACGGACCACTCCAAACATTTGCTCAGGAAATATCAAAAGTGCTAGTAACAGTATATCAGATTTGTGTAAAGGACATGAAGAATTCCAATGAAACTTTATGTACGGGCAATACGCAAAAAAAAAAAAAAAAAAAATGGAGAAGGGTTTTTCTGCGGAAAAACGGTTTTAGGGGCAAAAGCTCTCAAACAAAATTATGAAAGTTGACGCCGTGAAGGCAAACAGAGGTGAACCAAAGTGAATCAAATTGTGCACGGACATTGTAGACATAAAATGAGGGAATATGGGTTTGCTATTTTCCTGGAAAAAAGGAGTGGGTGCGGCACGGACCCTCCCTAACGTTTGATCACAAAATATCAAAAGTGCTAGTATGTCAGATGTGTGTCAAGGACATGAAAAATTGCAACATAACTTTGTGTATGGACAATACGCAAAAAGTAAACGAATACGGGTTTTTCTAAGTTCTGCGGGAAAACGGTTTTAGGGGGCAAAAGCTCCCACACTAAATTTTGAAAGTTGAACTCGAAAGGCAAACAGAAGTGAATCGAAAAAAAAAATGAAATGAAATCTTTAAGTTTTACGTCCCACGGTTATGCCGGTTAGGCTAAAGGATACGGTGATGATGAGTAATGAATGAAATGGTGGAATGAAGAAAGTGGGAGGAAACGGGAGAACCCCAAGAAAACCCACGCACACGGTGTTTGTCCACCACAAAGTTCACTTGGCGGGGGCTGGGATCGAACCCGGGACCCCAAGCACCAGAGGTGAACGCTCTACCACTGAGCCACCGCGGCCCCAAGAAGTGAATCGAAGTGAGTGCAAATGTGAACATATATTGTAGACATAAAATAAGGATACGGGTTTCATATTTTCCTGGAGAAAATAGTCGTGTGGGGCACGGACCCCTCCAAACCTTTGATCACAAAAAATTAAAATGCTAATAACAGTATGTAGAAAGTGTATAAGGGACATGAAGAATTGCAATGAAACTTTTTGTATGGATAATACGCCAGAAATAAAGCAATACGGGTTCTTTTATGTTCTGTTGAAAAATGGTATTAGGGGGCAAAAGCTCCCACACAAAATTTTGAAAATTGACGCCCGAAAGGCAAAAAGAAGTGAACCGAAGTGAATGAATTTCTACACAGATATTGTAGACGTAAAATGAGGGAATACGGTTTTCTATTTTCCTGGAAAACAGGGTTGGGTGCTGCATGGACCCCTCCAAACCTGTGATCACGAAATATTAAAAGTGCTACCAACAGTATGTCAGATGAGTGCAAACAACTTGAAGAATTCCAACATAACTTTGTGTATTAACAATACGCAGAAAAATGAATACTTTTTTTTGTTCTGCGGAAAAACGGTTTCAGGGGCAAAAGCCACCACCCGAAATTTTGAAAGTTGACGTCCGAAAGGCAAGAAGAAGTGAGCCGAAGTGAATGAAATTGTGCACAGATATTGCAGACGTGTAATGAGGGTACGAGTTTCGTACTTTCCTGGGAAAAACAGTAGGGTGGTGCACAGACCCCTCCAAACCTTTGATCCCGAAAAATCAAAAGTAAAAATAACAGTATGTCAGATGTGTGTAAAGGAAATAAAGAATTGCAACATAACTTTGTGTATGGAGAATACGCAGAAAGTAAATGAATACGGGTTTATGGCCTCTCGTGTTTCACAAGTGTCGTGTCTCCATCCGATTTCTTCAAATTTGGCAGATCAAGTAACAGCAAACATAAACAGTATAGCGCATTTTATAGTATTTCAGAAGGCACCTTTAACCCTTGCAATGTTTTTTCAGCATAAAGAAAAACACATGTCGATTTATTTCCAGTTTGCTATTGGTATGCCAAATTTGAAGCAAAACGGATAGGAACACTTGAGAAACACGAGAGCCCTTATTTTACATACAATGTCTACACACAATTTGATTTGCTTGGGTCCACTCCTTTCTGAGCTATTACGGTAATATTTCCTTTTTTTTTTTTTTGGGATGGGACCTAGGCCCCAACACTGTTTTTCCGCAAAAATTAAAACACGTTTCATATACTGTTTTGCAAATAGTCCCTTTACGAAGTTTCGTTCCAATTCTCCATATTCTTTAGGAACTTTTGCGTATGCTTATTTGCACTTTTGATATTCCGTAATCAACGGTTTAGAAGGTCCGTGCCTCACTCAACCGCTTTTCCCAGGAAAATACGAAACCCAATTATCTCGTTTTTCGTCTACAATATCTGCGCACAATTTCATTTAATTCGATGCACTTCTTCTTGCATTTTGGGCCTCAAATTTCAAAATTTGGGATGGGGGCTTTTGCCCCCTAAAACCGTTTTTCCGCAGAAAATAAAAGAAAAACCGTATTCGTTTATTTTTTGCGTATTGTCCCTACACAATGTGTCGTTCCAATTCGTCATGTCCTTCAAATACTTCTGTTATTAGCAGTTTTGATATTTCATGATCAAAGTTCTGGAGGTGTGTGTGTCCCACCTAAACGGTTTTCTTTTCTTTTTCTCAGGAAAATGAGAAAAACGTATTCCCTCATTTTATGTCGACAATATCTGTGCACAATTTCATTCAGTTCGGTTCACTTCCTCTGGCCTTCAGGCCTTAACTTTCAAAATTTTGGGTGATAGCTTTTGCCACCTGAAATCGTTTCTCAGCACAAAATAAAAAAAACCGTGTGCCTTTATTTTTTGGTATGTTGTTCATACACAAAGTTTCGTTGCAATTCTTTGTGTCCTTTACACACATTTGTCATATTGCTATTATCACTTTCGATATTTCGTGATGAAAGTTTTGGAGGGATCCGGTCCCCACCTAACCGTTTTTTTCAGGAAAATACGAAACACGTGTTCCCTCATTTTATATCTGCAATATGTGTGTAAAATTTCGTTTACTTCGGTTTCCTTGGTTTTTGCCTTTGGGGCGTCAACTTGTAATATACCATTACAGTTGAAAGTAATGGCAATTTTTTTTACGCACCCTGTACCTAGTAATTTTTTTTTAATTCAATTTCGGTTTAGTTACACAATTTATTTACTCTCTCTACTTCGAATTAAATATAATGAACCCAAAGGTTTCGTTAGTAACCATATTCCCACTGTATAATATATTTATTTATATTTTGATTAAGTGTAAATCCCATTTCCGGATATATAACTTGAATAGTTACAAGGTTTACCATTCTGACGTCATACCGAAACATAGTTCCGTTATTGGATATAAATTTCCTTAATTTCAGACCAATGTAGATTTTGGCCAGGTACCTAATCTTTCCCTCACCCCCTCTCACTAGTCCATAGTAGCTTTCAGATCCGGTTATATCTGGATTTGCCAAATTTCTATTTGCTTTGTAATTTCCGCGGCTAACGTTTTCGTTCTGATTGGAGGAATTCTCCTACCTCTGGCTTTTTCGGCGCAATATTATCAGAATAATCGAAGACGCTATGAGAGGCGTAGCTTGTGACGTTGATTGACACATTTTGATGGGAAGAAGCTGACATGTTAAGGAAAATCCAGGTAACATTAACTTATTTGCATAGATAAATGTCGTGTGATCAATCAGAAGCCAGGAAATCCATATTTTTGTTGAAAGAACTGTAAAATCAGGGGAAAATATCTGATTCAGGATTTCGGTTTGCAGGAAGCCATGTTTGCTGCCCAGATAGGATAGACAGTATAGGAAAGTGATTTTTTTTTTATCTTTTCAAACTCAAGTAGGGATTAGGGAAATTACGACCTGTTTGGTGCATGTTGTTCGTGTATTAAGTAAATGTGACTTTCTATTATTTATTCAGTAATTGCATGTACGTAGGTTTGATGGTTGTAAAGTGAATAATAATAATGGCAGCTTAAGTTAGCTTAAAAGGGCTCCTATCCCCTTTTCTGAATTGAACCAGTTTTAGCGGGGGAATGGGTTAGTTATTGTTCGTTTTAGGGCCTTTTCCCCTTTCAGGGGAAGGGTCCCTCCATAAACCTCGTTAAGGTGCCCCCAGGGCATCAATTTTTGGCAATCATTATGTAAACAATTGGTCAGGTCAATTAGACCTAGTGTTACCTTTCTCATTTTTGACCCCCTTTAAATTAAATAGAGCCGACTGTATATATCGACGAGGGAGTAATGTATTTTAAATTTAATGTGTTAGGTTATTTTCGTCAACATGCATGTAACTAAATGGTGCATGTTTAGTTTAGTTAGTTGTCTTTATGTATAATACTAACAGTGGTGTATGTAGTTAGTAGTTTTGTGTGAGTGTGTGAATTTTCGATTTGGACAGTGTATAAATATGCTTTAATTTAGTCCCATTTTTCTAACATAAATAAACCAGAGTAAATATTAAATTTCTGATTAATGAGTACAAGTATACATTTCAGTACACGGTAAATTATGCCTCCACTACAGCGCTATAGCGTCAGTTTTCGGTAGTCAATTGTTTGTTGACATTACGACATCGCATGACTTAGTGATTTAGATTGTTTGATTTTGGACAGTTATTCTCAAATTACTTCCCGTGGACATGGTTTTCGGTTCGGATGAGTATACCTTCGTATAAAATAGCATGAGATCTTACTGTACTGAAAATTTCAGCTTGCTAGGTCCAGTAGTTAATGAATAATCAGCTGAAATAAAGAACACCTATTTTCTTAATAGAAGTAAAGTCCATATGCTGTTACTGTTCGTTTAAAAATGTAGGATTAAATTCTCTTTTCCCGTGGCTGTAGAAAATTCCATTGTTGCTTCAGTTTTATCAACAAATCAGAAATAGATTAATCGTTGACAATTTAACTTTCCGTAAATACATGTATGATTTTTTTTTTTTTTTTAAACCTGCAAGGTAAATACAATTTGGGTGCTTCGAAATAAAGAGTACGTGGTTCGATGAATGTGATCGTGTGGTGGTTTGAGCGTGATAGATTGTGATAGTTATATATATATATATTTATTACTGCGTAACGTAAATATGTGTATGGCCTGCGTGTAAAATGTACGAAATAGGGTGTTTATAAAATATTACTTCGTGCGAAAATTAGTAGATAATGAATGAATGTAATGATATGTTAATAATATGATATATAATACGAATGAGATGATGACCCCTATATTTAAATGGATAGGCCTAGTGAATTTTATATAGTGAAAATATGAATATGTTTACGAAGAAAGAAAGAAAAAAAAAATCTCTCGCGTTTTGACTTCCACACCAGTGCATTCATCCAACCGAGTTTGCTACTTGGATAGTAAATTATAGTTGGGAATTGTGTGTTACTTTGCATTTATGTACCTCCTAACAACAGCCCCAGATCTTAAGCCTTTCAATAGATAGAGTAGCATCATGTGGGAATTACTTCTAAAGGTTGACAGAAATGATAATTAAGAAAACCAACTGCTATATCCTGTGATCATCGAAAAGTACAGGTTTCGGTCATTTGTACCTTTAGCATTCATTGCCTCTCCGAGATTTTTTTTTTTTGCTTACCTTATTTAGTTATTGTGCAGTGTTCATATAACTCAGTTCGGACTATCCGATTAAATCAACTGCTACTAAATTAATATTTATGAGATAGCGTACCCGGACGTCGACCCCTAGTCCCCTTAAGTATTTTTCATGTCTTTTCTTAGTTTAATTAGATGAGGGAAATTAACGACGTCCCAGACGGTGGCATGTCTGCGCTGGGTAGCCATCGGTGATGTTTCGGTAATTGAAATCACCGATCCAAAATTCAGTTTATTTATTTAATTTTTTTTATTTTTGGCGAATTACTAATTAGGGATACCTTAGCTATTACTCTAATTTCATCCCTATTCTGGAATCTTCTAGTTTCCAAGAGGTCGGATGATTTTTTTTTCTTTTCTTGAAATTCTAAATTAGCGCCTTCTCTAACCTTCCGGACGATTTCCGGGAACCTGCTGGTTTGGGCCGGATACGGGGATCGGATTTCAATCTTACAACCAAATTCTTGTGGGATTGGGATCTGATGGACACAGAACTTGCATCCTTGGCAGCAGGGCGTTCCTTGAGTCTACGTATTTGAGTAGACCACCCTTTTGGCATGTTAAGAATATTTTGGCTATGGATTTGTTGAGATAGAAATTCGACTTTTGTCTTTGTAGCGTTAGTTATTTCCCACTTAAGTCTTTGGCGCCACTATTCTTCGTCTTCCTTCTTCTCTATCTCTCTCTGTCTTCATTACTTCGAGATTTTTTTTTTTTAAATTTCAACCTTCCCCCCCCCCCGGTTTCTGAAACTCATAAAACATACAATATTCATTTCACTTATTTCGATCGTATGTACTAACTGAGACATCGAGGGATGCAATTCGTGGAGGTATTGCAGCACAACTCAGGACCATTTTCGCGATATTTAATCCACCACGGGAGAAATTGACGAGAAGGTACACTATGCTTTCGGATTCCTAGAAACCTTCGTTATTCATTGATCATACAACTTATATCAATTGATTACTGATTTCTGGTTTTTATTTCTATTGATTGGTCATATAGTGTGTATGTATTAATAGTTTGGGCCCACTAGTTTCGAATAACATTGATTTTTTTTCCTGTATATACATCTATATATGTATTTACATAGTGTTAAAAGTTACGTGCCTGCTCTATTTGTTGCATTTTCCACCTCTTATGTCAACTCATTAAATAACACCAGCTATTTTGTTTTTTGTATATATACGCGGATCTTTAGTAAACTGAAAATGATTATTGATTATCGGGTTTATTCATATGAAATACAATGTTGCAACCTTATGAAGGAAAAAGGTGAATGTTGATAGTCAGGGTTTTTGTTTTGTCTTTGAGCCAAATAAATATAAATATTTATAAAATATGAATACTTGTCGAATATGAACGGTGATGTAGAATTTAAACGTCGATGAAATATTAAGATAGATATTAAAGTGAAATTTATTGTATTGATTAATATGAATACATATATATATATACGAGTATGTATGTAATGGGCTCGATATTTACCCTGGTCTTGTTAGGTTGCCATAGATTTTAGACACCCGGTATTAACTAACTATTTGTGATATATAGTATTCCCGCGTAAATTGTCATAAATTACTTTTTGTTGAGTTGTTATTAATTTTTGTAACTATTAAAGTGGAATATAATGTTAACTACTGCATGTGAATAAAACAAGTAGCGGGTCGTAAGATAAATAAGAATAACCCTAATCCTTACCCAAATTTACTTTGCGAGTGAAATTAGCAACCTACGAAACAGTGCGCCCCTCCAACGAATCTTTCCATTAGTGAACCATGAAACAAATCCTTCCCCTACGATCGGAAACCAAACTATTCAATATTTAGAATCTTTTGACTATAAGATCTATATTAGGAAAAAAATTAGTGATCTTAAATTCAACGAACTGAAATCTGTTTAATAAGTTAATATGAATACCGGAATATGGAAATATGTTCCCAATATCTGTGACTGGATTTGATAATTTTTTCTCTAATATTAACAAACTTTGAAATTTTAGATCAAGTGTGTCGAGTGACAAAATGAAAAATATAAACATATATGTGATATGAAGCAATTAGTTGTCTATAGTTAAAACAAAACCAATTGAATACTCTCATGGACACAAACCACAGTGCGTAAAGAGAGTTAAGAAAAAAAAAAAAAGGAGCTATTATCGACGTAAAAACAAAGACTCATAAAACTGTCGATATGTCTCCTATTGAGACAAAGACTCAATAAAATATTACTAAAGTTTTTTTTTTTGAATGATTAACCAATTATTTTTTCTCTTCTGCCTGCAACGATATGTATTCATTGCACTGAATTTTAAATATATCTTGACCCTTGAAGTTTCTTTTTTTCTTCTTTTTTCTTGTTTCGTCTTTGGTTTAATTCTTTTTCATGTAATTCAACTTTTAATATATATATAAAAAGGGAAATGTGTTATTTGATCTTGTTGCAAGTAGCGAATTTCTGTGCATGTTTATGAAACATTCTTTTCATGTATTAAATTTTTTGTTATGTTAAACTAAATCTTCTTCTATTGAAATGTAATAAATGTCTATAGCAATGTAGTTAGGTTAGTTTAATTCAACCAAATACAACCCGAAGTATACATTGTCCTGTATGAATGTGTGTGTGAGTGAAATGTAGGTTTAGTATTAAGTGCACCAATTATCTTGTCATACATGTGTAATTTATTATAATTATTGGTAGTTATCAATTGAACTCATTGAATGTTAATACTAACTTAAGTTGGCTCTATGAAGGAAGTAAAAAAGGACTGAAGTAGCCTGAACGAATGATCATCATGAGAGAACTGTGAAAGTCAAAATTTTCGACACATATGTGATACTCTGATTTTTTTTTTTCTTACTGTGGTCGTTTCTAACATGCCATCAACTGCGTCGTTCATTTTTCAAATATTGAATATTAGTCTAAAACTTCTGGAAATATTAAATAAACGGTAAAACTAAACTTTCTCATCTATCTCCGAGCTAGATTGAGATAATTCGGTAGTTGGGGTCAAATGGATCTAGATCGGGGATGTATGGGTTAACATGTGTCTACCTTTGATCACCCTGATACCAGACATTTACCCAATAGCTATTGGAAATGATCACCATTAGATAATTATTCACTTTCCTTTACCATATTCCTCAAAATATCCAGTAACAGTTTCCTCTTTATCACCTTCTTACTTTACCTATTTCCTCTTCTATCTTCCTCTTCCTTTCTTCATCTTCTTCTTCTATTTTTAATAAAACTGAAAGGGGGGTCGTGACTGGGAATTCTATATGTAATAAACACGGTCATGTATTTATTTGATTTTATTTTCTTTAGAAGTCCGATAAAAAGTTTTCTCGTTTCGATCGAATCTAGTATGTTCAAAATTAAGAAACGGCTAATATATTCCAACGTAATTAGACATAAGCTGATAGCTTCATGAACATCCCCACCAGGGGTGAAGGGTTCCCACTTACGACTTATTCTTTTCTTCAAACAGTTTTAGATTGACAAGCAGTGACAGGATTCGTTGTTATGGCAACAGTGGTTGCTGTGGCAACGGCCCCCCCTTTTTCCAGTTTTAGAGTGGCGACACGTGACAAGACTGTTGCCATGGTAACGCATGTTTACTGTGGTAACGGATCTGAAAATGCTTATTGAATAATACCAGTTATCATGCCAATCAGTTTGAATTGGTGAATCGCGATAAGAATGGTTGTCATGGCAACGTTTGTTTCCATGGCAACGGATCTCAGTTTAAATGGCGACCGATAGATTTGAAATTTTTTTTAAGAATGTCAAAGAGTGAGGTTGAAGGCATGTTGAATTGATTACAACATTGAAATTAATAAGAGAAATTTTATAGTCAAATGAAATAAGTAAAGTCGTTGGCTACTTTGTCATTTTTGTTTCCTTTTCTAAGGGGGAAAAAGAGAAGGAGTGTCCAAATTTTTCTAAAATTAGAATTAAACGCTAGAAGGGTTTCAAGGAAGGAAAGAGAATGGGAGTCCTTTAAGTCATGAATAATACTTGTCTGGATAGCAAATAAGTATTTTATAGTATATGTGTATTTTTGCTATATATATCTTGTCTTTTGTAAAGTGTAAAGTGTCTCGAAACTATGGCAACAAAAAAGGTTGTGGTGTCACAGGGCGAGTGTGAAATCACGTGCACTCAATGCACATTAAATGAAAAAGAGAAAAGATCTCGCGCCCCGCGAAGATTAATTAGATGCACCGGTTGTGGACAAAAATGGATCCACTTTGCTTGTTCCAATTTAGATGACACTGCTGAAAATGCAGAAAAGGTGCAAACCGGCGAAATAGAAAAATATTGTGAGGACTGTGAAAAGGACCGAGGCCAAATATCTCCAGCGGAGATATCTGACCTCGACGATGAAGAAAAAAATGAAAATCACAGTGATTCTCGGGATCAGACGGCAAACCCGAAGGAAGGAATGTCATCTGGAGGGTCTGACACGTCTGCATTAATTCGCCAGATGATGGAAATGATGCATGAAAAATTTTCTAACATGGAACAAAATAGTGCAGATATGAGGCGTGAGATAAATGAGATAAATCAGAAAATAGATCAGAATAGTGAAAACTTAAGGCGTGAGATAAATCAGAAAATAGATCAGAATAGTGAAAACTTAAGGCGTGAGATAAATGAGAAGTTTGATACCTCGAAACGAGAGACCGACGCTCGATTCGAGGTATTAAACAATAAATTCGACCAGATTTGTTTAGACTTTGCCTCTTCGATTAGTAATCTGAAAGAGCAAACGTCTACTGAATTGGAGCAGGTTAGATACCGGGCCCAACAGTCTACCGAGCAGCTCAGAGACGAAACAAATGAGAAATTCAACGAAATAGATGTAAGGTTTGAGAGTACGAACAAAAGATTTGGTGACATCGAACAAAAAGTTGAACAGCAGCAGACTGAAATAAGTAGATTGAATGTTGTAATATCCGACCTATCAATAGAAACTAAACTAGAGTCGGTTGATCAAAGAATTAGTCGAATTCAAACCGAAGTAGACAGTATTAAGGGGAATATTACTAAATTGCAAATCGCCAAGTCTGATATCTCCTATCCTTTTCCTGATGGCGATTCTCCAGGGAAAATTTTCCCAGAAACAAGTAATGTCCTCCCGGGTAAGAGTCAAGTGTTGCCTGATGCACGGGACACAGCAATGTATTGCTCCCCGCATCAGCCAACCTCGAAATCATGGTTGAGTAATTTCGATGTACCGATGCAGTCGAGTGTTGTGACTACAACAGTCACTAGCGTAAATGCTCACTCTACCTTTGGAATGGTACAATCTTACAGTGTGCTGCCAGGAGGGGAAAGGAGATGTGCCGGACCGTCAGTTACTGCAGTGGTGGGTCCTAAATTCGAACCTTACATGGTCAATACTAATTATAAAACCTCTCTTGGTCATATGGGAGCGTTCAGTTCAGTGACCACTCCGTCGGTGGCAAATCCGGTGACAACCCCAACTGCTCAGGATAACGCGTTGATTCCACTGGATTCTTTTCCTGCCCCGCATAGTATGAGCTCTAAAGTTTCCCTCCGGGATATTGAACGTTTTCCCACTTTCGATGGGAACATTACTAACGGGTTACCTCGAGTTTTCCTGCGGAGACTGCAGCAATATTTAGACATGTACAAACTTACAGATGGGGAACGCCTACAGATAGTTGAAAAATGTTTGATCGCCGCTTCGGGCGCATGGTTTGCTTCAGTTAAATACCAAATCCGGACGTTTAGTGATTTTTTGATTCTTTTTAAAGAAGAATATTGTAATGAGCACATCGAACGGCTCCAAAAGAGAAACTTACAATCACTCCGGTATGATCGCTCCAAGTATGGATCCCTCTTGGACTATGCTTGGAAAATTATCGAACTATATTATCAGATAGCTGAACATCCCTCTCAGGCCGAACTGGTAGATATTATAGTTAACGCTCTTCCACCCGATGAGTCCCGGGCCATAGCGTCCCACTTGTGCCAAACGGTGCGAGAAGTCACCTCACGTTTAGCTGCCTTGTGCGGTAAGGAAGTTGGTGGTCCACCAAAACGATACTTCGCCCGACAGGCAAAGATTCTAAAACCGACGAAGACGAAGGTAACGGCAAGTTGCCAGACAGATTTCCTGAGTTATACCCAAGCTGGATCTCGTTATCCTAGTGGGTATGGCTCAGAAAACAACAATAATGGCCGGCGACTGTTTAGGAATCGGCCCATGTTCAACAATCGCCGGAGTTATCGTCCCTATGACCGTACCAACATGGCATCGAACCCGGATAGGGGCGATAACACCAGGAGGAATTTTAACAGGACGTACGGAAGAAGGGAGAACGGTAATAGTCAGGGCAATAATAATAGCAATAATAGTAACAATAATGTAAATCGACCCCAGAATTCAGTCCCTTCGCAGGTGCGTGGTAACGGTGAGCCTAGAACAATATTAAATGGGAGTGATAGTCGCGAAACGGCGGTAAAGTCGACAAACTAACGCCGCAGTTACCTGATGGAATGGGGGAGGATAACTGCGGGTACATACACCCCATTAACTACAAAATGCAATATTCTAATAATAGTAAATCCGAGTTTCAGATACAAGAATACCCCTCACCAAATTCCTTAGAATTTATAATAAAATTCGTAATCGATGAAGAGCCATTTGCGGTGGGGGAAGAACGTTATTTCTCGGCATCTCCCAGCCTAAAAGGAAGTATCGGTGGCGTTGAACTTGTTGCTACCATTGATAGTGGTTCGGAGCTCTGCCTAATGGACTGGGAGGTGTGGAGAAGATTGAAACAGCGCTTCCCTTCTGCAAAATTAAGGCCGTACACGGGTCTTACACTGGGTGCATTTGCTGGGAAGGAAAGTTTTTCAGTTCAAGGGGTTCAAAATTTCAATCTTAATATTCAAAACCATATTTTTGAAATAGCTATTTTTGTTATTAAGTACTTGCGAACGGATTTAATCTTGGGTTGCCCATTCTTAGATAAGTTCCATTGTATCATCGACCGTGAAAAGAAAGAAATTCGTATGAAAGATAGTCTCGGGAATGCAGTTACTGTTTCAACTGATAAACCAAATGTAATGTTAGTGGGAATACCGGAAAGAGAGATTGCAATCGGTGAGTCAGGGCGGCCAGTGATGGATCAGCCCATGCTTGACCCCAGGTTTATCTGTCAAGCTGCTTGTGCAGTGACGCCTCTCAATGGGGGAGAGGTTAACAGGGACGATCAGCTGGATCCATTCCTGAATGCCGAATGCAATGTCTCTCCACAAGACATCGACACTTACATTACTACTCGGGATGATTTACCACCACCAATTAGATCAGGTCTCCGTAAACTATTATTACAGTACAGATCTCTCTTCTCCGAGTACCCACGTCGTGTTAATGCGCCTCCATACAAAATTCAACTAAAAGATAACGAACCAGTTGTGGGACCTTGCTATTCTGTCCCACAAGCAATGCAACCCGAGTTTGAGGCCGAATTAAATAAGTGGTTACGGTTAGGAATTGCTATAGAACAGATGTCCCCATACAGAAATCCTATTCATGTTGTCAGAAAGGCCTCTGGGGGCGTACGTCCCGTTTTGGACCTCAGGGCTACCAACTCAAAAATTATTTCTCCACAAGCACAGGTTGAACCAATAGACGATTTATTACATCGTGTTTCACAAGCCACTTGGTTCTCATCTTTTGATGCATCTAGTGCCTATTATGGGATCAGTTTACACAAAGAATCATATCAATGTACTAGCTTTGTGTATAAAGGAAGGCAATATTGTCTTACCGTTTTGCCACAGGGATTGAAGAGCAGTCCTGCTGTTTTTCAATCCGTTATGACTAATTTTTTCAACGACTCAACTCGTTCTTTTGTAGTTTTATACCTTGATGATGTTATGGTAAAATCGGTCACGGAAGAAGAACACTTATCTCATTTAGAAAGAACCTTTGAAATTTTCAAGAGGGCAAATTTTTCCTTAAATTTTCAAAAATGTAAGTTCTTCGCACGGGAGATAAAATTTTTAGGTCATATCATTAGTGGCAAAACGATAAGAGTCGACCCTAAATTAAACGAACCCATTCGTTGTTTTCCGGTTCCGAAATCAAAGAAGGCATTACAAAAGTTCCTAGGCCTCATAGGGTGGAGGAGAAAGTTCGTACCAAACTTTTCTGGACTTACCGCTAAATTATATCAACTACTAAAAAAGGATCAAAAATTCACATGGAACGATGAAACATTGGAAACTTTCCATAAGTTAAAAGAGCTTATTAGCAATCCGCCTGCTCTAAGTCAGCCAGATTTCTCCCTGCCATTTCACATACACAGTGATGCGTGTATGGAAAATCTGGCTGGCTATCTTGCACAATATCCAGCAGGTCAAGAAGATCCTAATGTCATCGGATATGCTAGTCGACGGGTAAAGCCTTACGAGTTGTCTCTGTCGATCTCTCAGTTAGAACTACTGTCCGTTCTGTTCCTATGTGAGCACTTTGAACAATATATTATGGGTCGTATCACGTATGTTCATACCGACAATGCAGCAGTTACTCATGCTTTCACTCAGAAGAACCTTGAACCAAGAACCACCAGGATCTTACTTAAATTACAAAAATTTGACTTAACATTTCAGCACTGTCCAGGCCGCGAGAACTTTATCGCCGATACACTTAGTAGGTATCCGCCCGAGGTATTGCTTGAACCCGAAACCCATTATGTGCATTTCCTAACGAAAACACAATATGCTGACATTGATTTACATCATATCAAGAAAAATCAGGAAACTGATGAATTATGTCAAACGTTCTTAAAGCGATATGAAAATAGTGGTAATCAGAGTAGAATCGCAATGCATTGTGGGTTAATGTACATAAAACCGTTGCGAGTTCAAAAATGGCTTTTAGTAATACCTCAGGCTTGTATTCACCAAATTATCAGTATTGTTCACTCCACAGGTCATTTTGGAGTTCAAAAATGTTATCGCTTTTGTCGCGCAATCTTTTATTGGAAAAATCAAAAAGCTACCATAAAAAATTTCATCCGAAACTGTATCCAATGTGCGGAAACAAAGTTCGCAAACCGAACCATAGCTCAGCAAGAATATCACATAAGAGCAAATGTACCCCATGAGACTCTGGGGGTGGACCTTATTGGGAAATTACCACCTAGCCAGGGATACTATTATATTTTATCATTAATAGATATTTACTCTCGTTTTGTTACTTTTCTTCCGCTCAGAAAAGCTCATACCAAAGAAATAATAACGGTACTAGAGAGAAGATATTTTCACCTTTTACCATATCCTCAAGAATTCTTAAGCGACAGGGGCCCACAGTTCCAGTCCAAACTGTGGCAGGATTTCTGTGCTAAGTATAAAATTAAACACAAGAAAACAGCTAGCTATTCTCCTCAGGGTAACAGCATAACAGAGCGCAGCCATAAAGAGCTCAATAGGTTAGTTCGGTTATGGTGTAATGAAGATCAAACCACCTGGTATAGATATCTTGTAAAAATACAGGACCTTCTTAATAATTCTTATTGCTCAAGTATTGGTTGCACGCCGGCGGAACGCTTTCTGAGTTACTCTGCTGTTGACAACTACCGGAAGGTGTTCCCATGGCCAAAACAATTAGATTCCGTTGAAAATAGGTTTAAATTTACGGAGATAGATATAAATTCACGAAATTCTAGTAAACGGTCAACACATTCTGTTACTCTGGAGGAAGGTCAACTAGTAATGCTGAAATTACACAACTTATCGTCAATAATAAAGCAGGAATCCGCCAAATGGATGAAAATTTTCACTGGCCCGTTTATCGTGAAAAAATTATTAAAAAACTGCGCTGTTTTGTATAATCTCAAAGGTGAAAGTATCGGAACTCACAATTTTCGAAATTTAAAGATTTTCAATTGTACAGAAGAGAAACGTAGTGAATTACTTGCGCAATACCCCAAGTAGATATAATACACTGTCCTAGAGTGACTGGTAACGTGTGAATGGGATGAATGAGTGTGTTAATTTAACAAGCATCATTAGTTAGTATTCCCAATTAGCAAAATTTTGTTATTCTAACAAAATTTTGTTAATGGGCCGGGGAAAACTGTAATATACCATTACAGTTGAAAGTAATGGCAATTTTTTTTACGCACCCTGTACCTAGTAATTTTTTTTTAATTCAATTTCGGTTTAGTTACACAATTTATTTACTCTCTCTACTTCGAATTAAATATAATGAACCCAAAGGTTTCGTTAGTAACCATATTCCCACTGTATAATATATTTATTTATATTTTGATTAAGTGTAAATCCCATTTTCGGATATATAACTTGAATAGTTACAAGGTTTACCATTCTGACGTCATACCGAAACATAGTTCCGTTATTGGATATAAATTTCCTTAATTTCAGACCAATGTAGATTTTGGCCAGGTACCTAATCTTTCCCTCACCCCCTCTCACTAGTCCATAGTAGCTTTCAGATCCGGTTATATCTGGATTTGCCAAATTTCTATTTGCTTTGTAATTTCCGCGGCTAACGTTTTCGTTCTGATTGGAGGAATTCTCCTACCTCTGGCTTTTTCGGCGCAATATTATCAGAATAATCGAAGACGCTATGAGAGGCGTAGCTTGTGACGTTGATTGACACATTTTGATGGGA